>NC_084850.1:33392306-34766069 GCF_033115175.1 Lepus europaeus | reverse complement strand
CGGAGTTTCAAGCCTCGTTCCCTCTAGTCTCCTCTTTCCACTTGCCCGCTGGTGTCTCGGGCTATTGAGGTTCGGCTCACCTCGCGTTCCAGCGCTGGTGTGTTGAGTCTGCCGCTGGTGTCCCGAACTTGGGCTCCCACGCTCTCCACGCAGGTCCCCTGTGAATCACTAGTTCCGGAAGAGTTTCTGCTGCTGTTTCTTCCCCTACTCTTCCTTGATCCTGCAGTATGTCCACTTTTATGAACCTGTGTGTCTTGCTGAACTATCAATGTGCTCCCTTCTTGCCGCTCCTCCTATTTCTTTAATTTTAAATCCCTCAGAATACCATAAAATCTATGAGGTCAGACAAAAATCTATTTCTTTGTCTCTGTTTCCTCAAGTATCTAATAAATGTGTCATATAGCAGTTGTTCCATAAACATTTGTTTAATGAGTGAATATATGAACACCATCTGCATTCCAATTTCAAAGATCATATATAAACTCTTGAAATAAGTACTCAAGGAAATATAGACTAGAAAAAATAATGCTTTATGTGATGTAAAGGAACGGCTTTATCATGCTGCGGTACAGTTAATACATCGCTTCTTCACAATATATTCTTTTGGGAATCCGAAGATTTTGCATTCCCCATACCACCACAGACTTCCAAATCAGACTTACTATTTTCTGATTATGTTATTGGTGGATACTTATTATCTCTTTCAGGAATTTTGGACCAAAACAAATAAAAATATTGAACATACTTCTTTAGCTTCTCGCTCTTACCTCCTGGTCAACCTTATCCCCACCATGTTCTTTGGTGAAAACTTTACTCAAGCATTTCAATAGGAGAGAATGGCAATGGTAGGAACATATACAAGAGCAAATGATTACACTGTCAAACCAGAAACCATAGTAAGATGGGAAAAGATCAAGCTTAGACTTTTATAATAAACCTCTGTCTAGAATTAACCACGGTGTCATAAGAAATACATTAATCCCTTTTGAGGGCATATTATCAGTTGACCTAGAATCTCCTATTAGACTCAGCCTCTTAAAGATTCCATCACATCATATTACTTTCTAGGTGGGGACCAAGCTCCTAACACTGGGACCTCTGGAGGACACACTAAAATCATATCGAAACCATAGCATTAGAGAAGGAAAAAATTGAAACTCCAAAATTTAATTTAATTTGTTTAGAATGATGAGGACTAGGGTAGAACAGATTATGCAAAATTCAATGCTCTTTCCTTAAAAAATGCATTTGTTGAGTCCATGATGATCAACCCTAATTCACTTTGACCCAGCAACCTGCTCCTTCCCTAACTCTAGTAAGTTATTTCTTGGTAATTTCCTAAACTTTGAAGAAGGAATGAAATTATTATAGCCAAGCATTTAATTATTCCTTATTGTGTATAAATTAAGAATTTGTTCTTATAATACATTTCTTATTTTTTCTCTATTACTTGCTCTCATGCATTTTGTTGTGTAAATATTTGCAGATCTACACTATTAGGCTTACCATTCCCCACTACTTTTTTTCTATTCAGGTTTCTCTTTATTTTATTTATTTTTTGACAGGCAGAGTTAGATAGTGAGAGAGAGACAGACAGAAAGTTCTTCCTTCCATTGGTTCACTCCCCTAATGGCCACTACGGCTAGTGCCCTGCAGCTGGCACATTGCGGCTGGCACGCTGCACCGATCCGGAGCCAGGTGCTTCCTCCTGGTCTCCCATGTGGGTGCAGGGCCCAAGCACTTAGGCCATCCTCCACTGCCTTCCCAGGCCACAGCAGAAAGCTGGACTGGAAGGGGAGCAACCGGGACAGAATCTGGTGCCCCAACCAGGACTAGATCTCAGGGTGCTGGCTCTCCAGGCAGAGGATTATCCTAGTGAGCTGCAGCGCTGGCCTAGTTTTCTCTTTACATGACCCTTTCCCCCATTTTCAGATAAACTCCCTCTAAAGAGTACTCTTTGTCCTTTTTTATTTTATAAAAGTATATTTATTTATAGAAAATAATTTTCATGTTACTTATGGGAAATTTTAAAGATAAAGAATACATAAAGAGAATAGAATCACTGGTAAATTAGAATACTAGAAATAAATACTCAACTTTTTGATATATTACATTCATATAAGTATACATACATTTAACTTTTGAAGTAGAGTAATAACATAGTTCTATGTTCTAGAATTCTGAAATCTTTAAGTACTGTACATATCTATTCACATCAATAATTATTATTGTATATCAGTTTAATGACTGCATAGTGTTTCATTGGAAAATATTACTTTTTCTGTCATGTGACTGCCATATGAAAGGTATTGTGCTCTAATATGAAAGCTGGCACAAAAAGAATTCTGGTAGCTTTCATCCCACAGTTAAAGAATACACATTCTTTTTATTGGTGAATGGAAATTTCTAGGAAAGACCATATGCCAGTCCATAGAGCAAATATCAGCAAATTTAAAAAAATGAAATCACACCATACATCTTTCTGACGACAATGGAATGAAGCTAGAAATTACCAACTCAAGAATCTTTAGGAAATATGCAAAGACAGGGAGACTGAACAACACACTAATGAATGAACAGTGGGCTATAGAAGAAATTGAAAGAGAAATAAAAAAAACTTCCTGGAAACAAATAAAGATGACAGTACAACATATGAAACTTATGAAATACATAAAAAGCAGTATTAAGAGGGAAGTTTATAGCAATCAGTGACTACATCAAGAAATTAGAAAGACATAAAACAAATGAGTTATCAGTGCATCTCAAGGACCTAGAAAGAAAAAAAAATCCAAAATTAGTAGAAGAAAAGAAATAATTAAAATTAGAGAATAAACAAAATTGAAACAAAAATACAAAAAGTTCAGTGAAATGAAGCTCTGTTTAAAAAATAAAATTAGTGCAACATCGTCCCCACTAACCAAAAAAAAGGTAGAAGACTCAAATCAATAATATCAGAGATGAAAAAGGAGATATAATGGCAGATATCATAGTAATAAAAAGAATCATCAGGAATTACTACAAACAGCTATATGCCAAAATATTGGAAAATCTAGAAGAGAGAGATTCCTAAACACAAACAATCTACCAAAATTCAGTCATGAAGACGCATAAAACCTAAACAGACCAATAACCAAGATTAAGATTGAATCAATAATAAAGAACCCCCTTCCCCCACAACAAAGGAAACTCCAAGACCTGATGACTTCACTGCTGTTTTCTACCAGATGTTTAAAGAACTCATTCCAATTCTTCTCAAGTCATTCAAAACAAATGAAAGTGAAGAAATCCTTGCAAACTACTTCTGTGATGCCATCAACACATTAATTCCTAAACCAGAAAATGATAAAACAAAGGAAACTATAGACCAACATCTCTGATAAACATAGATGTAAAAATCCTCAACATAATACTAGCTAATTGAATTCAACAACACATCAAAAGATCATTTACTCACATCAAAAGGAATTTATCCTTGGTATGCAGGGATGGCTCAATAAAAGTAAATCAATAAATGTGATACATAAAATTTAACAAATTTAAGATAAAAACCATATGATTATCTCAATGGATGCATAAAAAGCATTTGATAAATGCAATATCCTTGCAAAAACATTAAGTAAATTGGATGTACAAGGAAAATCCCTCAACACAGTCAAGGCAATTTATGACAAACCCACAGCCAGCATCATATTGAATGGAGACGAGTTGGAAGCATTTCCACTATGATCTGGAACCAGACAGGGATGATCACTTTCACCATAGCTATTCAATATATTCCCAGAAGTTTTAACGAGAGCTACTAGGCTAGAAAAAGAAATCAAAGGGATACAAACTGCAAAGGAGAAAGTCAAATTATCCCTGTTTGTAGATGACATGATTCTATATCTAGGGGAACCAACATATTCCATCAAGAGACTAATGGAACTCATAAAAGAGTTTCATAAAATTGCAGGATATAAACTCAACTCACAAAAATCAATACCCTTTGTATACACAGACAATGTCATGACTGAGAAAGAACTTTTAAGTCTCATTCATAATAGCTGCAAAAAATTAAATGCACTGCAATAAACTGAAGGATGTCAAAAACCTCTATAGTGAAAATTACAAAACTTTCAATAAAGAAAGGAAGATTGCACAAAAAAATGAAAAAAAATCTTCCATTTTGTGTGTATGTCCTTAATACCCAAAGCAATTTACAGATTCACTGTGATCCCAATCAAAATACCAACGTTTTTCTTCTCAGATCTAGAAAAAGCTGCACTAAAATTCATATGGAAACACAAGAAACCTGAAAATCTAAAGCAATGTTAAACAATAAAAAAAAAAACTGGAGGCATCAGAATACCAGATTTCAAGACATACTATAGGGTAGTTATAATCAAAAAAGCTTGGTACCAGCATACAAATAGCCATGTATCTACATTCACCTAATCTTTGACAAAAACACTAAATTGAATCCATGGAGAAAGGACAGTCTCTTCAACAAATGGTTCTGTTAAAATTAGATCTCCACATGTAGAAGTATGAAACTAGACCCCTACCTTACACCTTTTACCAAAATCAACTCAAAATAGACAAAAATCTAAATCTACAACCTGATACCATCAAATTACTAGAAGAGAACATTGGGCAAAATCTACAAGACATTTACATTGGCAAAGCCTCGTTGGAAAAGACCCCAGAAGCACAGGCAGTCAAGCCAAAACTGACAAACGGATTACATCAAGCTAAGAAGCTTGAGAACTGCAGAAGAAAAACTCAGCAAAGTGAGACGGCAACCACAGATCTGTATGCAACTGATAAAGAATTAATATCCAGAATCTATAAAGAGCTCAATAAACTCAACAAAAACAAACCGAAGAATCCACTTAATAAGTGAGCAAAGGACTTCAACAGGTGTTTTTTAAAGCATGAAATTCACATGGTCAACAGACACATCAAAAATGCTCAGCCTCACTAGCCATGAGGGAAATGCAAATCAAAACCACAATGCGGATTCACCTCACTCCAATTAGAATGGTTCTCATACAGAAATCAACAACAACAAAAAATGCTGGTGAGGATATGGGGGTAAATGTGTCTAAATTTGCTGTTGCTAAGAATGTAAACTAGTATAGGCATTGTGGATAATAGTATGGAGACACTTCAGAAAGCTTGAAACAGATTTACCATATGACTCAGCCATCCCACTCCTGAGAATTTTCCCAAAGAAAATCAGATTTAGAGTTATCTCTGCCCCCATCTTTATTGCAGCACAGTTCACAATAGCTATGATATGGAATCAACCAAGATTTTATCAATTGATGGCTGATTAAGGAAATTTTGGTAAATGTGTAGTATGGAATACTACTCAGTTGTGAAAAAAATGAAATCCTGTCTTTTGCAACAAAATGAATGCAACTAGAAACTATTATATTTAATGAAATAAGGCAGTCTCAGAAAGACAAATACCATATTTTCCCTGATCTATGGTAACTAACAGAGTACAAAAATGTAATGTATATGAGTAAAATTGACATTTTGAGATTCAGTGATTGTTTACAGCCTTTGTCTCAAATGATGAAGAAGAGATTTTCCTTCTTTTTCTTGATCTCTTTCATAAGTGTATGGCTAATCTTATGAGTATAAAATAAACTGAAAGTACATCATTGTAAAATTAAGAGAAACAATATGAAAGGAAGGAGGAGGAAGTGTGGAAGTGTGGGCTGTATGCAGGGTAGCGTGGGAAGTATCACTATTCTTCTAAAACCATATATATGAAATACATGAAATTTGTTCACATTAAAAAGCTTTTAAAATAAAGTGAATTCAATTTACATATAAGAATGCATTCTGGTGCAGGATCTCACATTGCCTTTTTTTTTAAGAAAGCTTTTATTTAATGAATACAAATTTCATAGGTACAGCTTTAGGAATATAGTAGTTCTCTCCATACCCGCCTTCCCACCCCGACGCCCATCCCACCTCCTACTCCCTCTCCCATCCCATTCTTCATTAAGATTCGTTTTAAATTACCTATATACAGAAGACCAACTCTATACTAAGTAAAAATTTCAACAGTTTGCACCCACACAGACACACAAAGTATAAAGTACTGTTTGAAAACAAGTATTGGGGCCGATGCTGTGGTGTAGCAGGTAAAGCGCCCTCCTGCAGTGCCGGCATCCCATATGGGTGCCAGTTCAAGTCCTCGCTGCTCCTCTTCTCAACCAGCTCTCTGCTATGGCCTGGGAAAGCAGCAGAAGATGGCTCAAGTCCTTGTGCTCCTACACCCACATTGGAGACCCAGAAGAAGCTCCTGGCTCCTGGCTTTGGATTTGCACAGCTCTAGCCGTTGTGCCCAATTGGGGAGTGAACCAGTGGATGGAAGACCTCTCTCTCTCTCTGCCTCTCCTCCCTTTGTGTACCACTGACTTTCAAAGAAATAAATAAATCTTTTTTAAAACTATATTTTAATGAATATAAATTTCCAAAGTACAGCTTATGAATTACAATGGCTTCCCTCTCCCATAACTTCCTTCCCACCCGCAACCCTCCCCTCTCCTGCTCCCTCTCGCCTTCCATTCACATCAAGATTCATTTTCAATTCTCTTTATATACAGAAGATCAATTTAGCATACATTAAGTAAAGATTTCATCAGTTTGCACCCACACATACCCACAAAGTGTAAAAATACTGTTTCAGTACTAGTTATAGCATTACTTCATATTGGACAACACATTAAGGACAGATCCCACATGAGACGTAAGTACACAGTGACTCCTGTTGTTGATTTAACAATTTCACACTCTTGTTTATGGCATTAGTAATCTCCCTAGGCTATAGTCATGAGTTGCCAAGGCTATGGAAGCCTTTAGGGTTCGCCGACTTTGATCTTATTCTGACAGGGTCATAGTCAAAGTGGAAGTTCTCTCCTCCCTTCAGAGAAAGGTACCTCCTTCTTTGATGGCCCTCCTCTTTCCACTGGGATCTCACTCGCAGAGATCTGTCATTTAGGTGTTTTTTTTCTTTTCCATGGTGTCTTGGCTTTCCATGCCTAAAATACGCTCATGGGCTCCTGAGCCAGATCCGAATGCCTTAAGGGCTGATTCTGAGGCCAGAGTGCTATTTAGGACATCTGTCATTCTATGAGTCTGCTGTGTATCCCGCTTCCCATGTTGGATCGTTCTCTCCCTCTTTTATTCTATCAGTTAGTATTAGCAGACACTAGTCTTGTTTGTGTGATCCCTTTGACTCTTAGACCTATCAGTGTGATCAACTGTGAACTGAAGATGATGACTTGGACTAGTGAGATGGCATTGGTACATGCCACCTTGATTGGATTGTATTGGAATCCCCTGGCACGTTTCTAACTCCACCATTTGGGGCAAGTCCAGTTGAGCTTGTCCCAAATTGTACATCTCCTCCCTCTCTTTTTCCCATTCTTATATTTAACAGGGATCATTTTTTGGTTAAAATTTAAACACCTAAGTATAATTGTGTGTTAATTACAGAGTTCAAAGAATAGTACTAGAACAAAAAAATAGTATAATGGATAACGTATTGCATTGTACATCAACAGTAAGGACAAGAGCACATTGCCTTTTTTTAAAACAACATACTCCAGAATTCCACTTAGGAGAAATGTGAGTCTTGGAAAAAAATTCAGTGAGATTCTTTGAAATGGAGGGTTTAGTCATTGAGAATGTGGGCTGGTAGCAAATTTGGAATAAAAAAATTGCTAAGCAACTTTGTATAACAAATTATAGAAATAACATAGAAGTGCAACTGGAAGGAGACAGATGACTGGACAGGAGGGGAAACAATGAAGCCAAGCAGCAAGAAAAAAGGCATATGCCTGTAGCTGGAGACACAATGTCAGAAGTAGGATAGTTCAAAAACATTTTTTAGTAGATTTATTTATTTTACTTGAATGAGTTACACAGAGAGAGAAGGAGAGGCAGAGAGAGAGAGAGAGAGACGTCTTCCATCTGCTGGTTCAATGCCCAATTGGCTGTAATGGCCAGAGCCTCACCGATCCAAAGCCAGGATCCAGAATCTTCTTCCAGGTCTCCCACGCAGGTGGAGGGGCCCAAGGGCTTGGGCCATCTTCTACTACTTTCCCAGGCCATAGCCAAGAGCTGGATTGGAAGTGGAGCAGCCGGAACTCGAACCGACACCCATATGGGATGTCAACACTGCAGGTGGTGGCTTTACCCACTATGCCACAGCACCGGCCCCCAGTTCAAGAACTTTTAACAGTGAAAGTTGATAATATTCATTGCTTAGTTATTTAAATGGCTGTGATATAAAATTCTTAACCCTTCTCAAACATCCAGTAAACATAATATACCCATGCGATCCTATATGTTAATGTTACATGGACTGAATTTGTGAAGGTCTAAAAGGAGATTATGTTTTGCACCATACAGACTGTGCTTATTCTTTGTGAATATTGCAATACTGAAAGATTGGTAAGAATTTGAGTTCCAATAAATGACTGACAACAAAAGGAACAGAGGCCAAAGATGCTAATTTACATAATGCAAAAGCAGCTTTAATTTGATTTAGAACAAAAAGTAAGTGGTCTCAGAATGCTGGAAGGTGTTAGAAAGCTGACTTCAAGATTGCATAATGTGGGGCTGTCTCTATGGCATAGTGGGTAAAGCTACCTCCTGAGATGCTGGCATCACATATGGGCACTGCTTTCAGTCCCATCTGCTCTGCCCTTCTTCCAATCCAGCACCCTGCTAATGTGTCTGGGAAAGCAGTGGAAGATGGCCAAAGTACATAGGCCCCAGCAACAGCGTGGGAGACTGGCAAGAGTCTCCTGGCTCCTGGCTTCAGATCAGCCCAGCTCTGGCTGTCGTGGCCATCTGGGAAGTGAACCATGTTGGATGATCTCTCTCTCTCTCTCTCTCTCTCTCTCTCTCTCTCTTTCTCTCTCTGTAACCCTGCCTTTCAAATACATAAATAAATAAATCTTTTTAAAAAGATTACATAATGTAATAAATACTGCATAATAAAGGCATGATCACTATTGTTGTTGGGTCTAATGCGATTTGACATTTACATGTAAAGATACGTGTAGCAAACTTCAAATAAACTTTGATTCCACACTAAGAAGTAGTGGCTGTAGAGATACAGTTTCCCCAAAGTTATCTTTCGTCTTTCCTAGAACAGCATTGTCAATAACCTCCCTGCAGTACTTAAAAGATAGCAAAATTCATCAATACAGAGTAAATTTAAATTTCATATTTTACTCCCTCTTTCCAAATTATCCTTCTTGATCCTTTTCTCACATTTTTTTCTGGCATCCATATGAACTGTGTCTGTCTTTGCATGGGCTTCAGTGGAAGTGTAGCATATCCTCTAGTAATATAGTGAATACCTATTTTAACAACTTGTTATTAGAGATCCTCAGATATATAATTGATCAAGATATCCTCCCCAAATTTGATAACTGTTTAATAGAAGCTTGATGTCACGTTACCTTAGCAGGAGGTATGTGTTATCCCTGTATCCAAATATCATCTTTGTAAAGGAGTTCTACTATATTGGTTTAAAAGATTTTGTAATGCTGAGTAAAGGCTGTCTTAACTCCTGTTCTATCACTTTTTCCTTCAGTAATATAAGAAAATGCAACCTGTTGAATTCCTATGAGGTCTTGATTGTTTGTAATGCTTTTTCATTCGCCAGACAATATTCCAGACTCTATGGTGATTGTGGCTATGGCAGAGACAGACTGACCTGGAAGCCTGGAATATGGAGGCAGCATATTGCCTTCCTGAGATTTAAACATAGACCACAGATGAAGGGATCTAAACAAATATTTTGACTGCTTTCCCTGCTAGAAATAATTTGGAAATCATGTCTCTGATCAGACTGGATTAGAACTCTGAACTTAGAACTGAGATACAAATCCAAATGAGACTGTGAACCATTAGAGAACAAAAATGAGAAAGTGCAAAACAATGAAAGAAAGATGAATTTGAGTAATTTACGGCATGAAGTCTAGAAGAGTACCAGAATTCTTGACTTTTTCTGTAGGCTGACGACATAGCGCTAACATAGTTGTATTGAGTATAATTTAAAGCTTTATTCCTCAGGGTCGGCATTGTGGTGTAGTAGGTAAAGCCACGGCCTGCAACCCCGGCAACCCATATGGGCAGTGATTTGAGTCCTCGCTGCTCCACTTCCAACCCAGATCCCTGCTAATCTGCCTAAGAAAGCATTGGAAAGTGGCCCAAGTCCTTGGGCCCTTGCACCCATATGGGAAACCCAGAAGAAGCTCCTAGCTCCTAGCTTCAGCTTGGACCAGCCCTGGCTGATGTGACCATCTGGGGAGTGACCCAGCTGGTAGAAGACGTTTCTGTGTCTCTTCTTCTTTCTGTAACTCTGTCCTTCAAATAATAAAATAATTTTTTGAAAAAGCTTTTTGTTAAAGATTTATTTATTTATTTATTTGAAATTCAGAGTTACATACACACGCACACACACACTCACACACACACAGAGAGAGAGAGAGAGAGAGAGAGAAAGAGAGGTCTTCCATCTGCTGGTTCACTCCCCAGATGGCTGCAATGGCAGGAGCTGCACCAATCTGAAGCCAGGAGCCAGGAGCTTCTTCCAGGTCTCCCATATGGGTGCAGGGGCCAAGGACTTAGGCCATCTTGTACTGCTTTCCCAGGCCACAGCAGAGAGCTGGATTGAAAGTGGAGCAGTCGGGGCTCGAAGCAGCGCCCATATGGGATGCCGGCGATTCAGGCCAGGGTGTTAACCCGCTGAGCCACACTGCCAGCCCTGAAAAAGTTTTATTTCTCATCCTTAGCAGTATTATCAGACCAGATATTTCTTTATTGTGGGAGGATGATGTGGTTATTGCAGGAAGTTTAGCAGAATCCTTTCCCTATATCTATTTGATGCAATTAACACCACACCATTGTGTGTTCCTGTGAAATATATATATATATATATATATATATATATATATATATCTCCAGCCATTTCCAATTGTCTCTTTGTGGAGAGGACAAAAATCACCCTGTTTGAGAATCACTGATTTAAGGAATTGACACAAAGACAAAAAGGACAAGGGAGGCATCACATAATATATTTAGATTATATTTCTGGATACAAACTCACATTATCTTATTTTCATCCTTTCTACTTCATGTTTCCAAAGTTATACCATCTGTCCTATGTTTTCAGTAAAATTTGAAAGCATCGCTTACATTTTCCCTTTCGTCATGAGTTAGACAATAGAGTAATGGCAATTCTATGTGCTCTCTTATGTCAAGACAAGTATTCAGTGACTGCCTTCAAGTGAAGAATGATATCACCAGGCAAGAAAACCAATGGAGAAATGTATGATATTTAAGCTATCTCAGATATGTATGGAAAAAGTTTGAAATAGATTGAAAGGTAATTGCTTTTGAAGTATACTTTTTGATGGGTTTGCTGTCAATCTAAGGCTCTACTTTAGGTGTCCAGTATAATCTCTGTGAATGTATGTTGATTTTCTAAGTTTGTTAGAATTTATTTTCTATTTGCTCTTAGAAAAAAAATGGAAAATAAAACCAGGCAGATGTTCCCAGTTGAAACTACTACCATAATGCGACTTAGATCGTGAATCTGTCCAGTTCTTAGAGATTGTTTTAACTTATTAATCATTTCATCCAAGAGAGTTAAAAATATCACATGAAATTTTTCCTGATTTTTTGATAAGCTAGGTTTTTATAATTCAAATAATGATTCCAAACTATCCTCTTCTATTGATTTCTGTAATTACATTGACAACTTCTCTTGGACAACAGGTATCATACTTACTGTTCTAAAACCGCATTGATTTCCTAATTTCAAAATATTTTACTGTCATAAAGTTTTGTTGGCCTAAAGTTTTTTTTATATATTTTTTTCTATTTGTTCTGTACAATAGCTGAACTATAATAACATTTTTAGTTTAGGATATATAGGTTATTGTTAGCTCTTTATCTCCCATTAACAGAGCAAATTGAGACTTCTTTTTCAATTTAATGCTATTGCCTTCACAATATGTTGTCTCTTATAGGGAAATTTAGGAAGATTCAATTAAGATCAAATTTTATAAATTTACGTATGTATTTTATTTCTGAATTAATTTTCTATCTTGCAATATCATATCTAACAAGAGTTTCCAAATGTAATTTTAATAGGTAAAATAAAATTTAATGAGTGGAAGATACAAGTTAGTAGAAATTAGATGACTGTGACTTACTCCTGTAGAGAGAAAAATGAAACATATCGTGGTGCTTAGTAGCATATATTTGGCTTTACTATAAACCACATTTGAGTTCCAACCTTGTTTTTGATAGTTTGTATTTTATATTAAAGACAGCTAACCTGTCCTTATATCTCTTTCTGATAATAACAACAAGTTATAATAATATCTATTACATAAAAGATTGGTGTAATGATTAAAATAATATGTGTAAAATATTCAACACATGATGAGACAAGAATTTCTTCTTATTATCACAAAGTGCCCCTATGTTTATTCAAATAAATACCCAGATACCTGAATAAGATTGACATGAAGTAGTAGTAAATAATAATAGGTATCATTGAACATTCACATGTTATATTCCAGGTGTCTGATAGTTGCTTGATATAACTTATTTCTATATACATCACAGTCCAGGTGATTAGGTATTACTCTCTCCATTTTATAGATAAAATTGATGCTCAGAGAGGTTAAAAAGCTTGCTCAACACAACAAAATAGCAGATTGTGGGTCATTCTTCCTCTGCATATATTGGCAGTACAATAAGAGTTAAGGATTTCTTTTTTGATATGATTACCTTGGTGACAATATTTTACTCTTCACCATTGTGGTCAGCTTACCACTTCCATTCCAAATGTTTTCCAATTCAGTTTAATAGCTACTATTTATTATGACTGGCACCATACTTAATGAAGTGTGCAGACTTTTTGCATCATTTGTGGAACACCTAGGAAAAATCTCTGTGCTTCTCAATTTTTCTGTACATTCATAGTTGCCTGAAATACTGTTAAAAAGAATGCACTGATAGTCGATTCATAAGGTGCTAAAACTGAGAAGATGTTTTGACAGGCTGTCAGTGAGAAGTTTGGCATAGAAAACAGAGGGAGGTGACCTTGCAAGTGGAAGTGATTTGGGGAAAAATGAAAACAAAGAAAAATAAGTAGACTATGATATTGATGGCAAAGTTCTTTGCATACTGTTTTCTTGCCTGGAATATCTTTTTCTCTTTCATTGTCATCAAAGAAATGTGTATAAGAGCACTTCAAAATGGTCATGAAAAGTTTAATTAAAAGGTAAGTTTGTTTTTGTACAAAAGTATTTGAGTCTATATACAGTTTTCCATAATACACATTTTCCACAAACTTTTTGAGAACTCCTAATACATCATGTAAATTCAAGCAATTGAAAAGAAAATGAGGTAAGAAGTAAAGTTTTTTCTTCTCTACCCACATCCTTTCAACTCTAAACCACCTACTTAGACTTTTCTATGTATTTTCAGATAGCTTCTACATGTTTATAAGCCTAAGATTCTTTTATTTTTTTTCACAAATAGCATCATACTATCATACTAAGTATTATCTTTTGTACTTTTAACTGTAATGTATGGTGTATATAGGATTATATACCTATATGGTATATAGATTTACCTCGTCTTGTTGTTGCTGCATATCATATATATATATATATATATATATATATATAAAATACTGAATCTATTTAAATACTTACTTATAGATATTCAGATTGCTTTCAGTTTTTTCCATTATACTAATTTTTCTTTTCAAATTTTTGCTCTTCTTTCTATTCATGCTAAATCAACATATCCATATCAGTTTTCAGTAAATATTAAAACAGTCCTTACCAAGTCCTCTTATGTGAATAGCTTATAAAACAATTGAAAACAGATTAGTAGAAATGACAAATTAGTGCAAATGAATATTTACTTTCTTTCACCACCACTTCTTAATGTATTGGTAACACATATGCAACACAGAAAATGCGAGTTTTCTATAACTTCTTATATAATAATTACCAAAAAATTCTGAAAGTTATCTATTATGCTAGAACCACTTCCCAACTAATGCAAAAATGCTTACTTGTACACACATATAATCACAATATGAAAATTTAATAGAACTGATTTTGGTTTTTTAAAGATTTGAAAGGGAGGGAGGTTTGGAGGGAAGGGAAGAGAGAAAGAGAGAAAGAGAGAGAGAGAGAGAGAGAGAGAGAGAGAGAGAGAGAGAATAAATCTTCCATTCACTAGTTCACTCCCCAAATAGCCGCAACAGCTGATACTGGTTCAGATAGAGACTAGAAATCCAGAACTCCATCAAGATCTCTCATATGGGTACAGGGATCCATGCATACTTGGATCATCATTTCCTGCTTTCCCAGACACATTAGCAGTGGGCTGGATTAGAAGTAGTACAACCAGGAATTGAACTGGCTCTCCAATATGGGATGCCAGAATTGCCAGAGGCAGCATAAGCCTCTACACCACAATGCTGCTCCCTGATCTTAATTCTGCAATCACTTTAAATCAATGGATAACTTTTCAGTATAATTATATTTGTTTTAATTATACTATTGTGCCCATTATACATATGTAAATTTCTTTTTAAAATTTTTATTTAATGAATATAAATTTCCAAAGTACAGCTTATGGATTACAAAGGCTTCCCCCCCATAACTTCCCTCCCACCCGCAACCCTCCCCTTTCCCACTCGCTCTCCCCTTCCATTCACATCAAGATTCATTTTGAATTCTCTTTATATACAGAAAATCATTTAGTACATATAAAGATTACAACATAGATGCAAAAATCCTCAATAAAATTCTGGACAATAGAATGCAACAACACATCAGAAAGATCATCCACCCAGAACAAGTGGGATTTATCCCTGGTATGCAGGGATGGTTCAATGTTCGCAAAACAATCAACGTGATACAACACATTAATAGAGTGCAGAAGAAAAACCATATGATTCTCTCAATAGACGCAGAAAAGCATTTGATAAAATACAACACACTTTCATGATGAAAACTCTAAAAAAACTGGGTATGGAAGGAACATTCCTCAATACAATCAAAGCAATTTATGAAAAATCCACGGCCAGCATTCTATTGACTGGGGAAACGTTGGAAGCATTTGCACTGAGATCTGGTACCAGACAGGGATGCCCACTCTTACCACTGCTCTTCAAAATAGTTCTGGAAGACTTAGCCAGAGCTATTAGGCAAGAAAAATAAATTAAAGGGATACAAATTGGGAAGGAAGAACTCAAACTATCCCTCTTTGCAAACGATATGATTCTTTAATTAGGGGATCCAAAGAACTCTACTAAGAGACTATTGGAACTCATAGAAGAGTTTGGCAAAGTAGCAGGATATAACATCAATGCACAAAAATCAACAGCCTTTTAATACACAGACAATGCTGCGGCTGAGGAAGAAATTCTAAGTTCAATCCCATTATCAATAGCTACAAAAACAATCAAATACCATGGAACAAACTTAACCAAGGACATTAAAGATCTCTATGATGAAAATTACAAAACCTTAAAGAAAGAAATAGAAGAGGATACCAAAAAATGGAAAAATCTTCCATGCTCATGGATTGGAAGAATCAACATCATCAAAATGTCCATTCCCCCAAAAGCAATTTACAGATTCAAGGCAATACCAAGCAAAATGCCAAAGGCATTCTTCTCAGATCTGGAAAAAATGATGCTGAAATTCATATGGAGACACAGAAGACCTCGAATAGCCAAAGCAATCTTGTACAACAAAAACAAAGCCAGAGGCATCACAATACCAGATTTCAGGACATACTACAGGGCAATTGTTATCAAAATAGCATGGTAATGGTACATAAACAGGTGGAGAGACCAATGGAACAGAATAGAAACACCAGAAATCAATCCAAACATCTACAGCCAACTCATATTTGATCAAGGATCCAAAACCAATCCCTGGAGTAAGGACAGTCTATTCAATAAATGGTGCCGGGAAACCTGCAGAATCATGAACCAAGATCCCTACCTTTCACCTTACACAAAAATTCACTCAACATGGATTAAAGACTTAAATCTACGACCCGAAACCATCAAATTATTAGAGAGCATTGGAGATACCCTGCAAAATATAGGCATAGGTAAAGAATTGTTGGAAAATACCCCAGGAGCACAGGCAGTCAAAGCTAAAATTAACTATTGGGTTGCATCAAATTGAGAAGTTTCTGTACTTCAAAAGAAACAGTCAGGAAAGTGAATAGGAAACTGACAGAATGGGAAAAATATTTGCAAACTATGCAACAGATAAAGGGTTGATAACCAGAATCTACAAACAAATCAAGAAACTCCACAACATCAAAACAAACAACCCACTTAAGAGATGGGCCAAAGACCTCAACAGACATCTTTCCAAAGAGGAAATCCAAATGGCCAACAGATACATGAAAAAATGTTCAAGATCACTAGCAATCAGGGAAATGCAAATCAAAACCACAATGAAGTTTCACCTCACCCTAGTGAGAATCGCTCACATTCAGAAATCTACCAACAATAGATGCTGGAGAGGATGTGGGGAAAAAGGGACACTGACCCACTGTTGGTGGGAATGCAAACTGGTTAAGCCACTATGGAAGTCAGTCTGGAGATTCCTCAGAAACCTGAACATAACCCTACCAATCAACCCAGCCATCCCACTCCTTGGAATTTACCCAAAGGAAATTAAATTGGCTAATAAAAAAGCCATCTGCACATTAATGTTTATTGCAGCTCAATTCACAGTAGCTAAGACCTGGAACCAACCCAAATGCCCATCAGCAGTAGACTGGATAAAGAAATTATGGGACATGTACTCTATAGAATACTATACAGCAATCAAAAACAATGAAACCCAGTCATTTGCAACAAGATGGAGGAATCTGGAAAACATCATGCTGAGTGAATTAAGCCAGTCCCAGAGAGACAAATATCATTTGTTTTCCCTGATCAGTGACAACTAACTGAGCACCAAAGGGAAACCTGTGGAAGTGAAATGGACACTATGAGAAACAGTGGCTTGATCAGCTCTTGTCCTGACTGTTGATATACAATGTAATACTTTATCCATTTTAGTATTTTTTGTGAACTCTGTAATTAACACACAATTATTCTTAGATGTTTAAATCTTAAATGAAAAGTGATCCCTGTTAAATATAACAGTGAGAATAAGAGAGGGAGGAGATGTACAATTTGGGACATGCTCAATCGGACTTGACAAAAATGATGGAGTTAGAAATGTGCCAGGGGATTCCAATACAATCCCATCAAGGTGGCATGTACCAATGCCATCTCACTAGTCCAGGTGATCAATTCAGTTCACAACTGATCACACTGATAGATCTAAGATTCAAAGGGATCACACAAACAAGACTAATGTCTTCTAATAATAACTGATAAAACCAAAAAAGGGAGAGAAGGATCCAACATGGGAAGGGGGAGATACAGCAGACTCATTGAATAACAGATGTCCTAAATAGCACTCTGACCTCAGAATCAGCCCTTAAGGCATTCGGATCTGGTTGAAGAGCCTATGAGAGTATTTTAGGCATGGAAAGCCAAGACACTTTGGAAAGAAGAAGAAGAAGAAGAAGAAGAAGAAGAAGAAGAAGAAGAAGAAGAAAGAAGAAAGAAGAAAGAAGAAAGAAGAAAGAAGAAAGAAGAAAGAAGAAAGAAGAAAGAAGAAAGAAGAAGACCTAAATGAAGGATCTCAGCAAGTGTGATTCCAGTGGAAAGAACAGGGCCATCAAGGTAGGATGTGCCTTTCTCTGAAGGGAGGAGAGAACTTCCACTTTGACTATGACCCTGTCGGAATAAGATCGAAGTCGGTGAACCCTAAAGGCTCTCATAGCCTCGGCAACTTATGACTAGAACCTAGGGAGATTACTGACGCCATAAACAAGAGTGTCAAATTGTTAATTCAACATCAAGAGTCACTGTCTACTTACGTCCCATGTGGGATCTGTCCTTAATGGGTTTTCCAAGGTGAAGTAATGCTATAACTAGTACTAAAACAGTATTTTTACGCTTTGTGGTTATGTGTGGGTGCAAACAGATGAAAGCTTTACTTAGTATATACTGAAGCGATCTTCTGTATATAAAGATAATTGAAAATGAAAAAAAAAACTTGGTGTTAAATTGGAAATTACATAGAAAAGTAATCAATCTTTTTTAAAAAATATCATGCAGGATCTCTGTCATTAATGTGCTGTACACTGTTATTTAATGCTATAACTAGTACTCCAACAATATTTTTTTCACTTTTTGTTGCTTTGTGAGCGCAAACTTTTCAAATTTTTATATATACTAAACTGATTTTCTGTATATAAAGAGAATTGAAAATGAATCTTGATGTGAATGGAAGGGGAGAGCGAGTGGGAAAGGGGAGGGTTGCAGGTGGGAGGGAAGTTATGGGGGTGAAGCCTTTGTAATCCATAAGCCGTACTTTGGAAATTTATATTCATTAAATAAAAATGAAATTATTAAAACAAATTATATTTGTTCTAATTATACTATTGTTTCCATTATACATATGTAAATTTCTTTTTAAAAATATTTTATTTATTTATATGAGAGATAGTTACAGACAGTGAGAGGGAGAGATAGAAATGTCTTCTGTCCCCTGGTTCACTTCCCAGATGGCTGCAACAGCTGGAGCTGCGCTGATTCGAAGCCAGGAGCCAGGTGTTCCTTCCCGTTCTCCCATGCAGGTGCAGTACAAGCACTTGAGCTGTCTTGTACTGCTTTCCCAGGCCATAGCAGAGAGCTGGATTGGGAGAGGGGCAACCAAGACTAGAACCAGTGCCAATATGGTATGCCAGCACCACAGGCGGAGGATTAACCTACTGTGCCACAGAGCTGGCCCCAGCAAATTTTCTATTTATCTCTACTCTTCTGTCCAACCTCACTCTACAGAAGTCACTACTAATTTTTTGGTGAATAACTCTGAGAATGTTCTTAGAGCCTTCTAGGAATAATCCATCACAATCCTTCTTTACATGATATATATCTACCTATCACAAACATAAATATCTTAAAGGTCTACTTTAGAATTTCCTTGTATAGGTGGGGAATGATTTCTAAAATTAATCCTTAAATACTAGAATTTTATTTTACTATGTTATAATTTTACATATATGTATTTCAATATATATTCTTTCCATCTTAAAATAAAAAACTCTTGAGCTCACAAAGCTATGTTTGTTTACTTCTTTGTTTATTAGAAAATTAAATGTCACTGCCCCTAGTTCTCCCATTAAATTTTATTAAACTAGCTTGCCTTTCATTAGCATCACTGGGTTAGGTGGACGGTGGGGAGAGTGGAAGTTAGATTAGGATAAAGGAGAGGAAATATCTGGTAATTGGTTGAAAATTGGTCAGTAATCAAAGAACAGAAGCAAGAGGCATAATGGAAAAGGAAATTCAGCAGAAGCCATAAGTCAGAGTCAGAGAGGATTAGCAAAAACTTAAATTACCAGAATATGCAGAAATTGTTGGATGAATACATTAAACTTCCATGGTAACTAGCTATTTAAGCCAAATTTACTGAGACCATCAATGGAGGTTAATAGAAGTTGGGTATATATGTTAATGAGAACTCAATGAAGTGATTTAAAACTTGAAAGTGATCTATTCAAGATAAATAGTAACAAAAACAAAATGGCCCAAACTGCATATGTGCATGATGGCAAGATCATGTTTATTTTGTCTACTACATTATTTTATTTATGTTTCTTTTTGTCCACTATTCATTCAGAACAGTGTTTCAGTTTGCCATAGAAAAATGAAGATCTATGCATCCAGTGGGGGTGGGAGAGAACTGATGCTGTTTTTGGACATAGGCAGGAGGCAGCTGCCCCATTTCCTATGTGCACACCCCACAATAACTGGGGTCACCATCCACTCAGTGGGTGAGGACCATAACAATCCAGAAGCTGAGGAGGAGGGCCTGTACCATGGGTTGCCCTGCAATGGGAGGGGAGGAGGAGCTGCCCCAGCAGAGGGGAAGTGCCACCTGCAGGACTCTCCTACTCATCCAGCATAATTGAGAAGGGAGCAAGGCTGCAACATTAGGATACAATGCATGCATGCAAACCACAGATGTAAGCAGAGCTAAAAACCTGCCTTCCCCATGACACCAAATCTGATTGGAGGACCACACACAGACAGCGGCTCTGGGAACACTTAGTTTCCTTATAGACAGGACTGGCGAGTGATGCAGAGAGGCCCCACTGGCACCCCATGACCCATAGAGCCTTGGAAGTTGAGTCTATGAAAATAGTGACTGCATGGGAGGAGGGAGATCGTGGCTAGGTTCTGGGCAACCAAAAAGCACGTCTCCACACTCTCTGAGCTCCTTTGTTGCCTATAGCAGATCATTTAAGATGGAACCTTACTCACAGGAAAGACTCCATAGATCAAAGGTGCAGTTCATAAAGTGGTACGGATGAGTGCAGAACACACTGGGAACTAACACCTGAGTGTTCCTCAGCTGGAAGATGGGCTGGTCGCATGAACAGACGTGACATTTCTCTCTTTCAGTCAATCATAGGAGAGCTACCACACCCAACTGGTATCTAACCCAGAATTCTTGCCCCACCCTGAACAGAGAGCAGCCCAGACATACCCAGAACACACCTCTTGGTATTCAATTAGAGTGTAGATGTCCCAATAAACAACAGAGACACAGATCAAAGATAAAAGCCACCATACCAAAAAAAAAAAGCCACCATACAAAAAATATATACAAATGACAAAAAAATGAAGACAAAATTCAAGAATTGGAAGACACTATGAACCCCCAAAGGAGCACTACAGTATTTCAGTATTAGAATGTGAAGATGAAGAGATTGAGGAAATGCCAGAAACAGAATTCACAAAACTAATCATCAGACTACTCAGGAGCATCAGAAGCAAATTCACAAACTAAAGAAAATATATGAATGAAAAGTTTTCCCATGAAATTGAGATATTAAACAGAAATCAAAATGAAATACTAGAAATGAAGAATTCAATAGATCAAATAAAGAATGCAGTGGAAAGTCTTAACAATAGAGTTTGTGAGGCAGAAGAATGAATATCCAAGCTAGAAGCCCAATTTCCCTGATGAACATAGATGCAAAAATCCTCAACAAAATAATAGCCACTCAATTCCAACAACACATCAGAAAGATCATTCACAGGGACCAAGTGGGATTTATCCCTGGTATACAGGGTTGGTTCAACATTCTCAATTAAATAAATGTGATACATCACATTAACAAATTGAAGAACAAAAACCATATGATTATCTCAATTGACACAGATAAAGCATTTGATAAACTGCAATATGCTTTCATGATGAAAACTCTAAGCAAATTGGGTAGAGAAGGAACATTCCTCAACACAATCAAGGCAGTTTATGACAAACCCATGGCCAGCATCCTATTGAATGGCGAAGAGTAGGAAACATTCTCACTGAGATCTGGAACCAGACAAGGATGTCCACTCTCACCATTGCTGTTCAATAGAGTCTTGGAAGTTTTAGCCAGAGTCATTAAGGGAAGAAAAAGAAATCAAAAGGATGCAAATTGAGAAGGAGGAAATCCAACTATCCCTATTTGCAGATGACATGGTTCTATATATAGGAGATATAAAAGTATCAACCAATAAAGTATTAGAACTCATAGACGTGTTTGGTAAAAATAGCAGTATATAAAGTCAACACACAAAAATCAACAGCCTTTGTATACATAGACAATGACCAACCCAAATGCCCATCAACAGTAGACTGGATAAAGAAATTATGGGACATGTACTCCATAGAATACTATACAGCAGTAAGAAACAATGAAACCCAGTCATTTGCAACAAGATGGAGGAATCTGGAAAACATCATGCTGAGTGAATTAAGCCAGTCCCAAAGAGACAAATATCATTTGTTTTCCCTGATCGGTGACAACTGAGCACCAAAGGGGAAACCTGTTGAAGTGAAATGGACACTATAAGAAACAATGATCAGCTCTTGTCCTGACTCTAGATGTACAATGTAATACTTTATCCTTTTTAGTATTTGTTGTTGTTGCAATGGCTAATAACTTCTCCGATCAATCCCATTCACAACAGCTACCAAAAAAAAAATCATACTTTGGAATAAATTTAACCAAGGATGTCAAAGATGTCTGTGGTGAGAATTACAAAACATTAAAGAAAGCAATAGAAGAAGGTACAAAAAAATGGGAAAATCTTCCATGTCCATGGACTAGAAGAATCAGTATAATAAAAATCTTCACACTACCACAAGCACTTTACAGATTAAATGCAATACTAATCAAAATACCAAGAACATTCTTTGCAGATACAGAAATGATGCTGAAATTCATATGGGAACACAGGAGATCTTGAATAGCTAAAGCAATCTTATACAACAAAAACCAACCTATAGACATCACAATACCAGATTTCAAGAGATGCTACAGAGAAGTTATAATGGAAACAGCCTGATACTGTTACAAAAACAGATGGTTAAAACAATGGAAAATGATATAAACACCTAAAATCAATCCAAGCATCTATAGCCAATTTATTTTTGACAAAGTAGCTAAAATCAATCCCTAGAGCAAGGATAGTCTCTTCAACAAATTGTGCTGGGAAAACTGGATATCCACATGCCAAAGTATGAAGCAAGATCCCACTTTACACCTTACACATAAATCCACTCAAAACGAATTCAATATGAATTCAAAACCTAAATCTAACAACTAATTAGAGAACATTGGGGAAACCCTGCAAGACACTGGCATAGGCAAAGAGTTCTTGGGAAAGGCCCCAGATGCACAAGCAATCAAATCCAAAATTGACAAATGGCATTACATCAAACTGAGAAGGTTCTGTACTGCAAACAAAACACTCACCAAAGTGAAGAGGCAACCAACAGAATGGGCAAAATTATTTGCAAACTACACAACTGATAAAGGATTAATAACCAGAATATATAAGGATATCAAGAAACTCAACAACAACAAGCCAAACTTCTCAGGTATTAAATGGATAAAGCATTTAATCAGATGTTTTTCAAAAAAAGGAAATCCAAATGGCCAACAGACCCATGAAAAAATGTTCAGGATCACTAGCCATCAGGGAAATGCAAATCAAAATCACAATGAAGTTTCACCTCACTCCTGTTAGAATGTCTCTCATACAGAAATCAACAAACAACAAATGCTAGTGAGGATATGGAGCAAAAGGTACCCTAGTCCATTGTTGGTGGGAATGTAAACTGGTAAAGCTACTATGGAAGATGGTATGGAGACACCTCAGAAATCTGAATATATGCCTACCATATGACCCATCCATCCCGCTCCTGGGTATTTACCTAAAGGAAATAAAATCAGTATATTGAAGAGTTATCTGTAGCCCCATGATTATTGCAGCCCAATTCACAATAGCTGAGACATGGAATCAACCCAAATGTCCATCAACTAATGAGTGGATAAATAAATTATGAGATATGTACAGCATGAAATACTACAAAGCAATAAAAAGATATTCTGTCATCTGCTACAAAATATATTAAACTGGAAAACATCATACTTAAATAAGCCAGGTCCAAAGTTACAAATACCATATCTTCTCCCTGACCTGTGATAACTAATAGAGAACATAAAAGACAATCTCTAGAAATGAAATTGGCACTTTTAGAAGCAATGATTTGAACAACCCTTGTCTCGACTATAGAGGAACAGTTGTTTAATACTATTTGTTTAACTCTACTTAATAAAGAGATAATCATAGTGTATAAAGTTAATTGAAAATAGATCTTAGCAAAAGATAAGAGTGGGAATAAGAGAGGGAATGTGACCTGGTGAGAGAGTGAGCAGGGTGGGAAAAATCGGCATGTCCCTAAATTTATAATTGTGAAATGTAGGAAGTTTGTAATTATAAAACTGTAAAGTTCTGCATGCATTCCTATGGACTTATTTCAAATAGTACAGTATAAAAACTTGTCATAGGACCCCAAATCCATTACATTAGGTGGTAAAACTAGCATTTTAAGTGTTAGTTAGGATATGGGTAGGATCAAGTGTTAAAGTGATCATACAGTTTGGATTAAGTGTTTGGTAGTAATAGTAGCTAGAATTAAAAAGGATTGAATGTTCTAACACAGGAAGTAGTTCATACAGCAGACTCATACATGATCCATCCATTGGTTCATTCTCCAATTGGCTGCAATTGCCCGAGCTGCACCAATCTGAAGCCAGGAGCCAGGATCTTCTTCTTGATCTCCCATGTGGGTGCAGGGGCCCAAGGAGTTGGGCCATCTTTTGCTGCTTTCCCAGATCATAGCAGAGAGCTGGATCGGAAGTAGAGCAGCCAGGACTCGAAACAACGCCCATATGGGGTGCCAGCATTGCAGGTGGCAGCTCTACCAGCTATGCCACAGTGCCAGCCCCAGGTGTATCTTGTTAAATATATTTATTCTATTTATTAGAAATGGAGAGAGAGAGAGAGAGAGAGAGAGAGAGAGAGAGAGAGAGAGAGAGATCTCATACAGAAGTTCACTCATCCAAATGCCAAAAGCTTGGTTGGGCCAGGCCAAACCAAAAGCCATGAAATCAGTCCAGATCTCCGTATAGATTGTATGGACCCACCTACTTGAGCCATCAGCTGCTACCCAAAACCAGAATGTGTATTAACAGAAAGATACATACAGAAGCAGAGCTGGGACTGGGACTCAGACACTCCAATATAGGATGTGTGGATCCCAGGTGGCATCTTAATCCATATGATAAAACCTTGTCTCCCAGGTTATATTTTAGATAGTATTTGATTAAGTACCAAATGAAGGATATGGATGTGAGATCAGCAACTTTATTCTGAAAAGAAACACTATACATATTTTAGATTTTGTATGTTGTATATGCTATTACATATAAACTTTTAAAAACAGAACAAAACTCTGTTAACTCAGAGGTCATATAAAAGCAGGATTAAAGCCAGATTTGACCAGAGACCCTAATTTGCTGAGCCCTACTATAGGTGGCATAGTACTGTAGGATCTCAAGAAGGATGTTCACTAGCACTGTGAGATTCTTATAAAAGGGAGGGCTTCAGCTCAGTCTTATGCAATGAATACAGCATAAATGTAAGTTAGAATCATAATTCTTATTTTTCTTAGAGCAATTTATATAAACATTGCCCAATGTGTACTTCTTTACAAATATATGGACTATTGATTGTAAAGAAATGAAAATGGAATTTAGGAATATACTTTTTAGAAAATATATATTTGTTTTATTTATCTGAATGGTTGAGTGAGGGACAGACAGAGATCTTCCATCTTCTCGTTCATTCCCCAAATGGCAGCAAGGGTTAGGGCTTAGCCAGGCATAAGCTATGAGCAAAGAATTTCATCCAGGTCTCCTACATAGGTGGCAGTGGTCCAAGTACTTGGATCCTCTTTCACCGCCTTTCTAGGCACATTAGCGGGGAGCTGGGTTGAAAACAGAGCAGTCAGAACTCAAACAAGCATTCTGATATGGGATGTGGACATTGCAGGTGGCAGCTTAACTGCTGTGTAACACCACTGACTCTAGGAATGAACTTTAAACTTTAGCCATTCAGTGAGTTTCTTGAACTTACTGATGGGTACACTATTCTTTCATTGTCTAAGATTTCCCATAATAATTTTATCTGTGTTCTGGTAATTTCCTTGATTTTTATAAGGATGCAATATTTAGAATCTAGTACATTTGCAAGAATGTCACAAATATAACAATGACATCATGGACATATCTAAGAAATTATTTTAAGATAAATTTCTGTTTATTTGAATGGCAGATTTAAAGAGAGAGCAGGAGAGATCAAGAGACAGATATCTTCCATCCACTGTCACTCCCCAAATGGCCAAAACCAGAAGGCTGGGACTCCATCTAGGTCTTCCACATGTGTCAATGCACTCTGGCTTTTTTTCTGCTGTGTTCCCAGGACCATTGGCAGGGAGTTGGATAAGAAGTGGAGCAGCCAGGACTATAACCAGTACTCATATGGGATACTGACTTTGCAGACAGTAGCTTAAACCTCTGTGCCACAATGCCAGCCCCAATTTACTACTAAGAGTATGAAATGGCAGCTATGAAATGAGATGAGTAGACATAAATATCTTGAAAATTCAGAGGAAGGAGAGTGTACATTGGGATAAGGTAGGTATATAAGTGGTAATGATGCTTTTTAATACTGGTGAGTTCATAATTTAAAAGGTACAAATTCTAAGATGGGATTAGTATGGAAATAGCAGAAATATTTGAAAGATGTTGGATGACTTAAGACACTGACACACTGGAAACAGTTGCTTCTACCATAATTTATTGATATGGAAATGATATATACCAATACTAAATGTTGAAAGAACAAAGAACCAAAGGCAAAGAAAGTGGGAAGTCGCATCTGAAATCTATTTTAAAAAGGTTAAATAATGAATCATATTAAAGCATTGAGCAGAAGAATATAAGACAATACCACTTTGCTACATTGCTACCCTTTCATACATTAACAAGAAGATTAAAGTTAGTAATAGGATAATTTTTTGACAGAGAGAGAGAGAGAGAGAGAGAGAGAGAGAGAGAGAGAGAGAGAGAGAGAGAAAGGTCTTCCTTCCATTGGTTCACCCCTCAAATGGCTGCTGCCGCTGGCACGCTGCACTGATCTGAAGCCAGGAGGCAGGTGCTTCCTCCTGGTCTCCCATGTGGGTACAGGGCCCAAACACTTGGGCCATCCTCCATTGCCCTCCCGGGCCACAGCAGAGAGCTAGACTGGAAGAGGAGCAACCGGGACAGAATCTGGCACCCCAACCGGGACTAGAACCCGGGGTGCCAGTGAGCCGCAGCGCCGGCCTAGTAATAGGATTTTTTTTAAAAGGGAATGCTTGCTGTGTGCATACTGTTGACATTAAACTATATGCTTGCAATTTAACAGTTTGAATGCTATGGAGCCACTGTGCTTATTGTTCTAATAATTTTCTTTGGAGTCTTAAAAATGTCACTATATTTTAAACATTCTTTGTATAGTCACTGTGACACTTCATATTATGTTTTGATTTTTAGCCTCATAAGTGGATATAATTTAATAATGTCCCTAAATATGTCATTATCATCTATCAAGAAGTATGATATTATCTTGTCTCATTCATCTATCCATTCATTTTTCTGGAGTTCTATTGAAAACTGTGTTTGATTTCTTTTGCAATTAATGTTAGAATAGATATTTTTCTTTGCATTAGAAGGTCATTACAAATTTTTGAGTAGATTGATGAAACTGTTAATTTGCTTGTCAAGAAAAGGCCACAGATGTATCTGGAAGAGGTGTACTAATGGCATGGCACTAACGCAATTTCACAAATGACTTAATGGTGCACATAAAGCATATTTCCTCTATTAAATACACATAGCCATATCATGGAATCATATCTTGCTTTATGTTCTGTGAAAAATATTTTTAATCAGCTAAAGGATGTAGAGACTTTTCAAGGTTATGCAGATTAAGTTATAAAAAGCCCTTAAATGCATAATCTTCAATGAGTGTTCAGGAAGGAAAATTTCAATCAGGGATGTTTGTTTAGATTGACAACATTTGTGAGTTCCTAAGATTACAAGAGGGTTTTTAAAGGAAAATTAGAATGTGTCATTTTTTAAAAAACAAAAAAGGAAAAATGCAAAATCATTCTAGACTTGTGTTAATTAAGAAATATCTACTGGATTATGTTTTTCTGGTAGTAAAATGACACAAAGTCATCTAAGAACTCTCTCAGGCTAGATTTCTTACCTTTACTATAGTTTGGATCAGAGCACAATTACACCTATAGTTTTTGTTTCTTTTAGGTTTTCTGACCACCTACAAACATTTCTCATTATGCTTAGGACTGTAGCACCCTTCCATCTCCTTAGCAATAAGCAATTATCAAAATATATTTAGTCCCAACTTTCTGCTATGGAGAAAAAGAACTTCATATACTTCTTTGATTCATCCAGTTATTTACTCAACAATTAAATCTTTCTTAAAATTATTTTCTAAACATTTATTTATTTATTTGTCAGAATTACAGAGAGAGAGAGACAGAGAAACAGAGAGACCTTCCATCTTGCTGGTTTACTCTTCAAGTGGCCGCAATGGCCATGGCTGGATGTGGTTGAGCCAGGAGCTAGGAGCTTCTTCCAGGTCTTCCATGAGAGTGCAGGGGCCCAAGGATTTGGGCCATTTTTCACTGCTTTTCCAGGTATATTAGCAGGAAACTTGATTGGAAGTGGAGTAGCCCAGACATGAACTGGTACCCATATGCAATACTGGCATTGCAGATGGTGGCTTAACCCGCTGCACCACAGCATGGGCCAACAATTAAACCTTTAGCTTGTATTATATTACCCAAAGTCTAGTTATTGTTAGAGATAAAGTGGGGCTTAAGACACCTCTAATAATAAACTTAACCAGAGTTCTGTATGGAACTGAGCTTATTAGTAAGTGTGCCTAGCCTTTAACTGAGAATGAATAAGGGTCATAAATAAATAATTGGGAAAGGAGGTTTTCTGTTGTTTGAATCTGTCTTCCAAAGTGTATGTTTAAGAAATTTAATCCTCAATGCGACGGTGTTGGGATATGGGAGCCAATGGAAGATATTTAGGTCATGAACACTCCACCCTCATGAATAGGTTAATGCTGATTTCAAAGTAACTTGAAACTGCGAGTTATCTTTCTCTGTCTCTCTCTGCTTCCCCCACTTTCTATCTCCTATGCCCCCACACACAAGAAAATGCATGCTGTCTTTTGCCCTTTCTTAGCCTTTCTCCCCTTCTCTCATCATCTATTGCCCTCTTTTTGACCTACCATCATTGGATGACACAGAAAAGAAGGTTCCCATCAATGCCATCCCCTTGATCTTGGAAATTCTTCCCTCCAGAATTGTGAGAAATAAATCTTTGTTGTTTATAAACCACCCAATATGTGGCATTCTGTTATAATAGCATAAAATAAAATGGCTACCACAGACAATTGCAATGAAGAAGTGGGAGTGTTTTAACAAATACCTGAGAATGCAGGAGTGGCTTTGGAACCAGCTTATATGTAGAGGCTGAAGGAATTTGGAGTAGCAGGCTAAAAAAAACCTACAATGCCATAAATGAAGCATTAAGGCCAATTCCGTTGAGAACTCAGAAAGGGAGATAAACTGTAGAGAAAGTCTGTAACTGTACAGAAAGTCTGTAGAGATTATTTAAATGTTCATTATTAAAATGCCAGAAATATGGACAGTAAAGGTCATTCTTATGTGATGTCAGATGGAATAGAGGAAGAAGCTATTGGAAACTGGAGTAAGCCAATCCTTCTTGCAAAGTGGCAAAAACCTTAACTGAATTATACATGCTCCAGGGCTTTATGGAGGACAGAATTTAAGAGTAATGCACCAGTCTGTGTGGTAGAAGAAATTTCTAAGCAAAATATTGAAGATCTCCGTGGCTTTATTTAACTACAAGCATTAAAGTGAGAAGAGAGAAAATATTTCATTACACACACACACACACAAAAGGAGGGGAGAGAGAGAGAGAGAGACAGAGACAGAGAGAGGGAGAAGTGGGGAGTGGGAGGGGGAGAGAGAGGAGAGGAGAATAGACAGAGGAGAGGAGAGGATTGGGGAACTTCCTAGCTGCCAAATGCCCAAGCAGCTGGGGCTGGGCCATTATTGGGCCAGGAACACCATAAGGATCTCCCATTTGGGGAGCAGAAACTCAAATACTTGGACTATTGTCTGCTGTTTTCCCAGGGTGTGCATTAGCAGGAAGCTAGAAAAGGGAGTAGAGTTGGGACTTGAGCCCAAACATTATCATGTGTGATGCAGGCAACCCAAGAGGCTGAACCAAATGCTCAACCAATAAAAGCATTTAAAAATGGAATTTATAATTAAAAGGGAAATAAAATTTAGAGGTTTGAAGGATTCTCATGCTAGTCATATGGTAGAAATGTAAGGGCATTTTCAGGCGGAGACCAAAAGTAGTGCCAAGCAACCCCTTGATAAGGGGTTAGTATGGATAAAACAAAGCCAGCAGCTACCTATTGGAATGATGGGAAACATAGCCAAAAGAAGTCTGTAGATTACTAATGTGCCCTTGCCATCACAAAAACCTTGAGTGGTGAGACCAAGAGGAAAGTAGTATGTCAGAGGATAGAGGCTTTGGGACCTTGGGGTTTATTGCTCAGGGATACCTCAAGTCTGTTTCCCACATTCCAGAGCAAAGCTCCTCTGTTACTCAAGGTATAACTCAGTAATACCCAGGAGTAGTCGTGGCTATGGCATCAGAATGTTAAAGGGGCAAGTCCTGGCAGCATCCATGTGGTACATGTGTAGGAACACAAAATGCAGAAGCTAAAGAAACATGGTTTTCTCTACCTAGATTTCAAAGATGTCAAGAACGGTAGGGGGGACCAGCAGAAAGTTGTTACAGGAGTAGAACTACCACAGAGTCCTCACTGGGGCAATTCTCAATAGAACTGTTGGGTTGGAGTTACTGTAGAGAATCTCCACTAAGCCTAATGGAAACATGGGGAAGGGCCACCACTGAGATCCCAGAACTGTAGAGCCAGCAGCATGCAGCTTCAACTAGGGAAAGCTGCAGGAAAGAGAACCATCCCATGAAAGCTGCTGCATAGGCTGAGCCCTGCAAAGCCATAGCCGGGCTGCCTGAAGCCTTGGGGCTCAACTCATTCTTTAGTGTATTCTGAAGGTGAGATACATAGTCAAAGAATTATTCTCCAACTTTAGGATTTAATGTTAGATTTTTGGACTCAACTAAACTATTATCCAACTTTTTTTTCATATTTTCTCCTTTCCTGATGACAATATCTATTCTGAGTCTATTCTAACATTGTATCTTGGAATTTGAGAGTTTATTTTGATTTCTAAGGGTTACAGCTGGATGGAATTTGCCTGAGGGCAAATAATACCTTGAATCTCACCCATTTCTAATTTAGATGAAACTCAACTTTGGACTTTTCAGTTGAAGCTGGAATAAGTAGACTTACTGAGGGATATTGAGATGGAATGAATATATTTTGTTTGGAAGAGGGAGGTGAATTTTGGAGAGCCAAAAGCAGAATGCTATGGTTTGAATGTGTGCCCCCAATAAGTGTGTATGGGAAATTTAATCTTCAAGACACGAATTGAGGTGTGTTTGTGTCATGAGAGCTCTACTTTCATGAATGGATTAATGTCTATTATAAAAGGGCTTGAACCTGAATTGAATTTCTGTCCCCTACTGCTCTTCTGCCATGGAATGACACAGCAAGAAAGTTCTCACCATTTGCTGGTACCTTCATCTTAGACTTTTCATCCTCCTGAACTGTGAGAAATAAATTTATATTCTTTAAATAATTGCTCAGTCTGTAGTTTTCTGTTTTGGAATAACAAAATGGAATTATAGTGCTGCAGTTTTACCTTAGTAAGAAATTATACATGAATTGAGAAATTGGGATTTGAGGCAAATTCAGGATTTAGAGATGGCTAGAATTAAGCAAGGAGATTCTCGATCAGGAGGCTGAGAGCTTCCAGTCATCTGAATTTAGAGAAAAATTGAGGATCTCCTAGTCAGGAACTTAATCTTTATGATCTCTGCTTTATCTTGCATGACTCCAAATTGTAATTTTGCCCATAAGAGTTGATGGTCAGAGAATTGAAGGTCTAGAACATACTGTAAAGTTTAAATCAGGAATGCTTATAATTATTCTTAGTATATTATTCTTCCCAGTGCAGGAGGAACAATCCTCAATACGAAGTGATACCAAAATTGATTTTGCTTTATATTAAAATATTCTGGCTGGTGCTGTAGCTTAACAGGCTAATCCTCTGCCTTGCGGCACCGGCACACCAGGTAGTCCCGGTCGGGGCGCCGGATTCTATCCCTGTTGCCCCTCTTCCAGGCCAGCTCTCTGCTATGGCCCGGGAGTGCAGTGCAGGATGGCCCAAGTGCTTGGGCCCTGCACCCGCATGGGAGACCAGGAGAAGCACCTGGCTCCTGGCTTCGGATCAGCACGATGCGCCGGCCGCAGCAGCCATTGGAGGGTGAACCAACGGCAAAGGAAGACCTTTCTCTCTGTCTCTCTCTCTCACTATCCATTCTGCCTGTCAAAAAAAAAAAAAAAAACATTCTGAGAACTCCATCAGGATCACAAGATCTGAATAATAGTCCCAGCAGTATCACTTCTGAATTGCATGAACTTTTGTCATTTAACTTCACAGAGCTACAATTTCTATCTATATTGGACACTAACACTGGCCCTGCCTAACATCTTGGATTGTCTTTGGAGAATCCAATGTTAATTATAAGAACATTTTTAAATTATTCCACAATATATGTAGGGAATTTTTCTTTGGGAATATCTTGGTCCTTGAAAAAACCCATTTTAGTACTTGAGCAGCAAACTTATTAAGAGTCTTAGCTGAAAGTTACTGTAGCAGTTGAGAGTATTTTAAGAGTTAATCACTATATTCTTAATGTTGTACTTATGAAATGCATGAAGTTTGTAAAAGATTTCTTAATGGGGAAAATAAAGTTAATTGAAAATTTAAAAATAGAGTTTATCATAAGGGGCCAGCGTTGTGGCATAGAGGACGAATCTGCCGCCTGCAGTGCCAGCATCCAATATAGGCACTGGTTCCACTTCCAATCCAGCTCTCTGCTATGGCCTGGGAAAACAGTAGAAGATGGGCCAAGTCCTTGGGTCCCTACACCCACGTTGGAGACCTGGAAGAAGCTCCTGGCTCCTGGCTTTGGATTGGCATGGCACAGCTCCAGCTGCTGCAGCCATTTGGGGAGTGAATCAGCAAGTGGAAGACTCTCTCTCTCTCTCTCTCTCTCTTTCTCTCTCTCTGCTTCTGTGTATCTGTGCCTTTCAAATAAATGAAATAAATATTTTTAAAAAAGAGTTTATAATAAAGCTAGAAATGAAAAATTATTTATTTTGAAGGCGATAGAATTGCCTATTGTCAGGGGAATTTAGGACCAAATATTTTATTCTTGATAAATAAACTGTACTGAACTCTATATAATACCTTGTTAACAGATAGATTACTTAATATTTAGAGCTATTCTAGGATGCTTTGCCCCTCTCTCTAGAAGGCATTTTGTATAATAGGTGGAAGTGTGGTGGAATGAGAAGGCCATGCCAAGATGGCCACTGGCAACAGAAACTGCCTGGCAACAGACTGTGATTCGATGGTTTTGGAAACCACATGACAACAGAGCCTGACTGACAACAGGCTGTGATTGGATGGCTTCGGAAACTGCCTGGCAACAGGGTGTGATTGGTTAGAGCATAGACCACCCCTTGACCAGATTGGCTGCCTTGGCTATATAAGCAGCTGTAGCAACTGAAATAAACGAGTCTGCAGGCTGCTCGCCTCAGGCCTGTTTTCACCCGACTCCCGGGGTTTGTGTGGTGACTCCGCGCCTCTTGCCCCCACCATGCTCCTCCTCTCAGAACGAATCAATCTCAACATGGAAGTAAAGGCAATTGTACTGTTTAAGAGATGGAAATGCATTATCTGCACAGTGCAGGAGGACAGAAATGAAGGCTACTTGATGATTTCCTGATTAATGATCAACATCAGTAATGTTTTACAGAAGAATGGAAATTATAGCAGTATATCCACAACAGCAATAAAGGCAGTACAACCAAAACATACTATTTTAACTGACCCAGAGTTGTCAAGAGATATTTTTCCTCTGGGACATAAATGTGGGCATGATTATGACTCCCTACTTTGCCCCGTTCTGATTTTTAAAAATTTGCATACTGTAAAGTTACATACCCTTTATTATGTACAATTATGCCTATTTTTACAATTGCATAAAGCCATGTATCCATCACCAGAATCAACAAACAAAATATTTTCTACATCCCAAGTAAACTCTTTCACATTGTTGCCTTTATAGTGGAACTTGCTTCTACCCTTAACTCCTGTCAATCTATTCTCATTAAAATTTTTCCTTTCCCAAAATATCATACCTAGCACCTTGTGTTTTTAAACTAGTTTCTTTTATTTAGCATATCTTGCATTTGAGATCCATTTACACTGTTACATTTCTAAGTAATTCCTTTATACTAATTGTACTAATTCCTTCTTATTGCTTGCTAGTATCCCATTGTATGAATATGCCCGAGTTTGTTTGTAGGTCACCTCTTGGTGGACATTTTGTTGTTTCTAGATTTGATTGAGTATGAGTAAGACTGCTGTAAATATTCTTATATTCACACTGGCTTTGTGTGATCGTGAATTTCCATTTTTCTTGGAGACTTCTTGCAAACTACCAAATTATTTTCTAAAGCAGCTATACCATTTTCCATTTCACTTACAATACTTGAGACAATGTTGGTTTTGTTATTTTATTAGCTATTCAACCAAGCTGTTTTCAGTCAGCATGCTCTATTTTTCCCTGTGTACATGTTGGCTTTAATCTCAGCTCACTTTCCCTAGTATCAGCTATGTTGAGTCTGACCATCACATGTACTATGCAACAGTTACTCTGGGTCTTGGGTAGTGGTTTCTATCATATTTCATCTCTCAAAAACCTCTGCAATGTTTCATGAATAGATTAAGATGAGCTTGGGACATATGTCAGTTACTCCACAGAACTATGGAGTCACCTATTCCAGTTTTATTTTCATAGAGTTTCCTACTGTATTCTCCAGGTCCCAGGCACCACCTTCACCATATCCTATGGCCAAAAAGATGGATGTCTCATCATCTTTAGTCCTCTGAGCTGTCATGCAGTTCTGCTCACTGAGCTGCATTTGAAGTCAAGTGCCAAGAAAGAAGAGAAAGAGAAAAATAACAAATATACTCTTTGAACATTATGACTCCCTTCCCTGATTTTTCTATCAAGGAGATTTTCCTTTGGTATAAAAATTATGAGGGTTAAAACAACAATAAAATACCACTACCTAAACATGAGGATGACTAAAATCCAAAATCTGACAATATCAACTGATGTTGAGGATTCAAAACAAGGAAAACCATTATTGATTACTGGTGGGAGTGCAAAATTACTTTGGAAGGGAGCCAGTATTGTAGCACAGCTGGTTAAGGCACAGTTTGTAACACCAGAATCCCATATCAGAGCATCAGTTCACCAGTCCTGGCTGATCTGTTTCCAATTCAGCTCCCTGCTAACGCACCTGGGAAGACAGTGGAAGATGGTACAAGCACTTGGGTCTCTGCCACCCATGTGGGAGACCCAGATGGAGTTATTGGCTTCTGTCCCACCTCTTGTCATTGCAGCCATTTGGGTTGTGAATCAGAAGATAGAAGATCTCTTTCTCTGCACGCCCCGCCTCGTTCTTTGTCACTCTGCCTTTCAAATAAATAAAATAAATCTTTGAAAAAACAATCACGTTGGAAGACAGTTTGGCAGTTCCTGAAAAAGCTGAACATAGTATTATTATATGATCCAGCAATTGTACACCTTGATATTTACCCACATGCGTGGCAAAGTTTCAGGTACTTCAACCATCTTCCACTGCCTTCCCAGGAGCATTAACAGGGAGCTGGATTGGAAGCGGGGTAACTAGGACTTGACTTGGTGATTTCATGCAGGATGCCAGTGTTACAGGATTAACCCAGGTGTTCATCAACTGATGACTGACTGGATAAAGAAAATATGGTGTGTACACATAATGGAAAAGCATTCAGCTATAAAAATAAATGAAATCTTGTTTTTTTGCAACAAAATGCATGCAAGTGGAGACCATTATTATAGTGAAATAAGCCAGATCCCACATTTCCAATAGCATATGCTTTCTGTAATCTACCCAACATGAAGAGTACAAAAATTTTAATGTATATGAATTAATTAAACATCATAGGATTTAATTATTGTTTGTAGCCCTTGACTATATTCCATTTGACTGTGGTCTTTCTACTTTTTACTTGTTGAACTCTTTATTTAGTGGAGCATTAACCCTGTGATTATAAAGTAAATTTAAAATATTATTACAAAAATTAAATTAAAAAGAAGGAAAGGAAGGAGGAAGGAGGGGGCAGAATTGAAGGGAGAGAAGGAAGGAAAAAAGTATAATTATATTCTGAGGGAGGTAGGGAAGGAAGGAAGTAGCATTATAATCTGAAAATTGTATCTATGATCTATAGGAAATCTGTTCTCTTTATGTCAATGAAACTATGTAAATAAATAAAAGGAAAAATAATTGCCAAACTATAGAAGCAACTAACATGTCTTTTAATGGGTGAGTGCATAAGCAAACTGTGCTACATCAATACAATGGGATTTAATTAAAAAAAAAAAAAAAGATGAGCTCTCTTGCTACAGAAGGACTCAGAGGCAACTTAACTGCACATTGCTGTGTAAAAAAAAATCTGCCTGAATAGTTTGCACACTTTATGATTCCAATTAAATACACATTCTGCAAATGCAAAACTAATTGTAGTGAAAAAGATGAATGGTTTCCAGGTGACCCTGGGAAGAGGGAAAGGTCAAGTTAGGTGAAACACTAGAGATTATTTTAAGGCAGTGAAGTTATTCTATATGATGCTAGAATGGTAAGCAAATGGAAGTATGCATTTGCCAAACCCCATAAAACCTTATAGGAAATAGTGAAACAATATATGCATATTAAGTTTATATATACTAGTGTAATTAAGAGGGTTGGGGAAACACAGGGTAGAATGCAATATGTGACAAAAGAATTAACTGTATTACAAACATGTAGAGCACCTAAAGGTAGTGCAAGAATAAAATGCTGACATAAAAGTCTTTGGAAATGAGTGGAGTCTATAAAATTAAAGCTCTAAGGAGCCATATGTAAACACTATTTGATAGCATTTCCCATTGTGGCATTGGCTGACAATTCTGACAACACTATGCTTGTATACTGGAAAGAAACCAGTAAATTCTTGATAGGTGATGGAAGCCAGGTTTCTTAGTGATGGTGTGGAACCTTATAGAAATGCAAGTGAGGTGGATAGAATGATTCATCTATTAATGGTTTAAAACTGGAAAGATTAGTATGAACTCATGTCTAGCTTATTCTAGACACAAATGGATACATATAGAAATATATATATATATATATAGATACATGTATGCAGAAGCATTCTTCTAAAAGTTAATGGAAATAAAACTAAAAGTTAAGTTTATTTTTATACAAAAATAGTGAAACCCATGAATATGAGAAGACTTCAGAATATTCATGATAATCTTTTTTAAACTATATACTCTCAAAGAACAGTGTTTATTCTATTTAATAGTTGTTGAATTCTGTATTTGGTGGAGGGTTAAGCTTATGACTATAAAGAAAATTGAAAGTATATCATTGTAAAAATTAAAAGAAAAATACGAGAAGAAGGAGGGATGGTGTATATATATATATAGATATAGATATAGATATCACATATTTCATATATATTTATATATACACCATATATAGGAAATATGTGATGTTTGTTCCATTTTTATAGATTTTTTTTAAAAAAAAAAGGACTGTGTTGTGGCACATTGAGTTAAGATGCCACTTGTGATGTCAACATCCTAAATCAAAGCAGCAGTTTGAGCCCCCTCTGCCTTGTTTCCAATTCAGTTCCCTCCTAATGTACCTGGGAGGGCATGGAAGATGGTATAAGTGACTGAACCCCTGTCACCCATATTGGAGACTTGGATGGAATTCTAGGCTCCTGTCTTCAGCCTGGCACAGGTTTGGCTGGCTGTTGTGGCCATTTGGGGAATGAATTGGTGAAGGAGGATCGATCTCTCTCCCTTTCTCTCTCTCTCTCTCTCCATCCCTCCTCCATGACCCCCTCTTCTGATGCTCTCTTTCTAATAAATAAATACATCTTTTTAAAAAATATGGAAAATGCATATTATGAAAAAACTACATGGATTTCAAGGAATTTTGCAACAAAATAAACTTATTTTCTAATTCTGTTTTCCCAAGAACTTTTTGAAGTATTCTCATATATATATATATATATATATATATATATATATGCTTGATAGTACATAATATATATGATTTTATGTTATTCGTGCGTATATGTGAATGTGATTTGGTGATTTTTAAATTAGAGTAAATTCTTCTGTGACTTGAGCTTTTCAATAGAATAGCAGGCCTGTCAGCTGAAATTACTAGTAGAGAATATTTAGACCAGGCTTCTCACCTGAACTGAGATATGCTTAGTGAAATAAGCCAGTCACATGAAGACAAATATCATATGTTTCCCCAGATATGTGGTAACTAATATGGAGAATACAAAAAAGTAATGTGTATGAGGGACGTATACAGTTTGAGATTTGATTATTATTTATAGACTTTATCTATACTCCTGAGGAGTGTTTTTTTCTACTTATTATTTGTTGAATTGTTTATTTAGTAGAGGGTTAAGCTTGTGATTATAAGGCAAATTGAAAGTATTTCATTACCAAAATTAAAAGAAAACTAAAAAGGAAAGAGAATGGAGGCTATGAGCAAAGGTGGGAGGAAGGTTAGGATGGGAAATATAATTATGTACTGAAAACTACATATAAGAAACACATTAAATTTGTTCCCTTTATTTTTTGAAAGATGTATTTATTTATTATTTGAAAGGTAGAGAGCCAGAGAGAGAGAGAGAGAAAGAGAGCGAGGAGTCTTCTATCCGCTGGTTCATTCCCCAAAAGGCCTCAAGGGCCAGTGGTGGGCTGAAACAAAGCCAGGAGCCAGGAGCTTCTTCCGGGTCTCCTACGTGGGTGCAGGGGCCCAAGCACTTGGGCCATCTTCTACTGTTTTCCCAGGCCATAGCTGAGAGCTGGATTGGAAGTGCAACAGCAGGGACCTAAACCAGTGCCCACATAGGATGCTGGCACTGCAGGTGGCAGCTTTGCCTGCTATGCCACACAACTGGCCCTTGTTCCATTTCTATAAATCAAAATATTTAAAAACAAAACAAAAAGGCAAACAAAGATGTTAACCAAAATTTCACATGTCCAGGCATAACCTGCACAAGGAGTTTTTTGCCCATATAAACATGATGTGCGCTGACTGTAATTGTGTAGGTGAATATGACAAATAGTGATTTAGGAGAAGATATTACCGAACTAACACTTACCAAAGAATTTGTACAACAAAGTAGACTACATTTGGGTGAAGGAGGGACAGTATCATTTTAGTATTTCATAGGAAGTAAAATCGGGCTTGTCCTTGGGTTTCTCCTGTGAGGATCCTTCTTTGTAACACTTCTCTACCTGGTAAAGGTTGTACCTAAACCCAAGAGAAATATCACACCAGAAGAGACTGCAACAGACATGTAGTATAAAACTCCATCAGATAATGAAATTTCCATAATTTTTCATGTACTTGACTTAGAAAGTTTGGCAGCCAGCATAGTGGTATAGTGGATTAAGCCCCCACTTCGGATGCCCGGCATCCCATATGGGCACCAGTTCAAGTGCTGGTTGCTCTTCTTCCTATCCATCATCCCTGCTAATGTACCTGGGAAAGCAGTGGATGAATGTCCAAAGTGCTTGGGCCCCTGCACCCATATGGGAGACCTGGAAGAAGCTCCTGGCTCCTTGCTTCAGCCTGGCCCAGCTCCAGCCATTAAGGACATTTGAGGAGTGACCTGGGATGAAAGATTTCTCTCTCTCTCTCTCTCTCTCTCTCTCTCTCTCGCTCTCTCTTCTTCCTTTCAAATAAATAAATAATAAATCTTTTTAAAAAGTATCAGAAAGTCTGAATTTTATCATTGCCTGTGACATGATGGGCAAGTCAATTCTCCTTTCTATGGTATTCTCTATAAATGTAAAAAGAAAAGATCAGACTTGAAGCTCATCTCTAAGATCCTTTCCATCTCATGACAATATTGGACTCTAAAATTTCAAGTTGTTAATGTCCACTTGAACACCTCTAGTGACAAGGAACCCACTATATGTGGAATTACCTGATTTAGATTTGGACATCGCTATTAGTTTGAAATAAGTTTCCTTATGTTGAACCAAAATTTGCATCCTAGAAATTGTATTCACTGATTATTGGAGAAATCTGGAACAAATCTAATTTTCTCTTCTGTCACTTATTTGAAATGACTCACAATCCTATTTTTTTCTAGCCTAAATAACCCTAGTTCTTTCAACTATCCCTTGTATAATAAAGTTTCTTTCCCCTTTGTAATCTTACTAATTCTCCTTTGAATATGTGATTTGCTACTGGAGAGTCCAGAAATGACCTAGCGCTGAGTAGTCTAATAGTTGGTCTGACTATCTCAGAGGATAACAGGTGCATAATTGCCTTTGTTTTACTTATATTTTTGAATTGAGCCTGTCTTTGTTCATTTGTACTGCTATAACAGAATGCTATATACTGGGTAAATTACATAAAACATAATTGAGTTTCTACAGTATTAGAGGCTATGAAATCCAAGAATAAGGAGTCCACATTGTGGTAAAAAAAAATTATGCTAGGCCGGCGCCGTAGCTTAACAGGCTAATCCTCCGCCTTGCGGCGCCGGCACACCGGGTTCTAGTCCCGGTTGGGGCGCCGGATTCCATCCCGGTTGCCCCTCTTCCAGGCCAGCTCTCTGCTGTGGCCAGGGAGTGCAGTGCAGGATGGCCCAAGTGCTTGGGCCCTGCACCCGCATGGGAGACCAGGAGAACCACCTGGCTCCTGGCTTTGGATCAGCGCGATGCGCTGGCCGTGGCGGCCATTGGAGAGTGAACCAACGGCAAAGGAAGACCTTTCTCTTTCTCTCTCTCTCTCTCTCTCTCTCTCTCTCTCTCTCTCTACTGTGCCTGTCAAAAAAAAAATATGCTGTTGTGATGCAGCATCCAATATTGGAATTCTAGTTTAATTCGTGGCTACTCCACCTCTGATCTAGCTTCCTGATAATGTCCCTGTGGAGGCAGCAGAAGATGAACCAAGTAGTTATACACCTTACCCATGTGGGAAACCAGGATGGAGTTCCTGAGTCTTGGCTTCAGCCTGACCCTGATCTGGCCATTGCGATCATTAGTGGAGTAAACCAGTCAGTGAAAGACATTATATCTCTCCCTCTCTCCATCTTTCCCTCTCTGCCTTTGTCATAAATAAAGAAATAAACCCTAAAAAAATCCAAAGTCAAGGTGCTGGCGTCTGGTGAAGCTTTCTTGCTGAACCTTCACAACACAAAAGGCAGATGGACAAGCTAGCTGAATGCTGTGTAAGCCTCTTTAATAAGGTTTTTACTCTTATACAGGAGGACTCCTCCATCATGACTTTATCACCTCTGAAAAGTCTAATTGTTATCACCTGAATTTTGGAGGGGAAACATTCAAACAATAGCAGTGAGTCAGAATCACATCCATTATTAAACAGCTATATTACACAGCTCAGTTAAGTTACATGTGTAGTGACTCCACCCACATCTTACTTTTTTGAAATATATATGACTACAGAGTCATAATCTCTGCAGTATTTACTTGAATATTATTTAGACCCTGGGTTGTTATTCTATTACCAGTTTGTTATCAAATATGTTCACTTTTGTTTGAGTTCCATATCATTGAGAGTATTGATATGCCAAACTTCAAAATTTTTCCAAATAATTAACAAGAATTTTGAACAGTAATAACCATGTAATACACCAATATTTAAATTTAACACTGCTTTTCCTGAGACCACAACCTTGTACAATAACAAAAACACTAATCAGCCTAGTACTAACAACTAGTCTGTTATTTGTATCTTTTTGCATTAAAGGTATTGAAAAAGGTTTTGTCATGTGCCCTACTGAAGTGCTAAATATCTTAAGCTTACAATATTTTGTCTGCTGTATCAGTAATTTAAATTCTATCAAAAAGAGAAATGAAATTACTATGGCATAACTTGTTTTCATGAATCCATGTGGTATCCTAGAAAAGTGATTATAAAATCATTCCTTGAATTATAAAGATGAGATTCCGTCTCACTTGTTTCTGTCCTTTAAGAGCTTTCCCTCTTTCTAGTTATTCAGTCTAATGAATACATTTTAGTCCTTATCTTATTTAACATCTCTACATGATTTGAAACAGTTGATGACTCCTGCTTTCTTAAAATATTCTTTTCATTTGATTTTTATACATTTTACACTCTTGATTTTCTGCTTACTTCTCTATTCATTCCTTCTGACTCTTTTCATGTGATTCTTCTTCCACCTTCCAATTTAACTATAGTGTTATTTAAATCCTGAGTTCATCTTCCGTTCTCAGTGTATGCATTCCACTTGGGTAGTTCATGTGTTCCTGTAGTCCCAACAACACCTTTACCACTTGTAACTTACACTTTCTAAATCTGTGTCTCCAGAAATATCCTCCACATTCTAGGTGTGTATATCTTTGTTTGTTTGTTTATTTGAGAGGTAGAGTTATAGACAGTGAGAGGAAGAGACAGAGAGAAAGGTCTTCCATCTGCTGGTTCACTCCCCAGATGGCTGCAATGGCCAGAGCTGCACTAATTCGAAGCCAGGACCCAGGAGCTTCTTTCCAGTCTCCTAAGTGGGTGCAGGGGCCCAAGCACTTGAGCCATCTTCTACTGCTTTCTCAGGCCATAGCAGAGAGCTGGATTGGAAGAGGAGCAACTGGGATTAGAACCGGTACCCATGTGGGATTCTGGCTCTGCAGGCAGAGGATTAACCTACTGTGCCACAACGCTGGCCCCTAGGTGTATATATCTAACTCCTTACTGAGTGTTTCCACTTGGGTGATATATAGACAATACCAATTAAGCTTGTTTATAAAAGAACACATTATGTCCCCCTAAATCCGCCCCTTAAGACTTAACACAATGAAGGGTACCAGTATCTATCTATGAAGTCATAAAGCCAGCAATTCAATTTCTTTTTTGCAATCATACCCCAAGTTGGTATATTACAAATGGCTAAAATTTCTTTGCAGCTTGTCCTATCAAAGAGTAGAGTGCATTTCCTCACACTTAGAGTCTTGCCTAGCCTTATGACTTTCTTTGATGAACGTGATGTTGGTGATTCTTGAACCTTGGTCACAAGTGCTCTGTAGCTTCCTCTTCATTCTCTTGGAACCTGATACTGTTGTGTATAGGAAGCCAGGTTAGTTTCTTGGTTGTTGAGGTAATATGCAGAATATGTAAGTTATAGAGATCTCTAGACCAATAAACTCCTAGTTGATCCCATAAATGAACAGAACTGCCTGAGATCAGCAGAATTGTGTAGCTAAGCCCTGCTTATCTGTCATCAGAATAAAAATACAATCATTTTATCAAAATATACAAGATCTTTATATATGTTCTGGACTTTACCATTGTCCTGTTATAGCTACTAAGGTATAAATTATAGTGTGTCATTTTTTCTTTATACCTCTGCACATATTCTTCTATCTGTAATTCTATTTTAGAATTCAAGAATTAGTTCAACTATTATCTTTTTTAAGTCTTTACTGAATTTCTATCTTTCTGGTCTGAATTAAGGTATCATCTTTGTAATCTCATAGCATAATGTCTTTTACTCTATTCCAGTGATTATTTTTTAAAATTTTTTGACAGGCAGAGTGGACAGTGAGAGAGAGAGACAGAGAGAAAGGTCTTCCTTTTTGCTGTTGGTTCACCCTCCAATGGCCGCCGCGGTAGGCACACTGCGGCCAGCGCACCACGGTGATCCGAAGGCAGGAGCCAGGTGCTTCTCCTGGTCTCCCATGGGGTGCAGGGCCCAAGCACTTGGGCCATCCTGCACTGCGCTCCCAGGCCATAGCAGAGAGCTGGCCTGGAAGAGGGGCAACCGGGATGGAATCCGGTGACCCGACCAGGACTAGAACCCAGTGTGCAGGTGCTGCAAGGCGGAGGATTAGCCTGTTGAGCCACGGCTCTGGCTTTATTCCAGTGATTATTAAACTGTATGGTTTAGTACCTGCCTGTCTTCCCCATAGTCTGTATGTCCCTAAAGGGCAGCAAATATACCTTATTCATTTCTGTATTTCTAGTATTTACATAGGAAAGAGTAAGCAATGGTTAAGTAAATTAGAAACATTTATAAAACAAGTATTAAGACTGAAGGAGAATTCCAAATTTCTAGGGCCTAAGACTGAAAAGGACATTTGTAAATCAACACATCCAAATGAGACTGAAGGACGGATTTTTTCATTCATTAAATAGCTCCAGTATTTATGTATTTATAGTTCACATGTATAGTGATATATATGTCAACAGAAGTATTTTTACAAGTAGTGTTATTACATTTCCATCTGAATTATACTAGTGAACTTATACGCACACACATATACGTATACACACATACATATACATATACTTTTCTTATCATAAGAGAAGGCTAGATCTTAATAAGTAATTCATTTAAATAAAACATGATTTAAATCAATTGTTCAATTTTAAATAGTTGTTAATAGTTGTTGAATTTTGACCCGGTCTGCTGAGATATCATCTATAAATAACATTGAAACTAGTTACACTTTTCCTCTGATCAGAATGTTTATATAATATAGACTCATGACCCATCTGATAGAAGCTCTTTGGGGGGATATTTGATTAACTGAAGAACTCAGTCCATTTAAATGCTTAAAATATCAAACAGATGCATTTATGTGTATAAATGTGTTTACATAAAAACATTTTTGTTTATAATTTATATACTTACATAATCTGTATATGGACATATGCTTATTGTGCACTCAAGCAACTGAAAAATGTTGTGCATTCACTTCTTTGTTTAGTATTTATCATCAATACACAATGCCTGCTTGAAAACATTCAGTGAAGTTATGTATATGATATAGTACACTTGTAGAAAATGGCCATTTTATAAATGATCTTGAGAGTTCAGATTGATCCTTATCAAAATGGAAGAAATGCATTATTTTTTGAGGTTAGAATAGGGTGGAATTTTCAGAAAATTTCAGTTTCTATTCATTTGCATATGTTATTTGAGTATTTTACTAAATGTTATTTTTCAATCAGAAAGAAAGATAAAAAATAGTTTTAAAAAGATAGTTGTCAAGTTACTTGTAACCTGAGTAAAACTAATAAAGCTGTGAATCAATTAGATAGTATAATATCATGTAGATTATAACAGTTTTTCTAAGATTTCTTTGAGATGCAATAAAATTAGTTTCCATTTGGCTCTACATTTTATATTAAATGAACACCATGCACACATATTGAAATTTATGAAAGTAGAAATTAGAAAGGCTACATAATTTCAGAATTAAATATGAGAGTACTTCAGAAAGTTTGTGGAAAACTAAATTAAAATGATAAATTTATTTTGATGCAAAATGATTTTCAAATCCATTCATACCAAAGACCTTCAAAACACTTCTGGAAAATGCATATTATAAAAAATTTGGATTTTTGTGCATGGATTTGTGTATATGAATAATCCAAATATGAATTGAATCCCTGCTGGTGGTACACATGGAAATTTCCTTTGAAATGCACAGAATCAGTTGTATATAGAATGAGGAAACTAGAAACATTGGCACAATAATCTACCTGTGTAAAACTTTGATCTTTCCAGTATCTTGGCCTGCTTTTTATAGTTGCTGGTTTTGCTGCTTCTCTTTTACAAATAGATTCATGGCCATATTGATTCCTCTTGCAAAAAAAAAAAAAAAAGGAAAAAAAAGCAGCCTTATGTTGCCCGTTGCCTAACGACAGCACTCTGTTTGCATATCAAAAGAAAAATGATTTCCTAATTCAATATCTTGCTCTGTGTCATCTATTTAAGTAGTGGCCTTTGGAAATCAATTATGACCTCTTTTTGTCAAAATCATGAAGCAGTGCAGTAGCTGATGATAAGAATTTCTGGCCCAGTAGAAAGATTGTTGTGAAACTGGATGGTGCTAGATAGGTAACAGGTTTGGGTAGAGAGACTTCTGGCTTTCCTCTAAAACTGTACCTGTTATGAAATTACTGATATTACTTAAATCTGAGACCATGTGTCAGTGTGATAATCTCTAGCTTGTGTATTCATTAAAATGAGATTTGTTATTTAATATAAGGAAAAAATACTAACTTTGCTCATCAAAGTAATCCAAGGACTCTTGGTGTATAACTTGTCACAGGAGGAAGATGTACATTTTGATGACTTAGCTGTGAATTAATCAGAAAAATATAGACCTTAATTTCTTTTCAATTTGAGACACAGGAAAGATTATAAACATTTCAATTTGAGCATTGTAAATTTAAGGATGACCTATCAAGTGAATCCATGGCATTAGCCTGAGGTTAAAGAAAAAAATTGAACTGAAAATGAGGTCAGCTTCTTGTAAGTCAGAGATAAAATTGTCATGTTAGCTGGTGAAGAGATGAGCACTAATACATTCTGAGTTTACAGGCTTTTATCTTTTCTCATCATTAAGTCAATACAGTTTTCTGTCTCATAATCTATTCAGTTTACCTACCTAGTGACCATTTGGTAAGGAAAACTAAACCCTACATAATGATAATTAAATATTCAGGTGATTATTTTATTTTATATTAAACTAATTAGCAGGTTAGGTTATCCTTGAAATATCTGAGCTATTTGCCGAATTATATGTAGTTTGTAGAATTAACAAGGAGAGAACGATCCAACATGGGAAGAAGGATACTCAGCAGACTCATAGTATGGCAGATGTCCTAAACAGCACACTGGCCTCAGAATCAGCCCTTAAGGCATTCGGATCTGGCTGAAGAGCCCATGAGAGTATTTAGCCGTGGAAAACCAAGATACTCTGAAAAAAAAAAAAACTAAATGAAAGATCTCTGTGTGTGAGATCCCAGTGGAAAGAACGGACCATCAAGGAAGGAGTTGTCTTTCTCTGAAGGGAGGAGAGAACTTCCACTTTGACTATGACGTTGTCTAAATGAGATTGGAGTTGGCCGACTCAAAAAGCTTCCATAGCCTTGGCAACTCATGACAAGAGCCTAGGGTGATTACTGACATCATAAACAAGAGTGTCAATTGTTAAGTCAACAACAGGAGTCACTGTGCATTTACTCCCCATGTAAGATCTCTGTCCTTACTGTGTTGTACAATGTGAATTAATGCTATAACTAGTACTCAAACAGTACTTTGCATACACTTTGTGTTCCTGTGTGGGTGCAAACTGTTGAAAGCTTTACTTAGTATATACTGAATTGATCTTCTGTATATAAAGATAATTGAAAATGAATCTTGTTGTGAGTGGAATGGGAGAAGGAGCAGGAGATGGGAGGGTTGCGGGTGGGAGGGAAGTTATGGGGGGGAAAGCCATTTTAATCCAAAAGCTGTACTTTGGAAATTTATATTTATTAAATAAAAGTTAAAAATGAATTATATGTAGTTTGATTTTTTGCACCAGTGCTCCTCATTATTAGTGCAAATGATCCATACCTTGAATGACCAAGGATTATATTATTCCTCTTCCATTGCTGTGTTGTTATTTTTAGTCTTAACTGCTTTGAAGGAGGAACTGGTCATTCTTGAAGTTATATAAATTCTTTGCTATCTTTAGATTAGTAGTTAAATGAGGTTCTAAGATTTGAAAATCTGTTCCTCTGGAAAGAAAAAAAAACTGTTCTTTTTTTCCCTTTTGCTCAGTAGGAAATATTGGATTCTGCCAGCCAAATCTTTCTCCTTGCTGTGTAGAAAACTCAAGTTCATTCAACAATTTGTAACTGCAGCCCACAATCCAGACTGAAGAAATATTGGTCATCTTATGTGATGGAACCCACTGATAGGGTCTCTCTTAATGAGACATTAGCTAGAGGGAAGTTGGCAGTAACTGAAGATTCTGAGCGGTGTTACTCTCTTTTCTCATCAACTAGGTTTGAAATCCAAAGCTCACAGAAAGACAGCAAAGTCTATCTGTTGGGAATGGGGTTATGAGAATTGTCTTAGGCAAGATTTCTAGAGAGATAATATTGTTTGTTAAGGTTTCTTGAATATGTTGAAGTCATGGATGTTGTACTCTAGGAAAGTATTAGGGAGGATATGATGGGAAGTATCATCATGCTCTTAAAACTGTATATATGAAATATAAAAAATGTTATTGCAAAAATGGAAGGAAAAAAGAAAAGAGGGAAGGTGGTTTAAGGGATGGAGATAGAAAGGGAAACATGGAGGGGCCAGTGCTGTGGCACAGCAGGTTAAAGCCCTGGCCTAAAGCGCTAGCATCCCATACAGGGTCGAGTTCGAGTCCTGGCAGCTCCTCTTCCAATCCAGCTCTCTGCTGTGGCCTGGGAAAGCAGTAGAAGATGCCCCAAGTCCTTGGGCCCCTGCACCTGCATAGGAAGACCCAGAGGAAACTTCCAGCTCCTGGCTTCGGATCTACCCAGCTCCAGCCATTGCTGCCAACTGAGGAGTGAACCATCGGATGGAAGACCTCTCTCTCTCCCTGCCTCTCCTTCTCTTTTTGTATAACTCTCTGTGAGTTTCAAATAAAGAAAAATAAATCTTAAAAAAAAAGAATTGGAAACATGGTTTTTTTTTTTTTTTTAGAATTGCATCTACCAAATATATTAAATCTGTTATCTTTATATTAATAAAAGTTTTTTAAAAGATATTAAATATAGAAATATATCAGCAAAGACAAAATCCTATTGTGCAAAACTCTTTGTTATTTTAATGGGCTTATTGTATTTGCTTCTCATATACTTATTTTTCTTTTCTTAAGATTTTATTTATTTTATTTGAAATTTAGAGTTACAACAGTGAGAAGCAGAGGCAGAGAGAAAGGTCTTTCTTCCGTTGTTTCACTCCCTAAATGGCCACAACAGCCAGAGCTGCGCCGATCCCAAGCCAGGAGCCAGGCACTTCTTCCTGGTCTCCCATGTGGGTACAGGGACCCAAGGATTTAGGCCATCTTCCATTGTACTCCCAGGCCACAACAGAGAGCTGGACCGGAAGTGGAGCAACCGGGACCAGAACTGGAATCCATATGGTTTTCTGGTGCTGCAGGCGGAGGATTAAGCTACTGTGCCACAGCACTGGCCCCTACTTATTTTTATTTAAGATTTTATTTATTTATCTGAGGGGTAGAGTTACAGAAGGGAGACAGAAAAAGTCTTCTATCCACTGGCTCACCCAGGAAATGGCTGCAATGGCCAGATCTAGGACCATATGAAGCCAGGAGCTACATCTGGGTCACCCACACAGGTGCAGGGGCCCAAGTATTTGGGAAATCTTGCACTGCTTTTCCAAGCCACCAGCAGAGAGCTGGATTGGAAGAGGAGCATCCAGGACTTGAAACAGTGTTGACGTGGGATGCCAGCGCTGCAGGCAGAGGGCCAGCCTGCTATGCCAAGTGCTGGGCACATCAAGCAATTATTTTTCAAATACAGTTTTCTAACTTTGATTTCCCAAGAGCAACAAACAATCTTAAATGGGGGGTGTAGCTTATGAGTTCAGATTAAATACCCCTATATATCAGTTTTTGCTGGATGCAGTCATAGTAAAATTACTAAATTGCAATGTTGCAACATTAATATTGCTGTGAATAACTTGGTGATGGTTGAAGTCACCACTACCAGAGTTAAAGGAATAAGTAGCCCACATTCAGAGTAGTTAATCCCTTACAAAGGGTGTGTGTGTGTGTGTGTGTATGTGTTATATTTAGACTCTCCAGCATTGTTTCTCCTATGTTGAGACCTAAAGGAATAGCAGAAGATAGACAAGTGAACAAGGACTAGAAAGATGGGAATGAATTTAAGGCAGATAAAACAGCATATGACAAGTTTCAGGGATGAAAATAGTCATGGTATTTTTAATAAACTAAAAGAAATTCAAGACATCAGGTGCATATAAAAAACTGATGTGAATATAAAATGTGAGGATGGGGAAAGAATCAAGGACCATATCATGAAGATATTATAAGCCAGTTTGTGAATTTGACCCTTATCTTAAAGGTCATGCAAATCCATTGAAGATTTTATCAAGAAAGTGACATGATCAGTTCACATCTTATAAAACTCATGCTAACCATATAGTAGAGAATGAATTTAAAGATGAGAACAATATTCTGGAGGCTGTTGAAGTAATCAGGGCAAAAGTTAAAAAGTGAGTAACTAAAACAAAAGGCCAGCAGTTAAATTACTGAGTAGCTATTGATGAGTGAGAAATATGTTAATGGCCAAGAGATATTAAAATGTTTTGATGATAATTAAAATAATATGGAAAAACCATACTATATAATCTGTAATTTATAAATAATTTCAAAACCATTGTCTACCTTAATTTCTTAATAGCTTACCATTCATAAATAAGTATATGAATTACAATTATTTGTCTAATACAGAGAAATGAATTGAAGCTTGTAGAAGTTCTATGAATGATCAATGTCACAATTATGAAGAAATGTTAAAATAAATTATGAAGAGCTGTGAAAGGTCTGAGATTTTATCTTTCTTGAAATTTTACATCTGCTACAGTTTCATGGAGAGTTGCAAAAAATACGAGATACTTGGGTCAGAGTCAGAGCAGTCTGTTACATATGGATCAACAGGGTCATTTTTGTATCTGTTCCTATTACACTTCAAGTATCATAGGAGGAATGTGAAATGGCTTAGGTGGCTGTTGTACATGCAGCAATATTCTTCATAGATGAAGTGTCTTATGCCTAGGAAACATTGCTATTTTAAACTCTACATTATCTTTACTTTTAAATTATTTTGTGACTTACCCATTTTATTGTTCATATGGGTGGTTTATTTTAACATTTCCTAAAAATGAATAAATTGAAGCGAAACAACAGTTTACTAAATAAACATAAAGGAAATTGCAGCTTGAGATCACTATTTGAAAATTTCAAGTGTAGTACATATACATAAACTATGCTTTTATCTTAAATTACTCAGGAAAATCATAGCTTCAAAATATTTGTTGTTTAGAAATTTTATTTATGTATATGGAACATATTCCATGTATTTCATATATACAATATTAAGATAATAATGATGCTTCCCACCCCTCCCTCCTCCCCTCCCTCACAACCACTCTCCCTCCTCCTTCCTTTCTTAATTTTCTTTTAATTTTTGTGATAACATACCTTCAGTTGAATTTATAATTACAAGATTAACTCTCCAGTAAATAAAGAATTCAGCAAGTAGTAAGTAGAAAAACCACTGTCCATTAAGAGTATAGGCAGGGACTATAAACAATAATCAAATTTAATTTTGTACTTTTATTTTATTATTATATACTGACAAATTGCAGCTTCACATATTTATGTAGCAAAAGTGATGATATGATTTTGGAATATCATCTGTAATGACAAAAATCAAACCAACAAGCCAATTTAACAACAAAAAAAATTTAATATCTTCTGCTATAAGAACATTTGATATCTATATTTCTAGTGACATTACAATGCATGATACTCCACTGTTAGCTATATATACCCATTATGCAACAGATCACACACACAAAAAATTATTTTGAGTCTTGGCACTTTGAGATTATTATATCCCTATCTTCATTAGCAGCAAGTCTCTGGTAATTACCCTTCTACTCTCTGCTTCTATGAGTTCAATTGTTTTAGATCCCGTACATAAATGAGAACACACTATATTTTTCTTTCTATGTCTGGCTTATTTTTACTTACAGTAACATGTTACAGTTCCATCCGTGTTGTCACAAATAGCAGGAGTTCTTCATTTTTAAAGGCTGAATAACATTCCTTTGTGTGTGTATTCTACATTTTCTGCCCATTCATCCTTTACTAGATACTTAGTTTGATTCCATAACTTGGCTGTGGTGAATAGTGCTATAATGAAGACAGGTGTGAAGACACCACTTTGACATGGTAATTTCAAGCATTTTATCTAAATACTCAGAAATTGAATTGATAGATCATATGACGATCCTGTTTTTAGTTTTTGGGGAAGCCATACAGGTTTTATATATATATATAATGACTATACTGATTTACATATCTACCAACAGAATATAAGGGTTCCCGTTTCTCCACATTCTCATCAACACTTCTTTGTTGTATTTTGGATAATTACCATTCAAATTGTTATGATATCATATCTCACTGTGGTTTTAATTTCAATCTCCCTAATTAAGAGTGGTGCTGAACCTTTTTCCATCTGTTAGCTATTCATGTGTCTTCATTTGAAAAATGTTTATTCAGGAGCTAAGGTATGGAATCAACCTAGATGTCCATCAACTGATGACAGGATAAAGAACATTTTTTTTATTTTTTATTAAACTTTTATTTAATGAATAGGATAAAGAAAATTTAAAATATATATATATATATATATATATATACACTATAGAATATTACTCAGACATAAAAAAGAACAAAATCCCGCTTTTACAACAAAATGGATACAATTACAGACCATCATGTTTGGTGAAATTAAGCAGTAAACAAATAAATATATGTTAGCTCTAATTTGTGGTAACTAATACATAGAGTACAAAGAGTATAAGTGAAGTTGACATATTGAGATTTGATTATTGTTTATAGCACTTGTCTATATTCCAGGAGAAAAGTGATCTTTCTACTTGTTACTTGTTGAATTACTTAGTGAATTAAGGTATGTGATTATGAAGTAAATGGAAAGCATGTCATTGAAAAAATTAAAAGAAAAGAAAGGATTGAGCAGAGAGTGTAGGAGCGAGCGATTGAAAAACGGTGGGTAGTATCATGTTCATAAAACAATATATATTGAATATATGAACTGGATCCCTTTAAATAAATAAATAAATAAATAAATAAATAAAACTGTATATGGCACCCACAGGAGGAGATTCCCATCATTTTCTGAACATTCAATCCATGAAGAAGCTTCTGGAGATAGATAGATAGATAGATAGATAGATAGATAATGCTTTATATAGATGAGTTGATAGGCCTTCTCCTCTCCTCCTCTTTTGCTACATTTTATACATTCTCTTAGTTCTTCCTATAAAAGCTTTCTAAACTGCTTCTCAAAGATGCTGTTGCTTTAGGGAATTACACATTTCCATCATTTCCTTTACTTGTCTCAATTAAATACATCTTTCTTATGAGCAGTTTATAAAAAGAAGAATGTCTTGCTCAGGTCATTTTTTAACCTAGAAACATTTTATTTAAGGTATACAAATTTCATGCATTTCATATATATATAAATTTAGAAGCATAGTGATTCTTCCAACCCTAACCTCCCTCCCTCCAGTACTCCCACACAGCTAACCCCTCCCTCTCCTATTCACACTCTAATATTTACAAATATCAATTCACTTTATATACAAAAATTAACCTTACAATAATTAAATATTTCAACAAACAATATGAAAAATAACTGTTCCTCAACAGTAGAGACAAGGGATATTCAAAATAATCACATCTCAATGTGTCAATTTCACTTTTATAGATTACCACAGATCAGGGAGAAAACAGAGTATTTGTCTTTTTGGGGGACTGGCTAATTTCACTAAGTATAATGTTTTCCAGTAGTATCCATTTTGTTGCAAACAACAGCATTTCATTTTTTACATATGTGAATAATTTCTTTATCTAGTCTTCAACTGACAGACATTTGGGTTGATTTTATATGTTAACTATTATGAATGGAGCTGCAATAGACATGGGAGTACAGATCACACTTTAATATGCTAATTTCATTTCCTTTGGGCAAATTCCCAGCAGTAGGATAGCTGGGTCATATGGTAGGTCTATATTCAGATTTCTGAGATAGCTCCATACCGTCTTCCATAGTGGTTGTACCAGTTACATTCCCACCAAAATGGATGAGGGTACCTTTCTCTCCACAATTTCACCAGCATTTGTTGTTCGTTGATTTCTGTAAGAAAGCCATTTTAACTGGGGTGAGGTGGAACCTCATTGTGGTTTTGATTTACATTTCCCTCATAGCTAGTGATCCTGAGAATTTCTTCATGTGTCTTTTGGCCATTTGAATTTCCTCTTTTGAAAAATGCCTGCTTAAGTCCTTTGCCTATGTCTTATTTGGATTGTTTGTTTTGTTGTTGTTGAGTTTCTCGCACTCTTTATAGAATCTAGATGTTAATCCTTTATCAGTTGCATAGTTTGCAAATATTTTCACATATTCTATGGTTGTCTCTTCAGTTGGGTGAGTGTTTCTTTTGCTGTGCTGAAGCTTCTCAATTTAATGTAATCCTATTTGTCAATTTTGGCTTAGATTCGTTGTGCTTCTGGAGACTTTTCCAAGAAGTCTTTGCCATGCCAATATCTTGCAGGGTTTCCCTACTGATTTCTAATAAATTGACGCTATTGGGTGACAGATTTATGTCTTTCATCCATTTTGAGCAGAATTTGTAAGGTAGGGGTCTTGCTTCATACTTCTGCATGTGGAGATCCAGTTTTCCCACACCATTTGTTGAAGAAACTGTCCTTGCCCCAGGGATTTTTATTAGCTCCTTTGTCAAAGTTAAGTTGATTGTAGATGGATGGATAGATTTCTGGCATTTCTATTCTGTTCCATTGGTCTACCCACCTTATTTTTTTTTTTGCCAGTACCATGTCATTTTGATTATAAGTTACCTGTAGTATGTCTTGAAAGCATGTATTATGATGCTACTGGCTTTATGTTTGACTGTGTAAGGTTGCTTTAGCTGTTGGGTCCTCCTGTGTTTTCAGTGAATTTCAGCATAATTCTTTCTAGATCTGAAAAGAATGTCTTGGTATTTTGATTGGAATCACATTTTATCTGCAATTTGCTTTTGGTATTATGAGTATTTTGATGATATTGATTCTTCCAATCCATGAACATGGAAGATTTTTCCATTTTCAGTGTCTTTTTCAAATAATCTCTTTTATATTTTCTAATTTTCATTGTAGAAATTTTGACATCCTTGAATAAATTGACTCGAAATTATTTAAATTTTTGTCTGTATTGTGAATGGGATTGATCTTAAAAGTTCTTTCTCAGCCATGGCATTTTCTATTTATACAAAGGTTATTGCTTGTGAATTTTATATCCTGCAACTTTACCAAAGTCATTTGTGAGTTTCAATAGTTTCCTAGTGGAGTTTTTTGGATCCCCTATTTATAGAATCATGACATCTGCAGATAGGGATAGTTTGACTTCCTCCTTCCCAATTTGTATCACTTTGATTTCTTTTTCTTGCCTAATAGTTCTAGTTAAAACTTCCAAGACTATATTGAATAATAATGGTGAGAGTAGGCATCCTTGTCTGGCTTGGATATTAGTAAGAAAGCTGCCAACTTTCCCCCCATTCAATTAGGTGTTAGCTGTGGGCTTGTCTTAAATTGCCTTGACTGTTTTGAGGATTATTCCTTCTATTCCCAATTTGCTGAAGGTTTTCATCATGAAAGGATGCTGTATTTTATCAAATGCTTTCTCTATCTATTGAGATAACCATATGTTGTTTGTAATGTCATGTATCAGATTTATTGATTTGTGGATGTTGAACCATCCCTGCATACCACTGATAAATCCAACTTGGTCTGTGTGAATATTTCTGATGTGTTGTTGGACTTGATTGGCTAACTTTTTTTTTGATAAGTTCATCAGAGAAATTGGTCTGTAGTTTGCCTCTGTTGTATCTTCTGGTTTTTGAATTAAGATGATGGTGGCCTCAAAGAGGTAGTTTGGGAGGATTCCTTCCCTTCAATTGTTTTGAATAGCCCGAGAATAATTGGAATTAGTTTTTCTTAAAATCTCTGGCAGAATTCTGCAGTGAATCCCTCAGATACCAGGGTATATTTTGTTGGGAGGGTCTTCATTATCGATTCAAACTCCATCTTGGTTGTTGGTTTGTTTAGGTGTTCTTTGTTTGCATTGCTCAATTTTGGTAGGTTGTATGTGTCCATGAATCTATCCATTTGTTCTACGTTTTCCAATTTGTTGGCATACAGCTCTTTGTAGTAATTCCTCATGACTATTTTTATATGCATATTTTCCATTGTTACATTTCCATTTTTATCTCTGATTTTGTTGATTCGAGTCTTCTCCCATTGTTTTTTTGTTAGTTGGGGCAATGGTGTATCAATTTTGTTTATTTTTTCAAAACAAACAGCTCTTCATTTCACTGATATTTTGTATTATTTTATTGGTTTCACTTTTGTTCATTTCTGCTCTAATTTTAATTATTTATTTTCTCCTACTAATTTGGGGTCTGGTTTATTTTTGTTTCTCTAAGTCATTGAGATGCATTGATAAGTTTTATTTGGCACTTTTCAATTTCTTCATGTAGGCACCAATTGCTATAAACATGCCTCTTTTTTTCTTGACAGGCAGAGTGGATAGTGAGAGAGAGAGACAGAGAGAAAGGTCCTCCTTTGCTGTTGGTTCACCCTCCAATGGCCGTTGCAGCTGGCGCATCTCGCTGATCTGAAGCCAGGAGCCAGGTGCTTCTCCTGGTCTCCCATGGGGTGCAGGGCCCAAGGACTTGGGCCATCCTCCACGGCCTTCCCGGGCCATAGCAGAGAGCTGGCCTGGAAGAGGGGCAACCGGGATAGAATCTGGCGCCCCAACCGGGACTAGAACCTGGTGTGCTGGCACCACAAGGTGGAGGATTAGCCTGTTAAGCCACGGTGCCGGCCTAAACATGCCTCTTAACACTGTTTTTGTTCTATCCCATACATTTTGATGTATTGCATTGTTGTCTTATTTGTTGACATATTTTTAAAAATATGACCTACTGTTCATTTAGGAGCATGTTGTTTAGTCTCCATGTGTTTGCATATTTTCTAGAGATTGTTAAGTTGTTGACTTGCAGCTTCATTCCATTGTGGTCAGAGAAGATTCATAGTATAACTTCAAACTTTTTGAATATTGATGAAACTTGCTGTATAGCCTAGCATGTAGTCTATCCTAGAGAAAGTTCCATGCAATGGTGAGAAAAAGGTGCATTCTGCAACTTTAGCATAAAAAGTCCTGTATCTATCAGTTAGGTTCATTTGCTCTATAGTGTCAACAAGTTCTGTTGCTTCTTTGTTGATTTTCTGTCTTGTTGCTCTGTCCTTGATCAAATGGGGTATTGAAATCCCCCAGTACTATAATATTGGAATCTATGTATCCCTTTAGTTCCATTAATGAATCTTTTAAATAGCCAGGCACTCTGTATTTCTACGCATATATGCCTAATATAGTCACATCTTCCTGATAAATTGACCCCTTAATCCTGACATAGTGAACTTCTTTGTGACTTTTAACAGTTTTTATGTTAAAGTCTATTTTTTATGATATTAGAATGACTACACCTGTTCTTTTTTGGCTTCTGGTAGCATGGAATAACTTTTTCCATCTTTTCGCTTTCCATCAGTAGGTATCTTTGTTGGTCAGATGGTTTTCTTGTAGGCAGCTAATAGTTGGGTCTTCTTTTTTAATCTATTCAGCTAGTTTGTATCTTTTAACTGGATAGTTGAAGCCATTTTCATTCAAGGTGACTCTTGTTTATGAACAACTTGGCCCTGCTATTTTCCATAAATATTCTTATTGTTAACTTGGATTTCCTTCACACTTTCTTTTTTTTATTAAACTTTTATTTAATGAATATAAATTTCCAAAGTACAGCTTATGGGTTACAATGGCTTCCCCCTCCCAAAACTTCCCTCCCACCAACAACATCCCCTTTCCCGCTCCCTCTCCCCTTCCAATCACATCATGATTCATTTTCAATTCTCTTTATATACAAAAGATCAGTTTAGTATATATTAGGTAATGATTTCAACAGTTTGCCCCCATATAGCAACACAAAGTGAAAAAAATACTGTTGGAGTATTATTTATAGCATTAAATAAGCATGTACAGCACATTAAGGACAGAGATCCTACATAATATTTTTTTAAAAAGTTAATTAATTTTCTATGCCATTTCCATTTTAACACCAGGTTTTTTTTTTTTCATTTCCATTATCTTTATATACAGAAGATCGATTCAGTATATAATTAGTAAAGATCTCATCAGTTTGTACCCACGCAGAAACACAAAGTGTAAAAATACTGTTTCAGTACTAGTTATAGCATCACTGCACATTAGAAAACACATTAAGACAGATCTCACATGGGATGTAAGTATACAGTGACTTCTGTTGCTGACTTAACAATTTGACACTCCTGTTCATGGCGTCAGTAATCTCCCTAGGCTCTAGTCATGAGTTGCCAGGGCCTGGAAGCCTTTAGAGTTCGCTGACTTTGGTCTTATTCCGATAGTGTCGTAGTGAAAGTGGAAGTTCTCTCCTCCCTTCAGAGAAAGGTACCTCCTTCTTTGATGGCCCCGTTCTTTCCACTGGGATCTCACTAACAGAGATCTTTCATTTAGGTCTTCTTTTTTTTTTGTGTGTGTGTGTGTTAATTACAGAGTTAAAGCACTAGTACTAGAACAAAAAAAAAAAACTAAAAGGGATAAAGTATTACATTGTACATCAACAGTCTGGACAAGGGCTGATCAAGTCACTGTTTCTCAGAATGTCCATTTCACTTCAACAGGTTTCCCTTTGGTGCTCAGTTAGTTGTCGCTGATCAGGGAGAACATATGATATTAGTCCCTTTGGGACTGGCTTAATTCACTCAGCATAATGTTTTCCAGATTCCTCCATTTTGTTGCAAATGACTGGATTTCATTGTTTTTGACTGCTGTATAGTGGAAAGAATAGGTCATCAAAGAAGGAGGTACCCTTTCTCTGAAGGGAGGAGAGAACTTCCACTTTGACTATGACCTTGTCTAAATATGATCAGAGTCAGTGAACTCAAAAGGTTTCCATAGCCTTGGCAACTCATGACAAGAGCCTAGGGTGATTACTGATGCCATAAACAAAAGTGTCAATTTGTTGGGTCAACAACAGGAGTCCCTGTGCACTTACTCCTCATGTAAGATCTCTGTCCTTAATGTGCTGTACATTGTGATTTAATGCTATAACTAGTACTCAAACAGTATTTTTCACTTTGTGTTTCTATGTGGGTGCAAACTGTTGAAATCTTTACTTAATATATGCTAAACTGATCTTCTGTATATAAAGAGAATTGAAAATGAATCTTGATGTGAATGGAAGGGGAGAGGGAGTGGGAAAGGGGAGGTTTGTGGGTGGGAGGGAAGTTATGGGGGGGGGAGAAAGCCATTGTAATCCATAAGCTGTACTTTGGAAATTTGTATTCATTAAATAAAAGTTAAAAGAAATAAATAAGGCCGGCACCGCGGCTCATTAGGCTAATCCTCCGCCTTGCGGCGCCGGCACACCGGGTTCTAGTCCCGGTCGGGGCACCGATCCTGTCCCGGTTGCCCCTCTTCCAGGCCAGCTCTCTGCTGTGGCCAGGGAGTGCAGTGGAGGATGGCCCAAGTGCTTGGGCCCTGCACCCCATGGGAGACCAGGATAAGCACCTGGCTCCTGCCATCGGATCAGCGCGGTGCGCCGGCCGCAGCGCGCTACCGCAGCGGCCATTGGAGGGTGAACCAACGGCAAAAGGAAGACCTTTCTCTCTGTCTCTCTCTCACTATCCACTCTGCCTGTCAAAAATAAAAAAAAAAGAAATAAATAAGCCAAAGTTCATTGAATTTCAAGTATGTATGAATAAAATATATGAAATTTGGAAAACAATTATAAAAATATGACTAATTTAATAAGCAAATAGAAACAGTTAAAAATTGAAATCTTATAGATGAAGAATTCAGTGATTGACTTGAAAATTGAAGAAAATATCGGCAAGCATAAAGAGATAAGAAATATATCATATACAATGAATCCCAAAATAGCCATCTGTAGACTTCTTAGAAACCTCACAGGCAAAAAGGGACTAGGTCGATATACTCAAGGTGCTGAAGGAGGAAAACCTGTCTAACAAGAATATCTTACCCAGCAATATCACTACTGTTTATATATCCAAAGGAAATGAAATCAATCTGTCAAAAAGACATTTGTAGTCTTATATTTATTGCAGCTCTATTCAAAATAGCAAATAAATGGAAACAACCCAAATGCCAATTTACTGATGAGTAACTAAGTAAAATGTGGTTTATATGCAAGCAGAATATTATTCAGCCATGAAAGAATAGAATCCTGTTTTATTTGCAACAATTCAGATAAAACTGAAGGTCATTATGTTAATTAAGCTATGCCAGCAGAGAAAGACCAACATCACATGGTCTCATTCATATGTAGAAGCCAACAAAGTTGATTTCAAAAAGTTGAGAGTTGAATAGTAATTACTACATGCTGAGGAGAGTATATAGAAGGAAGAGGAAAGTTTAGTTACTTGATACTGAATTAATCTTATATAGAACAAATAAGTATTGGTGTTTTTTGGTAGTCTAGGATGACTACACATAACAAAATTTAATATGTATTTCAAAAAAGCTAGAAAAAGATTTTTAGTATTTTTATCACAAAGAAATATGTGAAGACTTATATATGCTTACCCAGAATTGTACATTACACAGGACATATATCTATCAAACTATCATATGGTAACCCATTAGCATGTATGATTTTATGTGCTAATTTTAAAAACAAATGTATCTGGGTTGGCACTTTGGCATAGCAGTTGAAGTCACCTCCTGCAATCCTGGCATCCCATATGGGTACTGGTTCAACTCCTGATTGCTCAACATCCCATCTGACTCTCTGCTATGGCCCGGGAGAGCAGTGAAAGATGGCCCAGGTCCTTGGGCTCCTGTACCTGCGTGGGAAGACCCGAATGAAGCATCTGGCTCCTGGCTTTGGATCAGTCATTGTGACTGATTGGGGAGTGAACCAGCAGATGGAAGACCTCTTTATGTCTCTCCTCTCTCTGTATAACTCTGACTTTCAAATAAATAAATCTTCAAAAAAATAAGTGCATCTATGGAGGAGGCCTCAAAAAGTTTGTGGGAAAATAAAAAAATGTAGATTATTCACAAACATTTTTAATCCCTCCACCCGTATATATAAGAATGAAAAATACAGAAAAATCACATGTACACTTTACCTAGATTGCCTCAATGGTTATGTGCTGTGAAAATATAACATCGCATCACAACAAGAACATTGACTTTAATACAGTCAACATGCATCATTACAATGATCCCTCATATTGCGCTTTTGTATACCACCACCCACTCTCATGATTCCTACTCTCTTCCACTCCTCCACACTCTGTGGTATTCACTAATTGGCTAACATTTGTATAATATTGCCAATTAATGAATGCTGTGTAAGTGAAATCTTTATGACATAGCCTTTTTTCATTATCCTATATTTTTTTATTTTTAAATGATTTTTATTTATATAAGGTGAACAAATTTCATGTATTGCATATATAGAGATTTAAGAGCAAGTGATACTTCCTACCCTACTTTCCCTCCGGCCTCTGCTCCTATCCTCCTTTACTTCTTCCTTGCTTATTTTTTCTCTTCATTTTTACAATGACATATTTAAGTTTATTTTTTTAATATTTATTTATTTATGTGAGAAGCAGAGTTACAGATAGAGAGAAGGGGGAGAGAGAGAGAGAGAGAGAGAAAGAGAAAAAGAGGGAGGAGGGGGAGGGGTTCTTCCATTTGCTGGTTCACTCCCCAAATGGCTGCAATGGCCATAGCTGGGCCCATCTGAAGCCAAAAGCAGAGTGCTCTTCTTGGTCTGCCATTTGGGTTCAGGGGCCCAAGAACTTGGGTCATTTTCCATTACTTTCTCAGGCCATCAGCAGGGATCTAGATCAGAAATGGACAAGCCAGGACTCAAAATGGCGCCATATGGGATGCTGATGCTGCAGGCAGAGGCTTAACCTACTATACAACAGCACCAGCCCCTCAGTTTATTTTATAATCATTAGATTAATCCTCTTACTAAGTAAAGAATTCAACAAATAGTAAGAAGAAAAAAAATCACTGTTCCGCAACAGTAGAGAAAAATGCTGTAAACAATAATCAATTCTCAAAATGTCAATTTTGCTCATATACGTTACATTTTTTAGTCTTTTGAAACTGGACTTTCTTCATTATAATTCTCTTGAAATTCATAGAAATGTATCATTAAAATGTATGTATCAGATATTCATTATTATCATAATTTCTCTTTCCTTTCATGCTGTCTCTGAAAACACAATAGTCAGGATTAACAAAATAGTAGTTGTCTAACCAGTGAAACTCAATGTAGTGAAAACTGAGAAGTATATCTAAATGTTAAATTTAAACCTATTTATGTTTTCCACTCAAAACTACTGGGAAGAATGAATATTCTTGGCTTCTGACTTTAATTTCACCTTCAAATTGGGTCAGTAAGACCTCTTCTATCACAGAAATAAAATATAGAAAAATGGGCAATTAATTATTGTTAAATTTTATAGTTTCTTTAATTGTTAGTAGGAAGCTATTTTGACAGTCATCATATTTTTTAGGAATTATATGCAGGCTTTTCTTCAGTTGGATAACTGTAATTTCACACTTAACCAAATCTCCTCTCTCTACTTAGTACCAAGATGAGTGAAGTATAAATGCAATGTCAAATAACAAAACTTCCCTGATATTTGCACAAAAGACAATTGATAATAGGTATTCTAAGAGTTGATGGAATTGCAAATTTAGAATGCTCAGAATTAGCATTGATACCTCCATATTTCTATATTTATTTGGAAATTGTCATGTTGGTTTCTAGACATTAAACCATGTTTTAGAGAGGGAAATGCTTCTTTAAATTTGTTGTCCCCCTGGAATTTGTAGAGAGAGATGCTTTGTAACTGGGCTCATACTGGATGTTTCTAATATATCTTACTATTCTTCTGATTTCAGTTGTTTCCTTCTGGGGACCAGATCTCAGAACTAAAATTGTTCTAGCTATCTTCTGGTCACAGAAATGAATTCTTGTGAAATAAATAGATTGTTAGACACACGTCAGGTGGGGATTGTATGGATGCACATACAAATGAAAACATGCAAGTACATTCATGCATTCTAACTAACACCAGGTTTGACAATTCTCAATTAGGCTTATATAATCTAAATTACTAACATCATATTCATAGGGGAGAGAGATCCAAATTTAGGGGAGTGGGTTTGACATACTGATTATCAACATTTATGTTATGCCATAGGGGCTTCATATTGTTTCTGAACAATTCTCATTATAAGTACTTGAAAACTATTGCAGAGTAGGTGAGCATAATACAATTTTGGTAATCTTGATAATAATTTAATAACTACAATAAAATCAGCTAACATTGAATGAGAGTTTATAATGTTAAATTCTTTACATGAATTATTATTTGTATGATATGAATATTTACATAGAACAATGTGAAAATGATCATGTGAGTCATGAAATATAAGTCCAGTTTAATGCTTCCAAAAGTGAAATTGTACAGTTGCTTAGAAGGTAATACCATGAGGTTGACATTTTTTTTGTGATCAGGCCATATTAGCTATTAGATGCCAGTGACTTCCTTTATTTTCTAGGGGCTCTGGATATTTCTATTTCTCTTGGTTTTTCTTTAAGTATTGAAATGATGGAAAGAGATTAAAGAGGATGAGATATAGCATTAATGAATTAAAATACAATAGAAGGGTCTAGGTCAACATGAATTCAATTCCATCGTAAGAATCACTATCCACTATCACTTTAACAGTTAAAATGCTGCTTGGTATACCTGCATCCCATATCAAGATGCCTGGTTTAAGCCCCAACTTTGTGCCTAATTCCAACATGCAGAGGCTTAACTCACTGTGCCACAACAATAGTCCTCTATCTTAAATCTTTTGGGGTATACATCCAGAAGTATAATTATTGAGTCTATGTTTAATTTTTTGAGAAAGCATTAAATTGTTTCCACAGCAGCTGTTGCATTTCCATCAGCAGTGTATAAGATTTCTAGTTCCTAGATGAATATTAGAATGAGGAACGTTTATTATTTGTAGATAATCATACAGTGACAGAAGTGGGACTAGAACCCAGGTCTTTTCAGTGTGAATGCATTATTCCACTGCTTGTTCATAGAAAATGATACTATTTTGGAAACAGAGCAATAAGTAGTTGTGATATTTTATTATAGAGAACAGGCTTGTGTTATCAAGGTACATTGGGAATATAGGAAAGCATAGGAGCATGACTAGTGAGGGTGTGGGGATGAAAGTTGGGGCTAGTCCTTGACTGCAACTTCCTTTTGAGCTTTCAATACACTGGATGTACAGCAAGTCTGGATTTAAGATGGCAGCATTCCCCTATGAGGCCTGTTGTATAAAATCATTATAATTGCTTATGATCTTGCCTAGAAGATCATAAATAGAATTTGGGCCTAGAGTTGGACTCCTCAGCATATATAAATCCAGTTTTCTAGTAGCTGTCTTTTTGAAAAGATTGTTCCTTCCCTATTGTTTTGCCTTAGCACATTTGTTGAAAATCAACAAAGATGTATCCAAGGAGTCTCAAATCTATTCTATTACACTATATATCTACCTTCAGGCCAGTACTACTCTTTTTTGCTTGGTTCAAATTTATAAAACGTTTTCTCTCATCTTCAAGATTTTTAATTTTAATTTTATTTTTTAAAGATTGTATTTATGTATTTCAGAGGTAGAGCTACAGAGAGAGAGAGAGAGAGAGAGAGAGAGAGAGAGATGGAGAGAAAGGTTTTCCATCGACTGGTTCACTCCTCAAACAGCCACAATGTTCATAGCTGAGCTGATTCAAAGCCAGGAGCCAGGATTCCTTCTGGTTTCCCACGTGGGTACTGCAGTCCAAGTACTTGGGCCATCTTCCACTGCTTTCCAAGTCCATAGGCAGAGAGCTGGATTGGAGGAGCAGCCAGACACAAACTGGCACTCGTATGGAATTCCAGCACTGCAGGAGTAGACTTAGCCTACTAAACCAGAAAGCCAGCCCCAAGTTTTATTTTTTTATCATCTTATAATAGTATGATATATTTACTTCAATTAATTAACTACACCCAACTTCCCCTTTTTTTATCTAAACTCCTTTAATCCCTTCTATCCCTCTTGACCTATAATAATAACCATTCTGTGTTTCAGATTGAAGTTCTTTTTTAAAAGATTTATTTTATTTATTTGAAAGACAGAGTTACAGAGAGAGAGGTCTTCCATCCTCTGGTTCACTCCTCAGATGGCCACAATGACTGGAGCTGCACCACTCCAAGCCAGAAGCCAGGAGTCTCTTCCAGGTCTCACACACAGGTGCAGGGTCCCAAGGACTTGGGTCATCTTCTAGTGCTTTCTCAGGCCATAACAGAGAGCTGGACTGGAAGAGGAGCAGCTGGGACTAGAACTGGCACCCACATGCGATGCCGGTGCTTCAGGCCAGGTCTTTAACCTGCTGTGCCATAGTGCTGGCCCCTTAAGATTGTTTTAACTATTCTCAGTGTCCTTATGAAGCTTAGGACAAGTTTTTCAATTCTCAATGGTCTCCTTAAGTATAAAAAATGTGTTTATATTAAAGTAGTTTATTATATTTAGTAGCTTTGGAAAATTTTGACTTTAGGTATGTCACATACAGTAGTTTTATTAAAAAAATATGGGATTACACAAAGTATATTTTTTCATTTGCTTGTTAAGGTTTTATCACTAAAAGATAATTTCAAAAAGTCTTAGATAGCCTGGGTTAACTACAAAATCATTTTAGGCATAAATCATCATTAATTATTTGGAATATTTTGGATTATGAATGAGCTAAAAAGACATCTGAAGAAATATTTAAAGAGTGGAGATAATTTAGCAGAAAGAAGAAAAATCACAATGAAGGTTGTTAATAAACAATTTACTATTGAAAAGTAGCAATAATAGTTAATGAAAATTAACTACCAATTTATGATGCAGTCCATAGTTGCTAATTTGATTCTTTCAATCCCCACTAAGAGGAAGAGAAGCACACTGTGGATATTCCATTTTATTGAAGTGGGAAACAGAGCTCAGACATTTGAAGCAACTTACCTATGTCATACAGAATTATAGCCAGCCTTATTCATGCCTTCCCACATCATTTGTAATGCCCCTTCCTCTAAGTCAGTTGTAGTCTTGTGTATATAAATGTCCATTTCTCAATATGAAGACTTGCAATTGAATTTAAAAGGAGAATGAAATGAGATTTATTAACTCTGCAATAATTATGGAATTTTACTCTTGACACTGTAACCTCTCTCTCTCTCTCTATTATATAGATATGAAAGTGTGTGTGTGTGTGTGTGTGAGAGAGAGAGAGAGAGAGAGATAAGACATTTCATGTAAAATATGTTTAATTTGGTAGAAAAAAATTTAAATCCATGTATACAAGGGGCCTTCAAAAGTTCTTGATGAGATGAATATTTGGAACAGTAGTTAAGATGTGACTTGACGAGATACACAGCAGACTCATAGAATGGTGGATGTCCTAAACAGCACTCTGGCCTCAGAATCAGCCGTTAAGGCATTTGGATATGGCTGAAAAGACCATGAGAGTATTTCATGCATGGAAAGCTAAGATACTCTGTCAAAAAAATGACCTAAATAAAAGATCTCTGCAAGTGAGAACAAAGTGGAAAGAACAGGTCATCAAAGAAGGAGGTACCCTTTCTCTGGAGGGAGGAGAGAACTTCCACTTTGACTATGACCTTGTCTAAATATGATCAGAGTCAGTGAACTCAAAAGGCTTCCATAGCCTTGGCAACTCATGACAAGAGCCTAGGGTGATTACTGATGCCATAAACAAAAGTGTCAATTTGTTGGGTCAACAACAGGAGTCACTGTGCACTTACTCCTCATGTAGGATCTCTGTCCTTAATGTGCTGTACATTGTGATTTAATGCTATAACTAGTACTCAAACAGTATTTTTCACTTTGTGTTTCTATGTGGGTGCAAACTGTTGAAATCTTTACTTAATATATGCTAAACTGATCTTCTGTATATAAAGAGAATTGAAAATGAATCTTGATGTGAATGGAAGGGGAGAGGGAGTGGGAAAAGGGAGGTTTGTGGGTGGGAGGGAAGTTACGGGGGGGGGGAGGAGAAAGCCATTGTAATCCATAAGCTGTACTTTGGAAATTTGTATTCATTAAATAAAAGTTTTTTTAAAAAAAAAAAAAAGATGTGACTTGAGACACCTGTATCCCAAATGGAGTGCCTGGGTTTAACTCTTGGCTCCTCTTCCATTTCTAACTTTGCACAAATTCACTCTGGGATGAAGCAGGTAATGGCTCAAGTACTAATGTCCTTACCACCCATGTGGGACACTCAGATTGAGTTCTGGGCTTCTGACATTGACCTGGTTCAGCCCTAGCTGTTGTGGGCATTTGGGGAGTGAACCAGTGGCTGGAAGATCTCTCTGTCTCTGTCTCACTGCCTTTCAAATAAATAAAAATAAATAATTTGCAAAAAATATTAAACCTTGAATATATGATAAAAGCTAGGCATGGACATACACATTCTGTACGGATAAGTCAACAGTTTTGAAGAGATTATATAATTGTTTAGATCTTCACAAACATTTGAGTCAATATGGGGGCAAAATAGGAAGTAAAAAAACAAAATTTAGACATTTATTTTATAATGATGGTACTTCTATTTAGGTTGATAGTGAATACCTTTTATTCAGTTATTGGAGTATAAAGCCAAGTCTTTTATTTATTTATTTATTTATTTATTTATTTATTTATCTATTGACAGGCAGAGTAGACAGTGAGAGAGAGAAAGGTCTTCTTTTTTTCCGTTGGTTCATCCCCCAATGGCCACTGTGGCCAGCGCGCTGTGGCTGGCACACTGCGCTGATCCGAAGCCAGGAGCCAGGTGCTTCTTCTGGTCTCCCATGCGGGTGCAGCGCCCAAGGACTTTGGCCATCCTCGACTGCACTCCCGGTACACAGCAGAGAGCTGGACAGGAAGAGGAACGACAGGGACAGAATCCAGCGCCCCAACTGGAACTAGAACCCGGGGTGTCGGCGCCACAGGCAGAGGATTAGCCTATTGAGCCACAGTGCCGGACAATTATTGGAGTATAAAGTTCAGTCTTAAATACATTGGCGATTTTGTTTAGTAGATACACTCCTACTAGGCAATATGAGATTGCAGGACCATTAGGGTCCCATTAGGGAAGGATTATGCTCTATTCCAGAATTCTCAGCAACTAACACATTGCTATGTATAGAGTTAATGTTCAGCGATGTAAGTTAACTTAATTGAGGGAAGAAAATATTCCACAAAGGAAGAACAACGCACATATTTTTTTCAGGTTGTCATGCAGACAGAATTACAAGGACTTGAAATACTATGAAGTACTAAGGGGCTTTAATAGTGCGCCTCTACAGTGCATTGATGGTTCGGAAAAAATTGTGTATGCTTTTTAGGACCTCTGGTCCTAACACAGAAGAACAGTTCACTTCTCAGATTGTTTCAGAGTGTTGCCTAAATCAGGTTCCATATATAAATCTCTCTAGGAATAAGCTAAGAATCTCCATTTCCTCTGGGCTGATATTTTTCATTTTTCACTTTGGTTTTTAATAATTTTCGATTTCATCTTAATTATTGCTCTTTATCCGATAATAGTTGTACATTGTGCTTTGTGAGATGAATTTTAATAAACAGTGACCTGCATAGGCAAGCCCACATTTTAAATGGTTTAAGGCAAGCTTAAGAGAAAACAATAATGCCATGAAGATTTATATTCCAAATAACCTAGCCTCTGATAGCATGAAGTTCTGCTTCTTGGATGTCCCATAAAGAATGTACCAAGTGATAGTTCTTGCAAATGCCAATGCAACCAGAACCCCAGAGCTGGAATCTTTGTTTTTTACCTCCTAGCAATAGAAGCCCCATGAGAAACAAAGACAGATTGTGAGCTAGAGAGAAATTTTTTTCCCCAGGAAAGAAAAAAAAAAACTGTATCCCTCTGTATCCAATCACATTAAGTAAATATAACTTACAACTTGAAGCAATAATTCCAATATAATCATCTGTATTTAGCTTTAGTATGCTTTTTGGGATAATTTCCTCCCTTGGGGCCATCGGTATTATGAGTACCTTAGCTTGTGTATATAAATTTGATGATGGTTTTATGACAAATATTGGCTTATTCCCTGTTCAGTATAGATTACTTTTTTGAAAGTTAAAAAAAAAACAGTTTCTTTAAAATATTGATCAGTTTATTTTACTCAGGCATCTAGTAATAGAATCAGAAGCATTGAGGAACAGGGACTAGTCAAGAAGAATCCTTCCCATTAACTGTCTATTAGCTAAGAATGTAAGGTGGGTTGTGTCTGATACCTAACATGAGCACAGGTCAAGCAGTTATTTTTCTTTACAAGAATTTAAAATGACAATTTTTGCTGATAATTGATCAACATAGATGCAAAAACTCTAATTTTCCCATAATGGCTCTAGCCAGGCATCTCACAACAATGTAATATTGGTCACAAGGAAACTCATTTGAGAAGGTATGGTGGCTTAGGATAAATTAAACCCCATGACTGACTCAAGTTTCCTGACTGTTGGATGTTCAATGAAAAAGAATCATCTATGTAAGAATGAAAGTTTTCATATTAAATTATATGAATTGATAAGACCATAGCAGTTATGATACCCAAGTATTAGTTTTATCTTGAATAATAGAGCATGTAGTACAAAGGGGTTTCATATTGTCAGTTTTGGGCTGATTTTGGCATACAACCACACACATACATTGCTTGAGCAAGATTGCATAGTTCTCCATGTAGCTCAAAAAAAAATGGAACCATCTGGAGATGTCCCCTAAAAATCAAGATGTATTGCTTTCCTTAAATGTGGAATATCTTTCTATTGTTCTCATGTTCATGCTAGCAATTGTAAGGTGGAATAAGATCTCTAAAGACTACTAAAACTTCCACCAATTCCTATTTCTAAATAACCAGTCCACTTCACATATTTATGTAACCAGCCTGTAAGCAACTATGTTTTAGACTAATGCAAAGCTTACTCTCTGGGTTAAAGTTAGAATAAGTAAAATATGCAAATTACAATGTATTTTAAATAAAGGCAGTTGTTCTCTTCAATTCATCATAACATGGATCTAATCATTTAAGCATAGCTTCAATGTGGTATTGCTTAAAAATCCTTATAAATCACCTAGCCAAAACTCTCATTTTGTACATGGAAAACCTGACATTCAAAAAGGCTAAGCAAGATGCCTAATATCCTTATAGATTCTAAAATTACTGGGATCAGAGATTATGGTTCATGGATCTTTTTAACCACCTTACTATTTCAAGTTAAAAGATGATATTTCCAAATAGGAAATTATTTAAATTCATCTCTGTTTAATAACTCAATCCACATCCCATCTCTTCTCAGAAGTCTTCTTTGACTGGGCCAAATTACCAGGGCTTCCTCTACTATGAAATGCATCAAAATATATAATCTGTACCACTCACTTGAGCACTTAATCATTTATTGCCTGGTTCAGTTACTTAGTTCCATTATGGGCTTGTTAACACAATGAAATTACGAATTCCACAAGGGCAGGAGCAGAATTGTATACTTCTTTTACTGAAAATAACATCCAATACATGGCTGAGCACTTATTAAGTGCTTGAATAATGGTTGTTGGGTTGAAATAAGTTGAAGTAAATAATTTTGGCTATGGCACAAATCAGGAAATCTGGTTTATGTTGATGTGTCAGAAATAACTGATATCTTCCATCCAGAAGAGTAGGGTCAGTGACTTTGCTAAGATGCTAAGTTCATTTTTTATTCTTTTACCACTAATCACTGACCAGTCCTGGCCTCTAAGATATCAAGATATCAAGAAATATTCCTTTGGCTGGAAAGATAAAAGATGATTCTTTCAGAAGTAATTTAATAGTGGAGAAGCCTACCAGATACTACTTTTGCCTAATTATCTTTTAAAAATTATAATTCTACAGTACCTTTGCTGCACCATTTTATAGTCTCTATCACTTTTTATCTTGTATTGCAACTCTGTACCTTGTACTATAACTATTGGTGGCAATTGAGTTGAACCTTATAATAAAGACTTTAATCAAAGAAGGTAGAAAAAGGATAGCCAAATTGAAAAAAAAAAAGAAAGAAAGCTGAATTACTAAGTATAAGAGAGCCTGGAAATTTTGAATCCTTAGTATTCTTGAGAGTATACAGTAAGTATTTGTAGTTTTTCACTTCTGGCTTAGAATGTTCTGTTCTTTCCTACTGTGAAACTAGTGGGCCTCTGATCTTACTTCAATGGACATTGGGGAATAGCAGAGGGAATTAAAAATACAGGACAATACATGTTATTATTTATGTTTTTTGTTTATTTCATTACAGGAATTATAAGTTCCATAGAATTTCTTGGGGATCAGGGAATGTCATTTCCTGGGATAAAGCCTGAAAAATGATTTCTTATTCTGCTCTCCATATTTCCTCAAAATAGCAAAGTTTTGTTTGGAGGCCTGAGAATTAAGCAGTTACATGATAATTAACATTTTCTCATTGCCATTTTATGAGAAATTTAATTGTCTGAATGATGCATTTTAGTATTAACTAAAAGTTGAGATGATATATCAGCTAACTAGAATCTGAATCAAATCTGAAAAACTTCAGAAGATGATGAATTCTACCATTGACTTGTGCTCTTCAGTTTTTTTGTGGAACTGTCAACTATCCAAATTTGATGCTGACATCCCATTTCAAATGTAATATAATAAATACAAATAAAGTGTTTAAGGCTTCCACTATCTGACAGTTTGATTCCATCATACAAAAATTAGTCTACTCTATCATGTTGTGTTGCAATGATTGACAGACACTGGCTATGCTTATTATAAAATAACCCTTCGCTTTAGCAGATAACTCAGAAGTCTCCCGGGAATTTAGTCTATCTTAAAATTTCACCAATCCTTCTGTTTTCTAGTAAGAAAGTATATTAGGTTCAGTGTATCTATTTACAAGTTTACCCAAAACCGACAATATACCCATTTATATCATCCATAAATTAGTGTTTGAGGTGTGAAATGAATTACTGTGGCCACATGTAAGAATAATGAGGCTGAAACCTCTTATGCATCTGCTACCATTGTTAGTCCTTAAGCCTAGAAATTCAAGAGAGCAGAATGTGGAAAGAAAACCACATAAGTCAGAAGGCTTGTATATAAAATAAACAAAAAGGTAGTAGACTCTGAGGCAGAGTGGCAGCAACAACTATCTTAACTTAGGCCTGTATCTTTTCTTCCTCATTTCCTTGTACCCTCAATTATATATCAATAACTTAGTATATTCTGAACACCATCACATACAATAGTCTAAGCAGTCTCCTAATATTGAGCCATGGAGATAAATAAGTTACAAGCACTTAAGGAAGCATAGTTGAACAAAAAAGACAGAAATTACTGTGACATAAATATGTTGTAGGTGCTGCATAAAGTGCCTGTGAATGATTTGGGTTACTTGGATGCAGTCATAGTGAATATCTCCATGTGTAGTGCTTGGCACGCAATGTTTAATTATAACAGCTCAAATTAGAAAGCACATATGAGCTTGCAGATATTGAACTGACCTCATTACATGTATATATTTCATTACTTCTCACAGTAACCCAAAGAACTAAGTACCATTATCATCCCCATTTTAAATAAACTGGGGTACAGAGAGGTTAAATAACTTGCCCTAGGTCACACAGCCAATAAGCAATGTAATGAGAAGTTTAGCTCAGTGAGACTCGAGTTAAACTATGTTCTTAATTACTGTGCTGCACTGCCTCTAATTTAATGTTTGTTGTTATAATTATTGTGGTTATTATTTAAATACAAATATTGATAGATATCAAATTGGAGTGTTTTTTCTTTGCTTTCTTTTTTTTTAAGGTTTTTTTTTTTTTTTTTTTTTTTGACAGGCAGAGTGGATAGTGAGAGAGAGAGACAGAGAGAAAGGTCTTCCTTTTTGCCATTGGTTCACTCTCCAATGGCCGCTGTGGCAGGCGCATCTCGCTGATCCGAAGCCAGGAGCCAGGTGCTTCTCCTGGTCTCCCATGAGGGTGCAGGGCCCAAGCACTTGGGCCATCCTCCACTGCCTTCCCGGGCCATAGCAGAGAGATAGCTTGGAAGAGGGGCAACCGGGATAGAATCCGGCACCCCAACCGGGACTAGAACCCGGTGTGCTGGCGCCGCAAGGTGGAGGATTAGCCTGTTAAGCCACGGCACCGGCCATTTTCTTTGTTTTCTACACTGACGGTAATTTTATAATTTCTGTACAGCTGTGAACCGAAGAAACTTATTAATTGTCTTACATTGCATGTGATGACAGTGACAATTACAGGTACCAGATACTGTCATAAATGCTTTACATTCCTTAACATATCCTCAAAGCAACTCTATGTAAGGGGTACAATTATTCCAGTTTTATACATGAGCATGCTAGTGTAAAGAAACTCGTTTACTCAAAGTCATACAGCTAAGAAGTAGCAGAGTAGGAATTCAAACCCAGGCTTTTTGTCTGTATAGTTCATGTGTTTAACCTCAATAGTTTGTATTTCATTTAATTCTGACAGTTCTCACACATAATTTTTTCTTCAGGAATTAGGGAATATTTGCCCTCTTCCCATCTCCCTCTGCAAAATGACTCCTAAGGCATCCATTCTGCAAAGCTAAGTGGATGGCAGAATCTAGGAGGCAGAACATCTGCAGGATTTCATACATTCACACTTTCCAGCTCTTTGGGTATGGGAGCTGGATGGGTGTGACCTGCTCCCCGTAATTTGTTTTCATTCCATGGATGTGTAGGGGAAGTGGGGACAATATTAATTTTGAACAAAGGACATAACTATATCTGCTCTGTGTCAAGCCCATTTCTAGCTTTGAGGATACAGCATTAAGCAAAATGGGCAGGATTCTCTGTCCTCATGAGTTTTATATTCTGATGGAGAAAGAGCCTTGTTAAATGAGCAAAGAATGTCAAGAATGGAGAGATGTTATGATTTTACTTTTTTATTTTAAAATATGTATTTATTTCCTCTTTAACAATTTTTATTTAAGTTATACAAGTTTTATGTATTTCACATATTTGCTTCTTAAATAAATAAAATCAATAAATACAATTTTTATTATATTCTGACTTTTCTTTGGAGAAGAGAGTATAGGGATACAAAATATGAAGCAGGGAGTCCAGTTAGACATTTGCAATATTTCATTCAAAAATTGATGGTAATTTTGAATACAGTTTTAACTGAAGAGGCAATGTGAAAATGTTTACATTTGAGGATGCATTTTTTAGTTTCAGATACTAGAATTTGTTTAAAGCTTGATGTGGAGCATGAGAGTCAGTGATGAGTACTTTTTTTTTTCTTTTTTTATTCCTAACAGCTAAAAGAACAGAGTTGCTTCTTACTGACGGTGGTAGTCTACAGTAGTGGTAGCAGCTTAGTGTTAGAAGTTTTAGACATATTACAGTTATGATGCTTTTTACTTTGTGGAAATTTTGATTAGGCAGTTAAATATATACAACATACATATATGGGGTATAGTCTTTCTCTTTTTTTAAGGAATAAATGCGATTAATGTAACAGATAAAAAACAAACAGAAGCAGAATTTTGGAGGTTAAATATAATATTAGATACACCACTTTATCTCTTAAGACTGGGCAGTTTCAATGTCATACTGATTTTCATTTATTTTTTAAGTTCCACTTTGTCTTTTAACTCCCATTTCTTTCTTTTTTAATGACTTGTTTATTTATTTGAAAGTCAGAATTACATAGAGAAAGAAGGAGAAGCAGAAAGAGAGAGAGAGAGAGAGAGATCTTTCATCCACTGGTTCACTCCCCAGTTGGCCTCAACGGCTCGAGCTGCGCCAATCTGAAGCCAGGAGCCAGGAGCTTCTTCCAGGTCTCCCACATGAGTGCAGGGGCCCAAGGACTTGGGCCATCTTCCACTGTTTTCTCAGGCCAAAGCAGAGAGCTGAATCAAAAGTGGAGCAGCTGAGTCTCAAACCAGCACCCAAATGGGATGTCGGCACTGCAGACAGCAGCTTTACTTGCTATGCTACAGCACCAGCCCAGATACTGATCTTTAAACATTTTTAACTCTCCTCTATATATGAATCTTCAGTTGAAGCAAAATATCTGGGTCAGCATTTTAATATGGGCATCTCATCAGCATTTATAGATTTTTAGCGTTATGAGCCTTGGGGTGGGCATATGATGTAGTAGTCAATATGTTATATCCAGGGGTCAGTGCCGTGGTACAGCAGGTTCAGTAACTGCCTATAGCACCAGCATCCAATTTGGGCACAAATTTGAGTCCCATCTCCTCCACTTACAATACTGCTCCCTACTAATGTGCCTGAGGAAAGCAGTGGAAGATGGCACAAGTGCTTGGGCCCCTACACCCATGTGAGAGACCTACATGATGCTCCTTAACCCTTGGCTTATGCCAGGCTCAGCCCTGGTCATTGCAGCTATTTGTTGAGTGAATCGGCAGTTGGACGATCTCTCTACCTGTCTCTCCCCTCTCTCAATAACTCTGACTTTCAAATAAATAAATCTTTTAAAAATATTACATCAAAAAGTATAGTGGCTTGGTTTGAGTCCTGGCTCTGCTCCCAATTCGTTTCATGATGATGTGTCCCCTAGGTGGCATCAGGTGATGATGGCTCAAGTACTGAGATTGAGAACCAGGCTCCTGGCTTCAGCCTGAACCTGCCTCAATTTTGCAGGCATTTGGAGGGTAAACCAAAGGACAAGCCCCTGCCTCATTCTCCTTCTCTCTCTGCCTCCATCTGCCTCTGCTTTTAAAATAAGTAAAATAAAATGAGTTAATAATAATGTAAATGAAGTAAAAAAAAATAAAGCCACAGGACTCCAAGCAACAGGAGTCACCTATTTCTATTTCTATTTCAAACATTCTACCATGGGGAGTAAGGAATGAAGCTAATTCCTAGTGAGTGTCACAGGATTGTGAGAGAGAAAAACATGTTCTAAGGTAGGCTTGCATATCAAAGAGAGACAAAGGCCTATCTACCTATATGAGCTACTGGTGTAAGGGCAAATAAGTTTAAAAAGAAATGATTTTTCCCATTACTAAAAAGAAAGTAATCTTTCCCCTTCTCTTTCTTAGCACATTTCTGAGAAAAACCTATTGTTTGTAAGCCCTTCCAGTGTCTCTTTGATATTTATATAGATCTTTTCTAAAGTCTAGGTAAGCCTCTTGCCAGCTTTACAACCCAGGAATGTTTTTCTTAAGAGTCTAGAAGCTATCTCTTTGAAATGTAAACATCAAGAAAGATAGTGCCCCTGTGTCTCTGTCCCTATGGGAGTGCCTTGCTCTGAGCTCTAACCAAATGTTTTCCTCAGTGATAGAAGTTTTATTATTCCTCCTCACAAAGGCAATTAACTAACACAAATGGCTACCTTAAATTTCAGTTAATTTGAGCTGAACTATGAAAGAATACAAAACAAATGCTGTCCTTATGTTCTTTTATGGAAGGAGAAGTTTTACATTAATCTTGAGAACAAATATGTAAAGAATTATAACTTTTTGGTGATATATATGGATGGATTTTCTGTTTTTATAATCTCCTAGCAGATCACCTATAAGGCACATTATAATCAGTTTAGGCATCATTTAATAACAAAATGGTTTTCTTTCATTTATATATCTTGTGCAGGGGATTCTGTGTCTCAAAATGATATTTTTAATTTTGCCAACACTGATAAAAAAAAATGGCAAAAACACCTGTAAAGTTTCTATGGATATTAATGCAAAAAATTCTAGAAAGGACAGCTCTGTATATATAATATCTAAATGTAATATAACTTTAATGGGTTTTGTTTCTATATATACAGAAACAACCAAAGTCTCAGACCTTCTCCCCTAACTTCAAAACTCATCTGTTTTCAGTTTGCTGACTTAGCCATTGTTTATTTAAAGTCAAAAATCTGTGTATATAGAGTATGCAGTGTATTATTCCACTTTTCATCACTCAACTAAAATACCTGAATATGCTTCTTTGGGAAAGCAAAAAAAGATATTTCAGTTTAGTGTTTAAAGATTACAGTTCAGCATCAGGTAGCTCTGACATAATCTGACATCTAAGGATGCTGGTCAAGTTGGGTATGGAGAAGTGATCACTCAGTAAACCAGGAAACAGAAGGATAACCTAGACAAAACTCCATTTCAAATAACAATCAACCCTCTCCTGAGAACTACCATTTAAGGGCCCACCCCCAGAGATCTAAATCTCCCACTGGTCTCACCTCCTAGCCACCACAATTAGATCAATTCTCCACCTTTAATCCATCAACCTTAAACATTAAGACAGAAGAGTTTATTATTTTTTTTCTGACAGGCAGAGTTAGACAGTGAGAGAGAGAGACAGAGAGAAAGGTTTTCCTTCCGTTGGTTCACCCCCCAAATGGCCACTACGGCCGGTGCGCTGTGCCGATCTGAAGCCAGCAGCCAGGTGCTTCCTCCTGGTCTCCCATGCGGGTACAGGGCCCAAGCACTTGGGCCATCCTCCACTGTCTTCCTGGGCCACAGCAGAGAGCTGGACTGGAAGAGGGGCAACCGGGACAGAATCCGGCACCCCAGCTGGGACTAGAACCCAGGGTGCTGGCGTCGCAGGTGGAGGATTAGCCTAGTGAGCCGTGGCGCCAGCCTACAGAAGAGTTTAAACATCTGCTGTACCCATAACAGGATACCATTAATTAGCAACAAAAAGTTATTTGGAACCATTTTACTGGATATTATTAGTTATTTAGAACCATTAGTGTAGGAAGATAATGATTAGAATGATAAAACTGCTCTCATAGAGCTTACAGTGTGGTGACAAGGCAGGGCAAATAGATAATTAAAATGCAGTCAGATTAAGTGATATGATCAGTGAATTGAAAAGTACTCTAAAGGGATAAAAAACAAAGGAGTGATATTTAATATAATCTCTTGGAGTCAGAGGAAGCCTCCTGGAGGAAGAGTATCTTAGTTGAGATCTGAAGAGTGAATGAAAGCATCACAAAAAGTGAGTGTGGGGTTGCAAAGCTTGTGCAAGATGGAGGCATTAACATGTACAAAATCCAGAATTTGAGGAAGGACACTTAATTTGTATAGAACTGTAGACAATTTACCATAATTACAGCATGAAATATTACTAAATAAGCATGTGAATGATTAGCAACAAGATCTGAAACTTGATTTTTGTGTGCTTTGTTAAGATATTTGAACTTAGTTCACTAAGCAACAAAACAAGACAGGAGGTGATCAGATATAGGCTATAGGGAGATCAATGAGACTGCAATACATAAAGTATTTTGAAATGAGAAAAGATTAGATGCAGGGAGACTTGTTAGGAAGAGGATACAATGATCTACTTAAGAGATAAGGATAGTTCTACCCAGAGAAGTGACATGGGGATGGGGGAAATAGAGACTAATGCTGAGTTCCAGGGATAAGAAGGAACAATTGATAAAAATTAAAAAAAAAATGTTTATTGACTAGATGTAGAGGATGAGGCCAGAGAAGAAATTATTGTGCCCTCTGGTATATCATATTGTTTCCAAATTCCCTGGGTGAAAATTCTGTTTTTAAAAGGTTATGCTCAACTCCATTTGTCCCCTACATGACTCATGCATGTATGAAACATGATGCCTGGAAGTAGGATGAGCTCCCTATTTTCCAGAACAATTTTAGTTAATAGGAGATGTGGAGGTTCCCAATAACTAACCAAAATAAAAAACATTACTTCACTTAGGTTGGAAGAAGCAAGAGGAGAATATGGTGTTTCTGGAATTTGAGACATTCTGGAACTATGAAAGAGAGGGAACACCTTACAGAAATCGTGACCATGAAGGAATCACCATGATACAGAGTGAAGGAGTGGTGATGTGACTAAATATAGGGACCTCTCTCCTCTTTCTCCATCCCTTTCCTCCTGCCCTCCAATCTCCTGCTGGTGCTACCTAACTACAAGTAAATACGTAACCAGAGGGCAGCCAGCAAATAACTCCAGAAATTCTGTTAGTATAAATTAAACATCAAAGAACACAGAGCAGATCATGAAAGGGTAAGAACAAATCTGCAAAAGAGAGTATGGAGTAAATAGAGAAAAAGTATGAAGATCCTGGAAGCTGAAGCATCCTTTTATTCTGGAACACATCTGGACATCAAAACAATCTTTTAAAAAATATTTACTTGTTGATTTCTAAAATATTTATATAATTTTTTGAAACTCAGAGCTAGAGGGAGGGAGGGAGGGAGGGAGAGAGAGACAAAGAGATAATCTTCCATTCATCCCAAGAGATGGCCACAATAGCCTGGACTGGGCCAGGCTAAAGTCAGGTACCAGGAGCTTCTTCCAGATCTTCCACATGGTTTGCAGGGGCCCAATCACCCAGGACATCTTCCACTGCTTTCCCAGGTGCATCAACAGGCAACTGGGTTGGAAGTAGAGCAGCTGGAATGGGTACCAGTGCCCACATGAGATGCTGGCATTGCAGGTGGCAGTTTTATCCACTATGTCAATATACAGGCCCCTATTGGCTTATTTTGAGAGTCAGAGTTACACAGAGGGAAAGACAGAAAGAGAGGGGGATCTTCCATTTGCTGGTTTACTCCCAAGATGGCCACAATGGTCAGAACTATGTCGGACCGAAGCCAGGAGTGAGTAGCTTCTTCCAGGTCTCCCACATGTATGGAAGGGACCCAAGCACTTGGGCCATCCTCCAGTGCTTTTCCCAGGCCAGTAACAGGGGACTGGATCAGAAGTGGAGTAACCAGGACAGGAACTGGAACTGATATGGGATGCTGACATTGCAGGCAATCACTTATCCCACTGCACCACAATTCCAACCCCCAAACCAATCTTAAAAGCAAATACAGACAATACTGTTTTGTACACTACTCAGGTATTTTGGGATGTTTCTGAAATCTTGAAACATGGGGACTGAACATTATCAGTTTGCAACATACGTGTGAGGACAACAATGTTTCCAAATGTATAGGAACTTCAACTGAAAACTAAAGTGCCACTTTTCATGGTGGGCAATATCTATCTTGTTTAGAAATTTAGCAATGTCTGAAGTATCCAGAGAATAATTTGTGTTTTTGTGTTCTTTCCTATTTTTTAAACATAAAAAAGTTTATCATTCTTCTAAAAAGTAAATGTATTCTTCTTGTAAGGAACACAGTAGTGAAAATGTAATGATAAAATGTCAACTAGTATTCATCATCAGTATTGTGAGAAAAATCCGATGTGGAGAGGTTGGAGCCAAATTGCAGTGTTCATGCCCTTATCTATAGCGGCAACCATTAATGAACAATACTGGTCATTACAATTATATATTAAGGGCTTAATGTGTACTATGCTTTCACTGTATGTTCTTATTTAATCCTAAGAAACTATTTTATGTTTTGAATATAACTAGCTTTCCTTTGCAGATGAAGTGACTTTCCCACAGTTTCTATTCTCTGTGCAGAAATACTGAGTTTTAGGCCGGCGCCGTGGCTTAACAGGCTAATCCTCCGCCTTGCAGCGCTGGCACACCAGGTTCTAGTCCCGGTCGGGGCACCGGATTCTGTCCCGGTTGCCCCTCTTCCAGGCCAGCTCTCTGCTGTGGCCCGGGAAGGCAGTGGAGGATAGCCCAAGTCCCTGGGCCCTGCACCCGCATGGGAGACCAGGAGAAGCACCTGGCTCCTGGCTTCGGATCGGCGTGGTGCGCCGGCCACAGCGGCCATTGGAGGGTGAACCAACGGCAAAAAGGAAGACCTTTCTCCCTGTCTCTCTCTCTCACTATCCACTCTGCCTGTGAAAAAAAAAAAAAAGAAAAAAGAAAAAAGAAATACTGAGTTTAGTTTTGCCAGATTTTATGAGTTTTCAAATAAAACGTCAGAATCTAGGTGTTTGTGAGAATGTTGTGTATCTTTAAATGTAGGCTCTTTTTTTTTTTTACTTTCTGATACAATAAAGCAAATAAATAGATCTGATATAATTTGTAGGCCATTATGTTTAGGTTGTCATCCACTTAGATATAACTATATGATCACCAGAGATTTTATAAAATCTACCCAATGTTATGTTTTGATGAAAATATTTCTGGCTCTGTGGTAGTCCTGTGAAAGGGAAACATTTGGGGTAGGGACCCTTTTGTTACCCGTGAGGGCCTATAGAAGCAAATTATCATTTGTAGTTTCTGGGCAATTAGGAAAGAGGAAGATTTTTCTAGGGAAAATTCCCTGGAGATATCTTTGAATTTTGTTTAACTAGTGTTCTCCCAATACCCTTGGAAGATAGAGCAGTCTAATCCACTTTATTCAGAACAACCATATAATAATATACAGCCCCATGTTTTACAACAGCCTAACAACTAAGTAGTTTACTTAATTTACTGCATAACCATGTTATTATATGAACAAAAGCAAAAATAAGGTCCTTCATAATTCATATTAATTTATTTTTCCTTTTCTCTACTGATGCTATAATCACTAGAAGTAGTTCTGACACACATTAAAGAATTTTAGGGCCCCTGGTATTGGAAATCATATTAGTAGCTGGTAATTTCTTGCTCTATAATTTATTCTTTTCATTAGGTTTTCTGCAAGTGCATTGCTTAGAGACATGTTCTATAGCCCTATTGTTGAACTTATATTGAGAAAGATAAATGTATATGGGAGAAGGGACACATTCAATTGTGAGCATGGAGCCATTACAATCCATTGAAATGGGTGTGAAGCCTAAAAAAATGCAATGCTTGGTTTGGACGGTTAAGTGCAGTGAGTCTGAAATTGTAGCAATTTCTGTCATTTTAGAGTAAAGTTAGCTCTAAATGTATTCTTTGGTTGTTCACACAGGCCAGTTTCTCTACACTCTCTGCTATAACAAAGGGAACAGTAAACATAAAATAAAAAGTGTAGGTCAAATTTAAATGCCAATTCTAATGTATAATTCTACATACTAGTATTTTAAATGAGAAAAATACTTTTATTTCATCCGTGAAAAGTACCACTGTGTTTGATTAAAGCTGCATTCAATAATAGTGTTGAATAAGGTTTCATATTTATTCATGGAATCACCTAATTCTGGAGAAAATTGGAGGCATAGAAAGGCCCAATTAACTAAAAATAATGGGGAGGATTATGGAAGAGCCAAGAGATAAGGATAATTGGAATCCATATATAATCCCTCTTGTTTAAAATGTTAGTTCCAACTTGTTCTCCCTTTATATAATTTACCCAAAAGCTTACACAGAAAACAGCTGGTTTGGAGTTAAACGTTTTCCCATTTAATATACATGTGAAAATTCTAGTAATAAAACTTTTTTTATAGTCTAATGAGTATTTACCATACATTATACTATATATACCTATTTTGTCAAACCTCATAACAACCCACAAACAAGATGTTATCACCAGGAAGCTTATGAGTTACAGCGAGGTAAAATGACTTCAGAAGATTCATAGTTGCATTTAATCCATGCAGTTTTCTGACTAAGAAACAATGCTATCTTGTTTTATGTGTAATTGGAAAATTATTACAAGTTATAGGAAAAGACATAAAGAATGTTGATTATTTAGAAACTTGATACAGAGGCCTAGAAATGCAGTTACATTTAATGTTGTATTTCCCTGCATTAGTCACTTTGGAGGAATCTTTCACAATGATTAAACAATTTATTCCACAAGATAAAAGGCTGTACACATCATCAAATGAAGAGCATCATTTACACAAACAAGCTATAGATGCTTTTATGCAAGTCAGCTAATTTGTATATTACATCACATTTTTTTTACTGTTGCCTCCAAAACAACATTTTATTTTTTTTATTTTTTATTTAATAAATGTGAATTTACAAAGTGCAACTTTTGTATTATTGTGGCTTCCCCCCCAAACCTCCCTCCCTCTCGTGGCCCTCCCCTCTCCCTCTCCCTCTCCCATCCCGCCCTTTATCGAGTTTCATTTTCAATTACCTTCATATACTGAAGATCAACTTAGTATATACTAAGCAAGGATTTCAACAGGCTGCACTCACACAACCGCACAAGGTATAGGGTACTGTTCGACTAGTAGTGTTTTTACGTTTCATAGTAAAACACATTAAGGACAGAGATCCTACGTGGGGAGCATGTACCCAATGACTCCCTTGTTGATTTAACAATTGGCACTCTTATTTATGACGTCAGCAATCACCCAAGACTCTTGCTATGAGCTGTCTAGGCTATGGAAGCCCCTTGAGTTCACCGACTCTGAACTTGTTTACTCAAGGCCATATCACAGTGGAGGTTCCTTCCTCCCTTCAGAGAAAGGCGCCTCTCTCCTTGATGGCCTGTTCCTTCTGCTGGGGTCTTGTTCACCAGGATCTTTCATTTAGATTGTTTTTTTCCACCATGTCATGGCTTTCCATGCCTGTGAGACTCTCATGGACCTTTTAGCCAGATCCGAATGTCCCAAGGGTTGATTCTGAGGCAGGAGTGCTGTTTTGGGCGTTTGCCATTCTATGAGTCTGCTGTGTGTCCTGCTTCTCCCGCAGGATCATTCTCTCCCTTTTAATTATTTCCTTCATTATTTGCTTACACTGGTCTTATTTGTGAAATCTCTTCAACACATACCCTATCTTTTTGATCGGTTGTGTATTTATTCTTATCACTTTACCAAGTGTGCTGGCATTGGTACCTGCCTCCTTGGTGAGATTGAGTTGAAATCCCCTGGCACATTTCTAGTGCCACCATTGGAGGTAAATCCGAGTGAGCATGTGCTGACCTATATATCTCCTCCCTCTCTTATTCCCACTCCTATGTTTAACAGAGATCACTTTTCTGTTAATTTAAAAAATGCTTTACAGAAAATAGTTTTCACTGTCTTGCTGAATGACAAAACTTATTCAGCAAATTTGGGATAACATGAATTTTTATTCCATTAGTCAATTTATTTGGTGTATACTTTGAAAAGTTTGTGGGGAAATGGAATTAAAAAATAAGTTCATTTTAAATCAAAAATTTGAAATCCAGACATAGTTCTTATATAATACTTTTTTCATAGTACCCATGTCTGTGAACTTTCAATGCACACTTGTACATCAGTCACATATATATATATATATATATATACACATATATATACATACACACACACACACACACACACTAGCCACTGTATTAAGCACCTTGAGGCTAAAAAGATGAGTTTCAAACCTCAGGGCCCATAGAACCCAAAAGAAGCAAATAGAGGTGGCTACAACAGAAGATACTTCAGTACTTGATAAATTCTTATTATATAGGCATTGAGTATATAAAGAGAAAAGGGATTATTATTTATTTGAGCAAACAGAATAATTCAGAAACAGAAAATTCCAGTGTGACTCCAAGGCTTGAAGAAAGGAAATAAACTAGAAACATCCAAAAGAGAAATGGTGAACCCAGAAATGAATTTAAGAATTTATATCATTCTCCTTTTTAATCAAAGGGGGAAATAAAAATTACAACTTCGTATATAGAGTTTTATTTTACTTTTTTTTCTATTTTTATTTTTTTTTCTTATTAAACATTTATTTAATGAATATAACTATCCAAAGTACAGCTTATGGGTTACAATGGATTCCCCCCCTCCCAAAACTTCCCTACCACCCGCAAACCTCCCCTTTCCCGCTCCCTCTCCCCTTCCAATCACATCAAGATTAATTTTCAATTCTCTTTATATACAGAAGATCAGTTTAGTATCTATTAGGTAAAGATTTCAACAGTTTGCACCCATAAAGAAACACAAAGTGAAAAAAAAATACTGTTGGAGTACTAGTTATAGCATTAAATAACAGTGTACAGCACATTAAAGACAGAGATCCTACATAATATTTTTTTAAAAAATTAATTAATTTTCTATGCCATTTCCAATTTAACACCAGGTGGTTTTTTTTTTATTTCCAATTATCTTTATATACAGAAGATCGATTCAGTATATAATTAGTAAAGATCTCATCAGTTTGTATCCACACAGAAAAACAAAGTAGAAAAATACTGTTTCAGTACTAGCTATAGCATCACTGCACATTAGACAACATATTAAGGACAGATCCCACATCGGATGTAAGTACACAGTGACTCCTGTTGCTGACTTAACAATTTGACACTCCTGTTCATGGCGTCAGTAATCTCCCTAGGCTCTAGTCATGAGTTGCCAAGGCTATGGAAGCCTTTAGAGTTCGCTGCTTTGATCTTATTCCGATAGGGTCATAGTCAAAGTGGAAGTTCTCTCCTCCCTTCAGAGAAAGGTACCTCCTTCTTTGATGGCCCCATTCTTTCCACTGGGATCGCACTCGCAGAGATCTTGCATTTAGGTCTTCTTCTTCTTCTTTTTTTTTTTTTTCTTTTCCATGGTATCTTGGCTTTCCATGCCTACAATACTCTCATGGGCTCTTCAGCCAGATCCGAATGCCTTAAGGGCTGATTCTGAGGCCAGAGTGTTGTTTAGGACATCTGCCATTCTGTGTATCCCACTTCCCATGTTGGATCCTTCTCTCTCTTTTTGATTCTATCAGTTAGTATTAGCAGACACTTGTCTTGTTTGTGTGATCCCTTTGACACTTAGACCTATCAGAGCCATCAATTGTGAACTGAAATTAATCACTTGGACTAGTGAGATGGCATTGGTACAGGCCACCTTGATGGGATTGTATTGGAATCCACAGGCACATTTCTAATTCCACCATATGGGGCAAGTCCGATTGAGCATGTCCCAAATTGTACATCTCCTCCCTCTCTTTTTCCACTCTTAAATTTAACAGGGATCACATTTCAGTTAAAATTTAAACACCTAAGAATAATTGTGTGTCAATTATAGAGTTCAACCACTAGTACTAGAACAACAACAACAACAACAATAACAACAAATACTAAAAAGGATAAAGTATTACATTGTACATCTAGAGTCAGGACAAGAGCTGATCAGGTCATTGTTTCTTATAGTGTCCATTTCACTTAACAGGTTTCCCCTTTGATGCTCAGTTGTCACCGATCAGGGAAAACAAATGATATTTGTCTCTCTGAGACTGGCTTAATTCACTCAGCATGATGTTTTCCAGATTCCTCCATCTTGTTGCAAATGACTGGGTTTCATTGTTTCTTACTGCTGTATAGTATTCTCTGGAGTACATGTCCCATAATGTTTTTATCCAGTCTACTGTTGATGGGCATTTGGGTTGGTTCCAGGTCCTAGCTATTGTGAATTGAGCTGCAATAAACATTAATGTGCAGATGGCTTTTTTATTTGCCAAATTAATTTCCTTTGGGTAAATTCCAAGGAGTGGGATGGCTGGGTTGTATGGTAGGGTTATGTTCAGGTTTCTGAGGAATCTCCAGACTGACTTCCATAGTGGCTTAACCAGTTTGCATTCCCACCAACAGTGGGATAGTGTCCCTTTTTCCCCACATCCTCTCCAGAATCTACAGTTGGTACATTTCTGAATGTGAGGCATTCATACTGGGGTGAGGTGAAACCTCATTGTGGTTTTCATTTGCATTTCTCTGATTGCTAGTGATCTTGAACATATTTTCATGTATCTGTTGGTCATTTGGATTTCCTCTTTCGAAAAATGTCTATTGAGATCCTTGGCCCATCTCTTAAGTGGGTTTTTTGTTTTGTTGTTCTGGATTTTCTTGATTTCTTTGTAGATTCTGGTTATCAACCCTTTATCTGTAGTATAGTTTGCAAATATTTTTTCCATTCTGTCGGTTGCCTCTTCACTTTCCTGACTGTTTCTTTTGAAGTACAGAAACTTCTCAATTTGATGCAATCCCAAATGTTAATTTTGGTTTTGACTGCCTGTGCTCCTGGGGTATTTTCCAAGAAGTCTTTGCCTGTACCTATATCTTGCAGGGTTTCTCCAATGCTCTCTAATAATTTGATGGTTTTGGGTCGTAGATTTAAGTCTTTAATCCATGTTAACTGAATTCTTGTGTAAGGTGTAAGGTAGGGATCTTGCTTCATGCTTCTGCACGTGGAAATCCAATTTTCCCAGCACCATTTATTGAATAGGCTGTCCTTATTCCAGGGATTAATTTTGGATCTTTGGTCAAATATAATTTGTCTGTAGATGTTTGGATTGATTTCTGGTGTTTCTATTCTGTTCCATTGGTCTATCCATCTGTTTCTGTACCAGTACCATGCTGTTTTGATAACAACTGCCCTGTAGTATGTCCTGAAATCTGGTATTGTGATGCCCCCGGCTTTGTTTTTGTTGTACAAGATTGCTTTGGCTATTCGAGGTCTTCTGTGTCTCCATATGAATTTCAGCATCATTTTTTCCAGATCTGAGAAGAAGTTCTTCTGTATCTTGATTGGTAATGCATTGAATGTATAAATTGCTTTTGGGAGAATGGACGTTTTGATGATATTGATTCTTCCAATCCATGAGCATAGAAGATTTCTCCATTTTTTGGTATCCTCTTCTATTTCTGTAAGGTTTTGTAGTTTTCATCGTAGAGATCTTTAACGTCTTTGGTTAAGTTTATTCGAAGGTATTTTTTTTTTGTAGCTATTGTGAATGGGATTGATTTTAGAAGTTCTTCCTCAGCTGTGGCATTGCCTGCGTATACAAAGGCTGTTGATTTTTGTGCATTGATTTTATATCCTGCTACTTTGCCAAACTCTTCGATGAGTTCCAGTAGTCTCTTATTAGAGTACCTTAGATCCCCGAAATAAAGAATCATATCATCTTCAAAGAGGGATAGTTTGAGTTCTTCCTTCCCCATTTGTATCCCTTTAATTTCTTTTTCTTGCCTAATACCTCTGGCCAAAACTTCCAGAACTATATTGAATAGCAGTGGTGAGAGTGGGCATCCCTGTCTGGTACCAGATCTCAGTGGAAATGCTTCCAACTTTTCCCCATTCAATAGGACTTTGGCGGTGGGTTTTTCATATATTGCTTTGATTGTATTGAGGAATGTTCCTTCCATACCCAGTTTGCTTAGAGTTTTCATCATGAAAGGGTGTTGTATTTTGTCAAATGCTTTCTCTGCGTCTATTGAGAGAATCATATGGTTTTTCTTCTGCAGTCTGTTAATGTGGTATATCACATTGATTGTTTTGCGAACATTGAACCATCCCTGCATACCAGGGATAAATCCCACTTGGTCTGGGGTGATGATCTTTCTGATGTGTTGTTGCATTCTATTGGCCAGAATTTTATTGAGGATTTTTGCATCTATGTTCATCAGGGATATTGGTCTGTAATTCTCTTTCAATGCTGCATCTTTTTCCGGCTTAGGAATTAAGGTGATGCTGGCTTCATAGAAAGAATTTGGGAGGATTCCCTCTTTTTCAATTGTTTCGAATAGTTTGAGAAGAATTGGAGTTATTTCTTCTCCAAATGTCTGGTCGAACTCAGCAGTGAATCCATCTGGTCCTGGGCTTTTCCTTGTTGGGAGGGCCTTTATTACTGTTTCAATTTCTGTGTCAGTTATGGGTCTATTTAGGTTTTCTATGTCTTCCTGGCTCAATTTAGGTAGGTTGTATGTGTCCAGGAATCTGTCCATTTCTGATAGATTTCCCTGTTTGCTGGCATACAAGTCCTTGTAGTAATTTCTGATGATTCTTTTTATTTCTCTGGTGTCTGTTGTTACGTTTCCATTTTCATCTCTGATCCTATTGATTTGGGTCTTTTCTTTTTTTAGTTTGTTGAGCCAATGGGGTGTCAATTTTGTTTATTTTTTCAAAAAACCAGCTCCTTGTTTGGCTGATTTTTTGTAATGTTTTTTTTTATTCCATCCTGTTGATTTCTTCTTTGATTTTAATTATTTCTCTTCTCCTACTGGGTTTGGGTTTGGTTTGCTGCAGATTTTCTAGATCCTTGAGATGACTTGAAAGCTCATCTGTTTGGTGCCTTTCCAATTTCTTGATGTAGGCACCTATTGATATAAACTTTCCTCTTAACACTGCTTTTGTTGTATCCCATAGGTTTTGGTATGTTGTGCTTTTATCCTCATTTACTTCCAGAAAATGTTTGATTTCTCTTTTAATTTCTTCTATGACCCATTGTTCATTCAGGAGCATGTTGTTCAACCTCCATGTGTTTGCACATGCTCTAAGGAATCCCGAGTTGCTAATTTCCAATTTCATTCCTTTGTGGTCTGAGAAGGTACATGGTATGATTCTAATTCTTTTGAATTTGCTGAGACTTGCTTTATGGCCTAGTATGTGGTCAATCCTAGAGAAGGTTCCATGTACTGCTGAGAAGAATGTAAAGTCTTTAGATGTAGGATGAAATGTTCTGTAGATATCTGTTAGATCCATTTGGGCTACAGTGTCATTTAAATCTACTGTCTCCTTGTTGATCTTCTGTCCTGTTGATCTGTCTATCTCTGAGAGTGGAGTATTGAAGTCCCCCAGTACTATTGTATTGGGGTCTAAGTCTCCCTTTAAGTCCCTTAACTAGTCTTTTAAATAAGCTGGTGCCCTGTAATTAGGTGCATATACATTGATAATCGTTATATCTTCCTGTTGAATGGATCCCTTAATCATTATATAGTGCCCCTCTTTGTCTCTCCTAACAGTTTTTGTGGTAAAGTTTATGTTGTCCGATATTAAGATGGCTATGCCCGCTCTTTTTCCATTTCTGTTGGCATGGTATATCTTTTTCCAGCCTTTCACTCTCAGTCTGTATGGATCATTGTTGGAAAGATGAGTTTCTTGTAAGCAGCAAAAAGATGGGTTTTGTTCCTTAACCCAATCAGCCAGTCGGTGTCTTTTAACTGGACAGTCCAGGCCATTAACATTCAATGTGACTATTGAGAAGGAGTAACTTTGCCCTGTCATTTGCCAAAGATTTTTTCTAACATATGGTTTGAGACTCCTGTGATCTTTTGCTGTGAGGTTTCCTTCCTTTATCTTCTTTCATATTGGTGACCATGTTTCTGTGTTTCTGTATGTAACACATCTTTAAGCATCATTTGCAGGGCTGGATGAGTGGCAACAATTTCTTTCAGTTTCTGTTTGCTGTGAAAGGTCTTTATTTCACCTTCATTCACAAATGAGAGCTTTGCAGGATATAATATTCTGGACTGGCAGTTTTTCTCTCTTAGTACCTGGGCTATATCTCACCATTCTCTTCTAGCTTGTAGGGCTTCTGATGAGAAGTCTGCTGTGAGTCTAATTGGAGATCCTCTGAGAGTAATCTGGCGTTTCTCTCTTGCACATTTTAGGATCTTTTCTTTGTGTTTCACTGTGGTGAATTTGATTACGACGTGTCGTGGTGAGGATCTCTTTTGATCATGTTTATTAGGGGTTCTATGAGCTTCCTGTACTAGGATGTCTCTGTCCTTCTCCAAACCTGGGAAATTTTCTGCTAGTATCTCACTAAAAAGGCCTTCTAATCCTTTCTCCCTCTCCATGCCTTCAGGAACTCCTAGAGCCCGAATGTTAGGTTTTTTTAATAGTATCCTGTAGATTCCTGACAGTATTTTTTAGTTTTCTGATTTTTTCTTCTTTTCTTTGATTTGACTGTTCCCTTTCCTGTTCTCTGTCTTCTAATTCTGATATTCTCTCTTCTGCTTCACCCATTCTGATTTTAAGGCTCTCTAATGTGTTTGTCATTTGATCTATTGCGTTCTTCATCTCATTGTGTTTTTTGTCACTATCACAGTTTCATGTTCTACTATTTGTTTCATTTCATTTTGATTCCTCCTTAATATTTCATTTTCACGAGAGAGATTTCCTATCTTGTCCATTAAGGATTTCTGTAGTTCAAGAATTTGATTTTGAGAACTTCTTCATGTTCTTATCAATTTTTTGAGATCTGCTTCTTGCATTTCCTGTATCTCATCATCTTCATAATCTTGGATTCGGGTGTCTTGTTCATTTGGGGGCATCATAGTGTCTTCCTTGCTCTTGTTACCTCGGTTTCTACGTTTGTTGTTTGGCATCTTGGAGATAATTTATGGTTTTTTGTTGGTGTTTTTTTTTTTTTTTTTTTTTTTTTTTTGGCTGTGGTGTTTTTTTCTGGTTATACTATGCCTCTAAGTGGGCTTTCTGCTTTGATGGATCCTTAGAGGCTGTGATGGGTGTGGCCAGAGAGCTCTGCTTGATTCTTCAGGTTTAAGGCTGTGCAAAAAGTGTCTCACCCAGATTGTTCTCTCCATTGCTCATTGCTGTAATCTCTCTCTCTCTCTCTCTCTCTCTCTCTCTCTCTCTCTCTTTGACTCAGTTGGGAAGTAATTCTGCACAGGTGTGTGGAATTGAGGGTAGTTGAAATCTTGCCTCTGTGAGTATTCGTTTGATCTACCCCTCGGACCGCACAAAGAGTTTATGCAGCACTCAATGTGTTCTCAAGTTTCACCAAAGTTCTAAAGTTACTGAGTTTGTGGACTGGTTGAGGGCGCTTTACATATGCAAAATGGAGCCTGCTCTTTGTTTTGCTCAGTGAGTGAAGAGAGAGGCCTCTGCCTTTCCCCACCAATGTCTTGGGTTTCTGACGTTTTTGTCTTACCTCCCATTCGTTCCTGCACTGGCGAGATTCTGTGGCTCGGCTCCCGCGGTTGGGTTTCCACGCGGTTGGCTCCCTGTAGGTCCTCTGTGTCACATCCACTAGATCCGGAAGCGTTTCCTCTGCAGTTTTTTTCTTGAGTCTTTTCCTGAGGCTACAGTAATTCCACTTTTATGAAACTTTATTTTCCCAAACTATCGGCGCACGTCCTCACTATCCGCCATCTTGGATATTTTACTTTTTTAAAGATTTATTTCTTTACTTGAAAGAGTTAGAGAGAGAGAAAGAGAAATAAAGAAAGATCTTCCATCTGCTGGTTCACTCCCCAGATGGTCGCAACGGCCAGAGCTGTGCCAATCTGTAGCCAGGAGCCAGGAGCTTCTTCTGGGTCTCCCACGCAGGTGCAGGGGCCCAAGGACTTGGGCCATATTCTAGCTGCTTTCCCAGACCATAGCAGAGAGCTGTATCAGATGTGGAGTGGACAGGACTCAAACGAAGACCCGTATGAGATGCTGGCACTGCCGGCGGTGGCTTTACCCGCTAAACCACAGTGTAGGCCCCATAGTTTTAAATAGGTTATCATGTTTCATGCCCTGGAGCAGGCACTTTATATCTGTTAGTTACCTCGTTTAGTTCTCAAACAGCTCTGTGAGGTAGATATTGTCTCCTTATTAAAATTAGATGAATTGAGATCTTAAGTCAAGGGTGATTTAATTCCAAAGCCTGATTTAATAGCACCATCAATAAGTTCCTTGTGCAAGTGGAAATAGCGGCATGAAGAGGCTGTGTGTTGTACTAGAAAGAAAACTGAATCAGCCTTGATGGCTATTGATACTGAGCACTTTTTCATGCTAATTGAAGCATATACACTTGCTTTGCTAATTATAATCTAGTGTATGATTCTGGGAAGGCTACTTTATCTAGGCCTCCATGTCCTCCTCTTTCTAACAAAAATAATATGTTCCTTTCACAGAATATTTATTTACTTTAAATTAAAAGACTAGTGACAGTCATTCTTTTACATATGTAGAGAGTTTGTAACTTACCCACCAATAAAATGAAGTGACTCATTTCTTTAGGCTTGACTCCAGAAGGAAGTAATGAAGACAATAGGTCCCTCTTCATTCCCCTCCCCATCATCAGGAAATTAATTTAAAAAAAGGTCTTATAATAGAATTACAGAAATGACTATGAATATTTGCAGATAAGCCCAGAGAGAGGATCAAAATTCTGAAAATAAGCATGTAAACCATGCAGTTATATAAATGCAGGCAATTTGTGAGGGACAATGTGAAGCACACATAAAGAACTTGAAAACAATGGAGGTTAAATACGAAATCAACATATGGGAACCACAGCAGAAATGCAAACTTACCTTTCAAAAACAATAGGGGCCAGTGTTGTGACACAGAGGGTTCAGCCACCTCCTGGGATGTTGGCATCCCATATGAGCTATGGTTTAAATCCTGGGTACTCCACTTCTGATCCAGCTCCCTGCTAATGTGCCTGGGAAAGCACCAGAAGATGATCCAGGGGCCCTTCTTCCCATATGGGATCCCCACCCTGGTCATTGTCGCCATTTGGAAATGAACCAGAGGATAGAAGATCTCTCTCTCTCTAATAAATAAATAAATCTTTAAATGGAAGGAAGGAAGGAAGGAAAAAGGAAGGAAGGAAGGAGGAAGGAAGGAAGGACTTTCAAAGTAGCCGGACTTGATGTATTACTCCAAAGAGAAAGAAAATCTGCATTAATCGAAAGGAGCAATTGGTCTGGCACAGAAACTTGAGGAATATAGACACATAGAGATACAGGGTGAAAAGGCTAACAAAGCACTTATGTCAGGGGGATGAAAATGTACAGTTTTTGTGACAAGATCATTTATACTTCAGATATGACTATATAAATGCTAAACAGTAATCCTATTGATGGATATTTAAGCTACTTCCAATGTTTTCTTATTACAATTGTATTGTAGTGCACATCTTTTTACATGCCTCTTATTCTCATGTATAAGTATGTTATTGAGGCTATGAGAACTAAATAAGCATTAGATCCTTTGAGTATTTCAGTACTGTGTGATATAAGAAAAGATACTGGCTCTCAAAGACCTAATCTCTCTAGAAAGTTAAATAGAACATATATGGGCAATAAAAATCACTGTAAGATTGTCACTGCTTTTGAGATTCTGATGTCCCTGGGGAGTGGGGAAATCTTTTCAGAAATTCTCTTGAACTCTAAAACTAAAGTAGACTTTAACCTAGGTATTGGAAGATCCTAACACTGTAACTTTCTTAATAATCTCAGAGTGACATTCTATTACAGTTGGCTTACCTCTGTAATTTTCTAAGTAAAATAATAAAATAATTTTAATAACCTAAATAATAAAATGGAACAAGCTTGACTATAAGTTTAATATGGAGTACCAGACTTTGTTTGCTGCACTGAATTTACCTAGACAGTGTTCAAATACCCAAATACTCCCAAACACCTTTCATATAGAAAACTTGGATGGAGTTGTCAAAAACAGGACAAAAATTAGACATTTTACCTTTCTAACAAATTCCTCCATGATAGTGAAGCTGCTTGTCCAAGGATCACACTTTGAGGAGTACTGGTATAGGGCATGTTGGTACTCACAGCTAGATTGTAAATTTTGCCTTAACATTGTCCAATTTTTTGGTGTTTTTTTTTTTCCTTCCCTGTCTGCTAACCACAATAAGCACTCCTTAGACATGCCAGACTCCTCACAGATAGACAGTCTTGTGAGTGTCTTAAAGCTTACCAATCACTGAATTAAGGAAAAACCACTAAGATTTGAAAGCCAAGCAGAGGGCAATTCATCAAAATTTTAACCCTTGTTATTTCTAGATAGATTATGAATGCTTTCAATTTATTTTAATATTTTTCTGTTTCCCAGGTAGTTACACTGAGATCCAACTCACTTTTCAATTTGACATTTTTTAAAGATTTATATTTATTTTAAAAGCAGAGTTAGAGAGAGAGAGAGAGAGAGAGAGAGAGAGAGAGAGAGATCCTCCATCTGCTTGTTCACTGCCCAAATGGCCAGAACAGCCAGGGCTGGGCCAGGATGAAGCCAGGGGCGAGGAGATTCCTCTGGGTCTACCATTTCAATGCAGGGGCCCAAGGACTTGGGACACCTTCTACTGCTTTCCTAGGTACACTACAAGGGAGCTGTATCTGAAGTGGAGCACCCAGAACTCAAACCAGTGCCCAGGTTGTATGATGGTGGCTTAACCAGCTATGCCACAGTGCTGGTCCCCTGACATGTTTGTTTTTAATTGGATAGCTTACAGTAATGTCTATAGTGAGAAAGTATTATCAATTCCATAAGGAAACTGAGATGACTTTTATCCTTCTACCAGTAAAAGCACATAGAAAGTTACTCCATCTAGAGTCTCCAGACAGGAGACACCATTTCTCAAGTGTCCTTCAACTCATCTTGAACATGATGTTGAGCTCATTGTGACACATCCATAATTACAGCATAGAGAATGATTTCCTCAAGATATAGACTGCTATTTCAATTACTTTAAAAAAAAAGATTTATTTATTTATTTTGAAAGTCAGAATTGCATAGGAAGAAGGAAAGACAGAGAGTAACTTCCATCTGATGGTTTGCTTTCCAGATGGCCACAATAACCAGGGTTCAATAAGGCTGAAATCAGGAGCCAGGAGCTTCATCCAGGTCTCCCACATGGGTGGCAGGGGCATAAACACTTGGGTCATCTTTTGCTGCTTTTCACAGGCCATTAGCAGAGAGCAGGATTCGAAGTGTAGCAGCAGGGACTTGAACTAGCATCCACATAGGATGCTGGCATAACAGGCCATGTCTTTATCCACTACACCACAACTCTGATACCATAATTATTTTTTTGAATTCGCTTCCCTACTCTCTTTATTTTGAAAAGATCTACTTGTTATCTCTTTAACAAATTCCGTCTTGAGCCTATTATTTAGAGATGGTATCTTTTCTTTTTGAATTGTTGATAGCCTAAGCATATGTCTTGCATGAAACAGTTGTCTACAAACAAAATAATAGGCCTGTTATATTTCAATAAGTTGTTGTTGATAAACTAATGAGGTGATATTTGGAATTAATGTGTTAATCATATGGCACAGACTTCCCCATGGCTAAAATTTGTCTTTTTAATCCATTCCTGAGAATTCATGAAAGAGCATTTGCTACAGAGTTTACATTGAATTAGTGTAGACACAAAAAAGCCATGGGACCCTAAGATAATGAGTAACATTATTTCAGCAAGTATTATTGAATACCTACTAGGTACTTAGCTGTAGACATGTGATATTGAGTTTACTTGAGGCATGATCTTGATAAATTCTCCTGGGGAGCTTTCTTATGTTATAAATTATTTCATATAGATACCCACATTTCAGGTAGTGACAATAGGTTTGCTAAGGATTCAGTGACATGAGGTTTATAGTCCAAGCTCTGTCTCTTTTTATGTATCTGACCATAGGCATGTTCATTAACTTCTCAGTGCCCGAATTTCTCACCTGTAAAAAAAGGGATACCAATAATTCATAGCAGATTAAGTGAGTTATATAAAATTCCTTGTTCATAGTATGGTATTTTTGAACATTCAATAATTGTAAGCATTATTAAAGAGGAATAGCTCTGTCATTGGCAGTCTATGAAGTTCTAAATGTCTACCCTCCCTACCCTCCCTACCCCTCTTCTGAAGCAAAATTTAATTCTGTATATAGGAGGAATCTTTTAAAATTTCATTGAAAATGCATATTATTTAAAAACCTGTGCATGGATTTCTAAATATTTGCACCCAGATAAACATATTTTTTTAAATGAGAGGCAGAGAAAAGAGAGAGAGAGAAACTCCCATCCAATGCCCAGATGCCCATAACAGCTGAGATTCGTCCTTGCTGAAGCTGGGAGACAGGAAGGAACCAAATCCACATATGTATAGCAGACACCCAACTACTTGAGCCATCACCTACTGTCTCCCAGGATCTGCATTAGCAGGAAACTGGAACTGAGAGACAGAACCAGGACTAAAATAAAGGTACTCCTTTTTACATCTTAATCTAGCATCTTCAATGCTAGGCCAAATGCCCACTCCTAGATTTATCTTCTAATTCCATTTTCTATGAACTTTTTGAAGTACTTTCATGGTCATCAACTTTTATGGTGTTTGACTTTGATACTGACCTTAACTGATGATATAGTCCAGGCAGATATCTTACCAAATACAAAGCAGATTTTGACTCATGAGAACAGGAGCAATCTCGATATTTAAAAACTCTTGTATCATTGCACATTTTAAAAAAATTGAGTGATAGCCCTGCTAGTGTGGTGTTCACTGGTGACTCAGACATTATTCAACTTAAGTCCTTGCCAAAAATATTCAAAAACTTTTCATGCTTCCTAGAATGTTTAAGTTTGATTTGTTTTTATTCATCAGGGGGAAAAAGCCTCTTCCAGATCTTCATTGCTCCTGACAGGCTTCTCTTGGGATGTTGTAAGTAATACAGAGTACTATGTATCTGCTCATATGTGTGTTAAATCAGAGAGCTGAGATCTAGATTTCAAACTTATTTTACTTGCAATAATAGAATAAAATTTAAATGCAATACCTATGAGATTTTGGCCTTAGTGACACTTGGAACTATCTGCAAGTAAAATATTTTTTTCTTTTTTTTCAGTCGACTTAGATTTGGTTTGATTAATACATATTTAACTCTGTGCTCACTATGTAAGCCTTTTCCCTATGATCTTACTAGATTAACTGTGTGTTTTTTTCATGATGCTTCCTAAGACCACTGCCTTCCATGTTTCCCAAAGAGTTGAAAGGTTAAATACAGAAAAATAAGAGGTTTTTTTACTTCAAATTGATTATAGATATTAGGCTAGATTACTGGAAGAAGTGCCTTGGCCTAGGATTGTTATACTTTTGGAGTTGTGATGGCTTAAAGACATAGAAGACACACTATATATTTCTAGGTAGTCACCATGTGTTTTATTTAAATGTTAAAATGTCTTAAGGATGTGCAACACACATTTTTCAGCAAAGAAACAACAAACCAAATGGATCTAATTGATATATACAGAATCTTTCATCCTGCAGCTACAGAATACACATGCTTTTCATCAGTGCATAGAACTTTGTCTAGGATAGACCATGCAGTAGGCCATAAAGCAACTCTCAACAAATGCAAAAACAATGAAGTCATATCATGTATCTCTTATGACCACAGTAGAATGAAGCTAAAAATTAACAACTTTAGAAAATACACAAACATGGGAGACAGAACAACATTCTCCTAAATGAAGAGTAGGTCAATGAAGAAATCAGAAGGGAAATCAGAAAATTTCTAAAAAAAAAATGAAGATGACAACACAACATATGAAATACAGCAGATTCTCTGCTATCAGACATGGACATCTTAAAATCTGGGCTAAATGCCTACTCCTAATAGTGAAAAAATAATCTCAGCTAAATAGCAAATTATTTTATTTGACAGGTAGAGATACAGACAGTGAGAGAGACAGAGAGAAAAGTCTTCCTTCCATTGGTTCACTCCCCAAATGGTCGTTGCAGCCAGCGCTGCGCCAATCCGAAGCCAGGAGCCAGGTGCTTCTTCCTGGTCTCCCATGTGGGTGCAGGGGCCCAAGTACTTGGGCCATCTCCACTGCCTTCCCCGGAAACAGCAGAGAGCTGGACTGGAAGAGGAGCAGCTGGGACTAGAACCTGGCACCCATATGGGATGCTGGAGCCGCAGGCAGAGGGTTAACCTAGTGAGCCATGGCGCCAGCCCTACTAAATAGCATTTAACAGACATACTATTAAAACTTAATGTCACAAAGATGTTGGAAGTTTAAAAAAAGGAAAAGATATTCCAGTAATCTACTAGTCAAAATAATTCCAGGGTGCCTATATCAAAATCATAAAATGAAGCCAGCATTGTGGTATACTGATCCTGGCATCCCATATTGACTCTGATGCCTGTCCTGGCTGCTGAACTTCCTATTCAATTCCCTGCTAATGTACCTGGGAAGGCAATGGAAGAAGGCCCAAGGCTTGGCCCCTGTATCCACATGGGAGATCAGATGAAGCTCCTGGCTCAGGGCTTCACATTGGCCCAGCTGTTACCATTATAACCATCTGTTGAATGAACTAGTAGATGGAAGATTCTCTCTCTCTCTCTCGATCTTTCAAATAAAATAAATATTTAAAAATAATAAAAATGATGCTATAGTCTTTAATAAGCAAGGTTATTATCACTATAGATAACAATATCGTCTATTTCCAGAAATCGGGAAACAGGATTTTGAATATTTTCACCACAAATAATTTATGAATGTTTGAAGATTTGAACAATTAATATATGTATTGAAATTCCAAATGATACCAATAAATATATTCAGTTTTTTGTCAATTAAGATTTTTAAATCAAAAATTAAAATGCACTTTAAATAAAAGACCACAATACAGCACATATGAATTAAAGACTACTTCATCATGGAGTTTGAGCAACTTTAAGGTGAATGAAGCTAATAGTAGAAATTCAATATAAAGTAAAGAAAAATTGAAAGAAGTGGGATGACTTAACAAACAGGATGATTTTTACATACCTATCTCAGCATTTTAATTTCAAAGATTAAAAATAGGAAGATTTTAGGATTTCAATATTTATATATTTATTTTATATGAATATAAACAAACTTGTTCTGATTGATATGATTTATTGCATTGTGAAAAAGTTCACTTATTGACTATGAACTAATAATTACTTTCTGGAGCTGGCCTTGTGGTACAGTGGGTTAAGCCAATGCCTGCAAAACTGGAATCTCATATCAGAGGACTGGTTTGCAACCAAGCTACTCTGCTTTCAATCCAGCTCCTTGTTAATACATCTGGGAAAACAGCTGAAGATGGCCTGAGTACTTAGGCCCCTGACACCCACATGGGATACACCAATGAAGTTCTAGGCTTCTAGCTGTGGCCCAGACCAGCCCTTGCCATTGATTCCATCTGGGGAGTGAAGCAGCAGTTGAAAGATCTCTCTTTTTCTCTCCCTCTCTCTGCTTTTCTTTTCTTTTTTTTTTTTCCTTTTTTTGAGATTATCTTACTTTAGTATTCCTTTTTTTTTTAAACTTTTATTTAGTAAATATAAATTTCCAAAGTACAGTTTATGGATTACAATGGCATTTTCCCCCCCATAACTACCCTCCCACTCAGACCCCTCCCATCTCCTGCTCCCTCTCCTATTCCATTCACATCAAGATTCATTTTCAATTATCTTTATATACAGAAGATCATTTTAGTATATATTAAGTAAAGATTTCATCAGTTTGCACCCACACAGAACATAATGTGTAAAATACTGTTTCAGTACTAGTTATACCATTAATTCACATTGGACAACACAGTAAATTTATTTATTTATTCAATACTGAAAAAGCAACCTTGGACTAAAGGGCTGATGTAGAAATCAGAAAGGTGAAGTTAAAACATTTGCTTTGATGATAATTGTATATGTTATTATCTAGTTTTAAAGACTTGCTATTCATCTCAAAGACAGTGGATTCCTATCATTTACCTCTATCACTATAGTAATCACAATCAATATGAGACATGATTTTCTTTTATTTTTTAAAGATTTATTTATTTATTTAAAAGTGAGAGTTACACACAGAGAGAAAGAGAGGCAGAGAGAGAGAGAGAGAGAGGTCTTCCATCCACTGGTTCACTCCCAAATTGGCTGCAATGGAGGGAGCTGTGCCGATCTGAAGCCAGGGACCAAGAGCTTCTTCCGGGTCTCCCACGTGGGTGCAGGGGCACAAGGACTTGAGCCATCTTCTACTGCTTTCCCAGGCCATAGCAGAGAGCTGGATTGGAAGTGGAGCAGTTGGGACTTGAACTGGCACCCATATGGTATGTCGGCATTGCATGTGGCGGCTTTACCCACTATGCCACAACACCGGCCCCAGAAAGACAGTTTTCTAAACCGTGCAAAAAGTTACTTGCAAAAGTCATTTTCCTCCTCTCTTAATAATGTTATTTTAAGTTATATAATTCCTTAAAAGCAACATTCACTTATTTTCCCTTAAAACTACTTTTATGGAGGCCAAGTATATAACTGCATTAAATTAACTCTTTTTTTTTTTTTTGACAGGCAGAGTGGATAGTGAGAGAGAGAGAGACAGGGAGAAAGGTCTTCCTTTTTGCCGTTGGTTCACCCTCCAATGGCCGCTGTGGCCGGCGCATCGTGCTGATCCGAAGGCAGGAGCCAGGTGCTTCTCCTGGTCTCCCATGCAGGTGCAGGGCCCAAGGACCTGGGCCATCTTCCACTGCACTCCCGGCCATAGGAGAGAGCTGGCCTGGAAGAGGGGCAACCGGGATAGAATCCGGCACCCCAACCAGGAATAGAACCTAGTGTGCCAGCGCCGCAAGGTGGAGGATTAGCCTGTTAAGCCACTGGCGCCGGCCAAATTAACTCTTAAGAATTGGACTGTATTTACTAAAACCTGTTGCAGAAGAAAAACTATTATACCAACATGTGACTTTATGCAAAAAATATTTGAAATTAAAGTTATTTGATTTATGCTAGTTTTACATATATGTGTATATATGAGAATAAAATACCAAAATAGCTGAATGTTAACATCATCTTCATCAATATAATGATATATTCCTTAGAAAATTAATTTGCCTTTTCAGTAAAACTTGGAAAATGTATTCATGTGTCAAACTTACAGTGAGAGGATGTTATAAATGTCACATATTATGTAGGAGTCTTATATGGCAGAGTAAAATCACTACCAATTCTGTTCACTATCAGTGGATCGAAAAATTTAATATCTTTGGTGGTGATTTCAGTTCCCCATATTGGCAAAAAATATTTATGAGAATGAAAATAAGTATAACATTCTTAACCATGGGTTTGATAAAATTATAAAACAAAGTTTTACAAAACTATATTTGCAGCAATACTGATATACACAGACATTTTTTTTGTTTTTCTTACTATAGTTAATGCTCTGTTATTATTTTAAAATTTACTGTATATGTGTAAAAAGGTCATTTTTCAATTCAATTATTGCTTATAACCACTGTCTATATTTCTACTAAACTAGGGTTTTTTGTCCTTTTACTTACTAAGCTTATTATTTAGTGAAATATTAAGCATTTTTACTGTGATGTACTAAGCTTATTATTTGGTGAAATATTAAGCCTTTTTACTGTGATGTAATTTTAAATTATATTATCTCAAAAAGTAAAAAAAAATAGAGAAAGAGAGAAGGAGAAGGAAATAGTGGAAGGGAGAGAGGAAGGGAAGAAGGAAGGGAGTATCATTATGTTTATAGAATTGTATCTATAAATTATATTGAATTTGCTAAAAACTAATTAAAAATTTTAAAAAGGATGAAAATACATTCTGAGTTTGCAGCACATGTCCAGATTTTCTTGACAATTAAGAGCAAAAAAATTTTAGACACAAATATGTATATTCAGGCCTTTCTTTAGGACCCAATCATAATAGTTCAAGCTTGAAAAGCAGTGTAGACAGCAATTTGATAAAACAGAAAAATTAACATTGAGTTAAATTGGAAAGGAGAGAAGGCCTCAAAATCAAACTGGAATGCTTTTCCCTAGTAGATCCTGTAAAGAAACTATATGCAGAAACAAAGAAAAAGAAAAAAGAAGTAGAAGTTTTTGTTACCACATTCAGAAAATTGGTGATGGTAGAATAGATATATTCTGTAGGTTGTCTGGTTTAGAGGATTGGGAGCTAATTATGATTTTTTCTTTTTATCATTCCAATGATTTCAATATTTAAATGAGCTCTTCTTGGCATAAAAAGACAGAAGCAGATTCTCATTAAATCAAGATTTTCATAGACTTTGAAAAACAATTTCCTTACTTTTCAGAGTTATGTGACTTTTTTTCAGGAGACGCTCTTTATGTGAATGAAAGCAGGAGGCCAGGAACAAAACTCAGTGTTCCAAAATGGCAATACTATAATACACATACTTACTGTCTTACTAATTATTGTCTGTAGCAGGCCAACTCCAATTCTTTTTTTTATCATCCTGTATCTTTTTAAAATAATTTTTAAGTTTTATTAATATAAAGGAACAAATTTCATGTATTTCATACATTGAATGCTAAGAAGATAACCATTCTTCCCTCCCTTCTACTCATCACCACGTTTATTGCCTCATCGCGTTCCAGGCCAAAGTAGGGGGCCCGGCGATGAGGGACTGGAGGCCATCTCCCTGGGGAAACTCTTCAGCCTCCAGCAGTGAGCACCAAGAAGAACAAGGATATATACCCCAGGCCCCATACAGATAACATTCATTGTGTGCAATCATACATAGCACAGGAACAAAACAAGTTTACAAGGTAGCAAAGATCAGGGTACAAGCTCTGCTGATAGAGCAAAGAACATCATACACCTTCATCACAAGTCACATCCTGCCTGCAGGAATGTGGGACAAAAAGTCTTGTGCCTTCAGAACAATAAGCACAGGAAACAGGATTAGATAAGGGACAGCCTCAGCCTGCTGCATCTCATGTCAGGCCAGGGCCACTAGCCCCGACAATGATGTTCATAGTTTTATATTTATTTTGGCTTAATTTCTATAGTTTTATGTAATTTCTTTTATATGCTTTTGCTAGGATTTGTGCATTTGAACAAAGCATCACCATTCTTAGCCTTTTGTACTGGCTTTGTGCAGGGGAAGACCTTCATCCTGTATCCCAACAGAAGGTTCTCGGACTTGTCAGTCTTTTCTGATCTTTAGCTCCTCATGGTATCTGTCTGTAGAATATCAACTCTAATGTAATGCTTTTCTCTGTTTTTAACAGTTTCCAAAATTTTTTACCAGTCCCATCAGCAAGTGGGATAGAAACCAACCTCTCACATAACCCCCATAAAAGCCAACGTAGTAGCCCCTGTAGAAGCCAGATATTGGTGCTATGGTTCCCTCTTTTGTTTCCATTGCAAAGGGGGAGCCTCATTATGGGGGAATGCCTCCCTGCAGATCTACATTATGCTGAACAGAGGAAGGGTACAAAATGTGCATGCAAAATGCTGTGAATTTTTCTATATTTTCATTGGAATCTCTTCTTGTTTTAATGTTAATATGAGTATTTTAGCTTCTTACCTTTTTTTTTAAAAGATTTATTTGAAAGGCTGAATTACAGAGAAAGAGAGAGAGAGAGAGAGAGAATCTTCCATCTGTTGAATCACTCCCCAAATGGCTGCAATGGCCAGGGCTGGAGCCTGAAGCTTCTCCTGGGTCTTCCAAGGGTACAGGGGCCCAAGGACTTGGGCATTCCTCTTCTGCTTTCCCAGATGCATTAGCAGAGAGATGGATTGGATGCATAGCAGCCAGGACTCAAACCAGCACCCATATGGGATGGTTGGCATTGCATATGGGTGACAGCTCAATCCTCTAAGCCACAATGCAGGAGCCTAGACTTCTTACACACACACACACATACATGAGATAACAATGATATACATATATATATATATGATATATAGATACGTATATACGATATATATATATATATATGTATATATCGTTATCTCAGTGTCTCTTTGGAGGAAGGAAGTCAATCTGCTTGAATATTCTTAATGCCACTAATGTTAAGTGTATCCATAAGGTGATTATAAGCCTAAAAATGAAATCAACTCCAGATTTAAAAAGGCACAAATTAAAACTGTGAGTCCTGAGGGTGAGGGTAAACAATTATATTAGTATAATTATAATTAATTCTATAACATTTGGGCTAGAGAGTTGTTTTGTGCCTAAGGCACTAAGTATATATGAAAGAGTGACACTGAAGAAAAAAATATCAAATTAGATATTTGATGTGGGCCTCAATATCTTTTCTGAAGATACCTCCCTAACAAATGAAATCCAGATTGCTAATAAGTAAAGGATTTTCTGTAACCTGTTTCTCCTGGTTTTAACTCCGTTCTCCCACTCATAGACATCAAGCCTGCCCCTTTATAGGACTTCTGCAGAGAACCATAGACATTGACCCACCATTATGTGGTAAAGCTTGTATTATTTCCCTAGGTCAGCAAGATAAAGAGCTTTTCTTGAAGCTGGTAGGGGATACTGGTGGTAAATTTGATACTGAAAACACAAAGCTTCTGTCATGGGCTTAATATACAGAATACAAGGAGTGGTTTGATCCAATAGAAATTACACACCTTCTTCTTATATGTTTTCTTCTTTCTTTCTTTCTTTCTTTCTTAAGATAGAATGATATACTGGTAGCTGTCCTTACCTAAGAGCCTAATTACATCCCCTCACTTGCTGTTTCTTTTTTTTTTTTTTTGGGAGGTAAAATAGCAGTTTATTAGGGTAGGGACATCCGTAAAAACTGATGGGCACCTCTCCAGACAGGACCTGGGGGAGAGCGGGGTGGAGAGTACACCTGGCCAGGCCAGGCGGGCAGCTCAGCAAAGATGCAGAGAGCTGAGCGCGCAGTCCAGTTGAGGCTGGGGGTTTTAAGGAGATGGGTCTTGCTTCCCCACCTCTGCTCCTCTTAGAAAAAGGGCTTTTTGGATGTAAATAGAAAAACTTCTCTTGAAGGTCTGAAACAAAGGACTTTATGGATGCAAATGTTATCAGACCTGAGGAAGGGAGCAGGGTGTTGCTGTTTCTTCTTTAAAGGCTTTTATTTCTTTATGTGAAAGACATTGACAGAAAGGGGGAGGGGAGGGAGGAAGGGAGAGAGAGAGAAGAGAGAGAGAGAGAAAGACAGAGAATTTTCAATCTACTGATTGAGTCTCCAATGGTCAGGACTGAGCCAAGTCAAAGCCAGGAGTCCAGAGCTCCACTGGACTCTTCCACTTGGACTATTTTCTGCTGTTTCCCAGATACACATAAACAGAAAGCTAGGTGAGAGTTGGAGTAGCTGGGACTTGAACTGATGCTCATATATGAGATGCCAGCAGCTGCTACACCTGCTGCACCACAACACTAGCCTCTAGCTATGTTTCTGAATAAGCAGCCTGTCTGAATAAGCATTTGCCTCATTGATAAAATGCTATTAAAATATCCCTGGTACCTAGTGCACTTAGAGTTAGTCAATACTTTCATGGAAATGATATCACATTGCATGTAAAGATAACCTAAATACACCATTACCCATGCTACCACTGTGTCTGGTTCATATTCCTCTTTCATGCCTTTTCTCCAGAACAGATTTTCCAAAACACTGAATCTAAATGAGCTCTCTTGCATTATATTTTATTGCATCATTGTTTATTTATTTATATTATTTGCCATAATATATAGTTATCATGTTTACTTATTACCATTTTAATGTCTGTATCTCTTAGTATGATGCTCTATCGACTATCTTTATTATGCAATAGGCAGTGTGGTAATATTTGACAGAGTTCTAAGGTAAGGTGAGAATGAGGTTTCACTTTATATTTTCCAATGTCAATGTAACCACAAACTATTCTACAGTGCCCCTTCTCTCTCTCTCTCTCTCTCTCTCTCTCTCTTTCTCTCATTAATTCTGCCACCAGAACTCTTTTCCTCTACTTCTTTGTCTTTAGATGCAAAGATAACTACTGGGTAGGGAAAGAATCAAAAATAAGATTCAGAGAATGGAAAATTGGAAGAAGTCATTTTGATTTGCTTTTCTCCTTTCCTGCTTCATGTTGTGTAGGATATAAATATCATATTGGGGGTATCATGCTTGAGTTTGTAATTCTTTGGAAATAATGTAAGTATTAAGACTATCAGTTATCATAGCTGTAATAAAGAAATTAAGCAGTACATCTTTTTTGTAGTTTGATAAATATAATATGTAGAACTTTGAAAACAAAAGGTTTGCAATTTAAAGGAACTTGTGTTTGGAGTGGCATCACAAACAATGAGCATAACCCCTTTGAGGAAATAATTTAATTTATTTGCCTTGAGACTATTTGTACCTGAGTTTGGTGAATTGATGAATTCAACATGCGCACCCCATTTTTCAGTATTCTATCATATTCCTAAAAGATGTCAAGTAAGATGTTTTCCATTTGTGTTGCTCAACTTTATAACTTGAATCACAAGAAACTTTCTATAACTTTCTGATATGTCTTTTCCTTTTTTAAGATATATAGTTATTTATTTGAGTGACAGAGCTGCAGAGAGAGAGGGAGAGACAGAGAGAGATCTTCCATTTGTTGGTTCACTCCACAAATGGGCACAATGGCCAGAGGTAGGCCATGCTTAAGCCAGGAGCCAGGAGCTTACTCCAGCTCTCCCACGTGGGTACCGGGGCCCAAGCACTGGTCCTAGATGTGTCTCATCTTAAAATAAAAAAGATATATTTACTGTTTATATTTGGGGAAATTATGTGGGAAGTGTAGGAGTAAATTGATTTACAGTTGTGAAGCTCACTTTAGCCACAGTTATTCAGTGCCCACATACAAACTGCAGCAAATTCTTGCCTTCTAACTGTACTGCCACTCACCTGCATGTATAAAGAAGCTAAGATAATGCTGTTTAATCAACCTGGTGTTGGTTTGATTCATACTGCTGTTGCTGCAGCTGCTCCTTTAGAGTCCATGGTGTATGTGGATATTCAGATGGCCCAGACTATTTCTCCAGGAGTTCAGTCATTAAAAGAAAACTCTTTTTTTTCTGCAGGAGTTTGAAACCTTCATAAATTAAACAGATCCAATTTGCTGCAGATCTGTCTTTTATCTAATAAGTTTCTCCACACTTCTTGTGTAAAATATTGCTTCAGCTAGTTATTTTTTATAGATTTTTTTTATTTATTTGAAAGAACAACACAGAGACACAGAGAGACAGAGAGAGAGAAAGAAATCTTTTGTCCTCTGTTTCACACGAAAATGGTGTCAGTGGTCAGGCCTGGGCCAGAATGAAGCCAGGAGCTAGGAACTCCATCTAGGTATCTCATGTGGGTAGCAGGGCCTCAAGTATTTATGACATCTTCCACTGCTTTCCTAGGTGCATTAGCCTGAAGCAGGATATAAAGCAGAGCTGCCAGGACTCAAAGATGACACCCCAATGTGGGCTGCCAGCATTGCAAGCAGAGGTATAGTCTGCTGAGCCACATACCCACAAAACAGCTAGTTCTTGGTTAAGCAGCTACTCTAGAGCCTTGAGTTGTCCCTGGTACAAATGCTGTTGATGCTGAGGGGTTTGTGTTGGTTCTTTTCATTTTTGTAAAGACCATAAAGGTAGAGAATGTTGGTTAAATAGTTTGTTTTCCCTAAGATGGCTAAGTCATACTTTGAAATGAAAATAGCTTGCTGGATAAATCAGTCTCATGTGCTTTTTTTTTTTTTAAATTATGTGACTTCTGCGTATCTGGTTATCTATATAGCTGGTAGAGGGAACTGCCTTACATCTGCCCACTAAAGCTCATCATGTTATCCTGTCCTAGTTCTTTGAAGAGAACCCGAAAGCTGCAACAATTGGTTGGAAGAAGATTTTCCATGCATCCAAATGGATTATAATGTATAAGCCAAGGGAATGGGTAACATTTGTGAAATTGATACATTAATTCATTAGCGCCAAGATTTGAGGAGGAGAAAATAACTGAAATAAACATTGAGAACAGAAAATAATTGGATAAAATGAAAAGCAGAGAAATTAAACTGAGATCAGATCACTCTAGAGAATTTTGTCATTATTAAGAGTTCCCCAACCAGAAATAAAATTGCTGAAGAACTCATACATAATGATGAAGATATACTTTTTAAAAAAATACTTTGACAAACAATAGTTATATAGATACTTAGAGCAGTCAAAAAAAGGAAAAACATATGTTTTAAAAGATTATTTTATTCAAAAGGCAGAATTACACACACACTTAGAGAGAGAGAGACAGGCAGAGACAAAACGATCTTCCATCTACTGGCTCACTCCCAAATGGCCACATTAGCCAGTATTGGGCCAGGCCAAATCCAGGAGCCAGGAGCATCATGCAGGTCTCCTACGTGGATGACAGTGGCCCAAGGACTTGGGCCATCCCCTGTTGCTTTCCCCGGTGCATTAGCAGGGAGCTGCATTAGAAATGGGGCAGCTGGAGCTGGAATTGGAACCCATATGGGATGCCAGAACTGCAGGAAGTGGCTGGCCCCAAAAGATGCATTTTTGGTTTGTAGGTAAGAACTTATTCTGCTCTGTTGCTCATGTGACCTTGAGTATGTCTCTACACTTCATCTGTAAAATGGGAATATTAATAGTAGTATTCCACAGGATTATTGAAGAGATAAATTTGGTAAAGAACATATAGTTCTTGATACAATGCCTCGCATCAAAGTACTCATTATGCTATTGTTACTATCACTACAAGCAGGCTGTGTGTGTGTGTGTGTGTGATTAACATATAATTCTTCCTCATATAGTACTATCACTTACATACCTTAAAAATATTGGCAAAATTACTGAAAACCTCCACATTTGCATTGCCCCAAATATCAAATGGACTTAAAGACTGTAACTAAGAGATCCATTTTAACATTAAATGAGATAATATAGGTAAAATTCTGGTACCAGAGTAAATCCCGGAAAAACATTACTGGTTATTTATATTATTTAACTGACCCTGAGAATTACTGGTCTCCTATTTCAAACTAAAGGTCTTAATTTGATCCACCTTCAAGTGTTTATTAGACACCTACCTGTGCCAGAGACTATTCTTAGGATAGGAGATATATTCATAAATAAAGCAGAATAATGTTGCTAACCTTTTTGTACATCCATTATTTGGGAGATCAGATAGTAAACATAGTACATAAGAATTTTATATAGTATGTTACAAAGTAATAAGTCCTGTGGGGAAACATATAGTGTAAGGGATTGGGAGTGCTGAGGTAGAGAGGAGTACTAGTTTACAATAATAATTAGGCAATTGGGGTTGGCCTACATGAAAAGTATCATTTGATTAAAAATTTAAACTAGTTGATGAAAGGAGCCATGTACTTATCTGTAGAAAGAGTGTTTCTAGCAGAAATAGCATCCAGAAAAACCCTGAGAAAATAATATATCTGGTGTGTCAAATAAACAGTGAAATTTGATGTGGAATGAACAAGGAGAGATGATATAGGAAATGCTTTCAAAGACGTTCAGGAGCTATGATTATGTAGGGCCCTATATATTACTGCATGAAATTTGAAGGTTCTGTCTAGTGAAATTAAAAAGCCATTGAGGGCTGAGCCTCCACCTGTGGCACCAGCATCTCATAAGGGTGCGGGCTGTAGTCCCAGCTGCTCCTCTTCCAATCCAGCTCTCTGCTGTGGCCTGGGAGAGCAGTGGAAGCTGACCCAAGTGCTTGGGTCCCTCTACCCATGTAGGAGACCCAGAAGAAGATCCTGGCTCCTGGCTTCAGATCAGCCAAGCTCCAGCCACTTCAGCCATTTGGGGAGTGAACCAGCAGATGGACGACCTCTCCTTCTGTCTCTCCCTCTCTGCTGTAACTCTAACTCTCAAAGAAAATCTTTTAAAAAATAAAAAAAGAAGCCATTGGAAAAATTGAGGAAAGAAGGATTCTGAGCTGACTTATCTTTTAAGTGTGCCATTATGGCTAGTATATGGAGAATAGACCACTGGGGAAAATAAAGGTAGATGAAGCAAAACAGTGAGGGAGCTATTGATGTAATCCAGAAGAGTTGATGATTTCTCTCACTAGAGTGGTATGAGTGGAGATAGTGAGATCTGGTTGGATACTGCATAGTGTGCAAGTAGAGCTGGCAAAATTTGTGGATGGATTGGATATGAGGAGCCAAGAATGATGTTACACGGACTTGAATGGATTAGCCATTAACTGGGTATGGTAGATGCATTCTAAGATATCCTCAAACAATTCAGACCTAATAGTATTCACACTTTTTTGTAATTGTCTCTTTGTGAGAGTAGGAGGGATCAGTGAATTGCGTCTAAAGGTTAGACAAGGACAAATATGATGGGAAATTCCTTCTACAATAACATTTGATAAAATAAGCATTTCCATAATGAAAGGTGCCTGTGACAAAAAAACTGAGATTGTCTTCTGGCAGATAGCCTACAAAGATCTGAATCCTGTTAACAATGACATGAACTTGGAAGTGAATAATTCTTTCATTGAGCTTTCAAATGAAATTCAAAACCTTGATTACATCTTAATTGTAGTTACTTGAAAGACTCTAGAAGTAGAAGATCCAGATAGACCAACTCCTGAACAACATGAATTGTCAAATAATGTGTTTGTTAAGTATATAATATTTTCATGCAAAAATAGATAAATAGTACAGTGATAAGGGAAATACTGGTGTTGAAAGTCATTTATTGAAGTGAACATCAGGAATTGTGTATTGAATACATTAAGTTTGAGTTGTGCATTAGTTATACACATAGGGATGCTAGATATTTGAGTAGTGAATTCAGGATAAGAGTTTAAAAGGAGCTAAATATTGAGAATTAACACTATGTAGATATGATTTGAAAATATGAAAATAGATTAGATCATTCAGAAAGTGAATATAAAGAAATAACCCAAGGATTGAGCCCTGTGACATTCCATGATAATAAGATGTAGTGAAGAGATAGAATGAGAAAAAAAAATGTCCTGGAATGGTCAGTGAGGTATCAGGAAAACCAAGATAGTATGGTATCCTGGAAACTAACTAAAAAAAAAAGTGATTCTAGAAGAAAGTGGTGATGCACTAACTAAATGCTGCTGACACATCAAGAAGGATAAGGACAAAGAACTGTTGAAATTAGCAACAGTCAATGAATTGACTAGGTAGAAGTCTGATTTGAGTAAACTCAAGAAAGAATGAGTAAAAATGAATTGGTGATAGTTGGTATAGAAAACTCTTTGAGGATTATAATTGTTAAGAGTAAAGATAGAAGTGGGGCAGTAGATGTGGTCCAGAGAAAGTTGCTTTTCTATATACAATAAATGGAAATGATTCAGTAGAAAGGGACAATGGGAAATATAGTAAAAGGGGGAAAGTGTTGAAAAATAATGCTTTTGAGTAGACAAGATGGGTTGCTATCTAATGCATAGGTGAATAGATTGACCTTAATTGTGAATAAACTTATTGGCTTATTGTAATAGAAAAGAAGAATGCATGGCTTCAGATATTGATATGCTGACTGATAGATGTGGACATTTTGGAAAATTCTTTTCTGATGGCCTCTGAATTTTGAGTGAAAAGGAAACAAGGGCATCATATGAGGGCTGAGATGTGGAAGGAGGTGCTAAAGGTTTGGACAAAGAATAAAATTATAAAATAATAATGTTGGAAGATGGGAGGGTGAAATGACCAGAAAAATAAGATAATTCTGGGGCAGTATTAAGGGGATACTTTAGATTTAAGGTCACATGTTTGTAGGGATATGTTGTTCTGCATATTTATTCAGCTCAGTGTGTACAAGAACTGAATAGGTGAAGAATTTGGTTTAAGTAAAAGACCATGACTTAATAGGCATATGCTCTAAATAAGGACGGAATTTTCTAATACTCCTCTCCCTGGGTATTCTTATGGCCCCACTAGGTGTTTTTTTTTTTATTTTATTTTTTTTTACAGGCAGAGTGGACAGTGAGAGAGACAGAGAGAAAGGTCTTCCTTTTGCCGTTGGTTCACCCTCCAACGGCCGCTGCAGCCGGTGCACTGCAGCTGGTGCATCGTGCTGATCTGAAGCCAGGAGCCAGGTGCTTCTCTTGGTCTCCCATGCGAGTGCAGGGCCCAAGGACCTGGGCCATCCTCCACTGCACTCCCGGCCATAGGAGAGAGCTAGCCTGGAAAGAGGGGCAACCAGGACAGAATCCGGCACCCTGATCGGGACTAGAACCCCGTGTGCTGGTGCCACAGGCGGAGGATTAGCCTATTGAGCCATGGCGCCGGCCCCCACTAGGTTTACTAAACCTATTCTCTCAATTGGTTCTCTTGACACTCTCAGTCTTCCAGGAAATTTGGAGGTCAGTCTCCACAAGTGATAATCCAAGTACCTATTCTGCTAGGCACCATTGTCTTGACCGTTGCCTTGCCTCTGGTTGCAGAGCATGAATGTTGATCCTTAAAACAAGAAAATCCTACCCAAATAAAAATAATTCACAGCTCCATCCCCTGAAAATCTAGAAAATTCAAAGTTCCCATTTACTGTTACTTTATTTAAATTATAAGCAATAAAATTTTATTATAATTGGTAGTCAGAGATAGTCTTTCTGTGTAATATTATTCACTCTGTTAGAGAAAAGTTGAATAATATTTTTCAAACAATATATTCAATCATTTAAGAGACAGTTTCCATGGTATTGGCACAATAGTTTCAGGAGAAATCTAGTAATAGTCATGACCAAGTTCAGAACCAGACCTCCCTTCCAATAATTAAGCCTCCATATTGAATTCAGGGTATCAGTTAGGGCTTTTTATCTTTCAGTGTCCAGATTATCATTGTTTACCATGTTTTCCTTGACTGGGGTTACATCAGTCAATCAGATATGATTTACTGACTTTAATATTCTTTGAGAAAGAGTTATGCATTTCCCAGTTTGCCTTCTCAGATCCTCTTAAGCCCAAGAAAAACCAATAGATAAAAATAGATATTTCTAATAAGTATTTTGCTAAACCCACCAAAAACTGCAGCTCTGGGTCTTACTATGCCTAAAATATCCAACTATGTACTCAACCTCTACAAATATCATTTAAAAAACACATTTCTATGTAACTAAAAAGGGAACTCAAATGTCTCTTCCCAAATATCTTCTCAAATCAAAGATATAGCTTATTCCAAGGGTAAATTCCTATTTATAAACCATATTTCAGTGTTTCAGATTCAAAACAGGTAAATCCAGACTCAACCAGGAATCCCATTACATTAGTTCTACACCTGAGCAATAAGTCCTTATATTTGCAAAACATAGTATGTGAGATGGCAAAGATTAAATATAGATTCTTAGACCTCACCCTACACCCTTGACTCAGGATATCTGGGAATGAGTCCCAGAAATTTAATTTTATTAAGGTTCTAGCATAATTTTGATATGCATCTTGTTTATCATTCTCATTTTTATATTTTTAAAGTATATCCATCTATGGTTATGGTTGGCCCTTGTATCCATGGGCTCCACATCCATGAGTTCAATAAACTAAAATGGAAAATATCTACCCTTTACTTGTAGAGCTCTTTGTTTATAATAGAATTGAGATTGTGATTATAAACTAAATTGCAACTATATTATCACAAAAAATTAAAAGTAAACAAAGGAAAGTGAGGTAATAGGAGAAAGGGAAGGAAGAAAGTATCATTGTATTCTTGAAATCTTATCTATGAATTTCACAAAATCTGTTCTCTATATATTAATAAATAGAAATGTAAAAATCACAAAAAATGTGTCTGAACTGAACATGCACAGATTGTCTCTTCTTGTTATATTTTCCTAATCAATTCATTATATCAATTATTTATATAGCATTTACAATGTATGATGGATCTTCAAGAAGTTAATGAAGATGCATGTTTTTAAAACCTATACATGAATTTCAAATTTTCGCATCAAGATATTTTTAAAATTTAATTTACTTGATATTAAAATATGTGTTATTTGAGACACACATACAGAGACAGACATACACACATACGCATGCACACATACACACACACACAATTTTCCAGGCTCTTGATGTACTCCCCAGTGCCCACAAAGACTGGGGTAGGCTAAACCCATAGCCACTACATGGGAACTCAATCCAGGACTTCTCTGTGGGTGGCAGGAACTCAATTACTTGCGCCATAACTGCTGCTTCCCAGTTTCTGCATTAGCAAGAAGCTGAAGTCAGGAGCCAGAAGTGGGAATTGAATGGAGGTACTTTGATATTGTGCATGGGCTTCTAAAATGACATAATAATCTCTAGACTAAATGCTTGTCCTCTATTACTTTTGGAAGTACCCTTGTATTAGATATTACAAGCAATCTATTAGTGATTTAAAGTATATGGGAAGATTGCATAGGTAATGTGCAAACAAAGCACCATTTTATAAAAAGTAATTGAGTATCCTCAGATTTTGGTGTCCATGTATGGGGAAACTGGAACCAATTCCTTGCAGATAGAAGGTAAATTGTATATGTTGATCTCTCTTCCTTCCTCCCTCTCTATCACCCTCCATTTTTCCTTCTTTTCTTTCCTTCTTCTTTCCTATATTAATGTGTTCATTCCACAATTCGCTTATTCATTCATACAACAAATATTTATTGATTGTCTACTAAGCATACATAAGTATCAGACACACTATAGTGACAACCCCTGCCATAATGGAATATATATTTAGATGAGGGAAAATATCGACACTGAATATGTACTCACAAGTAAAATTAAGCATTATTTTTATAAGATTTATTTTATTTATTTTAAAGACAGAGTTACAGAATGAGGTAGAGATACAGAGAGAGGTCTTCCATCCACTGGTTCACTCCCCAGATGGTCCCAATGGCCAGAGCTGCACTGATCTGAAGCCAGGAGCTAGAAGCTTCTTCTGGGTTTCCCAAATGGGTGCAGGGGCCCAAGGACTCGGGCCATCTTCTACTGCTTTCCCAGGCCATAGCAGAGAGCTGGATCGGAAGTGGAGCAGCCAGGACTAGAACCAGCGCCCATATGGGATGCTGGCACTTCAGGCCAGGGCTTTAACCCGCTGCACCACAGTGCCATCCCCACAATTAAACATTATTAAAGAGAAATATTGGATGCCAATTAATATATCACATAGTTGTAAACATTTTTATGTAACTTTAACAGTGTACAAACAATTTTACATCACTTATTTTCATGTAACTTAATAAATGCTTTTCCTTGATATTTGTATTATTATTCTCATTTCCATATGGGACATTTTTAGACTAAAAAAAATTTTTCTTGATAGTGGATATCATGTTCAAGTATATAGTAATAAAATTTTCTGCCTCTCACTTTGGGTTCCCCAAAACAAACATAGATGAAGTATTCTATTTCAAGGGTTTTTTTTTTAATTTTTTAATTTTTTTTACTATTTCAAGCATTAATATAGTACCCTGAAAGAAAATCAACACTTTTGAAAAAAAATTGAGCTCCTATTCCTTTCTTTTTGGTAATCCAGTGCCCAATAGTGGCTTAACCAGATTTTTACAGGCAAGGGTGTCTACAGACTTTTGATTTTCAAAGGAATTATTGTGAAATGTGCATGAAAGGTGAAGGTGAAGGTGGCCATCATCAAAATTGATTTTGTTTTCTTATCCCCTAGAAATTGCAGTGTAACTGTTATTTGGCATTACCAAACTCACACTACTTTATCTTCTAAATTGTTGAGACTTTAAAAAAGATAGAATTTTATATAGAAAATTGTATCCCTGTTTCTGCAGATTGCATTCCCAGGAAAGCAAACTCTGAGATAGAGTTTAATAATCAGAAAGTTCATTGGGATCAACACACGTCGGAAAGAGAATGAAAAGAATGGATTGGGGCTGGCGCTGCGGCTCACTAGGCTAATCCTCCGCCTTGCGGCGCCGGCACACCGGGTTCTAGTCCCGGTCGGGGCACCGATTCTGTCCCGGTTGCCCCTCTTCCAGGCCAGCTCTCTGCTGTGGCCAGGGAGTGCAGTGGAGGATGGCCCAAGTGCTTGGGCCCTGCACCCCATGGGAGACCAGGAGAAGCACCTGGCTCCTGCCATCGGATCAGCGCAGTGTGCTGGCCATAGTGCGTCGGCCGCTGCGGCCATTGGAGGGTGAACCAACGGCAAAAGGAAGACCTTTCTCTCTGTCACTCTCTCACTGTCCACTCTGCCTGTCAAAAATAAAAAAAAAAAAGAAAAGAATGGATTGGACAGAGGGAGAATTTAAGCTGAAATGTAGGTACAAGATGGCTTCAGTTGCTCCCATGGGGAATTCCTAAGCTTGTCTGGCCTTTGAAAATTGTCCCTAGTTGGGACCAGGGACACTAAACTTTAGTATTCTGGCATCTACTAGACATTGATTATAGGTTGCTCCAAGAAGGAGATATGATTTTAGATGTAGTGGGTCTCTTCAGTGGAGGTCAGTACCTGGATGGGGTAAAAGCTAAAGGTTGTCATCAGGCAATGCCTTGGTCCCTTGGGAAATCATCCCTTCTACCATGAAGGAGTATCTGGATGATACAGTACAGGTTCCATCATAGCTGCTTTTTCTCCTTAACATACTCATGTTAAAGCCAAAAGCCCCAGATAATTTACATGGAAGTTAGGATTATGAGAGTTGTAGTTTCTAACAGTTTACGAGGTAGGTCTAACAGAATGTCCATTCACTGGGTAAACTAAGGCAGGATAGTATTATAGATAAATTTTACTTACATACTAAAACACCGTGGGTTTTAATCAAAGCTTTGCCATTTTCCTCTTTGACCAGGCACAAGTTAATTCATCAAACTGTCAAGTGGGGCTTCTAAGAACATCCTTCTGATGTTTTTGTTAAGATTAAATGAAATACTGCACAGAAGATGGTACCGGGTCTTAGTTGGTAGTCTTTGTAGCCATTAAGAGATAAGGATCAGATGTGTGCATTACAAATAATAATATTTTAGAAGACTGACCTTTTTAAAACAAGTCTTCTCAAATATTCAAGTAACACTTCTTAAACAACAACTTTAATGAGATATCTTTTCATGTAGTTGTTGTCATTTTTTATATCTTTGGAGAAATGCCTATTCTAGTTTTTTCTCACTTTCTTAATTTGATTTCTTGACATTTTTTTCTCGAATTTTTAAGAGTTCTTTGAATATTGTAGATATTGGACCCCTATCGGATATATGATTTACAATACCATCTATTTGTCTATGGGTTTTATCACTCTCCTGACAGTTTTTTTTTTGATATACAAATTTTTAAATTTCCATGAGGTCTAACTTATTTTTCTTTTGCTGTTTGGTATTTTAGTATTATAACATTATAACAAGGAAAACATTGTTAGATATAAGATCATATAAAGATTTGTTAGATATAAGATCATATAAACATTATAAGTGGTAAATGAGGGTAGCAAAGTTTTCCTCCAATTTTTAAAAGAATTACATGGGTAAAGTTATTACCTTTAGGCCTTCATACATTTTGACTTATTTTTATGTAACATGAGATGCATTCATTCTTTAGTGCAAAGTCTACATGTTCCAGCACTATTTGTTGAAGAGACTTTTTCCACTTTGAAACATCTAGGCATCCTTATGGAAAAATCATTTTATCACTGTTATGAATGCTTATTTTTGGAGTCAATTCTATTCCATTAATGCATATATGTATTGTAGGTAGTACCACAATATTTTGATTATGGAGTTTCATGATAAGTTGAAATCAGCAAGTCTGAATTTTCAAAGTTGGTTGATCTTTTTCAAGATAGTTTTGTATACTCAGCTTCCTGGGAGAGCCATCATGCATTTTAAAATTGGCTTTTCCAATTCTGAAAAGACCATTGAGATTTTGATAGGGATTACATTGAATCTGTAGATGATTTTGAGATTATTGCCTTTTAAGCAATATTAATTTTTCCAATCTCTGAATATGACTTCTCCTTTAATTTATTTGGGTCTTCTTTATTTTTTGTAGGAATATATTTTTGGTTTTCACTCTTAAAAATCTTGCATTGCCTTGATTAAAGTTATTCCTAAGGGTTTTATTCTTTTTGATTTTATTATAAATGGAAATGTTTTCTAAATTTCCTCTTCAGAGTAGTGAAACAACTCTACGCTTTGCTTCTGAGTCTATTATTATACCTCACAATAAATGGAATCATGTAATATTTAACTGATTAATCAATAAGCATAATGTCCTTCATGTCATACATGCCATTGTAAATGGCAGGATTTCATTTTCCCTAAGACTGAATTAAATTTTTTTTTTGTGTGTGTGTGTGTGTATCACACTTGTTTTACCCATTCATCCATCAATGAACATTCAGGATTTTTCATTTATTAAATGTTGTGAACAATGCTGCAATGACCTTGGCAGTGTATAAATCTCTTTGGGATACTGATTTCAATATAATTTATTATTTGTTATGGGTTCTTTTTTTTTTCATAGAGAAAAGCAAAATTTATTTAAGTCAGATACCTCCTGCCAAAGTGTCCAGGAGGGTGGTTCTATAAGAGGCAAAACCTGAAGGGGCTGCTGTAAGTGGAATTTTTAAGCATAATTTTTGGGAAAAATGTCAATCAGCTAACAATCAGTTACAAGGCAGGGACAAAACCCATCAAAAGACCTGATTTGTTATTTGCCTTGTCTTGCTTGCTCCTGATTTAAAAAAAAAAGAAAAGAACAATCTGAAGCCTTGGATAGGAAACATCTTTCTATTCTCATTTTAAAACTAGAAATGCAGAAGGATGGGGTGAGCACTTTTGTCTTGCTGAAGACAACTTTTTCTTTTTCTTTTTCTTTTTTTTTTTTTTTTTTTTTTTGGACAGGCAGAGTGGACAGTGAGAGAGACAGAGAGAAAGGTCTTCCTATTCTGTTGGTTCACCACCAAATGGCCGCTGTGGCCGGCGCACTGCACTGATCCGAAGCCGGGAGCCAGGTGCTTCTCCTGGTCTCCCATGCAGGTGCAGGGCCCAAGGACCTGGGCCATCCTCCACTGCACTCCCAGGCCACAGCAGAGAGCTGGACTGGAAGAGCAGCAAATGGGACAGAATCCGGCGCCCCAACCGGGACTAGAACCTGGGGTGCCAGCGTGCAGGCGGAGGATTAGCCTATTGAGCTGCGGCACCGGCCTGAAGACAACATTTGATGACAAGCATGAAGTGGGATTTGGCAACTTGATCTTGTTTAAGATAACTTTTTGGGAAAATCAAGCATTTTGTACTCTCTTAGAGAGACTCTACTTTTACTCATTTTCCACCAGGACTAACCTAACTGCCTATTGAGCCATCTGACTCCTCACATTCCCTACCCCAGAAGAATGGACCCGAAATTCTGTTAGGGTATTGGACAATGACCCCTCCGGCTCCTTCAAGCTGAGTAGGGGCAGAGTAGGACTGGCAGTCAAGATGGGGTTCCAGTAGGAGGTGGTCTCTCAAGGGGGCTGCAGTGCCAGCTCTCAGAAACTGCTTCTATCCCAAGTTTCATGTGCATGTCCATCTAGGATTTCATTGCTTCAAGTCTGTAGAAAATGAATATAACAAGCAGATTAAATACACAGGGTCTAAAATAGGACAGAGTCATCATTAAGAAGTCATCAAACAAAGGACAGAGTCATCATTAAGACTTAAGAAAAGTGCTGTCCAAATCAGGAGGAAGTGTTCCTGTTGAGAGGCAAGTATAAACTGACAATAGGGGCTTGATAATATTCTGGTGAGCCTTAAGGTCTGGCAGGGTATGTCTGAGGCCCAGATTGGTCTATCTCTTCACATGGGGTTCTCGAAGAGGTGAAGAGAATGTCACAAAGGAGATGTGAACCTCCTTAAGGAAGAGACCCTGTTGGCTTCCATTTCCTAGCTGGCCTGAATAGAAGGCAGCATCTCTAAAAGTGAATTTACAGTTTTGCCTGCAATGTTACTGACCCTAGGTCATTGCCTCAACAGTGGTCATTAGTTTGTAAACTGGGCAGAGTGAAGGGCTTTTCAGCTTTAGAGCCAACAATGTTTGAAGCTCTGACTCAGGAATCCTTAGGCTCCAGGGCTGTTCAGTTTCCAGTGACTCGGCTCTTAGCTGAGCTGACAGGGATCTTCAGAGGCTGACTTCTGTCATGACTGCTGTCTGTCTGAAGTCATGGCTTTCCACATTGAAAATCAATGCCATTTAGGGTCGACTGACCCAGTTGGGTCTCCTTGATGCCAGATCATGGTGTAAAGCTCTTATTAATTGGCCTGTGAACTATCTTTATGTTGATCCTGCTGCCTATCTCACTCCTCTTCTTCCTCGTCTCTGTTAAATCAAACCACAAAGGAGTCAAGATATCAGGCATGGGGCCAGCACTGTGGCCTTGCAGGTAAAGCCACTGCCAGCAGTGCTGGCATCCCATATAGGTGCCAGGTAAAGTCCCAGCTGCTCCACTTCTGATCCAGCTCTCTGCTATGGCCTAGGAAAGCAGTAGAAGATGGCTCAAGTCCTTGGGCCCCTGAACTCATGTGAGAGACCGGAAGAAGCTCCTGGCTCCTGGCTTTCAATCTGCACAGCTCCAGCCATTGGCAGTCAACTGGGGAGTGAAACAGCTGATGGAAGACCTCTCTCTTTCTCTGCCTTTTCTTCTCTCTCTGTGTAATTCTGACTTTCAGATAAAATAAATAAATCTTTAAAAAAAAAGGATATCAGTCAAGGAGTGCCAAATCCAGTTCCTAATCTTTGGTGGCCTGAGCTAGAAATCTGTGGTCATAGGCATGTTCTGACAATGTTTTTCCTGTAAGATTAAAGGATGCCCATGAGAAGAGTTATGGATTCTTAAGGAGAATATATATGAATGAAATCCATACATACAAGGAGTCTTCAAAAAGTACATAGAAAATATGTATTACAAGAAAACTAAGCATGGATTTCTTGTATTTTTTGGCAGCAAATTGAACTTATATTTTAATTTCGTTTTCCATAAAGATTTGAAATAATCCTGTGTGCGTGATATTATCTGTAGAGATTAAAACTATCTTCTTCATTTTCAATTTTATTGCTTTTTCTTCATATAGATATCACTAGAATTTTCAATACAAGATTGAATAGAAGTGGCTCAAAAATAGGTATCAGGGACGATGCTGTGGTGCATCAAGTTAAGCCACTGCTTGCAGCTCCAGCATCCCATATGGGCTCCAGTCCAAGTCCCAGCTGCTCCACTTCCAATCCAGCTCCTGACTGATGTCTCTGGGAAAGCAACATAATGTGGCCCAAGTCCCCAGCCCTTCCCACACATGTGGGAGACTCAGAAGAAACTCCTCGCTACTATCTGGCCCAGCCCCAGGCTTTGTAACCATTTAGGGAGTGAACCAGTGGGTGAAAGATTTCTCTTTCTTTCTCCTTCTCTCTTTGTAACTCTGACTTTCAATAATAATTAAAAAGGTATCTGTGTCTTGTTCTTGATCTTAGGAAAAGTTTTTAGTAGTCTTACCATTGAGTATGATGTTAAGAGTGAATTTCATCTAAATTACTCTTATCCTATTTAGGATACTCCTGTGTATTAGTATTCTTCGGAGGATTTTATCATGCAAAGGTGTCAGATTTTGGCAAATGCTTTCATCTGTGAAAGCTACATTACATATCAGTCCATCCAGAGATTCTGGGTAGGCTTTCTGGCATGATGTATGGATGGGCTCATGCTTTAGTCCTTTGGCTGATTTGCCTGATACCAGAGTCAATCGGTGAATTGTGTGTTACCTAGGTTCATGGGGTTGGGCAATCAGGCTGTATACATTGGAAGGGAACTTCGATTGGACCTATGAGGGTGGGGCTGGAATCTGGGTCCATGAGAGAGCACTGGAGTTGTTATCCTTAGGGAATTTCCTGAAACCTAGGCATAGAGGGGTGATCTGGCATCAATGTGGGCATTGAACCTGAGTCTATAGGATCAGACAAGATGCTGAGATGTACTTAGCACTTGGGTCAACTGAGACAGGCCTGGAACTGGAGTCCATAGGGACTGGCCTATGCTGGGGAAGGCTTGGAGCTCGACCCAGTGAGTACAGGACATGCTCTGGGTCCTTAGGAACTGGCCTGGCACTGTGATCTACTGGAGTGTGTCTACTGGAACAGGACTGGACTCTGGATCCCCTGGAGCTTAGAGCCATAGTGCCTTGCCTGGACCTTAGGCCAGCCTTGTTATGGGACACACATGAAACCTAGCTGATATGAACCTAGCTGATATGCAGCTGATATGGAGTCTGTGATCACAAGTGCTGGCCTGGTACATGAACTGCATGGCCTGGTCTGAGCCTGGGGCACGAGGACTGGTGTGGAAAGTTGAAACCATAGAGACCAGCCTGGCACTGGGCAGGCCTAGAGATTGTATCTATAGGTTCTAGCCTGGTGCCTGGGGCTAAGGGTGTTGACTTCATATTAGGGCTTTGGTCACTAATATGGTAATGAAGTAGCTGGAACTTGGGGGAGTCCTAGACCCCGGGATCATAGAGGCTGTCTTGGGACTGGGTGGGTATGAGCCATGTATATATAGGGGCTGGTCTGGAGGCGGAATCTAGGGTAATGGGATGATAAGGGATACAGAGGCTGACTTGGTGATCTGAAGGGCCTGTGGCTACAGGGCTGGATGTGGCCTGGAGTCTCGGGCATCTGGGATATGTATGGTGGTGGAGCAGGCTTGGAAATAAGATCTCCTGGTCATGTCTGGAGCTTACAGCTTTGGGACATTGTCTGGTTCTGGGGAAGACCCGGTTTTACCTAGAATGGACTTGGTGTTAGGGTATGGAACAAAGTCTAATACTCTCTTCTCTCTTCTTCCAAGATATGGAGAATGCTTTTGCATACATTCTCCTGCCTAAAATGGTGCATCCTTCCTTCTTTAATGTCTTTCCTTATTTCTGTGCCACATTCTGGTGCTATACCTAACCTTGTTTCCTTAACCCTTTGGACAGCATGTTTATCTATAGATAGTTCAAATTATTGTTGTTTCTGTGGGAGAATGAACACTGGAAAGTCCTAATCTGTTATCTTACTGATGTCTGGGCCAAATTAGGTTTTATGTTTACCTATATTATTAATTTTTACCACTTTTCTTTATTTCTTCATAGCACTTCAGTGTATGCTGTCATGTTTTCTATTTTAGCCAGTTGAATTACTTCTAGTATTTATTTGTAAGGCAGAGATAGTAGCAGTGAACATTTCCAGCTTTCATCTGTAAGTATATTAATTTCTCCTCTATTTATTGAGATACAGTTTTTTTACATATAGAATTCTTTAATTGCTGATTCACATTTTCTTTCAGCACTGTAGATGTTATCCCAGTTCCTTTAGTCCTCCATAGTTTCTAAGAAAAAAAGTGACTTTTAATATCATTAAGGGTCCCTTGAATATGATGAGTTCATTTTCCTGTTGCTTTCAAGATTCTTTATCATGGCCGGCGCCGCAGCTCCTTGGGGCGCCGGCACACCGGGTTCTAGTCCCAGTCGGGGCACCGGATTCTATCCCGGTTGCCCCTCTTCCAGGCCAGCTCTCTGCTGTGGCCAGGGAGTGCAGTGGAGGATGGCCCAAGTTCTTGGGCCCTGCACCCCATGGGAGACCAGGATAAACACCTGGCTCCTGCCAACAGATCAGCGCGGTGCGCCGGCCGCAGCGCGCCAGCCGCAGCGGCCATTGGAGGGTGAACCAACGGCAAAAAGGAAGACCTTTCTCTCTGTCTCTCTCACTGTCCACTCTGCCTGTCAAAAACTAAAAAAAAAAAAGATTCTTTATCATTAAAAATTTTAATTACTATATTTTTTCATATGGATCTCTGAATTTTAGTCTGCTTACAAATTGTTCAGTTCATGGATGTGGCTATTCATGCATTCCATGATATTTGCATAGTTGGCTATCTTTTTTTCAAATAATTTTCCCGCTCTCTTTTCTCTCTCCTTTATTCCTGGTACTTCCATTATGGGTATGTTTGTATGCTTGATTGGGTCTCACAGATGATGTTCATTTTTCTTCATTTTTTTTTCTTTCTATTCTTCATATGGATAATTTGTTTTGAACTGACTTCAAGAATTTTCCCTCATGTCTCTTGAAATCTGATGTTGAAACTCCTCTAGTGAATTTTTCATTTATTTCATATATTCAATACAGTTGTCTCTAGAATGTATATGACTCTTTCTATAAAAAGTTCTATATTTTAATGACATTCTCTATTTGATGAGATAGGAGATACTTTATACCTGGTTTCACTTAGATCTTTGTATATTGTTTCCTTTACTCCTTTGAGCATATTTGACTGTTAATTTGTAATCTTTACCAAAGAATTACAATGTTTACTTTCTCAGAACCAATTTTTATTAGTATTTTTTGCTTATGAATGGATCTTGATTTTTAACAATTTGTAATTTTTAATCTTTCATAGTTGAATTATTGTAAAATGGACATTGTAAATATAAAGATAAAAATCATGTTATCCCCTATTATCCTTAATTTTATATGTTAGCCTGACTGGCGCACTGAGTCCCAAGATATCTGGGCAGAACTTATCCTGGGTATTTCTAGAAGTTGTTTTTTCTTTTTTTATGAAATTAAACATCTGAATTTTTAGATGGAGTAAGAAAAATTGCCTCCTATAATGTGATAATAAAAAAGGATGATCCTCTTCCAATTAATAAATTAAATTATTCTTACATGGCAGCTTTTGAACTAGAACATGAGCCTGTCCTTATATGCAGAATCAAACCAAGAACTAAGCATTTTTTAGGTCTTGAGAATGCAAGCCTTCAGATTGAAAGTCTACCATTAACTCTTCTGGTTCTCAGGCCTGTAGACTCAGACTGCAGCAATATCATCAGCACACTTTGGTCTTTAGTTTGCTGACTCAACCTGAATATCTTGACACTTTCCAGACTCAAAAGTTGTGTGAGACAATTCTTCCAAAAAATGAATGAATGTGCACACAAGATGTGTGCGTGTGCACACACACACACATATCCTATTGATTCTATTTCTCTGGAAAGTCCTGAATAATGCAGACATTGGTACCAGGAGTAGGTCAAGAAGAAAATAGTTATAAGAATCAGATTTCTGAACTGTCTTTATAAGATTTCTGGAACTCTTAATCTAATGTAGGTAGATTTTAAAAAGCTAATGACTGTGGCCGGCGCTGCGGCTCACTAGGCTAATCCTCCACCTTGCAGTGCCCGCACACCGGGTTCTAGTCCCAGTCGGGGCAACGGATTATGTCCCTGTTGCCCCTCTTCCAGGCCAGCTCTCTGCTGTGGCCAGGGAGTGCAGTGGAGGATGGCCCAAGTGCTTGGACCCTGCACCCCATGGGAGACCAGGAGAAGCACCTGGCTCCTGCCATCGGATCAGCGTGGTGCGCCACCGGCTGCAGCGCACCAGCCGTGGCGGCCATTGGAGGGTGAACTAAGGGCAAAGGAAGACCTTTCTCTCTGTCTCTCTCTCTCTCACTGTCCACTCTGCCTGTCAAAAAAATTTTTAAAAAAGCTAATGACTGTAATTCCAATGGAAAACAGGTTGTATTCTAACAATATAGGTTGTATTCTAAGAATGGAATTGCTAAGTATTACCATATATTTTTATCATATTTGTAAAGATGTATTTTATTTATTTGAAAGAGAGTTACAGAGAGAGGTAGAGACACAGAGAGAGGACTTCCATCTGCTGGTTCACTTCCTAGATGGCTGCAATGGCCAGAACTGCGCCAATTCGAAGCCAGGAGCCAGGAGCTTCTTTGAGGTCTCCCACATGGGTGCAGGGGCCCAAGGACTTGGGCCATCTTCTACTGCTTTCCCAGATCCTAGCAGAGAGTTGGATAGGAAGTGGAGCAGCCAGGACTAGAACTGGCACCCACATGGGATACCAGCGCTTCAGACCAGGGCTTTAACCTGCTGCGCCACAGCACTGGCCCCAAGTATTACCATTTCATACTCCTAATGAACTACTTATAAGAAACAAGGGTATAGGTGGCTGCATATGTGTTATTTTCAAACATTTTAGATCAAATACTAAATATAATGAGATTATCTGATTATTGCTAATATTGATGAACAAAATGGGAATAAGAATAATGTGCTCAGGTAGTCAAATACCTATCTCAAAGAGGGCTAACATAAATGAGCTGAAAGCTTCTGTGTGTGCTCTGGAAGAAACTCATCTTGTGTAGCTATAAATCCTACCCAGAATCTCATCGTGTCAGTAGCTAGATTCCAATTCAGCTTTTAAAAAATTATTTAAGGTCTACAAATTTCTTGTGCTTCACATATATAGATACAGGAAGATAATGATACTTTCCAACCCACCCTCCCTTCTACCCATGCTCTCAAACTTCTTCCTGCTCCCTTTCCTATTCCTATTCTTATTTTTTTCACAGACCTATTTCCAGTTAACTTTATACTCATAAGATTAACCCTGTATTAAGTAAAGAGTTCAGCAAATAGTATGATGAAAAAACAAAACTGTTTCTCAACAGTCAAGACAAGGGCTGTCCAAAATCATCCTATCTCAAAGTGCCAACTTAATTCCTATAGATTACATTTTAAGTACTCTGTTAGTTACAACAAATCAGAGAGAACATATGGTAATTATTGCGTTTTGGGGCCAGGCTTATTTCACTAAGTATAGTGATTTCTAGTTGTATCCATTTTGTTACAAATGACAGGATTTCATTTTTAACCACAGTGTAGTATTCCATATTGTATATATACTACAGTCTCTTTATCCAGTCTTCAGTTGGTGGGCATCTGGATTGAATCCATATCTTAGCTATTGTGAATTTAGCAGCAATAAACATGAGGTACAGATCACTCTTTCATGTGCTGCTTTCATTTCCTTTGGGTAAATTCCCAGGAGTAGGATGGTTTTCATATGGTAGGTCTATTTTCAGATTTCCAAGGTATCTACATATTGTCTTCCACAGTGGCTATGTTGCATTCCTACCAACAGTGGATTAGGGAACCTCCCCCCCCCACATCTTCACCAGCATTTATTGTATGTTGATTTTTGTATGAAAACCATTCTAACTGGGGTGAAGTGAAACATTGTGGTTTTTATTTGCATTTCCCTAATGACTAGTGATCCTAAGCATTTTTTCAAGTTTCTGTTGGCCATTTAATTTCTTGTCTTGAAAAATGCCTATTCAAGTCATTTGCCCATTTCTTAACTAGTACAATCTCACTTGAAACTCCCAGATGAAAAGGTGGTTTACTGTTGTAGTGAGGAGCATATTTATTGGGAAAGAAGGACATGCTAAAATTTGTAATGGGAATTATGTGAGAGTATCCTGATGGTACTGGAGACATAGAGATTCTAAATTCTGGATAATGTCTTTGCCAGTAGAAGCCACTATTCAATCTATAGTGGAAGGGGCTACTCTACCCCCAGTAGAAGTACCCTCTGCATCCCTTAGGAAGACAATCTCTCCACTCCTGAGAGGATTAACCTTGCATTGCCTGAAGAATCTGTGATAACCTTCCTTGAACAGAGGTCTCACAATGAATTGCTGTTTTTTTAGAGCTACCCCGCTATTCCTCTTTGTTTCTAAATATAGTTACATTAAATTCCGAACACTTGCAAAATGTATGAGGCAAAATGTGTGATGTGACCTATGAGTAGGTAGACTAGAGTCCAAAGGAACTACTTGAGTTTTTTAATTTATATACACAGAAATCCTACAATATTTATGTCAATGGGCATTAAGGTTATGGGATAGTGATTGAAGGAACATGAAACTGGATCTGTCTGAATTTATTGATATAGTAATACTAAGCAGAGATTCTACATTTAATGTTGCAGGTCGTGGACTTAGAAATGACTATAACAGTTAAGTTGTTTGGGCTGAAACATGAACAAAGTATGTCTTACAGTGAATGAATTTGAATTGTTGGACATTCCTTAATTTAGCATAGAAGAATAGATTTAAAGCCTCGGACAAATTTGAATGTTAGAGTGGATTTATCATTTAAGACACACAAACCCTGGGATCACAAGAGAGTCCAAAAAATAGGCATTTCCCAAGAACTGTGGGAAATAAATTTGTGAGAGGAGTCCTGGCATCTCTGAAATCTCTTTGATCAATTGTCCATGTAGACCAGCAGTTATAGTGTGTAATAGTCCATTTTCTGTTGCTATAACAAAATGCTGAAAGATGAGTAATATATAAATAAAGGAGATTTATTTGTTTCACAGTTTAGGTGATTTTCTGCTATGATGTTGGACTCAACTCAGCTCTGAAGAGACCCATATAGTGCATGGCATCAAAATAGTGGAGAGCAAGCAGGAGGGAGAGATTATATGGCAAGTCAGAAAGCCAGAGAACCAGGAGGGTTCGTATTTCCTTTTTTATAAAAAAATCACATTCACAGGAACTCACTTCATGAGATGAACATTAGTTGCTCCTTAATGCAGTGCTTCCAGTGATCTAATTACTTTGCATTAAGCCCTACCTCTTGAAGTTTCCATGACCTCCCAACACTGCAACACTGACGACTACACTTCCAACACATGAAATTTTGGAGGGCAAGCACATGCAAACCATAACACAGAGGGAACCTAAATACAATGGGAATATTTAAATCCCACAGTAGCAGGGGCCAAGTGGTAGTAGTAGCACTCAACTCTCAAAGGCAAGGTGGGCTGTGAAGTAGTACGCTAGCTTTGCGTTGTTCATAAGCCCTTTTTCTTTGTTTTTTCATTTATTAAACTTTTATTTAATGAATACAAATTTCCAAAGTACAGCTTATGGGTTACAATGACTTCCCCCCTCCCAAAACTTCCCTCCCACCAGCAACCCTCCCCTTTCCCGCTCCCTCTCCCCTTCCATTCACATCAAGATTCATTTTCAATTCTCTTTATATACAGAAGATCAGTTTAGTATATATTAAGTAAAGATTTCAACAGTTTGCCCCCATATAGCAACACAAAATGAAAAAAATACTGTTGGAGTACTAGTTATAGCATTAAATAACAGTGTACAGAACATTAAAGGCAGAGATCCTACATTTTTTTTAAAAAATTAATTAATTTTCTATGCCAGTTCCAATTTAACACCAGGTTTTTTTTTTTCATTTCCAATTCTCTTTATATACAGAAGATCGATTCAGCATATAATTAGTTAAAATCTCATCAGTTTGTACCCACACAGAAACACAAAGTGTAAAAATACTGTTTCAGTACTAGTTATAGCATCACTTCACATTAGACAACACATTAAGCACAGATTCCACATGAGATGTAAGTACACAGTGACTCCTGTTGCTGACAATTTGACACTCCTGTTCATGGCGTCAGTAATCTCCCTAGGCTCTAGTCATGAGCTGCCAGGGCTATGGAAGCCTTTAGAGTTCGCTGACTTTGGTCTTATTCCGATAGTGTCGTAGTCAAAGTGGAAGTTCTCCTCCCTTCAGAGAAAGGTACCTCCTTCTTTGATGGCCCCGTTCTTTCCACTGGGATCTCACTCACAGAGATCTTTCATTTAGGTCTTCTTCTTTTTTTATCTTTTCCATGGTATCTTGGCTTTCCATGCCTACAATACTCTCATGGGCTCTTCAGCCAGATCCTAATGCCTTAAGGGCTGACTCTGAGGCCAGAGTTTTGTTTAGGACATCTGCCATTCTATGAGTCTGCTGTGTATCCCACTTCCCATGTTGGATCCTTCTCTCCCTTTTTAATTCTATCAGTTAGTATTAGCAGACACTTGTCTTGTTTGTGTGATCCCTTTGACTCTTAGACCTATCAGAGCCATCAATTGTGAACTGAAATTGATCACTTGGACTAGTGAGATGGCATTGGTACATGCCACCTTGATGGGATTGTATTGGAATCCCTGGCACATTTCTATCTCCACCATTTGGGGCAAGTCCGATTGAGCATGTCCCAAATTGTACATCTCGTCCCTCTCTTTTTCCACTCTTAAATTTAACAGGGATCACTTTTCAGTTAAAATTTAAACACCTAAGAATAATTGTGTATTAATTACAGAGTTCAACCACTAGTACTAGAGCAACAACAACAACAAATACTAAAAAGGATAAAGTATTACATTGTACATCTAGAGTCAGGACAAGAGCTGATCAGGTCATTGTTTCTTATAGTGTCCATTTCACTTCAAAGGTTTCCCCTTTGGTGCTCAGTTGTCACTGATCAGGGAAAACAAATGATATTTGTTTCTTTGGGACTGGCCATAAGCCCTTTTTCAGCTCCAATAAGTTTTCTTCTATTTTTAGTTTCTTGTTTTTATTATGAAATGATGCTTGTTTTTATCAAATATATTTCTGTTAATTGTCCTGGTTTTTTTCCTTTATATTAGTATTATGTTTTATTACATTAATTTTTTTTGGTATTATGCACTAAAGTTTAGTTGATGTTTCCTGCCTCATGAAAAAAAATAGTAAGTATATATATACATACCATTGGGTCTAAGTAAAAATAACAAAGTCCCTATGGACCTTTTAGATATATACTGAGGAAGAATAATACTTCTTTAATTGGAGGTGTGTTCTCATTCTTTCTTGCTATAAATATTTTATGGAGTAATATTTTCCCCTATGAATCACAAGAAAGATGTATGAATAATGTAATTTAACTTCATCTTAAGTTGACAGTATTTGCTCACAAAAAAAGAATAATTAGAGTGTCCAGATAACTGTCCAAACTAGTGACTCTGTGGTGTTTATAGTGGCCCTGAGTGGGCCATCTATAAAATTACTTTTGTTTATAGCCCAATCATTAATGTGATAATGCCAGTTTTTGCCTTATGAATATGTTGCCACAGAATTTTACACTTTAGTACAAAGAGCTGTAACACTGTTGATATTATTTGGATATTGAATGGGTATCTAATTTGATAAAGAACAAAGTTTTAGATCTCTTGGACAAGTATCTGTATGTGGGTGACAAAACCTTTTTACTGAATTGTGACCAAAATATCAAATATGAGCTGGTACAGAAAAATGGAGCCATCCCTAATTTTGAAAGAATCCTTAACAGTGATATAACATAAATGGTGATCTCTTGATGTATTTTCAAATGTTCATATGTAGATAATGTCAGTAATTTCACTGGCAAATTAATTTGTTCAGCTATTCAGAGAGTCAGTCTGGGAATCCCATTGCAATTCATTGCTACTTCAAATTAGATGCTACACAGCAAGGATACAGATAGGATTATTGAAGTTCCTAGTAAAGTTTTTCTGTATTTTTTCTAGGTCACAATGTTTTCCATTCCCTATTATTTGGAACTCTGAGAATACAACACGATTCCCATTTAAGCACTAGAATAGATCCAAAATTTGTCATTTTAGGAAACATTTGACCATACCTGAAGGCACTCCTGCAGTCAATTCTATGTACAGGTAGGTAGGCTCTCTACCTCAGCAAGAATACAAGTTTGGTCTCAAAATCTAACATAATATCAGCTTCATCTTTAGCCTATTAGGTATCTAAAGCATACAGGTTTCACTTTAATCAATACCCTGGGGCATTGGAATTCTTGACATACTTTGGAGAGCTCAACCTTCAAGTGATTGTTTTCTAGCTTCTGCTAAATGTACAACTGAAACAACTGATTTGAGAGAGAGTACCTGCACTATATGGGCTATCATTTTTTTTTTTATTCTTATAGTTTAGTTGTATCTCTCAACCAAGTTAGATCTATAGACTGTATTAGCTGAATACACAGTGGAAATACTTTCACTTTAGTTACAATTTAATCATTTAATGATGGCTTTTAAGAAGTTTCTATGTAACAAACATGTTTGAAAAACATCCTCTGTTTATTAATATTTATTTTATTTATTTGAAAGAGTTACAAAGATGGGGAGGGGGGAGAGAGAGAGAGAGAGAGAGAGAGAGAGAGAGAGAGAGAGACTTCCATCCACTGGGTCACTCCCCAAATGGCTGCAACAGCCAGTTTAGCTGATATAAAGTCAGGAGCCTTGAGAGCTTCTTTCGGGTTACTCATGTGAGTGCAATGGCCCAAGCACTCGGGCTATCTTCTGCTGCTTCCCAGGCCATAGCAGAGAACTGGATTGGAAGTGGAAAAGCTGGGACTCGAAGAGGCGCCCATGTAGGATGTCAGAGTTGCAGGCCAGGGCTTCAAACCTCTGTGCCACAGTACTGGCCCCAAACCTCTTCTGTTCTTTGGAAAAACAAAAAGCCCTCCTGAAGATAATATTTCATTAAGGAGTTTTCCTTCTATGTATATGAATATTATCCACTTCTAATTTCCTTTTCTTGTAATTTTTAACTATGTTTTGGTAATAGTGTTTTATAGACTCATAAAGTAAGTATTTTCTCTTTAAGTTTTAAAAGAATTGATGTGAAATTGATATTATTTTTTCTTTAACTATTTGGTAGAATTCACCAGGGAAACAGAATAAGCCTAGAGATTTATTTGTGGGCAGGATTTTGACTTTTGAATTCATTTTCTGTTATTATTATTATTATTATTATTATTATTATTATTATTATTGGATAAGATTTGGGCGTTTGTGTTTTCCAAGGACTAATCATTTTATCCAACCTCCATATAAACTGACTTTTTTTCTTAACATCCTTTTTTATGATTTTATTATCTTTTTGTGTATGTGTAATTCAAAAATTATCTGAAAAACACACATGCTCAGGACCGGTGCTGTGGCTTAGTTGGTAAAGCTGCCGCCAACAGTGCCAGCATCCTCTATGGGTGTCGGTTCCAGACCCGGCTGCTTCACTTCCAATCCAGCTCTCTGCTATGGCCTGGGATAGCAGTAGAAGATGGCCCAAGTCCTTGGACCCCTGCACCTTTGAGAGAGACCCGGAAGATTCTCCTGGCTTCTAGCTTCAGATTGATGTAGCTCCAGCCACTGAAGCCAATTGAGGAGTGAACCAGGAGATTGGAAGACCTCTCTCTCTCTCTTTCTCTCTCTCTCTCTCTCTTTCTCTCTCTCTTTTCCCTGCTTTTCTCTCTGTGTAACTGAACAAATAAATAATTAATCTTTTTAAAGGACACACATGCTCATCTTTATGTGACCCCATATGATGTTTCATTACATGTATATATTTACCAATCAGGGTAAATATATTTATACTTTCAAGCATTTAACATTTCTTTAGAGTGAAAATATCCAAAAATCCTATCCTCTAGAGTTGTTTCTTAATAGAGAAATGTATAATATTTTTAAAGAGTTAATTTTTTTTAAACTTTTATTTAATGAATATAAATTTCCAGTGTACAGCTTATGGATTACAATGGCTTCCCCATCCCATAACTTCCCTCCCACCAGCAACCCTCCCCTCTCCCGCTCCCTCTCCCCTTCCATTCACATCAAGATTCATTTTCAATTCTCTTTATATACAGAAGATCAGTTTAGCATACATTAAGTAATGATTTCAACAGTTTGCACCCACATAGAAACACAAAGTGAAACATACTGTTTGAATACTAGTTATAGCATTAAATCACAGCACATTAAGGACAGAGATCCCACATGAGGAGCAAGTGCACAGTGACTCCTGTTGTTGACCCAACAAATTGACACTCTAGTTTATGGCACCAGCAACCCCCTAGGCTGTTGTCATGAGTTGCCAAGGCTATGGAAGCCTTCCAAGTTCTCCGACTCTGATCATATTTAGACAAGGTCATAAAAGACAGAGTGAGGATAGTAACCAATGATCCTAAGAGTGGCATTCACCAGGTCTGAACAATTATACAGCATTAAGTGGGGAAGAGGACCATCAGTACACACAGGTTGGGAGTAGAGCCATTGGTGGTAGAGTAGAGGTTATGATTACAAAGGAATGAGGCCCAAGTGTGCTAGACAGGGTCTAGAACAAAGGACAGAGTCATTATTAGAGGAGCTAAGAGAAGGTGCTGTGGAAGCTACAATTAAGTTTTCTGATTGAGAGGCAAATAAAACCTGACAGAAGGGGCTTGATAATAATCTGTTGGGCTTTAGGCCTTATAAGTTAAGAGGCCCACACCTATCTATCTCTTCACATGGGGTACATCTTAAGGGAGGTATGAACCTCCTAGGGGAAGGCACTCTGTTGACTTTCATTACTTGGCTGGCCTGGGAGGAGAGCTGGCCAGGTAAAGGCAGGGGGCATCTCTAACAAGAAATTGACAGTTCTGCCTGCAATGTTGCTGACCCTACTTGGCTGTCCCCTCAGCTGCAGTGGTCACTTTGGAAGTTGGGCTGAGTGAAGGGCTTTTCAGCTTAGAGCCAATAAGATCTGTGGCTCTGACCTGGGCATCCTTCGACTCCAGGGCAGGCCCATTTCCAGTGATCCAACTCTTGGCAGAGCTGCCAGGGCTCTTCCCAAGCTGACTTCTGCTGAAGCCCAGGCTTACCACTTTGAAAGCCACTGCAGTGGACTGGCCTGTTGGGTCTCCTTGAGGGCAGATCACTGTACAGACCAGCCATTAATAGGCCTGCCATCCATTGCTTCTGATGCCTAGCTTTCTTTTCCTCCTGGTTTGTGTTAAAGCTGACCAGAGGATGCAAGTCAAGGGAGTGCCGGTGTCCCATCTCTAATCTTCGGTGGCCTTAACTACAAGTCTATAGTCACAGGCATGTTCTGTAGTAGTTTTTCTAAGGTAGACAATGCCCATGAGGAAAATTATATTCTCACTTTAAAACTTTCTTTCCCTTTGGTCTGAAAGGGAGGTTTTTTCTACTTACTGTATACTTCGCTGATGGCGAAGTGAATCTAGCTATGAGATTATTATTTAAGTTCTTATTTTGGCTATGCTATTACAGAAAAATGTTAGCCATCTCTTTCATAAGGTCTAAAGATTAAATTGTGAGTCCTACAGATTCCTTCATAATAGAATTAGTTTCCTACCTTGAGGAGAATAGAGAAAAGAAAGAACAAGTTGGGCTTAGAATAGAGAAATGAGGGAGCAAGTCCTAGATCGCTTGCTGACAATAGCTATATCACATGAATACTTAGCAAACAGTTTCAACCATTAGATTACAACTTAAGAAAACATTTACCAGAAGGTCCAATGCTTTCTATAAATTTTAAGAATCATGTATTTGGAAACACCTCTTAAATATCTAACATGGTGTAGTTTGTTTAACCATTAAACTTAAGCACAACCATATAAAATGTTTTTAGTTTCTTTCTACCAACAAGTTTAAAACATATGATGCAGAGATTCAGGTCACACGAATTAAAATGTATCTTTGATTAATTTTAGCAGCTTAAATTTATGGACAATCTTATGTATAAGCCAATTAAAATAAAACTCTTAATAAAATTTTCCCATGTGGACATACAATATGTACACACATATAATATAATAACCAATATAGCAATTTTAATAATAGCTTTTAAAATCTTTAACTCTTTTTGTAGATTGCCAATTGATCTGAATTGCTTTTTGTTTTTAGTAACCTCAGTTAACCAGACTTTCTCTCAGTTGGTACTGTTAATACATTATTGGCTTCATCTGTTTACAGAGCCATCCCAAAGTACTGAATACAATAGAAGTGGCTGGAAAAAGTCCATAGGAACCTATAGGAGGACAGGTAAACACAGAACCAACAACGCTTTAGTTTTATGAGCAGCAAATCATATATAATGAGTTAATTTAAGTTATACATGTTTCATGTATTTCATGTATATAGATTTAGGAACATAGAGATACAAAAACTGTGTGACAGCTTCTCATTCATTCCTGGTATAATCAATTATTGTTGTTCTTGTTTTTTCTTTATCAATTTTACTGGTTACATAAATTTTATTAAGCATTTAAAATTTATTTGTATTTGAGAGGCAGAGATGGGCAGAGAGAGATGATAGATAGATAATAGACAGATGATACCTAACTAGCAAGTTAGATGAAAGAGAAACAAAGATTAAAAAAAAAACGAGAGACAGAGAGCTCCTGTATGCAGGTTAGATCCCCAAATGCATGCAAAGATGGGGAATGGTCTGGAGCTAGAGTCAGGAATGCAATCCATGTCTCCATATGGTTGCCAGGGACTCAACCACTTGTGAAGTTACCCTTCTACCTCCCAATCTGTGCAGTATTCAGAATCTGGATTGAAAGTGGAGACTGAAAATTAACTCAGGTGCACAGATACATTCTAACTGGTATCTTAATCACTAAGCAAAATGCCCACCCAGGGGAGAGGGAGCGGGAAAGGGGAGGGTTGTGGGTGGGAGGGAAGTTTTGGGAGGGGGAAGCCATTGTAACCCATAAGCTGTACTTTGGAAATTTATATTCATTAAATAAAAGTTTAATAATAAAAAAAAAACCCTGTGTCTTGTACTTTGTTTCATGTCTATATCACTTAATTAAATTTTAATTCATTGATTTCAATTATTAACATTATTTCTTCTTGTCTACTTATTTTGTTTTTAGCTTAATACTTTATTATTGTTGAGAAAACATTTTTACATAAATTCTCATGCTACTGTGATATTAATATAGAGAACAGATTCAATGTAATTTATAGAAACAATTTTAAAATATGACTTCCGTCCCTCTGTCTTTTCCTCTCTCCCTTCTTTCTCTTTCTTTCTCTTTCTCTCTCTCTTCCCTCTGTTCTCTTTCTTTCCCTTTTTTTTAGTTTTTGAGATAACATTTTTAATTCATGTTTTAGTCAAAAGCTCAATGCTCCACTAAATAAAAAGTTCAGCAAGTAAAATGTAAAAAGACCCTAGTTCAGCAGGAATATAAGCAAGGGCTATAAACAATAACCAAATGAAAAATTACCAGTTTACCAATATACAGTGATTTTAAAAATAATTACAGATAATTACAGCTATATTTGATTTTCCAACACTGGTATTTTACAATGAAAGTTGAGAACATTAACTTTAGCCACTTGTGGTTTTCATTTTAAAGATTTTATTTGTTTATTTGAGAGGTAGAGTTACAGACAGTGAGAGAGAGAGAGAGAGATCTTCCATCTATTGGTTCACTCTCCAAAAGGCCGCAATGGCCAGAGCTACACCAATCCGAAGCCAGGAGCCAGGGACTTCTTCCTGGTCTTCCATGTGGGTGCAGGAGCCCAAGGACTTGGGCCATCTTCCACTGCTTTCCAAGGCCATAGCAGAGAGCTGGATTTGAAGAGGAGAGCCAGGACTTGAAACAGTGCCCATAGGGGATGCCTGCACTGTATGCGGAGGATTAACCTGTGCCATGGCACCGGCCCCGCCACTTGTTTTTTATTTCCAGCTTTTACTGAGATATAATTGCAAATAAGATTTGAATTTATTTGCCATGTACAGTACAACATGTACTATTACATGTATGTATATATATATATATATATATATAACAAAAACTGGTTTATCTATCATCAATCATAATTCTGTTTTTGTGGTGAGAATATTTAAGGTCTACATTCAACAAATTTCAAGTCTACAACACAAGATTGTTAACTATATTCACTATGCTATAAATTAGATTCCCAAAATTATTCATCTTATAATTGAAAATATATATCCTTTGATCAATATCTATAAATTGCAGCATTAGTCACAATAGCCAAAGTATGAAAATAACTCCAAGTGTGTGTCAGCAGATGAATGTACAAAGAAGTATTAATTATATATATGTGTTTTGTATGTCTTCATTATATTTATTACATGCTTTCATTATATAATGTTATATATTCAGTTAGGTACATATATAGTGTTATATGTATATTATATATAATGTTTTATATTCAGATAGATATTTATTATATATATAATTATATATTCATATATATAAATGGGAATCCTGACATTTTGAATGACATGGATGAACTTCCTAAATGAATTAAATCAGACAAAGACAAATACTAGGTGATCCTACTTTTAAGTGTATTCAAAAACATCCACTTTCTTCTTTTTTGAGTAAGATTTCCAGTTTTATCCCCAGGCACTGTGTTATGTTGTGCATTTTCAAAAGTTTGGTATAATTTAGCTTCTAATTTTCTTATTTTTAATCATTGTAAATTTATAAGTGTATTGAATGATTTCCAAATGTTTCTGGGTAGCATAGATATTTAATTATTACTGGTTTCTAATATAATTTCATGTGACCAATGAAAGTGTTACTGGAGAAATTGCAGGGTTCTTGTTTTCGAGCAAGAAAGAATTCAGGCATGAGACAGAGAGTAGTGGGAGGTAAAAGTAGCAGTTTATTAGGGTAGGGACATCCATAAAAACAGAAGGGCACCTCTCCAGACAGGACCTGAGAGAGAGTGCCCAATCTACAATTAGGCTGGGGTTTTTAAAGAAGTGGATCTTTGTCTTCACATGCTTCCTCCTGGAAAGAAAGACTGAATGGATGTCAATGTTAAGAAGCTTCTTCCTGTGGAAGGTCTGAAACAAAGGACTTTATGGATGCAAATGTTGTCAGACAGGAGAAAGGTAGCAGGGTGTTTGAGATGCAGATACTGGGCTGCACCTGGGAGATTGTGGAAGATTTGTCAGGCAGGAAGCAGGAGGGGTGAGGGCCTCCACCTGGCAGGTTATCAGGTAGAAGAGGGCTGGGGAGACAGGATGCGAACTCTGGGCTTCCCCTGGAACATTGTTAGGATGACTTTGACATGCAGATGCATATAGATGTCTTCTCTTTAGGCCTGTCACACACACATAAGCTCATAACTGACTTCCTACCTAACAAAAGTATTCTATTATTTTATTCCATTTAAATTCATTAAGACTTACTATGTATGTCAACATTTGATCTGTCCCAGTGGATATTCTATGTTATTCTTAATAGGATGTGTTATCTATACCTGTGTTTAGTAATCTAAAAATTTCTGCTAGGTCAAGTATATTTATATTATGATTCAAATAATCTATGTTTTACTACTTTGTCTACTTGTACTGTTTTTTGAGAGAGACCTTAAAATATTTGATCATGATTATGCATTTGCATATTTCCTTCTTAATTTTTGTCAATTTGTGTTCTGGTATTCAGAAACTCTTCAGAGTTGAAAATACATTTGTATTATTATGTGTTTTGATGAATTAAAAATTTTGTTCTGAAATAATTCTGTTTGTGACATTACCCTTTTTCATAAGTCTACATTTTCTGACATTAAATTTACCATACTATATCTGTTTGTCCTTTCAATTTATATATATATATATATATATATATATATCCTTATATTTAAACTGTTATTTCTTATAAAGCACCGAATTGGCCAGCGCCGTGGCTCAACAGGCTAATCCTCCACCTTGCGGCGCCAGCACACCGGGTTCTAGTCCCGGTTGGGGCGCCAGATTCTATCCCAGTTGCCCCTCTTCCAGGCCAGCTCTCTGCTATGGCCCGGGAAGGCAGTGGAGGATGGCCTAAGTCCTTGAGCCTTGCACCCGCATGGGAGACCAGGAGAAGCACCCGGCTCCAAGCTTCGGATCAGCGCGATGCGCTGGCCGCAGTGGCCATTGGAGGGTGAACCAAGGGCAAAAAGGAAGACCTTTCTCTCTGTCTCTCTCTCTCACTATCCACTCTGCCTGTCAAAAATAATAATAATAATAATAATAAAAAGCACTGAATTGTGTTTTGCTTTCTTCTATCAACCTCAGATTTTCAATTATAGTGTTTAGACCATTTGTATTTATTGTAATTTTTGTTATGTTTGGTTTTAGTATACCATATTGCTTTGTTTTCTGTTTGTGTCTTCCTTATTGTTGTGTTGTTTCTTTTCTGATCTCTTTTGTATATTTTAGTATTTAATATATTGCTTTATTGACTTTAGCTATATTTTATGTTATTTTTAGTGTTTACTGAAAAACAGTTGCATTTTGGAGACTGGCTTATTTCACTAAGTACAATGATTTCCAGTTGCATGCAATTTTTGAAAATAGCAAGATTTCATTTTTTTACTGCAGAGTAGTATTCCATTGGGCACATATACTTAATTTCTTTATCTAGTCTTCAGTTTATGGACATCTGGTTTGATTCTGTATCTTAGCTATATGAATTGAGCTGCAATAAATATGGGGGACAAGATCACTCTTTCATGTGCTGATTTCATTTCCTTTGGGTAAATTCCCAGGAGTAGGATGGCTGGGTCATATGATAGGTCTATAATCAGGTTTCTGAAGTGTCTCCCTAATGTCTTACACATTGGCTGTGCCAGTTTACATTCCCAACAATAGTGTATTAGGATACCTTTTTCCCCACATCCTCATCAGCATTTGTTGTTTATTGATTTCTGTATGAAAGCTGTTCTAACTGCAGTGAGGTGAAACCTCATTGTGGTTTTGATTTGCATTTCCCTGATGGCTAGTGATCCTGAGCATTTTTTTTAAGTTTCTATTAGCCATCTAAATTTCCTCCTTGAAAAATGCCTATTCAAGTCCTTAGCCCTCTTCTTAACTGGATTGGATTGTTGTAGTTGAGTTCCTTGAGCTCTTTATATATCCTGGATATTAATCATTTATCAGTTGCACGGTTTGCAAATATTTTCTCCCATTCTCTCAGTTGCCTATTTACTTTGCTGAGTGTGTCTAATTCAGTTCAGAAGCTTTTCCGCTTGATGTAATCTCAGTTCTTAATATTGTCTGTGATTGCCTCTGTTTCTGTTTTTTTTATTCCAAAGTACTCTTTGCCTATGCCAGTGTATTGCAGAGTTTCCACAATATTCTCTAGTAATTTGATGGTATCAGGTCATAGATTTAGGTTCATTATCTATGTTGAGTGGATTTTTTGTATAAGTTGTAAAGTAGGGGTCTTGTTTCATAATTCTGCATTCAGAGACCCAGTTCTCCCAGTATCATTTGTTGAAGTTGAAGAGACTGTCCTTGTTCCAGGGACTGATTTTAGTTCCTTTGTCAAAGATAAGTTTGTTGTAGACATGTGGATCAATTTTTGGAGTTTATGTTCTAATTCATTGGTCTACACGTGTGTTTTTGTGCCAGTACCAGGCCTTTCTTTTTTTTTTAACTTTTGTTTAATGAATATAAATTTCCAGTGTACAGCTTATGGATTACAATGGCTTCCCCCTCCCATAACTTCCCTCCCACCCACAACCCGCCCCTCTCCCGCTCCCTCTCCCCTTCCATTTGCATCAAGATTCATTTTCAATTCTCTTTATATACAGAGGATCAGTTTAGCATACATTAAGTAATGATTTCAACGGTTTGCACCCACATAGAAACACAAAGTGAAACATACTGTTTGAGTACTAGTTATAGCATTAAATCAAAATGTACAACACATTAAGGACAGAGATCCCACATGAGGAGCAAGTGCACAGGGGCTCCTGTTGTTGACCCAACAAATTGACACTCTAGTTTATGGCGCCAGTAACCACCCTAGGCTGTCGTCATGAGTTGCCAAGGCTATGGAAGCCTTCCAAGTTCTCCGACTCTGATCATATTTAGACAAGGTCATAAAAGACAGGGTGAGGATAGTAACCAATGATCCTAAGAGTGGCATTTACCAGGTCTGAACAATTATACAGCATTAAGTGGGGAAGAGCACCATCAGTACACACAGGTTGGGAGTAGAGCCATTGGTGGTAGAGTAGAGGTTATGATTACAAAGGAATGAGGCCCAAGTGTGCTAGACAGGGTCTAGAACAAAGGACAGAGTCATTATTAGAGGAGCTAAGAGAAAGGTGCTGTGGAAGCTACAATTAAGTTTTCTGATTGAGAGGCAAATAAAACCTGACAGAAGGGGCTTGATAATAATCTGTTGGGCTTTAGGCCTTGTAAGTTAAGAGGCCCAGACCTATCTATCTCTTCACATGGGGTACATCCTAAGGGAGGTGTCAACCTCCTAGGGGAAGGCACTCTGTTGACTTTCATTACTTGGCTGGCCTGGGAGGAGAGCTGGCCAGGTAAAGGCAGGGGGCATCTCTAACAAGAAATTGACAGTTCTGCCTGCAATGTTGCTGACCCTACTTGGCTGTCCCCTCAGCTGCAGTGGTCACTTTGGAAGTTGGGCTGAGTGAAGGGCTTTTCAGCTTAGAGCCAATAAGATCTGTGGCTCTGACCTGGGCATCCTTCGACTCCAGGGCAGGCCCATTTCCAGTGATCCAACTCTTGGCAGAGCTGCCAGGGCTCTTCCCAAGCTGACTTCTGCTGAAGCCCAGGCTTACCACTTTGAAAGCCACTGCAGTGGACTGGCCTGTTGGGTCTCCTTGAGGGCAGATCACTGTACAGACCAGCCATTAATAGGCCTGCCACCCATTGCTTCTGATGCCTAGCTTTCTTTTCCTCCTGGTTTGTGTTAAAGCTGACCAGAGGATGCAAGTCAAGGGAGTGCCCAATTCCCATCTCTAATCTTCGGTGGCCTGAACTACAAGTCTATAGTCACAGGCATGTTCTGTAGTAGTTTTTCTAAGGTAGACAATGCCCATGAGGAAAATTATATTCTCACTTTAAAACTTTCTTTCCCTTTGGTCTGAAAGGGAGGTTTTGTCTACTTACTGTATACTTCGCTGATGGCGAAGTGAATCTAGCTATGAGATTATTATTTAAGTTCTTATTTTGGCTATGCTATTACAGAAAAATGTTAGCCATCTCTTTCATAAGGTCTAAAGATTAAATTGTGAGTCCTACGGATTCCTTCATTATAGAATTAGTTTCCTACCTTGAGGAGAATAGAGAAATGAAAGAACAAGTTGGGCTTAGAATAGAGAAATGAGGGAGCAAGTCCTAGATCGCTTGCTGACAATAGCAATGTCACATGAATACTTAGCAAACAGTTTCAACCATTAGATAACAACGTAATTAAACATTTACCAGAAGGTCCAATGCCTTCTATAAATTTTAAGAATCATGTATTTGAAAACACCTCTTAAATATCTAACATGGTGTAGTTTGTTTAACCATTAAACTTAAGCACAACCATATAAAATGTTTTTTGTTTCTTTCTACCAACAAGTTTAAAACATATGATACACAGATTCAGGTCACACGAATTAAAATGTATCTTTGATTGATTTTAGCAGCTTAAATTTATGGACAATCTTATCTATAAGCCATTTAAAATACCAGGCCTTTCTAATTGTAACTGCCCTGTAGTATGTCTTTAATTCTGGTATTATGCCTCTGGCTTTGTTTTCATTTTTTTATTATTAAATATTGCTTTAGTTATTCAGGTTCTCTTGTGTTACCATATGAATTTTAGCATCACTGTTTCTAGATCTGAGAAGAATCTTCTTGTTATTTTTATTGGGTCACATTGAATCTCTAAATTGCTTTTGGTAGTATGAATATTTTGATGATATTGATCCCTTTAATCTAATTGAACATGAAAGATTTTTTTCATTTTTGTGTTTCTTCTTCTATTTCTTTAATGTTTGTAATTTTCATCAGAGAAATCTTTGATTCCCTTGGTTAAATTTATGTCAAGATATTTAATGTTTTTGTAGCCATTGTGATTGGGACTGATCTTAGAAATTCTTTCTCAAACATAGTATGATCTGTATAGAAAAAGGCTGTTGATTTTTTGTGTTAATTTTATATCCTGTCAATTTGTGAAAATCTTTTGTGAGTTCCATTAGTTTCTTAGTGAAGTCTTTTGGATCCCTAATATATAGAAACATCTGATATCCAAATAGGGATAGTTTGACTTCCTCTTTCCCAATTTATATCCCTTTGATTTCTTTTTCTTGCCTAGTGACTGTGACTTTACTGAATAGCAGTGGTGAGAGTGGACATCCCTGTGTGGTTCGAGATCTTAGTAGGAGCACTTCTAACTTATCCCCATTCAATAAGATGCTGGCTGAGTGTCTGTCATAGAATGCCTGGATTGTGTTGAGGAATGTTCATTCTAGATCCAGTTTGCTTAAGGTTTACATCAGGAAAGATGCTGTATTTTATCAAATGCTTTCTCTGCATCTATTGAGATAATTATATGGTTTTTGTTCTTCATTTTTTAAAAGATTTGTTTATTTGAAAGTCAGAGTTACACAGAGAGAGAAAGAGAGGCAGAGAGAGAGAAAGATAAGGTTTCCGTACTCTGGTTCACTCCCCAGTTTGCAGCAACAGCCACAGCTGTGCCGGTCAGAAGCCAGGAACCAGGAGCTTCATCCAGGTCTCCCATGCGGGTGCAGGAGCCCAAGGACTTGGACCATCTTCAAATGCTTTCCCAGGCCTTAGCAAAGAGCTGGATTGGAACTGGAGAAGCCAGGACTTGAACCAGTGCCCATATGGGATGCTGGCACTGCAGGCGACAACTTTACCCACTATGCCACAGCACCAGCCCCTGTTCTTCAGTTTTTTAAAGTGATGTATCAAATTTATTGATTTGCAAATGTTGAACCATCCTTGCATAACAGGGATAGATCCCATTTGGTCCAGGTGAATTATCTTTTTGATGTATTTTTGGATTTGATTAGCTAGTATTTTGTTGAGGAATTTTGCATCTATGTTCATCAGGGATACAACTTTATATTTATTTTTTGTATCTTTTCCCAGTTTAGGAATTAAGGTGGTGCTGGCTTCATAAAGGAGTTTTGTAGGATTCCCTCCCTTCCAAATGTTTTGAATAGCTTTAGAAAAATTGGAGTTCGTTCTTCTTTAAATGTCTGATAGAATTCAGCAGAGAAGCCATATGGTCCTGGACTTTTCTATGTTACAAGGGTCTGTAATGCTGATTCAGTCTCCCTCTGGGTTATTGGTCTGTTTAGATGTTCTGTGTCTTCATGACTCAATTTTGATAGTTTGTATTTGTTTTGGAATCTATCCATTTCTTCTAGGTTTTCCAATTTATTGGCACACAACTCTTTGTAGTGATTCCTAATTATTCTTTTTATTTCTGTGTTATCTGTTGTTATTTCTTTTTTCGCCTCCTATTTTATCAATTTGTGTATTTGCTCTCTTCTATTTTTTTTAGTCAGGTGGGCCAATATTACTTCAAATGTGCTTATTTAAAAAGAATTATCTTCTTTTACCGATGCTTTGTATTTTTTATTTCAGTTTTGTTTATTTTTCGCAAATATTCGTAATTTCTGCCTACAAATTTTGGGTTTGTCTTGCTGCTGTCTTTCTATGTCCTTGAGATGCATTAATAGCTCATTTCTTTAGTGTCTTTCCAATTTCTTGTTGTAGGCACCTTTTGCTCTAAACTTGCCTCTTAACACTGATTTTGCTGTATCCCATAAGTTTTCTTATCTTGTGTTGGTGACTTCATTCCTTTCCAGAATTACTTTGGTTTGTCTTTTGATTTCTTCTCTAACCCACTGTTAATTCAGCAGTATGTTGTCCATTTACCATGTGCTTGCATATCATCTAGTGATCCTTGAGTTGCTGATTTCCAGCTTCATTCCATTCTGGTCAGAGAAAATGCATGTTATGGTTTCTATTTTTTCTTTTTTTATCACTTTATTTTTTAACTTTTATTTAATAAATATAAATTTCCAAAGTACAGCTTATGGATTACAGTGGCTTTTCCCCCCATAATTTCCCTCCCACCTGCAACCTCCCATCTCCAGCTCCGTCTCCATTCCATTCACATCAAGATTCATTTTCCATTATCTTTATATACACAAGATCTATTTAGCATATATTAAGTAAAGATTTCATCAGTTTGCACCCAAACAGAAACACGAAGTGTAAAATACTGTTTGAGTACTAGTTATAGCATTAATTTACATTGTGCAACACAATAAGTACAGAGATCCTACATGGGAAGTAAGTGCTAAGTGACTCCTGTTATTGATTTAGCAAATTGACACTCTTGTTTATGGCGTTATTAATCACCCTAGGCTCTTGTCATGAGTTTCCAAGGCTATGGAAGCATTTTGAGTTTGCCGACTCCAATCATATTTTGACAAGCTCATAGTCAAAGTGGAAGTTCTCTCCTCCCTTCAGAGAAAGGTACCTCATTCTTCAATGGCCCATTCTTTCCTCTGGATCTCACTGGCAGAGATCTTTCATTTAGGTTTTTTTTTTTTTTTTTGCCAGAGTGTCTTGGCTTTCCATGCCTAAAATACTCTCATGGTCTCTTCAGCCAGATCCAAATGCCTTAAGTGCTGATTCTGAGGCCAGAGTGCTGTTTGGAACATCTTCCATTCTGTGAGTCTGCTGTGTATCCAGCTTCCCATGTTGGATCATTCTCTCCTTTTTAATTCTATCAGGTAGTATTAACAGAGACTAGTCTTGTTTATATGATCATTTTGATTCTTAATACTTTTTTTATGATCAATTGTGACCTGAAAATGATCACTTTGATTAGTGAGATGGCATTGGTGCTTCAATCCTTGATGGGATTGAATTGGAATCCACTATTTTTTGAATTTTCTGATTCATGCTTTATGTCATAGCATGAAGTCTATTCTAGAGAGAAAGATTCATGCACTGATGAGAAGAATATGTATTCTGCAAATGTATGATGAAAAGTTATGTAGATATTGGTTAAGTCCATTTGATCTATAGTGTCAATTACCTCTGTTGTATCTGTTAATTTCTTGTCTTGTTGATCCATCTTTAATGAAATGGGGTGTTTATATCCCACATTACTATTGTATTCAAGTCTGTCTCCCTTTAGACCCATTAACATTACTTTTAAATAGCCAGTAACCTTGTAATTGAGTGCATATATATTTACTATAGTCATATATTCCTGTTGAGTTGATCCCTTATTCATTAAATAGTGCAATTATCTGTCTCTTTTAACAGTTGTTCTATTGAATTCTCTGTTGTCTATTATAAGAATGGCTACCCCAGGTCGTTTTTACTTCCTGTTAGCATAAAATATCTATTTCCATCATTTCATTTTCATTCAGTGTGTATCATTCTTGGTAAGTAAGCAAATAGATGGGTCTTGTTTTTGATTCATTCAGCCAGCATTTATGTATATTTTAACTGGATAATTTAAGCCATTTACATTCAAGGTAACTATTAATAAACCATGGCCAGCATCCTATTGAATGGGGAAAAGTTTGAAGCATTTCCATTGATATCTGGTACCAGATAGGGATGCCCACTCTCACCACTGCTATTCAATGTAGTTCTGGAAGTTTTAGCCAGAGCTATTAGGCAAGAAAAAGAAATTAAAGGGATACAAATTGGGAAGGAAGAACTCAAACTATCCCTCTTTGCAGATGATATGATTCTTTATTGAGGGAATCCAAAGAACTCTACTAAGAGACTATTGGAACTCATAGAAGAGGTTGGCAGAGTAGCAGGATATAAAATCAATGCACAAAAATCACAGCCTTTGTATACACAGGCAATGCCACGACTGAGAAAGAACTGCTAAGATCCATCCCATTCACAATAGCCACAAAAACAATCAAATACCTTGGAATAAACTTAACCAAGGATGTCAAAGATCTCTATGATGAGAATTACAAAATCTTAAAAAAGAATAGAAGAGGATACTAAAAAATGGAAAAATCTTCCATGTTCATGGATTGGAAGAATCAATATCATCAAAATGTCCATTCTCCCAAAATCAATTTATAGATTCAATGTGATACCAATCAAAAAACCAAAGACATTCTTCTCAAATCTGGAAAAATGATGCTGAAATTCATATGGAGACACAGGAGACCTCGAATAGCTAAAGCAATCTTGTACAACAAAAACAAACCTGGAGTCATCACAATACAAGATTTCAGGACATACTACAGGGCAGTTAAAATGGAAACAGCATGACACTGGTACAGAAACAGATGGATAGACCAATGGAACAGAATAGAAACACCAGAAAACAATCCAAACATCTACAGCCAACTTACATTTGATCAAGGATCTAAAACAAAAACCAATCCCTGGGGCAAGGACACTCTATTCAACAAAATTTTTTAAATTTATTAAACTTCTATTTAATGAATATAAATTTAAAAAGTACAGCTTATGGATTACAATGGCTTCCCCCCTCCCATAACTTCCCTCCCACCCGCAACCCTCCCCTTTCCCGCTCCCTCTCCCTTTCCATTCACATCAAGATTCATTTTCAATTCTCTTTATATAAAGAAGATCAGTTTAGTATATATTAAGTAAAGATTTCAACAGTTTGCCCCCATATAGCAACACAAAATGAAGAAAATACTGTTGGAGTACTAGTTATAGCATTAAATAAGAGTGTACAGCACATTAAAGACAGAGATCCTACACAGTATTTTTTTAAAAATTAATAAATTTTCTATGCCAGTTCCAATTTGATGCCAGGTTTGATTGTTTTTTTTTCATTTCCATTATCTTTATATACAGAAGATTGATTCAGTATTTAATTAGTAAAGATTTAATCAGTTTGCACCCACAAAGAAACACAAACTGTAAAATACTGTTTCAGTACTAGTTATAGCATCACTTCACATTAGACAACACATTAAGGACAGATCCCACATGAGATGTAAGTACACAGTGACTCCTGTTGCTGACTTAACAATTTCACACTCCTGTTCATGGTGTCAGTAATCTCCCTAGGCTCTAGTCATGAGTTGCCAAGGCTATGGAAGCCTTTAGAGTTCGCTGACTTTGATCTTATTCCGATAGTGTCGTAGTCAAAGTGGAAGTTCTCCTCCCTTCAGAGAAAGGTACCTCTTCTTTGATGGCCCTGTTCTTTCCACTGGGATCTCACTTGCAGAGATCTTTCATTTAGGTCTTCTTCTTCTTCTTCTTTTTTTTTCTTTTCCATGGTATCTTGGCTTTCCATGCCTACAATACTCTCATGGGCTCTTCAGCCAGATCCGAATGCCTTAAGTGCTGATGCTGAGGCCAGAGTGCTATTTAGGACATCTGTCATTCTATGAGTCTGCTGTGTATCCCACTTCCCATGATGGATCCTTCTCTCCCTTTTTAATTCTATCAGTTAGTATTAGCAGACACTTGTCTTGTTTGTGTGATCCCTTTGACTCTTAGACCTATCAGAGCCATCAATTGTGAACTGAAATTGATCACTTGGACTAGTGAGATGGCATTGGTACATGCCACCTTGATGGGATTCTATTGGAATCCCTGGCACATTTCTAACTCCACCATTTGGGGCAAGTCCGATTGAGCATGTCCCAAATTGTACATCTCGTCCCTCTCTTTTTCCCACTCTTAAATTTAACAGGGATCACTTTTCAGTTAAAATTTAAACACCTAAGAATAATTTTGTGTTAATTACAGAGTTCAACCACTAGTACTAGAACAACAACAACAAAAAATACTAGAAATGATAATGTACTACATTGTACATCTAGAGTCAGGACAAGAGCTGATCAGGTCACTGTTTCTTATAGTGTCCATTTCTCTTCAACAGGTTTCCCTTTGGTGCTCAGTTGTCACGGATCAGGGAAAACAAATGATATTTGTCCCTTTGGGACTGGCTTAATTCACTCAGCATGATGTTTTTTCAGATTCCTCCATCGTGTTGCAAATGACCTGGTTTCATTGTTTCTTACCGCTGTATAGTGTTCTATGGAGTACATGTCCCATAATTTCTTTATCCAGTCTACTGTTAATGGGCATTTGGGTTGGCTCCAGGTCTTAGCTATTGTGAATTGAGCAGCAATAAACATTAATGTGCAAACTGGATTTCCACATAGAGAAGCATGAAGCAAGACCCCTACTATAAAACTTACACAAAAATACATTCAACATGGATTAAAGATATAAATCTATGACCTGACACCAGCAAAATATTAGAGAACATGGGAGAAACCCTGCAAAATATAGGCACAGGCAACGACTTCTTGGAAAGACCCCAGAAGCCCAGGCAGTCAAAGCCAAAATTAACATTTGGGATTGCATCAAATTGAGAAGTTTCTGTACTTCAAAAGAAACAGTCAGGAAAGTGAAGAGGCAACCGACAGAATGGGAAAAAATATTTGCAAACTATGCAACCTTAAAGCATTAATAACCAGAATCTAAAAAGAGATCAAGAAACCCCACAATAACCAAGCAAACGATCAACTTAAGAGATGGGCCAAGGACCTTAATAGACATTTTAAAAAGCAGAAATCGAAATGGCCAACAGACTCATGAAAAACTCTTCAGGATCACTAGCAATCAGGGAAATGCAAATCAAAACCACAATGAGGTTTACCTCTACCTGGTTAGAATAGCTCACATGTGGAAATCTACCAACAACAGATGCTGGTAAGGATGTGGGGAAAATTGGACACTAACCCACTGTTGGTGGGAATGCAATCTGCTATAGCCACTATGGAAGTCAGTCTGGAGATTCCTCAGAAACCTGAATATAACCCTAACATTCAACCAAGCCATCCCACTCCTGGGAATTTACCCAAAGGAAATTAAATTGGCAAACAAAAAAGCTGCCTGCAACTTAATGTTTATTGCAGCTCAATTCACAATAGCTAGGAACTGGAATCAACCTAAATGCCCATCAACAGTAGACTGGATAAAGTAGTTATGGGATATGTACTATATAGAATACTATACAGCAGTCAAAAAATGAAATCCAGTCATTTGCAACAAGATGGAGGAATCTGGAAAACATTATGCTGAGTGAATTTTGCCAGTCCCAGAGGGACAAATATCACATGTTCTCCCAGATCGGCAACAAGTAACTGAGCACCAAAAGGCAACCTGTTGAAGTGACATGGACACTATGAGAAACAATGACTTGATCAGCCCTTGCCCTGACTTTTGATGAATAACTTAATACTTTATCCCTTTTAGCATTTTTTTGTCCTACTTAATATTATTGGTTGAACTCTGTAATTAACAAACAATTATTCTTATGTGTTTAAATTTAACTGAAAAGTGATCCAGTTAAATATAAGAGTGGGGATAAGAGAGGGAGGAGGTATGCAATTTGGGACATGCTCAATCTAACTTGCCCCAAATGGTAGAGTTAGAAACGTGCCAGGGGATCCGAATTCAGTCCTATCAAGGTGGCATGTACAAATGACATGTACAAATCTCACTAGTCCAAGTGATCAATTTCAGTTCACAACTGATCAAAAACAAAGTATTAAGAGGCAAAGGGATCACAGAAACAAGACTAGTGTCTGCTAATACTATCTGATAGAATTAAAAAGGAGAGAATGATCCAACATGGGAAGCAAGATACACAGGAGACTCATAGAATGGCAGATGTTCCAAACTGCACTCTGGCCTCAGAATCAGCACTTAAGGCTTCGGATCTGGCTGAAGAGACCATGAGAGTATTTTAGGCATGGAAAACCAAGACACTCTGGAAAAAAAAAAAAAAAAAACCTAAATGAAAGATCTCTGCGAGTGAGATCCCAGAGGAAAGAATGGGCCATTGAAGAAGGAGGTACCTTTCTCTGAAGGGAGGAGAGAACTTCCACTTTGACTATGAGCTTATCAAAATATGATTGGAGTCGGCAAACTCAAAATGCTTCCATAGCCTTGGAAACTCATGACAAGAGCCTAGGGTGATTAATGATGCCATTAACAAGAGTGTTAATTCACTAAGTCAGCAATAGGAGTCACTGTGCACTTACTCCTCATGTAGGATTTCTGTGATTATTGTGTTGTACAATGTAAATTAATGCTATAACTAGTACTCAAACAGTATTTTACACTTTGTGTTTTGGTGTGGGTGAAAACTGTTGTCATATTTACTTAATATGTACTACATTGATCTTGTGTATATAAAGATAATTGAAAATGAATCTTGGCCCATGCTACAGCCCAATAGGCTAATCCTCCACCTGTGGCACCAGCACACCAGGTTCTAGTCCCATTCGCGGCGCAGGATTCTATACTGGTTGCCCCTCTTCCAGGCCAGCTCTCTGCTATGGCCCGGGAGTGTAGTGGAGGATGGCCCAAGTCCTTGGGCCCTGCACCCACATGCGAGACCAGGAGAAGCACCTGACTCCTGGCTTCAGATCAGTGCAATCAGTCTTCCAACAGCAAAAAGAAGACATTTGTCTCTGTCTCTCTCTCTCACTGTCCACTGTGCCTGGTCATGTCTTTTAGGAGTTCTATGGGCTTCCTGCACTTGGATGTCCCTTTCTTTTTCCATATTGGGGAAGTTTTCTATAATTATTTCACTAATCAGGCCTTCTAATCCATTTTCTCATTCCCTGTCTTCAGGAATTACTAAGACACATATGATGGATTGTTTGATAGTATCCCATGAATCTCTCACAGTATTTTTAATGTCTATAATTACATCTTATTAGCTGGTGCTGTGGCTCACTAGGCTAATCCTCCACCTTGCAGTGCTGGCACACCGGGTTCAAGTCCTGGTCGGGGCACCGATCCTGTCCCAGTTGTCCCTCTTCCAGGCCAGCTCTCTGCTATGGCCAGGGAGTGCAGTGGAGGATGGCCAAGACCTTGGGCCCTGCACCCCATGGGAGACCAGGAGAAGCACCTGGCTCCTGCCATCGGATCAGCGCGGTGCGCTGGCCGCAGTGCACCTACCGCGGTGGCCATTGGAGGGTGAACCAACGACAAAGGAAGACCTTTCTCTCTGTCTCTCTCTCTCATTGTCCACTCTGCCTGTCAAAAAAATTATTCATCTTATTTGGGGGGGTATTTGAAAAATTTCCAAATATTTGTCTTCTAGCTCAAATATTGTTGTTGTGCCTCACTGAGATTTTTGTTAAGGTTTTAACTGCATTTTTATTTGATCTTTTCTTTTTCTTTTTTTAATTTTTTTATTTCTTTTTATTTAGTAAATATATATTTACAAAGAACAGTTTATGGATTACAATGAGTTCCCCCCATAATTTACCTCCCAATCGCACCCCTCATATCTCCTGCTCCCTCTCCCATTCCATTCACATCAAGATTCATTTTCAATTATCTTTATATACAGAAGATCGATGTAGTATATATTATGTAAAGATTTCATCAGTTTGCACCCGCATAGAAACACAAAGATCCGAATGCCTTAAGGGCTGATTCTGAGGCCAGAGTGCTATTTAGGACATCTGCCATTCTATGAGTCTGCTGTGTCTCCCACTTCCCATGATGGATCGTTCTCTCCCTTTTTGATTCTATCAGTTAGTATTAGCAGACACTTGTCTTGTTTGTGTGATCCCTTTGACTCTTAGACCTATCAGAGCCATCAATTGTGAACTGAAATTGATCACTTGCACTAGTGAGATGGCATTGGTACATGCCGCCTTGATGGGATTACATTGGAATCCCCTGACACATTTCTAACTCCACCACTTGGAGCAAGTCTGATTGAGCATGTCCCAAATTGTACATCTCCTCCCTCTCTTATTCCCACTCTTATATTTAACAGGGATCACTTTTCAGTTAAAATTTAAACACCTAAGAATAATTTTGTGTTAATTACAGAGTTCAACCAATAGTACTAGAACAAAACAAAAAAAAAATACTAAAAGGGATAAAGTATTAAATTGTACATCAACAGTCTGGACAAGAGCTGATCAAGTCATTGTTTCTCATAGTTTCCATTTCACTTCAACAGGTTTCCCCTTTGGTGCTCAGTTAGTTGTTGCCGATCTGGGAGAACATGTGATGTTTGTCCCTCTGGCTTTCCAGATTCCTCCATCTTGTTGCAAATGACTGGATTTCATTTTTGACTGCTGTATAGTGTTCTATATAGTACATATCCCATAACTACTTTATCCAGTCTACTGTTGATGGGCATTTGAGTTGGTTCCAGGTCTTAACTGTTGTGAATTGAGCTGCAATAAACATTCAGTTGCAGGCACCTTTTTTGTTTGCCAATTTCATTTCCTTTGTGTAAATTCCCAGGAGTGGGATGGCTTGGTTGAATGGTAGGGTTATATTCAGGTTTCTGAGGAATCTCCAGTCTGACTTCCATAGTGGCTTTACCAGATTGCATTCCCACCAACAGTGGGTTAGTGTTCCTTTTTCCCCACATGCTCGCCAGCCAGCATCTATTGTTGGTAGATTTCTCAATGTGAGCCATTCTCACTGGGGTGAGGGGAAACCTCATTGTGGTTTTGATTTGCATTTCTCTGATTGCTAGTGATCTTGAACATTTTTTCATGTGCCTGTTGGCCATTTGAATTTCCTCTTTGGAAAAATGTCTATTGAGGTCCTTGGCCCATCTCTTAAGTGGGTTGTTTGTTTGATGTTGTGGAGCTTCTTGATTTCTTTGTAGATTCTGGTTATCAACCCTTTATCTGTTGCGTTGTTTGCAAATATTTTTTCCCATTCTGTCGGTTGCCTCTTCACTCTGCTGACTGTTTCTCTTGCAGTACAGAAACTTCTCAATTTGATGCAACCCAATAGTTAATTTTGGCTTTGACTGCCTGCGCCTCCAGGATCTTTTATTCAACAGGATTGAATCCAAATAACATTACAAAAAATCAGCCAAATGAGGAGCTGGTTTTTTGAAAAAATAAACAAAATTGATACCCCATTGGCCTAAATAACTAAAAAAGAAGAAGAAAAAAGACCCAAATCAATAAAATCAGAGATGAAAAAGGAAACGTAACAACAGACACCACAGAAATAAAAAAGAATCATCAGAAATTACTACAAATAGTTGTATGCCAGCAAACAGGGAAACCTATCAGACATATATAGATTCCTGGACACATGCAACCTACCTAAACTGAACCAGGAAGACATAGAAAACCTAAACAGACCCATAACTGAGACAGAATTTGAAACAGTAATAAAGGGCTTCCCAACGAAGTAAAGCCCAGGACCAGATGGATTCACTGCTGAATTCTACCAGACAGTTAAAGAAGAACTAACTCCAATTGTTCTCAATCCTCCCAAATTTTCAATTCTTCATTTCTAATATTTTATTTTGATTTCCTTTCAAAATCTAAATTTCATTGGGGTAACATATCATTCATGTCATGTACGAATTTCTTTAATTCATGGATTTGCTTCTGATTGGAAGAGAGGATATGAGAGTGTGATCAAGCCAATGGAGTTGAACATACCTCTCCTTATTTTATGTTATTTACATGATACATATATATGTTATATACCATATGTTAAGAAGAGGAGCTCTACTGTGCCCAAATTAGGTGTCACCCGCACTATTTGCCCCCACTTGGAGCACTGAATAGAGCTCCCTGTCCACACCCAGTACATACATCTGGATATTACTGAAAGAGAAGAGATTCCACTGAGCCACAGAGCATAGTTCAAACATAAGTATCATCATAGGAAAAAACCAACATGTGTCTGCAGAAATGCCTAAAAATAAATGCAGAAATTCAAGAAACAGCATTAAGGAAGACAACACGTCCTCCTAAAAGGAACACAACACTTTAATATTAGAATGTGGTGATGAAGAACTGATTAAATTCCTGCAATGGAATTCAAAATATTAATCATAGGCTTACTGAAAACCAAGCTGATTAATGCCTCAGTGTTAGCCCTAAGTGGTTGTTATACTCATCTATGCTTCTGCTTGGAGTGCACAAAGGATCTGTGAACTCCTCAAAACAAACTTGGATCCCACTGCAATGACCCACCCCCATGCAACTGGGAGACTTGTTCATATGGAGCTGCTCACAGTGATTGCCCAGAGACACAGTTGCACCCTGCACCCTTTCATGCAGCCACAGAATTTTCAGTCTCAGCACTCAGATCTGGATCCACTTGGGGAGGATCCACTCTGCCCCACTAGCTGGTCCTGTCAACAGCAAGGCTGAGAGGTTTCCAGAGCTTAATGCTTATGGTTGCTCTGCCAAGGAGATTGAATCCTGGAGTCCCAGAGCCTGCGATTTGTTGAGAGGTTAGGGGCACCTCACAGTCCTATGAGGGTGCCCAGCCACATGTCAATCCTCCCAGTCAGACTGAAATTCAGCGGATAACATGGACTTTTTCTTCTAGTAAATTCCCTTAATCACACACATGCACTATACGCACCTGAAACAAACCTACTCATTTCACAATCATGCTGGGGATGTACAAGTGTCTCTGTAGGTAGTATTAATGTTGAATTGGCTTCTTCTCCCTGCCTTTTGCCCTGTGGATACAGTGAATCTGTTGCTGTTGACTCTTCTGACAAGATGTAGACTGTCCCACTTGTTGTTGGGTGCTCATAACATCAGCTGAATCAGCTGCTAACTACTCATGTTCAAAATAATGCCTGCCCTCTCACAGCTCATTGCTGGGTGCTTTTGTGGGGAGGGGAATGGAGAGAGAGAGAGACAGAAGCCCCTTTTCTTTTTATCTGGGTGAGTGGGTGCCCTGTTCTCCTCAGGGCTCTGGATGATGCTCAAAGACAGTGTAGTCTGCTAGGCTGTCCCTCAGGCTCAGGCCCCTGCAGTCTAATCTCACTTTGCTCTCCAAAGCTGGTGCTTCTGTGGCTCAGGGTTGCTGGGGTTGCCTGTTGTGTCCATGTTCATTGCTGTACCTCCATACCTTCCATACAGATCCACAGCATCTCACCTGTTTCCACAGAATCTCCACTACAATTTCCCCCTACAACTTTCCTCTCCACTTTTTTCCTACTACTTTCGCCTAGCCTAGGGCAGATCATCCTGCCTCTATTCCACCATCTTGAAATCCAAGAGCTAATTTTTTTAAGGCAGATATGTTATTGGCTTTCTCAGGCTTTGTTTCTCTAGGAATATCTTTATTCTGATTTCATTTTTGAAAGGTAGTTTTATGGGTATAAAATTCCTAGTTGGCAGGTTTTGTTATTTTCTAATAGTGCATTGAATATGCCATCTCAATGCCTTTTGGACTCTGTTTTTTAGAATAAGAAGTTAGCTGTAATCTCATTAGGGTTGACAACATAATAAGTCATTTTTCTCATACTGGTTTGAATATTTTCTCTTGGTTTTTGGCTTCCATCATTTTAACTATGTTGTGTTTTAGTGTATACCTCTTTGCATCTATCCTGCTTCAAATTCATTGAACTACTTGGATGTTTAGATGAATGTTTATTAGCAAATTTGTAAAATTTAGAACATTGTTATATCATCTCTGCCATTTTTACATGTGCTTGTTTACTGGTTTTTCTCCTTTTTTGGAACACATTTCCCTGCTTCTTCGCTTGCCTACTAAATTTTCCTTGTATCCTGGTCCTTGTGACTATTTCTTTGTTACATATATGACTACATATTCTCTCTATAAAGCGTTATTACTTTTGTTCTGAATTGTAATGAAGCTATCTTGGGTTTTATTATTTTGAATTTTTTTAACTTTTTTTGTGGTTGGCATTTTGATGCAGTGGTTAAGTCACTACTTGTGACATTAGCATCCTATATGTGTGTGCCTACCTTTTAGTCCAGGTTCTGCTTCTAATCTATCTTCCTACTATTGCATACCCTTGAAGGCAGCATGTGATGACTCTAATACTTGAGTCCCTGTCACCTACTGACTTCCAGCAATTATAAAATCTCTCTCCCTCTCTCTCTGCCTGTCATATAAAAATGAATAAATAACACTTAAAACTTACATATTGTATATCTATGTTAGTGTCTGCTAGTGCAAGTTTGGTTCTTCTCCTATTTTGTGACCTTCCTTGTATTTACATTGAGTGCTTTTCTGAGAAATTGAAACTCTATATCTTGTATGTACTTGTTCAACTTTCTTCTTCCTTCCAGTGGTAGTTGTCTGGTACCAGATATTTGTCCTTTGCCTGGCCTTGTGAATTCATATCCTATGCACATACAGCTTTGCATTTACTTAAACATGCAAGGGAACCGTAATGTAGATTTCCACAGCTTTTTTTCCCCTTTGAGTTTACTTCCTAATTAGTATTCTTATCCCAAATTTTTAGATATCTTAGCTTTCCTGGGTTTTGATCTCAATCTCCTTATCTCAGAGAAGACTATGGATTTGACTTTGTTGTAGCTTTAGTTAATGGCAGTTCATTAATTTATTTTCAAGGTAGATTCAGAGATTTACTTTATCTAGAGTCTGTTACAAGTAAACTTTTTAGACTCCCATGATCTCTCTATGTCTTTGAGTCTGCCTGTCAAATTTTGGAATCACAGTGACTTTCTGCTGTATAGTTATGGTGGCAGCATTTTTGCTTACTGGAGGATTCTCTTTGATCTGTGTCTTTGCCTCTGACTTTCTAAGCTTATGTTTATGGATCTCTGGTATACCACTCTCCCCTCAGCCTTGTGCGGGCCATTTGTCACATTTGATCAAGCCTGATATATATCAGGAACTCATACTTGGTTTAATGCCCCACCTTGATAGACCCATGTCATTTATTCAGTACTTTTTTAAATTTAAGTACTTGTTTACTTTTAAGTACATTTATTTCAGTACTTGTTTACTTTTAAGTTTCTCTTAACTCATTACTAAACTTTTTTATACCATTACCATCTACATAGAAAAAGTTATTTTGGAGAGGCTTAGATGCATACTTGCTCTGAGACTAGGGCTTTGCAAAATTCCCTCCAGCAACCTATATGTGGTGATTACATATTTATTTATATATTGGCTTATACAGTAGGTATATGTCTCCTCTTTCCTAAGAAGGGTTCATACCTTTATGGAATTCAGATCATTTGGATCTCTTTGTATCCTCAGCTCCATAGTATGTTAAAATATAATTATTATATTTTATACAACCCCCTCTCATTTTTAATATTGGAAAGATATTCTCTTATAAGTCAATCATAACCAAATGTTGGGATATCCCATGTCATATTTTATATTTTCTTTTGTAATTCACATATATTCCCTCTACCCCATCAAATTCCTATTTAAACTTTGAATAGAAATGTGTTCCTTTGGCTCTATAGTTTGCACAAAAAGAAAAATTTTAATGTGATATATTCCACATGTCAGTCATCTCCCCTGAGAGTCATTATTTTAGAGAAAGCTGGAAAGATATTTAGCAACTTGTTGAATTAAAAATAACCAAAGTAAAACACTGCCATTCAAATTGGGGTAATAAGCAAAAAGTTTTTAGTGCCGAGAATAAACATCTAAAGTCTGGTATTTATACTTGTTTCCATTTAATTTTTAACCTGAAATTGATAATTGCCCAGTCAATTAAAATGATTACAAAAATGTGGAGGCACAAAAGGAGAAGCCTTTTAAAAGTGCAAAAGGAAATATTCATATATGGTTGCTGTCCCTTATCTGAGTGCAGACTGATCACCAGGTGCTTTTTAGTGGGCTGGGAATGGGGAGACCACATGCCATCCGAATTCCGTCTGGGAACAAGGCCCACCGCAAGCACACTTATCTCAGAAAGCAAGTACAGTTTTAAAGAAGACTTCTGAGGATCCTCAGATTTATTGTTTTTAAATACGTTGGCAATAAAGAATACATTTCAGAATCCACATTAGTTCAATATAAATTTATAATATAGTTTTTGAAAGACACTCTTTTGTACTGTCCTTAAAATAGGTTAAGAAAAATAGGAGTAAAATCCTTGGATGATCTTACTATTTTAGAATGCTTATCCATTATGTGAGCTGCAGGGGGCAATGTGAGGGAAGATGTAGAAAGAATTAGAAGATTGACAGTGGCTTTGTGAGGAAAATGACAGTTTGTGTGAGGAATAAAAAATTCCTAGGAGAGAGAGGTCAACCTTAATTTAGAGAGAATACACCTTAAAATCAATCAAAGGGGAATTAACTGCAAGAATCAGTTTGGCGTTTATATTCACAACTAACATTTAAGGTACTCCAAGTTCTGATGGAATAGTGACAACTGCAATTGGTGTCAGAGATTGATGATACCAATTTCTAGGGAGAGTCTAACTTAAAAGTAAATATATGTTGTTTTTATTACAACTTTCTGAAATTTGTCCTATTAGGCATGACTTACTCAGTTCTGGTATACTTTCTATGGTTATTTATTTAGAGCATTATAATTGTCAATCAATCATTTTTGCACCAATACCTAATTGTTTATATCCAATACCTTGCTCTTTATTCATCTAATTTGGAGTCAAATTCCCTCTAAATTAACATTGGCCTTTGCTACATAGGAATTTTATCTTCCTCACAGAACTCATTAATCATATTAAACCCCTGTCATGCAGGACATGAAATATTTTTGTCCACAATTCCTATTCATCTATTGTCCATTCACAGGTGAAGTTAAATGGATTCATCTCATAGCATAGAAGATGATGAAGTTTGAAAGGATAGTATTCGGCTAGTTGGGACAAGAGATGGTTTCAATAAAAATGATGCTAGCTGATACTAAGGTCAGAAGCAATCACTTGGTAGAGATGGTTGAATGTGATAAGTTGGGAGGCTTATTTCAAAGTGAGTTAATATGCCATTCTACTTTCCATTACTTAAATATGATGAATAATACCAAATAAATGCCTTTGATTTGAAAAATAACTCTCTTGAATTATATTTAGAAAAGTATTTAAAATAACAGAACTAGTCAGCAACAATGTTTATTGAATACTCATTTAGTTTATGTTGATTTGTTATTAAGCACAAACATTTTAGGGTTTCCACATGCAAATGGCCATGCTGTAAGTTACACAGAACCCGTAGGTAGGCACTGTAGCTTAAAGGGAGCAACTGTAAAGAAATAGCATAGTCCCAACACATCAAAGCAGTGCAAATGAATACAGCAAAGGGGTCATTTGGATAGGGCCAGCTCAAACAGAGAAAGTGCTAATTTACTTGGCATACAAGTTAAAACTGGTACAGTCTTAGTAGCCGCGTAACATAAATATGACTTTTGAAATTCCATTAAAATGTTCTTTCAGTTTAACAAAGCAATTTGATTGACCTAACCTGCACAAAGTAGAAATGTCCTTTCAGATATATGAATGGATATTCAGCATCCTTTCTTAAAAGATGTTCGTACATTCTTCATATTTTGGATTTTCTTCATTATGCTTGGAAGTCTATCACTCTTAGTAAAAAATAAAATTGCATTGTTAGTGATCATCTCAAGGGAAGACAGAAGTCTAAAATAAATAAATGTCATTCAACTTCTCCTTGTCAATTTACAGGCAGGAACAAAGTTGTTGTACTATGAAATATATAATGTTGAAAACTACCATGGTGATAAATCTCATACTTCCTCCTAACTATAACTCCTAGCTTTCTTGCAGATAAAGATTTTTTAATATAAAAATCTGGGCTACAAGGGTACAATTTGCGTTGCTTTGGGAACAGGGTCTATGGTAACAGAGTTAAAAAAATCAGTAATTTGTGATATTGGGAGAAAAAAAATCTTCTTTTTGGAAACAAGAGCCCCTCTAAACAATAACATGTGTGTTTCAAATGTGGATTTAGATAGACCTTGTTATTGTTTCAACTTTGCTATGAAATATATTTAGTTTAGCTCATATGTTCTAATTATCTTTGTTAGAGCTAAAGATAGATGTGGTATCATTTTAAAGTAAGAAAAAATATGTAGCAGGAGATAAAGATATATATGGTATTATTTTAGAAGAAAAGAATAACATGTACCAGTTCCAAAAATTATTTCTTCCTACACACATCAATTCCAAAAGCAACACATTAATTTAAATCACCCTTTGAGTCTAATCAGAGGACTTTTCTTTGAAGGCAGTCAGTATAGTTTTAGCTTGTTTGGTTAACTGTGAAGGTGACTTTTTATTTATTTGTTTTGATTTTATGTTTTTTTATAAATATTTAATTTTAATTAGTTTTTAAAAGATTTGTGGATAAAATTCTTTTAAAATAAAAGCTGCCACCGGCAGTGCCAGCATCCCATACGGGTGCTGGTTCGAAACCCAAATGCTCCACTTCTGATTCAGCACTCTGCTATGGCCTCAGAAAGCAATAGAAGATGGTCTGAATGCTTGGGTCCCTACACCCACATGGGGCACAAGGAAGAAGCTCCTGGCTCCTGACTTAGGATCTACTCAGCCCCAGATGTTGTGGCCATTTGGGGAGTGAACCAGCAGATGGAAGATTCTCTCTCTCTACCTCTGCCTCTATCTCTCTGTAATTCTGTATTTTGTTTATTTGAAAGGCAGAGTTACAGAAAGAGGGGGCAGAGAGAGGGAAAGAGAGAGAGAGAGAGAGAGAGAGAGAGGTCTCCCTCCATTGTTTCATTCCCCAAATGACCACAACAGCCTGGGGCAGGCTAAGTTGAAGCCAGGAGCCAGGGGCTTCTTGTAGGTCTCCCAGATGAGTGCCAGAGCCCAAGCACTTGGACCATCCTTCACTACTTTCCCAGGCATATTAACAGGGAGCAGTATAGGAAGTGGAGCAGCTGGGACTTGATCCAGTGCCTTTATGGGATGCTGGCACTGAAGGCAGCAGCTTAACTCGCTACGCCACAATGCCGGCCCCTTTAGATACAATTCTAAGAACATAATGATATTCCTTTCCTCCCTCTCTCCCTTCACTCTCTTCCTCTCAACTTCTTTCCATCTCTGTCTCTCTTTTTAGTTTTTGAGATAACAGATTTTAAAATTGCATTACAGTAAAAAGGCTTAATACTTTACAAAATAAGTTTAACATGCAAAAAGCAAGAAGACCCCAGTTTAATGGTAATTTAGAAAATGTCTATAAACAAAATTGAAAAAGAAAATGACCATTTCATACATATACAGTAAAATTTTAAAGTAATCACAGAACATTATGTTAACATTCTTAACCATTGAGCTGACAAAGTTATAAAAGTTTTACAAAACTGGGTCTGGCACTGTGGCGCAGTAGGTTAATCCTCTGCCTGTGGCGCTGGCATCCCATATGGGCGCTAATCCTAGTGCCTGCTGCTCCTCTTCCAATCCAGCTTTCTGCTGTGGCCTGGGAAAGCAGTAGAAGATGGTTCAAGTGCTTAGGCCTCTGCACCCACATGGGAGACCAGGAAGAAGCACCTGGCTCCTGGCATTGGATTGCCACAGCTCCGGCCATTGCGGCCATTTGGGGGAGTTAACCAATGGAAGGAATACCTTTCTCTCTGTCTCTCCCTCTCACTGTCTGTAACTCTACCTCTCATATAAATAAAATATTTTAAAATAAAGTTTTACAAACCTATAGTTGCAGCAATACTGATACACACAGACATTTCTCTTTCTATTTTTGATATTTTTTTTTTAATATTAGCTCCCTGCATATAACAGAGAATATGCAGTACTTGCCTTTATGGGTCTGGCTCATTTCACTCAACATAATATCCTCAAGTAGTGTCATTTGTGATGCAGATGGTAGAATTTCATTCTTCTTTTCTGTAGCTGCATAATATTCCATTGTGTATATATACTACAGTTTCTTGATCTATTCATCTGATGATGAACACCTTGGTTGATTCTAAATTTTGGCTGTTGTGAGGAGTGCTGCAAAAAATATGGTGGTACAGGTATCCATTTGATAACTGCAAAAGCTTGTGCCAAGGCTATTTTCTAGTCATTGAAGAAATCTCCATGCTTTTTTACAAAGTGGATGTGCTAATTTTCATTCCTACCAAATATGTATAAGTGTTCTTTCTCCACATCCTCACCAGCATTTGTTATACTCAGTGCTTTAGATTTTAGCCATTCTTACAGGCATAAGGTCATATCTCATTGTGGTTTTGATTTGCACTTCCCCGATGTCTAGTGGTGTTGAACATTTTTTAATATATTTGTTGGTCATTTGTTGTATTTCTTCTTTTGATAACTTTCTATTGAAGTCTTTTGAGTATTTCTCAACTTGATATTTTATTGTTGTTGTTGAAATTTTTAAGGTTCTGATATATTCAGGGTTTTAATCCTTTGTTGGATAGGTAGATTGCAACTATTTTTCCCATTCTGTTGGATGTCTCTTCACTCTATTGATCATTTCCTTTGCTGGGCAAAAGTTTCCAATTTGATACAATCCCATTTATTATGCTTTGCTTCTTTTACCTGTGCTTTGGGGGTCTTGTCCTAGAAGTTGTTACCTACACAAACTTCTTGGAGTGTTTTCCCTATGTTTTCTTCCAGCAGCTTCATAGTCTCAGGTCTTAAAATTAGGACTTTCATCCATCTTGAGTTGATTTTTGTACATGTTGAGAGGTATTGAACTAATTTCATTCTTTTACCTATATACATTCAGTTTTGCCAGCACCATTTGTTGAAGAGATTATCCTTATTCCACTGTATGGTCTAAGCACCTTTGTCAAAAATCATTTGGCTGTATGTCCATGGATTAACTGTTGGGTTCTGTAGTATGTTTCATTGGTATATGCATCAGTTTTTATGCCAGAACGAAGCTCTTTTGATTACTATAGCTTTGTAGTATGCGTTGAAATCAGATGCTATGATGCTTCCAGCATGGCTTTTCTTGCTCATAATCCCTTTTTCTATTTTGGACCTTTTGTGATTCCATGTGAATATTAGGATTGCTTTTTCTAACTCTGTAAAGAATGCTATTGGTTGTGCTCACTTTGGCAGCACATATACTAAAATTGGAAAGAATGTCATTGGTATTTGGTAGGGACTGCATTGAATCTGTAAATTAAGTGGTATAGACATTTTAATGATAGTGATTCTTCTGTTCCACGAGCAAGGAATATCTTCTCTTTTTTTGTGTGTCCTTGTTTATTTATTTTTTCAATTTTTTCCAGAAACCTTTTATTTAAGGTATACAGGCTTCCTGCATTTCATTAACACAACTTTAGGAAAATAGTGATTCTTCCCACACTACCTACCCTTCCACCCACACTCCCACCCTTCTTCCTCATCCCTATCCTATTTCCATTCTTAATTGTTACTAAGATCTATATCAAATTAACTTTATACACATAATATTAACTCTATACTAAGTAGAGTTCAACAAATAGTATGAAAAAAACTTCCTCAACAATTAAGACAAGGACTGTTCAAAGTCATTGAATTGATAATTTTTATTATAGTGATTTTTCACCTCTTTCATTACATTTATTCCTAAATATTTGTTGGCTTTTTATGGCTATTGTGAATGAGATTATTTTTTAATTTCTCTTTTTGTGAGTTCATCATTAACATAAATTATTATTTTTGTATGTCTATTTTATAATCTACAACTTGACTGAGTTGGTTTATCAAGTCTGACAGCTTTTTGGTGGAGTGCTTAAGCTTTTCCATGTACGACATCAAGTCATCTGCTGACATGGATAACTTGCCTTCCCCTTTTCCAATTTTGATGCCCTTTAATTCTTTATCCTCCCTAATTACTCTTGCTAAAACTTTTAGTGCTATATTGAATGAGTGATGAAAGTGGACATCCTTGTCTTGTTCCAGAACTGAGGGGAAATGCTTTCAATTGTTCCCCATTCAGTAAGATATTGGTTGATTTGTCATATATAGCCTTTATATATTTTTAATTTATTTATTTGAAAGTAAGAATTACCCAGAGAGGAGAGGTAGAGAGAGAGAGAGAGAGAGAGAGAGAGAAATAGAGAGAGAGAGAGAAGGAGAGGTCTTCTATCCGATGGTACACTCCCCAATTGGCTGCAATGACCAGAGCTATGCTGATCCGAAGCCAGGAGCCAGGAGCTTCTTCTGAGTCTCCCATGCAGCTGCAGGGGCCCAAGGACTTGGGTCATCTTCCACTGCTATCCCAGGCCAGAGCAGAGAGCTGGATCAGAAGTGGAGCAGCCAGGTCTCAAACCAGCTCCCATATGGGAGTTTACCCTCTGCACCACAGTGCCAGCCTTGAGCCTTTATATCATTGAGAAATGTTTCTTCTATGTCTAATTTGTGGAGCGTTTTTATCATAAATGGTTGTTGAATCTTATGAAATGCTCTCTCTGCATCTATTTACATGATCATATGGTTTTGTTCTACATTCTATTGATGAAATTTATTACATTTATTTGTGAATGTTGAAATTCCATTTCATTTCTAAGAAAAATCCCACTTGATTGTGATGTATGATCTTTTTGCTGTGATTTTGGATTCGATTTGATAGTATTTTGTTGAAAAGCTTTGCATGTTCATTAAAGCTATAGGTCTGAAATTTTCATGTTGTGTCTGTTCAGATTTTGTATCAAATAATTTTGGCCTCATAAAAAGAGTTTCATATATTTTCATGTTTATCAATATTTTTGAATAATTTGAAGATTGAGTTAATTCTTCTTTCAATATTTTGTATAATTCAGTAGTAATGCCATCAGGTCTTTGACTTTTCTTTGCTAGATTGCACACATGCTAGTATGTTGTCATAGCTCCAGGGTAAGCTTGTCTACCTGCTTCTTGTTCCAGATAGATTTTTAAGTTCTAAGATGGTAGGGCTAGAGCATACATATTTGGCTCTCATGGGCCCAACTTAATGCTTGTGTGGAGTAGGTACTATATAAATATTGGCTGAAATGAATTGAATGCTAGGAATTTTAATAATAAAACATTGGCAATTGCTTTGACCAAATTGGCTTTGATATTCTATGAAAGAAAGTAAATCAGGAATTGTTTGATTGTTTAAAATACTTGAAGACTCTTTGACAAAGAGTTCATGAAAAATGCATATTATGAATACATTATGCATCAATTTCAAACTTCTTTTGCTCTAAAATAAGCTTATCTCTTAATTTCATTTTCCTATAACCCTTTTGAGAGTCTATTTTCATAATACAATGAAATGTAATACTTTCATGTCTTTTTATTATTTACTTTTTTAATTTATTTTAAAGACAGAGAGAGAGAGAGAGAGAGAGAGAGAGAGAGAGAATGAGAATCTTCCATTCACTGACTAAATCTCTGAATGCTTGCAATAGTTGGGTCTGGGCCAGACCAAAGCCAGGAGCCAGGAATTCCATCCATTTCCCCATTTCGTTGCCAGAAACCCAAGTATTTGAGCCATCATCTGCTGCCTCTAGGATTAACATTAGTAGGAAATGTAGGAAATTGGGTCAGAAACTGAAGGAGGACTCAACTCAGGCACTCTGATTAGGGATGTGGGAATTTCAAGTGTTGGCTTAGCCCACTGCACCATGCCCACCCCTTGTTCTTGTTTCTTTAAAGCTCTACTCAGGTTTCATTTTTGTTTTTTGCTTTCTTTATGTTACTTGAGTAATTCTTTACCAAGGAAATGTCATTATTTCATTTGATTATAAAATGTGTTAGATAATTTCAGATGATTTTTATCATAGGCAACTACTAAGTCACTGAGGTCTCACCATGCTCTGAAGCACTGGGATTAAGACTGTTTTGAAATTTCTGAAGTGCATCCTTCCACAAAATTCTATAGGAAAAATACAGTAATGTTGGTAGCACTATTTCAAAGGATACCTTTGTAGTTAGCAATATAAAAGTAGACTAATAGCTTTTGAGTGCCTTCCCAATGAGTGGGATAATGTATGACTGGGCTGTCAGTAGATTTGACTTTTGTGTGATCTCATCCAGTTTTTATGAGATGAAAATCCTAGGAGACTCATTGTTGTTCATGCCCTATAATTGTTCATTCTCTTTCTTCCTTTACATGACAATTTCCCCTGGCATTTTTATTCAGAGCAAAAGGCTTCTTGGAATTAATTTTAAGACAAAGATTTCCAAGAAGCCACTGATCCAAATTTGATACTATGGCAGTTATCGATCCAAGTTGAAACAATGGAAGACTTTAGGCAAATGTGCTTAATGGTATTTACATTTTCAAATAGCATGGATAACACAGCAAATTTGAATTCAAATGTATCTTGTTACAGATGATTTGTCCATTAACCTTGGCTATGTCAATCTATTCTCACTATCATATTACCTTAAGTTAGTGTTCCTGATAATAGAGCTGTTCTTTATAAGGACTAATGCACTACTGGCTTCTAAAAAATGAGAGGGAGGGAGGGAGAGAGAGGATAATGAGAAAGGAAAGAAAGAACAAAGCATGGAAAAATTTAAAAGAGGGTAAAATAAAGCAATGAAGTAGATATATGCTGATAATAATATAAAAATATGAATTATGGACAGCAGACATATGCTGATGAAAATATCTGTACTAGTCCCGGTTGGGGCGTCAGATTATGTCCCGGTTGCCTCTCTTCCAGGCCAGCTCTCTGCTATGGCCCGGGAAGGCAGTGGAGGATGGCCCAAGTGCTTGGGCCCTGCACCCGCATGGGAGACCGGGAGAGGCGCCTGGCTCCTGGCTTCGGATCAGCACAATGCGCCGGCCACAGCGGCCATTGGAGGGTGAACCAACGGCAAAAAGGAAGACCTCTCTCTCTGTCTCTCTCTCACTATCCACTCTGCCTGTCAAAAAAATAAAATAAAATAAAAAATAAAAATAAAATAAAATACCTGTAGTCTATAATGGCAAATATCACTGAATGGAATACTAAATGTGTAGTATCTCTGGGACTCAAATCTCTTGCAACTGTTATAAACACGTGAACCAATATCTGTACTCAATTCTTAGAAAACCTACTCACACAGTCTGCTGGTTTTACAAAGTTTGTGGGACTTTCCCCTCTGTCCACAGCTGAGTGAAACAGGAGCATCTTCCTGATCTAGGTAGAACAGTTCATAGTTTCTATGCCAGGAATTAAAAACTGGAGCATAGCAATTCTGTCACTCCATTGAAATAAGAAGATCTAGATTCAGGAACTGAGACTACAATTCTGGGTCAACCATCCTTGTATCATGTTTATGGGAAGCATAGTCTTCAAAGAGAGATAAGACTGGCTGGCGCTGTGGCTCAATAGGCTAATCCTCTTCCTGCAGCGCCGGCACCCCAGGTTCTAGTCCCGGTTGGGGTGCCAGATTCTGTCCCTGTTGCTCCTCTTCCAGTCCAGCTCTCTGCTGTGGCCTGGGAGTGTAGTGGAGGATGGCCCAAGTCCTTGGACCCTGCACCCACATGGGAGACCAGGAGAAGCACCTGGCTCCTGGCTTCTGATCAGCGCGGTGCTCTGGCGGTGGCCATTGGGGGTTGAACCAACGGAAAAGGAAGACCTTTCTCTCTCTCTCTCTCTCTCCCTCTCCCTCTCTCACTGTCCACTCTTCCTGCCAGAAAAAAAAAGAGAGAGAGAGAGAGAGAGAGAGAAGACTGAAGCAGAGTCAAAGAGAGAAGTAGAGACAAGACCTCATGTAGCTCCAAAGATATAAAGAGATCCTGTCAGTCCTATAGTTTCTGCTTCCATTCCATCATGTGGGGAAGCTCTATTTATTGACTTTGATTTATATATATTTGCAAAATAAATAAATATAAAAATAAAGCCACACCTTTATTTTAATGTAGAAATGGCCTCAGAATCTGTTATTAACATTTCTCTGGTGATTCCAATTTTGCTTGTCTCTAGACAAAAATTGTGGAAATTCACCAAAAGAAGGTGAAGTGTTGAATTCAGGAAATTATGATCAGCCAGTAAAGGATTAGAGCAGGACTGGTTGTAAACAGAGATGAAATCAATACTCAGAAGTAAGGTAATAGGATGGGTCAGAAGTGTATTTGGGGTAAAAGCAAGGCACTGAAATGTCTACAATTTACTATATATGCTTGTGGTGGAGCCAGCTCAAGCTACCCTAAACATACTGTATTGGAAAGACAGAGACTGGTATTGGGAACCCGTAGTTATCCCTTGTCCAGACTTACAAACTCAAATAGACATCTATTGATAAAATATTAATCATTCTATGAAATGAATTCACATAACCAAATTATGAACCAAAATACAAAAATCATCCATATCCACTTCTACTTTATTGCTCACTGAGACTACATGAGCAGCCCTTTTAAAAAAATCTTCCTGATGTTATTATTCATTCCCTCCAAACTATCTTCCCTAGAAAATCCAGGGAAGTGTTAAGAAAATATATTATAATAATGTTTCTTTATTTAAAATAATTCATCATTTCCAAATTTTATCCATGTTAAAGTCCATAACCTCAGATCTATCCAGCATCATCTCTTGTAATTCCATGTCTGAAACTTTGGGTTTCAAGTAATAATTAATAGCTTATAATTTCTCACTTGTGTCATACTTTTTATTTTCATGTTTTTAAAATTCTTATCCATGAATACAGCCACGTATTCATCACTGTGATGAAGAGAAAATTAACACTAACCCTATGAAATTATTTGTAATTCTTTCATTATCTCCTTACAAAATCTAACCATTATCACCTAAAGTATTTGAACTATTTTTGAACTTTGTTTGGATGATACACACACATACACACATATATCTGTTGCTTTGTTTGTGAGATTAATCCATGTATTTGACTATAACAGCAGTTCTCACATCTTCACTGATAGTGTTTCATGGTATGAATTTACAATCCTTTAAAATATACTGTTGATAGACATTTTTGTAGTTTTGTGCTTGAGATTATTATAAAATAAAATATTAAGAGCAATCATCTATGTCTCTTGACGCATATGTGCAGTCATTTCTGTTGGGTAAATATCTAATAGTGACTCCTAGTCTTCATGACTCAATCAAATTTAGATGATGTTTTCTCTCAGAAGGGTCATCTACCATGCAATCCAAACTGAGTTAATTGATCTTCCTCTGTGTAATCTCAGAATGCTCTAGTGATCTATAAGAGAGCACTTAGCAACCTGTAATATAATGTGTGCATGTTTTTTCACTAGATTATAAGCTCTAGGTTTACATGCAGGCAGAAACTCTGTATTATTACTCTTTATATTTCTAGTGCATAACATAATTCTCACCACATAGATAATCAACATGTGCCTGATGAAATATGAATATGAAATCCATAAAGGTAAAGACCCACTGATGGAACTGATGATTCTGAAGATTCCTGGAATATTTCAATTTAATAAATCAGTAAAAATTATGAGCACCCACTGTGTACACAGATTGATGAGAGTGAAATTGGGGATGCCAAGTAATAAAAGAGGATTTCTTCCCTTAAGGAACATACAGTGCTGCTAAGGGGAATGAATTGATATTCATGAAATTACATGAAACCAATAAAGTCTATGGTAAGATGACTATCAGTCAATGAGATTTCAGAGAACAGAGAGACTGCTGAGGTTGAAGTATTCTGAAAGATGTTTTAAGATGGAAATTGAGGGAGCTGTGTCATGGATTAGGAAGTGTATCATAGCAGAGAGGAGGAATAGAAAAATGATTTTAAAGATAGTAAATTTAACATTGAAAATTCTCATCAGGGTAAGCATTTGGTGCAGTGCTTAAGCCACTGATTGTGATGCCTGCATCCCATATTGCAGTACTCAAGTTCAAATCCAGACCCTGCTTCAGATACTGGGTTTCAGCTGGTGCACACTCTGGAAGGCAGCAGATGATGGCTCAAAACTTAGAATACTTGGATCAAAGCCTCCCACATGAGAAAGCCAGGCTCCTAGGCCCGTGACTTTTTGGACTTATCAAGCCACAATGGTTATGGACATTTGGGGAATGAATCACCAGATGGAAAGTCAGTCTCTCCCTCTCCCCCTCCCCCTCCCCTCCCCCTTCCCTCCTCCCCCCTCCCCTCCCCTTCCCCTTCCCCCTCCTCTCCTCACCCTCTCCCTCTGCTTCTCCCTCTCCCTCTCCCCCCACTCCTTTTTCCTCCCTCCCTCTCTCCCTCCTTCCCATTCAAATAAATTTAAAAAATAAAAAAAAAAGTCTCATCAGTTCTCTGGACCAAACAGTCCTTTGAGATATACAGTCATGTACTACATAATGAAATTTGGTCAATGATGGACTTAGATATGATGGCGACCACATAACATTTTATCACATTGTGATGTTGTAGCTGTCTTAGTGTGTATGTGCATTTTATGATGGTCATGTACTAAAATTGCATGATGGCACATTTCTCAGAATGTATTTGTGTTGTCAAGCTCCATAAGATTTTTTTTTTTTTTGACAGGCAGAGTGGATAATGAGAGAGAGAGAGACAGAGAGAAATGTCTTCCTTTTTGCCGTTGGTTCACCCTCCAATGGCCGCTGCGGCTGGCACATCGCGCTGATCCAAAACCAGGAGCCAGGTGCTTCTTCTGGTCTCTCATGCAGGTGCAGGGACCCAAGCACTTGGACCATCCTCCACTGCCTTCCCGGGCCATAGCAGAGAGCTGGCCTGGAAGAGGGGCCACCGGGATAGAATCCGGCGCCCCAACCGGGACTAGAAACCGGTGTGCTGGCGCCGCAAGGTGGAGGATTAGCCTGTTAAGCCACGGCGCCGGCCAAGCTCCATAAGATTTTATTTGGTTGGCTCTTGGACTAAAAAATGTGTGGCATACTTAACAACTTATTTTTCTTACTAAATAAGTTGGCTTTCTTCAGTGTGCATTGGGAATCCTAATGAGATATTTCAGAAAAACAGATGAAAAAAAAAACTTGTGTAAGATGATCAAGGTCAGAATCATGGTAGTATTGTAGTTATGGGGAAAGCAACAGTGATATAATAAAATCTGACAGTCATTAAGTGGTAGAATACATAGAACATGATTGTAAACAGCATATGACAGTTGGACTGTGCTTTATAATGAACAAATAGTGAAGTTTGGAGACATTTTTGTAAAAAAATATTTATGACTAAATATTTATGGTGCATGGAAATATGTAGTTTTTTAAGGTTTATTTATGTATTTGAATGACGGAGCTACAGTAGGCAGAGGAAGAGAGAGAGAGAGAGAGAGAATCTTCCATGCGCTGGTTCACTCCCCAAATGGCTACAGAAGCCAGAGCTGAGCCAATTCGAATCCAGGAACCAGCAGCTTCTTCCAGGTCTCCCATACAAATGCAGGGGCCCAAGCACTTGGGCCATCTTCTACTGCCTTCCCATGTCATAACAGAGAGATGGATTGAAAGAGGAGTACCCAGGACTCGAACCAGCACCCATATGGGATGCCAGCACTGCAGGCGGTGGCCTTACCTGCCATGCCACAGCACTGGCCCCATTTTTGTAGTCATTTTTAAGCTTATTTATTTGAAAGCAGAGATACAGAGAGGAGGAGGAGGAGAAGGAGAAAGAGATAGAGATAGAGATGATAGAGAGAGAGAGAGAGAGAGAGAGAGAGAGAGAGAGAGATCTTTCATCTGCTGATTCACTCTCCAAATGGCTTTAACATCCAGGTCTGGGCCAGAACAAGGACAGGAGCGAGGAACTTTATCTGGATCTCCCACATGGGTGCGGAGGCCCTAGTATTTGGGCCATCTTTTGCTGCTTTCCCAACTACATTAGCAGGGAGCTGGATTGGAAGTGGAGCAGCCAGAACTTGAACCAGTGCCCATATGGGAGGCCGGCACTGCAGGCAGAGGCTTAACCTACGCAATAGCACCAACCACCATATGTAGTCATTTTTAATATTGCTTTTCTTTATATGAGCATGGGAACTTCTTTTAGATCTAGCTAGTTTTGTGACACAATTCTTATGTTGATATGATGTATTCTATAAAAAATTGCACTGAGTTCTTTATGATTTATTTATTCATCTATCTGGGGCATACTTTGTATTTAGGAATAAAGGAGCAACAGGAAGTTTTCATTAACAAGCTCAGAAATCTCTCCATAACTAGAAGTTTATAGACTTTAAGGGCTGGAATAAATTAAGAAGACACTAAAATTATTGCTTTGCAGTAGTTTGTCTGTATCTGAGAATTACAGGGGAATTGGCAGATTTGGAAAATGCTGTTTAATAGATACTCTCAAGATTCAAATTTATTTCATCTTATGTGGGGCTTGAGCAAAAAAAGAGGTCCTTAAAATGGACCATGACCTTTTAGCTATAGTATGAAAAGCACTATCCATGAAAGAAAGAATTGATGTTAGACTAAAATAAAATTTAATTTTTTCCTTCTATTAAGTATATTTTTAAGGCAATGAAAACACAAGCCACTGACTGCAAGAAAATCTTTGCAAATACATGTCTGATGGAGGACTGGTATCAAAAGTATAGAAAAATAACCTAGTAAAATTGAAAAATAAGAAAAATTTCTTGAAATATCAGAATACACATACCTCAGCAAACAAGATATGCAGATAACAAACAATCATGTTAAAAATGATCAACATTGTGTGTCATTAAGGAATTACAAAGTAAAGTGATTGAATGCCAATACAAACCTACCAGAATGGCTAAAATGAAAATTGTTGACCAAAAAACGATGAGGAGAATGTGTTGCAACAGATACTTTAATTCATTGCTGATGCAAATGCAAAAAGTTATAGCCAATTTGGATGACTGGAAAATTCTCACAAAATTAAATGTAATCACCATATTATACAGCAATTTTGCTCCTTGGTATATATCTACATGAGTTCAAAACTTATGTCTATACAGAAACCTACACATGAATGTTTGTGACAGTTTTCTTATAATTAACAAAACATGAAAGTAATCTACATACCCCTCAGTAGGAGAATGGATAAACAAACTGGTATACATCTATACAATGGGATGATTCAGAGTAAAAAAACAAATTAGGCATCAAGCCATGAAAATGTAGGTAGGACCTTAAAAGCACATTGCAAAGGGATCAGCATGGTGTGCCGGCTGCAGCACGCCGGCCACAGTGACCATTGGAGGGTGAACCAACGGCAAAGGAAGACCTTTCTCTTTGTCTCTCTCTCTCACTGTCCACTCTGCCTGTCAAAAATTAAAAAAAAAAAAGAAAAAGAAAAAGAAAAAAACGCATCAATAGGAAGAGCTGCATATTTTATGATTCCAACTCAATGGCTTTGTGCTCAAGTTAAAATTGTGGACACACTAAAAAAAAAAAAAATCAGTAGTTTCCAGGGTTTCGCAGGGAAAGAGGGAAGCGTTAAGTAAGTAGAGCCCAATAATTTTTATGGTCCTAAAACTATTTTATGTGATACAGTAATGGTGGCTGTGCATCATTACATGTTTTTCAAATATATTTATTTGGGGCCCAGTGCTGTAGCCTAACAGGTATAGCCGCTGCCTGCAGTGCCAGCATTCCATGTGTGCACCAGTTTGAGTCCTGGCTGCTCCATTTCCAATCCAGCTCCATGCTGTGGCCTGGGAAAACAGTGGAAGATGCCCAAAGTCCTTGGGCCCTTGCACCCTCATGGGAGACCCAGAGGAAGCTCCTGGCTCCTGGCTTCAGATTGGCACAGCTCCAGCCATTGTTGCCATTTGGGGAGTGAACTAATGAATGAAAGACCTCCTCTCCTCCCCTCCCCTCCCTTTCTCCCCTTCTCTCCTCTCCTCTCCTCTCCTCTCCTCTCCTCTCCTCTCCTCTTCTCTTTTCTTGCCTCTGCCTCTGCCTCTTTGTAGATCTGCCTTTCAAATAAATAAAATCTTTAAAAATAAAATATATTTATTTGCATGATATCTATTTCTATGTCTGAGATAAAGTGCTCCCATCTGCTGGTTCACTCTTCAAATGTTTATAGCAGATGAGACTGGGCGAGGCTGAAGCCAAGAGACAGGAAAAATCCAGGTATCCTATGTGGGTGGTAGGTACCCAATTATTTGAGCAGAGTCTGCCAGATTCCAGAGGCAAATACTGTTTTAGCATGAATTATCCAGATAATAATTTTGTCTCTGTTCTTTATTTTTATGTAAAGTGTCTATTACTCAATTTTATAGTCTTACCAGCTCCATGTGAAAAAGCTGTAATACAGGTATATATTTGTTTATGGAAGACATATGTTCTGAGAAAAAAATTACTTTGTCATTTACTTTTTGCATGCAGACACTGATATTTATGAGAAAAAACATGGTTCAGTAAACAGCCTACACTGGTAATTTTCAAGCTGAGAGAAATTTAGATAATTTTCACTCTCTTTCCCATTGAAGAATGTATTAAATCTGTTAAGATCCATATCAGAAGCTTTTTCTGAAGTTTATTGTTCTTTGCAACATTTTTAATTCTTTGAAACACTTCCAAACTTTATCTTTGCTATTGCTTATTCTTTCATAGAGAATCAGACTCTCTTCAAAAATTTACAATTATGTGACATCTTATATTTAAATTTTAACTTTGAAATAATTATAGATTTACACTAGTTTGCAATACTGTTTAGATCTTACGTATCTTCATTCTAACTCTAATATAAAGGACTGTCATAATTCTAATTTTATAATTTATGATTGTATCAAATCTAAGATGTTGACATTTGGTCAATACTCTGAGTTTTTTCAGTTTTCATCAGTTTTAAGGGTCCTCATTATCATGTGTGAGTATGTATAATTCTTTACAATTTTACCATATGTGTAACTTCATGTAACAATAATAATAACCAAAATATAGAATTATTCAATTAATTTTCAATAGTATAAAATAGGGATGGATGTTGTGGCACAGCTGGTTAAACTGCCACTTGAGATACATCACCTATTGGAAGACTGGCTCAAGTATTAGCTGCTATGTAAGTTCCCTAATAATGCACCTGGGATGGAAATGGAAGATGACCCAAGTGCTTGGGTGCCTACCACCCATACGGGAGATCTGGCTGGAGTTCCTGTTTCCTGGCTTAGGCCTGGCCCAGCCCAGGCTATTGATGAAATTTGGAAAGTGAACCAGAGGATAAAAAATAATTGGTCTCTCTCTCTCTCTCTCTTTCTCTCCAACTTTCAAGTAGATGAAAATATTTTTTTAATTATGGTAAATACATTTATCATACCATAAGTAACATTTTGTGATTAAGATTTTTTTACTCAGCATAATTCCCTTCAAATTCATCCATGTTGTCTCATGTAGCAAATTATCCATTTTTATTGCTGAGTAGTATTCTATGGTATGGATATAAAACAGTAAGTTTAATTATTGCATTAAACTGAATTATTTTGAGGTTTTCACTATTGTAACTAATGCTGCCATGAAAACTTGTGTATAACTGTATGAAAATAAATTTTCTTTTCTTTGAAATAAGTTCCCAAATGTCCAATAGATGAATTGTATGGTAAGCAGAGCAGTAATTTTTAAAAAACTACCTTATTCATTTTCAAAATGGCTGTGCTCTTATATTGCCAAAAGTAGTGCATTATTGATCCAGTTCTCTGTATCTTTATCCTGTATTTGGTTTTAGTCACTTTAAAAAATAGCCATTCTGATAGTTGTGTAGTGATATTTTTGGTTTTAGTTTGTATTCTTCTAATAGTTAATGGCATTGAATAGATTTTCACATACCTATTTGCCATCAGTATATCTTTCTCAGTGACATTTATGTTCTTATCTTTAGCTTATTTTCTTTAAAAATTTTTAAATTATATAAACAGAATAAATTTCATGTAATTCATATTTGATATCATGTAATTCTGCTACATATTAAATTCATAATAATACTTCCCAACATACCCTCTCTCCAACCCTGCTTCTTTCTTCCTTTCTTACTTTTCTTTTAATGTTTACAATGATATACTTTCAATTTACTTTATAATCACAAAGTTAAATCTCCAGTAAATAAAGAATTCAACAAGTAGTAAGTCCAAAACCCAATGATCCTTATGGCTGTAGACAACGGAAATAAACAGTAATAAAATCTCAAAATGTCAGTTTTGCTCACATACATTATATTTTTAAGCCTTTCATTTTAATTGCTGTATGTCATTAACTTTTAAAATGTTTTATTAATATAAGGAGAACAGAATTTATGCATTTCAAAGATAAAATTCCAAGAACATAAGGATACTTCCTTCACTCCCTCTTCTTTCCTTTCTTTCTTTATTTTCGTTTAATTTTTGTGATAGCATACTTTTAATTTACTTTATAATCATATGATTAATATTCCACTAAATATAATGTTCAACAAGTAAAAAGTAGAAAGACCATTGTTCCACAGGAATATAGCCAAGAGCTATAAACTAATCAAATTATAAGATGTCAATTTCAATCTTCTACATTCAGGGTTTTTTTAAACTCTATATATCAGCTGCCACAAATCAGAGAAAACATATTATATTTGTCTTTTTTGTTCTTACTTATTTAACTAAGCATAATGGTCTCCAGTTGCATCTATTTTGTTGCAAAATATAGTATTTCCTTTTTTATGGTTGAGTAGTATTCCCTTCATTATATATACCGCATTTTCCTTACCCAATCATATGTTGATGGACATCTGGATTGGTTCCATATCTTATCTACTTTGAATTGAGCTTCTATAAACATGGGTGCACACATAACTCTTTCATATACTGATTCTATTTCCTTTGAGTATATTCCAAGGATTGGAACCTTGGGGTCACATGCTAAATCTATTTTCAGATTTCTGAGGAATCCCTGTACTGTCTTCCATAATGGTACATTCCACCAACAGTGTATTAGAGTACCCTTTTCTCCACATCCTGGCAAACGATTGTTATTTTTTGATTTTTGAATGAGAGCCATTCTAATGGGTTACATGAAACCTTAGGGTTTTATTTTTATTTCCCTGATGGCTAGTGACTCTGAGAATTTTTCTTGTGTCTGTTGACCATTTGTATTTCATACTTGAAGATTGCCTGTTCATGTCCCTTGTCCATTTATTAAATGGATTGTTTTGCTATTGTTGACCTTCTCAAGCTCCTTCTATATTTTGGACATGAATCTTTTATCAGATGCATAGAGTTTGCAAATATTTTTTTTCCCATTCTGTCAGTTGCTTCTTCATTTTATTGAGTGTTCCCTTTGCTGTGTAGAACCATCTTAGATTGATGTAATCCTGTTTGTCTATTTTTGCTTTTATTGCTTGTATTTTTGGAGTCTTATCCACGAAGTCTTTGCCTGCGGCAATGTCTTACAGTGTTTCCTCCTATGTTTTCCTCTAGTTATTTGATGGCATCAAATCATAGATTTAGATCCTTAATCCACTGGCATTGATTTTTGTACAGGGTGTACAATACATCTGCTCATGGAGATACAATTTTCCCAACTCCATTTGTTGAAGAGACTGTCTTTTATCCAGGGAGTGATTTTAACTCGTTTGCCTAAGATTAGTTGTTTATCCATGCATGGATTAGTTTCTGGGGTTTCAATTCTCTTCCATTGATCTGTGAATTTTTATATAACCTAACTATCAGTGTTTTTTCAGATATGAAGTTTGCAAACATTGGTTGTTATATATTTAAATGATTTTTAAAGTCCTCTGTATTTTTTTCTTTTTAAAACTCAAATGATACAATTTTCTAAACATTCAATATTTTCTTAGATATCTTTGAGACCCTATTCATTTTTTTCAGTCTATTTCTTTTTCAAATTGAACCTATTTTAACAATTTGTCCTCAAGTTCCTTTGTCTTCTCTGCTCCAGTATTGAAACCATCCAGCAAGTTTTTTTCTCTCTTTTTTTTTCTTTTTCAGTTCTGTTTTCAATTTGATTCTTTCATATCTTCTATTTCTTTGGTGAGATTATATATATATATATATATATATATATATATATAATCAGCTGCTTTAAGAGAATGTATAGTTACTAGTTTAAGTATTTTTGCGATGCTTTAGTCCCTGCTTATTATACACTCATAGACAGAAGTAACTTCCTAGGCCTCTTTGGTGCCACTAGCACAGCTGGTGACCCTGGGTCTATGAAACAGAGAACATTTTTCTGACTCTACTCTTTTGATTGGCTGATACCAGCAAGCATATTGATCAATCTCTTCCAGTGCCACTGAAGAAAGAAAACACCTACTTAGGCAATTGTCTATCACTGGGTGTAGGGGTTGATACTTGTCATTTCTGTATCACTCTCTGCCTCAGTCTTTGGGAACAGGAAACACCAGGACTAATTGTATTCCACTTCTGAGTGCTAAGCCAAGAGATAGGAGGTATGGATCATTTTCTCCCTCTGGTTGCAGACATGAGAGTTTGGTTGCCTTTTGCTGCTGAATAGAGGACTAGGAGATGCAGAACCAGGATCTTCCTCTGCTACTGAGTGGTGGGCCAGAAAATGCTGGTCCTGATAATGCCCTCTTTAAAGGCATAGAAAACCCCTATTGCCATCAGGTGGGGAAGTAGGATGCAGTAGTACCCTGTCCTGTCAGCACTGTCAATACCTGGCTTCATATTTTAAATGACCCCAATTTACCTTCATTTTCCCTTTGCCTACATACAATGTCTACTAGCGTGGCCTGAAAATTGCTTTTCTCTATGTAAAATGTCATATAACATTAAATTTCCTAAACCTTGGTCTTGGTGTTATATGAAGTAAACTTGTTATTTGCTCTAATTGTAAATTTCAATCCTGTATATTAAATTTACATTTAAAATGATATGTGGTTTTAGCCCAATGATTTTCCTTTCATCAATAGTAGAGAAGGTAAGTTAGAATAAACTCTAAGCGCTGAATAATTTGTGTTGCCAGCTAAATTATTTCATTTGAAAAAAAATTAACAAACTGGTTGCCAGCTAAATTATTCCATTTGAAAAAAATTAACAAACTGATTTATATCACTTGTCAGATATATTCATGATTTTGCAGGAAATGGTCTTGGACAAAAAGTTAATACAGATGATCTGTCTCGTCATTATTTGTTATTACAACATGTTGTTTCTCTTAACTGTGATTATACTGCAACTTAGTATTCAGTGTGTGTGTGTGTGTGTGTGAAACAACAGTACTGAACTGAAGGAAAACAAGCATTTATGTTGCTCTCATGTTTTATAGTATCAAACACCTTGTGAGTACATTCCTTGTAGAATGTGCATTATTGGTTTGTCTCATCTCAGAATACTGAAAAATGAGTTGTTCTAAGTGAAACATTAAAAAAAAATCCTTTTATGCATGCTTACCACCTATTTGGAAATTACCATACAGCAGATCACTGAAAACATCTGAATCAGAAACCCAATTTTATAAAAATCACTGAATATTATATATTCAATCACAGAGTACATAATCATTGAGCAATTTTATATGAACACCATTTGCTGCTACACAAAGATTGTAACAAATATTTAATTAGTAATCAATTATTTATCTATTGATTCCATAAACCTTTATTGATCATATTTATATGTTATATGTAAGCTAAGAATAAAAACATCAGTAAGACACAGTATATGATATTCAAGAGGACATTCTTAATGTTTCAAATTAAATCACTCCTATAATAGAAATCCTAGTACTGGACAACATTATCTATTGGTTGTGTGTTTTATCAAATATGCCGTGGAAATGCTCCTATGGGAGAAAGGGAGATCCAACCATAGCAAAAGTATTGAATTTGACCTATGAATTCTGCACCATATTTTTCTGATATTAAGCTATAGGGCTACAAATGACAATCTCACTAAAACATGTGCTAGATGTTTTCTTTGTGGCTGGATTGCTTTTTTCTAAATTTTCTTTTATTTGACTTTAGTGAGGAAGTTAATATATCAAAAATATAAAAGACATTTTCAAAAGAGAAAAACTCTATCATTCTATAATCCTAAAAGAGCAGCTATTTTCATCCATTTCTTATATACTTTTTTGTCCTTATCAACCTGCACACACGTTTTCTCATAATTACAATTCTTATACATATTGTTCTGTGTTTTTTGCTTTGCATTTAAAATGGTATTACTCTAGACCATTTTATTATAAACACTCTTAATGGCCCCATAATAATTTAGCATCATTTGGGGGTATTGTATATAAAAGAACAAGCTATGGATTTTACTTCTTTCCTCCTAGTGAACTGAGGGATACTTTGTTTCAAATTTCTCAAGACATTTTATTGAGTTGTGGCTTCAGCCTCGGGTGTGTGCTTATTTGTATTAGTATAATATAATTTTATGAGTATAGATTTTTCAAATAATTCAAGCAATCTTAAGGTCGAGTACATATATATGAATGATTTCATTATGTGAAGTAATCTTGAGAGAAAATCTTTACCTTGAAAGATCACTAGTGGAGAAATTTGGAGATGAGATTTGGAGGCAGTTTTCATAGTGGCACTCTTCCTTGTGTTCTACTATAAAAATGAATCTACAATTTGATATACTTTCTGCATTATCTCTTTTGTAGTTTTAAGATAGTATTTCTTCTAACCATGTTGTGTAATTAGATACTAATCATATTAAATGAATTGTATTGAAAATGAGTCCTTATAAAGCCAAGAGCAATATATCACTTTTTTATGAATATTCAATCCAGGAGACACAGAGATAATATTAAATTCCAATGTTAATGAAAAGTGGACCATACACTTTTTGCCTTTTTTGATTTCTTGTAAAAGAATTAATATCAGAGGTTTCATGCTGCTGCAGTTAACCTATTAACACATTGGCTTGTCTCAATTAAATGGTTTCATTCAAATGGAATTTATTAGGGAATGATTGTCTTCTGTACTTGTCAACTCCAAGATATCCAACATCTGCATCAGGTTTGTGTTGTTTCCCGAATTTCATGTTTTTCTATTGAATCCTACAGTTAGATCCAACATTGTGAACTCTAACCATTATTTCTGCAAAATAAAAAGAGAATTACTGATATTTTATGAAGAGATTTGGATTTTAGTCAAGAAATACATGGCTTCTCTCAGCAATATCATTCCAGGGGGATTAATTAGCCGAACTCTGTTAAAATGTGTCATAGTACCTGCTGTTGGGGAACAACACTCACTGCAGAGAGAGCCTTGCAGTAGGGAAAAGAGAATTTCTTACAATCCTACATGTAGATCTTTTTTTTATGGATTTAATCAGGGAGGAAGCATAATACATTCAAAATGGTTCTAAAAATGTAAACGGAAAGATAGTTGGTGCAATTTACTCAACCTAAACTTATGTGTATATGCTGTCACTGCCATATGTGTTCCCACACCAAGAAACTCAACAGTAATGCTATGCAGGGAGAGCTCTTTTCTTTGCTCAGGTAAGATCCTAATTATTTTTGTTTGTCTATGTGGTTAATTGATATTAAATTATTGACCAGTTGGAAAATGCTCTGTGTCAAATTAATTGAATGCTTTTCTCATTTTCAAAGATTGTATCATTGATAACTATACCTTGTATATCATAGCTTCATCATTGGAAAACATTTTTTCTGCTCTCTAAATTTATAGTGAAAATTAAAGAGAAATTATGACAGGGAAAATTGGGTATATTAAAAGTAAAAACAAAAGAGGGTCTAGATGATTAAATACCTGTGTCCCATATTGGAGTACCTGAGTTTGAGACCCAGCTCTGCTCCTGACTCCAACTGCATGCTAATATGGATGCTGGGAGTATACATTGATGAATAAAGTCTTGGGTTTTTGACACCACTTTGAGAGACTTGGGTTGAGTTCCTGGCTCTTAGCTTCCTCATGTCCTAACAACAACCTATTGCAGGTATTTAAGGAGTAAACTGGTAGATGGGAGATGTCTCTATCTCTCACCCTGTGCCTAACGTAATAAAAATTAAAAAAAATAAAGAGAAATAGGGAACAGTGGCTTGTATATATTGTTGAATTACTATGAAATCTATGATTTGGCATAATAAGATTGGTTAACACATTGATAATATCAAGTCTGAGCTAAATGCAAAAATTTTATTTACCACAAGAAAGATGAGCTAATTGCCACAGAACATTTTATTTGCTTAAGAAGTATTTTTTTGCATATTTTATATGGAAAATATTAAGTTAAAGAATATTCCTTGGGATCAGAACTATGGTACAGTGGGTTGAGCCACGGCCTGCAGTACTGGCACCCCATATGGACATCGGTTCATGTTCTAGCTGCTCCTCTTCTGATCCAACTCTCTGTTCATGTGCCTGGGATAGCAGCAGATGGCCCAAGTCCTTGGGCACCTGCACCCACGTGAAAGACCCTGAAGAAGCTCCAGGCTGCTGACTTTGGCTTGCCCAGCCCCAACCATTGTGGCCAATTTGGGAGTGATCCAGCAGATGGAAGATCTCTTTCCCTGTCTCTTCTTTTCTCTAGCTATAACTCTGGCTTCAAATAAAAAAGATCTTTAAAAAAGAATATCTCTTTCCCCTGGGACAGTGTAATCTAATCATCATCACCCTGTAAATGTTTTCTCTATGGTGCCAAAGCATTGGAATATATATTGTGCTCTCATGACAAGAGAGTTGGAATAAATTGTATCATGAATTAAACATGAAAAAGCCACACTAATCACCTGAATTCTGAATTACCTATCAAGCATACACAGTTTAATTGATTTTAAAATAGAAATATATATATACACTCTTTTATTTTTTATTTACCCCAAGAAAGATGAGCTAACTGCCACAGCATATTTTATTTGTTTAAAAATATCTTTTTGCAAATTTTATATGGAAAATATTAAGGTAAAGAATATTCCTTGGGATTGAAAGCCATATACTTATACAAAGCATATATATATATATATATATAAGTTTAGAACTTGTAGTGGTTAATTTTGTGTATCACCTTGACCCACGTTGACTGGACTAAGCAATTCCTAGATAACTAAACATTATTTTTCATTGTATCTGTGGTGATATATTCAGAAGATATTAGTATTTGTTTCAGTAGGCTGAGTAATTTAAATCACCCCCATCAATGTGGGTAGATTCATCCATCTGTTGTGGAACTGAATAAAACAAATAAAGGGTAGGAGAAATGAGATTCACTTTCTACTAGAGGCAGGATATCCAATTTCTTCTGCCCTTGGATATCAATGCTCTTCATTCCTGACCCTTTTTGTTCACATGATTGGTCTTCCAATTCCAAAGCCTTCATTCATGAACTGGGGCTTACAGTTTTGTGTCCCCTAGTTCTCAGTACTCAGAATTGTATTGAATTATACCAACAGTCTTTTTGGACTTATAGAATACAGATAAAACATTGTGGACATCTCAGCCTTTGTAATTACATGAACCAATCCCCCATAATAGCACTCTTTCTACTCTATTATCTGCCTATCTATTTACGCATGCATCCATCCATCTATCCATCTCTCCATTCATAGCATTGCTTCTGTTTCTCTGGAGAACTAGGAATAACACAAAGCTGGAAGAAAACTGCATCTTTTGTCTCTTAAGTCTTCTAAATAAACCAGAAATATATGTCAATTAATTAGGTTCTCCCATCTGTCTTTTGCAGATTTTCTATTATAGTTTCCTTGGAATGCAAATCTCTCTACCTAAAATTCTTCTGAAGTTTATTGTCACTTTCTATTGCATATTGATTATTTCTGATTTTAAATTATTCATTTTTTCTTATTTGAAAGGCAGTGTAATAGGGAGAGAGGGAGGGAGGGAGGGACAGAGAGAGAGAAAGAAAGAGAGAGAGAGGGACCTTCTATCTTCTGGTTTACTGTCCACAAATCTGCAGCAGTTACAGCTGGGTCAGTGTAAAGCCAAGAACCAAGAACTCCATATAGTTCTCTGAAGTAGGTGGCAGAGCCCTGAGTATTTGAGCTATAATTGCTGCCTTCCATGGTGCACATGAGCAGGAAACTGTCTTGGAAGTAGAACTGGTATAGGATTTCAGGCATTCCAATATGGCATGCACGCATCCCAAGCAGCAACGTAATCCACTGTGGTGCATTCCCCGTTATTTCTTCTTGCCTTATCTTTTCCGCTATATGGTGAACACCTTGTCCATTCCTGTATCTCCCAGAAAACCTAGTAAAATATTTGATATCTATTTTTTAATACTTGAGGTTATACCATGGAAGCAAAATCTGTGTGTGTGTGTGTGTGTATTCAGTCATGGTTCTTCAGAGAAACAGAATCCATAAAATATGTACACATATGTACATGCACACACACACAGAAGAAGGCCTTTGGGATACAGTAGTTCAATTTACAAATTTTCAACTGTATGGCATTGGGGAAGCAAAAATTTTTCAGTGGAAAATGTACTTCAAATTTTGAATCTCAATATTTTACCTAGCTAGTGATATGCAGTGTGGCATTCTCTTATGCTGTTGACCAATGACAACAAAATGAAGCTCCAAGTCATCTAAAGAATCATGAGGGTAGACAACTGATACTCTATAGTGTTCTGTACTGCTAAGCTATGTCGTCCTAAGATTAAGCAAATTAAATTAATTTTTGAGTTCTGATATTTCTAAATTTAATAAAATTTATCAGAACATAACCCCTTTCTAAGTTGAGAAGCATCTCTGTGTGTGTATAGACATAAAAACACACAGGCACATGATAGTATTTCAAAAACTTTGTAAAAAATTTAAATTAATGGATGTTTGTTTAGGTGAAATTGTTTTTTGAAATCCATGTGTATGAGAATTCTCCAAAAAGTTCATGGAAATGCATATTATGAAAAAACTACATGGGCCTCAAAATTTTTGTAGCAAAAAGAACTTATGTTTTGATTCAACATTTCTATAAACTTTTTGAAGTACCATTGTGTGTGTGTGCATGCACACACCCTCACATATGTGCATGTGCATGATGTCTTCTTCACCTTCTTTCCTGGGAAACTTTGTATTTTGCTTTTAGGCTTTCAACTGATTCAATGCAGTTTACACATGTTATCAAAGTAATAAACTTTATTTTAAATTAATTGATTGTAAATGTTAGCCACATCTACAAAAAACATTAATAGCAACATCCACATTACTGGTTACTATGGCCAACACAAGCCGACTCAGAAAATTAACCATCTCTAGATATAGACAGCAAGGGAACTAACAAAAGAGTTGTTTTACATATAATTGTTCAATTGGCTATGCAAGTCAGGGAATTCAGGAAAGTTTATGAGCAGGCTGGAACACACGGACATGGACAGGCACTGTTGTCGAAAGGAGGAATTTCTTCTCTCCTTCAGACAAACCTCTCTTGTGCTTTCAAGTCCTTCCTAAGAATTTATGCAAATCCACCCAAATGTTATAGGAAAATGACTGTTGAGGTCAATTAATTAGTATCTTCAATTCAATCTGCCAAATATCTTCATAGTAACATCTAGTTATTATTGTGTGATTAATTTGGGACTGTGCTTAGTTGAGCTGACACATCAAAAAGCCATGACACTATTAAGCATCAATAAATAAATATTTGAATGAAAAATTTTAGATGGATTCAAATCACTTGCTTCACATAGATTAAAATTATTTAATGCTTTCCAAGCAATACATAGTGCTTTAATTCCAACTTTCAAAAAGTATTGGGGAGAGACTTGGTGCACATGATACTCTGATTATAGAACTCGTATTTATAAAAGACGATTTTTTTTTCCTGGAAGAATAGATACTGTAATTTCTTCAAGTTCTCTAGAAAGTTTACTAATTCTAATATGCTATTACCAGTGAGCAGCTTATCCTTTTATCCTAAAGATACGCTAATTTGTGATTGAGCTTATAGAGGGTGTGCCTTCTCTAGAGGATGAGAAGGTTGTGATCAATGGGAGATGAATTATGATTTGATGATTTGGTTATGTTGCTTTCCCACTATTTGTTTCCAAGCAATCAACATTCTTTGTGATATATTTGTGAAAATTATCTCATGGAGATTTGCATACCAATACTTAGCTTGGACTGTGTGCAACGCTGGAAGAATGCATTGGCTTTATGCTACTGATTACCTGTGAATAGGGCCAGAAGAAGATTGATTGTGAACAAACCCATGAGTATACTGTTTACCAAGAGCAGCCAAAGCAGTTAAATTCACATATTGCAGATGTAATGTCACATGTATTTTTTAGAAATCTGATTTTGATGGAAGAAAATGTACAAAAGAGTTACAGATCATAGAATAAAATACCATATATGAATTCTGCATGTAATCTATTTGGAATCATATGAAGTTTGTTCTTATTAGCTAGTACCTATCTGTTCTGAAGGATCCAGGGTTAAGCATTTAACCATTGTAGAAAGAAACCAAGATGGTAGTCTTGCAATTTTGGCTGCATATTTTATAACATACAGAATATATTTCTAATCTCAGCATTTAGGAATTTGTGAGAAGCAGCTTTATTTCACTCTAAGGTAGTGGTACTTATCCCTAAATCATTATGACAGTCAAATCCCATGAAGCCAATTTTAACAAAATTATTAGTTACTGTGGTTCCTAAAATGATAGTTATCTTGACAGTAAAGATTAAGTAAAACAGATGACATTTCCACAAAGGTATTCTAAGCAATCATTTTTAAATATTTATGAAGAAAAGAAAGGTGTTTAGAAAAAGAGAAAGAGAGAGAGAGAGATAAGGGTGGGAGGAAGAGAGGAAGAATGGTGATTGATTGCAGGGGACAGGATCAGGAAGAGTTATCACTTACTGAGTATGGAATTTTACTTTCATAATGAAAAATATTCTGAAGGTGGTGGTGATGGTTGCACAACAACATGAATGCAATTGATATCACTGAACTATACAATTAAAATTTCTTAATATTGTGAATCTTGTGTTATATTTATTTTACCCCAATGAATAAAATTAAAAACACTACTACATAATATTTTCGTAAAAATAAAAATAATTCTTGTGGCTAGCATTGTAATATAGCATGTGAAGCCATAACCTGTGACACCAGCATTCCATATGAGCACCAGTTCATGTTCCAGCTGCTCCACTGCAGATCCAGCTCCATGCTAATGGCCTAGGAAGGCAGTGAAAGATACACCAGCGCTTGGGCCCCTGCCATCCACTTGGGAAACCCAGATAAAGCTCATGGCTCCTGGCTTCAACCTGGCATAGCCCTGGCCATTGCAGCCATTTGGGTAGTGGGCTATTAGATGAATGATCTCTATATCTCCCTTCACTCTGTAACTTTGACTTTAAAATGAATAAATATTTTTAAAAATAGGAAATAATTTTAAAAATAGGAAATAATAACAATTCTTACCCCATAGTGTCTCTGTTAGAATTAGATGAGATAATCCTTGTGAAAGTACCTGATAATTGGCATTTAAAAATTATTTCTATTTTTTGATTTCACTATTTCACTATTCCAAAAACCTTGAATTTCTCTGTCATTTAAAATCTCAGAAGATCTTATTTAGAATTTGGTATTCTCTGCTATCTGAAACAATTTTAGTTTCTACTTAACAATTTTAGTTTAACAGCAAATATGCTCATATAGAATCTTGTCTTCTGTATAAAACTTTCCCAGAGTCTCTAATCTTTTTTTCCCAAATTCCTCCAGATTTATTATCTGTTCAATTTATTTTGCAGCTATTCATGCACTGTTTGTTGGCATGACAATTATGCTGCAGATTAAAGTTATCACTATTTAAAATAATTTATTTATACATTTATTTGGAAACTATTTTAGTTCCTTTTAGATACAAGATAATGTGCCAGAAGCAATGATCAATAAAGAGATAGATTTTATGTTTTGATGGATTTGAAAACCGATAATGCAAGAATATTGATGATTAAGTATAAATTGTTACAGAGCTGGGTCTTTGTCTCTGTTCAATTCAGAATTTTCAATAACTTGAATAACTAAAATAAACTTGCCAAACTGTTAATGTTACTTTTAGATAACACATTAAATTTAAATATCCAAATACAAAAGATAAATTGAAATTATATGCTAGAAGTATTGATTTTTAATTCATGAAAGATTACATAAGATACTGTCATTTATTTAAAATATTCAGTGGTATAAATAAGAAATAAAGCATATATAGCCTAACAAAGTTATGTTTAAAAGGGCCTGGGGAGTGTAATGTCATCAAAAACTTAGGTAAGAGATGGTAACCTAAAATGGTGGAGCCTAGACTTAGGTATGATTTCAAATTTAGTATAAGTATTATCTGAGCTACAGTGTGCTTACCACAGGGCTGTCACCTAGTAAGAGCTCAGTGAAATTAGTTGAAAATATAATATTAGCTGTTGATTGAGCATGAATCTACTGTTTCTTTACTTCTGGACATTATGAAAAACATGCATATGTTATCTTAATTAAGTTTTGTGACCATTCAGTGGAGTAGATATTATTTACTATTTTAAAAAAAGATAAATTCAGCTTTTTAATCTGTTTTATGTTGCTGTGATTGAATACAGGCATCAGGTAATGTATTAAAAAGAAATATTTATGCAGCTCACAGTTCTGGAGCTGCATTCAGTGAGGTCTTTATTGTTGATGAGGACTCTGAAGATCTTGAGGTACCACAGGACATCATGTGGTGAGAAGTGCACAAACAAGAGACATAGCCAAACTGGCTTTTATATCAGACTCACTCTTGATCTAATCCACTAACCAATTAATCTATCAAGTATTTATGACTGTTAATGCAATGTACTCATGAGGGCAGAAGCTTCATGGCTTAATAACTCTTAAATGTCCTATGTAGACCCTTTTCTGAATACCTCAGAATGGAAATTAAATTTCAACATTATTTTGGTAGGAACATTTAACCCATAGCACACTTGCACAGGAAAGTTAAAAACTTACTCAAAATCCTAAATTTAGGATTGGTGGCAGTTGAGTTCCTTTTTTTTTTTTTTTTTTTTTTTAGTTTTTTTTTTTCTTTTCTTTTTTTTTTAAATTTTTTTTAAACTTTTATTTAATTAATATAAATTTCCAGTGTACAGCTTATGGATTACAATGGCTTCCCCCTCCCATAACTTCCCTCCCACCCGCAACCCTCCCCTCTCCCGCTCCCTTTCCCCTTCCACTCACAACAAGATTCATTTTAAATTCTCTTTATATACAGAAGATCAATTTAGTATAAAGATTTCAACAGTTTGCACCCACATAGAAACACAAAGTGAAACATACTGTTTGAGTACTAGTTTTAGCATTAAATCACAATGTACAGCACATTAAGGACAGAGATCCCACATGAGGAGCAAGTGCACAGTGGCTCCTGTTGTTGACCCAACAAATTGACACTCTAGTTTATGGCGCCAGTAACCACCCTAGGCTGTCGTCATGAGTTGCCAAGGCTATGGAAGCCTTCCAAGTTTGCCGACTCTGATCATATTTAGACAAGGTCATAAAAGACAGAGTGAGGATAGTAACCAATGATCCTAAGAGTGGCATTTACCAGGTTTGAACAATTATACGGCATTAAGTGGGGAAGAGGACGATCAGTACACACAGGTTGGGAGTAGAGCCATTGGTGGTAGAGTAGAGGTTATGATTACAAAGGAATAAAGCCCAAGTGCACTAGACAGGGCCTAGAACAAAGGACAGAGTCATTATTAGAGGAGCTAAGAAAGGTGCTGTCTAAGCTACAAGTAATTTTTCTGATTGAGAGGCAAATAGAACCTGATAGAAGGGGCTTGATAATAATCTGGTGGGCTTTAGGCCTTGTAAATTCAGAGGCCCAGACCTATCTATCTCTTCACATGGGGTATATCCTAAGGGAGGTGTCAACCTCCTAGGGGAAGGCACTCTGTTGACTTTCATTACTTGGCTGGCCTGGGAGGAGAGCTGGCCAGGTAAAGGCAGGGGGCATCTCTAACAAGAAATTTACAGTTCTGCCTGCAATGTTGCTGACCCTACTTGACCATCCCCTCAGCTGCAGTGGTCACTTTGGAAGTTGGGCTGAGTGAAGGGCTTTTCAGCTTAGAGCCAATAAGATCTGTGGCTCTGACCTGGGCATCCTTTGACTCCAGGGCAGGTCCATTTCCAGTGATCCAACTCTCGGCAGAGCTGCCAGGGCTCTTCACAAGCTGACTTCTGCTGAAGCCCAGGCTTACCACTTTGAAAGCTACTGCAGTGGACTGGCCTGTTGGGTCTCCTTGAGGGCAGATCACTGTACAGACCAGCCATTAATAGGCCTGCCACCCATTGCTTCTGATGCCGAGCTTTCTTTTCCTCCTGGTTTGTGTTAAAGCAGACCAGAGGATGCAAGTCAAGGGAGTGCCCAAGTCCCATCTCTAATCTTCGGTGGCCTGAACTACAAGTCTATAGTCACAGGCATGTTCTGTAGTAGTTTTTCTAAGGTAGACAATGCCCATGAGGAAAATTATATTCTCACTTTAAAACTTTCTTTCCCTTTGGTCTGAAAGGGAGGTTTTTTCTACTTACTGTATGTATACTTCTCTGATGGCGAAGTGAATCTAGCTATGAGATTATTATTTAAGCTCTTATTTTGGCTATGCTATTACAGAAAAATGTTAGCCATCTCTTTCATGAGGTCTAAAGATTAAATTGTGCATCCTACAGATTCCTTTATAATAGAATTAGTTTCCTACCTTGAAGAGAATAGAGAAATGAAAGAACAAGTTGGGCTTAGAATAGAGAAATGAGGGAGCAAGTCCTAGATCGCTTGCTGACAATAGCAATATTACATGAATACTTAGCAAACAGTTTCAACCATTAGATAACAACTTAAGAAAACATTTACCAGAAGGTCCAATGCCTTCTAGAAATTTTAAGAACCATGTAGTTGGAAACACCTCTTAAATATCTAACATGGTGTAGTTTGTTTAGCCAGTAAACTTAAGCACAACCATATAAAATGTTTTTAGTTTCTTTCTACCAACACGTTTAAAACATATGATACACAGATTCAGGTCATACGAATGAAAATGTATCTTTGATTGATTTTAGCAGCTTAAATTTATGGACAATCTTATCTATAAGCCATTTAAAATAAAACTCTTAATAAAATTTCCTCATGTGGACATACAATATGTACACACATATAACATAGCATAATAGACCAATATAGCAATTTTAATAATAGCTTTTAAAATCTTTAACTCTTTTGTAGATTGCCAATTGATTTGAATTGCTTTTTGTTTTTAGTAACCTCAGTTAACCATACTTTCTCTCAGTTGGTACTGTTAATACATTATTGGCTTCATCTGTTTACAGAGCCATCCCAAAGTACTGAATACAATAAAAGTGGCTGGAAAAAGTCCATAGGAACCTATAGGAGGACAGCTAAACACAGAACCAACAACACTTTAGTTTTATGAACAGCACATCATATATAACTATGGATGACAAAAGACTTTATGTCGCCATGTTTAAAATTATAAACTCATCAACCAACAAGAAGCACTTGCTTACTTCACAGTATTTTTGAAAGCACCTGTAGGATTTTACAAGTATTTAACCCTTTAGGCCTCTGGGGCTTTCTCATTAAGATAACTATCATGTCTAGTAACACAAGATTATTAGACTTTTTAATTCTCAAACATTTGTATTAATAGCATTTTCCATTATAAAAACTTAAAGTCTGGTACCACATCACATCTTGACAGTCCTTCTAATATAATCCAAATAGACTGATTAGTTGGTGTCTCTATAAGATGAGAGACATAGGTCCTTCGATTTTTTCAGTTGGGCCCAAACTGGAAACAACCAAAGTCCAGGATTGACTGGAAATTTTAGAGACCAGATTGTTTGAAACTTTGATTTTTTGAATGCCTGTCAAGAATGCCAAGAAGGCTCAAAATCCAAAATATTTGGTTGAAATAAGATTCCTTAAAATCATGACTTAACATAGTTTGTTTTTTTTTTTTCTTATTTATTTTTTTTTTGACAGGCAGAGTGGACAGTGACAGAGAGAGACAGAGAGAAAGGTCTTCCTTTTACCATTGGCTCACCCTCTAATGACCGCCGCGGCCGGCGCGCCACACAGATCCGAAGCCAGGAGCCAGATGCTTCTCCTGGTCTCCCACGCAGGTGTAGGGCCCAAGCACCTGGGCCATCCTCCACTGCACTCCCGGGCCACAGCAGAGAGCTGGCCTGGAAGAGGGGCAACCAAGACAGAATCCAGTGCCCTGACCGGGACTGGAACCCGGTGTGCCAGCTCCGCAAGGCGGAGGATTAGCCTATTGAGCCGCAGCGCCGGCCCTTCCTTTTATTTTGAAGGCTGTATTTCCATCTAATTCTTTTTGGAAATGCTTATTTCCTCTGAAGTTTTAACTTGATGATGAAACAATTAGTGATTAATTGAGGAAAATGATAACTTCAAACTAGAAGGGTGAATTTCGATTGGGCATTCTAGTAACATGATAAAGAACTTCAAATTCATGGGTTGATCTGCTAAGTAGGTAGTACATGACAAATAATGCATTTTCCATTTCTATCCCTTCCCAAATTAATTTTTCTAGATTTTGTATTCTTGTGAAAATGTGGGGGACACAGACTCTATACTTAAGTGGTGGCATTTTTGCTTTGGTAATAAAGAAATTCTCACTTACAACAAAAATTTGTATTTGAATAAAATTGTAGATATATATGAAGCAATAATCAGCATGCTGTGTACCCACTAACAATGTCATTGAGAATGCTCACAGCTTGAAAAATTCAAATATATCACAAACATCAATTGACATCTATATAGACATAACACTTAAAATTTCCATCACTATAATGATCCCTTATATTACCCTATTGTATTTATAATTTGTTATAGCCTTTGGAGATTTTCACTAAGTGTATTTCATCTGAGATGTATCCAAACTGTCACATATATAGGGAGGTAGATGTTTAGTCAAGCAGTTAATGCACACAAGTCCCGTTATTAGAATACCTGCATTCAGTACCTGCCACTGACTCTTGACTCCAGCTTCCTGCCAATTCATAACTTGGGAGGCAGTGGTAATGGCTAAAGTGATTAAGTTTCTACAGCCCCTTGGTAGAACCAGATTGTATTCTCAGCTTCTGGCTTTGGCCTGGCCCAGCACAAACTGTTGCATATACTTGGGGATTAAATCAGTAGATGGGAGCTCCGTGTGTGTGTGTGTGAGTGTGTGTGTGTGCGTGTGTCTTTATCTCTCAAATAAATTGTCTCAGTTATCAATAGTGCATTGCATTTTATGATAAATGATCTTCCAAGATATGGATGTACCAAGTTGTTTAATCATATACTTGTTGAAAGAACTTGAATTAGTTTCCAGTTTTGGTTTATTGTGAATATTGCTGCCATATGAAGTTGAGTGCAGGTTTTTCTCTGCTTGTAAGCTTTTATTTCTTTGGGAAAATGACTGGTAGTGCAACTGCTGAGTTGTTATGTTAGTTACATATTTTTTTTAAGCAAACAGCCAAGCTGTTTCCAGAGAGGTGGTAGTATTTAAATTCTGTTTCTCAATGTGAGTGATTATTTTCTTTATTGCTCGATGACATTTCATATTGTCACTTTATTTATTTTAGCTATTCTGATAGGTATACAGTTATAGCTTGTTGTTTTATGTGCATTACCCTAATAGATAAGTATATGATATTGAGCATCTTTTGATGTACTGTGTACCCTATTCAGTGAAATATCTATTCATCTTTTTTGCCTATTTTCTATTTGGGTTTTCCTTTTTTTTTGATGGCTGGATTTTGAGAGTTCATTGTATATTCTAATAAATTCATAGGTATGTGCTTTGCAAATACTTTCTCCCACTTTGTAACATTTCCAAACAGGACTTCATGGGGCCTTTTTCAAAATTAAGATTTTTATTGTGATGATATACAACTTATCAAACTTCTTTTTTATTGATCATGCCTTTGATTGCACATCTACAACCTATTTTTCTAGATATAAATGCCAAAGATTTTTCTCTTTTGTTACTTTCTAAAAGGGTAGTGATTTACATTTTACGTTATTAAATTCCATGATTGTTTTTGCATTAATTGTTTCATGAAGTATGAGGATTAGATCAAGGTTCTTGTCTTTGGCTATGGCTGTACAAATGGTTTAGCACTATTTGTTGAAAGGCTATCTTTTCCACTTTAAATTGCTTTTACATTGTTGTCAAAAATCAGATGAACATGTAGCATTATCCATGAATCTTTAAAATGTATTTCTTTATTTGTTTATAAAAAGAGTGATTCATCTTCCATCCTCTGATTTACTCCTCAAATGCCAAAAACAGGTAGGGCTCAGCCAGGCTAAAGCTAGAAACCTGAAACTCATTCCATGTCTCCCACATGGATAGCAAGGACTTAAGTGATTGTGCCATCTCCTGCTGCCTTCCAGGGTACACATTAGTAAGATGCTGGATTAGAAGTGGAGCTGTGACTTGAGCCCTGGGACTCTGGTATGGGATATGGATGCTTCAAGTGGCATTTTTTTATGATTTATTTATTTGAAACGCAGAATAACAGAGAGAAAGGGTGAGACAGAGATTTAAGAATTGTTTTAGCTATTCTATTGCCAGATTTTTCTACAGAAATTTTGTAGTAATCTTATCTGTGTCCATAAAAAGTCTGGATGGAATTTTTGTAGAAATTGCATTAAATATATGATCAATTGGTGAAGAATTATATTTACTATGGTGAATGTTTCAGTTAACCAACAATATATGTCTCTGATGTTAGAATGATCATGTCCCCCCCTGTTCCCCAAATTCATGTTTTAAAACTTAAGCATCACTGTAAGGGTGTTTGAAGGTGAGGCTTTGGGAAGTGATTAAGTCACGAGGACAAAGTCCTCAAGAATGTGATTACTGTCCTTAAAAATGAGACCCAAGAGAAACACCTCATCACTTCCACATTGGAAGAAAATGTCAAAAGACAGCCATCTATAAACTACAAAGTGGGGTCTCCCTATTCATTGAGTCTGCTGATTACTTGATCTTGGAATTTCCAGAATTCAGAAGTATGTGAAAAAAAATTTCTTTTGATTATAAGCAATCCTGTTTTTGATATTTTTCTTATAGCATTCCAAATAGTCTAACACAATACATTCCTATTTACTTTGATACTCTAATCTCTTCCATCACCATTTTGTAGTTTTCAGCAACAAGTCCTGAGTTGTGTTACCACCAAATATTTTTGAGCAATTGCAATCGTATTACATTTTAATTCAAGTGTCCATGTCTTCCCTGCAAGCATATAGAAATATATTAGAGTTTTCATATTTATTTTGTCTCCTGTGGCCTCGGCAAACACACTTATTAGTTGTTTGGGTTTTTTTAAATTTCTCATAGAGTCCTTCTATTTTTGTATCGTTTTTTCTGCACATTGGGACAGTATTAGTTCTTGCTTCATCATCTGTGTGACTCTTTTCCTTTTTCCTTCCTTATTAAATGAGCTAGAACTTCCAGCACCATGAGTACTAAGAATAATGAAAGCAGACATCCTTACCTTGTTCTTGATCCTGGGACACTGAATTTTGTTTTCGATCATTAAATATGATGTTAAATTTAGTTTTGGGGTAGATTCTCTCTTTTTTCTAATTTTCTCATAATTTTTATTACAGTTGTGTGTTTAATATTGTCAGTTGTATCATTTTAAATTTTATTTAATGTGTAAAAATTCCCTGCATTTCACATATACAGATTTAGAAACACAATGATATTTCCCATCCTTCCATCCCTCCCACCTATGTTCCCAACCCTTATTCTTCCTCTCCTATTCCCTCTCTTAATTTTTCTAATGATCTATTTTCAAAGTACTTTATACTCATAAGATTAACCATTCTCCAAGTAAAGAATTCAACAAATAGTAAGAAGAAAAAACACTGTTCCTCTACAGTAGAGTCAAGGACTGTAAACAATCATCACATCTCAAAATGTCAATTTCACTCCTATATATATTGCATTTTGGTACTCTATTATTTACCATAGATCAGGGAAAACATATGGTATTTGTCTTTTTTGATAGGATTATTTCAGTAACTATAATGGTTTCCAGTTGCATCCATTTTGTTGCCAAAGACAGGATTGCATTCTTTTTCATGGCTAAGTTGTATATAATTTCTTTATCCAGTCATCAGTTGATGGACATCTGGGTTGAATCCATATCTTAACTATTGTGAATTGAGCTGTAATAAACTTGGGGGTACAGATAACTCTTTTATATGCTAATTTCATTCCCCTTGGAATTCTGAGAAGTGGGACGTCTGGGTCATGTAGTATATCAAGTTTATCTTTCAGAGGGGTCTCCATACTGTCTTCCCCAATGGCTGTACTAGTTTACATTCCCATCAACAGTGGATTAGAGTAACTTTTTCCCAGCAACTGACATGATCATGTGATTTTTCTCCTTTATTATATTAACATGATTATTCCATTGATTTTCAAATATTGAAAATGCCTTGCATCTTTGGATTACAACCCACTGTGTCATTATGCATAATTCCTTTTTATATTGTTGGATTCTGATAGTTAATATATTTATCGGGATTTTTTATAAACTATTTTTTAAATCTATGCCTGAAGCATTTTTATTTATTTATTTTGAGCTGTGTCTTTTTTTGGAATCAGAATAATACTGGCCTCATTAAAAAAGAAAACTATGAATTACACCCCCATCTTTAATTAGCTAGAAGAGATGTTGTGTAATCGGTGCTGATTTTCCTTAGATGTTTGAAAGAATTCTCCAGTTAAAATATCTAATTCTTTTTAAAAATAATTTGTATTTATATAAGGTGAACGAATTTCATGCATTCCTTATATATAGACTTAGTAGCATGGTATAAGTCTTTAGATTTATATTTTGAAATTTAAACTATGAATTCAATATCCTTAATAATGGCATTTCTTTAAGTAAATCCCACTACTATATATAAATAAAGATTCCATTTAAAAGTTACACAGAAAACTGCTTTGGAATAAGCTTTTTTCTGGTGGTTAGCTAATAACACCATTTTTCAAACATGAAAGAAAACTCATTGCACATTTCTCTTTGTGTGATGTCAAAGCCACTCAGGTGCGTGTGACCCTTCATGCCATTGTCTGTCATTTTCCAAACCAGTCCCATAAAAGAATTTTTCTCTACTTGCTTCTTGAAATATAGTGTATATCCATTAATGTTTTAGATTTATAACCTTTATGTTTTATCCTTCAGAGTGGAGCGTGAACTGTCATGTACTTTCAGAGGGAAGCATTCTGTATAATAAAGTAAAAAGAACATATTCTTCCCTCTTCCTTTTCTCATCCTGTATATTAAAAGTTCTCTTGCCTTTTAAGCAGCTATTTTAAGTATACATCAGAAAGGAAAACATATTACCTAAATGCTAGTGAAACTCAAAAGTATAGTCTTAAAGATTTAAATAGGATCTTGTCAAGCAGTGTGTTATCTGAGGTTTACAAGTGCCCCTGATATACTACTTCAGCCATCAGGTGACCTCATGAGACCTGAAATATTCAAAGTCCCTAAGTGGTAACTCTCTGGGTACAAGTAAGATCTATATGTATCATGATGACATTTATACCTGGGAAGAATTGATTCAGATATTTTCACAGAGGACTCATGATCCATTCATTCATCTTGATTATTTTTTTTTTATTTTTCTTTTATTTATTTATTTTTTGACAGGCAGAGTTAGACAGTGAGAGAGACAGACAGAGAGAAAGGTCTTCCCTCCGTTGATTCAAACCCAAATGTCTGCTACGGCCAGCGTGCTGCACTGATCCGAAGCCAGGAGCCAGGTGCTTCTCCTGGTCTCCCATGCGGGTGCAGGGCCCAAGGACTTGGGCCATCCTCCACTGCCTTTCCGGGCCACAGCAGAGAGCTGGTCTGGAAGAGGAGCACCGGGACAGAACCGGCACCCCAACCGAGACTAGAACCCAGAGTGCCGGCACCGCAGGCAGAAGATTAGCCTAGGGAGCAGCAGCGTTGGCCAATTCATCTTGATTAATAAACAAGATCTGAGGTAAGGACTCAAATCTTCAGTATCTGGAAGAAATAAGGACACATGAAGTAATATTTGAAGTTGTTTCCACGTTTTTATAGCATATAACATGTGCCCCTTATTCAAAATGCTTTGGACCAGAAATGTTTCAGATTTTACATTTTTCTGGATTTTAGAATATTTGCAAATATATTATGAGATATCTTGGGAATGAGACCCATTTCTAAACATACAAATGTTTTTTATCTCATATATACTTTACATACATAGCCTGAAGGTAACTTTGAATAATATCTTTAAAATTTGCATCTATTTATTTCATTTGAATATCAATGAAACAGAGATCTCCGATCTGCTGGCTCATTCCTCCAAATGCTTGCAACAGCTGGGTTGGATCAGGATAAAGCCAGGAGCCAGGAACTCCATCCAGGTCTCTCATGTGTGTGGCAAAGACTCAACTACTTGAGCCATAACCTTCAACATCCCCAGGTGCACATAAGCAAGAAACTGGCATTGAGAGCAGGACCAGGATTCAAACCATGCAGTTTGTTATGAGATGCCAATGTCCCATGTAACATCTTAACTGCTATGCCAAATGCCTGCTTCAAAACTAAATTTTTAATATTTGTGCAAGAAACAAAATTCAATACTGAATAATTTTCTATTTTTGTCATCAAGCTTTTGTCAGCAAGTGATTTCAATTTTTTGATCATTTGAGGTTTTCGATTTTTGAATTTAAGGATCTAGGCATTTCCCTACCACATTTGCAGATAAAATAGCATACTGAAGATGTAAACTATAGTATTAGTTATACTAAAATTTTGAAGTAAGACAGAGTTGAGATCAAGTTTCTTCTTGTGCACTTATTAGCAGAATAGAGTGGTGGATTATGGTATAGATTTTAGACCAGAAGTAGAATTCAAACTCTGGTAATTGCCATCTCTGTGACCTTGGGTTGGTTCAACATTTTACGTCTTATGTATTAATCTCTAAAATGTGACCAATAGTGGTATCATACTTAATAGGATCACTAAAAGTTCAAAAGTGTCAATATGTCATAAGTTCTAGAAATAGAACACGTCATGTAAGTGTTCAATCAGTATTAATTATTGTTAGTAGCTTGATTATAAGATTCATTTTCTGTGAATAAACCCAGTCATAGTGTTTTGTTGAAGGGCAAGGTTGTGGTTGTTAGGTGAGTAGAGCTGGCTTCAAATGATACTGGTATCAATAACGTTTGTGAGGAGAAGTAAATGTGCAGAGCTCTTGTATGCAATTGAAATTACCAGCCTAAAATAGACTATTACATCTACATTTTTATGTAAACTTCATAGCAAACATAAAGTTAAAAATATCATATATAAAAATATTAAGAGAGAAAATATGAAAAAGAGATATCACTACAAAAATCATCAAAACACAAAGGAAAACAGTAAATGGAAAGAGAGGAACAGAAGATCTACAAAACAGACAAATAATTAACAAAATGGCTATAATAAATCTTTACCTATCAATAATTATTTTAAATGTAAATGAAGGCCGGCGCTGCGGCTCAACAGGCTAATCCTCCACCTTGCAGCGCCGGCACACCGGGTTCTAGTCCCGGTCGGGGCACCGATCCTGTCCCGGTTGCCCCTCTTCCAGGCCAGCTCTCTGCTGTGGCCAGGGAGTGCAGTGGAGGATGGCCCAAGTCCTTGGGCCCTGCACCCCATGGGAGACCAGGATAAACACCTGGCTCCTGCCATCGGATCAGCGCAGTGCGCTGGCCGCAGCGCGCTACCGCGGCGGCCATTGGAGGGTGAACCAACGGCAAAAGGAAGACCTTTCTCTCTGTCTCTCTCTCTCTCACTGTCCACTCTGCCTGTCAAAAAAAAAAAAAAAGAAAGAAAAAGAAAAAAAAAGAAAAAAAAGTAAATGAAATAAATTCATTAATCAAAAGATATATAGTCATTGAATATATAAATAAAAGAAACGTAAACTCTATAACACTAAGAAGCAACTGATGCTGGATTTTTGAGATGACACACAGACTGATAATAAAACAATAAAAGAGAGTCTAGGAAAATTATAATCAAAAGAGAGCAATGTTGACTGGTATGTCAGCCAAAGGAGATTTGAATTCAAAAAGTGTTACGGGCCGGCGCCGTGGCTCAACAGGCTAATCCTCCACCTAGCGGTGCCGGCACACCGGGTTCTAGTCCTGGTCGGGGCGCCGGATTCTGTCCCTGTTGCTCCTCTTCCAGGCCAGCTCTCTGCTGTGGCCCGGGAGTGCAGTGGAGGATGGTCCAAGTGCTTGGGCCCTGCACCCACATGGGAGACCAGGAGAAGCACCTGGCTCCTGCCTTCGGATCAGCGCGGTGCACCGGCTGCAGCGCACCAGCCTCGGCGGCCATTGGAGGGTGAACCATCGGCAAAGGAAGACCATTTTCTCTGTCTCTCTCTCTCACTTTCCACTCTGCCTGTCAAAAATTTTTCTTTTTTTTATTTTTTAAAAACTTTTATTTAGTAAATATAAATATCCAAAGTACAGTTTATGGATTACAATGGCTTCCCCCCAAAGATTCCCTCCCATCCACACCCCTCCCATCTCCTGCTCCCTCTCCCATTCCATTCACATCGATTCATTTTCAATTATCTTTATATACAGAAGATTGATTTAGTATATATTAAGTAAAGATTTCAACAGTTTGCACCCACACAGAACATAAAGTGTAAAATACTGTTTCAGTACTAGTTATATAGCATTAATTCACATTGGACAACATATTAAGGACAGAGATCCCACATGAGATGTAAGTACACAGTGACTCCTGTTGTTGACTTAACAATTTGACACTCATTGTTTATGGCATCAGTAATCTCCCTAGGCTCTAGTCATGAGTTTCCAAGGCTATGGAAGCCTTTTGAGTTCGCCGACTTTGATCTTATTTAGACAAGGTCATAGTCAAAGTGGAAGTTCTCTCCTCCCTTCAGAGAAAGGTACCTCCTTTGATGGCCAATTCTTTCCACTGGGATCTCACACGCAGAGATCTTTCATTTAGGTCTTTCTTTCTTTTTTTTTTCCAGACTGTCTTGGCTTTCCATGCCCAAAATACTATCATGGGCTCTTCAGCCATATCCGAATGCCTTAAGGGTTGATTTTGAGGCCAGAGTGTTGTTTAGGACATCTGCCATTCAATAAGTCTGCTGTGTATCCCACTTCCCATGTTGGATCATTCTCTCCCTTTTTTATTCTTTTTTTTTAACTTTTATTTAATGAATAGAAATTTCCAGTGTACAGCTTATGGATTACAATGGCTTCCCCCTCCCATAACTTCCCTCCCACCCGCAACCCTCCCCTCTCCCGCTCCCTCTCCCCTTCCATTTGCATCAAGATTCATTTTCAATTCTCTTTATATACAGAAGATCAATTTAGTATAAAGATTTCAACAGTTTGCACCCACATAGAAACACAAAGTGAAACATACTGTTTGAGTACTAGTTTTAGCATTAAATCACAATGTACAGCACATTGAGGACAGAGATCCCGCATGAGGAGCAACTGCACAGGGGCTCCTGTTGTTGACCCAACAAATTGACACTCTAGTTTATGGCGCCAGTAACCATCTTAGGCTGTCGTCATGAGTTGCCAAGGCTATGGAGGCCTTCCAAGTTTGCCGACTCTGATCATATTTAGACAAGGTCATAAAAGACAGAGTGAGGATAGTAACCAATGATCCTAAGAGTGGCATTTACCAGGTTTGAACAATTATATAGCATTAAGTGGGGAAGAGCACCATCAGTACACACAGGTTGGGAGTAGAGCCATTGGTGGTAGAGTAGAGGTTATGATTACAAAGGAATGAGGCCCAAGTGCACTAGACAGGGCCTAGAACAAAGGACAGAGTCATTATTAGAGGAGCTAAGAAAGGTGCTAAGCTACAATTAAGTTTTCTGATTGAGAGGCAAATAGAACCTGATAGAAGGGGCTTGATAATAATCTGGTGGGCTTTAGGCCTTGTAAATTCAGAGGCCCAGACCTATCTATCTCTTCACATGGGGTACATCCTAAGGGAGGTGTCAACCTCCTAGGGGAAGGCACTCTGTTGACTTTCATTACTTGGCTGGCCTGGGAGGAGAGCTGGCCAGGTAAAGGCAGGGGGCATCTCTAACAAGAAATTTACAGTTCTGCCTGCAATGTTGCTGACCCTACTTGACCATCCCCTCAGCTGCAGTGGTCACTTTGGAAGTTGGGCTGAGTGAAGGGCTTTTCAGCTTAGAGCCAATAAGATCTGTGGCTCTGACCTGGGCATCCTTTGACTCCAGGGCAGGTCCATTTCCAGTGATCCAACTCTTGGCAGAGCTGCCAGGGCTCTTCACAAGCTGACTTCTGCTGAAGCCCAGGTTTACCACATTGAAAGCCACTGCAGTGGACTGGCCTGTTGGGTCTCCTTGAGGACAGATCACTGTACAGACCAGCCATTAATAGGCCTGCCACCCATTGCTTCTGATGCCGAGCTTTCTTTTCCTCCTGTTTTTTGTTAAAGCAGACCAGAGGATGCAAGTCAAGGGAGTGCCCGTGTCCCATCTCTAATCTTCGGTGGCCTGAACTACAAGTCTATAGTCACAGGCATGTTCTGTAGTAGTTTTTCTAAGGTAGACAATGCCCATGAGGAAAATTATATTCTCACTTTAAAACTTTCTTTCCCTTTGGTCTGAAAGGGAGGTTTTTTCTACTTACTGTATACTTCACTGATGGCGAGGTGAATCTAGCTATGAGATTATTATTTAAGCTCTTATTTTGGCTATGCTATTACAGAAAAATGTTAGCCATCTCTTTTATAAGGTCTAAAGATTAAATTGTGCATCCTACAGATTCCTTCATAATAGAATTAGTTTCCTACCTTGAAGAGAATAGAGAAATGAAAGAACAAGTTGGGCTTAGAATAGAGAAATGAGGGAGCAAGTCCTAGATCACTTGCTGTCAATAGCAATATCACATGAATACTTAGCAAACCGTTTCAACCACTAGATAACAACTTAAGAAAACATTTACCAGAAGGTCCAATGCCTTCTATAAATTTTAAGAACCATGTAGTTGGAAACACCTCTTAAATATCTAACATGGTGTAGTTTGTTTAACCAGTAAACTTAAGCGCAACCGTGTAAAATGTTTTTAGTTTCTTTCTACCAACACGTTTATAATATATGATACACAGATTCAGGTCACTCAAATTAAAATGTATCTTTGATTGATTTTAGCAGCTTAAATTTATGGACAATCTTATCTATAAGCCATTTAAAATAAAACTCTTAATAAAATTTCCCCATGTGGACATACAATATGTACACACATATAATATAGCATAATAGACCAATATAGCAATTTTAATAATAGCTTTTAAAATCTTTAACTCTTTTTGTAGATTGCCAATTGATTTGAATTGCTTTTTGTTTTTAGTAACCTCAGTTAACCATACTTTCTCTCAGTTGGTACTGTTAATACATTATTGGCTTCATCTGTTTACAGAGCCATCCCAAAGTACTGAATACAATAAAAGTGGCTGGAAAAAGTCCATAGGAACCTATAGGAGGATAGCTAAACACAGAACCAACAACGCTTTAGTTTTATGAGCAGCAGATCATATATAACTGTGGATGACAAAAGACTTTAAGTCGCCATGTTTAAAATTATAAACTTATCAACCAACAAGAGGCACTTGCTTACTTCACAGTATTTTTGAAAGCACCTGTAGGATTTTACAAGTATTTAACCCTTTAGGCCTCTGGGGCTTTCTCATTAAGATAACTATCATGTCTAGTAACACAAGATCATTAGACTTTTTAATTCTCAAACATTTGTATTAATAGCATTTTCCATTATAGAAACTTAAAGTCTGGTACCACATCACATCTTGACAGTCCTTCTAATATAATCCAAATAGACTGATTAGTTGGTGTCTCTATAAGATGAGAGACATAGGTCCTTCGATTTTTTCAGTTGGGCCCAAACTGGAAAAACCAAAGTCCAGGATTGACTGGAAATTTTAGAGACCAGATTGTTTGAAACTTTGATTTTTTGAATGCCTGTCAAGAATGCCAAGAAGGCTCAAAATCCAAAATATCTGGTTGAAATAAGATTTCTTAAAATCATGACATAACATAGACCAAATTTGATCATTGTTACAAGGTGATTATTCAAATTTTTGAAAATAAGCACATATTTAAATAACCCATAGCTCTTAATAAAAATTCAGCTGTTTTTGAACAATTAGAATTTAACAGACATCAAGAGAACATAATAGATTACTTTAACACATTGCTTTAACAGAGCATCAGAGTTTAATTCTATGTCAAAGAGAAATTGAGCTTCCTGTGATCTTTTGCTGTGAGGTTTCCTTCCTTTACCTTCTTTCATATTGGTGCCTGTCAAAAATTTTAAAAAAAAGTGTTACAAGAAAAAGTTTTTACATAGTGATAAAAAGATCAATTCATCGAGTAGCTGTAACAATGATACATATGCATATAACTAATACTAATGCATGCAAATATACAAAGCAAGCATTTATAGATCTGCAAAAACAAACAGCAATATCATATCATAATAAAAATTAATACTCCACTTTTAATAAGGGATAGATCATCTAAACAAAAATTCCACTGAAATACAATGGACTTGAACTATACTTTAAACCAAATGGACCTGGCAAATGTTTATAAATATCCCATCAAAAACAATAGAATATACATTCTCCTCAAGCGCACAGCTTTCTCCGTAACAGGTCATACGTTAGGCTAAAACCAAGTCTTAATGCATTTTAGATTTAAATCATATTGATTATCTTTTCTGACTACAATGGAATGAATCTAGAAATCAATAATAAAAGGAAAATGGGATAGTTCATAACTACATGGAAATGATGCAGCACATTCTTAAGCAAGCATTGCATCAATGTAGAAATCAAAGGAGAAGGTAGAAAATATCTAGAACCAATTGTAAACATATATATAACATACCTAAACTTATGACGTTCAACAAAAACAGTGTTAGGACAGAAGTTTATAGCAAGAAATGCCTACATCACCAATGAAGAAATCTCAAATAAATAACCTAACTTTAAACCTCAAGGAACAAGAGAAACAAGAACAAATTAAATTCAAAGTTATTAAGAAGAATGAAATAATTAAGATTAGAACAGAAGTAAATTAGAAAATAAAATGGCAAAAATCAGTGAAAATATTAGTTCTTATTTAGAAAAATAACTGAACAAAAATTTAGCTAGACTAGTGAAAATAAAAGAGAAAACAAAATCAGAAATGAATGAGGAGCCATTACAACTGATGCAACAGAAATTTAAATGATCATAGAGTACTATTATGAGCAATTACATGGCAACAACTCAAACTACCAATTGGAAATAACTACAAACATATACAGTACCATAATTGAATCAATAATAAAATGCAAATAAAAAATAAGGCAACTTATTCAGTAGTAAAAAATTTTCCAAGAAAAAATCCTCAGGACCAGATGTCTTCACAAATGTATTTTTCCAAACATTTGAAGAATCAACAACAATCATAATCTCTTTGAAAATATAATAGAGAATATCTCCTAACTATTTTTATGGGGTCAACATCACTCTAATATTAAATAAAAAGACATCAAAAGAAAACAAGCAACTGAAAAGAGGTCAGTATATCCAATTCAAAAATCCTTGACAAAATATTAGCAAACCACAGCAACAGTACATTAAAATTACCTTACATCACGACCCAGTGGGATTTTTTTCCCTGGAATGCAATATATTTTCAACATATACAAATCTATCAATATAATCATGATATTAATAGAATGAAGGATTTAAAAAATTATGTAATCATCATCATGGCTGCAGAAAAGGAATTTAACAAAATTCAATACCCTTTCATGAGAAAATATTTCAACAAATCGAGTATAGAAGAAACTTACCACACCACAATTAAAGATGTAAATGAAAAAGCAATATATTCAATGATAAAATGCTGAAAGCATTTCCTCTAAGACCTGGAACAAGGATGCCCACTGTACTCACTTCTATTCAACGTCATAGTGAAAATCCTAGTTAGAACAATTAGGGGAAAAGAAATAAAAAGAAAAGCATGTGAATTGAAAAGGAAAATGTAAAATGATAAGTTTATAAATGGCATGCTTTCCTATGTAGAAAACCCTACACACACGCACACACTACACACACACAAATATTTGAACAAATGAACTAAGGAAAGCTGCAGAATGCAAAATCAAACACAAAATAATTTTCATTTCTGAATATTAACAAAGAACTATGTGAAAAGGAAATAGAGAAAGCAATTCCATTTACCATATTCCTAAAAATAATACACATAGGCAGAAAACACGGGTAGTGAAAAATTTCTTTACTGAAGATTATGAAAAACTGATCAAAGAATTAAGGCATGAATAGAAAGATATCTCTTGTTCATTGATTGGAAGAATTAACGTTGTTAAATTGTCCATATGACACAGCATACTTGGTAATACTTCTTAAGCATACACCTTCTTTTGGATACACACTCAAGGAAATGAAATTAGGAACTCTTAGAGATACCTCATGCCCATTGCTACATTTTACACAATAGCCAAAATATTTAAATGTGTGTTTATTGATAGACAAACTGATAAAGAAATTCTTACACACACGCACGCACACACACACAAATGGTGTTATTTTCAGCCTTAAAAAAAGAGACTGCCATTTGCAATTACATAGGTGAACTTGAAGAATATTTGAAATGAAATGAATTAGACACTGAAATAAAACATTCACATAATTTATTTTATGTGGAACCTGATATGAAGAGTAAAATGGTGGTTACTAGGACCAGGAGAGATGGGAAGAAGATGCAGATCAAAGGATACAAAGTTGATGTTGTGTAAGAGATCCAAGAGGACTGAACAGGGAAAATGACATGCTGATTCTGACCACAGGAAGATAACAGAAGAAAATGGAGGAGCTGCATTCCTAGGGGAAACTAGGAGACTTTTGAGGTGGAAATTCTAAGAACAGACAAGGGACGCTGTGGAGCAGTGGGGAAAGCACAATCACACAGCAGTGATCAGGAAACCCCCAGTGGCTCCCAAAGCCAGTGGCTGGAAGGGAAGCTATCTTCTTGGAGCAAGGCACACTGCAATCATAGGAAATGTCATCTCAATAAGGTGAGTAGAGGTTAATGCCACCTGCATTTGATTGAAGGATTTTATCAGAGGGATAAATCTGCAGTCTCCATTAACTTTGAGTCTGCCCTACAGGATTTGCAGGCGACAAGGTGCCCAATGATGCCCATGAAATGCTCACTTCCTCTCACTATATCATGGTGCCTGGGAATGAATTGCCAATACAGAGCATCAGCCAACTCCTATTGGTTTGGCAGCTAACTCTGGGAACACCACTATACTTCCAAGTACAGGGAGGATTGTGGGGTTAGTATGGATCCCCGGCTCCCTGTAACTGTATGAGACCTGTTCCGTATGATTTTGGAAATTCTGTGACTGTGTGATAGGGCATGTGTTATTGTGTGGCTAAGTCTTTAGACAGTCACTGTATCTGGCTTCAGGGACTCCAGGTTTTGCATTCATTCTGAGGAGCATACATATCCTATGGGCAGTTCCTCTGCCAATGTGGGTGAGGAGCCTAGGCACTGTGGGTTCATCCAAAGTGGTTCACTGACCTTGATAGAAGGGGGCTAATTCTGTGATCATCTCAACGTATGTGATCATATCCTCCTCCCTACTGATGATAGAGATCTATGACATCCATCTTAGGTGTCATTCTGGACTCTTGTCCTACCCTCAAGCACTGGTCAGAGTCCCCAAGCCCCACACAGCATACACCTCTGGATATCCACTGAGAGAGAACACACCTCACTACACAGAGGCATTTTTCAAAAATAAAAGATTACGTAGGAGAAAACCAAAAAGCATTTTCACAAATGTCTAAGAATAAACCTAGAATTATAAGAAACATGAATAAGGAAGCCAATATGACTCCCTAAAAGGAACACAACAACACTTCCTTATTGGAAGGTTAGGATGAACAGATTGATGAAATACCTGAAAAGGAAATCAAAGGAATGAACATAAGATTATTCAAAAACAGAGAAGCAAATACATGAATTAAAGTAATCCATATACAACATAGATGGGAAATTCTGCTGGGAGACAGAGTTATTGAAGAGAAATCATACTGAAATATTAGAAATGAAGAATTGAATATGGCAAATAAAAATTACAGCGGAAAGCTTATCAACAGACTCAGTGATTCAGAAGAAAGAATATTTGAACTAGAAGACAAATCACTGGAAATAGCCAGTCAGACTGAAAAAAAGGAGAAAAAACAAAACAAAAAAAAGTTCAATTTTGTAGAATACTATCAAATGACGAAACAGGAACATATGACTATAGTAAATGTATATGCATCCAATCTCAGGGCTTCTGACTGTTTAAAATAAATATAAATGGATCTAAAGGGACACCTAGGCTTCAATACAATAATAAAAGGAGATTTCAACACCCCACTTTAATCAATGGATGGATCAACTAGCAAAAAGAACAACAAAGAAAAAACAAAGTTAATCTGAGCTATGGAACAAATGGACCTAACTGATATCTATAGAACATTTCATCCCACAGCTACAGAATATATATTTTTTATCAGCGCATGGAATTTTCTCCAGGATAGACCATATGCCAGATCATAAAGCAATTCTCAACAAACTAACACAATTGAAAAAAAAGTATCTATTCTTACCACAATGGAATGAAGCTGAAAATGAACAACTTAAGAACCTCTAAAAAGTATGCAACACCTAGAGACGAAACACCATGCTACTGAATGATCAGTGAGTTATAGGAGAAATGAAAAAGGAAATTGAAAAGTTCCTAGAGATGAATGAAGATGACAATGCAACATACCAAAATTTATGGGGATACAGCAAAAGCTGTGGTAAGAAGGAAGCTCATAACAAATAGTGGCTACATCAATAATTGGAAAGACATCAAATAAACAATATAACAATGAACCTCAAGGACCTAGAAAACAAGTACTAACCAAAATAGGAACTAGTAGAAGGAAAGAAATAATTAAATTATAAAAGAAATAAACCAAATTGGGCCAAAAAGTGATACACGGAACATGCGATATGAAGAGCATTTTTTGAAAAAAGTAAAAATAAATGATACACAATTGGCACAAATAACCAAAAGGGGGAGCAGAGAAGACCCAAATTAATAAAATCAGGGGTGAAAAGGAAGATGTTACAATGAATACAACAGAAATAAAGAATAATCAGGAATTACAACAAGCAGCTATATGCCAACAAACAGGAAAATCTAGAATGAATGGATAGATTTCTGGACACATACAACCTATCATGAAAATTTATAAAACAAAAATAGAACAATAACCAAGATGAGATTGAGTCAGTAATAAAGACTATTGCAAAAAAGAAAAGCCCAGGTCTAGAAGCCTTCACAGCTGAACTCTCCCAAACTTTTAAAGAAGAATACTTGGAGCTGAACCTATAACATAGCAGGTAAAGCAGTCACATGTACTGCTGGCACCCAATATGGGTGCCAGTTTGAGTCCTGGCTGCTCCACTTCTGATCTAGCTCTCTGCTATGACCTAAGAAAGTAGTGGAAGATGGCTCAAGTCCTGGGAACCCTGCACCCACGTGGGAGACCTGGAAGATGCTCCTGGCTCCTGACTTTGAATTGGCACAACTCCCACCATTGCGGCTATATGAGGAGTGAACCAGCAGATGGAAAACCTCTCTCTCTCGATCTCACTCTAGCTCTGCCTCTCTGTAACTCTGCCTTTCAAATAAATAAATAAATAAATAAGAATAATAAATATGTATAATTCTTCTCAAACTATTCAAAACAGTTTAAAGGGAAGAATCACTATGTTCCTAAATCTGTATATATGAAATACATGAAATTTTTATGCCATAAATAAGTTTAAAAAAAGAATTAATGAAAGAATTGGGCAGAGGCATAAATAGGAATTTTTCAAAGGATTAAATACAGGTGGCCAGAAGACACATGGAAAGATGTTCAGAATAACTAGCCATCAGGGAAATGCAAATAAAAACACCATGAATTCACCTGACCACAGTTAAAATTGCTGCCATCCAAAAAATAAAAACAAAACAAAACAAAAAACATACATTTAAAATCCTCTGGTGAGGATGTGGGTGGGTGGTTACCCTAATATACTTTGTGTTGGAAAATAAATTGGTACAAATGTTATTGAAGACAGTTTAAAGATTCCTCAGTAATATGAACATAGATCTAACATATAACCCAGCCATCCCATTCCTGGGAATTTACCCAAATGAAATAAAATCATCTTATGAAAGAATTATATGAACCTCCATGTTCTTGCAGCTGGATTCACAGTAGCTAAGATATGGACTCAACCCAGATGTCTATCATCTGATGACTGGATAAAGAAAATGTGATATATATAAACACTATGGAGTACTACTCAGTCATCAAAAAAGAATGAAACCTTGTCTTTTGCAATAAAATGGATGAAAATGGAAAACATTATGGTTTTTTGTTTTTGTTTTTGTTTTTGTTGTTTTTTTTTAAGCTCCTGTTCCTGCATATTATAAACCCCTGAGGTGGGACTGCTGGTCCACAGGTTATGCAGATGTTTCACTGTGATAGATTCTGCCACAGATTTCAAAAGCAGCTGTGCCAATTTATACTCCTATAATAATTAGATGAACTTTTAAAATAATGTATTTTTCATTTATTTATTTATTTATCTATTTTTTTGGAAAACATTATGTTTAATGAAATAAAGCAGTCACCAAAAGACAAATATCATGTTTTTTTCTGATCTGTAGTAGTTAATATAGAATAAAAAAGTTGTATTGCAACAAAATGGACATTTTGTGATTTGATTATTGTTTTTAGCCCTTTTTATACTCCTAAGGAATTGTGGTCTTTCTATCTTTTACTTGTTGAATATAAACATTAGTCATGAATTAATCCTGTCATTATAAATGAGACTGAATTTGTATTTTTGTGAATATTAAAGAAAAAAATGAAGGAAGGAGGAGGATTGAGGGAGGGAAAATGGAGGTAGGTAATTATGGTTATCTTATAATTATACCTATGAAATACCTGAAATTTGTTCTCTTTATATTAATAAAAATTTTAAAAAGGTATAATGTACATCATGAAAGCTGTAGTCATTAATATTGTGTTTAATCCTTGCCAGGTTCAATATTTTAATGAAACTTGCCAGGAATGCAGATTTTAGGTACTGTTGCCATACACAGAACATATATCAAAAGGAAGGTTACTATGTGGAGTGATGAATATGTTCATTGGCTTGACTGTAGTTATAATTTCACTTTGTATGTGTATATCAAAATTTCTGTTGTGCACCTTTAATACATTAAGTTGTCTGTCAGTATTCCGTAGTGATTAGTTTTAGGACTCCCATGGACACTAAAACCTTCCTGGAATCTTTTATACAAAATGGAATTCAATGCAGAGCTCAGAATTGAACCCATACAAATAGGGTCAACTAATCTTTGACAAGAACATCCAGAATAAACAATAGTGAAAGTAGGATTTAACTTCAATTAATGGTGCTGAGAAACTATACCCACATGCAATAGAATGAATTTGGATTTTTATTTTACAATTCATATATACAACACTCAAAATGTATTAAGGACTTAAGTAAGAAAGTTAAATGTAAAACTCATACAAGAAAGCAAAGGTAACAAGTTTTTTGACAATGACCTCGTGAAGTATTTCTTGGATACACCAAAGCACAAACAAGAAAAGTAAAAGTAGTTAAGTGAGACTACAACAAATTAAGAAACGTCTACACATAAAAGTGTAAGATCCTAAAATAATGTTAACAAGGGTAAAAGAAATTGGGCAGGTTTAAAATGGAGTTGCTTGAGCTAACTGCATACTGTTCTGCTTCTGTGCAAAATGGCTGGGCTTGCAAAATGCTTTTATAAGATAACTGAACTTTAGCTGAACTTGTAGCATGTGATGATCGTGTTAATGCTTTCATGAGATAATTGAGCATGTGATAATTATTTTAGGAGCTATGTTAAGTTTTTGGGAACCATAAAAGCAGAAGTTGATCGAAAATGTACCCACCCTATGTCCTGATGACCCCGTATTTGTGCTTGCTCAAGTACTTTGTTCCTTTACCCTGGAAAAACCCTTTATTTTGTGATCTTTTGTCATGCTGTGGAAATATGTTAATGTTGTGGTTTTAAGCCTTAAATACTCTGTGCAATTGATGGTCGGGGTCGTTCTCTCTGCACTGCTTTGTAGTGTTATTGAGACGACCCATTTGCAAATGAAATAAACTTTCCTCTGCTTTTGCATCGATTGGAGTGGAATTCGTGCTTCTGGGGGTCTCTCTCTCTGTGGGACACCAATTTTAGGGTCCTACAAAAGGAAACAATAAAGAACGTGAAAAGTTAACCTATGAAATGTGAAAACAGGCAGGTGGCCCTTAAATTCTGATGTTTAAAATTGAGATTTTTCAATTTCATGACACTATGAAAATTATACACATTCAGGATAAACTACTTAAAATCTGCCTTCATCATCTTCATTACACTTACTAAAATTTACATATTTTGTTGCACTCCATAGAGAAAATTCTTGAATATATTTATTGATGTTATCATATTTTTCTAACACATAAATTTCTCTAATTATTTTTATTACATTGTTTCCTACTTCCTTTGAATTGTTTCACTGATTTTTCCCAATTTCTTTGGTTGAATAAACAGTTTTTTTTCATTTTTCTTACTTTATAATAAAGGCATTTGGAATTATTTTTTCCCATTTGCAAGCACCTATGTGCCAAATCTCATGAATTAATATTTTTGCTCTAATTAATTTTATTTAATTTTTTATTGATATGCATTTCAAGTATGTGGACAGTCACGTGGAGAATAAAGTAGCAAAAACAAAGGATTATATAATGTCACTAATTGATATTCATATATAACACATTTTGTTTACTATGGACTTGAAGATTAGTTAAGTCCTTCTGTCTAGTGCTACCTAAGCTTTATTCCCCTATATGGCCTCCCTTTTGTGAATTTCATTTCATCTTTCATGTTCAGGAATTCATGCCCTTGTTTTTTTAAACTTTCAAACTATATATATATATATATATATATATATATATATATATAAAATGTTCCTTTGTAGATTTTTAGAACTGTATATAAATTATTTCTTTCTGTAGGTATAATTCAGTAATTTGGATTTTTTAAATATCTGCATTGAAATACATAATTCACTTATTTTAGTGAACATATATTTTTCATCAACATAATACAATCTATTGATTAATGTTTTTTTCTGAAAGGAACATCCTCATGGATACCTCATGTATATTTGTATAAGAATTTCTATAGAGTACATTTGGCTATGTGAAATTGAAGGTCCCTTAGGTATAACTATGCTCAATATGACTTTTACAAATTACTGTGAAACTAATTTATATTCCTATAAAATGTGCATGAGCATTATCGTTTCCTATTCCCTCATATCCTTATCAACATATAGTACAGGAATTTTATTAGAATGTTTTTCTACTATGTAGATGTGAAATGGTATTCCATTTGTGTGTGTGTTTTACATTCCCTTAAGTAATAGTGGCTTCATCCAGTAGTTGTGTGTGTGTGTGTGTATATGCCACACAGCTTCCTCTTCTGTTTATTATCTGTTAATATCATTGTCTTATATGATTTATTGTATCTGATGAGAAATTACCATCATTCTTATTGCTTTTGCCTTTAAGTGAATGGTTTTTTTCAACTATTCATGGTCCCTGAAGATGTTTAGAACATGCATTTATCATTTTAAATTTTTTTATTTATGAAAAGTGAACAAATTTCATGTATTTCATATATTCAGGTATTTTTAAAGATTTATTTATTATTTGAAAGGCAGAGAGGCAGAGACAGAGGCAGAGAGAGGTCTTCCTTCCGCTGGTTCATTCCCCAAATGGCTACAACAGCCAGAGCTGGGCCAATCTAAAGCCAGGAGCCAGGAGCCAGGAGCTTCCTCCTGTTTCCAAAAAGCTGGAACAGAAGTGGAGCAGCCAGGACTTGAACCGGCGCCCATCTGGGAGCTGGCACTGCAGGCGGCAGCTTTACCGGCTACACCACAATACCGGCCTCTGTTATATACAGTTTTAAGAACATAATGATATTTTCCACCCTGCCCTCCCTCCCTAACTCCTACCTCTCTGTCTTATTTTCCTTTTAATTTTTATGATGGCATATTTTCAATTTTCTCAATAATTACAAGTTTAACCCTCCACTAAATAAAGAATTCAACAAGTAATAAGTAGAAAAACCACTGTTTAAAGTATAGACAAGGGCTAAAACAGTAACCAAATGCAAATTTTGCTCATATGCATTATAATTCTTTTTCTTCTTCAGGGCATACAGCTTTATTATTTAAGCTTTTCAGTCCAAATAGTCTCTGTAATGACTTTTTAACTGTCTTTAGCTTGCTAGTAGCTCTGAAAAACGTATGAGTGAATGTAACTGTGTTCCAGCAAAATTTTATCTGCAAAAGTTTGCGTGAGGTCAAATTTTTTCCTGCAAGTGCAAGTTTACTGAATCTGTTCAGTTTTTTTTTTTTTTTTTTTTAGTCTAATGGTCAAAGATTTTTGAAAAAAAAAAGTGTTTTATTGGAGCTGGCATTGTGGCATAGCAGGTAAAGCTGCAGTCTGCAGTGCTGGCATCCAATGTGGGTGCCGGTTCCAGTCCCAGGTGCTCCATTTCCAATCCAGCTCTCTGCTATGGCCTAGGAAAGCAGTGGAGGATGGCCCGGGTCCTTGGGTCCCTGCACCCGTGTGGGAGACCAGGAAGAAGCTCGTGGCTCCTGGCTTCAGATCGGCTCAGTTCCGGCCGTTGTGGCCAATTGAGGAGTGAACCAGTGGATGGAAGACCTCTCTCTCTGCCTCTTCTTCTCTCTGTGTAACTTTGACTTTCAAATAAATAAATAAATTTTGGGGAAAAAAAGTGTTTTATTTATCTGAAAGTCAGAGAGAAAGATATACCATCTACTTGTTCACCTCCCAAGTACTTTTAACAGCTGGAATCAGGCCTGGGTGATGACAAGATCTAAGAACTCAATCTTGGTCTCCCATATAGGTGGCAAGGGCCCAAATACTTGAGCCATCCCTCATTGCCTCTCAGGATTCACAGTAACAGGAAGCAGGGCCAGTACTGGACACCAGGCAATTGATGTGGGGTGCAGGCATCACAGTTTCTTTATGGCTATACCAAAAGTATAGCAGTATTTAATTGAAATATAAGTATTATATTTAAATATATACTCTGTAGAACAAGACCAGAATAACTAGTTTCTATTTAGGCTATGATAAGAATTTTGATTCCTATTTCTAGGAAAGTGATATTTAAGATATAATTTGTCAATTTTCATGTGGTTATACTATATTGTTTTGTCTTCCCTTATTTGCTAATTTTGGTTTTATTGAACTAGATATATTAAATTAAACATATGTAACTAATGCTTTGTGGGATGAATTTATCTCTTCTTAGTGGCTTGATATGAGATTGATTTAATAATTTATGGGAACTGGAATAAAGTATAATATTAGTTTCTTTTAATAAGTTCATAAGAGTTATAATGGTTCATACATTAATCTTAATAAGTGTTAATTATTATATTTAGATAATTATTATAAATATTAGCATTCTATTTATAAATTTTGGTTGATTTGGTTGAATCAAAACAGAGAAAATTAAAAGTATCAATCTTTTTACTTCATTACTTCATTTCTAGCTATTTTCCTATGATTTTAACCACTTCATCAACCTTCCTTTCATCTGTATCTAACAGATATTTAAATGTATCTAACAGAATATTACATATGAGTTCTATTTCCCTAAAAGAAAAGTTCCAAAGCTGAGGACAAAAATTTGTCAGTTACTCTATATTCTTTGACTATTTTATTTTTAATTAAATTTAATTTTAATTAACAAATAATTATATATTACAAATGTTATACATATTAGAGTATGATCATGTGATGTTTCAAGACATGCATACTTTGTGGCATGATTCAGTCAGGGTAATTAGCATATTCTTTATTTATTCATGATGAGAACATTTGTCTTGTAGATATTTTAAAATATGCATTATGTTTAGATCATGCTGTGAAATAGAAGACCAGAGCATATATCTCCTGTCTAATTATAACTTAGTAACCTTTGATTAGTCTCTCCCCTCTTGTCCCTTTGCCACCTCTGCTTCTGGGAACCCCAATTCTATTCTTCTTTTCTATGAATTTGAATTTCTTAGCTTTCACATAATAATGCTATAATACTTTATTTTCTCTCTGTGCCTCATTTATTTCATTTAGTATAATCTCCCCTAGGTTTATCCATGTAGTCATGTATGAGAGAATTTTCCTCTTTCTTAAAAACTGAATACTATTCCATTGGGTATATCCATCATGTTTTTAAAGTCTATCCAGTCTATCCAGGCATTTAATTTGTTTCTTGCTTCTTATCCTGGATATTGTAAATAATATTATAATGAACACAGAAGTACAGACATCTCTTTAGTATACTGATTTCAGCATACATTGATGACATACCCCGTTGTGAGATTGCTAGATCATATGGCAATTATTTTTTTTAAAAATTTAAAGACCTTCTATACTGTTTTACACAATGACTGTACTAATTTACATTCTCACCAATAGTGTATCAGTGTTTCCTTTTCTGCATATCCTTCACATTCACTTGATATCTTTCATCTTTTTTATATAAGGTTACTGATCAATCAATTCCACTAGAGGGTATATACCCAAAATACATGAACTCATTTTATCAAAGAGATAGCTGCTACAACATGTTTATTAGTAGTACTTTTTGCAATAGCCAAATATGGATTCAAACAAGGTGTCCATCATCAGTTGAATGTATAAAGGATATGTTACACACACACACACACACACACACACACTGGACTATTATTCAGTTAAAAAAAAAAAAAAAGAATGAAAGTTCATCATTTGGAGCAAAATCGTTTGAACTGGTGGACCTCATGTTGAGTGAAATAAGCCAGACTCTGAAAGACAAATAACTGTATGTTCTCCCTATGAGGGAGCTAAAATTAAGAAAAAAATTATCTATCACAAAAAGAAATGACCATGTGTACCAGTTTTCCTGCAAATATCATGTTTTGTCAAATTTTGCTTTAAATCTTTGTCAAAAATTGCTATTAATTCTGTTTTAGTATAGTTTTAATGACTTTACTACACATGAATGAGATTGAATATATTTTCATTTCATTACTATTTATAGCCCTTGCCTATGTTTCTGCTGAACTATAGGACTTAGTTTTTTCTGTTGAGCTCTTTGTTTAGTAGAACCATTAAACCTTTGACTATAATATTAATTAGAAATATGTTATCACAAAAAATACAATATTGAGTTGAATGAAACATTACTAGAGGTTGAAATGGGTAAGAGTGAGGAGTAAATGGAGAGCAGATAGATGATTAATGGGTACAGGAGTGCAGTTGGGCAGGAAGAATAACTTCTAATGATTCTTAGCACAGTAGAGTAACAGATTGAAAACAATTATATATCTCAAATTAGTAGAGATGATTCTGAATGTTCTCAACACAAACAATTGATAAATGTTTAAGTCGATGGATATGCTAACAACCCTGATCTAACTAACACGCATTATATACATCTATTGAAATATCACACAGTATCTCATGAATATGTTCAATCATTATGTGTTAATTAACAATTTTATATACATATACAACCCAGAGAGAGAGAGAGAGAGAGAGAGACAGAGAAAGAGAAAGAGAAAGAGAAAGAGAAAGAGAAAGAGAAAGAGAAAGAGAAAGAGAAAGAAACAGATCTTCTATACATTGGTTCCCTCTCCAGATTGCCACAATGGCCAGCAATAGGCCAGGCTGAAGCCAGGAGCCAAGAGCTTCATCTGGGTCTCCCACATCGGTGGCTGGAACCTAAACACTTGGGCCATCTTCTACTGTTTTTCCTAGGGCATCATCATGGAGCTGGATCAGAAGTGGAGCAGATAGGACAGGAACAAGCACACACAGGGGATGCCAGCATCTCAGGTGGTAACTTTACTCACTATCCACAGTGTCAGCTCCAGGACTGCTTAATTTTTCTCCTTTTTTACTTATAATGTTTTAGCAGCCTGAGACGCAACATTTTTTTCTCTATCAATATAGGTAAAAAATGATTGTCCTATTTAAACTACTACTGCATTTTATGGGAATTTATCCTAGGGAAATAAACAGTAGTTCTGGGTATTTTTCTGGTCACGTAAAAACAGTTTTTGAGTTTGGAGCATTAGGAAACATCTGAGTAAGCGGATGATACCATCTTCATGGAATAAGATTCTATATACAATGAAATGAAGGTTTCAGATCACAAAAGGAAGGAGTAGCTAAATGGCTTCACATGTTCTTTATTTTCAAAAACTTTTGTTAGAATAGACTGTTAAGACTTGAAGGGATTTTTTTTTCTTCCAGAAAAGGGGATGGGGTATTGTTTGACTCTGTTTTTTACTTTTGCTTTCCCTGGGACAGACCTTGAGAGACTCCACTAACAGTAAATTACAATCTTTATCTCTGAGGGCAACTTGCTGTGAATTTCCCTTCCTTTGTATGGATACAAAAGGTAGAGTTTCTCCTAAGAGGGTAAAAGATACATACCTTTCAAAAAAGGGCCATGACACAGTGAATTTGGTGTAATTCTTTATTATCTGTCACTAATTTCAGAAAGGCAAAGATATCAGAGGTAAGGAGCATGGTGACCTGCATTCAACTTTGTCATGAACAATAATCAAAATGCACCCTGTATTCTAAGAAGGAAAATAAATTAATGACATGATAATACCAGAACATCAGCCTATCTCCACAGGAAAGCCTTATGAATAAAATTAGTTTGTCAGAAAATGTACGGATTTTAAAATTTGTCAGAAATCAGTGTCTGTTTTTTCACAGATCCATCTTTACTGGAGTTTTTGTATCTTTTAAAATTTGCATCATTTCTGTCAGCAAAAATATTATTTGTGGTTTATTATTACAGTCATCACAAACCTTTTTGAAAAATATAGAAGGCCTGTCCTCAGTAAGATTTTTTAAATGTTTATGTATTTATTTGAAAGGCGGAATGACACACAGAGAGGGATCTACACATAAACACATGCACATGCAGAAACACACACACACACAGAAAAAGAGAGAGAATGTCTTCTATCCTCTGGTTCATTCTTCAAATGGTCACAACAACTGGGCCTGGGCCAGGCCTAACTAGGAGCCAAAAATTCCATTTGGGTGTCCAGTGTGGTGTCAGGAACCCAAATACCTGGGCTGTGATCCTCTGCCTTCTTGGGAATATTAACAGGAAGCTAGATGAGAAGTGAAGCAGCTGGGGCTAAAATTGGCATTGTACTTATTTTGTAAAGTGTCATGTTTGCTTGAACAATATCTACATTTTTTCTTAATGATTAATAAGAGTTGTTTATATAATAATAGCTGGTTTATTGTCATATACATTGAATTTTTTTAATTTGTTACCCATTTTCTTTAATATATGATTTACTGGTTGTCATAAGTAATTTAAACATTTATTTTTAGCTAAATATATCAATTACCATTTTATTTCATATTTTCATATTTTGTATTTAGTAATAACTTTCCCTCAAACCATATCTGTAAGCACTATAACCTACATTTTTTATGATTTTTACATATTAATTTATTATTTATTTGAAAGGCATAGCCAGCAAGAGTGAGAGAGACACAGAGAGAGAGCTTTCACCCACTGGTTAACTTTCCAAATGGCTGCAATGGCTAGGAGTGGGGCAGTTCAAAGCCAGGTGACAGCAACTCCATCCAGTGTTTCCATGTGGGTAGCAGGGCCCAAGCTATCTTCTACTGCCTTACCAGGCACATTAGGAGGAAGCTGGATGAACAGCAGAGCAGCCAGGATTCCAATCAGCACTCTGATATGCCAAGTTGGAATTAAAACTCACTGCACTACAATCCCAGCCTCTTTTATTTATTTATTTATTTATTTATTTTGACAGGCAGAGTTAGACACACACACACACACACACACATAGAGAGAGAGAGAAAGATAGATAGAGAGAGAGAGAGAGAGAGAGAGAGAGAGAGAGAGAGAGAGAAAGGTCTTCCTTTTTCCGTTGGTTCAACCTGCAAGTGGCTGCTATGGCCAGCGCATTGCAGCTGGTGCGCTGCGCCGATCCGAAGCCAGGAGCCAGGTGCTTCTTCCTGGTCTCCCATGCGGGTGCAGGGCCCAAGGACCTGGGCCATCCTCCACTGCACTCCCGGGCCATAGCAGAGAGCTTGCCTGGAAGACGAGCACGAGCAACCGGGACAGAATCCGGCGCCCCAACCGGGACTAGAACCTGGGGTGCCAGCGCCACAGGTGGAAGATTAGCCTAGTGAGCTGTGGCGCCGGCCAATCCCAGCCTCTTATAACTCATTTTACATTTAAGTCTGTAAACAACTTGAAAGTTCTTTCGTAGTAAAGATAAAGCTGTTGTTTGCTTATTGCCACATGTTTTTTACTCATTTATTGAGCAAGAATTTATTTTTCTTTGTTGATTTGAAATACTGCATTCAGCATTTATAAAAAGTCTTATGTCCTCAGATTTATTTAAAGATTCTATTATATGCTATTGATCTATCTGTTATTATCTCTGTACCAATTTCAAATAATGTCACTAAGTAATGCATTTTGATATGTCAGAATAAGTAATTTTCTACTGTCTTTATTAATTATATTTTTTAAGAATAGGCAGGGATATTTTCCCAAGTAAGTAATCAAAAGGAGTATTTTCATAGTAGACACTATAAATTATGATATATTGTAAGTGAATAAATATCAATTTTAGGTGTCATTTGTAAAATTACAAATATTATTCCATAGATATTTCTTTTCATACTTTTTAAAAAATTATTTGAGATGAAGACACAGAAAATGCCTACCTGTTGTTTCATTCACTAAATGCAGTGACTACTGTATCATTTTTCATCTTTGAGACAGGAAAAAACAAAATCAAACACTGAACATAGTTTCAGAAAGTACGAAGAAATTAACAATATGACGCAGACTGCTGAGATTCTGGATTGCTATAACATTTTGGTAAAGTGACTTTTAGCACATTTATGTTAAGAACATTTTTTATTATTTTCTTTTTTCTGAAATTCTGGGAGAGATATCTTATATTTGTTAGTTTACTACCCAGATGCCTACAAAACTGTGGTAGGGCCAGGCAGAAGCCAGCAGCTAGGGACTCAATCCAGGTCTCCTACGTGATTGCAAGGGACCCAGATATTTAGGCCAACTCTGTTGCCTCCCAGATAGCACATTAGTAGGTAGCTAGAATGGAAGCAGATCAGCTGGACCTGAACCAGGCTTTTTTTTTTTTTTTTTTACAGGCAGAGTGGATAGTGAGAGAGAGAGAGAGACAGAGAGAAAGGTCTTCCTTTCACCCTCCAATGGCCGCCACGGCTGGCGCGCTGCAACCAGCGCACCGCGCTAATCCGAGGGCAGGAGCCAGGTGCTTCTCCTGGTCTCCCATGGGGTGCAGGGCCCAAGCACTTGGGCCATCCTCCACTGCACTCCCTGGCCACAGCAATGAGCTGGCCTGGAAGAGGGGCAACCGGGATAGAATCCGGTGCCCCGACCGGGACTAGAACCCCTGAACCAGGCATTTTAATGTGGGATGTGGGCATCCCAAACGGTGACTTAACTGCTACATCAAACACCCACCCTAATGTTAAACCTTTTTTGATCTAGCAACTTCACTATTACAAATCTACTCCACCTAAATAAAGTATATTAACACACATATTGTAGCACTGTTTTAATGAAAATAAACTATCATTATGTCCTTTCTATAAGGGAATAAATAGCAAATTATGCTACAGTTGTACTTTATTTTATTTTTTAAAGATTTATTTATTTTATTTGAAAGGAAGGGTTACAGAAGGGCAAAGAGAGAGAGAGAGAGAGAGAGAGAGAGAGAGAGAGAGAGAAGTCTGCTATCTGCTGGTCCACTCCCCAGATGGCTGCTGGAGGTGGGTCAATCCAAAGCCAGAAGTCAGGAGCTTCTTCCGGGTCTCCCACTCTAGTTCAGGGGCCAAAGGACCTGGGTCATCTTCCACTGCTTTCCCAGGCCATAGCAGAGAGCTGCATCAGAAGTGGAGCAACCAGGACTAGAACCAGTGCCCATATGGGATGCCGGAACTGCAGGCCACAGCGCTGGCCCCCAGAGGTACTAGATTTTAAAGAGAAACAATTAGAAATAAATGTATATCAATTTTGGTACATGGCTCAATGCTACAGTTCTCTTATCAGTAAAATAAGGATGGTATTACTTGATGATGAAGGTAGTTATAATGAATACATAGGTTATTGAATTACTGAACATTTAATGCTGAAAATACCCCCTGATACAGAGGAATAATTCAGTAAATGTTAACTGCTTACATAATACATTATGATTTATATGAATATCTCACTCATTATAACATAGTGTTTTAAAAGAAGCATGTGTGCAGATATATCCAGTTTATATGTAATATGATATTAGCAATTTACCATAGGAATGGGATTATGGCAGTTTGTTATTTTCCTAATTTTGAAAATGAGTATGTATTATTTATTCAGAAAAAAAACCAAAAACGTATTACAAGTAATATATGTTTGCTACAGGGGAAAATAAAAACAAATGACTTCCATCTTACCATATACATGACTATAAGATGAAGTCCTAAATCTCAACAAAATTTATTTCTGCTTTTCCTTAATTGTAACTAGGATACCCATATTGTATCAAACAATCCAGGGCATTTTTGAAAAGAAATCATATAAATAGGTTCAAATGCCCAGCAATAATAATAGAATTTAAAAGGAGAGAATGTCGAACATGGGAAGCAGTCCACACAGCATACTCATAGAATGACAATCACTTTATGTAGCACTCTACATCAGAATCAGCCCTTAAGGCTTCCTGGCTGAAAGGCCTGTGAGAGCATTTCAGGCATGGAAAGTCAAGACACTGTGGCAAAGAAATATTCTACATGAAGTATCTCTGTGAGTGAGATCCCAGCAAAAAGAAGTGGCCACCAAAGAAGGATATAGTTTTCTCTAAAGGGAGGAGAGAACTTCTACTTTGCTTATGGCCTTGTCCAAATACTGATGGAGTGTGTGGACTGAAAAGGCTTCCATAGACTAGACAGCTCATTTCAAGAGCCTCGGATGGTCACTGACAACATACTTAGGAATGTTAATTGTTAAGTTAACATCAAGAATCTCTATGCACTAACTCCCCATGCAGGACCTCTGTTCTCAATGAGTTGTATTGAGAGTTAACAGTAAAAACAGTTCCCAAACATTCGTGTGTGTGTGTGTGTGTGTGTGTTCAAATTGTTGAAATCTTTACTTAGTATAGAGTTAGTCATCTGTGTACAAGGTTTATTGAAAATGAATCTAAATGGAGAATGGGACTGGGAAAGGGAGTGGGAGGAGGAGGAGCGGTGGGAGTGTGGGTGGGAGGGATGATACATCAGGAAGAATAAATATATTCCTGAAGTTGTACATATGAACTTTGTATTCCTTAAAAATAAATTAAAAAATAAAAAGGGATATACAAGTAAGGAAGTTTGTAATCATCGCTAGACAGCAGATATTAATAGGAAATGTCTATATAACAAAAGATATACGGTCACCCAAGCCCCATTTGAATGTCCATTGCAAACCTACACTCACTCTTTGCAGCATGGCAGTCTCTAAGTACACACACTGGTTCTGACTACCATCATTCCTCATTTGGATAATATCAATAGCTTCTTAATAGACTTCTTTTCTGACAGAAAGAAAGAAGGGAGGAAAGGAGAGAGGGGAGAAAGGGGAGCGATGGGGAAGGGTAGGAAGAAGGGAGTATCATTTATAGAGGGAAAAAGGAATATCATAATATTCTTTTCTTGTAATATTCTTATAATTATAACTATAAACTACCTTGAATCTTTACTCTCCATATTAATAGTACATTAACATGAAAAATAAATATAATTAAAAATAAAAAAGACCTCCTTTCTTCTGTCCTTACTTCCATTCACTCATCATAGCCGACCAAATTTTCATTTTAAAATATTTGGCAGCTGTTAGTTTTTTATTGCAATTCCTCTGATGCCCTTTGCCACATCACTCAGAATGAAACCCAGAGTCCTCACAGTGTTCCTTATGAGGTCCACCCTATCTTGATGTCCCTTTCTTCTAACCTAGATCCCATTGCCTTGCTAACCTCATCTCCTACTATTTTCTATCATTCATTTGGCACCAGCAATATTGCCTCACCATGTGCTATTCAAACATAATGCACATGGCTCTACTTCAGTGCCCTTGCACTTTGTCTTTTCTCTGCTTGATATACTCTTTCTGCCAAAATTATGATATTTTCTTCCTCATGTATTTCAGGTTTTTCCTTAAATGTCCTCCTTCCGATGAAACATACCTGACCATTTTATTGAAATTGCAAATCTCTTGCCCCATTTGATGGTTCTTATTGTTTCAACTGTTTAATTAATATTCTCTCATAAATCATGATAATGTAAGTTTCTATGAAGTTGTTAATTTTTGTCTCACATTCACTGTTGTATCCATAGTACTCAGATCAGTTCCTGCCACATGGCTGGTGATTAGTACATATTTGTTGATTGAAAATGAAGAAAAACTTCACCAGCACCACCATTTTGTCAAGCATAGATTTGTTTAATCTATTACTTTACAGGAACCAAACTGTGTCCTTTTGTGGTCTTGCCTAATGTCATAATTTATATGAACATATTGCCTGTGAATTCTGAAAAAGCTCATGAATTCAGTAAGCTCCATTAGGTATACATCATACCTGTTTGCTGGTTTTTAAAGAAACAAAGTTTTTGGAAGCATCATCCCTCATAGGCTTTTAAGTAAGTGACATAGCTAACAGAGTCTCTTATCTTCACTGGTGCAGATCTTTATTTTACAGCCACTAATTCCTCAGAGGAGTAATAAAGGATGACAGCAAGAGAAGAAGGATCTCTAGACTCATTTTTGTGTGATGCTTTGCCAAGAAGAACATTTATCAGGGCAGTGCATATGCCACATGGGGGTGCAGGGCCTTGGCAATATGTGAATTTGTTGCCACCACCAAATTAACACTGCTCAATTCTGTTGTATTTCCAATTTTATATCATTGATTACACATTCATAACACTCCCTTTTTGTGAGCATAAATACAACTGTTTCAAAAATGTAATTATGTGTATTTATCAAGCACCTAATTTGTTTTACTTGCCAGTTACTAATTATATATGAAATATAAATGAATTGCATGCCATACATTATGTGTATACTATTGCAAGACAAACTTTTAGTTAGTAAGTTCCAGTCAACATTGAAGTAACACGCCTGGCATCCAACTTTCCTGATGTACTCTTCTCAACGCAGCAGCCCAGGAATATATAATTAACGGCTTTAATTGCTGTTTATATTCATCCACAAAATCTGGCAAAGCAAGAAAATATCCCAGGGCTATTGTCTTTTGAGAAGTTTTCATGCTAGGAACAAGTAATATATTCTAAATAGCTCTAGTGTCAATAACTTTATCTACCAACAGACTGAATTTACGTCATTACTCAGCTCATAATTTGATACCTGTATGTGTTAGTTTCATGGGGCTGTAGTAACACAATACCAAAAACTTGGTGGCTTAACACACAAAATTATTTTCTCATAATTCTGGAGGTTGGAAGTTCAAAATCAAAAGTGTCTGTGCAGTTGTACTCTCTCAAGAGGCTCTGGAGAACTTGCCTCACCCCTTCTAATTTCTGGTGGCTTCTGGACATTTTTTTAAATTCCTTGGCTCTGGTGGCTTCACTCAAGTATCCTTTGCATCACCTTCTCCACTCTCTGTATGTCTGTCTTTCAAAATTCTTTTGGCCTCTCTCTTATAAGAATACATGCCATTATACAATCTAGGATAAGTTCTTCCTCTCAAGATCCTTAATCACATCATTTGCCAAATAAAGTTAGGTTTACTATTTTGGCATATAAATTGAAGTTAACAGGTTTCTGGGATTTGACATTCAATATATCTGTGTGGATTACTTTTTATTTCAGCCTACCTCAACAAGATAGTACCTGAATTTCTATAAGAAATTGCAGAAATCCAATTAATTTGCTGGCTTATGTGACTTCAACAAGTTCTCTCTCGCTCTCTCCCCCCCCCCACTCCCTCCCTCCTTCTCCCTTCCCCTCTCTTCTTCCCTTTCTCACTGTTTGAACCTGTCCCTCCCTTCCTGCCTTCCTGCTTCTTTAGTAAGACGACTGAATAAGATAATCATTCTTACTTGAAAGAGCATGAAATGACAATGGTATAGAGATAAGGAAAAATCACATGAAATACAGATTAAGCCACGTATAGGCTTGAATTTGATGTATTTCATTCCACATCTCATTCAGTTAAAAAAAGGAAAAAAAAAACCCATGTACACATCTTTGTGTTTCTAATTTGGCTTATTGTAGCATCTCAGCCCTTTCAAAGCAATAAAACAAGATTTGATAGACTTCATTTGCTAATTGTTTAGGAAACAGAAACATTATCATTGCAACTGCATATGTGAAAGTGGGAGAAATCCCTGTAACATGATACTTGCAATATATTTGTTACTAGTACAGAGCCCAACACTTCTAGCCATGAAGAATTATATTTAAATATTTTTTCCAAATATTATGAAACAAAACACTGTATGGGATGTAGGCTACCGTACTAGAGAAAACATTTGATAGCTAAAATTTTTCTCAAGTTTAAACAGTTTGCAACAGTTATGATTTTAAAATTTATTTGATGTATTGATAGTTGAAAGAAAACTTGTATATCACATTCAAAATGCATTTAATGAAATAGTGTCACAGAAATTTGATACCCATTATTATCTATTTTAAAAATTCACAAACATTTCTTTCAGAGTTTTTATATAGAATTTCTCTGTGATGTCATTTCAATTCAACTATTCCAATGAACTTTTCAAAATGATTGTTTCTTAATTTATTTGAAAGATAAAGCCACAGACTGAGAAAGAGACAAAAAAAAAATCTTTCACCTGTTGGTTCACTCTCAAATTATCCACAACACACAGGGCTAGGCTGGGCTGGACTGGGCTGTAGCCAGAGTCCAGGAACTCCATCTAGGTATCTCACAAGTTGGGGTGCAGGGGCCAATCAGGGGCTCCATACTTGAGCAATTAGCTGCTGCCTCTCAGGCATATTAGCAGGAAGCTCAATCAGAATCAGATGTGGAGAAGGGACTTAATCCCAGGCATTTTGATATGGAGTGTGGGAGTCCTAAGTGGTGGCTTACCTGGATGAACAACACCTTCCTCATTGCAGATTTTTATAATGATTTATTATGTATCTACATGAAACTCATTTATTGGTAATCTCATTATTCTCTGCTGAATACAGATATGTAAATAATATATTTCTAAGAGATTATTGGAACTCATACAATTTGGGCAAAAATATTGCCAAATTTTGGAAAAATCTTCAATATTCATGGATTGGAAGAATGAATTTCATCAAAATGGCCATACTACCAAAAGCAATTTACAGATTCAATGTGATCCTTGTCAAAATACCAAAGACATTCTTCTCAGATCTGGAAAAAAACGAATATAGAATTCATGTGGAATCACAAGGGATCCCGAATAGCTAAAGCCTCCAGCTTCATAATACCAGATTTCAGGATACTTTACAGGACAGTTATAATCAAAGCAGACTAGTACTGGCAAAAAAAAAATAGATATGTGGACAATGGAAGAGATTAGAGACCTCAGAAATTAATCCATGCATCTACAACCAAATAATCTTTGACAAACAAGCTAAATTCACCCCCTGGAGAAACAACAATCTCTTCAACAAATGGTGTTGTGATATTTCTGTTTCCATGTGCAGAAGTATAAAACAAGACCCCTACCTTACACCCTCTACAAACATCAACTCACAATGGATCAGAGAGCTAATTCTAATTGTGGGTCATTCAAAAGATTTATTATATATTATTTTTAAACATTCTTATATTCCAGAAAATTCACAATAAAATGCTGTTAATTTAAATCTAATAACTAAATGACAGTAATGAATAGAACCAAGCAGGATAATTGTGTCCAAGTTTAAAGTGAATACAGATTTATGTAGTCAGTAATTTTTAAGAAAAATGAAATTGTTCTGAGCCTTAATAAATGTTTAAAAATGAAATGCTAACATTTTTAATATGCAGTCCATCTACTTGTCAAGAAAATATATGGAACATTTTCCCTCCTTGAATTCATGCAACATTTTTGAGTGAGACACAATCCAGACAGAGTGTTATGGAAGTAATGTCCAGGCTCTCGTGATTGAGAATCTTGACAGTGTAGAGGAACGTGCTTCGTGACAGATTGCTATTTCCCATAATGTCTTTATAAGTCTTGAGTATTTTAAATATAAAATAGATAACTTGGGCACAGAGCTTTGCAAATACTTGTTACCTGGATATATAAAGGTACTGTCACCTTTAATGTATCTCTTTAAGTAACTCTTTGCTTTGCTTTCTTGAGACTCTTCCTTAGGAGCAGCACATTATTTGAAATGCTTTGAGGAATAGAAGAGAAAATCATTAGCCAAAAGTTAGATTAAGCCTCACCATTCCATTCGTAAATAAATCTAATTTTCCCTCCCACAAGGTAAGCAAATCTGTTTCTGTTCATGACTCACTCCTAACAGAAGTATGTATAAATCATGTTGTGGGGTTTTAAACCTCGATTGAAAGAAGCTTTACCTTTCTATATAATGTCATAGTTGGTGGACTCAAAAGGCTTCCATAGCTTTGGCAGCTCATGACAAGAGCTTTGGGTGATCACTGACGTCGTAAATAAGAGTGTCAATTGTTAAATCAACAGGAGTCACTGTGCACTTGCTCCCCATGTAGGACCTGTCCTTAATGAGTTATACTATGAGAATTAACGGTAAAACTTGTCTTCAAACAGTAATTTATACTTTGTGTGTCTATGTGGGTGCAAACTGTTGAAATCTTTACTTAGTATAGAGTTGATCTTCTGTTTATAAAGATAATTAAAAATGAATCTTAATGAAGAATGGGATGGGAGAGGGAGTAGGAGGTGGGAGGGTGGGTATAGGGGGAAGAACCACTTTATTCCAAAATGAAATTTATATTTATATTTATTAAATACAAGCTTTCAAAAAAGAGGATTTAAAAGAACATTTAAAATTATTTTCCAGCATAGAGATCATTATATTCATCATAATATAGTACAGTTAGGGCTGGTTGTGAAATATGCTTTTCTTTGTGAAGTGTGTAGAGGATATTCCCCAGCACATTCTCAGATTGTTCAATCCTGGGGTCAAGATTACATGGACAATGAGGACCTAGAAATTGAATCTTTAAATATGTCCATGCCAGTATTTCCTTTGAAAAAATACCCAGCTGCACCAGACTTATGCATACTCTAGTTTGAAAACTGTTATTTAACAATGTAGCTTCACTGGAAACCTGTATCTGCAGTGACTAAGGAGTCAAATATTTCAATTACCACATTGAAAAATAATTCATAATTAAAGAGGAAAAGTATATTCTGTTGTTCAATTATACAGTAGTGTGACTATAGATAATGACAACAAGCAGTGTATTTTTAAAACAATAGAATGATTTTGAACATTTTCACCACAAATAAAAGATAAATGTTTGACAGGATAGATATGCTTACCCTAATTTGAGAGTTTTCTAGTGTATGCATGTACTAAAACAACATATGCTATGCCATAAACATGTACAATTTTACCTAGTAAAAATAAAAGTTGTATAAAGAAAGGAAAATGATAAATTATTCATGATATGCAATTATCTGATTAATTCAGAGAGTCACTCAAATTAGCTTGGTTTCATATGAACTGACATATGTGTGAACCAAACAAATAATTAATGAATAAATATCCTTTTTAAAAAAATTATTTCATAATAGTATTACAAGGAGTTCCCATACATCACACATTCAGATTCCCCTATTATTATTATTATTATTATTATTATTTTTCTTATAAATCAGCCAGTTTATTATTTTGCAGTAGATGTAGAACTTTTACCATGCAGACTGAAATACCCATGTCAGGATGAACAGTGCATTTTCTTATGAGAGGTGGCTACACAGAAAACCAGGTTGTTACCAGGATATTTATTGAACGTGGAATCCAAACATGGAAGGCTAGTCTTAAGACCTGTACCTCTTTCACAAAAGCTTGTCCCACCACAGGAACAACCCAGCCTCCAGGAAGCTCCCCAACTTGACCCTCCTCTTCTTGCTCTGACTGAACACTGTCAATGGCTACCTCCTACAGCCTTACCATCAGCCAGCATGGCCTAGCACTTTCTGCTCACTGGGTTTTTTTAGCCAGGGACTTACGGGGCAAAACAATTGTTCCCATGAACCCTGTTAGGATGCTCTCCCCAAGCACAGTCCTCAAGTTTCAACAGGCTTTGTAAAGGTTCCTTCCACCTCCATTAGCACATACACAGGTTACCTATAAGGTTACCTATAAATTAACCTGAAGTAACCTTCCTATAGTGGATTGGGGTTTTTGATAATAGTTCTTTTTTTCATTTACTTGATTAGTGATTTCCAGTCACGTAGGAATTAATTGAAACCAATATTATGTGCCACATAGCTACCCAACAGAAATATCAATGTCAAACGGACTCTGTCCCGGTTGCACCTTTTCCAGTCCAGCCCTCTGCTATGGCCCGGGAGTGCAGTGGAGGATGGCCCAAGTCCTTGGGCCCTGCACCCGCAAGGGAGACCAGGAGAAGCACCTAGCTCCTGGCTTCAGATCAGCGCAGTATGCTGGCCGCAGCAGCCATTGGAGGGTGAACCAACGGCAAAAAGGAAGACCTTTCTCTCTGTCTCTCTCTCTCTCACTATCCACTCTGCCTGTCCAAAAAAAAAAAAAAAAAAAAAATCAAACTCAGATTAACTATGGCATTCATACCAGAATAGAATTTTACCCATTAACAAAAACAGTAGATTGTATCCCAAGATGTAGGTAGGTCCATGCTGGCTGAGAACTTCAGGCCCAGACCCAACAAATGAGGATGAGCTACACAGTGCATGCTTAACAGGCATGTACACATATATTAATCATTCTTCAGTGCCTACAATGGGGCTTTGAGGGAAGGATGGATGAAATGTGACAATACTCACAGGCAGAACTCTTCCCCCAACTATAAAAATTCACATGTGACAATTTACTGTATCTTGTTCAATAGCTAAGATTTTATCTGTAGGAACCCACCTCTGAAAATCACAATAGTCTATAGGATATGATTTAATATAAAATATACAAATTTCTCAGTGTGAGGACTTTCACAAAACAGGAAGAATGGGGGTGACAACTAAAACAGACTTTTAAAAAATAATGTTCCCCTTACCTCTTCCCTGCTACCCAACACTCAACAAAATCTGTACAAAACTAGAACACAGAAAAAGACCACAGAAGATGTTATGTTGCAGTCCGAACTTCTGTCCTCAGATTCCCCTATTATTAACATGTTATATTCAGGATATATTTGTCACAAACAATAAACCATACCCATCACGCTCTATTATTAACATCTTATTTTAGATTAATGCATAAAGAAAAGATGGTATATCTGCATAACAGAATATTATTCAGCCATTGAGAAAATGAAATTCTGTCATTTGCAGCAAAATGAATGGAACTGGAGGATATCATGTTGAGTGAAATAAGCCAGACACAGAAAGGCAAATGCTACATGTTCTCCCTCATATCTAGGAGCTTAGGAAAAAAAAAACAAACTTGAATTTCAACACAAAATATTTATGACTAGAGGCTGGGTGTGGTGGAATGGATAGGAGTTTTTATTAAAAAAATAGGGGAAACTAGGTGTGGTTCATTCAATCTGACAAGCTTATTTTTATGACAAAAGTAGACTATTTTCAAGCAGTTTTAAGGTCACAGTAAAACTGAGAGAAAAGTACAGCATTTTCTCACATTCCCTCTTGCCCAATGTGTGCACACCCTTACCAATAGCAAACTCCCACATCTGAGTGCTATGTTTGTTGTAATTAGTAAACTCACATTGACAGTATTATCAGTCCAGTTCCATATTTTATATGAAGGCTTATTCTTTATGTTGTAAATTCTTCAAATTTGGGACAAATGTATAATGATATGTATCTACCATCATAGTATCATATAGAATAGTTTGTCTGCCTTAAAATTCATCTGTAGTCTATCTGTTCATCCCTCTTCCCCCTGTAACCTCTAGCAACCATTGATATTTTTACTATTTCCATATATTTGCCTTCTCAAGAATGTCATACAGTTACAATCACCATGCAGTCTTTTCTCATTAACTTGTTTTATTTACTAATATGAATTTAAGTTTACCTATGTCTTGATAGATATTTTAAGTGATGGATAATAGTTCAATATATGAATATATCACATTTCATTTACCCTATCACATACTAAAGGAAGTCTGGCAAGTATTGGCAATTATGAGTAAAGTATCTATTAACATCCATGCACAAGCATTAGTGTGGACATAGTTTTGAATGTGATTACTAGATCATGTGGTAATATTATGTTTACATTTGAAAAAAAACTATACTGATTTCAAAGTGGTTTAAGCATTTTGCATGTCCATCAGAAATGCATGAGAGCTCCTTTTCTTCCATATCCTTGCCACCATCTGATATTATCAGTGGTTCTAGATTTTTGCTATTCTGGTAGGCATAGTGGTATTTTATTTTAATGTGCATTTGCCTGTTAATATATGAAATTGAGCACCTTCTCATACAATTATTTGTCATCTGCATACCTTGTTTATTAGGGTCATCAACTCATAACTTATTTATTTTGTTTTCTTATTATTGAACTATAAGTGTTCTTTGTATATTTTTGATAACAGTCCTTTGTCAGATAAGTCCTTTGAAAATATTTTCTCCCATTCTATGACTTATCTTTTTATTCTCTGAATAGTTTTTTTCACAGAGAAGAAAATATCAATTTTAGTGAAGTTCAACTTACATTCTTCCTTTTGTGGATCATACCTTTAATATTATACTTAAAAGTCATTGCAATAACCAAGGTCATGTAGATTTTATCTGATAAATATAATATACACAAATATTTAATACATATATATTTAGTATATATATATATATATATATATAAATCTTCAAGCGGATTTATAGTTCTACATTTTATATTTAGGCCTGTGATGCATTTTGAGTCATTTTTTATGGGTATAAAATTTGCATTGAGATTTTTTTTTGCTTGTGAATGTCAACTTGTTCCACTACCATTTATTGAAAATTATATTTTCTCCATTATATTACCTTACCCCTTTGTCAAAGATCTGTTGATTATTTCATGTGGATCAGTTTCTGGGATTTATATTCTCATTTACTGATCTTTTTTTTGTTAATTCTTTAATCAATATTGTGATGTCTTAATTATTGTAGTTTATAGTATTTCTTGAAATCAGATACTTACAGTCTTTCGCATTGGTTATTTTCCTTCAATGCTGTTTTTACTAGTCTGGGCCTTTTGCCTCTCTATACCAACTTTGGAAACAGTTTGTAGCTACCTATAAATAAATTTGGGAGATTATGATTAGCATTGTATGGAATCCATACATCAATTTTCAAAGAACTGACATCTTGATGTTATTGAGTCTTCCTATCCACAGACATGGAATATATTTTCATTTATTTAATTCTTTAATTTTTTCAACTGAGTTTTGTAATTTTCTTCATATATATCTTAGACAATTTTGTTTTATTATGTCTAAGTGCATTATTTTCTTAGATGTGAATGTAAAAGGTATCGTATTTTAAATTTCAAACTTCACTTGCTCGTTGCTGGTATGTAGAAAAGTGATCACTTCTAGGCCTTTTGGCTAAGATCAACTCTAGGAAAGTGAATGACTTTTGTATATTAGCCTTCCATTCTGAAACCTCACTAATTATTTGTGATTTCCACAAGTTTTATGTTGAGTTTTTAGGTTTTTTTCTAAGTAGATGACCATGTTATCTACAAGTTAAGGTAAGTTACATTTCTTCTTTCCCAATATGTGTACTGTTCATTTCCTTTTGTTATATTATTGTATTAGGTAAGATTTCCAGTGCAGTGTTGAAAAGTCATAATGAAAAGGGCCATCTTTTCCTTGCTCCTGATCTTAATGGGAAGGTTGGAGTCTCACTATAATGTGATATTAGCTGTAAGTATTTTGTAGATATCCTTTATCAAGTTGAGGAAATTTCTATTTCTAGTTACTGAAAATTTTTATCATAAATAGATGCTGCATTTTATCAAAAATTTTCTATGTTCATTGAAATGATTATATAATTTTCTTCCTTAGCCTGATGATGTGATAAATTATATCAATTAATTTTCAAATATTGAAACAGGTTTGTATAGGTAAGATAATTCCAACTTGGTCATGGTATATAATTTTTGTATATATTGTTGAATTGGTCTACTAATACATTTCTGAGGATTTTTTCATCTGTGTTCATGAGAGATGCTGGTTGTTGGCTTATTGTTTTCTTATATTTTGCCCAATTTTCATATGAAAATAATGTGTAATTTCTCTGTGTCTGTCTTCTGAAAGAAATTGTAGAAAAGTGATGTACTTTATTCCTTAAATATTTGGTTGTATTCTCTAGTGAACCCATCTGAGGCTGGTGGTCTCTATTTTGGAAAATTATTATCATCTATTTCTTGTATTTTGAAAAATTGCATCTTCTACGGAATGGTTCATATGTAGGTTATCAAATTTGTGGGGATAAATGTGGCCACAGTATTTCCTGATTATCCTTGTAATGTCATTGTAATTTGTGGTGATAATCCCCTCTTTAATTTCTGATATTAGTAATTTGTATCCTTTGTTTTCATTCTGGCCAGAGGCTCATCAATTTCATTGACCTTTTCACAGAACTTTTAGTTTTGCGTATTTATCAGTTTTCTGTTTTCAATTTAATTGATTTCCTCTCTAATTTCCATTATTTCTTTTTGTTCTTATTTTAGATATACTTATTTTTCTGGTTTCTTAAAGTGGAAGCTTATATGATTGACTTCAGATATTTTCTGACCTATGCATCCAGTTCTATAAATTTCCTACAAACACTGATTTTACTTCAGTACACATATTTTGAAAAACTTTGTTTTTGTTCTCATTTAATTCAAAATATTTCTAAAGTTTTCTTGAGATTTTTTTGACAAATTTGTTATTTATAATTGTGTTGTCTAATCTCAGTTATGTGTGGTTTTACTAGAAATCTTTCTAATTTCTGGTTTGAGTCCATTATTTTAGAGAATACATTATGTAATATGTATAGTTTTAACTTTGTTAATCTGCTGTTTTATAGCCAAGACTGTGTTCTATATTGGTAAATGTTGCAAGTAAGTTCAGGAATAATGTGTATTCTGTTGTTAGATCAAGTAGTATATAGATGTTAATTATATCCACTTTTTTATGGTGTTCTTCAGTTTAACTTTTGTCTTTACTCATTTTTGCCTGCTATAGCTGATCATTTCTGGTAGAGGGGTGGTATAGTCTGTAATAGCAGATTCATCTCTTGTAGGCCAGTAATTCTATAACATTTTATGTCATACTCATGTTTTGACACATTGATGTTAGTGCATATATGTTAAGAATTTTATCTCTTAGAGAACTAATCCCTTTATCACTATGTAATGTTCCTTTTTATTTCTGGCAACTTTTCTTGCTCTAGGCTCTGTGGTAGCATGGATAATTTTCTATCCTTTTACTTTTAATGTATTTATGTCTTATATGTAATGTGACTATATTACAGATAATATACAAGTATGTCTTGTTTGGGGATCTATTCTCTCAATCTCTGTCTTAATTGGTATTTCTAGTTCATTTATGTTCAAAATGAATATCCATATAGTTGCATGAATCTATAATGTATGTGTTCCTTTATGCTATTTATTTTACCTACAATTATTCTTTTGTTCTCTTTTTCATTATGTAGCTACAAGTTTCTGATCTATACCACTTTCCTACTTTTTAAAGAACTTCTTTAAATGTTTCTTGCATGTCATGTCCATTGGGAATAAATTCCTTCAATTATTGTTTATCTTGGAAAGTCTGTTTTTCCTTCACCTTTGAATGATAATTTCATAGCACACAGATTTCTAGACTGGTTTGTTTTTTCTCTGAGCACTTTAAATATGTGGCTCCACTCTCTTCTTGCTTACAAGTTTCTGATAAATAGTTGGAATTAATTCTTATTTTTGTTCCTCAGTAAGTAATCAGTCTCCCCCACGGGAATCTTTCAGGACTTTATCTTTCATTTTTTGTCATTTGAAAATTAAATGCCTAGTTGTAGTTTTCTGGCATCTGTCCTACTTGGTATTCTCCATATCTGTGTTTTGGTGTCTGGAATTCGTTTGGAGAATTTGTCATCCATTATTGTTTCAAATGTTTCTTCTGTTCCTTTATTTCTTTCCCTTCTTGCAGTCATATCCCGTTTCACATTACACCTTTTATAGTTAATTGTCTCACAGTTAGTGTATACTCTGGCCTTTTCTTTTGTCATTTTAATGTTTCCTTTTCAGCTTTGGAGGCCACTGCTGAGATACACCCAACCTCAGAGTTTCTTTCACTGGCTGTGTCCAATATAATAAGAAGCCCATCAAAGCCCTTCTTCTTTTTTTTTTTTTTTCCTGTTACAGTTCTATTGATTTCTACCATTTCTTTCTATAGTTTTACTTAAGGTGGTCCTCTTTCTGCTTATCTTTTCCTCCTGTTAATGCCTGCTATCTAATTTATCCACTAATGTCCTTACCATATTAGTAACAGTTGTTACAAATGCCTATTCTGATTATTCCAGCATTTCTGCCACATACAGTTGAGTTTGATTTCGATGTTTCCATTGTTTCTTCACACTGTGTTTTTTGCCTTTTAATATGCATTATAATTTTATAGCTACATATGGCATTCTGGGTAAAAGGATCTGCTGTGAATAGAACTTAGTAATGCAGTGGTAAGGTATGTGAGGATGGGAAGAATTCTGTAATACTATGATTAGATTTCAGTCTCTTAGTGAAACTGCTTCTGGACTATAAACTCCCCATGTGCTTCTAGTCTCCTCCTCTGACTTGAGACAGGATGGCTAAGGTGAGCTGGATTTGAGTATTAACCTTCCCCCAGGTCAGTTAGTCTTTAAAATACTGTCCCTATGTTAGGCTCAAGTTAAATAGTTTCTGCTGAGCACAGACCTCGTTAAGATCAGAATGTTCCGTGAGCTTCAAAAGTCCTCCTTCTCTTCTCCTACTTTGCAATTCGCTGGGACAACCTGGGAAAGCTTGTAAGGAACACTCAACGCAACCATGTCTTACCCCCAGCATCATGGGCGGTTCCCTCTGGAGTTGTGTCTCTCATAGTCGTACTCACTGAACCTCCAGAAATTCTTCCATTATAGTTCTCATTTTCCTGTGGCAGCATTGCTTCCCATGAAAGTTTCTGCTGCTGGGTTTCTGTGCCAGTAGGTTGTGATTCTCTGTATTTGTTTGCCTTTCACTCCAATGTTCAGGGCAGTACTTTGCTCCGAAACCTCACTTGTTCTATGTTCTAAAACTGTTGATTTTTCAGTTTTTCAGCTTTGTATTTGTTGTTAGGACAGACTGACAACTTTTGAGCTTTTTCCATTGTTGAACTAAAAACTGTGGAACTGGCTTAATAGTTCAATGTTTTTAGTTATCTACTACTTTGTCAATAACTATTGGTTTTAATAAATATATTTGATGTTGTGGGGTATTTTAGGAGCATTGTTTAATCAACCCTTTGTGGTTTTTTTTAAATAAATATGGTTTAACTCTTTAGGCCAGAGGATTTGCCTCTTGAAAATAAGCGAAATCCAGGGATTAAGTTATTCAGTAGAGTTTTCCTTGACTTCGCCTTTTTTAAAAATCCTTATTATGAAACATGAACGGATTCTACCCTTGTAAAGAGAGAGATGCTTTCCTTCATTCGTTGGTGAAAAAGATTTATATAGTTTGGTCTTTCATGACTTCTCAGGCAATTCAGTTGAGGGAGAAAGCATCCAGTATTTGTGAAAAAAAAATACTTATAGAATAATAGTGTGTATCAGTGTGTACACGGAATAACTCATTATCTTTTATTTTTAATGACAAATAACTAAGAACTTAAAGAGTATAATATGCTGACTTATTTGAAAAAAATAAATAAAACTAATCAACATTTCCATCACTGCAGCAACTTATTTTGGTGCAATAGCGTGAGAACAATGTGTTTTTTAAAGGAATACTTTTCCTCATCTTCCACAAATTTTTAGTATACTGATTATCTTCAAATTCCTTTACTTTTGTGTAAATAGTATAGGTATTTCTCACCCTAGCCATATCCTAATATTTACAAACTCCTTAATAGTGCCTCTGAATTAATGAGAAGGTCTACTGATCATTTGTTCTAGCATCCTGCTCTGTGTTTTGCAATGCCAAAGGCTGTCACTAATTCTCAAATAGAGGAATATACTTTATATAGAAATTAATCTTTTAAATACATCAAAATAAAATGCATTTGTTAAAGTTCTGTAGGACAGAAATTACATGACACTAAAATCAAGGTGTCTAAAAACTGCATTCCTTCTGGAGTACTAGGGCAAAAACCATTTTCTTGCCTTTTCCAGCTTCTACAGGTTTCACGCATTTCTTGATTAATGATCCTTCCTGTGTCTTCAAACATTGCAGCATCTTCAAATCTTTTTCTCTCACTCATGCTTTAATCAGCTTATTTTCTGCTCTGATTCTTCTGTTCCTTCTTTCAGTTTTGAGGAGTCTTTAGATTACATTAGCCACCAATAATCAGCAATAATCCTCCATCACAAAAGCCTTAACTCACTCATATCAGCGAAGTGTCACTTGCCATATAAAGGTAACATATTCATAGTTTTTGGGAATTAGATGTTAGATATCATTGGGGGCCCATTATTCTACCTACAAACAAATATATCTCAAACGTGTCTTAATAAAAATACCTATTAGGAAAATGCAAATCAAACACAGTGACATGCAATATCACACCCACTAGGCTGTCTGTTTTCAAAAAGACAATAACAAGCATTAGAACTTGGAAAAATTGGAAGCCTCACACAGATTGTAAAATGTTGTAATGGTTTTGGAATAGAGCTTGACAGTTCCTTAAATATTAAACTCAGAATTATATAAACAGAACTCCTACCCCACGCAAATACCCTGCAAAAATGACAACATATGTCTACTCAAATATTTGTACATGTGGTGGACATTGTGGTGAAGTGGGCTAAGCTACAGTTTAGGACACTCATATACTGTATCAGAGTGCTTGGTTTATTTTCTTTGTAAAAAGCATTTTATTTCAGAATAATTTGAAATATACTAAACAAAATTGTATACCTGTAAAAAGAGATCTCATACGCAACACCCAGCTTTGCCTCTTATTAACATCTTACATTAGTATATTTGTCACAATCCAAAAACTGAATCCAACTTTCCATATTTTTTAGTCCAAACTTTGTTTCCCTCCCAGCCCTCAAACCCTCTAGTTATCAGCATTTTGGGTTCAAATTCAGGTTTTTAAACTTCTTTTTTTGTGGTGGTGGTGGCGGTTGCAGTGGTTGTTGCTTGTATCCCTTAACATGATATTCTCTTGTTCTATCTATTTTGCTGCAAATGAAGGTTTTCATTATTTTAGATTAATGGATAGTACTCCATTGAGTGTGTGTGTGTGCATGTGTGTACGTATTTCCTGTATCCATTCATCTGATGATGAACACCTTAGTTATTCCATATCTTGGCTTTTGGGAACAGGGCTGCTATAAACATGATGATGCAGGTATTTCTTTGATACAACTATTTCATGTTTTTTGGGATATATACCCAGTAGTGGGATTGCTGTATCATAGGGATGTTCTACTTCTAGATTTTAAGAGATTTCCATACTGTTATCCTTTGTGGCTATAGTAATTTACATTCCTACCAACAATGTATAAGACTTTCCTTTTCTCTACATTCTTGCCACCATTTGTTTCTTTCTGTATTCCTAATAATAGTTACTCTAACAGGAGTGAGGTGATATTCATTATGGTTTTGATTTGCATTCCCCTGATTGCTAGTAATATTGAGCTTTTTTTGATATACATGATGGATATGTTTGTATTACTTTCAGAAAAAAATACTGAGATCCTTTTGCCCATTAATTAGCTCGTGTTGTTGTTTTTAGATGAGGTTTTTTTTTTTTTTCTGATATATTGTGGATAGTAATACATTTTCAGAAGAGTAGATTGCAAATATTTTCTCCCATTCTGTTGGATGTCTCTTTAATCTATTGATTCTTCCCTTTGTTGTGCAGAAGATTCTGAGTTTGATGTTGTCCCATTTGTCTAGTTTTGCTTTTATTGCTTGCATTTTTGGGGTCTTAACCAAAAAATTCATCACCTACACCAATGTCTTGAATTGTTGCCCCTATGTTTTGTCTAGCAATTTCAGAGTTTTAAGTCTTATATGTAGGTCTTTGGTTCATTTTTTTTAACTTTTATTTAATGAATATAAATTTCCAGTGTACAGCTTATGGATTACAATGGCTTCCCCCTCCCATAACTTCCCTTCCACCCGCAACCCTCCACTCTCCCGCTCCCTCTCCCCTACCATTTGCATCAAGATTCATTTTCAATTCTCTTTATATACAGAAGATCAATTTAGTATAAAGATTTCAACAGTTTGCACCCACATAGAAACACAAAGTGAAACATACTGTTTGAGTACTAGTTATAGCATTAAATCAAAATGTACAGCACATTAAGGACAGAGATCCCACATGAGGAGCCAGTGCACAGTGGCTCCTGTTGTTGACCCAATAAATTGACACTCTAGTTTATGGCGCCAGTAACCATCCTAGGCTGTCGTCATGAGTTGCCAAGGCTATGGAAGCCTTCCAAGTTTGCCGACTCTGATCATATTTAGACAAGGTCATAAAAGACAGAGTGAGGATAGTAACCAATGATCCTAAGAATGGCATTTACCAGGTTTGAACAATAATACAGCATTAAGTGGGGAAGAGGACTATCAGTACACACAGGTTGGGAGTAGAGCCATTGGTGGTAGAGTAGAGGTTATGATTACGAAGGAATGAGGCCCAAGTGTGCTAGACAGGGTCTAGAACAAAGGGCAGAGTCATTATTAGAAGAGCTAAGAAAGGTGCTGTCTAAGCTACAATTAAGTTTTCTGATTGAGAGGCAAATAGAACCTGACAGAAGGGGCTTGATAATAATCTGGTGGGCTTTAGGCCTTGTAAATTCAGAGGCCCAGACCTATCTATCTCTTCACATGGGGTATATCCTAAGGGAGGTGTGAACCTCCTAGGGGAAGGCACTCTGTTGACTTTCATTACTTGGCTGGGCTGGGAGGAGAGCTGGCCAGGTAAAGGCAGGGGGTATCTCTAACAAGAAATTGACAGTTCTGCCTGCAATGTTGCTGACCCTACTTGGCCATACCCTCAGCTGTGGTGGTCACTTTGGAAGTTGGGCTGAGTGAAGGGCTTTTCAGCTTAGAGCCAATAAGATCTGTGGCTCTGACCTGGGCATCCTTCGACTCCAGGGCAGGTCCATTTCCAGTGATCCAACTCTTGGCAGAGCTGCCAGGGCTCTTCATAAGCTGACTTCTGCTGAAGCCCAGGCTTACCACTTTGAAAGCTACTGCAGTGGACTGGCCTGTTGGGTCTGCTTGAGGGCAGATCACTGTACAGATCAGCCATTAATAGGCCTGCCACCCATTGCTTCTGATGCCTAGCTTTCTTTTCCTCCTGTTTTTTGTTAAAGCAGACCAGAGGATGCAAGTCAAGGGAGTGCCCGTGTCCCATCTCTAATCTTCGGTGGACTGAACTACAAGTCTATAGTCACAGGCATGTTCTGTAGTAGTTTTTCTAAGGTAGACAATGCCCATGAGGAAAATTATATTCTCACTTTAAAACTTTTTTTCCCTTTGGTCTGAAAGGGAGGTTTTTTCTGCTTACTGTATACTTGGCTGATGGCGAAGTGAATCTAGCTATGAGATTATTATTTAAGTTCTTATTTTGGCTATGCTATTACAGAAAAATGTTAGCCATCTCTTTTATAAGGTCTAAAGATTAAATTGTGCGTCCTACAGATTCCTTCATAATAGAATTAGTTTCCTACCTTGAAGAGACTAGAGAAATGAAAGAACAAGTTGGGCTTAGAATAGAGAAATGAGGGAGCAAGTCCTAGATCGCTTGCTGACAATAGCAATATCACATGAATACTTAGCAAAGAGCTTCAACCATTAGATAACAACTTAAGAAAACATTTACCATAAAGTCTGATGCTTTCTATAAATTTTAAGAATCATGTATTTGAAAACACCTCTTAAATATCCAACATGGTGTACTTTGTTTAACCAGTAAACTTAAGCACAACCATATAAAATGTTTTTAGTTTCTTTCTACCAACAAGTTTAAAACATATGATACACAAATTCAGGTCACACGAATTAAAATGTATCTTTGATTGATTTTAGCAGCTTAAATTTATGGACAATCTTATGTATAAGCCAATTAAAATCAAACTCTTAATAAAATTTCCCCATGTGGACATACAATATGTACACACATATAACATAGCATAATAGACCATTATAGCAATTTTAATAATAGCTTTTAAAATCTTTAACTCTTTTTGTAGATTGCCAATTGATTTGAATTTTTTTTTGTTTTTAGTAACCTCAGTTAACCATACTTTCTCTCAGTTGGTACTGTTAATACATTATTGGCTTCATCTGTTTACGGAGCCATCCCAAAGTACTGAATACAATAGAAGTGGCTGGAAAAAGTCCATAGGAACCTATAGGAGGACAGCTAAACACAGAACCAACAACGCTTACTCGCAGAAAATTTCCCAGGTTTGGAGAAGGACAGAGGCATCTTAGTACAGGAAGCTTATAGAACCCCTAATAAACATGATCAAAAGAGATCCTCACCACGACATGTTGTAATCAAACTCACCACAGTGAAACATAAAGAAAAGATCCTAAAATGTGCAAGAGAGAAACGTCAGATTACTCTTAGAGGATCCCCAATTAGACTCACAGCAGACTTCTCATCAGAAACCCTACAAGCTAGAAGGGAATGGCGAGACATAGCCCAGGTCCTAAGAGAGATAAACTGCCAGCCCAGAATATTATATCCTGCAAAGCTCTCATTTATGAATGAAGGTGAAATTAAGACTTTTCATAGCAAACAGAAACTGAAAGAATTTGTTGCCACTCATCCTGCCCTGCAAAAGATGCTTAAAGATGTGTTACACACAGAAACACAGAAACATGGTCACCAATATGAAAGAAGGTAAAGGAAGGAAACCTCACAGCAAAAGATCACAGGAAGCTCAATTTCTCTTTGACATAGAATTCAACTCTGATGCTTTGTTAAAGCAATGTGTTAAAGTAATCTATTACGTTCTCGTGATGTCTGTTAAATTCTAATGGTTCAAAAACAGCTGAATTTTTATTAAGAGCTATGGGTTATTTAAATATGTGCTTCTTTTCAAAGATTTGAATAATCACCTGTAACAATGATCAAATTTGGTCTATATTATGTCATGATTTTAAGGAATCTTATTTCAACCAGATATTTTGGATTTTGAGCCTTCTTGTCATTCTTGACAGGCATTCAAAAAATCAAAGTTTTAAACAATCTGGTCTCTAAAATTTCCAGTAAATCCTGGACTTTGGTTTTTCCAGTTTGGGCCCAACTGAAAAAATCGAAAGACCTATGTCTCTCATCTTATAGAGACACCAAATAATCAGGCCATTTGGATTATATTAGAAGTACTGTCAAGATGTGATGTGGGTACCAAACTTTAAGTTTCTATAATGGAAAATGCTATTAATACAAATGTTTGAGAATTAAAAAGTCTAATGATCTTGTGTTACTAGACATGATAGTTATATTAATGAGAAAGTCCCAGAGGCCTAAAGGGTTAAATAATTGTAAAATCCTACAGGTGCTTTCAAAAATACTGTGAAGTAAGCAAGTGCCTCTTGTTGGTTGATGAGTTTATAATTTTAAACATGGCGACTTAAAGTCTTTTGTCATCCACAGTTATATATGATTTGCTGCTCATAAAACTTTGGTTCATCTTGAGTTGATTTCTACATATGCTGAGAGGTAAGGAACTAATTACATTCTTCTCTATTTGTATATCCAGCTTTGCCTGCACCATTTATTGGAAAGACTATCATTTCTCCAATGTCTGTCCCTGTCACCTGTATCATAAATCAGTTGGCTGTATGTAAGTGGATTTACATTTCAGTGCTCTCAATTCTGTTCCACTGGTATCTGTTGCTTTTTATATCACAACTATGCTGTTTGAATACACTTGTGTGCTTTGAAATCGGGTATTATAAAGCCTCCAACTTGATTTTTTCTCAATGTTGCTTTGGCTATTCTGGATATTTTGTGGCTCCATAGGAATTTTAGGGTGTTTCCTAATTTTGTAAAGAACACCATTGGTATTTTAGTGGGGATTGTGTTTAATGTGTAGATCGTTTATGTGCACATTTTTTACAATATTTTTCCAATCCATGAACATGAATTATCTTTTCTCTTTTTGTGCCATTGATTATTTTTCATCAATGTTTTATAATTTTCATTATAGAGATGTCTTATTTGGTTAAATTTATTCCTAAATATCTAATTTTTGTAGTTATTGTGAATGAAATTTCTTGATTGCTCTTTCAACAATATTATTGGTGTGTAAAAATGCTACTATTTTTGTATGTTGATTTTTGTATACTGTTACTGAATTGGTTTATAAGTTATAATTTTTTATAAAGTGCCTAGGTTTTTCCATGTACAACATCACATATTTAAACATGGATATTTTGACTGCCCTTTATTACCTTGTCTTCCCTAATTGCTGTTGCGAATACTTCCAATATTATATTGAAGAGTGATGAAATAGACATCTGATTCCAGATCTAAGGGGAAATAAATGTTTTTCATATTTTCCCCATTCAGTGTGTTATTCACTGTGGGTTTGTCATGTATAGCCTCGATCATTTTGAGGAACACTCCTTCCATAGCTGATTTTATATCTTCAAGTATTTTATTATATTTTGTGCTGTTTTGTTCCCTTAATTGAAATAGTTACATCAAATGGTTTTTTTCCCAAACACGTTTCTCTTTCTTTAGCTTATATGCAAACAACGGTGCTTGTCAAAGGATAAAATTAAGTGGTTCAATATGTCTGTGATCCATTTTCTTTTTGTTTTATTTGAGAAGCAGAGAAACATACACAAACATAGAGGGGGATGGAGGGAGAGAGGGTGAGTGTGAGAGGGGGAGGGCAAATGAGAGAGAGAATGAATGAATGAATGTGGGTAAGCTCTCATTTTCTGAATCGCTCCTCAAATTCCCTGCAAAGCCTGTAGCTTGTCCAATCTGGGCCTGGGGCTAATGCTGAAGCCAGGAGCTGGGAACTCAATCCAGGTCACCCATATGACTGGTACTAACCCAATTACTTGAACTATTATTGCTGCCTCTCAAGGTCTGCATTGGTAGGAAACTCGAGTAAAGAGTTGGAGCTGAGAATTATAACCAGGCACTGCAATGTGGGATGCTGGTGTTTTAATTGCTAGGTTAAACGTCCACTCTGTTATCTTTTGTAATAGTTATATGTTGGAAAAAAAACTCTATGGAAGAGTAACAGAACCCAACCTAAATGCAAGCTTCAGGTCGGTTTCAAAAGCATAATCCCCCAATAGGTAACTGAGCTATACACTAACCACATTTACACTTCGAAAGATACAGTTGCAGGGATGAAAATGACTGAATTTTCTTTCTTGCAATTTTCTTAAGTCTCATATAACTTAAGGCTGAGCTTATAATTATATCAATGCTAATGATCACATGAGTGGCATATATTGTTTATATTTTGCTTCGTTTCTACTTTAAAATGTAATATTTTCAATTCAAATCGAAATAACCACCTCAACTGTGATGAATAAATTAAGTTAGCATATAAATTTTCACAAACTAAATATAAATAGTGACACATTTTGATTTGTATCCTTCCGCAGTGATTTTAATTTCTGCTTTGGCCATTTCCACTCATTCAACAGATGTTCATTGAGGATCTAATACAGTGCAAGATAATAATATGGTTTGTTTTGTTGTTGTTTTAGGTTCTGGGTAAACAGAATTTTGTTGATCATACTTCTCAATTCCTGTGACATCATTATTATGCAATAGTTTACTGTTTTCTTTCTCATTTTCCTGTTTGTTCGCAAAAGTTATGTCTCCTACCCTCCCTCCATAGTTGATACCTACTTTGGTATTTACAAATTAAGTGACTGCAGTCTAACTTCCATATAATTATTTGTATGTTTGCATTTATACAGTGCTGGTTTAATTTATGAAATCAATCATGTGATTTGAACATATGTCTTTTGTCATTTTTAACTACTGAATAATATCTCATTGTAATTCTTTCACATTTTGCATAGCCATTCCCTAGTGATGGATACTTTCTTTCCAAGAATTTTACTTCGTAAGAACGCTGACGAACCTTCCTTCCTTGTTGTCCCATGGATCTGTATTGGAGTATCATTGGGATTCCTGGCTATTAGGCATACCTATAGTTGGTATCACTAAATATGTCCAGAATGCTTTCCAGAATCCTTTTTGTTAGAGTAAATGAAAACAATAAAATAGTGATCCAATATACCCACTAGCTCTTATTATCTAACTTTCTGAATTTGCCAGTCTGATGGATATAAATTGGTATGATATAGCATATTTTTAGCTTTAATAAATGTAAATTTCATTAAATCACAATGTACAGCACATTAAGGACAGAGATCCCACATGAGGAGCAAGTGCACAGTGGCTCCTGTTGTTGACCCAACAAATTGACACTCTAGTTTATGGCGCCAGTAACCACCCTAGGCTGTCGTCATGAGTTGCCAAGGCTATGGAAGCCTTCCAAGTTTGCCGACTCTGATCATATTTAGACAAGATCAAGGTCATAAAAGACAGAGTGAGGATAGTAACCAATGATCCTAAGAGTGGCATTTACCAGGTTTGAACAATAATACAGCATTAAGTGGGGAAGAGGACCATCAGTACACACAGGTTGGGAGTAGAGCCATTGGTGGTAGAGTAGAGGTTATGATTACAAAGGAATGAGGCCCAAGTGCACTAGACAGGGCCTAGAACAAAGGACAGAGTCATTATTAGAGGAGCTAAGAAAGGTGCTGTCTAAGCTACAAGTAATTTTTCTGATTGAGAGGCAAATAGAACCTGATAGAAGGGGCTTGATAATAATCTGGTGGGCTTTAGGCCTTGTAAATTCAGAGGCCCAGACCTATCTATCTCTTCACATGGGGTATATCCTAAGGGAGGTGTGAACCTCCTAGGGGAAGGCACTCTGTTGACTTTCATTACTTGGCTGGCCTGGGAGGAGAGCTGGCCAGGTAAAGGCAGGGGGCATCTCTAACAAGAAATTTACAGTTCTGCCTGCAATGCTGCTGACCCTACTTGACCATCCCCTCAGCTGCAGTGGTCCCTTTGGAAGTTGGGCTGAGTGAAGGGCTTTTCAGCTTAGAGCCAATAAGATCTGTGGCTCTGACCTGGGCATCCTTCAACTCCAGGGCAGGTCCATTTCCAGTGATCCAACTCTTGGCAGAGCTGCCAGGGCTCTTCACAAGCTGACTTCTGCTGAAGCCCAGGCTTACCACATTGAAAGCCACTGCAGTGGACTGGCCTATTGTGTCTCCTTGAGGGCAGATCAATGTACAGATCAGCCATTAATAGGCCTGCCACCCATTGCTTCTGATGCCTAGCTTTCTTTTCCTCCTGGTTTGTGTTAAAGCAGACCAGAGGATGCAAGTCAAGGGAGTGCCCGTGTCCCATCTCTAATCTTCGGTGGCCTGAACTACAAGTCTATAGTCACAGGCATGTTCTGTAGTAGTTTTTCTAAGGTAGACAATGCCCATGAGGAAAACTGTGATTTAATGCTATAACTAGTACTCAAACAGTATGTTTCACTTTGTGTTTCTATGTGGGTGCAAACTGTTGAAATCTTTATACTAAATTGATCTTCTGTATATAAAGAGAATTGAAAATGAATCTTGATGCAAATGGAAGGGGAGAGGGAGCGGGAGAGGGGAGGGTTGCGGGTGGGAGGGAAGTTATGGGAGGGGGAAGCCATTGTAATCCATAAGCTGTACACTGGAAATTTATATTCATTAAATAAAAGTTAAAAAAAAAATTTCTAGAAGAGAGAATTTTGAATGTTCTCACTACAAAGAAATGATAAACGTTTGAGATGATGGACATGCTGATTATCCATATTTCATTGTTCTGCAATGTATGCATGTATGGAAACATTGAACTGCAGCATGCAAATATGGACAATTATAGGGAGGGTTGTGGGTGGGAGGGAAGTTTTGGGAGGGGGAAGCCATTGTAACCCATAAGCTGTACTTTGGAAATTTATATTCATTAAATGAAAGTTTAATTAAAAAATAAATCAAAGAAAAAAAAATAAATATAAATTTCAAAAATACAAATTTGGATTATAGTGATTCTTCCCCCCATAATCACCCCCTCACCCGTAAAACATCCAAACTCCTACTCCCTCTCCCATCCCATTCTTCATTAAGATTCATTTTTAATTAGCTTTATATAAAGAAAATCAACTCTATACTTAGTAAAGATTTCAACAGTCTACACCCACGCAGACACACAAAGTATAAAGTACTGTTTGAAGACTGGTTTTACCATTAGTTCTCATAGTACAACACATTAATGACAGAGGTCCTACAATGGGGAGCAAGTGCACAGTGACACCCATTCTTGATTTAACACTTGACACTCTTATTTATGATGTCAGTAATCATCCGAGGCTCTTGTCATGAGCTGCCAAGGCTATGGAAGCCTCTTGAGTTCACAAACTCTGAACTTATTTAGACAAGTCTATAATCAAAGTGGAAGTCTCAGCTGGTGCCATGGCTCACTTGGCTAATCCTCTGCCTGTGGCACCGGCACCCCAGGCTCTAGTCCTCGTTGGGGCGCCGGGTGCTAGTCCCGGTTGCTTCTCTTCCAGTTCTGCTCCATGCTGTGGACAGGAGGGTGGTGGAGGATGGCCCAGGTGCTTGGGTCCATGCACCCATACGGGGGACCGGGAGGAGTCACCCAGCTCCTGGCTTCAGATCGGCACAGCGCCGGCCGTAGTGGCCATTAGAGGAGTGAACCAACGGAAGGAAGACCTTTCTCTCTGTCTCTCTGTCATTGTACAACTCTGTCTCTCTCTCTCTCTCTCACTAACTCTGCCTGTCATAAAAACAAAACAAACAAGCAAACAAAACAAACAAACAAAAAACAAAATGAAAGTTCTCTCCTCCCTTCAGAGACAGGTACCTCCTTCTTTGATGGTTTGTTAGTTCCGCTGGGATCTCACTCACAGAGATCTTTCATTTAGATCATTTTTTTTTATTTTCCCAGTGTCTTGGCTTTCCATACATGAAATGTTTTCATGGGGTTTTTAGCTGGATCTGAATGACTTACGGGCTGATTCTGAGGCCAGAGTGCTGTTTAGGACATCTGCCATTCTATGAGTCTGCTGTGTATCCCACGTCCCATATTGGATTGTTCCCTCTTTTTTAATTCTATCAATTATTATTAATAGACACTGGTCTTATTTATGTGATCCCTTTGACACTTAATCCTTTCTTTATGACCAGTTAGCAAGTGCTGAACTGTGTGCCTCCTCCCTCTCTTATTCCCACTTTTATTTCTAATAGGGATCAATTTTCAGTTGGATTTAAACACCTAAGAATAATTGTGTGTTAATTAAAGAGTTCAACCAATGGTATTAAGTAGAAAAAGAAAATACTAAAAAGAATAAAATAGTAAGCTCTTCCTCAAAAGTCCAGACAAGGGCTAATCAAGTCATTGCTTTTCATAGTGTCAGTTTCACTTCTACAGATTTCCTTTTAGGTACTCAGTTGTCACCTTCATTCACAAATGAGAGCTTTGCAGGATATAATATTCTGGGCTGGCAGTTTTTCTCTCTTAGTACCTGGGCTATGTCTCGCCATTCCCTTCTAGCTTGTAGGGTTTCTGATGAGAAGTCTGCTGTGAGTCTAATTGGAGATCCTCTGAGAGTAATCTGGTGTTTCTCTCTTGCACATTTTAGAATCTTTTCTTTATGTTTCACTGTGGTGAGTTTGATTACAACATGTCGTGGTGAGGATCTCTTTTGGTCATGTTTATTAGGGGTTCTATAAGCTTCCTGTACTAAGATCTCTCTGTCCTTCTCCAAACCTGGGAAATTTTCTGCTAGTATCTCACTAAAAATGCCTTCTAATCCTTTCTCCCTCTCCATGCCTTCAGGAACTCCTAGAACCCGAATGTTGGGTTTTTTAATAGTATCCTGTAGATTCCCAACAATATTTTTTAGATTTTTAATTTCCTCTTCTTTTCTTTGGTTTGCCTGTTTCCTTTCCTGTTCTCTGTCTTCTAAGTCCGATATTCTCTCTTCTGCTTCGCCCATTCTGTTTTTAAGGCTCTCTAATGTGTTTGTCATTTGATCTATTGAATTCTTCATTTCATTATGATTTCTCATCACTATCACAGTTTCTTGTTCTACTAGTTGTTTCATTTCATTTTGATTCCTCCTCAATATTTCATTTTCACGAGATTTTCTATCTTGTCCATTAAGGATTTCTGTAGTTCAAGAATTTGTCTTTGAGAACTTCTTAATGTTCTTATCAATTTTTTGAGATCCGCTTCTTGCATTTTTTCTATCTCATCATCTTCATAATCTTGAATTGGGGTGTGTTTTTCATTTGGGGGCGTCATAGTGTCTTCCTTGTTCTTGTTACCTCGGTTTTTGCGTTTGTTGTTTGGCATGTTGGAGATATTTGGTTTCTTCACTGTGGTGTTTTTTCTTGTTATACTATGGCTCTATATTAAGTGGACTGTCTGCTTTCTATGGTGCCTTAGAGGCTTGAGATGAGTGTGGCCTGAAAGCTCTGTTTGGTTCCTCAGGTTTGATGGTGTGCCATAGGTGACACTCCCAGGTTAGGCGTGGTAAATCTCTTTCTTTCATTCTTTTTTTTTTTCATTCAAAAGGGAAGTAATTCTACACAGTTGAACGTAATTAGAGGTAGTTAGCAGGCAAATGATATACCCACAGGAGCCAGAGATCGGAAGCTCTTTCCCAAGGACCACGCAGGGAATCCAATGTTCTCTAATAATTTGATGGTGTCAGATCATAGATTTAGATCTTTAATCCATGTTGAGTGGATTTTTGTGTGAGGTGTAAGGTAGAGGGTCTTGCTTCATTCTTCTGCATTTGGAAATCCTTTTACACAGCACCAGTTATTGAATAGACTATCCTTGCTCCAGGAATTGGTTTTAGCTCCTTGGTCAAATAGAAGTTGGTTGTAGATGTTTGGATTGATTTCTGGTGTTTCTATTCTGTTCCATTTGTCTATCCATCTGTTTCTGTACCAGCACCATGCTTTTTGATTAAATCTGCCCTGTAGTATGTCTTTTTTTTTTTTTTTTGACATGCAGAATTAGACAGTGAGAGGGAGAGGGGGAGAGAGAAAGAGAGAGAGAGAGAGAGAGAGAGAGAGAGGGAGAGGTCTTCCTTTTTTCATTTGTTCACCCCACAAGTGACCGTTAAGGCCAGCACTTTGCGGCCGGCGCGCTGCACCAATTCGAAGCCAGAAGCCAGGTGCTTCCTCCTGTTCTCCCATGTGGGTGGAGGGCCCAAGGCCCTGGGCCATCCTCCACTGCACTCCTGGGCCACAGCAGAGAGCTGGAATGGAAGAGGAACAACCGGGACTAGAACCCAGGGTGCCGGTGCCACAGGCAGACGATTAGCCTAGTGAGCCGCAGTGCCCCTGTAGTATGTCTTGAAATCTAGTATTGTGATGCCCCGGCTCTGTTTTCCTTGTCCAAGATTGCTTTAGCTATTTGAGGTCTCCTGTGCCTCCATATGAATTTCAGCATCATTTTTTCCAGGTCTGAGAAGAATGTCTTTGGTGTTTTGATTGGCAACGCATTAAATCTGTAAATTGCCTTTGTAATAATGGACATTTTGATGATATTGATTCTTCCAATCCATGAACATGGAAAAATTTTTCCATTTTTTTGTATCCTCTTCTATTTCTTTTTTTTAAAGTTTTGTAATTCTCACCATATAGATTTTTGATATCCTTGGTTAAGTTTATTCCAAGGTATTTTATTTTTTTTTGTAGCTATTGTGAATGGGATTGATCTTAGAAGTTCTTTCTCAGCCATGGCATTGTCTGTGTGATATAGCATACTTTAATATACCTTTCCTTGATTTTCAAAAAGCATTTCTCACTGCATTTGCCATTTCATTCTAATTCTGAAAACTATCCTTATGCTTTTATTCCAGTTTTCTATTTGTTTTTGTGTGTTATTATTTTGTAAGAATTCTTTGCAAAAATTTTATATATGCGGTATCTAAAATAAAAAAATGAATATATATCTTTTCAAGTCTTTCACCTACTGTTACAGATACTGGAGGGGTAGTGAGAGTGAGAGAGTTCTTCCATCTGCTGATTCATTCCTCAAATAACTGCAATGCCCAGTGCTGGGCTGGGCCACAGCCAGGAACCTGGAACACCAACAGGGTCTCCCATGTGGGTGATGGGGCCCAAGCATGTGGGCCTCTTCTGTTGCTTTCTCAGGTACATTAGGAGCTAGCTGGATCACAAGTGCAGCAGCCAAGGCTCAAAGCTATACTAGGATACAGGATGCCAGCGTCACAACTGGTGGCTTAACCGATTGAACTACAACATTGGCTCCTATGTATTGGCAAGGTTAACACTATGCAAAAGCTTTATTTTAACTAAAAGCCTTATTTTCAGATTGAAATGGTACTCATATACCTCATTTTGCTTCATTGTTTATGCTTTGTTAATATTAGAAAGTTGTTTCTACAGTGTTAACATCCCAGATATACTCTCCTACCATTTCTTTATTAGCTTTATAGTTTTATGTTTTTCTTGTGTCACTCTTTTATCTATTTAGTGTTTTATAGGTTGTGAATTAGACACCTGTTCTCCATAGTATAACACACTTTTATCAAGTCATTTACTAGTTTTTCCAACTTTTCAAAAACTAGTTATTTCTTTACATTGAATTTGTTGTAAATTCTTCATATCCATAGAGAAACTATCTCACCCAACTTATAGGAGTTATTTTTGTAGATTTCTTACTTACTTGTAGACTTTTCTAATTTCATATAAATATTAGATGATCAGCTGTCTAATATTGCTGTAGTTGAATTGGGTTTATATGTTAATATGGAGAGAATCAACACTTCTATATTGCTGTGTTATGATTACGATCATAGTAAATCCTTTGTTTACTCAAGGAATTTCTTCAAAAGACATGTAACAAAATTATTAGTATTTTAAAAACGTTACTCTGGTATTGTGACAATAGACTTGAGAGCTAAGAATGGAACTGGGACAACTCTGTGGTATTGATTGCAGTAGTCTTATAAATGGATGATAATTTGTACCTTGGACTAATTTTTTGGCAGTTGGAATGTTGTGAAAAGGACATATTCAAGACATATTTTGTTAGTTTAAGCTACATAACTTTCCAGGAATTTATAAGGGTGAATAAATTGTGATAACCAAGGATTTCACATGTTTCTAGTTTGGTGCAACTCAGTAAATGATAGACCAGGGACTGGCACTGTGGTGCGGTAGGTTAATCCTCCACCTGTGGTGCCAGCATTCCATATGGGTACCAATTCTAGTCCCAGCTGCTCCTCTTCCAATCCAACTCCCTCTTAAGACCTGGGATATCAAAAGAAGATGGCCCAAGTGCTTGGGCCCCTGCATCCAGAAGAAGCTCCTGGCTTTGGATCAGCACAGTTCCTGCTGTCACAGCCTTTGAAGGATGAACCAATGGAGAGAAGACGTTTCTCTCTCTGTCCTTGTGTGTAACTCCACCTTTCAAATAAATAAGTAAAATCTTTAAAAAAAATGTTAGGGCCATTAATGAAGATCAGTTTTGCAGTGGCCAAGATTTCGGGGAGGAAAATCAGAATTATCATTTTAGTTGGTTTTGTTTAGTTTTTGTGTAGAATGAGGACGGTGTTTACTATACTTAGGCCAATGGGACACATGTGAAGTTACAGATTTTAAAAACCCTTAAACTCTAAATTAAAAGTACAAATATAAGATTTGTGTTATACTCACTACTGTTTTAAGTATCATATCTAACATCTAAGCTTTCATTTCTGCATCTGAACATCAGAAAATATTGTGGTTACTGAATTAGCAATTTTGAAGCTTGAATTTCACACATGCCATTTTCTAGCTTCTTAAGCTTGGGAAAATTAACTTTTTTATGAGAATTAAACAAGAGAATTTAAATTCTTGTGAGAACTAAACAAGAATTTGTTCAGAGCAGAGTAGTGCTGAAATTTTCCAATGAGCCTCTTTTTAATCATTTTGCTTCCATAAATAAGATCCAACTAGTAACATCCTAGGGACATTGTAACTTCTAACTTACATGGCAGTAACCCTTTAATATCTGATATTGTACTTCCTGTATATTGTTGGACTTCATTTTCTAAAATTGATGTACTTATATAAAGTTCATTTTTCCTAAAAGCATTTATTTTGAAATAAGCATGGTAATTTAAAGGAATCTTATCATGAAGCATTTTGTAAAATGAAAAACCAAAATTTCCTTTAGTTTTCCCCCTATTGTCATGTAATTGTTATTTTGTGAATAAGGTTTTATTGAAGGACTTCTGAAAATTTACCAGAACCTAACCTGCTGAAAAACAAGGAAGTTTCAAGAAAGGTCAGTTAGAAAGTTTCAAGAAAGGTCAGTTTCTGGGAAACTGCAACTTAGCAGATAACAGGGAATACCAGTTTGGAAACCCCCCTTGTGCAATGGTTAAGATAAGTAAAACTGATGTGTACTAAGATAAGTGAAATTGTTGTGTGCTAAGATAAACAAAAACCCCCTTCCTCTTTGTATTCACTTGCTTAAGATAATTTTGTGGTTTTTGCCTTTAAATACTGCCTGTAACCCTCGTCCAGTACCTCACTCTCTCAGGAGGGAGGGGTCCGTTTTGCGCAAAATGTAAATAAACCGCCTCTTGCTGTTTGCATCGCCGGTGTCAGGAGTCTGAATTTCTGGGTCCCCAGGGTGCTACCAAGGACCCCGCCAGCTTTGGGTCCTTCATTATTACAAGTAAATCTCCTTATTTAAAAAGCTAAATATAAGCAACCTATAAATATATATCAAAACACACCATTCTTTCCAGAAAATCTCAACATAATTGCTAACACTCAAAGGATGAATAAAGCACTGTTCTGGAATTTAATTTGGGACTTGTGGAGAAAGGAAGAATGTATTTACTTATTGCAGGTACTTATTGTTAGGGATTCCATCATGCAACAGCAGTGTTTTAAGTCATTCATTCCATGCTGTGCTGTCAGCTGTGATAACTAGAAATGCATATTGTTCCATGACAAGTTTAAAAAATGAATGACCATTATTTTGAGTAACAATTGTTACCAAATTGTGTGTGAAGTGAAATCTCTAAGTGAGAATTTGCTAGACTAAAATAAGCTTATGGGGATGGCAAATGTCAAAATGTAACAGGGTTTATCCAATAGAGTTTTTCTGTAAAAATAAAATAAAATAAATTATTGGAAGTTTTTTAAAAAATAGAAAGCAGAAATATAAATAAAGCAATAAACAACACCAATAGTCAATACATCTTAATATTTTGTGCTCACTTGCAATTTTGCTGAGAATTTTTAAAACATAATTAATACTTATGCATATTTTGGCATCCCACTACATGTTTTGGAGCTATTTAAACAATTTATTTACATTATTAAAATTATTAAATGTTACTTTTTAGCAGCACCAACAAATCCATTGAATGCATATATTCTAATTTAGTAATTCAAGAATTGTTGGGCAACTGTTTTTAGCAATGGTTACAGTTTTACAATTTTTATTATTGTACTGTGCAGTATATCTCACCCATTCTTATGATAACTGCTCCTGTCTCCACTTCACCTGCATTATTACCAAAGGTCCTGCCTTTTTGTGGAATGGCCTTAGCCATTAGGCCATAGGTGAAAAGTCAGTGTTAACACCTGAACTTAAGCTTGGGTAATCATTTCCTACCCTTCAGAACTATTGGATTTGTAATTCAAGAGAACATTTTCCTTCTGTGGCTGAAACTGTAAGCTAAAAGTCTTGGAAGCTGCTGACCGCCACAGATAGTGTCCTGGGGAATTAGTTGATCTATGGTGAGAGTCTAAGAAACAGCTCGAGAGAGAAAAGTAAACTTAAGACAGTATTTGAATTCCTGGTCCAATTGGTTGTAAAGCCAACTTGCCCCTATCCTTTTAAAATCTGGATTTTTCAGTCCTTTTTACATGGATGAACTAGTAGTCTCCTCAGGTTTAAAGTGAATTTTATTGAGTTTCTGAAACTTACAATAAAAGGAACCTCATTTTAAACACTGTATTAAAATATTTGAGCATAGAACAGGGTCCACATTTGAAATTAATACCTTGGAATAGAGTATCAGAGAAGAATTACTGGATATTTTGTATATTTTAAAAATCTCTAATAAGAAGATTTAAATATCATAAGTTTTAATGAAACTGGAGGAGACGATTCTGATGACATTGAATTTTAGCTTACTCTTAGAGATAATTAATTACAGAAAAGATGGCCAAATATAATCAGGTGAAGAAGCATTTGAATGTCATGAAAGAATACTGAAATGTTATGCAAATTTCTGGAGCAAAATGACACATATTAAAAGGAATGCATAAAATAAACAGATATTCAGCAATTACTAAGAATGCTAATGTCAGCTGGCACATATAGCATTAATGAATTTTGAGGAAAACTTTGTATAACATTTTCAAAATGTCATAAAGTAATGTATTATATCTAAAATGGTAAAAGATTAAATTATTTAAGGGAATTTTCATGGCTGAACCACAAGTGAACACAAAGAGACGTGTTTTACCATGATATCAAAGGCAATTTTTCATCAATTTGTTTCATGAGGTCATGTGTCTGATCAATTTCATTGTGTGGCAATTTTTGAAGGCTTATTAGTCCTGTTGGCTTCTTCAGTGTGATAAATCTCTGGCTCATAGAGTGTCTTCTCAAATATTTTTGACCCAAACTGATGTTACTCTTATTTATCACCCATTTCCTTTACAATATTGTTTCATATGACTATATTTCCCCCAAGAATGAAATCTATCATCACAGGGTGAAGAATTGTTATAATAGAGAATAGATAAGACAGGCCAAAGTGTATGAAACTGTCAAAAATGTTTACAAATATGTTTTTGAGTAGTAACTGTGGCACTGTAATAATTACATTATCTGTGATAGTGACTAGTTTGAAGTAAATGTCATCTTTTTAAGATACATGTGGAGAAAATGCATCATTGCTTATGATCGTATTTCTTTTACAGTGTATGTGAATTTCATCTCTGTCTGTAGTTAACGTTGCAACTTATACCAAATCATAACTTGGTGGCAAAAGCTTCTGTGATAGTTACTTGTAAATGTGCCCTTCTTTTAAACTGCACTTCATAAAGATTCATTGAATTAACGGAAAGTATGATAACCTCTCCAGTTGTATTGGCCCTTCAGATGATATACTTCACTCGGATGTCAAGAAATTATTTCCTACTTCTCTTTTTCAGGCATGAAAACTTATTTTAATTAAGCAGTTCTAAACATCATACACAAATTAACATGTTTCTACCTTAGCAAAATGTTTCTTATAAGAATTTAATTCAGTAACACACAAAAGTGACAGCATTCCCTTACCAAGTAAATAATTTAGAAGTATATAAGAAAATGGATTAATTGCAATGGATTATGCTCCATTACTCTCTAACTTCCACTGAAGTTTTGCTTTTAGAAATATTCTAGAAATTTGCAAAAAAATAAGTGTGATAAAGGACCTTATTATCTATGCACAGATATACAAATAATTTGTTACTCTTCTTCACTTGATCTTAGCCAAAAGGCCGAGAAGCAATGTGTTACTGTTCTTGAAATTGGATCACCTGGTTGCACCATTTTCTTCAATTATGTACATTCTCATTAAACTCTTCAGTGCTGGATCAGGGTGGAATGCAAGTATCTGAGATGCTGTCTTCAGTTAAGTTTGGCTCCCCCAATTCATCTATTGTGGTTTCCTTTTCACTGCAATAAGCTCATATTACTGAGAACCCAAGAAATTCCTGTTTAAACATAGTTGTTCTAATCTTACTATATAGAGAGTGCTTAACAGGCACCCTTCTGGTTAAATGTAGCCTAAAACATTTGTCTTATGGTTGCATAGACTGTATTACTTATTGTTTCCTACAGGAGGCATTCATAGAAATGTTGGAGTGCTTTAACCACCTATCCCTCATCATTTCTTGATTGTAAAACTGTCCAAAACAATCACAATTTTAATTACCATTATATATATATATATATATATATATATCCCTCTTAGAATTATTACAAATTTTTGATGGTGGAGATGAATTTCTTATAGTCCAGACTATTTATGCAATCAGAGTAGATCTTTCTCAGATAGAGTTTCAATCTGGAAGGGGTTGGGAGGGTAGGAAAGGATTTTTGCCAGGGATTATGAGAGAAACACAGCATGGGAGCACTATATATAGAGGACATGGGTTATGAACATTATGATTCTGATAGGAGATATGCACTTTAAAATTTTTACTCTCGTGTAGTTCAGCATTAGGGTTAACATGAAGCAATGAAGAGACTTGATGGTGTATGAAAGAATATCTTTAAGTTAGACATTTGGAATACATATTGGAGTTGTCCCAATTTTTTTCTCATTAAGTTAGGTAGGAAGTCAGATATGAGCTTATGTGTGTGTGACAAAGGCCTAAGGAGACATTTGGGTCCAGCATATGCATCTCAAAGTCATCCTGATAACATTTCAGGGGCAGCCCAGTATTTGCATCCTGCCCTGCCCCCTTCTACCAGATAACTTGCCAGGTGGGGGTCCCTGCCCCTTGTGCCTGATAATCTTCCAGGTGCAGCCCAGTATCTGCATTTCAATATATCTGCAATTCAATATCCTGCTCCCATCCTCCCTCTAACTGGGGCCAGGTTTCCTCCCATCTGATAACTTCAGGGGGAAAACTCAGATAGGAGTTTTTAGTATTTACATCCAAGAAGTTCTTTGTTCCAAGAGGAGCAGAGGCAGGAAGGCAAGGCCCATCCCCTTAAAAACCTCGAACTCAAACAGACTGTGCACTCAGCCCTCTGCCTCGCTGCTGAGCCACCCGCCTGGCCTGCCCAGCTGTAATCTCTCCATTCAACCATGTAACCTTGCTCTCCCCTAGTCTGAGTGACTGGGCACTCTCTCTCAAGTTCTGTCTGGAGAGGTGCTCATCCGTTCCTGTGGATGTGCCTACCCTAATAAACTTTGCTATTTTACTTTCCACTACTCTCTGTCACGCCTGAATTCTTTCCTGCGCCAAGACAAGAACCCTGCCATTCACCAGTAACAATTAGTGGGAATTAGTTTGCAAAATTAGCACATATCCTCTGAGGTGATGAGGGAATAGGTGAAACAATGGTCTTAACTAGTACAAATGAGGAATGTCAATTGTATCCCTGGACATGTGAATTTATCAGTGATCAAGTTGGATACTTAAGTCAGTAGCAGAGATAGTCCTTAGTTCAAATAATATGTGCATATATTCTGCAAATCTTAAATACAGTTTATTTCTTGTTACTCATTAGGCCTGAAAGGAAAGAATATGGCCCATTGAAGTAGAATGGGATCCAGAAGGACTTGCAATGTACAGTAGAGAAGAAGGGAAGCCATTTGACATAAATGGTTGAGATTGTCCTAAGTTGCTCAAAAGATTTTCCTAACTGTTAGCTTTGACCTCCCTCCCTGCTTCAAAGTCCCAAGTGAGGGTTCAGTAAGATAACTGGCTATGCCCTCCCCAAGATAGTGACTTTTTACAATCTCTTACTTTTATCTGTGAATTTGTAGTTGACATCAGTATCCATTCTCACCATTTGTACAGTTACCATTCCATTTACTATACACTGGGATTGGTAGGGGATATTTTAGCAGACATAATACCTACCCTGCTCCTGACCATTGCCTTGTATGTGAGAGATGACATAAACTAGAATAAAAATTTAGTATTGGTAGGCTGAGTTCAGTAATCGCTGTCAACTGTAATTTCCTGAAAGTCTCTAATGCATGAGCTCTCTGCATGATTAATGTTGAATTTGCTTCCACTCACAAGAATTACTCAGCATATCAATTCCACAACTATGTAGAACTGCTGCATGCAACTGAATCCCAAACATCTTCCCAGTCTGCTTGGTTTCCTTTTATTGTTCTTTGTATCTTCAGTCTTGTGCAGAAACATTAGGTTAAAAGAGGGGAGGGTTGGGATAGAAAACACATTTACTCACTAGGGAAAAACTGAAAGTATTTTCCCAAATCACTGTAATTAGATAAAAACCAATAGGTGTCATTTCTGCCTTTTACCCTCGTGGGTTCCTTTGGCTCCAGGGAATGTTACTCCTCTCTAATTGAATGGCTCACCTGTCAAGTTCTGAGCCTTCAGCAGTTTTGCTTGGCACCGTGTTTCTGTTCTTTGGCTGCTGCTTCTTCCCAGAACCTGAAAAGGCATCTTACTTTTGTCACCTTTTTCCTGAAACTTGCCAAGTAGAGTTTAGCTGCCTATGAGATCACTGGTTATGCCATTATGTATTTTTGCAAGGGTCTCTCATCTGGTTTTTGAGAGGTGGGGCATGTGGGAACATTATCTAAATATTTGAAGCTGTGCCAAAGAATTTCATGTAAGGACCCAACAGAGCCTTCCTTCAGTAGGAGCAAGATCATAAAATTCTACTCTAGTAACAACTGTAGCTTACAAGTTTCCTTCTTTCATAACAATTCCTCCTCTTTATAGATAAAATTTAGTATCTGCCACACACAGTGATAGTTACAAACATTTGTACATGCACAGAAATGATTATGAATCTGAAGCAAAAATGTCAGACGTTTTTAATAACTTGAGACTGTATCCTGTTCTGCTTGAAGTCTGTTGATGATCTACATAACTGATTTCAAAACCAATAATTGGTTGCCACCTACAAATGAAAACCATTGACCTAGTCCAATCTCAATTTAATTAATGAATTCCTTCTTTTGTATGTATCTATCACTTGTTTTCTTAATTAAAATTTTATTATTTCCAATCTCTTGAAAGACAACCAGATTCCATATACATTGATGCAATTTAAAATACAAGGACAAAGAAAGATAATCTCCTGTATTCTGTATTTTCTATTTGTATGAAAGGCAGTATGATAAAATGAAGTGGAATAGGAGTGCCACGCCTGAATCTAACACCATTTCACATCACGACCTTTAACAAATTTCATCTCTTCCTTAGGTTTCAATTTCCTCAATTACAATAATGTGAGACTAAATTATAATTGTAATATCTAATGCACGTCAAATCTGTGATTACATCATTTTTGGAGACTTGCTAATATGAAGATCAGAAATAAATTGGTGCAAGATTTTGTGACCCTCATTTTTAGGTGAATAGCATAGTTTAGGCCTACTAGTTTATGCTACTAATAAGTAGCATAGTTTAGGCCTATGCTGTGTCTCAGTACTGTGCCAGATAATTGAGGGACAAAGAAAATGTAGTAAGCTAATATGCTGGCAGAAACAATATCTGAGCTCATGGAACTTAGCTATATAAATGCAAGTTGGGACAACTGCTTAATTTAGATCATAGCATAGGGCACTAGTTGACTATTTACCTATCTCTAAAAACAAATCAGAGTCACATAATCACAATGTTATGTGTAGAAAAGAACTCTGAATTTACTTAATTGAAAGTGCATAGTAGCATGGCCTAGAGCACACCCAGACGGGTCAAAGAAATGCAGAGTAAAATATCAATATGGAATGGATTTTGTCAGCAGAGTAGGGGAATTCAGAAACCCCTGCTATGAAGGGACTTCTTTTCAATCACTTTAATACAAACCTAGTTTTAATGAAATGATTGATAAATTAATTCCAGAGCTGGGAATAAATTCTTTTTGGATTTCTTTTTTTTTTTTTTTTTTTTTGACAGGCAGAGTGGATAGTAAGAGAGAGAGAGAGAGAGAAAGGTCTTCCTTTTTGCCGTTGGTTCACCCTCCAATGGCCACTGCGGCCAGCCCATCGCGCTGATCCGAAGCCAGGAGCCAGGTGCTTCTCCTGGTCTCCCATGCTGGTGCAGGGCCCAAGGACTTGGGCCATCCTCCACTGCCTTCCCGGGCCATAGCAGAGAGCTGGCCTGGAAGAGGGGCAACCAGGATAGAATCCGGCACCCAGACCAGGACTAGAACCCAGTGTGCCCGCGCCGCAAGGCAAAGGATTAGCATGTTAAGCCATGGCGCAGGCCTTTTTGGATTTCTTAATGGGTACTTTGTAACAAACTTTATCTGCTTTGGTCTGAGACCAGAATAGGCACTTAACTTTCATAATTGGTTTAAAAAGGTTATCTCTTTGTTGCTGAGATGTTGCCTAGCTCTCACCAGCAGAGATTAAGATTTTATAGTGTCAATACACAATGCTCAAATGAACCTTTCCCAGCTGTGAAATGATAAGAAAATTGGCCTGTTATACTCTATTGGAAGACAGTTTTATATCAAAGCAACAATCATGCACAGAGGACCGACTGGGGACAGGTACTGAGCAGTGATTTATTTGACATAGCCTTTGTATTTCTTATGATGTTGTTTTGGAAATGATCTTTACTAAAGCTTTGTACTTATTATGAGCTATGAGGCACTACTAGGAATTAATGCAAGCATGCTGATTTAATTAGAATTCAGAGATTTTCAGCCAAAGTTCTGATGCTTTCCATTAGGATTCAAACCCAAGCCATTTAATTTTGACAAGATAGAATATTTAATAATGATAGAAAGAGATTTTAACTTCTTGATTACTTCTCCTAAAGAAACCCAATTTATGTCACCAGAAGAAAGGCCTGTGCTCTGTGAAAAATAAACCAGTAATTCTCCCATTAAGTTGCATGCTTTAAATTATTGACTGAGTTGCCTGAATTAACTAGTTGTTTTAATGTAATATATATATAGCTTTATTATAAAAAGTGTATACGCAATTAGTTTCTCAGAACCAGAGGTCAGGATGTTTTCTTTTTCTTTTGTGTAATATGAGTGGGCTGGCCTCAGAGCTATTTACTTTTCTGATTTCTTAGCTATTTAGCAACATAATACAGAAGCCAAAAAAACTAGAAGTACTTAAGAACTTAAGATGTTTTTGGTAAGTAAAGGCATATTCAGTCGCTTCTGCATCTTTATCACTGTTTCCACCCTACAATAGTAGAGTTGAGTAGTTGTGAGAAAAACTGTATGGTTCCTCAAACCTAAAGTTGTTACAGCTCAGTCCTTAGAGGGAAATGTTAAAAGATTGCTGGTATGATATAACTATCTTTAATTTGCTTTAAAAATATTTATCTATTTAAAGGCAGAGAAGGAGACAGAGAATGAATATCTCCCATCTCCTGTTTTCTCCCCCAAATGTCCAGAATAACTATAACTGGGCCAGGCTGAAGCAGGAGCCTGGAATTCCATCCAGGTCTCCCAGTTGATGGTGGGGACTCCAGTACTTTATCCTTCACTTTCTGCCTCTGAAGGCACACATAAACAGGAAACTGGAATCTGGAGTAGAGCTTGGACTTGAACTGATAATCAATTTTGAATCTCAAGTGTTACTTACACCACTGCACGAAATGCATTCCCTTATATTTTTAATACAATAAAACTTTAAAAAGTGTAATAAAACCAGCATGGAACAATCAAATTAATCATTTTTGTATGGCTTTCAATTCCTCATTGGTTCTTTATCTGTTCCTCTTCCTTTTTTTTTTTTTTTTTTTTGACAGGCAGAGTGGACAGTGAGAGAGACAGAGAGAAAGGTCTTCCTTTTGGTCTTCCTATTTGGAAGGCAGAGCAACAGAGGGAGAGACAGAGAGAGAGAGAACTCCCATTCCTCTGGTTAATTCTCCAAATGGCCTCAACAACCAGGGCTAACTCAGGCCAAAGCTAGAAGCCAGGAACTCCACCAAGTTCTCCCTCATGGATGGTAGGGTCCCAAGAACTTGGACCATCTGCTGCCTTCACTGGTTTATTAGTCAGCAGCTGGATCAGAAGCAGAGCAGCCAGGACACAAATTGACACTCCAATATGGGGTGACAATGTTGCAAGTGGTGGCTTAACACACTGTGCCACAGCCCAAGCCCTTGTAATATGCATTTTGAAGAACTTTTTTGGAGTACCTCTGCATGCATGGATTTCTTTTAGTATAAAAACAAACTTATCTTTTAATTCCATTTCCCATGAATTTCTGAAGTACCCCACCACAATGACCTTCTTTTATGTCTTTAGTGCTTTCGCCAAAATCTTCCTTCAAGGTTTCTCTACCAAGGTATTTGCATGACTGCTACCTTTTGTCATTCAGGTCTGCATTTATATGCCACGTCTACACAGGACCCTTTCTGGACCATTTTAAATGCACCCCCTCTCCACTAATCTCTGTCATAAAGCTTCTTTTTTTAATGTTTTCCAAGGGCTATTTTTATTGGGCTTATGCATTTGGCTATTAAGAAAATATTCCTTTCTTGTACTTAGTAGTTGTTACATCCATATTGATATCTAGTACTAAAATATCTAACACTTCCTGCAGTTTGAAAGCAAATAGCGGGGGCCAGCACTGTGGCTTGGCGAGTAAAGCTGACGCCTGCAGTGCCATCATCCCATATGGGTGCCTGTTTGAGTCCCAGCTGCTCTACTTCTGATCCAGCTCTCCTCTATGGCCTGGGAAAGCAGTAGAAGATGGTCCAATTGCTTGGGCCCCTGCACCCACTTTGGGAGACCCGGAAGAAGCTCCTGGCTCCTGGCTTCAGATCCGCACAGCTCTGGCCTTTGCAGCCAATTGGAGAGTGAACCAGTGGATGGAGACCTCTCTCTCTCCTCTCCCCTCTCCCTTCTCTCTTCTCCCCTCTCCCCTCTCTCCCCTCTCCCCTCTCTCCTCTCTCTCCTCTCCTCTCTCTCTGCCTCTCCTTCTCTGTGTAACTCTGACTTTCAAATAAAATAAATAAATCTTTTTTAAAAAGTCCCTTTCTAGTCTAGTTTGCTAAAAGTTTATCAAGCATGGATATCTTGTGTTACTTTTTTTTTTTTTTTGCTTTCCTTTGGAGGATCAGTCTAGCTTTTTAATACACTATTAAATTTAATTTTGAGTATTTAAAAGATATTCATGCAATGAATTTATCTACGTTAACTATCTTTTTTTTTGACAGTTATAGACAGTGAGAGAGACAGAGAGAAAGGTCTTCCTTCCATTGGTTCACTCCCCAAATGGCCGCCATGGCCAGTGCTGCCCTGATCCAAAGCCAGGAGCCAGGTGCTTCTTCCTGGTCTCCCATGTGGGTGCAGGGGCCCAAGCACCTGGGCCACAGCAGAGAGCTTGACCGGAAGATGAACAACTGGAGCTAGAATCAGCTCCCATATGGGATGCCAGCACCACAGGCACAGGTTTAACTAAGTGAGCCACGGCACCGGCCCTACGTTAACTATCCTATATTGCCTCTTTTTACTTTTATATCAGCATCAAAATTGCTTTTTAGGATGAGTTTGGAAATAACTATTTTCTACTTTCTAGAAGAGTTTGTATAAGATTAATGTCTAATTTCGACCTCAGTATTTTCAATTGTTATAGGATAATTCAAGCTTTTTACTTGTTCTTGATTTAGTTTTGGTATATTATATGTGTGGTCTTCAAAAAGTACAGAGAAAACACCTATTATGAAAAACCTACGCTTGGATTTCAAATTTTGGCAACAAACTAAACATATCTTTTCCATTTTTCATGACCTTTTAAAAATATGTATTTATATATTAGAAAACCAGAGCGATAGCAGGGTTGTGGTAGAAAGAGAGAGTGCTCTTTTATTTGCTGATTCATTACTTGAAATGACCCCAACACCCAGGTTAGGCCAGGTTGAAGCCAGAAGCCTAGAACTCCATCTCGATCTTCAGTATGGGTTGCAAGAACCCACATACTTGGACTATCATCTGCTACCTTCCAGGATCTTTAACAGGAAACTGGATTGAAAGCAGAGATGAGACTGGATTTCATATACTCTGATATGAGTTGTAAGTAGCCCAAGCAGCAATTGAACCCACTTTGATATTACACCCATACCATCCATGAATTGTTGGTTGTACTCTCCTATTTCTTTTTTCTTTTTTTTTTTATTTTTGACAGGCAGAGTGGACAGTGAGAGAGAGACAGAGAGAAAGGTCTTCCTTTTGCCGTTGGTTCACCCTCCAATGGCCGCCGCGGTAGCGCGCTGTGGCCGGCGCACCGCGCTGTTCCGATGGCAGGAGCCAGGTGCTTATCCTGGTCTCCCATGGGGTGCAGAGCCCAAATACTTGGGTCATCCTCCACTGCACTCCCTGGCCACAGCAGAGAGCTGGCCTGGAAGGGGGGCAACCAGGAAAGGATCGGTGCCCTGACCAGGACTAGAACCCGGTGTGCTGGCGCCGCAAGGCAGAGGATTAGCCTGTTGAGCCACGGCGCCGGCCGTACTCTCCTATTTCTCTGACTTTTTTTTCACTTCACCCAAGTTGCAAAATCATTAGCATAAAGTTGTAAATAGTATACAATTATGACTTTTTAACATATACTTAATCTGTAGCTTATCCATTTTGTTAAGAATATACTATGTGTCTTTGCTGTCTTGTTTTAATCAATCATGCAAGAAGATAGTCCAGTTTCTCAGTTTTTTTCATAATAAACAACATTTAGATTGACATATAACATTTTGTTCAGTAATTAGTGTTAATAATGTTATTGTATATTAAATTCTGTAGATAATAGTTTATGAAACTGAATTTTAACTTAAGATTTTATTAGCAGAAAAATAAAATTTTGGAGTATTATGTTGAACATTTGAAGGCTTGGTTTTTATAATATGTTAGTTATTTCCTTGGTTTTAGGTCATGGGTTTTACTCCTAAGATATGTCCTTTTATGGTTTCAAAGGAAAATCTTATGTTTACCACAGCATTCTAAGTTGGCGGGACACAAAATATAAATTTAATGTTATCTCTGATGGGAAACATACTTCTTGGCCTTTAATTTTTTAGCTTTTTAACTTTAAATATTTAGCTTTTTATTGTTATTATTTGAGCTACTCTATGTCTCTCCCAAACTCATACAAAGAAAGGTTAAGAACTTGATAAAATTTAGTGTCAGGTTTTGGTACTTTCCTTTTAGTGTCTCCTTTTTTCCTCGGATTACCCTAATAATTTGAAGCCACAATGGCAATCCTAAACACTTTGCTTTCCTCCTCAGATCAATGAAACTGTGACTTTTTGCATGAATTCTACCTGCCATGTCCAGAAGGTATTGAAGATGTTCATGGAGAAAAGCCATTTGAACACTGATTTTTAGTCAGTGGTTATCACCTTTACATGTCACATTCTCCCTACACTCCACCTGTTTTTTGTTGCTTTAAAATGGCTGTTAATGGTTGTTTTTGCTTGATTGTCCTTCTAAATTTAATTTCACAATTAACTGTCTGTTGGATGGTCTACTACTCTGCAATCACCCTTAGGTTCATTGTAATAGAATTGTATTCTTTTGTGAAATCCCTCATGCTTTCATCTATTTTTCTGTGTATATCTTCTTATATTTTATTCCCTATTTTTCTTTATAAGTATTTTAATTGCATGTATTTATGGAGTACAGGGTAAATATTTCCTATATGTATTCAGCATCTGATGACTAAATCAGGTTAGCATTTTCATCTTGAACATTAAAAAAATTTTGGATTAACACTCAACAATTACACATTTAATGAACAATGTGGCATTTTAATGTATGCAGTGTGTACTCTTGAAACATTTCTCATTACTTTATATTTGGCAACTTTGAACTCCTCCATTTGTTAAGAAACTTTAAAATATGTTCTGTAGTCATACTATTGTGCTATAGAACATGAGAATTTATCACCTCTACATAATTATATTTTGGTACTCCTATCCAATCTTCCTCTTTCCCTTCTCCCCTTACTCTTCTCAACCTCAAGTAATCACTATTCTACATTCATTTCTGCATTACACAGGGTTTTCTTAGTCTTTTCATTAAAGCTCTAATATTTGGATGATTATGTATACTGCTTTCTAAGATGGTTTTAAGGAAGCTTCCATTTAGTTTTAGGTTTCCTTCTTCACACAGATGTCCAGTGCCTAGGTCCAGCTTGTATATCAATCTTTTGCTTATGCTCAAAATCACTAAATGTACCAAGGAAAATATCAACTTCTCTCTGTAGAATTAGAATCCTTACAGTCCTTGTTATTTTTGCAGCTCTCCCCTACCCTTTAACAGAATAATTTTATATTATGTTTGGATTTTCTTATTGTTTTGTTGGAAACATTTATATGCCATGAATTTATACACTTCCTGACAATCAGTGATTTCTCCTTTGTATCTTGTATCTGGTACATTTTGATAGTCAAAATGCTAAATTTTAAAGCCATGAATTATGAATTTACCTTTTATTTTTTATCTCAGTCATAGAATGGCAGATGTCCTAAATAGCACTCTGGCCTCAGAATCAGCCCTTAAGGCATTCGGATCTGGCTCAAGAGCCCATAAGAGTATTTTAGACATGGAAAGCCAAGATACTCTGGGGGAAAAAAAAAGAAGACCTAAATGAAAGATCTCTGTGAGTGAGATCCCAGTGGAAAGAAAGGGGCCATCAAAGAAGGAGGTACTTTTCTCTGAAGGTAGGAGAGAACTTCCACTTTGACTAAGACCCTGTCTGAATAAGATCGAAGTCAGCAAACCCTAAAGGCTTCCATAGCCTTGGCATCTCATGACTAGAGACCATAAACAAGAGTGTCAAATTGTTAAGTCAACAACAGGAGTCACTGTGTACTTACGTCTCATGTGGGATCTGTCCTTAATGTGTTGTCCAAAGTGAAGTAATGCTATAACTAGTACTGAAACAGTATTTTGCACATTGTGTTCTGTGTGGGTGCAAACTGATGAGATCTTTACTTAATATATACTAAATCAATCTCCTGTATATAAAGATAATTGAAAATGAATCTTGATGTGAATGGAATGGGAGAGGGAGAGGGAGATGGGAGGGGTGCGAGTGGGAGGGAAGATATGGACGGGAAGCCATTGTAATCCATAAGCTGTACTTTGGAAATTTATATTCATTAAATAAAAGTTTAAAAAATATATTGTGTATCTTGCATACCGCAGTTTCCACTATTACTAACATCTTCAATTACTGTAGCATAAGTGTTGCAATTGGTAGATCAATATTGATGCATCATTATTAAATAGTCTATATTTTACATTAGTGTGCACTGTTTGTGTGGTAAAATTGGAAGCGTTTTTATAAAATTTGTTTATTTGAAAATCACAGTTACAGAGAGGGAGAGGAAGAGGCAAAGGGACAGAGAGAGGTCTTCCATTTGCTGATTTACTCACCAAATGGCCACAATAGACAGGGCTGGGCCAGGCTGAAGCAAGGAGCTTCATCCAGATCTCCTACTTGAGTTCAGGGCCCCAAGCACGTGGGGCATCTGCTGCTGCTCTCTCAGGCGCACTCAAATTGGCACCCATATGGGATGCAGGTGGCAGCTTTACCCACTACACCACAATTCTGATTCCAATTGTATGAGGTTTGACAAAGTCGCATCATATATACACTATTAGCATTACATAAAGAATAGTTTTGTTGACCTAAAAATCCCCTGTAGTCCACCTATTTATCTCTTTTGTTCACCTCCACACCATGGGAACTACTCATCCTTTTATTTCATTATAATTCTCCCTTTACCAAAATATTATATTATTGCAATCTCAAAGTATGCAGCCTTTTCAGAGTACCTACTTTAAGTTAGCAATGTGTGTTTAAGATTTCTCCATATCTATTTATGGCTTGGTAGCTCAATTATTTCTTTTTTTGGGGGGGTCCTCAAGATTTATTGTATTTATTTGAAAGAGTGACACAGAGAAAGTGATCTTCCACTTGTTGGTTCATTCCCCAAATGGCTGAACCAGCCAGGGTTGGACCAGGATGAAGCCAGGAGCTCAGAATTCCATCTGGGTCTCCCATATATGTGGTAGGGGCTGAAGCAGTTTGACCATCTTCTGCTACCTTCCCAGGTACATCAGTAGGGAGCTGAATCAAAAGTGGAGCATCCAGGACTCAAACTGTTAAGGGAAGCTGGCATTGAAGGTGATGGTTTTACCCACTATGCCACAACACAGGCCCCAACTCAGTTCTTTTGATCACTGAACAATAGCCATAGTACTGTTATACCAATTTATCCACTCAAAACTGAAGGACCTCTTGATTACTTTCAATTTTTGGCAGTTATTAATAAATATAAATAAGTATTTGTGTGCAGGTTTTTGAGTACACAATTTTTGAATTAATTTGATTAAATATCTGAACACAACTGCTGGATTGTGTGGTAAATTTATACTTATCTTTATAAGAAATTACGAAATCACATTCCAAAGTGACTATAAAATTTTGCAGTCTCACTAGTAATGAATTAAAGTTCCTAGTGTGCCACAACTTATCCAGCTTTGGTTGTTGTCAGTTTTGAATTTTAGCTATGCTACTATTTGTATACTAGTATCTCATTGCTGATTTAATTTTCAATTCCTAAGTGACATATACTTTGAGCTCCTTTTCATGTAGTTGTTTGTCATCAGGATGCTTTCTTTGGGAAAATGAGACACATTCCTCATTTTTTAAATACGTATTTGAGAGAGTTAAAGAAGATGATGAAATAGAAGAAATGCAAGATATGGATTTCAAAAAGTTTATGATAAGAACATGTAGAAGTTCTCAAAGACAAATTCTTGAACTACAGAAATCCTTAATGGACAGGATAGAAAATCTCTCTCATGAAAATGAAATATTGAGGAGGAATCAAAATGAAATGAAACAACTAGTAGAACAAGAAACTGTGATGGTGAATAGAAATCAAAATGAATTGAAGAATTCAATAGATCAAATGACAAATGCATTAGAGAGCCTTAAAAACAGAATGAGTGAAGCAAAAGGGAGAATATCGGACTTAGAAGACAGAGAACAGGAAAGTATACAGTCAAACCAAAGAAAAGAATAGGAAATTAGAAATCTAAAAAAATATTGTCAGAAATCTACAGGATACTATTAAAAAAAAAACATTCTGGTTCTAAGAGTTCCTGAAGCCATGGAGAGAGAGAAAGGATTAGAAGGCCTTTTTAGTGAGATACTAGCAGAAAACTTTCCAGGTATCGAGAAGGATAGAGACATCCTAGTACAGGAAGCTGATAGAAGCCCTAATAAACATGACAAAAAGAGATCCTCACACATTGTAATGAAACTCAACGCAGTGAAACGTAAAGAAAAGATTTAAAATGTGCAAGAGAGAAACATCAGATTACTCTCAGAGGATCTCCAATTAGACTCACAGCAGACTTCTCATCAGAAACCCTACAGGCTAGGAGGGAATGACGAGATATAGCCCAAGTACTAAGAGAAAAAAAACCTGCCAGCCCAGAATATTATATCCTGCAAAGCTCTCATTTGTGAATGAAGGTGAAATAAAGACCTTTCATAGCAAAAAGAAATTGAAAGAATTTGTCGCCACTAGTCCAGCCCTGCAAAAGATGCTTAAAGATGTGTTACACACATAAACATAGAAACACAGCCATCAGTACAAAAGAAAGTAAGGAAGAAAATCTCCCAGTAAAAGATCACAGGAAGTTCAAAGCATATATTAGAAATATTTTTTGGAAAATTGGCAGGGCAAAATCACTATTTATCAATAGTCACATTGAATGTAAATGTCCTCAACTCTCCAATTAAAAAACACAGACTGGGTGAATGGATTAAGGAACAAAACCCATCTATTTGCAACAAAGATGCATGCAGACTGAAAGTGAAAGGTTGGAAAAAGATATTTCATGCCAACAGAAACCAAGAAAAAGCTGGCATAGCCATATTAATATCAGACAAAATAAATTTTAACACAAAAACTGTTAAGAGAGACAAAGAGGGGCACTACATAATGATTAAGGGATCAATTCAACAGGAAGATGTAACTAATATAAATGTATATGCACCTAATTACAGGGCACTGGTTTATTTAAAAGATTTGTTAAGGGACTTAAAGGGAGACTTAGACTCCAATACAATATTACTGGGGGACTTCAGTACTCCACTCTCAGAAATTGACAGATCAACCCAACAGAAGATCAACAAGGAAACAGCAGATTTAATTAACACAATAGCCCAAATGGATCTAACAGATATCTACAGAACTTTTAGTCCTACATTTAAAAAATTTGCATTCTTCTCAGCAGTGCATGGAACCTACTCTACGATTGACCACATACTAGGCCATAAAGCAAGTCTCAGCAAATTCAAAAGAATTGGAATTATACCATGTGGCTTCTCAGACCACAGTGGAATGAAGCTGGAAATTAGCAACTCAGGAATCCCTAGAGCATATGCAAACACATGGAGACTGAACAACATGCTCCTGAATGAACACTGGGTCATAGAAGAAATCAAAAGAGAAATCAAAAACTTTCTGGAAGTAAATGAGGATAACAGCACAACATATCAAAACTTACGGGATATAGCAAAAGCAGTGTTAAGAGGAAAGTTTATAGCAATAGGTGCCTACATCAAGAAATTTGAAAGGCACCAAATAAATGAGCTATCAATGCATCTCAAAGATCTAGAAAAACTGCAGCAAACCAGACCCAAATCTAGTAGGAGAAGAGAGATAATTAAAATCATAGAAGAAATCAATAGCATTGTATCCAAAAAAAATACAAAAAAATCAGCCAAACAAGGAGCTGATTTTTGAAAAAATGAATAAAATGGACACACCATTGGCTCGACTAACTAAAAAAAGAAGAGAAAAGACCCAAATCATTAAAATCAGAGATGAAAAAGAAACTAACAACAGACACCACAGAAATAACAAGAATCATCAGAAATTACTGCAAAGAGTTGTATGCCAGCTAGCAGGGAAATCTATCAGAAATGGATAGAATCCTGGACACATGCAATCTACGTAAGTTGAACCATGAAGACATAGAAAACCTAAAAAGACCCATAACTGAGACAGAAATTGAAACAATAATAAAGGCCCTCCCAAGAAAGAAAAGCCCAGGACCAGATGGATTCACTGCTGAGTTCTACCAGACATTTAAAGGAGAACTAACTCTAATTCTTCTCAAACTATTCAGAACAATCGAAAGAGAGGGAATCCTCCCAAATTCTTTCTATGAAGTCTACACCACCTTAATTCCTAAGCCAGAAAAAGATGCAGCATTGAAAGAGAATTACAGACCAATATCCCTGATGAACATACATGCAAAAATCCTCAATAAAATTCTGGCCAATAGAATGTAACAACACATCAGAAAGATCATCCAGCCAGACCAAGTGGGATTTATCCCTGGTATGCAGGGATGGTTCAATGTTTGCAAAACAATGTGATACACCACATTAACAAACTGCAGAAGAAAAACCATAGGATTATCTCAATAGATGCAGAGAAAGCATTCGATAAAATACAACAGCCTTTCATGATGAAAACTCTAAGCAAATTGAGTATAGAAGGAACATTCCTCAATACAATCAAAGCAATTTATGAAAAACCCTCGGCCAGCATCCTATTGAATGGGGAGGACTTGGAAGCATTTCCCCTGAGATCTGGTAATAGTACCAGACAGGGATGCCCACTCTCACCTTGCTATTCAACATAGTTCTGGAAGTTTCAGCCAGAGCCATTAGGCAAGTAAAAGAAATTAAAGGGATACAAATTGGGAAGGAAGAAGTAAAAAATATCCCTCTTTACAGATGATATGATTCTTTATTTAGGGGATCCAAAGAACTCTAGTAAGAGACTATTGGAACTCATAGAAGAGTTTGGAAAAGTAGCAGGATATAAAAGCAATGCACAAAAATCAACAGCCTTTGTATACACAGGCAATGCCACAGCTGAGAAAGAACTGCTAAGATCCATCCCATTCACAATGGCCACGAAAACAATCAAATACCTTGGAATAAACTTAACCAAGGATGTCAAAGATCTCTATGATGAGAATTACAAAATCTTAAAGAAAGAATTAGAAGGGGATACCAAAAAAATGGAAAAATCTTCCATGCTCATGGATTGGAAGAATCAACATCATCAAAATGTCCATTCTCCCAATAGCAATTTATAGATTCAATGCGATACCAATCAAAATACCAAAGACGTTCTTCTCAGATCTGGAAAAAATGATGCTGAAAGTCATATGGAGATACAGGAGACATCGAATAGCTAAAGCAATCTTTTGCAACAAAAACAAAGCCCCTGCTACCTACATGGGAGACCTGGATGGAGTTCTAGGCTCCTGGTTTTGGCATGGTTCAGCCTGAGCCATTATAGCCATTTGGGAGTGGACCAACAAATGAAAGGCCTTCCTGTCTTTCTCTCTCTCTTCCTCTTTCTTGCTAACTCTACCTTTCAAATAAAGAATTTTTTAAAATCTTAATTATTTAATGTTTCTTATGAACACCTCTGATTCACAATGCTGTGCTGACACTGTTTGTGACTTTGGAATTTTAGAAATTGTTCGCTTTATTCCTAGTTATAGCATAGAAATATTTAACTATGATATAATTCAAAACCTTTCTTCAACTATCTAAATAGTTATTTTAAGTAATAATATTTTAACCACTAAACCAACTACTATGCTTTGAATATTTATTTTTAAGCAACTTCTAAATTTTTACTCAGTAATTACTTGTTTTCCCATTAATGATTTCTTATGAAGTGTTCCAAAGTATATGAAATGTCCATGAATATTGTTTTCTAAGCAGTCAAATGCATTGTTGAATCTAACATTTCTATTTTTTCCAGGAAATCTTCTCTTCTTTACCCCCCTCTATTTTTCTCTGCCATTGCATTATGATTGCTCTCTGGGTATATTGAAAATTGGTTATTCTATCAGTATAATTAATTTTAATCAATTATTTTCAGTCCCATGCTTACACTTTTATTAGTTTGTTCCCCCCATTTTGTTGAAGAGATTTTTAATAGTAACCTCCATAAAGAGACATGTAGAAAACAAAGTTTTGGGCTACTACATAATTTTTAATATTTATCTATTTATCTATTTGTTTATTTTAAAGCAGAGCAACAAAGAGAATGAAATCTTCCATCTCTTTATGATTCAACCCCCCCCCCCCTGCCACATGGATGACCACAATAGCCAGGACTTGGCCAGGCCAACACTGGGAGCCAGGAATTCCATCCTGGTATCCCATATGGGTGGCAGAGGCCCAAGCACAGGCGATCATCTGCTGCCTTCTCAGGTACACTAGCAGGAAGCTGGATTAGAAGCGGATCAGACCAGACTCAAACTGGTGCTCCAGTATGTGATTCAAACTGGAGCTCTAATATGTGATTCTGATGCCACAAGTGGCAACTTAATCAGCTCAATTGAATAGCTCCTCACAATTCTTAAAGCTGAACTAGAGAATAATCTCTCATAATTTAGCACACTATCATTTTCTTTAAGATTTCAGTATTTGTGTTATACTTGAGAGCTTTGATGCTATTCTTGCTTCCATTCTCTTTAGAATCATATTTTTACATCTAGTGTTCTAATATTTCACAATTTTATAAATTGGTATATGCTTTTTCCCAGGCATTTTATTAATGATTTATTGACCTTATCCTTTAGGAGGTTCATACCCTTTAAGACTGAAAGTATCCATATTTCATTTATTTGCTATTTTTCCAATTTCTTTAGTTTTTAATTAACTTAAAAAATATAAAGGTAAACAAATTTCATGTTTTTCATATATATAGGTTTAGGGACATAATAATACTTCTCATCCTACCCTCTGTCCTGCCCATGCCCCTACCCTTCCTCCTCCTTCCTCTCTTATTCATTCTCTTAATTTTTACAATGATCTACTTTCAATTTTTTTAAAAATAATATTAACCCTAGCCTAAGTAAAGAGTTCTCAAATAGTAAGAAAAAAATACTCTTCTTCAACAGTAGAAGCAAGGGTTGTAAGCAATCATTGAATCTCAAAATGTCAATTCACACATACACCTTACATTTATTGGTACTCTATTAATTACCACAAATAAGAGAAAACATATGATATCTATCCTTTTGTAACTGACTTATTTCAAAAAATATAATGGTCTCCAGTTGCATTCTTTTTTTTTGCAAAAGACAGGATTTCATCCTTTATGGCTAAGTAGTAGCCTATACTTTATATATATATATATATATATATATATATATATATATAATATACATGTATACATATATAATCACAATTTCTTTATCCAGTCCAGTTGATGGATACCTGTGTTGATTCCATATCTTAGCTACTATTAATCAAGCTGAAATAAACATGGGAGTATATTTGGGTAAATTTGGGTAAATTCCCAAGAATAGAATTGGTAGGTCATATAGTATATCTATTTTCAGTTTTCTGAGGTTTCTCCATAACATCTTCCACAATGACTAGTTTACATTCTCATCCAACAATGTATAAGGGTACCTTTGTCCTCACATCCTCACCAGCATTTGTTGTTTGTTGATTTCTGTGTGAGAATCATTCTAACTACAGTGATGTAAAACTTCATTGTGGTTTTGATTCCATTTCCCTGATGGTTAGTGACCCTGAACACTTCTGCATCTGTCTGAGTATTTGAATTTCCTCTTTTGGAAAATGCATGTTCAAGTCCATTGCCCGTTTCTTAATTAGATTGTTTATTTTGTTCTTGAATTTCTTGAGTTCCTTATGAATTCTAGATATTATTTATTTGTCAGTTACATAGTTTGCAAATGTTTTCCCATTCTGTCAGTTGCCTCTTCACTTTGCTGTGTGTTTCCTGTGCAGTGCAGTAGTTTCACAGCTTGATATAATCCCATTTAACTATTTTGTCTTTGATTTCCTGTGCTTCTGGGGTCCTTTCCAAGAAGTTTTTGCCTATGCCAGTGTCTTGCAGAGTTTCCCCAATGTTCTGCTCTCGTAATTTAATAGTATCAGGTTGTGGATTTAGATTCTTGATTGAATTTGAGTTGATATTTGTATAATGTACAAGGGTCTTATTTCATACTTCTACACACAGAGATTCAGTTTTTCCAGCAGCAATTGTTTAGGACACTCTCCTTTCTCCAGGGATTGATTTTGGCTCCTTTGTCAAAGATTACCAATCAAGATACCAATCAAGATACCAAAGACATTCTTCACAGATCTAGAAAAAATGATGCTGCAATACATATGGAAACACAGGAGACCTCAAATACCTAAAGCAATCTTGTACAATAAAAACAAAGCTGGAGGCATCACAATACCAGATTTCAGGACATACTACAGGGCAGTTGTTATCAAAACAGCATGGTACTGGTACAAAAACAGATGGATAGACAAATGGAACAGAATAGAAACACCAGAAATCAATCCAAACATCTACAGCCAACTTATATTTGATCAAGAATCCAAAACCAATCCCTGGAGTAAGGGCAGTCTATTCAATAAATGGTGCTGGGAAAACTGGATTACCACATGCAAAAGCATGAAGCAAGACCCCTATCTTATACCTTACACAAAAATCCACATAACATGGATTAAAGACCTAAATCTATGACCTGACACCATCAAATTATTAGAGAACATTGGAGAAACCCTGCAAGATATTGGCAACAGCAAAGATTTCTTGGAAAAGACCCCGGAGGCACAGGCAGTGAAGCCAAAATTAATAATTGGGATTACATCAAATTGAGAAGTTTCTGTACTGTAAAAGAAACAGTCAGGAAAGTGAAGAAGCAACCGACAGAATGGGAAAAAATATTTGCAAACTATACTACAGGTAAATGATTAATAACCTGATTCTACAAAGAGATCAAGAAACTCCTCAACAACAAAAGAAACAACCCACTTAAGAGATGAGCCAAGGACCTCAAGAGACATATTTCAAAAGAGGAAATCCAAATGGCCAACAGGCACATGAAAAAATGTTCAAGATCACTAGCAATCAGGGAAATGCAAATCAAAAGCACAATGAGGTTTCACCTCACCCCAGTTAGAATGGCTCACATACAGAAATCTACCAACAACAGATGCTGGAGAGGATGTGGGAAAAAAGGGACACTAACCCACTGTTGGTGGGAATGCACACTGTTTAAGCCACTATGGAAGTCAGTCTGGAGATTCCTCAGAAACCTGAATATAACCCTACCATACAACCCAGCCATCCCACTCCCGGGAATTTACACAAAGGAAATTAAATTGGCAACAAAAAAGCTGTCTGCACCTTAATGTTTATTGCAGCTCAGTTCACAATAGCTAAGACCTGGAATCAACCTAAATGCCCATCAACAGTAGACTGGATAAAGAAATTATGGGACATGTACTCTATAGAATACTATACAGCAGTAAGAATGAAATCCGGTCATTTGCAACAAAATGGAGGAATCTGGAAAACATCATGCTGAGTGAAATAAGCCAGTCCAAAAGGAACAAATATCATATGTTCTCCTGATCAGTGACAACTAACTGAGCACCAAAAAGGAAACCTGTTGAAGTGAAATGGACACTATGAGAAATCGTGACTTGATCAGCCCTTGCCCTGACTGTTGATGAACACCTAATACTTTATCCCTTTTTGTATTTTTTGGTTTGTTCTACTTAATGCTATTGGTTGAATTCTGTAATTAATACACAGTTATTCTTAGGTGTTGAAACTTAACTGAAAAGTGATCCCTGTTAAATATAAGTGGAAATAAGAGAGGGAAGAGATGTACAATTTGGGACATGCTCAATCAGAGTTGCCCCAAATGGTAGAGTTAGAAACACACCAGGGGATTCCAAATCAATCCCAGCAAGGTGGCATGTACCAATGCCATCTCACTAGCCAAGTATCAATTGCTGTTCACAATTGATCATAATGATAGGACTAAGAGTCAAAGGGATCACATAAACAAGACTAGCATCTGAAAATTCTAACCGATAGAATTAAAAAAAAAAAAAAAGGAGAGAATGATCCAACATGGGAAGTGGGATACACAGCAGACTCATAGTATGGCGGATATCCTAAACAGCACTCTGGCCTCAGAATCAGCCCTTAAGGCATTTGGATCCAAGAGAATATTTCGGGCATGGAAAGCCAAGACACTCTGTCAAAAAAAAAAATGACCTAAATGAAAGATCTCTGCGAGTGAGATACCAGTGGAAAGAACAGGTCATCAGAGAAGGAGGTACCTTTCTCTGAAGGGAGGACAGAACTTCCACTTTGACTACAACCTTGTCTAAATATGATCAGAGTCAGTGAACTCAAAAGGCTTCCATAGCTTTGGCAACTCATGACAAGAGCCTAGGGTGATTACTGATGCCACAAACAAGAGTGTCAATTTATTAAGTCAACAACAGGAGTCACTGTGCACTTACTCCTCATGTAGGATCTCTGTCCTTAATATGCTGTACATTGTGATTTAATGCTATAACTAGTACTCCAACAGTATTTTTCACTTTGTGTTTCTGTGTAGGTTCAAACTGTCGGAATATTTACTTAATATATACTAAATTGATCTTCTGTATATAAAAAGAATTGAAAATGAATCTTGATGTGAAGGGAAGGGAGAGGGAGAGGGAGAGGGGAGGGTTGTGGGTGGGAGGGAAGTTATGGAGGGCGGGGAAGCCATTGTAACCCATAAGCTGTACTTTGGAAATTTATATTCATTAAATAAAAGCTTAAAAAAAGAAAATAGATCCTTATCTCTAATTCTTCTGGATTTAATCTCTGAATTAATTACCAATAATAACCAATTAATGTATGTTCTTACTAAATACCCAGAATAATATTCAATTTCTGCAATCTCTCTTTACTCATTGCTGCTGTTTGTATATAACAGTGACTTCTTTTCAATCTGTAATTTCTAATTGTTACTCATTTGTGAAGTTTTACTGTATTTGAGACATTGGCTATTTTTACATCTTCTCAAATATCTTCTTTGGAACACAGTTATTTTTGAATATTTTCTTAATTCATTATCTGCAACTGCCACCTCTCCTATCATATTGTGTTCTTTCTCTTTGACTTCTTTACCTGTACAATTCAAGAAACTGTTACTATTCTCTATATGACTAATTTTATGTTGTAATAATTATCCCTGTGTATAGTGCTATCTTGAAATATGTTGTGTTGTTTGTTTTACTTGATACATTTTTATTATGCTGTCTCCTTTATCACAATCTTTTCTTTTATCTGCATAGCTTTATTTTGTACAGTTTGCTTGTTTTTGTGAACATAATGCAAATGGTGGCTAAAATGCTCTATTTATTTTAATAATCATGTTAACAAACCATGTTCTTCCTAATCTCTTCATTGTTGCTCCTATTTATGCTATTGTGAAAATCTTTTAATGGCTGATGTGTTCTTTTATGTTGCAAACTGGAATATGACCTGATATCTGTGAAAAAACATGGGTGAATTTTTCCATGGAGTCCCTCATTAATCCCTAGGATGCTCATAGAATCCTTTGCTTACATCCTAAATTATATAATTTGAAATTCAAGTAAAATATATGTAAGATAATACGGATTGTTTTAACAAATATCAAGAGTACATTTCAGTGTCATTAAGAACATTCACATTATTATGCAACCATCACAAATATTCATATTCAGAAAAGCTTTATTGCAAACTGTAATTCTATACACATTAAACAATAACTTCCATTCCTCACTACATTTAACCTCTAATAACCATTATTCTGCTTTCTATCTCTATGAATTGAATATTCTAAGAAACTCATTTAGGTTAAAGCATATAATATTTATCCTTTTGTGTCTAGCTTATTTAACATGACAACATATGTTCATGGATCTTCTGTATTACAGCATGTATCTGAATTTAATTCTTTTTCTGCTAAATAATATTCCATTGTTTGTGTATCACTTTTTGTTCACTGGTAGATAGTTGTATTATGTTTTGGCTATTGTAAGTAATGCTGCTATGAAGTTTGTGTACACATATCTGTTCAATTCTTTTAGATATATACCTATAGATAGAATTGCTTGGTCATTGTAATTTTTTTTTTTTTTTTGACAGGCAGAGTGGATAGTGAGAGAGAGAGAGACAGAGAGAAAGGTCTTCCTTTGCCGTTGGTTCACCCTCCAATGGCCGCTGCGGCCAGCGCATCGTGCCGATCCGAAGCCAGGAGCCAGGTGCTTCTCCTGGTCTCCCATGAGGTGCAAGGCCCAAGGACTTGGGCCATCCTCCACTGCACTCCCTGGCCACAGCAGAGAGCTGGCCTGGAAGAGTGGCAACCGGGACAGAATCCGGCGCCCCAACCGGGACTAGAACCCGGTGTGCCGGCGCCGCAAGGCGGAGGATTAGCCTGTTAAGCCATGGCGCCGGCCGGTCATTGTAATTTGATGTTTAGTTTTGAGTAACAGGCACGCTTTCTTTGCACAGTGACTATATCATCTGACATTCTATTTTTTAGTTCAGAAATGTTCTAATTTCTCTATATCCTTGCCAATACTGATTTTCTATTTAAAATATTGGAATACTAACCAAAGTGGAGTAATATTTCATTGTGGTTTTAAATTGAATTTTCCTATTAGTTAGTATTATTTTGTGGGTATACTGGCCATTTATATATATTTGGAGAAATGCCTATTTAAATACCCTGCTATTTTAACGAGGTTGTTTGTTGCATTCCTTTTGACTTAGAGTGATTCATTAGTTAAACACCTTAATATCTAGAATATATAACTTATTTTCATGAGGGGAGATTTTAACACATACTACTAGGTAAATTTAGAAGAAGATAAAAAAGTTGACTTAAAAAGTCAAAAACCTAATTAACACCTTTAACATAATGACATAAGACATTGCCATTAGCATCATATTAAACTCAAATACAATGAAAAGTTTGTCAAAATTGAATATAAGTGTGACTATAAATCCTATAAATCCAGTCTTAAATTTTGGAGCTGAAATCTTTAAGAATATGCCTTTCCATGACAGTGTAATTAATCTAGAAATCAATAATTATGTAATAACTAGTAAATCCCCTGTAACTTTAAAATTAAATATTATGCTATTAAACCATTTCTGAATTAAAATAGAAATTGGAAAACATCTCTAAGAGAAGATTAAGTGAAATTCTGTATATGTGGGATGTAGCTAAAAACCTTAATTAGAGGACATGTATATACTTAAATGCTCATATTAGAAATAAAATGTTAAAAATACTATCTTAGTATCCTATTCAACAAAATGTAGAACTTCAAATTAAAAATAACAATAGAAATGAGAAAAATAAAACATACAAACATAGAAAGCAAATAAATACTAGAGAATACAGTAAAACATTGAATGTTTTACAATATATTGTAAGTTTTTTTCACTGTCAAACCAATCAAGAAAAAAAAAGATATTATATAAATAGCTGTAATACATGAAATGAAAAAGGGGCATCACTTCTTATCTAGATTATTATTTGAGGGTTCTTCAAAAAGTTCATGGACACTGCATACTATACAGTTGCATGAATTTCAAATTTTTCCACAAATAATCTTATCTTTTAATATGATTTTTCACAGACTTGGTGAAAAGATACTAACAGTATAATTTGAACAACTTTATAAAAATAAAATTTTAAACTCTATAAAATAGCAAGTTTCTTTAAAAATTGAGAGAAGTCTCATCAGCAAGAAGGTTGAATAGGATATCTCAGGAAACACTTTCCTCTACAGAAAGTTCAACTAACAACTATCTATGGGCTAGAATATCCTTTATTCTTAGTGGAATAAACCAGTCCCGCAAAAAACAAATTATGTGTTTTCCTTGATTTGTTGTAAATAATATACAAAGCACAAAAAATGTATATGAACAAAATTGACATTTTGAGATTTCATCATTATTTATAACCCTTGTCTATACTCTTGAGGGATAGTGGGTTTTCTACTTACTACTTGTTGAATTCTTTATTTAATAGAGGGTTAGTCTTGTGATTATAAAGTAAATATAAAGCATGTTATTGTAAAATAAAAAAAATGTTGGGGGTAGGGGAGAGTATGAAGTATTATACTCTTAAAACTGTATTATGAAATACATGAAATTTGTTCCCTTTAAATACATAAGCAACACAATGTAAAGAGAGAAACCTAAGTCATAATCTATAAGACAGAAATAAGAATTAATAGAGAATAAAAAAAAATCTGTAAAACTGAGACTCTTTTGTGGTCTATAGACTGAATAAGATCAGATAGAGTAAGAAGAATGATCTGATTTTAACTCCACTGACCCAGCTCCTCATTCAACTTGATATACTGTCACGCTGGGAAGATTTCCATGGGTTTATGGATTCTACAAGGGGAGATGAAAACCTGAGGTATTTATTCTGTTTCCCTAACATTCTGAGATGCTTTCCAGAAAGTCCACTCCAGTCTCACCTCCATATATAGGACTAGGGCAAATGGCACAGCTAGACTGCCAAAGGTCAGCTATAGAGAAAGGAGGTAATGATCATAATGCCCAGTGTATGGATCTTTGCATTACCATTGTGTTTCTGCCACCTGTGATAGTTGATGCGAGATAAGAGTGAAGTTCATAACCTTCTTGGAAAGCAGATCTAGTAACTTTTAGCATTATGGTAGGAAGTAAAATTTAGCTTGCCTCTTTATGAATCTTCCTGTCAAATCTCAGAGCACACCCCAAAGACTGTGCCCTAGCAGGGGAATGGCAACCTCTTCCCATTTCAGTTAAGCTAAGGAACTAGAGCAGCTTCACCAAGAAAATCAAATAGCAGCTCTACCCCAGCAAAAAAGCAGCCTCAAAAATTCTGGCCAGGCAGGGAGGCTTGTACTTCTGCACATCTTAGAGAAGGAAAGGATGAGAACTGTTCAATCCAGGAGGTCAAAGAGCCACTGAACTCAGCCAAAAGCAACACCCTGCCCGTTGCTCCCTTATGACAGGGAGGCAATTCTCCATTCTGTATTTCTTAAGTAGCTTAGCCTCTGATCCCACTATCCCAAGGAGTGACAACATGGAGACTTGAAGTCTAGCCTGCAGTCATGCCAACATGCAGATCTCAAATAGCAGGATTTCCTTTCCACAGAACACATCTTATGACTAGTCTGACTAAAATCCATCGCTTTATCCAGACAGCTTCTCTGCCTGATAGCAGAGTTCACCCAGAAGCTCCACTAATTATCAGGGCAAAGGCAGAAGACTCACTAGCTAAACTCTCAACAAGCTGAGTCATTAGACTCAGTGACCCGTCTGGGATTGTCACTAGCTGGTTTTTCCAGAGTCACCAAGAAATCTAAAGTGTGAAGGTGTATTTCTACTAAAGAACACCTATCAAGTCCAGAAAAGGGGTTATCTCCTCAAATGCTCAGAGGATAATGCAAGGACATGCAAAATCCAAAGAATCAGGGAATTGTGACACCTCCAAAGGAAACTTGCAGTTCCAGTAGTGGACCTTGTAGAAACCATAGCAATAAAGAGTACAATGTATTAAGTGGGGAAAAAATCAATAAAAATCTTCAACAGCAAAGTGAATGAAGCAGAAGTTCTAATGAGCTGGAAGACAGCACTCTGAAATTGCCCATTCATAAGAACAAAAAGAAGAATGGAAACAATTGAAGAAAACTTTTATTGGGATATTGTGGGACACCACCCTGAAATTGCAGAAAGAGAAAAGGGGACAGTATGTGTGTGTGTGTGTATGAATAAATGATATCTGAAAAATTCTCTAATCTGGTAATAGGTACCAACACTTAGGTACATAAAGAATAGAAGGACTCCAATTGCATTCCACCCAAAGAGGACTATATTATGACATGATTTTAAAAAAACAAAGACAAGATAAAAATACCATATACAAAGGAATGACAATGTAACTTTCAGTGGATTTCTATGTGGAAGCTCTGCAGGCCAGGAGAGTGGTCTCATATTTTCAATATGCCAGAGGAACAAAGAAATCACAGAAAAGCCAGTAGAACTTTTGGGGGATCTTGTGCAGCAGGGTGACAGAAGAAGAGACTTTAGGGGCCATAAATATCTGGAGTTTCTCAGAAGATAGTGGTTACATTCTGAATATTCTCTGGATGGTGGACTAAATTTTTTAGTAAAAAATATGCGAAAGGGGGCCAGCACTTTGGCACAGTGGGTTAAGCCATCATCTGCAGTGCAGGCATCCAATATGGATGCTGGTTCAAATTCCTACCATTCTGCTTCTGATTGAGCTCCCTGCTGGTGTGCCTGGGAAGGCAGTGGAGGATGGCTTAAGTGCTTGGACCCCTGCACCCATGAGGAAGACCTGGAGAAAGCTCCTGACTCCTGGCTTTGGATTTGCCCAGCCCTGGCCATTGCAGTCATTTAGGGAGTGAGCCAGCAGATGGAAAATCTCTCTATCGTTTTCTCTCTCTGTAACTCTGCCTTTCAAATACATACATAAATCTTTCAATAAAAAAGTGAAAGGCAGAAATTTCAAAAGCTGGCAGTTTTGAAGAGAAAGATTATAAATAATGGGCTATCAAAAAATGTCTCCAGTGAATAACATCATGCTTTAATATGAAGCTTCCAGTGAATTACAACATGATAGAGTGAACCAGTTGCAAACTGAACCTTACCAAACCTGTAAGCCAGTATTAACTTCCATGAGTTCCTTTCTATAGTAAAATAATCATCACCTCCATCTTTTATTTATATAAGATGAACAAATTTCATGTATGTTATAGATACAGATTTAGGAACATAGTGATACTTCCCACCCCACCTTCCCTCCCACCCATGCTCACACCTCCTTCCTTTCTTATATCTTTTAAATTTTATAAGGACATACTTTCAGTTAATTTTATAATCATAAGCTTAACCCTACACTAAATATTCAACAAATAATAAATCACTGTTCCTCAACAATAATTAAACCTCAAAATGTCAATTTCTCATGTCCAAATTTAACTATCTAGCTGAAGAGTATGAATATTTGGTAAGTTATAGAATCTATAATATTTTGAATTTTCTTAAATTTCTGATGTATATTAAAAATTATGTATCATGCCTATAAAAATCTGAGAATAACTAAACCAAACAAATAAGAAAAAGGGGAGAATTCATTCTATACACATAGATATCTATGGGATACTCCAGTGAACAAGAACAGAAGACACATATCTTTTTTCAAATGAATTTTGAACAGTTCTCCAGGATACTCCATATGATATTCCATACAACATGTTTCAATAAATTTAAAGGGATTAGACTCATAAAAGGTATCTCTTATTATAACTGGTTGAGATAAATTAAAAAAAATATGAAAATAACAAATAAATGGATGCTAAATAATATATTCCTAAGCTATCAAAGGGTTAAAGAAATAATCACAGTGAAAAAATACTTTTAAATAAATAAAATTAAAACACAAAATACCAAAACTTTGGGGATAGAAATGAAGCAAGGTTTAGAAGGAAAATAAATGTAGGATACCTTCATTAAAAAAGTAAAACATCTTAGATAAACAACCTAACCTTCTGCTTTAAGACACCAAGAAGAGAACAAAATGGTCAAAAATTTAGTAAGACTGACAAAGACAAAAAGATTATATTATTAAAATCAGTAATGAAAAGGATATTACTGTTGAAATTACTGAATGAAGAGAGGTGTGGGGAATATCCTGAACAATTCCATGTTAATGAATTAGCTAATTTTGAGGAAAGAAAAAAAAATCCTAAAAGCACACAACTATGAAAACAGATTTAGGAAGCAATAGAAATTTTGAAGAGACGAATTGCAATTATCTGAACTGAATTGTGATCCATACCCCCAATTCATATATTGAAGAACTAATCCGTATTACCTCAGAATGTTACCATATTTGGAAATAGAGTCACCATGGCAGATGTAATTAGTTGAGATGAGGTTATCTTCTGTCCTTATAAATAAGAGAAATTTGGGCCGGCGCCGTGGCTTAACAGGCTAATCCTCCACCTTGCGGCGCCGGCACACCGGGTTCTAGTCCCGGTTGGGGCGCTGGATTCTATCCCGGTTGCCCCTCTTCCAGGCCAGCTCTCTGCTATGGTCCGGGAAGGCAGTGGAGGATGGCCCAAGTCCTTGGGCCCTGTACCCCATGGGAGACCAGGAGAAGCACCTGGCTCCTGGCTTCGGATCGGCACGATGTGCCGGCCGCAGCGGCCATTGGAGGGTGAACCAACGGCAAAGGAAGACCTTTCTCTCTGTCTCTCTCTCTCACTATCCATTCTGCCTGTCAAAAAAAAAAAAAAAAAGGAGAAATTTGGAATCAGTTATGTACACAGGGATAATGCCTTGTGATGATGAAGGTGTAGATAAGAATGATGCTTCTATAAGATAATATACACCATAGATTGACAGCAAAACACCAGAATATAAAGTAACAATTGCTGTTTACACTTCCCTGAAGGAACCAACACCACCAATAGCACTTAAGACTCCTAGCCTCCAGAATTGCTATATAATAAATTTAGTTTGTTTCAACTGCCTGATATAGTATATCTTATTACAACCACCCTAGCAAAATAACATAAGAAATTAAGTTAGTAACTAAAACTAATCATAAAGAAGAACCTCACCCCAGTTTTCTTTACTAATGAAATCTACTTAGTACATTCAAGTTGCTACAGCAAAATACCTTAGAATGGGTAATTTATAAACAACAAAACTTACTGCTCACAATTCTAGAGCCAAGATGGAGACCTTAGAATAACTCAGCATCTGGATGGGACTCACATACTTCTCCAGCGATGACATCTTCTCATGTCCTCAAATGCTGAAAGGGGTGAACAAACTCCCAAATGTCTATTTGATCCATGATTTCTATGATTTGTACCCATGGCCTCATGCAGGAGTTTGACACTTGAATTTGTATGCTAATGACATTACTAGTGTGGAAACATAATCTAGCCATGGTGTTAGAGGCAAGGCCTTTGGAAAATCATTAGGTTTAGATCAGGTTATTAGAATGAAGCCTCCATTATTAAATCCTGATGGATTGTAAGAAGAGGAATAAAGACAAGACACACAGAGATAGTTATTCATATTCCCTGTCTATTGCCTTGTGATGCTATGTGCTGTGTTAGGACTGTTAGCAAGAAGGCTAACACTAGAACTGGAACAATAGCAGTACTGTGTCCCTGAATCTCCAAACCGTGGGCTAGGTAGATCTATTTTCTTTTTATAAAGTTAAACTTTCTCAGATATTTTGTTATAGTAATGAAGAAAAGATGATGAATATAGTCATTAATTCTATTAATAAGGGTAGAACTGTCATGCCCCAATCACCTCCCATATTTTTCAGATCTTAATACTGTAACCTTGGAGATTAAATTTCATCATAAGCTTTTAGTGAGCACAATATTCATTAAAAAAGCATTTCATTGTTTTCCTACTAAATTCATGTTCTTACATGCAAAATACATTTGTTTCATCCCAATAGCTACAAAAGTCTTAACTCCTAATATCAATTCAAATGTCAAGTCTAGATTTTCATCTTAATATCAAAATCAGATATGAATGAGACTAATGATACAATTTATCCTAAGACATTGATTTCTAGCTGTGAACCTATGAAATTCAATGAATTGTGTGCTTATAAAATATAATGAGAGGGCAGGCATAGAAGACATTCATATTCCAAAAGAGAGGTAGGAAAGAATAAAGGAGGGATAGGCCCTGACAATGTACAAAGTTCAACATGGCAAGCAATATTAAATCTTTAGGCTTGAGAATAATCTTTTTTTTTAAATTAAATTTTTATTTAATGAATATAAATTTCCAAAGTACAGCTTATGGGTTACAATGGCTTCCCCCTCACAAAACTTCCCTCCCACCCGCAACCCTCCCCTTTCCGCTCCCTCTCCCCTTCCAATCACATCATGATTCATTTTCAATTCTCTTTATATACAGAAGATCAGTGTAGTATATATTAGGTAACGATTTCAACAGTTTGCCGCCATATAGCAACACATAGTGAAAAAAAAAATACTGTTGGAGTACTAGTTATAGCATTAAATAAGAGTGTACAGCACATTAAAGACAGAGATCCTACATAATATTTTTTTTAAAAAATTAATTAATTTTCTATGCCATTACCAATTTAACACCAGGGTTTTTTTTTTTTTTTCATTTCCAATTATCTTTATATACAGAAGATCGATTCAGTATATAATTAGTAAAGATCACATCAATTTGTACCCACGCAGAAACACAAAGTGTAAAAATACTGTTTCAGTACTAGTTATAGCATCACTGTACATTAGATAACACATTAATCTTTAATTTGATGCCTCACCTTCAGGACATACTGTGGAACTAAGTTGGGTGTCCAAGCCCCCAAGCATCCATATCCCTATGACTTTGTTGGGTGCAGCCCATGTGTTAACTTGTGTGCATTAGAGTTTTATGCCCGTGGCTCTCCCTGGCTAGATTTACATGCTGGTATCTCTGTTGGTTTGGGATCTCAGGAGCAGTGCTGCCCCATGGCTCCGGTAGACATTGCCCTTTTGGAGGCTCTATTCAATGCCCAGTGACCATGGCAATTTTCTTTCTGGAACCCAAGGCTTTTCTGGGCATAAGTGGAGGTAGCTATGCACCCATAGGTTGTATCCTTGGTCCACTATGGAAATAGTACTATGCAAATGCTGTCATAGTTAATTGCTGGTGCCTTCTGGAGGGGCAACTTAAGTCACACTTGGCCTGATGAGTTACAGCTGGGGCAGCAATGAAGAGCTGCATTGGAATATGGTAAACAGAGAAGTGAAATTGTTCCACTCCAATAACCTGAAATTCTGGGCCACTATTTAGCTGGGTAGAACCCAAAAATCTCTGGAGTAACTCTAAGACCATTTTACAAAGCTATGTTGAATAACATCTGATTTCCTTCTATCTATACTGATGTTATCAAATAGTTACTTAGCCATAGCATTAATTTTAAAGTATACTAAAAAAGGAATAGTAATTAAAGCAGCATTATATTGTCATAAAAGCTGATGTATAGAACAATTGAATAGAATAGAGAGTCTGTAAGTATACCCATTCATCTGCAATGAACTGATCTTTGGCAAAGTTCTAATAACATATTGGAGAAAGGACAGTCTTTCAATAATTGCTTCTGGGAAAATCAGATACTCATATGCAAAAGAGTAAACTACACCTATCTCTAACCATGTACAAATTCAGCTAATTATAAAGGCATAACTGTAAGCACCATAACTATGAAACTACTAGAGCAAAACATGGGGAAAACACATTAGGACATCGGAGTTGCCAAGAATATTTTGGTTCAGAACCCCAAAGCACAGTAAACAATAAGAAAAATTACTAAAGCCCTTCTGCACAGCAAAGAAAACAATCTACAAAGTAAAAAAAAAAAACCTATAGAATAGGGAGGAAATATTTGCTATGTGGTCATCTGACAAGGGATTAATAACCAGAATATTTAAGGAACTCAAATGATTCAATAGCAAAACAACCAAAATAATCCAAGTAAATATGGGCAATAGATCTAAAAAGCATTTTTCAAGGGAAGACATACAAATAGCCAACAGCTACATGGAAGAAAAGTTCAGTATCACTAATCATCAGGGAAATGCAAATCCAAACCATGATGATATCATCTCACTTCATTTAGTACATCTATTTTGGAAAACAGTGTTTAGGTTTCTCAAAAAATAGAACTTCCATATGATCCAGCAGTCCCACTACTGGTATATGTTCAAAAGAAAGAAAATCAGTATGTCAAAGAGATATCTGGCATCCATGTGTTGCAGCACTAGTCACAATCAGCAAAAAAAAAAAAAAAAAAAGGAAACAACCTAAATGTCTATCCATGGATTAATGAATAAAGAAAATGGAGTGCGTCAATACTATAGAATCCTATTCAGCCATAAAAATGATGAAATCTTATCATTTATAGTACCATGGATGGAACTTGAGATCATTATGTTAAATAAGTCAGGCAAAAAACATCATGTATCACAAGATCTCATATGTGGAATATAAAAAAATATTGATGTTAGAGAAATTGAGTGTAGAATAGTGGTTACCAGGAGGTAGGGAGACTTACAAGGGAGGAAGTAATAAGGAAAGATTGATTAATGGGCTTACGTTATAGTTAGGAGAAAGAAATTCTGGTGTTTTGTTAAACAGCGGTAACTACATATAAAGATAATACATGTATATGTTATTTAAACAACTCAAATATGGGCTGGCATTGTAGCACAGCAAGTTAAGCCACCGCTTGCAATGCCAGAACCCTATGTCAGGGCCATAGTTTGATTCTGGGCTGCTCCACCTCAACCTTGCCTTCTGCTAGTGTGAGTGGGAAGATAGCAGAAGATGGCCCAAGTCTTTGGGACTCTGCCACCCATGGGGAAGACCAGGATGGAGTTCTGGGCTCCTGGCTTCAGGCTGGCCCTGCCTGGCCATTGCAGCCATTTTTGGAGCAAACAGGTATAAGATCTCCCCCTCCCTCTCCCTCTCCCAGTCACTCTGCCTTTCAAACAAATACTTCTTAAAAACATAGAAAAAGCTCAAAGAAAGTAGTTTAAATGTCTTCACTTTTAATAAAATGTAAATGTTGTTATATCTTAATGTTAGCCGTCGCAAAGCACACCGGACACCGGAGTAAGGGAAAGGGTTTATTGGGGAACACCCTACAGACCAGAGTGAAGGGGTGGTGAAAGAAAAAGAGGAGGAGACTGTAAGAGAGAGACAGAGAGGAGGGAGCAGAGAGAGAGACAAGAGGAGAGAAGCCAAGAGAGGCCAAGAGAGCAGGGAGCAGAGCCAAGAGGGCACGTGTTCAGGAACAGGCCCTTTTAAAACTTTGCAGGAGGGCGGGCTGGGAAGCAGGAGCAGTGAATCCCATTAGGATGGGGGTGGAGCCTGGCTCAGGTAGCTGGGCCATGGGGCCACCTGGCTAAAACAGTGCCAGTGTCCTAACATTCCCCCCTTTTGTTTTTTATAAAGCAGGGTTTGTATGGGGTTACATTAGCTCCAAAAGTCCAGGAGGGGTAGAGGGACCATGATCTGTCTTTAGAGCTACTTCCTGCTGACACGGGGCAATGGAGGTACTCTTCGCTGACATGAGGTGATGTCTCAAGTCGCTGTCTCCTGGGTGGGGAGCCAAGTAAATCCTTGTAGCAGCATTTGGTGGACTGCCTGGTTGTTGAAGGCCTTTGTTCGTTCCATTGTCACCTGCTGTAAACACTTAAACAGACACTGTAGTATAAAAGACAGGCTGAGACTAGTAACCAATGATCACAGGAGTAACATTAACCAAGTAATGAGAGGATTCCATAGAGGAATTTGGGGGGGGGGTGTGTCTCTGGACCCTTGTGGGGACAGTCTGATGGATGTGCTTTAAGCTGATTCCAGCCAAGACTGGGAAAAAAACCAATCATCTTTTCTGGGTATAGGGGTTGTTTGTAGAGAAGTTCTGAACAATCATACAACATTAAGTGGGGTAGAGGACCATCAGTACACACAGGTTGGGAGTAGAGCCATTGGTGGTAGAGTAGAAGCTATGGTTACAAAGGAATGAGGCCCAAGTGGGTTAGACAGGGTCTAGAACAAAGGACAGAGTCATTATTAGAGGAGCTAAGAAAGGTACTGTCTAAGCTACAGATAAGTTCTTTGATTGAGAGCCAAATAGAACCTGACAGAAGGGGCTTGATAATAGTCAGGTGGGCTTTGAGGCCTTGTAAATTATGAGGCCCAGACTCATCTATCTCTTCATATAGCCTACATCCTAAGGGAGGTGTGAACTCCCTGGGGGAAGGCACCCTGTTGACTTCCATTACCTAGCTGGCCTGGGAGGAGAGCTGCCCAGGTCAAGGCAGGTGGCATCTCTAACAAGAAATTTACAGCTCTGCCTGCAGTGTTGCTGATCCTACTTGGCCGTCCCCTCAGTTGCAGTGGTCACTTTGGAAGTTGGGCTGAGTGAAGGGCTTTTCAGCTTAGAGCCAATAAGATCTGTGGCTCTGACCTGGGCATCCTTCGACTCCAGGGCAGGTCCATTTCCAGTGATCCAACTCTTGGCTGGCAGAGCTGCCAGGGCTCTTCACAAGTTGACTTCTGCTGAAGCCCAGGCTTGCAACATTGAAAGCCACTGCAGTGGACTGGCCTGTTGGGTCTCCTTGAGGATCACTGTGCAGAGCTACATTTAATAGGCCTGCCACCTATCTATCTCTACTTTTCTGATGCCTAGCTTTCTGTTCCTCCTGGTTTGTGTTAAAGCAGACCAGAGGATGCAAGTTAAGGGGGTGCTCAAGTCCCATCTCTAATATTCGGTGACCTAAACTAGAAGTCTGTAGTCACAGGCATGTTCTGTAGTAGCTTATGCTGAGGCAGACAATGCCCATGAGGAAAACTATATTTTCACTTTAAAACTTTCTTTCCCTTTGTTTTGAAAGGGAGGTCTTTTCTGTTTACTGTTTACTTTGCTGATGGCGAAGTAAATTTAGCTAAGAAATTATAATTTAAGCTCTTATTTTGCCTATGCTATTACAGAAAAATGTTAGCCATCTCTTTTTTATAGGATCTAAAATTAAATTTTGAATCTTGGAGATTCCTTCATAATAGAATTAGTTTCCTACCTCGAAGAGAAATGAGAAATGAGAACAAGTTGGGCTTAGAATAGAGTAATGAGGGAGCAAGTCCCAGATCACTTACTGACAATAGCAATAGCACATGAAAACTTAGAAAGCAGTTTTACCCATTAGATAACAACTTAAGAAAACATTTACCAGAAGGTCCAATGCCTTCCAAAAATATTAATACATATATTTGGAAACGTCTCTTAAATATCTAACATGATGTAGCTTGTTTAACCAGCAAATTTAAGCACAAACATATAAAATGTTTTTAGTTTCTTTCTGATGGACCCCAAGTTTGGGATTCCAATGTGCTCAGGTGGTCGCCCAAAGACCCAAACCCCAGAATGGTAGATGCAAAAGCAAGAGGATTTTTATTAAGCGTTTACACAAATGGGCTCCCTGTCACCAGAGGCGAAGATAAGCCCAGAGCAGCAGTTACAAGCATCTTTTAAAGGCAAAAACCACAGGATTAACATATTTCGTGGGGTTTGGCTTGATTGGCTAGTTTAAAGGTTACCATGGATACTCATTGGGTCCTTTTAGATGGGGAGTGGCTGCCCCGGGCAGGGGTAAGGGGGCTATTTTCTCAGAATACCCACTGCCCATTAGTCTCCGTGGAACATCTGGGAAGCGCATCTGTGAAACCTGCCTGAGATCAGGCCCAGTTCCTTGTTCTCAGGCTTAGTTCCTTGTTTTTAGTTTGGCAACATTTTTACCCCCAAGCATTAGCAAGTAAAGCTGATGTGTACAGAAGCAAGAGATCTGCAATTAGCTCTTAGCCACACTCGCCATAAAGCACACCAAACACCAGAGTAAGGGTCCCTCATTTCCACCAAACAAATTAAAACATCTGATACAGAGATTCAGGTCACATGAATTAAAATATATCTGAATAATTTTAGTTGTTTAAATTTATGGACAATCTTATTTAAGCCAATAAAAATAAAACTCTTAAATTTACCCATGTAGACATACAGTATGTATACACATATAACATAATAGACCAATATAACAGTTTTAATAGCTTTTTTAAAAAAAAATTACCAATTGATTTCAATTACTTTTTGTTTTTAGTAACCTCAGTTAACCATACTTTCTTTCAGTTGGTACCTTTAATACATTATTGGCTTTATTTGTTTACAGAGCCATCCCAAAATACTGAATACAATAGAAGTGGCTGGAAAAAGTTCCATCAGAACCTATAGGAGGACAGCTAAACACAGAACCAACAACGCTTTAGTTTTATGAGCAACAAATCTGATAATTAAAACTGTGGATGACAAGACTTTAAGTTGCCACATTTAAAATTATAAACTTATTGACCAACAAGAGGCACTTGCTTACTTCACAGTATTTTTGAAAGCACCTGTAGGATTTTACAAAGCATTTAACCCTTTAGGCCTCTGGGGCTTTCTCATTATGACAACTATCATGTCTATTAACACAAGATTATTAGACTTTCTAAACTTTGATTTTTTGAGCCTGTCAAGAATGTCAAGAAGGCTCAAAATGCAACATATTTGGTTGAAATAAGATTCCTTAAAATCATGACATAATATAGACCAAATTTGATCATTGTTACAAGGTGATTATTTAAATGTTTGAAAATAAGCACATATTTAAATAACCCATAGCTCTTAATAAACAATTAGAATTTAACAGACATCAAGCATATACTAGATTAACATTGCTTTAACAGAGAATCCGCTTTTAATTTTACAGTAAAGAGGAATAGATTAGTATACTTGTGATGTTTGCTACCTGCCAATGTCCTTGATTTACATTTTAAAATAATCTGCTTAAAATTTCCAGAATAAGATTAAGGTAACACATCGAATTTTAGTCCGAGTTACTTTAAACAGTGTTTAACTATTTTTATACAGTTTATAAACTAACCCAAATAGTTTTTATAGAATATAACATGTTGAGTATACAAAAGTTTTACCCAATTTAAATTAGCAGTTACACCTAAATGACTTAGGATGCTGATATATTTTTATCTGAATTTAATTAAAATTGCATTCATCTAAGACAAGTACTAATTACCCATTGCTGTTTCATTGAGCACTGATTACCCAGAAACCTGTTAAAATAAATTGCAAAATAAGTTCAACATTTTCTAAGGCAATAGTTTCAAAGGTAGTGGTATTCCTAAATTTAAAGAAAAATTAGCTACAGTGAGCCAGATCCAAGCAGGAAACCTGATTCTCCTGTCTGGCTTGCTCAAGCTAAAACAAAGAGCCATCAGAAGGGTGGGATACCTAATTTGTTTCTCAATAAGCAGGGAGCCCAAAAGGATGAGACTACCATTCCCTTGCTATTCTTATGGTAAGACTGGGACAAAAGATCAGTTGGAAACCATGGAGACCACCATTCCCAAACCATAAGACAGAGATAGTAGACTTTGTGCCCTGACTGGTTCTGAGATAAAGAATCCCTAGGTGGGAGGGGGCGATACAGTGAGTGGGGGTAGGAGCTAAGGAGGAAGCACAAGTGGGCAGAGAATTGCCTTGAGGAATAGATGAGCAAGGGATTTCAGATAAGACAGAAGAGGTTGACATTGCCCCCTGGAATTTGGCAGGAGGGGGAGGTGAAGACTCAGCTGCTGCATGGGGGATAATGGCGCCGGATCTTCAGCCGCTGAGGCCTCAGGAGGCGGCTGAGCCAGTGCTTGTAGATTGGAGCAATAAGGAGGAAGTTAATCTGCAGGATCAAAGGAGGTTGTAGTATTGGCGGTACCAAGGTTAGAGGTAGAAAATGAGATTTTCTGCTCAGGCCTCTGACCCCTAGTGAGAGTCTTGGAGACCAGAAGGACCTGAGCAGGAGAGCAAGAAGTACACAGGGTAGGTTTAGTTCAAAGATAGGAAAAGGATGGAATCCCCTTCCATTTTCCTGAACGCTCACCGAAGTGATAAAGATGTTATCAGGATCAAACTACTCCGACTTCGGATTCCACATGGCCAAATGCCCCACCATGGAGGGGCCGCTTTTGAGGGCTGGGGCCCATTTGAGAGGGACCATCAGACGGAACGCGGTTAGAGAAAAGTTCCCATTGCGACCTGTAGAGTCAGATCCGTGGATTGCAAGCGTCCTTGCATCCCGGCTGTCTGACTAGCGAGAGAATATGGGAGCAGAAGGTGGGGTCGTCACCCAAGAGCCCACTGGAGCCCAGGGCCTCACCTGTAAGGAGGCGAACAGAGAAGGAGTCATCACTCGCACCCACTGTTGCCTGGACAGTGTCCGTAGAGGCTAAAGGCCTTAAGTAGGAGTTGTGGTGTCTAGCACTACGACCTTGGACGCAAGTAGCAGATGAATGTAGATGAGAGTAGACCACAACTCAGTAGACAAGTAGACTCGCCGTGAGAGCTTCCTGTTCCATGTCTTACTTACCTCAATATTTGGAAGGCCTATGTGTGGATGGAGATCGCAGAGCGTTCGGTGGTTTGGAAAGAGTTCCGGAGGTGTGCTTTGCGACTGGCAGAAATCCAGGACCCCAGAGCACTGGAGGACGCTGAATTACCATTATGAGGCTATCCGAGTCATGGCACCAATGTTATATCTTAATGTTAGCCGTTGCAAAGCACACCAGACACCGGAGTAAGGGAAAGGGTTTATTGGGGAACACCCTACAGACCGGAGTGAAGGGGCGGTGAAGGAAAAAGAGTAGGAGACTGTAAGAGACAGAGAGGAGAGAAAAGAGAGATGAGCGGAGGAGAGAAGCTAAGAGAGGCCAAGAGAGCAGGGAGCAGAGCCAAGAGGGCACTTGTTCAGGAACAGGCCCTTTTAAAACTTTGCAGGAGGGTGGGCAGGGAAGCAGGAGCAGTGAATCCCATTAGGATGGGGGTGGAGCCTGGCTCAGGTAGCTGGGCCATGGGGCCACCTGGCTAAAACCATGCCAGTGTCCTAACAAATGTGTCAGGAGATATTACATAGTATATATGTATGTCAAAACATCATCATCCAATAATATGGTATCACATAAGTATGTACAATTTCTATGTAAGTTAAAATAAAAGATACTAGATTTGAGTGTACATATCTTTAAATACTAGGTATACAGTTTAGCCTTTGCAGCACTTCTGTGCCATTTAAAATACCTATTTGTTCCAGATCTCTAATTCTTTCATAGTAAGCTACATTTTATTTCTATTATGGTATAGTAAATATAGAGGCATATAGTTTGTTTTAGATTATTATCTAGTTCACATGTTTTCCTCATAATTCCATTTTTATTAATAATGTTGTCCCACCGTTCTTATTTTGTTTTTTGTTGCTTTTTTAAAAAAGATTTATTTATTTACTTGAAAGTCAGAATCACACAGAGAGAGGAGAGGCAGAGAGAGAGGGGGGTTTTCCATCACCTGGTTCACTCTCCAAATGGCCTCAATGGCTAGAGCTGTGCTGATCTGAACCCAGGAGCCAGGAGCTTCTTCCAGGTCTCCCATGTGGGTGTAGGGGCCCAAGGACTTGGGTCATCTTCTACTGCTTTCCCAGGCCATAGCAGGGAGCTGGATAGGAAGTGGAGCAGCAGGGACTCAAACTGGCACCCATATGGAATACCAGCACTTCAGGCGGAGGCTTTATCTACTATGCCAGCAGTGCCGCCCCCTACCCCCACTGTTTTTCAACAAAATTTCATTTGGGAAACCAAGATTTTGCTCTGTTCTGATGTATAATATATAATTACAGCTATACTATATGCTAGAAAGTGACTACATAAAATGAGATTTCAAAAATTGGATTTAGATGTAAATATTAATTTACACAGAAAAAGTCATGATTAGGTAAGGACCAGTCAATTGAATTTCACAAAGTAAACACACAAATTACCATCAAGCACACCAATAGGTAGAATGTTGCCAATATTCGAAGACACCAATCTATTTCCAACGAACCCTCATTCCCAAAGTAATCACTCCTTCAACCTTTAACAGTTTAGATAAGATATACAGAGAGAAAGATTTAAAATGTATGTATTTAATAGGAAGAATGAGAAACAGAAAGTTAGAGAAAGATCTTCCATCTACTGGTTGACATAATCCTCAAATATTTTCCATTTTATACCTTCTTGCTATTGTTGTTCTGATAGCCAATATGAATTTAGATTTTAATTCCATGCTTAGTTTTTTCTTGTAAAATTCATTCCTGCAAGTCCTTATTTGCATCATATATCAGTTTTATTTTGTCTGACAGAATCTTCCCTCAATATTTCCTTTAACAGAGGTCTGCTGACAATGAATTGTGTGTTTTTGTCTCAGAAAGGTATTGTTTTGACATCATTTCAGATATCACCTTTTTAAGATATATAATTTACATATCGTGAATTGAAAAAATCTAAATGTATAATTTTATGGCTTATAATAGACCCCCCCCATTTCCCAAGGTAGCCACCTTTCTGATGTGTATCATCACATCTGACTTTTGTATGTTTTTAAACATTCAGATACATGGGAACATGTAGTAACTACTCTTTTGTGTTGGCTTTCATGACACAAACATTATTTTGTTATTGACCCATGTTGTTGCATTTTCAAATAGTTTTATATTTCATTAGTGAGTAGTCTTACAGAATATGCATATATCATATTATACATCCTCTTCTTTATGGACAATTGTCATTGATTCCTTGTTATAGCTACTGTTAAATTAAAATCTGAAATTCTTGTTTAACTCTCTCTGTAGACATACTTTTTCACTGGGGAATAGAACTAAGAGTAGAAATGCTGGGTGACAGGATAGTGATAGGTTGAACTTTTTTGAAAAATTGCAAGCTCTGTTTGCAAAAGTGGTTTATACCATTTATACTCATACCAGCAATGTATGATTATTCAGATTATTATGTGCCATCACTCATTCTGGGAATTTTAGCTCTTCTATTGAGTGTGAAGAGCTCTTCTGTGGTTTATGCTGAATACCATTTCATGTTTTAATTAGCTATTATTTGTATTCTGTTAAAATTCTAGTAAGAAATATTGCCTTGTTGTCAGTATTTAGCCTAGCAATTAAGACACACACATGTCACATCATAGTACCTGGGTTCAATATCCAGATCCTGACTGGAGCTTTCCCCGGGCACGAACACTGGAAGTCAGCAGTAATGACTGTGATTGTGTTCCTGCCACTCCAATAAGATACCTGGATTGAGTTCCTGACCCTCAGCTTCAGTTCCTGCTGGGGCCTTTGCAGGCATTTAGACAGTGAAGAAACAGATCGGAGCTCTGTCCTTCTCTCTCTTTGCATGTCAAATAAATACATAAATACAAGTTTGAAAAAGGATGTGTTACCTATTTTTATTTAAGCATATATATATATAATCTTTATTATTGATTTGTATTATTATTTACATATTCTGAATACAACTTCTTTGTCAGATTTATGTATTATGTTATCTCCATGTCTGTGGTCTGCCTTTTAATTTTCTTCAGAGAGCACCATCTAAAGACTAAAATGTTTTAATTGTGATAACTACAATATATGAATTTTTGTTTTAATGATTACTATTCTTTGTGTCCTGTTTAAGAAATCTTTGCAGGAGTTTGCATTGTGGCATAGTGGATAGTCACTGCTTATAACACTGGCATACCATGATTTGAGTCCCAGCTGCTCCACTTCCATTCAGCTCCCTGCTAATATTGCTGGGAAAGCAGAAGAAGATGACCCAAATGCCTGGGCCTTTGCCACCCACATGGGAAACTTGGATGTAGTCCTGGTTTCTGGCTTCAGCTTGAGCCAGACCTGGCTATTGTTGGCATTTGGGGAGTGAACCAGCAGATGGAAAATTCTCTACCTGTCTCTCTCTAAATCTCCCCCCTTAACCCATCAATCATTGACATAAGATTTCAGAGTTTAAACACTGCGTGAATTTGGGGAGCCAAATGCTGTCCAATACACAACAGGGCATCAAAGCAAATATAGTAAAATGTAAATAATTGATGGATTTATGTGAAGGTTATAAAAACATTCAGTGTGTAATCTCATTTTTATAAATTCTGAATTTTCATAATATAAATAAACTGACATATTCAAGAAAGACTTTGAAATTTTGAATTTCCAGAAAACAAATTGCAGAATTAAGTGAATCAAACCAACTAAATCTCTTGTAACTGCAATTCTATTCTGTACTTTTGTGAAATTAGCTTTAATATCTATTCTTTCATTTACTATAATACTATTCACAATAGTCAGGATATGAAACAAACTTCTATTTATGTATCATTTGTTCCATGAGGATGATGAAAACTATGTTCAGATCCTTACCTTTTTGGCTCTGAATTATGAATTTATAAATTCTTATAGAGGAACAAGCAGTGCTGAATGTTGTTTTACCTCTTGGTTTCCCTTCTCTTTGAAATATTTTACCCTCAAATGCTGCCTTTATTTGTAGCTTTTTGATGGTTTCAAACAGTTTTAATTTTAAAAAAATCAGTTTTTCAAGAAGTTCCAAAAACAACCCAGAGAAATACAGTGCTCCCTTCATCCAGTTTCCTTCAGTGGCTACAGTCTGCTTAGCTGAAATATAAAAATCAAAATACTGACACTAGTAAAATATGTGTATGTAGTTCTAGGCCATTATATTCTATGTTTAGATCCATGTAAAATGCATTTGCAATCAAGAGTCAGAGTTCCATATTTATAAGGTATTTTAAATTATTTGTTCATTTATTTCAATCTACTTGGAAGGCAGAACAATAGTGCATGTGTGACAAAGAGAGACAGAGACAGAGAGAGAAATTGATCTTCCATCCACTAGTTCACTCCCCAAATGCATACAACAGCCAGGCCAGGCTGGAGGCAGGAACTCCATATGGATCTCCCAGCCAGGTGTCAGGAACCAGGAGTACTTAGGCCATCATCTGCAGCCTCCCAGGATGCATAAACAGGAAGTTGGAGCAGAAGCAGAGCAGAGGGGACTCAAATCAACACTCTGAAAAGGAATGTGAACATTCCAAACTGCAAGTTAACCCACTGTACCACAACACCTGCCCCTTGAGTATTTTAAAAATATTTATCTTTTCCATTGGTTTTATAAGTTTTCTTTTCTAATTCCAGGCAATCCATCATGTCAGAAGAGTCCTAAAGTTAGCTTTTTAATGTTTATTTTTCATATCTATATTAGAGTCTTTTTGACTCTGATATCACATATATCATGTGGAATTTTAAGACAAAATTTACAGGATCCCCCACGGTGCCTGTTGTGGAGGTGGATAAGTGATGGGAAGACAAAAAAAATTGGATGATATTTATAAAATGCTTTCTGTAGTCATAGCTACAAATTCATTATGGAAATGCACTTGAGCCAAAACTGTGCTTTTTCATTACCTACGTGGCAGAGATCTAGCTTAATTTATTGTTTTAATAGATTCAAGCTACTTGTATCATGGTTGGCTCATATTTGGGCAGTTTTATCTCTGCATATAAAAAAGGTTCCTAAATATTTCTAATATCCCAGCATTTAAGTTACTTTAGGTACAGATTCAGGTTAAAGAATATGGTTTATGATAAATATGATGAATAGACATTAGTGGTTACTCAGAAGAGTATTGCTGCTTGGCAGTACATTCTTTTGGAACCGATTCTTTTACAAATGGTTTAAATGTGAAAAGACAACATTTCAGTTGAAAAATGTCACAGACAGCCTGGGGGTTGGTTCAAGTGACTGGTGAATTAGAATGTTGTTAACTATAAGGATATACTAAAGTCTATGACATTGTATAATAATGAAAAAATAGAAGGAGGAAGGAAAGCTGATAAAAAGTAGAGATAGCATAAGGTATGAAAACCGTTTCAGAGGCATATAAATAATTTAAAGTGTTTTTGTCTTGTTTTCAAGTTTTTTATTTATGTACTTATTTGAAGGGGATGGGGAGAAAGAGAATCTTCTATCTACTGCTGCACTCCCTATATGTCCACAATAGCCAGGGTTTGTTCATGCTGAAGCCAGGAGCATGGATTTCCATCCAGGTCCCCCACATGAGTGGCAGGAATCTGAGTATTTGGACAATCATCTTCTGTCTCCCAAGACTTTTTCATATTTTTAAAATGTGATTGTCAAATAAAAACAAATCAAAATTTAGATGAGAAGCTATTTTTTTTTTTTCAAAAGAAAACCTGTTGCAATAGGGAGAATGCTCTGAATTCAGAAATTAGCAAGTGTGCCAAAAGCAAAGAGAAAAAGCTATTCTTGGGGCTGGCATTGTGGCATAGCTGGTAAAATTGCCGCCTTTGGCACCAGCATCCTATATGGGTCCTAGTTCAAGTTCTGGATACTCCACTTCCGATCCAGCTCTCTGGTATGGCCTGAGAAAGCAACAGAAGATGGACCAAGTTCTTGAGCCCCTGCCCCCACATGGGAGACCATAAGAAGCTCCTGGCTCTTGGCTTCAGCCTGGCCCAGCCCTGGTTGTTGCATCTATCTGAGGAGTGAGCCAGTAGATGGAAGAGCACTCTCACTCTCTCTCTCTCTCTCTCTCTCTCTTTCTCTTTCTCTCTCACTCTCGCTCTCGCTCTCTCTGTAACTGACTATCAAATAAATAGATCTTTTAAAAAATACATTTTTTTTAAAAAAAATATTCATTTGTCTTCATTTTGACCAAGATGACTTTCCAAAATTACCTTAACTTGAAGAATTTTTTTAATGATTTAGTAAGTATTAGTATTTCTAGGAAAAAAAAGAGGTCAGCTTAGTGCATATTTCTGGGCAATAAGATTTGCTACATCATGTAGTCATTTTCTATAGTATCTTTCAAGGGAACTTAGTTAAATACTTTCAAAGCAAACTTTCAGTCATCATTTTGTAGAGTTTGTAAATGAATTATTCAGGACTCAGTATTTCAGAATATCTATTATTTCACACTCAACAGAATTGCTGTGTGCACGATATGCACTTCCATCCGAGGAATGCAATAATAGTTTGGAGAGGATGTGCCATATTAACATTTAGATAGGTATCATGGGAAAAGCAAAGCTTAAATTTACCTAGTGTGGAGAAAAGGGAGGAAAGGTTTTGGATAAATCTTATCAGACTCACCACAAGTCCATCAATTCACTCAGCTTGGGGGAGTGATGTTGCTTTTCAAGCTTTCATGAAAAGAGTTTCTGATTTGTAAAGGAGGCAAATTTATTTATGTAAATTGACTACTTGGCAGTAATTCTTCTTTTAGTGTTGACTAGTTCCACCTTTGATAAAATAGATCTAATTTCATTTGCATTAAAATATAATGAAAACATATTTTTGAATTTAATAATTTTTGCCTGAGTTTGATAGAAGCATTAAAGGTATTAGCTATGGAGTTCTGCTATTAAATATTGCTTTTGTTTTAATTAGACTAAGAACACCTAGCTGGCCAAATATTTTTCTACAGTTTATGAAAAAATTATTTGGTAAAAGAAATGATAATTTGCACAAAGGTTTATTCAATTGGACTCTCATGTTTATCTTATTTTCAAATTACTTTCACATCTAAGCATTTCTATATTATTTAAATGTTGATATACTTCATTTTGCATAACTTATTCATTTTCCTGAAAGGAACATGTAGCAAATATAAATTTAGGTCTTACAATAAAAAATGGAAAGAGAAAACTGACGTCCTGAATTTTTCCTCTACTTTTTCTATCAGAAGGCTCCCTTTAAAAATTTGTTTTCACTCATAGATCTTTTATTTTTATACTAACTGCCTATGTAAATATCAGTGTTTTTGCTCATTTAGTATGGCTTCTATGATAAAGCCTAGCCCAGCCGGTGCTGCGGCTCAATAGGCTAATCTTCTGCCTTGCAGCGCCGGCACACCGGATTCTAGTCCCGGTCGGGGCACCGGATTCTATCCCGGTTGCCCCTCTTCCAGGCCAGCTCTCTGCTATGACCTGGGAGTGCAGTGGAGGATGGCCTAAGTGCTTGGGCCCTGCACCACATGGGAGACCAGGATAAGCACCTGGCTCCTGCCTTTGGATCTGCGCAGTGCGCCGGCCGCAGCAGCCATTGCAGGGTGAACCAACGGCAAAGGAAGACCTTTTTCTCTTTCTCTCTCTCTCTCACTGTCCACTCTGCCCGTCAAAAAAAAAAAAAAAAAAAAAAAAAAAATCCTAGACCTTCCTGAGGAAGTAGCATTTAACTGAAACTCTTCTGCAAAAACTTAATACTAAGCAACCATTTTCCATTTAACCTAAAGGGAGAAATATGTGTGAAAATTAAGAAAGAAACCCAAATACAAAAGGCTTTAGACTCACTAGTTGCAAAGCTGCCTCTCATTTCCTGCCTAGCTTCAGTTCCTGACTCCCTCTTCCACTTACAAATTATGTGTTTCAATTGACAAGTCAAAGGCGACAAACAATTTTCTTATCATCAAAGGCATGTCTATTGGGGCAAAATAATTAGAATATCTATGCACAAACAAGAAAAGATGGCTTGCATGAATTCAGAGTGCTGAAACAATGTAGCTACAGTTTAGAGTCCTGTAAACATAGTTAATTAAAATATTAAAAAATATAGGATTTACAAACTCTTAATTTCCTTGACAGTACTGCCACACCTGTCTGTCAACTTCAGTCTGCACTTTATTAAATGGCCAGCAAAGAAGTATTGATTATAGTTTAAATATGATCTGATATCAAATAATTCTGGTTGATTCCATATAACTGGAAATTCTACTATCGTCAACTTTAAATCTATTAATCAACATTCATGTTCCCTTTTATTGCTGTATATATATATTTTAAAAAATTTTTAAAATTTTATTTAATGAATATAAATTTCCAATGTACAGCTTATGGATTATAATGGCTCCCCCCGCGATAACTTCCCTCCCACCCACAACCCTCCCCTTTCCCACTCCCTCTCCCCTTCCATTCACATCAAGATTCATTTTCAATTCTCTTTATATACAGAAGGTCAGTTTAGTATATATTAAGTAAAGATTTCAATAGTTTGCACCCACATAGCAACACAAAGTGAAAAATACTGTATGAGTACTAGTTATAGCAGCACATTAAGGACAGAGATCCTACATGATATTTTTAAAAATTGATTAATTTTCTATGCAATGTCCAATTTAAAACCAAGTTTGTTTTTTTTTTTTCATTTTCAATTATCTTTATATACCGAAGATCAATTCAGTATATACTAAGTAAAGATTTCATCAGTTTGTACCCACACAGACACACAAAGTGTAAAAATACTGTTTCAGTACTAGTTATAGTATTACTTCACATTGGACAACACATTAAGGACAGATCCCACATGAGACGTAAGTACACAGTGACTCCTGTTGTTGATTTAACAATTTGACACTCTTGTTTATGGCGTCAGTAATCTCCCTAGGCTCTAGTCATGAGTTGCCAAGGCTATGGAAGCCTTTAGGGTTTGCTGACTTCGATCTTATTCCCACAGGGTCATAGGCAAAGTGGAAGTTCTCTCCTCCCTTCAGAGAAAGGTACCTCCTTCTTTGATGGCCCCTTTCTTTCCACTGGGATCTCACTTACAGAGATCTTTCATTTAGGTCTTTTTTTTTCTTTCCCAGAGTGTCTTGGCTTTCCATGCCTGAAATACTCTCATGGGCTTTTCAGCTGGATCCGAATGCCTTAAGGGCTGATTCTGAGGCCAGAGTGCTATTTAGGGAGGAGATATACAGTTCAGCACATGCTCAATCGAACTTGTCCCAAATGGTGGAGTTAGAAAAGTGCCAGGGGATTCCAATGCAATCCCATCAAGGTGGCATGTACCAATGCCATCTCACTAGTCCAAGTGATCAACTTCAGTTCACAATTGATCACACTGATAGGTCTAAGAGTCAAAGGGATCACACAAACAATACTAGTGTCTGCGAATACTAACTGAAAGAATCAAAAAGGGATTTAACGATCCAACATGAGAAGCGGGATACACACCAGACTCATAGAATGGCAGATGTCCTAAATATTTTTTTTAAAATTTAAAATATTTTTACCATTATGTAAATTTAATCTAAATTTACTTTGCTGTTTAAAGTTCCTGTCATTTTTATGTGCAGAACTGGTTAATGTTTGCATGTAGAATGGAAATCCATTTCAAAGAAATATGTTGGTATAGTGATTGCAAAATAATATCAAATGAAATTCACTAATAACTAAAATATTTGAAACATACATCATCCTGTACATCAAAATTCGTAGCAAAATAAGAAAATATTAATTTGATAACTGTATCAACCTAAACAAAAGTCATATTTAAGAGTAACATATTAATAAGTATCCAAATCAGGAATAAAAAAATCAGTGCTATTAGTTATTATTTAAGATCAGAAGGTACCAATACTTTAAGAAAAGAATAAATATAAATCTTGCAATGACTTATGCAAAATTGAAATTGTTTTCAAATGATTTATCTGATTTCAAAATTGCTATTGTACTAGAATTGTCCAATACAATCCGTTTTTAAATATTGTATTCTAATCAGAAAAGTAAAGATACATATTAAAATATTATCAAGAAGTATAATTTTATTTTGAAGTTATTAAAGCAAGTCTGGTTTGCTTGGCTTTCTTTTCCCATCCTTTATCATATACTGTTTCACTATGTGATGCTCTTCACTGTGTTATGATAACACAAGAAAGCCCTGGTGCTGGCACCATGCTTTTGTACTTACCAGCATCCAGAACTGTGAGAGATAAATTTCTTTCCTTTATAAATTACCCAGTCTGTGGTATTTTGTTATAGGAACAGAAAATGGATTAATACAATTAGATTACTTTAAAATGTCTCCTGAACTATATTTATACTGAGCTCTGTATCCTTGTCGTTTCTAAACTTCATACTTTATTCTTTGTTTTTATCTCTGGTTAAATCTTAGATTCTTACTCATATTTCAGAAAGAAATGCTTATTATTATTTAGAATTGATTTTCTACGCTATTGTGTAGGCAGTATGTTTCTTGATAGTCTGGTTATTTCATTGGGAAGACTGAATGGAAGCCTTTTTCTGGGGGTGGGAATAGACATTTCAAATGACAAGCTTCAGCTTAAGATGCCTGTGTGGAGAGCCGAAATATTAGAACTGGGTTCCCCAGATGCCAGGCTGGGGAATGTTTTACTTCAGATTTCAAACCCCATATGCAAAAGTTTAACTCTATACATTGAGATAGACAATTTAATTTTGGTGTGTACCTGTATCTATGTGTCTGCATTTTGAACGAGAGGAAAGAAGCAAGGAAATACTCATCCTATCTCTATGTGAACAAGTAGGATAAGATTGAATGAGGGTGGAGACCTGGGCAGTTTTTATGTAGATGCTCATTAATATTAACACCCTCATATCCTCACTTCTGACCATCCTGCTATGAGGAGGAATTAAGCAAAATATGATAATGATGGAAAACTGTGCCCAACTGAGCCATTCAAATGAATACTTCCTTAACTTTGTATACATGCTGACTTTAGGAATAGATCTTAGTGGAATTTTCCCACATAGATCAACTTCTTCTACCGTTGCTGACATATTCATGCATTCAGAACCATGTTTACACGTCAAGAGAGCAATCTGCTCTAGTTTTCATGTTTTAGATGACCCCTTATCACAAACACACAAAGAATTAAACATATTAAAGTATGTACAGGAACTTCTATCATTTAATATCTGGCACCGAAAACTAAAAATCTAATAAAGCTCTCTTGTGGCTAACATTATTCAGCTCCAGGTAAAGTACTTTTTCACCTATCTTGCCCTATATCCAACTGTGTGCAAATAACCAAAGATTTTTATGTATTAAATAAAGACAATGCTTTAGGATATAAGAAACATTTCACAGGATTATGTAACAGGAAACACAAATTGTTCTGTTTTTTTTTTTTTCTTTTTCTCTCAGATAACATGAATTCAATACATTCTTGCTTAAGGAAGCATTATTTTCCAGTAGTGCCAAGCATCCATTTCCTTGATGTTTTCATGATTCCAGAAAATTCTGTATTGTTTTCATAACCATTGTGCAGTGCAGTTTATAAAAACTTTCCTGCATTTAAAATTCATATTCCTTTTAAATGTACATATATGTAGATCAAACTGTGTTAGGCATGAAGTATGATAAATTGTTTACATTGTCACTTAGATGGATATTGAAAGCTATAATTGTAAATAGTTTCATAATTATAACAATATCTACATGATAAATTTTCACATTTTAGCAAGGTTAATTTTTAAAATTATCTTTAAAATTTTTGAAGACTATGCAAGAAAAGTAACTTTTGAAAGCACATATGAAAATAAATACATTTTAATATATTTAATTTTATGCATGTATAAGTTCAAGATTTTTCATTTGAATATATTGCATTTTTATATTCTAACTTTTTTTCCATGCAAATTGTTGAAACCTTTGTATAGAGTTGGTCTACTGTGTATAAAGTTAGTTGAAAATGGATCTTAGTGGAGAATAGGGACTGGGAATGGGAGAGGGAAGAGGAGGAGGATGGGAGGGCAGGTTTGTTGGGAAGAATCACTGTTTTCCTAAAGTTTTACTTATGAAATGTATTAAGTTTGTATTCCTTAAATAAAATGTTTCTTTGGGGGAAAATTTTAATTATTCGAAAGGCAGAGTTATAAGGATAGAGGGAGAGACAGAGAGAGAGAGAGAGAGAGAGAGAGAGCTATTATTAGCTGGTTCAGTTCCTTTTTTTAAAAGATTTATTTTTATTTATTTGAAAGACAGAGTTACAGAGAGAGCTAGAGACAGAGAGAGAGGTCTTGCATCTGCTGGTTCACTCCCCAGATGGCCACAACAGTAGGAGCTGTGCCTATCTGAAGCCAGGAGCTTCTTCTGGGTCTCCCACATGGGTGCAGGACCCAAGGACTTGGGCCTTTTTCTACTGCTTTACCAGGCCACAGCAGAGAGCTGGATCGGAAGAGGAGCAACTGGGACTAGTACCGGTGCCCATATGGGATGCCAGTGTTTCAGGCCAGAGCTTTAACCCGCTGTGCCACAGCACAGGCCCCAACTGGTTCAGTTCTTAAATGGCCACAACAGCCAGGACTGGGCCAGGCCAAAGCCAGGAACCAGGAGCTCCTTCTGGGTCTCCCATGTGGGTGCAGATGCTCAAGTATTTGGGCCATTTTCCGCTGGTTTCTCAGGCACATTAACAGGGAAATGTATTGGAAGTGGAGCAGTCGGAATTTGAACCAGTATTCATATAGTTGAACCAGTGTTGTAGGCAGGGGCTTAACCCCCCTGTGCCCTAAATCCAGCCCCATTTTAATCTTATAGCATACTATCAATAGTGCAAACTTTTATAAAAATATTTATTGTAACAACATGAAAATCAAGGAAATATAAATTCTATGGGATGAATATTCATAAATTATGAATTATGTACATCAGCATGTTCTTCATCCAGATGTCACTGGATAATCAATAAAAAATAAGAAGCATGTATTAATATATTAAATTCATTTTTAATATTTTTCCAAAAATCAATCACATGAAAACTTAGCTCAACCATACTTTTAACTGTTCAAGGCAGTTCAATATATTCCTTGTTCTTTTGATAGATTGCTAACTTGATGTGGAACTCTTATACTCTTGCTGGGCCACAAAATTGTTAAGGGTATTTCCAGGCTCCCATTTGATTTCTCATTTGAAAGATGTGTTCAAATCTCTTCAATCTTTTTTTCTTACTCTTTGTACTTCAGATATTTCATCATGATAATTTTAGAAATATCACATAAAAATAATTGTGCCCAGCCTTTGGTAAAATATTTTCATTTCCAAAATAAATGCTTTTTAGCCTCTGTTAATTTTTTGCCTGATCTTCAACCTCTCTGTGATCCTTGATTCCAGTCTTCCCTCTCAGTTAGACCTAGTGCTCAGATTTGAGTAAGTTTCAGTGAGAGCTAGAAGCTAAAACTGCAAATATCTGTTAAGGAATGAAAGGCTGAGAAGTAGCCTGCCTAAGACATCAGAAAAGAATTAGCACACTCAGTAAGTGCTGAGTCCTTGTCAAAAGAGCTTGACAGAGTATGTCAACAAGATGGTTGGTGGGAAATAAATTTAAATGCTAGCTGCAATCATATTGTCAAAAACTAAGGCAATCTATTGCCATCAAGGAACTTGCATTTCAGTCACTGTAAGGGCTCATAAAATTAGTCCCTTTGACCCTGAGTTCTGTTTTGACATGTCATTCAGAGTACTAAGATAAGGACTTGATATAGGAAGAAATGATAATGTTTGCTGCTTGATTAATGGAGAATATATGACAAGAAGATTATAATAACTCAGAAAATAAAAACAAAAAGGGCAAAATTCTAGTAGTTTGCAATATCTAAAGCTTGACATATAAGAAGAGTGTCTTGCCTTGCCTTGGTATTCAATCACTAGCTCCTTATCAACCCTGAAGAGTAGAAGAGAGTATAAATAACTTATATTTTATTTAAACTTGACTGTAGAATGTCCTTTTTCCTGACTCAAATACCAATATGACCAGCTTGAAGTTTTCATTTTTCTTTGGTGAAAAAAACTTGTAAGAAAGGTCAGTTTGTTTCTTAAAAAAATGTTTATTCATTTTGAAAGATTTACAGAGAGAGAAGGAGAGATCAATAGAGAGATCTTCCATGTGCTGGTTCACTCTCAAGATGACCACAACATTCAGCGCTGGGTGAAGGCAAAGCCAGGAGCCAAGAGCCCCATTCGGGTCTCCCACATGGATGACAGAGTCCCGAAGACTCAGGCCATCTTCCATTTTGTCTCACAGGCCACTATCAGGGAGATAGTTTGGAAATGGAGCAGAAGGAAGACAAACCAGCACCCACATAGGATATGGGTTTCACAGGTGGAGGCCCCACCTGCTATGACACAATGACAGCCCCAGACGGTTCCTTTTTAATACATCATAGCATTTCTGTTATGCTGATGTCACTGTAGTTTTTTTGTTTGTTTGTTTTTTCATAATAGATTATAAGCTCTGTAAAGGCTAGGACCATGTTTGTTTTGTTGTACATTCATCACTATTTTCCCATGTATATATTTCCACATTTTTAAGGTTACTATTTTGTAGAATTAGTGGCCTGGGGCTACTTTGATAATATATTCAAAAGGATAGATAATCTATTGTTCAAACTCAGCAATGTTGTTTTGAGGGCCTATTCTAGGCACAGTGTTCCTGGATACAAGAAATATATGAGAACAGTAAAAAATAATGCAAAGTTTTATTATCTGCTATCAAATGAACAAAACATTCAGTCCCAATCACTCTTGAGTAAGAAATGCAAACATACTAATAGTTGTCTTTCGTAGTATTTATTTAGTAAACAAAATCACATCTTAATTTGCTTTGAGTTTCTGAGTTTTCAGCTACGATAAATTGAATTTTGGATCCAAAATTTTAATAATAAAGGTGGTTCATCTGCATAGATATTTATAGAGACCATAGAAGGAACTGTTACTTTAAAGTCATATCATTGTTTTAATTATACACTGGAACTAGAACAAAACTTCATCTCTTTTTAAAGAACAAGATTCTCATAGGAGCAGCTCTCTGGAATTATTTCACAATTATTTTATTTCTCAGAAATTACAACACAAAAAGCAAAACACACATTTTAAAAAATACAGGTGGCCAAAGCAGAAATTTATAGCACTGTACAATAAAGAGTTGACATTTCTTCCTGCATTCCAAAGGGTACTTTCTCGGAAAGTCAAACAAACATGCAAATCATCCAAGATCTGTTTGTTTTAAATAAAAGCTGAAGAAAGGTCATTATATTATACATAATGCATTAGAGGCAATTAAGGTACATGAAATCTTTAAATTAGGTATTTTAAAATGTTTTCTGTATTTGAAAGGCAGAAAGGGTGACAGATAGACAGAGAGAAAGAGAGAATGAATGAGAATTGATTGATCTTCCATTTGCAGGTTTCCTCCTCAAATACAGGAAAGAGCCCAGGCTGGGCCAGATAGAAGCCGGGAGCTCAATCTAGGTCTCCCACATAGGTGGCAGGGACCAAAGTTCTTGATCTATCACTGCTGCCACCCAGGATATACATTAGCCAGAACCTGGAATTAGGAGCAGTGCCTGGAATCAAATACAGACACTCTGATATGGGATGTTACCATTCCAAGCAGCATCTTAACCAGTACAACAAATGCCTGCCCCTAAAATATTTCTTAAATGACTGTATACCTAGTGAAACATTAAAATCATCTGGAGATGAGGCTCTACCTTCCTAGGTATAGTGTTATGGCTGACAGGCCACTTGCAAGAGACAGAAAATTAATTATGTTTAGTTACAAGTTTTGTTAATTGTGTTTATCTACAAGTTTTGATAGAGGAGTTAAGAGGATAGTATGTCTGGAAAATACAATCAAGACTGGGATTGTAAGTAGATAGTCTCAGATCGGCTTTTAGAAATTAAAGCTAGCTATGGGCAACATATTTAGAAGTGAATTACAGGATCCAGTGCTGTGGTGTAGTGGGTAAAGCCAATGCCTGCAGTGTCGCCATCCCATATGGACGCCAGTTTGAGTCCTGGCTGCTCTACTTATGATCCTGCTCTCTGCTGTGGCCTGGGAAAGCAGTAGAAGATGTCCCAAGTGCTTCGGCCCCTGCACTTGTGTGGGAGACAAGGGAGAAGCTCTTGACTCCTGGTTTCAGATTGGCCAAGCTCCGGCTGTTATGGCTATTTGGGGAGTGAACCAGTGGATGGAAGAACTCCCTTCCCTCTCTCTCTCTCTCTCTCTCTCTCTCTCTCTGCCTCTGCCTCTCTGTAACTCTGCCTTTCAAATAAATAAATAAATCTTTTTAAAAAGTGAATTATACATACAGAAGTTGTATATGTGTGTAAGAGATCTGGTCTGTGGAAAGAAAGTGGGGTGGAGTGTGAGTAGCAATAGTAACGGTACACTGAGGTAGCAACAAAGCAAAATTAATTTACAATAACTCAAAATTGGTCAATTGTCAGAATTCACAGTTAACTGGGCAGGGGTTAGAGAGTTGAGATAGGAACTATGGTTATAACTCAGCATAATGAAAAAGATGGAAGGAGTTTGAGATCAAGTGACTCAGGGAACAGAAAAGGAGCCTGTTTAACTTCCCTTATATACCCAAAAAGTAAGCTCCTTCTTACCAAATAGGGACCACACAGTACCTCATAATTTGGATGAGGTAAGATGACTATAACAGAGGATTAAGGCCATGCCTAAGAATTTTAAAGAGGGTGAATATTATTCCTAAGTTCACACTGGAGAAAACTTAATATTTAAGTCATAAGTCATAAATTTTCCTGAAAATCTATGGAAAGGATAATAGTTTTTATCACGCAAAGGATCTTTTTACTTTCTGGTTTTTTTTGTTTGTTTTTTTTTTTTTTTTTTTTTTTTTTTTAAGAAACCTACCACAGGGCGGGTGCCATGGCTCAACAGGCTAATCCTCCGCCTAGCGGCTCCAGCACACGGGGTTCTAGTACTGGTCGGGGTGCCGGATTCTGTCCTGGTTGCCCCTCTTCCAGGCCAGCTCTCTGCTATGGCCCAAGTGCTTGGGCCCTGCACCCCATGGGAGACCAGGAGAAGCACCTGGCTCCTGCCTTCAGATCAGCATGGTGCGCCAGCCGTGGCGGCTGTTGGAGGGTGAACTAACGGCAAAGGAAGACCTTTCTCTCTGTCTCTCTCTCTCACTGTCCACTCTGCCTGTCAAAAATAAAAAAAAGAAACCTACCACAGGATTTATTATATAAGCACTTAAATATCTGTATTTAAAGCTTAATTAAACAATTTTTCAGCAATAACCCTCTTGTTAACCTTCATATATTCTGATATTTTCCTGTAATACTTATAGTCTGATAAGTTATAAAGTTACTTATCAATTTAACCTATGAAAAATTGTTGTATGACCTCCATAAGGACAGGGATTTATTTAGATAGTTCAAAATAGAATGTGTTTATAAACAGAAAAAATGTGTACATCAATATATTTCATGAAAATTGAGATTATATAAGTTAATAATCAATAATTTCACCTCCAAGAAAAATGGCTATGAAAATATTAATGAAAATATTGTAATCTTCTTCATTGTATCATATTCCTTTTGTTTAATATCTTGAACATCCAGCCATGATATATTATAAGACAATAATGGATTAAAAAGAAATATTTAATGAATATATTTGTATAAAAATGTAATATGTATATCACATATAATCATATTACACTTGTACATTTCATATACTTACATATATCTACAAATATGGTCAACTATGATAATGTTATCATAATTTTCCATAGAAAACATTGAACACAAAGATAGATAAAGCTTTTATAGTGTAGTTAGAGAATGACTACAACCCTAAACCACAGGTTTGGAAAGCTTGGGATCAAGTTGAAGGAAAATCCTATCATTTATCAAATATTTTTTCCAAATTAAAAGGCATATAGAATTTTGGAAAAATAAAAAATTGTCTTGAATTTTCAATCACTCTTAATTTATGTAGATGATACTTTAATCATAGAAGTCAAAGTAAAGAGAAATATTTCATTTTGACGACTACACATGCACAAGTGTAAGGAAATGTGCTTAAATGAGTTTCATTTTTAAATTATCCAGTCTGTTATTCAAGACAAATGACATGCAAGCAAGGCTGAGAAGGTTGGGAGGTAGAAATAGATACCAGAATTAATCCGTATCAATAACAGTAGGTTATGAATAAAACTTTTAAGCAGCCTACATGTGTTTCTCTGTTAGTGAACAAATTATGAAAGCAAAAGGAATAATTTGTTTTTTCCTGTGTTGATTTACATTCATTGAAATGTAGATTCAACATATATTAGTAGAGAACACTAAGTAGGAAATATGAAGACTGAAACATATGAGATTTTTAACAATGGAATGAAAAACAATATAAACACTAATTGGAAGAATATAGATATGGAAGGCAAAAACTGTATTCCAAGAACGAGGAAATTGGTATTTCTAAAGAAGAAATCAGGATAAATGAAACATAAAAATATTGGGTATGCATGTTATGGTCTCAATGTGTCACCCCCAAAAAATGTGTTAAAATCCTAACCCTCAATACGATGGTATTAGTAAGTAGTACTTTAGGAGCTAGCTAGATCATGAGTGGAGTCCTCATGAATCAGCACGGTGTCCTTGCAAGAGGAGACAGTAGAGATGTATTTTTTCTGTGCCTTGTTAGAATTAAGATAGCCATCTACAAACATTTAAGAGCAGCTCTACCAGTCATGACATCTGCTGGTACCTTCTTTGACTTTCTAGCCTCTAGAACTGTGAGAAAAGAACGCTTGTAATTTAAGCCATCAGATCTCTGACATTCTTTCATAGTAGCACAAACTAAGGCATGCATATTTAATTTTATGATAGAGTAAATCCCTCCAGAAATAAACAATATCTTTAATCCGTAAACAAAATGCCTCAACATTTACCACACACACACACAAAAATGACTCCTGTTAGTCAAAACCTGATGAATTTGTTGGACTATGGCTATAAATAATCCCACAGGCATACAAAGAAGAGAAGAATATAATATAAGTGAAATAAATGGTTTCAATATTGTCTATAGCAACACTTACTAAAAAAGAAAAAAACATTATCAACATATGGGAAAGCATGTGAAGACTCTATTCATTGAAAAGGTGTTTAACTTATATAAGCAAGAGAAAGGCATACATAAACATGCAAGCATAAAAACCGCAGTACTCATGAACACTTACTCAAACACCTTGAAAATCTACATTACCTACTAAAATTGAATTAAAATAAACCTCACTAATGGAGAAGTCCTGGTAGAAAAGAAAGGCACAAGAGTTTTATGAAAAACAGCAAAGAAAAGAATATGATAATGATTTCAAAGCATAACCTTTTGATCAAAATATAACTGCTATAAATTTTAAAACAGCCACTTAATCTATATATGGTATAATAATGTTAGGAAAAATTAGAAATATATTTCACTTTAGTGACCAGTATGTGAATGAAAAGTATGTAAGAATCAGGATTGAAAAGACTTAATGATGAAATTCATCAACTACTCTTATTTTCCTTTTTTAGATTTTATTTATTTATTTGAGAGGTAGAGTTACAGACAGTAAGAGGCAGAGACAGAAACAGAGAAAGGTCTTCCGTCCATTGGTTCACTCCCCAAATGGTTGCAGCTGCACCAATCCAAAACCAGAAGCCAGGTGCTTCTTCCTGGTCTCCCATGTGGGTGCAGGGTCCCAAGCACTTGGGCTATCTTCTGCTGCTTTCCCTGGCCATAGCAGAGAGCTGGATTGGAAGAGGAGCAGCTGGGACTAGAACCAGCACCCATATGGGATGCCTGTGCCGCAGGTGGAGGATCAATCCACTGCGCCACAGCACCGGCCGTAACAACTATTCTTATATAAAGCTTATATTATATATAATATATATATATATTATATATATATTCAATATTCTATTGAATATTGCTTATTTTGAAAACATAATTTTAACTACTCTAAACAAAATCTAGCATCTAGAATCATAGATAATGAAAAGGCCATAGCACCATTGCCAGCAAATTACAGGACTAGACAAAATATCTGTTCTCACTACTACTTTGAACATCATTTTGTGTGTGCCAACCAATGCAAGCATACAGGTTAAAATCCTAAGAAGTCTGAGAAAACAGAAAAGTTGAAACATTTGCATAAGAGTCATCAAATAAATCCCTGTTATAAACTTTCAGAAAAAAGAAATGAACAGATAGTGATTGTTAATATAAAATTTCTAGAATTCTTAGAATGTACCAAATATTTAAATTTTCAAATCCATTGCCTATTTTTATTGGAATATTAATTTAAAACCAGATGTAATATATATTTTATCCTAATATGTATATATATATTAATATACATCTCATATAAATAATCCCTTTTATTCTCACAACATAAGAAATTACACAATAAAACTATATGATTTCTGACATTATTGAAATTATTAGTAGGTTTCCTATGTGTCAGTTATTTAAAACTTCCAAGGAGATTCTTTTTTTAAACTGATATATAAAAATTAGCTGATATAAACAATGTATATATTTTTAGGATTGTATGTGATGCCTGTTGTTTTTTCTTCATATGTTTGATAGAAGTCAGAAGTTAAGCCACGTAGTCCTGGAATTTCATTTGAAGGCACACTGTGTAAATTTTATTTATTTGAAAAACAGAACAACAGAGAGAGGGACAGAGGCAAAATATATAGATAGGATTTTCCATCCACTGGTTTATTTCCCAGTGACTACAACAGCTAGGGTTGGGCCAGGAGAAACCAGGGCCCTGTACATCATTCTGGTTTTCCCATGTGAGTGGCAGGGTCCCAAGTACTTGAGCCATCATTGACAGTAGCAGCAAACTGACATTGGAAGCAGAACTGGGTCTTAGTTTCTTGATTTTTTTTACAAATTTTATTTCTCTTCTCTCATCTCTTACAATTTCCCTTTGTTGTTTCAATGTTTTCCTCTAGTAGTGTTTTTTGATTACTTATTATTTTTGGTGTGTCCATTGTAGATTTTTGCTTTGGGGCTAGCATGAGGGCTTAGAAGACACATGTTTCGGTTGTAACAAGCTGTTTTGAAATGATACAAATGTATCATGATCATAAATATAGAAAAAGAAACAAAAATGGAAATAAAAATACTAATATAATTATATCTGCACTATATTCCTCCCCATATTTGTCTTTGAACATATTATTTTAAATTGTTTCTTAGTCTTTATACTAAAAATATGAATAGTTTACATGTCATGTATGTAATATAAGGACATTTTGACTTTGTATTGTTACTCTTGCCAGGTAGTTTGATACCTTCCCATATTTTCTTCTTACTCATTAGCATTAATTTCAGTTTGAAGGATTCTCTCTAGCATTTCTTAGGACAGGTCTGATGGTGATAGATTCTTTTCATCTTTATTTGCCCGATGTCTTTTTCTCTATATATTTAAATAGGTTTGCTGGGTATAATATTCTCCATTGGCAGTTTCTTTTTCTTCATTTTTATGAAAAGTTCATCCTACTCACTCCTGGCCTATATGATTTCTGCCAAGAAATCTGTAGTCAGGCAAATGGAAACATCCTATGTGGTGTTTCTTTTCTCTTCAAGCTTTCACAATCCTCTCTTTATCTTTAGTCTTGGAGAACTTGATTATATCTCTTGAGGTAGACTTGGTTGGGTTGAATATGATTGGTGAACTTTGACCTTTCTAAACCTAGATAGTAGTATTTTTCTGTAGGTTTGGGAAGTTTTCTGTTATTATCTCTTTGAAAAAAAACTTTTTATTTTACTTTGATATTCTCAAGTCCCTCTTGAACCACAATAACCCAGATATTTTGTCTTTTTAATTCCATCCCCAAGTTGCCATAAGCATTCTTTATTCTTGATTCTTTTCCTCTCCTATTGTACATTTTCAATTCTTTCCTGTGTCTGATCTGTTCTGCTATTGATGAATTATGTTACATTTTAAATAGCACTTAGTACACTTTTCAGATCAAGGATTTCTGTTTGACATTTCCCTGTGTTTTCTTAAAACTTATTAAAGCAGCTGTTTTAAGTGCTCCACCAAACACATATATCAGTCGTACTGTCAGCTTCTGGTGTCGTGTTTTTTTCCCCCCTTACGTGACTGCATGGTTCCCTGAAATATCTTGATGCTTGTTATCTATGGCATCATCTGCACCCTGAAGGACTAAATATTTATTCCAGAAGTCATAATCTGGCACTCTGTCTGTCCTTCCTAGAATTCCAAGCAGTGTAAATATTTTCTCTGAGCCTTTGGAGACTTCTGCTTCAGCACTGGGTGATGCCAAAAATATAGGTTTGGTATGTTGTCACTATTACAGCATTAGAGGGCACCCTAAACCTAGGTTTGTCTCAAATCTGCCAGAATGTACTAAATATCTAAAATGGGAAGTCTGCCCCCTCAGACCTCTTCCTGAGACCAAGGTAGGGCAAAAACTTCATCCACAGTCACTGGCCTGTGGTCAGGCACTATATGATTATGCCCAGCTCTGTGTCATACTGTGTAGAGAATAATCCCAAGCTCCTATGCAATGACTTATATCCTCTTCCCTTTTCTTCACTTAAGTAATATTCCTGTGTTGTGGTGTCTGAGGTTGGAGGAGAAATGTGTTGAACAGTCCTGTCATCACTAGTGTTACAATTCTGGATGACTCCTGGAGCCTTCAACATGGTGAGAAAAGCACAGCATAGGGGTAGCACCAAGGCCCATGCTGCTCTGGGTTGCCTTATGCTCTAGCGAACACAGGATATGAAATCACTGCAGTCAGTTACAGTTGATGTTGGTCAGGATATAATTCTGGTTCAGTGACTCTACGTAACGTTACCTGGTATCAAAGCTGGTTGTGAGGCTCCATCTAGATTTACTGGTCTGGTGACAGGGACTACTAGGTTCTGCCCACTGTTAGTTTATACGAGCCTGGCACTATGTGCCAAGCTATGGTTCTGTGAGTGTCTTCCTGTCCTATTTCCTAGCATGTGGAATCTTGCTCTTCACAGTCTGGCCAAATTTCTGGTAGGTAAAATCCCTTGGTTGCCCAGGCTGACAAAAAGCTGGATTTGACTTGGTTCTCACAGTCACAGAATGTTGCACAGTCTTCTGACTGTGCACTGGACCTACTCATGGCTAGGCAAAAATACAGAACAAAACACGAGTCCATCTTACTATGGACTGGGTCTCTGCCTATTGTAGGACTAGAGTTGCTGTATGAAAGCAATGGCCTGCAAACCTAGTATTGAGATCCAAAGTAGGTTCCCACCTTACTTTCCAGGGGATAGAGACTTTTTCAACTCTGCTCAAGGTCAGAGAAGGAGTGGTGGAATCAATCCCTTAGCCAACTGGCAGAGGGTTCAGAGGCTCAGTCTGCGGGCACCAGCCGGGAGCAAGGGCCAAGAGGCCCTTTCTAGCACTGAGTTTCCCCATGGTAAACATGGTAGTGGGTTTTTAAGCATAAAGTCTAGATTTAATTCCCTGTTTTTCCCCCAAGAAGGAAACCTCTCCAGGTTGCACAGATTGAAGAAGAGATGATTTAAGCAAATCTTCCTTTCCTGGCTTCTTCATTGTATTTTTTCTTATAATTATGTTAAAACCAAGTACTATGGTCTCTCACCTGGATTCCTTTTTTTTTTTTTTTACAGGCAGAGTGGACAGTAGAGGGAGACAGAGAGAAAGGTCTTCCTTTTTTGCCGTTGGTTCACCCTCCAATGGCCGCCGCGGTAGGCGCGCTGTGGCCGGCGCACCGCGCTGTTCCGATGGCAGGAACCAGGTGCTTATCCTGGTCTCCCATGGGGTGCAGGGCCCAAGAACTTGGGCCATCCTCCACTGCCTTCCCGGGCCATAGCAGAGAGCTGGCCTGGAAGAGGGGCAACCGGGACAGGATCGGTGCCCCGACCGGGACTAGAACCCGGTGTGCTGGCGCTGCAAGGCGGAGGATTAGCCTACTGAGCCACGGTGCCGGCCTTCACCTGGATTCCTTAGCCATTGTGAAGGTGGTGTGTTGTACATACAGGTGATCAAATTGCTGTCTCTGAGGGAAAATTGTGGAGCATCTCTACCACAGTCTTGATTTGCCTCCTAAACTCTACTTTGACAGCATCCTGGTTTTATTTTTTCATTTTTATTTATTAATTATATTTAAAATTTATTTTAGTATACAATATGAATCAGGGGTTTATTGCTTTTTTCTCACAAATGACTATAATTTTAGTCAACACAATTTATTAAATTTTCATACATTGATCATTAATCCTGCCTTCATCTTATACAAAAATAAGTATGAAATAAATTCCACCTTATCTAGAGTTTCAATAGAACAGAAGAAGAGGAAACAGTACTTGACTAATAAATTTTAAAGATAGATTTATTTCTTTATTTATTTGAAAAAGAGAGAGAAAAGCTTCCATCAGCGGGTTCACTCCTCAAATGGCTGCAACAACGAGGTCTGGGCCCAACTGAAGCTCCATCCAGGTCTCTCTCATAGGTGGAATGTGTCCAAGTGTTTGAGCTCTCCACTGTTGCCTTCCCAGATCTGAAGCATGTACCCTAATATGGGATGCTTGAACCACAAGTGGGGGTTAACCTAATGAACCACAACACTGGCCTCCCAACTCATTTTTTGAGGCAAGTCAAATCTTGATAATGATATAGGAATTGAAAAACCACAGGGTACTGTTACCCTAATGGGAACATTCCAGGTGTAATATTAATAAAATAAAACTAAGTATTTAAAATATAGTATGTCATCCACTTGGATTCACTGTAGGAATGTACTATTAGTTCAAAATTAATTGTTCTATTAAAATAATTAAACATATTAGTAGATTAAAAAGCATATACAACAAAAATGCAGAAAACAACTTATAAAAATTAATATTAGATATACACATGCAAAATTATTACTGATACAAGAATAAGAAATAAATGAATGTGGATGTTTCCATAGTATATTCAAATTATTAAAAACATCTTGGTATAATAATTAAAATGAGATCGATAAGCAGTGAAATAAATAGAAATAAAGTATACTACTCTTGTAAAGAAAATAGCATTTACTACTTGTTGATATTATTATCTATAGCAAAAAAAATGAATCTATAGATGTTATTAGGTTTCATGATAAAGTATATTCAGTATTATAAATGTAAGCTTTCTATATAAAAGTCATATGTGGGGCCAGCATTGTGGCATAGCAGGTAAAGCCACCGCCTGCCATGCCAGCATCCCATATGGGTGCCAGCTCAAGTCTTGGCTGCTCCATTTACAATCTAGTGCCCTGCTAATGGCCTGGAAAAAGCAGGAGAGGATAGCCCAAGTGTTTGGTCTCTACAACCCATGTGGTAGACCTGGAAAAAGCCCCTTGCTCCTGGCTGAGGCCTGGCCCACCTGTGGCGATTGTGGCCATCTGGGAAGTGAACCAGCAGATGGATGATCTCTCTCCCCCACTTCTCTGTAACTCTGGTTTTCAAATAAATAAATCTTTTTTAAAAAGATAACTTGAAATTCTATTTATCTGTAACCTTTTTAATGCTACCTCTTTGAAGAATTGCTTGGCAATATCTTCTAGAGCTAAAAAGATATTTGAATATGTGAATATCATGTATAGGTATTTGTACTATAGAATTGAGGAATAAGACCCACAGTGGTTTCATCTTAATAAACTTAACCAACTTTCCAAATGCCCTGATTAGACATCTTTTTGCCTCTTTCTGACAAGTTGTTTCAAAGTAGAATTATACAGTTTCTCCAGGGGGTTAGAATATTTTCTTTTATTCTAATCTTATTCTGGTCCATTCAAGTTCCTAACCAATTCTTTTCACTTCTGTCCTTTTATTCCTAACACCATTGTCATTTGCTGAGGGAAGGATATGCAAGAGTCAGTTTGGCTTCTCTCTCTCTATGACACTTCTATGTACTACCACTATAGAAAGTGTCCTAAATTACTGCATCTTCCCTAAATCCCCTAAGTGTCCTTCCCTTCCCACCTGATATATCCTGAATGTATTAATCATTTGATCTTCATTTTAGCTTTATCACTCAAGCACATGTTACTGTACAAAATTATTTAGTTTTATCTGGTTTTGATCTCAATAAAATTACAATGAAACTGTATGCATTCTTTCACGACTTCTTTCAACATGTGTTTCTTGAGGTTTATCCAAATTAATGGATAAACTCCATAAGAACTCACTGTACAACTATAACCACAACTTATCCTGTTTATTGCTGATATTTATTTTACATTTAGATTTTTGCTTTTTTGAACTACAATGCTTTAGACATTAAGTGCAATGCATGGTATTGGAAAGATTGTGGATCAGTGGAAAATCTACACTGGGCTGTTAATATACACATTCTACATTTCATTTCTTTCTAATCATCCTCACCTTTCCTTCCTGCAACCCTATGTTTAGATTGCTCTCCTTTTTCTAATTCCTCAAGAAGAAAGTTATGTTAGTAATTTGAATTTATATATAAATATAGCATACAACGCTATAAATTTCCTTGACATCCTAGTTGTATCCCTTAAGTTTTCAGTGTGTTTTGTATTAAATTTCATTTGTCACTAGGTATTTTCTAATTTCCGCTTATTTTTTATTTTAATCTTAATTTCCAATTATTTTTTTGTTAATTTTATTTGAGAGAGAGATACCCCCAGTGGTTCACTCTCCAAATGCTAAAGAAAACCAGGAATTCAATACAAGTCCCACATATTTGGCAGGGACCCTACTACTTAAGTTACTACCTGCTGCCTCCCAGGGTGAACATAAGCCTGATTTGAGAGAACAGAAAAGGCTCAAACCAAGACATTTTGATATGTGATATGTGGTTTGGGTACTTCAAGAACTGTCTTAATAACTGTGCCAAATTTTCAAAACATTTTCTTTTTTATTTCTTATATGAACTTATATGTCATTTAGCAGTGTGATGTTTAGGGGCCAGGATTATTGATGGTACAGTGGGTTAAGCCACTGCTGGGAATTAGATTCTACTTACCTATTTTGTAGAATTCAGTTGCAAAGTCATCAGGTCCTTGACTTTTCTTAGCTGGGAAGCTTTTAATTACTGCTTAAATCACATTACTTACTATGAGTCTGTTTAGATTTTCCATATTTTCTTGAATTAATCATTGTAGGTTATATATACCCAGGAATTCATCCATTTCTTCATAGTTTTCCATATAGTTAAGGGTTCACATGAATTTCTGTGGTATCAGTGGTAATACCTCCTTTTCACCTCTAATTCAATTTGTGTTCTTTTTTTCTTCTTTCTTTCTTTTTCTATATTAGTCTAGCTAGAGGTTTTTTACTTTATCATTTCAAATAACAAGCTTTTTATTTTGATATTCTGTTTTTCTTATAATTTCAATTTTATTTATTTCTAATCTGATCTTTATCATTTTTTGTCACTTCTTAGTTTTTACTTTGTTTTTTTTCTGAGTCCTTGAGATGCATCATTATTTTTTTTTTTTTGACAGGCAGAGTGGATAGTGAGAGAAAGTGACAGAGAGAAAGGTCTTCCTTTGCCATTGGTTCACCCTTCAATGGCCGCTGTGGCCAGCCCATCGCGCTGATCCGAAGCCAGGAGCCAGGTGCTTCTCCTGGTCTCCCATGCGGTGCAGGGCCCAAGAACTTGGGCCATCCTCCACTGCCTTCCCGGGCCATAGCAGAGAGCTGGCCTGGAAGAGGGGCAACCGGGATAGAATCCGGTGCCCCAACCGGGACTAGAACCCGGTGTGCCGGCGCCGCAATGCGGAGGATTATCCTGTTAAGCCACGACGCCGGCCCTAATTTTTGTTTTTTGAAACCTATTTTTAATATAAGCACTTATCATTATAAACTTTTCCCTTAATAATGGTTTTGCTGTGTCCTACAAATTTTGATATGTTTTATATATCTTGGAAAATGTTTCATATGCTGACAAGACTATGTATTCCCTAACCACTGGATGAAATGCTTTGTAAATATCTGTTAGCTCCATTTGCCCTATAGTATGATTCAACTGTCATGTAGCTTGATAATTTTCTGTCTGGTTAATGATCTGTCCATTGATGGCACTGGATGTTGAAGTACCCCCTTATTATTGTATTGGAGTCAATCTATCTAGTTCTTTTTTAATTTTTATTTTTTTAAACATGTATTTTATTTATTTGAGAGAGTTACAGAGAGAGAGGTAGAGACAGAAAGAGAGGTCTTCCATCTGCTGGTTCACTCCCCAGACGGTTTCAATGGCCGGAGCTGTGCTCATCTGAAGCCAGGAGCCTCCTCTGGGCCTCCCACATGGGTGCAGAGGCTCAAGGACTTGGGCCATCTTCTCTGGACTGGAAGAGGAGCAGCTGGGACTAGAACCAGCGCCCAAATGGGATGCTAGTGCCTCAGACCAGGCTTTAACCTGCTGTGTCACAGTGCCGGCCCCTACCTATTTAGTTCTAATAATATTTGCTTTATGTATTTAAATGGCCTTGTGTTGTGCACATATATATTTATGATTACTGTGTCTTATTGCTGAATTGGTCTTCATTAGTATATAACCTCTATTTTTTTCTTTACAGTTTTTTTGTGGTTACAATTTGTGTTATACGATATGAGGATATCTATCCCTGCTCATTTCTGGCTTCCATTTGCATGGTATAGCTTTTTGCATCCTTTGGTTTACAGACTTTATGTATCTTTACCTGTGACATGAATTTCTTGTAGTTTCTTTTTGTTATCTGCTTGGCCAACTTACATCTATATTTGAGTAATTAAATTATTGACATTTAAGGTTAATATTGTTAGATAAGAACTAACTCCTGTCATTTTGTTCATTGTTCATTGATTTATATATTCTATGTTTTGTTCTGCCTCTCATTATTTATATTTGTGTTTTGGTAGCTTTTTGTCATAATAACATTGAGCTTTTTTAAAATGACCTCTGATTTGTACACTGCTTTGGTCTTTTTTTAAAAAAATATTTATTTATTTATTTGAAAGTCAGTTACACAGAGAGAGAAGGAGAAGCAGAAAGAGAGAGAGAGAGAGAGAGAGAGAGAGAGTCTTCCATCCACTGGCTCATTCCCCAGATGGCTGCAATGGCTGGAGCTGTGCCAATCTTAAGCCAGGAGCTTCTTTCTGATATCCCACACTGGTGCAGGGGCCCAAGCACTTGGGCCAACTTCTACTGCTTTCCCAGGCCATAGCAGAGAGCTAGATCGGAAGTGGAGCAGCTGGGAATTGAACCAGTGCCCATATGCGATGCCGGCACTGAAGGCGGTGGCTTTACACGCTATGCCACAGTGCCGGCCTCTATATTTTCTTTTCTTTACATTTTGTGCATCTTCTCTGTTAATTTTGTACTGTGATGTCATTTTCCTAATAGTTGTTATGATCCTTTTACTCTAGTATTTCTTGTATGGGTTGTTTAGTGGTGATGAATTCTCTCTGTTTTTGACTTGGAAATTGTGTATTTTTCCTTCACCTATAAAGGATAGTTTTGCTGGCTACAGTATTCTTTAGAGTATTCTTGGTTAAACATTTTTTTTTCTTTAAAGATGCTGAATATATCATCTCATTGTCTTCTGTCCTGTAGGTTTTCTGCTTAGATGCCTCCTGTTAGTCTAATGGGTTTTCCTTTACATGTAATTTTATAGTTTTCTCTCCCTGTTCTTAGAATTCTCTCCTTATCCTTAACTTTTGACAATTCAACTGTAATATGCATTGGAGAAGGTCTTTTTTGTTAGATTCTAGTTGAGATTTGAGCGTCCTATATCTGGATGTCCATATGTCTTTCAGGAGTTTGGAAGTTTTCTGCTATTATTTCATTGAACAAGTTCCCAATGTCTTTTTCCTTCTCTTCTCCTTCAGATATCTCTGTAATTTGAATATTTGTTTGCTTAATGAAATCCCATATGTCTAATAGTTTTTCTTCATTTAAAAATATTTTCTTTTTGTCTGAGTTATTTTAAATGTCCTCTATATTATAAATAATTTTTTCAACTTGGTCTATTCTGTTTTTGGAGATCTAAATTTTTTTTTGTTTCATTAGTTGATGTTTTATCTGTAAAAGTTCTGATTATTACTTTTTTTAATTTTAATTTTTTTTTTGACAGGCAGAGTGGACAGTGAGAGAGAGAGGCAGAGAGAGAGGTCTTCCTTTTGCCGATGGTTCACTCTCCAATGGCCGCCGCGGCCGGTGCACCGCGCTGATCCGATGGCAGGAGCCAGGTGCTTCTCCTGGTCTCCCATGGGGTGCAGGGCCCAAGCACTTGGGCCATCCTCCACTGCACTCCCGAGCCACAGCAGAGAGCTGGCCTGGAGGAGGGGCAACCGGGACAGAATCCAGTGCCCCAACCGGAACTAGAACCCGGTGTGCTGGCGCCACAAGGCGGAGGATTAGCCTAGTGAGCCGCGGCGCCGGCCAGTTCTGATTATTTGTAATGATTCCTGTCACTTTCTTGAATTTCTCATCCAATCATGCCATTTTGTCCTCATTTATTTGAGCTTTATATATGTATTCTCTTGCATCTCATTGAGTTTCTTTAGTATTACTATTTTCATTCATTTTTTGACTTTTTATAGATTTTAAATCAGTATATATATCTGGAGAACAATTGTGTTCTTTTGTAGGCACCATACTTCTTTTGTTCTCCATATTTCCTGTGTTTCTTGTTGATGTATGTGTATCTGATGTAACAGTTCTTTCTTCTTTATGAAATAGCTTTCATTAGTATATGTCTGCTGAAGTGAGCACGGAATAGCTTTCATTAGAAAACACTCTTTCATTTATATGGAATTCATGGTGTCAGTTGGATTATTTCTTCAGCTTTGCTTTAAAGAGAGCACAGCAGTGTAACCACAGTGAAATCTTCAGCTGTAATCAATGCCAGGGGTGTCTGTGAGAGTGACAGTTGTCTACAGCAGTTCAGGGAGGTAATTGTAAGCCTTTGGAGTAGATGTAGGCTACCTAGGGTATGTATCTTCAGACCCCAGAGAATTGGGTGTCAATCATGCTAGGGTTTATGATAGCCACATTCCTGGTGCTGTGTGATTCAGGTCTGTCGTCTTGTCTCATCAGGCAAAACTGAGTAATGCTGACATTTCCAGCAGGAATAGCTCTGGCCCTGAATATATTTGATGTGGATGGGCTCTTCCCTAGTTCTTGAGGGCTAGGCATAAGTGATGTTTGGTCTTGTAGCACCAAAGTCACAGTCTCAGCACTGAGGGATGCAATGAGATCTTTCCCAGGTCCCATAGTTTCAATACATGCTATGTTGGAGATTGTACACTGGCAAGAGTGGGTCTAGAGCAATGAAATGCAAGTGGTATCTTCCTCCATTCCTTCACAGTTGTTTCAGATGACTGAGGAATATTGTATTTCTAGTTGCAGACCCAGAGCTGCAGGGCAGGAAGGGTATCTTCCCAGGTACCATGGGACAAGCATAGGTTATGCTTGTGATTGTGCATTCATGGCCCTGTGTAATGTAGATAGAACCTTTCCCAGTTTCCACAGGGCAAGCACAGCTATTGTCAGGAATTATAGAGACAATAATTGTTTTGTCAGAACTTCAGAACTGAGTGCCAAATTATTCACAGGTTACGCTAGGGATTGATTGTATCCTTTCAGGCATTGGTCTGCAGCAGTGTAATGCAGATAGCATACTCCCTACATCCATGGATTGAAGTCTTGGCATTATATGGATTATAGCTAAAAAAAAAAAAAAGTCCCAGTTCCAAAGGAACATGACTCAGAGGGTGCCTTATGCAGGTCCCACACAGTGATCATGGGCTATACTAGGAATAGGGATTGTGCATTAGCAGGTGAAATCTGCAATCAGTAGAATTCAGATAGGACCTCCCCAGGCCCTTAAGGGATCCTAGTTGTCCCTGTGACTTATAGAACTAACAGTAACAGTTACAGAGCTACAGGATGCAGTGGGGTCCTTACTCCAGTCTCACAGGGTAAGTGCCAGTTATGCTGAGGATTGTACACTAGAAGAAAATAGCCTGAAGCACAAGAATGCAGATAGAGCCCTCTAGGTCCCACATGTGAGTATAAGTTACTCCACAAATTATAGCACCAATAGTCTGTCTCCATACTGCAGAACACAGAAGAGATTGTTCCCAGTTCCTACAGTATATTAATGGTGTTGCTGGTGTTTGCTGAGGGGACTTCCTCAGGTCAGATACTCTGAGCTTGTGTGTTGACTGCTGCTGGCATTGAGCCCCAGGAAGCAAAGGGGGGATTTCCCTAGAGTGGATAAGTGTGACAAGCTGCAATCCTGCAGCTTCAAGATGCAAAGGGCCTGCTGTTTGCCCTTTGAAGAGCCCTGGCTCTGTGGTGGCAGGCTACATGCTGTCCCCTAATACAGAATGGACTTCACCAGTTGTACTGCAGAGTTAGAATTTGGGACTTTTTGGGGTTGGAAGAGTCAATATGGGATTTTTTTTTTTTATTGGAGCATAGCAGTCCTTGGACCTAGTTAGGTTTTGAGACTAAATTTAAGGCTAAAGAGAGCTATGGAATTCTCTAGTAGTTTGAGTTGTTGTTCTGTGGTAATGGTTGGGGTAAGAGAGTTTTTTGCTTACCTTTTCCTGACAGGGTGGAATCCCCTCAGCTAGGGAGCTGGGATAGGAACTGCATTTCCTCTTGTTCCTCTCTGTTGGTTTTCCTGTCTGTGGTGTTTAGAGTTTCTGCCACTTCGTCACTGAAGTTTTTCCCTCAGTTATTCTCCAGGAAATGTGACCCTTCCTTTGTTGTTCTTGCTCTTTTTTTGTGGCAGAGATGAGTGCAGACCCGCTCTATTCTGCCATCTTTGATCCAAACATCTCATTAGAGAATTTATATTCTTTTTTTAACTTTTATTTAATGAATATAAATTTCCAAAGTACAGCTTATGGATTACAGTGGCTTCCCCACTCCCATAACTTCCCTCCCACCCGCAACCCTCCCCTTTCCCGCTCCCTCTCCCCTTCCATTCACATCAAGATTCATTTTCAATTCTCTTTATATACAGAAGATCAGTTTAGTATATATTAAGTAAAGATTTCAACAGTTTGCCCCCATATAGCAGCACAAAGTGAAAAATACTGTTTGAATACTAGTTATAGCATTAAATCACCATGTACAGCATATTAAGGACAGAGATCCTACATGAGGAGTAAGTGCACAGTGACTCCTCTTGTTGACTTAACAAATTGACACTCTTATATTCTTTTTTTTTTATTTTTTTTTATTTATTTATTTATTTTTTTTTTATTTTTGACAGGCAGAGTGGACAGTGAGAGAGAGACAGAGAGAAAGGTCTTCCTTTTGCCGTTGGTTCACCCTCCAATGGCCGCCGCGGTAGCGCGCTGCGGCCGGCGCACCGCGCTGTTCCGATGGCAGGAGCCAGGTGCTTCTCCTGGTCTCCCCTGGGGTGCAGAGCCCAAACACTTGGGCCATCCTCCACTGCACTCCCTGGCCACAGCAGAGAGCTGGCCTGGAAGAGGGGCAACCGGGACAGGATCGGTGCCCCGACCGGGACTAGAACCCGGTGTGCCGGCGCCGCAAGGCGGAGGATTAGCCTGTTGAGCCACGGCGCCGGCCAACACTCTTATATTCTAAAGAAATTTCATCCACATAGGGCACTGTGATATATAAATGTTAAAGAGAGTGAAAAGGGAAATTTTCAAGATTTTGGCTTGTTTTTGATATTTTCATTCATCATTCTTGGCATTTTCCTGATGATACCATTCTTATCCTTAGTCGCATCTTAATGTTTCTTTTTTGTATAATAGATCTATTACCTCTTCATTATCATGACTTTGTCTCTCCACCTGAAAATCTCCAGTGGGGATTTTCAACTGCTACCTAGAGGCCCTCTGCTCAAATTACAGGATTCTTCTGAGAATAGTTTTGTCCTTTTTTCCATTGTTGGTACCCTATTCTTGAATCCAGTTTCACTGCTTTTATATTAAGTTTAAGGTTAACCATTCTTAAATTACCAGAATATAGCCTAGTGTGATTTTCAGTAAACAATTTAAGGTAATATGTTACATATATTAAGAATTAGCAACTAATCATCCCAAAATACTCATTTCTCATGGTGTAGAATTTATAAGGTTAATTTATATATTGTTTGTTGAAAAATAAAATTCCCTGACTTATTAAGTAAACCCTTCTTCTATCCCTTTGCTATTTACAGGAATAAGCAAAGTTGGCCCTCCTAAACTGTTCACATTCTAGTGCTATATGTTAAAAAGTAAGAATACTCTCAAACCCATGAGAGTATTTCAGGCATGGAAAGCCAAGACACTCTGGCAAAAAAAAAAAAAATGATCTAAATGAAAGATCTCCGTGAGTGAGATCCCAGTGGAAAGAACAGGTCATCAAAGAAGGAGGTACCTTTCTCTGAAGGGAGGAGAGAACTTCCACTTTGACTATGACCTTGTCTAAAGAAGATCAGAGTTGGCGAACTCAAAAGGCTTCCATAGCTTTGGCAACTCATGACAAGAGCCTAGGGTGATTACTGATGCCATAAACAAGAGTGTCAATTTATTAAGTCAACAACAGGAGTCACTGTGCACTTACTCCTCATGTAGGATCTCTGTCCTTAATATGCTGTACATGGTGATTTAATGCTATAACTAGTACTCCAACAGTATTTTTCACTTTGTGTTTCTATGTGGGTGCAAACTGTTGAAATCTTTACTTAATATATACTAAACTGATCTTCTGTATATAAAGAGAATTGAAAATGAATCTTGATGTGAATGGAATGGGAGGGGGAGTGGGAAAGGGGAGGGTTGCGGGTGGGAGGGAAGTTATGGGAGTGGGGAAGCCACTGTAATCCATAAGCTGTACTTTGGAAATTTATATTCATTAAATAAAAGTTAAAAAAAAAAGTATGTGGAAAAACTGAATTCAGAGATAAATTTGTTTAGATGTGAAAAAAATTGAAATCCACTCAGTTTTTTCATGATATGTACTTTCCATGAAATCTCTGAAAATCCCTTGTATGTGTGTATCTTTTAATTTGATGCATACTGCTGGAACATATTACTGAATTGAATTTTCAAAAATTATACCATTTACACTTGTTCCTGAGGTGGTGGAGAATACAATATTAGGAATCCATATAAAAATGGGTATTTTTAATCTTTCTAATATTTGATAATCTAATAAAAAGATTTTATGCTTCTATTGAAGTACTGAAACTGAATTAAATTTACATTGGAGCAAAATTTAAAAAAAGTAAGAATAAATGATTCTCGACCTACATTTGAATCATATATAATAAATCATTCACTTAATACATAGAGCTCCATGATATGCTACTTTTGGTTTTCTAGTTAATGCTATTTGTCCCCTTTGTAATGTTTAATTATGAGATAAATGCTTAGCCTACTGTTTGAGATGCTGATTGGGATGTCTGCATGTCATATTGGAGTGCTTGCGTTTCAGTTCCAGGTCTGCTCCCAATTCCAGCCTCCTGCTAATGTGCACTCTTAGGGGCAGCAAGTGGTAGTTCAAATATTTGTGTCATCCCAAATATTTAATTGAATTCTGGGCTCCTGACTTCAGACAATCCCAGAGCTAGAAATTGTGGGCATTTAGGGAGTGAATCTACAAATGGGCGTTCTGTTTCTGTCTCTCTCTCTCTTTTTCTCTCTCTCTCTCGGTCCCCTTCTTAGACATTTTTTATAAAATTAAAACTACATAAGGACATATATAACTACCATAGAGCCAAGTTTAGGTTTTTGTGTTGTTTCAATACTTAGATGAAATAGGTTGATTTATATATATATATGTACATATATATGTTTATATAAAATATAAAATAAATTAATTATTGCCTTCCATCCTCCAGTCAGTCCTGTCATTGTTCTTCTGATTCAGGGACTTGCCAAAATTTACATATTGCCACAAGCTTTATTTTTAGGAATGTTTTTCTTTCTCAACTAAAAATCATTGCTGCATATAAAATTTCCATTTATTCACTGATTTGAAAATAATAATATATGGTACTTTAATGACATGTCAAAAGAGCATACAATGGAGTAATTCTCCAAGCTATACTTGCAGGCAATGCTTCAGTGTGTAGCAATTTGTTTTTAAAACATGGCAGAGCATATGGCCAAAGGGAAGTGAATGCTAGAAGGCATTATCTCTATTATTTATTCTGGAATATCTCCAAAACTTACTACATTCCCTAATAAAAAAAAGAACATTGACCACAAAGCTATCCTGGACCAATATGTACAAATCTACAAGATCATCTCCAAATGCGCTGAGAAATATAATACATAAAGTGTTTATGGTATCAGATAGTGATTCATTGGAGCTTTAGTCAAAAGTGCCAGAGTCACACATAGGTTGCTCCTATTCAGATGTCTCCCAAACAAAATTTGTTCAGGAGTGGAATTGTCAATATAAACATCCTATTTTCTTGTGATCTGACACTCGTGGATTCTTACAGGATGATGAAGGTTAATCTTAGGGTATACATAACCATCAATTTTCCATGGTCTCAAGTGGGCCTAGTACAGTATGGGGGTAATTCCAGATAATCAGTTATGATACAGTCATAAGAATTTGGATCAAAAAGGAAAGCAATGATTCTTGGCATATATAAATAAAAAATTAATAAATTATTCTCTTTTAATGGCCATAGAATTATTGGATTTATCTTTCTTTCTGCCCTTTAAATTTTTGGAATTATCATTTAAGTGTGTCTAAAGAAATGAGGAACAGATTGGGGAGAGAAAATAATTTTCTGTGAAGACACTTCCTAGAACAGATTGTTACTATCTTCATGTCAGTCTTTAACCATGCTGTGCCAACATATCTTCTTCTCAACCAGGGTGAAGGTGAAATATAAATAACTATGTGACTTAAATAATGGAATTACAAATACCACTTTATTGTATAAAAATTGTCAGACCTTCTGGATGATTTAGTTTTTCCCTTTTCCATCACTTGTTAATGAATACTAGTGATACTATCTAAAACAAAGGAAAACACAGGCTACAGTTACCTAAGACATTTTTTACATGATAGTGATAATGCTTTGCAAATGAGATATTGATAACATCTGTAGTTAGTGGTGTATAGGAATCCCAAAATATTTGCACTGATTGTGAACATTACCATAATGAACAGGCACAGGAAACAAATATTAGGCAATACAAGTAGTGAGAAGAGTTTTGAAAGTGCTACTACAATGACTTTGTCCACAGCTGTTGTTCAATTCCAGCTATATTCTAAAGGCAATTAATTGTATGGGAACATAACGACAAACATCAAGCATTCTCTGTGTCACAAGAGGTACCCTACACTAGAATTGTTCACTTGTGATTTCATACTGATCAACTGCTTTTCAAATAACATGTGAACCCATCCATCAAATGTTGTCTAGTCCTTGAGTTTCCCATTCTTGCTACATTATAAATAGAGGAAAAATTTGATTTGATCCTTTTCATTTGAATTGTGGCCTGTATATAGAAAGTTTTTTACTTTGAAGGAAGGTATTTTCTTCCTTGTTAGAAAGAAATGCCTCAGTTCATACAACCAACGACTGACTTCTATTCAGGAAATACTTGACCTTTGTTACAATCACCACAGTGTATCTCCAAATGGCTCCTCTAAGGTGTCAAAAATATTAGCGTTACGTTTATTAACATGTTCTCTTTTTCAGATTGTATGACATGACCTTTAAATAAGATAGATTTTTAAAAAATAAATTAGTATTTAATTCATTTATTCACACTATGCACTGAGTGTTTTATACTTGTCAAGCACTATTCTAGGTCCTTTTCATATGCACCATTTCCTAGTTCTCAAATCCTTTACTTAAGAGAAAAAGAAGACTTAGAGAAGTTTATGTAATTTAATGAAGTTCACATATGCAATAGAAAAGAAAATCAGTTATATGAATCTATTATCTAAACGTTTAAGTCTGAATTTTTGCCACTACATTCTGTTTCCCTCATTATAAAATTCTATTAACCAAATTACAGTATTTTTAGTGCATTGTTGTGAAGAAGTAACAGTGATACAAGAACCACTGAATCAGAGTTTCTCATCCAAAGCACTCTTGATATTTTGGGCCAGATATTTTTAGCTGTTGTCATAGAGAAAGGACTGGTGCACTGTCAAATATTTAGCAATATCTCTGGCCTGTAACTATTAGATGCCAGTGGCAATCCGTATAGATCCCTAGTTGTCCCAGGGAGGAGGGAAATGAAGTAATCCCTGTTTTAAGCATTATTGTTATAGAAGAAACAGTGCTGCATTTCCCCTTTCAGTTATCAGATGTATTCTTTAGTTTTATAATTTTTGATAGTTGGTAGAATCAAAAGTATTTGAAAAATGAATTTGTTTTCTTGGCTATTTCTGTAGAAACTAGGAGGTCATTTTTCTAATACTTTAGTCTTTCAAAAAAAAATTTAAGCTTAACTAGCCCTGTGTAATTGTAAGAATTTTTAACAGTTAAAATCAATTTGTTTATAATACCTTGTTACTGTGATAAAACCTAAGATCTTTTTGTAGAATCAAATACAGCCAAATTCTTATAAGTTATTAAGTATAATCTTGAGCAACAGTGATGGCATTGCTGAAGTTTTCTTCAAAGAAGAGATCTGACAGGAAATATGTAGAATTCTCGGGATTCAGAATTCTCTTGGAGTTCATGATGTAGTCTCTGTCTGTAAACTAGAGTATTATAGAATTTCATGGGACATCAATTCAGATACAGAGAGAAGGAATAGAAGTGAAAGTGTATATAAAAAAAGGTACAGGAGTTTTATAATTGCAATGTTTCCTTCTCCCTGAATATTTGCAAATATTCTTTTAGTTGTCAACTGTTAATGCCAAGTTCATTGGGTGGTTTAGTGTCTTTCCTCACACACTGTCCCTCTTGGTTCATTTTATAAATTATACTAGTCTCCACACTCATCAGATATCCTTTATTCCAGGGAGGATAGTCTGTTTTGAAATGTCCAAAGTGGCTTAATGAATACAGCATAATAAAAAAAAATAAGGAAAATGAATTGCTGAACTAATAACTAAATGGCAATGAATTTCTAAAAACTATAATATATATTGTTTGTTTAAAGACTACATCCTCTGGCCGGTGCCGTGGCTCAACAGGCTAATCCTCTGCCTTGCGGCGCCGGCACACCGGGTTCTAGCCCTGGTCAGGGTGCCAGATCCTGTCCTGGTTGCCCCTCTTCCATGCCAGCTCTCTGCTATGGCCCGGGAGTGCAGTGGAGGATGGCCCAAGTCCTTGGGCCCTGCACCCCATGGGAGACCAGGAGAAGCACCTGGCTCCTGCCTTCGGATCAGCGTGGTGTGCCGGCCGCAGCGCGCCTACCGCGGCGGCCATTGGAGGGTGAACCAACAGCAAAGGAAGACCTTTCTCTCTGTCTCTCTCTCTCTCTCTCTCTCTCACTGTCCACTCTGCCTGCCCAAAAAAAAAAAAAAAAAAAAAAAAAAAAAGACTACATCCTCAGTTTTCAGAGGTGTAAACACGATCCTAGTTTTATGATATTCAGGGCTGCTGCTTTGGCTTGACTAACTTACACAGTGAAAAAAAGGTACAAAGGGTGACTTTGTAAAATAAGGTGACATAGGCTGGCGCCGTGGCTCAGTAGGCTAATCCTCCGCCTTGCGGTGCCGGCACACCGGGTTCTAGTCCCAGTCAGGGCACGGATCCTGTCCCGGTTGCCCCTCTTCCAGGCCAGCTCTCTGCTGTGGCCAGGGAGTGCAGTGGAGGATGGCCCAAGTGCTTGGGCCCTGCACCCCATGGGAGACCAGGAGAAGCACCTAGCTCCTGCCATCGGAACAGCGCGGTGCGCCGGCCGCAGGCGCCTACCGCGGCGGCCATTGGAGGGTGAACCAACGGCAAAGGAAGACCTTTCTCTCTGTCTCTCTCTCTCACTGTCCACTCTGCCTGTCAAAAATTAAAAAAAATAATAATGTGACATAAATAATTTTTAATTTATTTTTAAGATTTTGAGAGGCAGAAAGAGACAGAAAGAGTACTTCTATCTACTAATTCATTCCCACAAATGACTATAACAGCAATGGCTGTGCTGGGGCCAGAGCCAGGAACTAGGAATTCAATCCCATGTTCATGGCAGGAGCTCACTTGCTTGAGCCATCACCTCTACCTCCAGGGTCTGCATGAACAGGAAACTGGAGTCAGGAGCCAGAGCTAGAATGCCAACTCAGGCACTCTGATATGGTACATGGACAACTTAGCTGCTAATCTAAATGTCTACTCCCAATAAAATGTATTTTGGAGATATTAGCCTTGTATAAAAAAGTTTAAGTGTAAATGGATCACAGCTCTGTCACTAGAGAATGCAGCCACACTCTTCCTTACCAGCCCTTCTCAGGAAGTCTCCATTTTATTTTGCTAACAGTATTAATTGTTCCCCTACTACTCTGCTGTTATGCTCTCCTTCCAAAATAAATAATATTTATGAAACATTGGAGCAATAAATAAACTTCATGTTTATTATGTTTATTGAACACTGAGGTCTCCTTTCCAAATTGCATGAATCAGCTCTGACTGCTGTTCAAGCAGAGCCCTCATGATTTCCAAACTGCCCTGCCAACTTGTTTGTCTTTGCATACACAGTTTTTTCTTTGAGACTTGGAGAATAGTAATTATGCAATTCCAGGTGGTGTGGTTACCAGAAGATAATCACATCTTGGAGCCATTAGATGCTTTACACACACTGAGGCTTTGTAATTCTCAGGGGTATGATTATCTCATTCCCTCTCTTCTTCATGCCATGTCAATATCCCCTTCTGTTTTCACAGTACTAAGTTACAGATTCTTTAATCCCTTTTCCCAAATTATGTCCATTCAACCATATAATCATTGTAAGAACAATGTCAGAAAACAACCACCACAAAAACCAACACAACATTGTACTGAGCCAACATTCTGGGTCTTTTTTTCAATATTTAATTGCAGGATGTGTTATATTTTCCAGTAATTCATTGTTTTCAGAAAACTGGCAGGGAAATTTTTAGACATCCAGAATGTAGAGATTTGGCAGGCAGTGGCCATATCTCATTTGTCTCCATAATCCCAACTCATCATATCTGTCCCCTAATATTAATACAGAATGGGCTGGAAAAGGGCCACAGCAATTGTTTAATCTTGCAAATGTTTGGAATCAATTAATAAAATACAAGAATGTCTGAATAGTAACTGAGTCTAAATGTCAATTCTCTTCAGATATATTTAAAATGAATATCTTGTTTGTGCTTCCTAAATGGTGTTCCATTATACTGCAATGTGCCATAGAATGTTAACAGACAGACTGCAAAAAATAAAGATCCATAGTTACTCAAATTTTTAAATGTCTTGGTTAAATAAATTTTGTTAATTTGTTAAAAGCTCTCCAAAATCCTGCAGTCTTATACATTGGGGTTTTCTAAAAAGATTTATTTATTTATTTATTTATTTGAAGGTCAGAGTTACACAGAGAGAGGAGAGGCAATGAGAGAGAGAGAGAGAGGTCTTCCATCCGCTGGTTCACTCCCCATATGGCCGCAGCGTTTGGAGCTGAGCTGAACAGAAGCCAGGAGCCAGGAGCCTCTTCCGGGTCTCCCACATAGGTGCAGGGACCCAAGGACTTGGGCCGTCCTCCACTGCTTTCCCAGGCCACAGCAGAGAGCTGGATTGGAAGTGGAGCAGCCGGGTCTTGAACCGGCATCCATATGGGATGCCGGCGCTCCAGGCCAGGGCATTAACTTGCTGTTCCACAGCACCAGCCCCGACATTGGGAATTTTTTTTAAAGATTTCTGTTGGTTCATTCCCCAAATGGCCACAATGGCCAGAGTTGGGCTGATCGGAAGCCACAAGCCAAGAGCTTCCTCTAGGTCTCCCACATGGGTGCAGGAGCCCAAGAACTTGAACCACTTCCCACTGCTTTCACAGATGCATGAACAGGGAGCTGGATAGGAAGTGGGGCAGCCAAGATTCGAACTAGCACCCATATGGGATGCCAGCACTGCAGGCAGTGACTTTACCTGCTACACCACAGTGCCAGCCCCACACTGAGATGTTACAGAGAGATTTATACCCATGAAGAATTTATAAAGTTTATTTGCCTCCAGAACCCTTTTTTTCTGTTTACATAGTGTGTTATAGGAATAGGCTTTCATGAAAAAAAAAAAAAAACTCTGGAAAATCCACTGAAATTTAATGACAAATAAAAATGCCCAGACCAGGTGTTTATCAAAAAAAATTTTTGATAATACGTAATTTCTATGAACTTTTTCTATGCTTCTCATATGTATTATATATCCTATAGGAGAATAACACAAATCACAAATTTAGAGTTAGGCCTAGAAAGATAGATACTAACACAGATCTCTTGAAGTCTGTGAATGAACCTCAAGCTATAGCTAGCAGATATCCCTCTTGCTTCTGCAAAAACTGTACTATTTTGATTCTGCATTAGAAGTACTCATGTGAATATACTGCCATGTGACTTTTAATATTACCACTTTTCTACTTTGAAAATGGTACTTCTTTTCATGGATTTCAAAATTTTTACACTAAAATAAACTTAGTTTTCATTCCGTTTTCCATGAGCTTTTTGAAGTATACTCATATTAGTAAGCAATTTGTTTCAGCTATTTGTGGACAAGCAGGAAATGCCTAATTGGAGAAGGTGACATTTATGTATCTTTAGTATTCCAAGTTTCAAAAATGGTAAAATCTCAGTAACAGAGACAACATCTGTGTGGGAAAAGTAAAATTCTAGCCATATTTTGACATGGTAAGCGATCCTATTATATTAGGTATGTTAGGATGTATTAGGTTTTATTTTAAAACATGAATTGCTTAATGGGAAATAATGTTGGGAAAATAGGTCAAATCAGATTGAGATGACTTTGAATTTCATAATCAGGATTTTGGATTTCAATCATTCTACTTACCCATAACTCTAATTGTGTTTCCATTTCCTATATAATATCTTCTCAATTTAAAGATTAATCTAGTAGTGATGGTGGTAGACTGGAGAATGAAAGAAAGGAATGAAAGAAGGGATGATCGATTCAATAGACTCAGAAGTCCAAGTGTAACTAGAGAAAGTTCTTAAAATTGGCATTGGCAGTAAAACCATAAAAAGTAGGGTTTGGGTTTAGCTTTTGCAGTGCACATATAATTTCATTGATTCTTAAAGCGTTAGAGATGAAATGGACCTTAGATACCAGAAAATTCAAGCCACTTTTACTCTTGGAGACTGAAACCTAGAAAAACAAATTTGCAACATACATCTTAAATTTTAAATAACTGCCTGTTGTAAGATATTTTCCAAAGTCATACAGCTTCCCTAAAAAACAGAGTGAAAGTAATGCAGTCTGGCAATCTTGCTTGATTCTAAAGATTGATCATTCATTCATTCATTCAATATTTACTGAGCATCTAATATGTGTCAGACTCTGTTATAGATACTGAGGCTTATGGGTGATTTAAACAGACATAATCCTTCCCTCTGGAGTGTACAATGGCTGATCAAAATTTATTAAGTAGTGCTATAACTAAGGTAGCAATTCATTCATTCAACTTGGCATATATAGAGGATCCATATGCCTTTCACCTCTCCATCCTAACAGAGCTATCTAGACCTGTGCTGTCTAGCTGTCTATATGGTAACCACAGTCTATATGTGGCTACTATATTAAATTTTAAATTAATTACATTTAGTAAAATTAGAAATTGTTAGTAGCTACCATGTTGTAAAGTGCATGTAGAGGCAGTTTCTATTTTTGAAGATAGTTCCTTTGGAAAAATATGATCTAGATTATGAAATCTATATTTAACTATAGAAACCTGAAACAAGTGGTCACAGATAGCACAATTTCTGTCAGTACTGGTCCTTATTGAATCATGAAAAAGGAGTTTGGTATTTCAGCCTTCACTTTCTGCCAAGTTAGTGCTTTCTTTTCACATTCAGTTTTCCAGAACTGTTGTGCTACATGTATCTTTCTTCTGTATTTTCAGGGCACTCTGTGCCAAGCTCTATCAGAGAAGTTATTGTATCATATAACACTATTGTACTCACAGCACCAAGCACAGTGCATGACACAAAGGAACTAACATAGAAGGGTCTCAATAATTTTTGTAAACAAATGAATGAGATAACAACACAGCATCCCATGTAAGTCATTAGCAGATTCATCATAGTATTAGATATATCTGATAAAGTGGTTTGTTAATTTTGCTTCTGAAATCACAAAATATTGCATGAACTATTTCTTATACCCAAGTATCGCATGCTGCAAGTACCTTTAGAATTTGGTTTGAGTGGAGCGGTAGTATTTAGTAGGCTTAGAATCTCTTCTTATGAAAGAATGTACCGTCATAAACAGAATGGGGATGAAACTTTCCTGGAAGTCTCATAGAGAAGTGGAGAAATGTGACTGATTTGGCATCTGGGAGGAAAATGAATATGAAGAAGTATCTGACTCAATTTTTTAGCTGGGTCAGAAGCAGGGATTGCAAGGCAATGCATTTGGCTAAGCATCCACACTGCCTTATATTAATTAATTTCCCAGGATTATTGTTTTTGATTCTCCTTGTAATGAGAAAATAAATGTGCAGAGACTGAGCTCAGAAATAGATCACCAGCTTGGTTGCAGTGACATCTTTTGCCTCTCCATAAAAATGGAACAGGCTGACAAATAGGGAGGCTGGGACACCTGGGATTGCAGATTAAACAGCACAGCAAGTATGTAGACAAGATAGCTGCTCTTGGTAATTAAAGCTGGCCTGCTTGGTACTGGGAGGTACCAAAGATGGCCTGCTTAATACTTTCACATCTGCCTAAAACATTAAAAGCTCTCAACCCTTTTTCTTCTTGTAAGTTCATAGGCTATCAATACTTTTCCTGACAAATGAGGCCATATCTCTAGGCAAAGCCTGAGTGTGGCTTCACAATCTGATAGAATAATGGTTCTCTTCTTTACTATACTGTTTCCTGAAATGGTACCTAATTTTAAATCTCCAATCCTTGCATTTCCATTTCCCTTGTGTGAGCTCAATTCTCACTGTTGTCAGCAGAAGCAGTTACTCAGTGTGGTGCAACGAGGCTGATGGATGGATTTAATTCGCTAGTCCCAGACTGCCTTTACAATTGTTTGGGTCCTGGGGAGAGCTGGCCACCCAAGGCTACAATCACTGCCTCTGTGTTTCAACACCTGCCTCAACAGCCTGAAGGCATAGGAATTGGCACCAATGAAAAGATGTAGAAACAGAGAATTTTCTTGATTTCTTCAATACTGGTAGATAGCAGGGTGGGGGAGGTCTTTGAGGTAATAGCATCACATCACGACTTACTACAATCTCCCATTTACCACCATTTCAAGTTCTTAACAAAATAGTGGGTGTCTCCTTGTTATGAGAATAACATCAGACAGAAAATATAGATGACTTCACCATATTTAAGTTTACGACAAAATTTCATTTAGAATGGGGTAGGTATCTCCATGGCAGAAAGGTCTCTATCTTGTATCATTTCTTTTCTACCCTCTAACTTAAATTCTTCCTCACAGTTCTTAAAACACTTTATCAGTGAATTTGCATACAAGTGTGATATTACTTACTGATACACATGTCCTTATTGCTTAATACCTATAAAGATGCTAGTAAAGTGACTATCTATTACTAGTATAATAATGTGTAAGGCCCTTTCCTTCTCTGAGCTTCAATTTCCATATTTGCCAAGTTTTTGGATTAATTCAAAAAGACAATTCACTCCTTAAGATGAATTTATCAAGTCACTTTCTTGTTGTCTAACAATTTAGTGTTTTAAAAGACTAAAATTAATTATTTAACAAGAGTACAGAGATTGAGAGCATTTCATGACTTCACCAATATATTGCTTATCATAAATTTGATCATCATAACCAGGCTAGGTTAAAACTTCATAGTTTACAAGGAATGTCACATCTATGATTTCATTTAATCCTCATAAAAAACTATGAGAAAAAAGTTGGTCAGGGATTACAATTATCATTTTATAGTGCAACACACTGATAACAAGTATAAATCAGAGGATTTGGAATTGATAGTCATATGATTTTAGTTCCTTTGCTTTTTCCAGCAGTTAAATTGTGCTTTCCTAAGGACATAACGTACATATATGTCTGTATTGGCATTCAGCAAAATCTGTATACAGAGTATATTGGAGAGAACAAATTGAGAGAGCTGTCTCAGGCTTTTTTTGTTAGAACTGGTCTGGTTCAAAGTATTTTCTTTCTTCCTTCTTACTGCTGTGCCTTCTGGTTTTGCACAATTGTAGGCTCAAAGTTGCCCCAAACTCTATAAATCACCTTAGTACAGGACCCAGGACTTTCCATAGCAATTGGCAAACATTCTGTGACTATTGTGTTGTCTTTGTTGTTGTACCAGCCTTGATCTCATATCATAATTATGATAACTGGGTCTTGTTCCTAAAACATTGATTCCTATCATTCTCCAGTTTTAACAATCAGAACCATTTCCTCTTAAACAATTAAAGTTGTTCTATAATCTGCAAAGCATTTCCAAGACCCTTAAGGACAGGATTCAAAGTGTTTTTTGTGAATAAAGTTTTTTTTTTTTTTTTGTAACACAACAGTGCCCATTTGTTTGTCTATTGTCTTTGCTGCTTTTGTGCCACAAAGGCAGAGTTGAATAGTTAGAGATCGTATGACCTATAAAACCTAAACGATTTATTATCTATTCATTTACAGTAAAAGTTTATTGACTCCTCTCCTAGGATGACACCCATGCTTAGCTTTTAGTTTACATTCTCTGATACTTGAGTCTTAAATACTAGGAAACTAAAAATGTAAAAGAGATCTTCTTTATATCTGTCAGTATACTGACTTTTCTGCCATAACTTATGGGTATCAACTATTCCTGCATTTCCTCTAACTGAATGAGTTAGTGAACCTGCCAATCATTTCATGTTAATTTCCTTCTTGTCATGTTCACTGGTTGCCTAAGACACCATTTGCATTTTTAAAAGGCTTTTTAAAATTGTTCTTTAATTCTTTATAAGGGGAAAAATTTCATGTAATTCATATATAGAGTTTTAAGAGCATAATGATACTTACCACCTTACCCACCCTGCCTCCCTCACTCTGAAATTGTACTTATTTCTGGGGTACTATGTGACATTTCAGTACAAGTATATATGGTATAATAAGCACTTTTAACTATCCTTTAGATGAGTTCTGCTTGGGAATTTAGGCTTCCTCCCATACCCTGTATCTATGTCTTTCTATAATCTCAGACGCCCATCATAAATGCCTTGCATGTCTTTGGATAGATCTATTTCTATTCCCTGTCTCCCAGTCTGCTCATTTCAAGAGAAGTCAGCTATATTCAATACTTTCTGGGTCATACATCCTACTCCTTTTGGGAAAGAACAAGAACATTTAAAGTTCATTTGAAAACAATTTCTCTCTGAGCTGTTTTTTTAGTGTTTCTCCCATAGATATATAACTTCGATATGGCATGTCCTTGGGACCACAGGAGATATAGATTTGTTTGGGCTTCAAAAGAACCTAGTTAAAATTGAGACCTAAGCATGCAGTAGAGGCCTGATCATCATAATTTGCCAGGTGTGCATGCAGTCATTTTTGGCTAATTCTCAGGGATAAATATCAATCTCCACCCTCCCCCTTGTTATTCCTGGAAATGGAACTTGATGCTTATCACTAAGATCAATGAGCAACAACTTAAAGACACTCACTGAAGAAAAAAATTCCTGGGAGCTCCATAGCTTGTAACTGAAGTGTGATTTGAGTCTTACAAGTAGTTTTCAACATCTTTAAACGTGTTAGTAATTCTGTGATGAAGAACATTTGCATCCTAGTAGAAATTCTGATGTTGAACAGATTATAGAAAGTGTACATGGCAGACAATCTTGTATTTGTCTGAAACAAAGAATATTCCCAGTGCCCTCAAGTTAAAGTGGTTAGTTGAAAAAATGAGTGCATCTGTGCCATTGCCCCACCGGAAATTTCGATAGATGAACACTATTTCCTGAAGTGTATTACTCAAGTGGTTATTCCTGCTGTCAACATCACCTGATTAGATGGTATGTTTCCTTAGTGTAGAAAGTGATTTCACTAGGATAAGCATAATCTCCTTCTCTTTCTTTGTCCATTTAATTGCCTGATGACCTAATAGAGAGATTTACAGTATAGATTGAAATCCTGATTGAAAACCCTGCATCCCATGTGTTTTCAAAATCTAAAAATTTTGAGTACTCCTATGATACCAAAAGTGGAAAATTCCACATTTGGCCTTATATGACAGGTCACAGTCAAAACACAGGCGTATAGAAAGTATGGTATAAAATTACCTTCAGGCCTTGTGTATAAGTTTATATGAAACTTAAATGAATTTCATGTTTAAACTTGAGTTGCATCCCTAAGATATTTCATTATATATATGTATGTATATATATAATACATTATATATGTATATATGTATGTATATTATACATTATATATGTATGTATACATACATATATATGTATGTGTGTGTGTGTGTGTGTATATATATATATATATATATATATATATATATATTGTTCCAAAAGGCACAAAATAAAAACTGTGAAACAGTTCTGGTCCTAAGCATTTTATGTACAGAGTATTCAACCTATACAGGTCTTTGTCTTTCTTATCAATGAGCTATAACTCAATCTAGCAGTCTATCCCAACATCCTTATTCTTTTCAACAGAATCAGAATTGAGAAGCATATCCTCACCTATGTAGTTTTTTTTGTTGCTGTTAAAGAAAAATGCTGCTCAATTAAGTAGAATAAGGTTGTTTATGTAAGAGTTGGTAGTTTTGTTCCATTTCTGAATTTTATAGACAACTTAGGCACATTTAAAAGTAGGTTAAAATATCATTTGTAAAGAATTGGCAAGAATCATTGGCACCATTGAGATTCTGAAAGGTTTGTCTGACATTAAAAATTATATTGATGTGGACCTGGGCTTAGTGAAATCTGCTTGAATGAAATTACTAAAGATTTGCATTATCCACAAATCTTTTTAAACTACGAAGCATATATTTCTATTTTCTATTGAAAATTTTGGGACTGTTGAGTAAAGACTGGGAAGAAAATGGCAGGCATAGGGGTTGGCTACTCATCTAGTACCTCTCTCTAATGGGCTCTGAATTGCAATGAAGGCATAGAATTTGATTTGTGGTTGTGCTCAGGCAGAAGCTGCAACCAAATGGACCTTTGGGACAGGAAGAAGATTGTTTTACAACTGGGAATTGATTCTTGACTAATATTTGTTTGGAGATAGATAAATGGAAAGAATTAGTGGCACATACATCCTTTTCCTTTCTCAAGTTGTAGAAAGTTATTAGATTAAATAACTTTAAACATCTGGAGATTAATTATTTATACTTTTCATTTTTGCAAATGAGGTAACTAAAGCTCAGAGACAGAAAATTACTTACCTAAGACATGAACTTCTTTGGAAATATAGCCAATATTTGAATCTAAGTTAATAGCTTTTCTTTTGAAAAATATTACTTCCCTTATATTTCAGCCAATAGGTTTCATTTGTGGAAGGTGACATACAATGTGAGAAAACTCCACATATTGTGTATACCATGTGAATACTGACTTTAATATGCAGACAGAATTAACCCATTCTACAGAAATATGTTCATCAGATCTGATTTCATGTTCTGACTATGCTGGCCTTTCTAGGACTTACTTGTTCCAGTCTAGAAAATATTAAACATTGGAATTCTTATAAGTATTCTGAGCCAATATGCACTTTGTAGGTTCACCTTTGCTGGAATGCAAATCAGTACAGAATAGCTCACTTAATTTACGTTTCTGTCAACAGTGTGTTTCTCTTGATTGCTTGCCCAGGCTATGCGAGGAGACTACTGGCCTCTGATGTGTTCAAAGCCCCCTGACAATTAGAAATATGCCTTCCTTTATCAACAATCTAGCATATCAACTGAGAAAAGACGGCTCCAGATTATGGTTTGTAGATTGACAACAAATCATTTCTTGTTGTTTTATTTTCAGAGGAGAAAAGAGCTACAGGAGCATTTTGTTTGGTTGTTATTGGTTTGTATTTAAAATTGCTATTTTAATGAATATGCTAACTAATTTGATTATTAAATATTTGTAATAAGAGTCATAGGAATGGGAGGGAACATCTAAACTGCTAATATTCAAAAATATTTTACCATTATACTTGTTCTTACATAGAGTAATAATATGTAATATAGCAGCTACGTTATTTGAAGCAAGGATAATCAGATTTCTGCTTACATGCCTTTTCAATAAAAATGTAATTCATAAATTTTACTTAGCTTCGAGAATTCTACGAATACTTTTATAAATATTTATTTTACAGGTTGGAATGCTAAGGAAAACATTTGTCTATGGCCTACCAATGGGTTAAGAGCAAATTTGACACTGGGATCCAAGTGTGAACTGGTAAGAGTTCAATCTCTTTATTACATTTTTAAGTAAAAGAGTGATATTCTAGTGAATGAACATTGATATATAAAATCTTGAATAATTGAACAACTCACAGTATGTGGTAGATCTTAAGGTGCTCATTTTTCTATTACTATGTAAATTAATACTGAGCTTATGAAAAAATACTACTTTCTACAACTATAACACCTCATATGAGAGAACACTAAATACTTGTAATTAAAGGCTTGTGAGCACCTAAGGGAAAAGATGTGTTTAATAATACAGGGAATGGTAAAAAACAAATAATAAAACTATCAAAAGTAAAACTAAATCTTTCCACATTTCAAAGGTTATGGAAATAATTGTATGTGCTTCTTTTTAGCCACAGAAAATATTTACTTAGAGATAGAATTTCTCTGCAGTGTAAAAATAAACAGTACCTATTCAGTACCATTTTAAATGAATACGTACTTTATATACAGTAAAATTTACCAATTTAAGTATACAGTTCTTCAGATTCTGAAAAATGTGTAGGCATAAAACCAACAGCATCATAAATACATAAGAATTCCTTCACACTTTTAAATCTCCCCAATTCCCTTTCCTACTCAATTCTCTACAGGTCTAGCAATCATTGTTCTGTTTGTTATCTTAATAGCTTTGTATTTTGCAAAATGTTAAATTAAATGAACAGTAGATATTCTTTTGAATATAGCTTCTTTTACTCAGCATACTGCCCTTGTGATTCATTCACACTAGTGTACATGTTAATAGTTGGCTCTTTTTTGCTGTTGAACGGTGTTCTATTGTATGGTTCTCTGTTAATTGAAGGACACTTGGGTTGTTTCCAGTTTTTTATGATTATGAACGAAGCTGCTGTAAACAGTTATGTACAGGACTTAATATGAATGTAAGTTTTTGTTTCATTTTCATAAATACCTGGATCAAATGTTTACTGGGTATTTAACTTTATTAGAAACTTTCAAAATGTTACCTAAGTTAACTGCAGCACTTCATATTCTCAAAGCAAATGAATGAGTGTTAGAGTTGCTTCACATTCTTTCTAAAACTTTTGTATTGCCAGTGACATTTTTCTAAATTCATTTAATAAGTCATAGCCTATGCTTTTATTTTTATTTTCTTAATGACTAATTATATTAAACAGCTACTCATGTGTCATTTGAAATTTATCTATATTCTTTACTGGTATTTGTGCAAACATTTTGACTATTTTTATTGAGCTGCTTGTTTTCTTACTGCTTTTTATGAGTTTAAAATATGATTTAGATACAAGTTCTTTATAAGATATGTATTTTTCCAAGGATATTACCACAGTCTGTCACTTTTCATTCTCTTAAATGTCTTTTAATGGGTAGAAGTTCTTAATTCTGGTGAGGTTCAATTTAGCTGTTTATTTTTTTAAAAATATTTATTTATTTATTTGAAAGTCAGAGTCACAGGGAGAGAAGGAAAGAGATCTTCCATCCACTGGGCCACTCCTCAGTTGACCACAATGGCCGGGGCTGAGCCAGGACAAAGCCAGGAGGTTCTTCTGGGTCTACCATGTGGGTAGCAGGGGCCCAAGTACTTGAGACATCCTCCTCTGCTTTTTACTAGGCCATTAGCATGGAGTTGGATGGGAAGTGGAGCAGCCAGGACAAAAACCGGTCCCCATATGGGCTGCTGGCATTGCAAATGGTAGCTTTATCCACTATGCCGCATCACGGCCAAGTTTATTTTATTTTATTAATTTATTTTATGTTTTTTGTCTATGAAATCTCACCCAACCTATGTTCACAAAAATCTTCTGCTATGTCTTCTAGAAGTTATATAGTCTGACATTTTACTTTTTAAGTCTATGATCTACTTTGAGTTATTTTTTGTATATAAGGTAAGGAATGGCCTGTTTTCATTTCATTTGGTAATTTGAATATCCATTTATTCAGCCAAATACATTGGAGAGAATATCCTTTATCTACTTAATCGCCCTTACATTTTGGTCAAAAATCAATTGACCACAATAGCCTTCTGTGGGATGGCCAGCAGCCAATAAGACCATCTGGCACAAAAGCTTTGCCAGAAATGGGCCTTTGTGCTTCATGTTAGCCAATCAGAAACCTTATTCTTGAAAGTTGAAAGAAAAGCTCTAAATGAAAGTCTAGGTAATATGGGAAAATTAGGAATGGTAGGGTGAAGAAGAACAGAAAACTGCAGTAAAGAGAGTCAGGTTACATAATTACCATTGTGTGTTGTGTGGGAGGAGGACAGAAATGAAAGTTCTAGTCTCTTTGCTTACAATAGGTTGTATTCAGTATAAGACAAGAAACCATAATACTCCTAGATATTGTATGAGTTCTTTATGTAGTATGAATATGATATCTTTATCAAACACATGGTTTGCAAATTTTTCTCCTGTGAGTTTTTTTCATTTTGTTGAATGTGTCAGAAACATTTTCATTTAATGCCTTCCCACTTCTTTATTTTTTATTTTGTTGCCTGTACTTTTGGTGTTCTATCCAAAAAAATCATTTTCAAGATACATGTTATAAAGTATTTTTGTTTTTGTCTAAGAGTTTTATGTTTGCAAATGTAATCTAATGGTATATAAAATAATACATACTGACAACTGAAGCATTTTCTTGTGAATTGAAAGTTTACTCAATACTCAGAAAATAATCAATGCAGCTTACTATGTCAATAGAAGAATAATCAGATGATCATCTTAATGAGAAGAGAAAAAAATTGATAAAATTTCACATACTTTCATGATAAAAAAAACTCTAAGCAAGTTAGAAATAGAATTAAATTTCTTCAACTTCATAATGGTCATATACAATAAAACTTGTTAAACCATATTTAATGGTAAAAGGCTGAAAAAGGCTAAGGTGGAAAGGGTAAAAAAAAGAAAAAAACACAGTTCTCCCCACTCTACTCATTAACATATTAGAGGTCCTAACCAGTGCCTTAATGAAGTAAAAAGAAATAAAACATGCTCTATTCAAAGATAATATAACTGTCTAGTAGAAAATCCCAAATAATTGAATACAATAACAAAAATATACTAGAACACTTAAGATCAATACATGCAAGATTAATATGGAAAAAAACAAACATTTCTATATAATCTATTAATTAAGAACCTGGAAACTATTTATTAAAGTACATATTATCACAAAGAAATTATTTTTTAAAGATTTATTTATTTACTTGAAAGTCAAAATTACACACAGAGAGAGGTAAAGATATATAGAGAGGTCTTCCATCCACTGATTACTCCCCAGATGGCCACAACAGCTGGATCTGTGATGATCCAAAGCCAGGAGCCAGGAGCTTCTTCCAGGTCTCCAATGCGGGTGCAGGGGCCAAGGACTTGGGCACTCTTCTCTTACTTTCCAAGGCCATAGCAGAGAGCTGGATTGGAAGTGGAGCAGCCAGGAGGCGAACCAGTGCCCATATGGTATGCTGGCATTGCAGGTGGCGGTTTACCAGCTATGCCACAGCGCTGCCCTAACAAAAAAACTTCATAGTACCCAAGTATTTATCTAACAGACTATGACCAGAATTTGTATACAAAAATGTAAAACACTTATCAATTAATATTTAAACAAATGGTGAAATATAAGGATGAGGTAGGGTTGGCAGTATCACTGTATTTTTAAATCTGAATATATGAAATACAAGAAATTTGTATACCTTAAATAAAATAAATAAACTGAAGAAAGAAGTATAGTTTTTTATGGATTTAAAGTTCTAATATTTTCAATATCCCCATTTTAAACAATGTATTAATGCATTGAATATAATTTTTTAATAAAATCTTAATATAATTCCAGTAGTAATTTTGTAGAAATCAGAAAGGTAATTCTGACATTTATATTGAAATGCAAATGAACTAGGGTTGTGAAAATTATTTTTATAAGGAATAAAATTGTGCAACTCATGCTATACAGTTTCAGTATATGATGGTATTCCACAGTGTTATTTTGGCAACAGGAAAGAACTTCAATAGACAAACATATATGGCAAAATGATTTTTTCTTATCTTCAATTATATAATACATAAATATTTGTGTTGCAAAATGCAAACAAAATAGATACCTCTTAATCAAAAGTATCTCAGGGTGTGCCATTAGCAACATGACAGAATATGGAATACCTTGTTCATTGCCCCGTAAAGAAACTAAAATTTGGCTGCCATCCATGACCAAAAATGATTTTGTCAGGGTGTGGTATGAGGCCGAGGTAGGAGGTTATAAAATTCGTGTTGACCCCAATACCTGAGGAGGGCTGTTTTGAGAAAGCAGGTTTGTACCCAGGTGGCAGGCTAATCAACTGGGGTTCCAGATACTGATGCAGAAATGGCCTTATCCTCTTGTGGACTCAGTGACAATGCTATTTGGCCTTGATGTTGTCACCAGAATGACCAATATATAAAAATTAGTTGAATTTTCTACACACTAAAATTTACTATGAAATAAAAGGATTTTATTTACAATAGCTTCAGAAAAAATAAAATGGTAATAAATTTAACTAAGAAGGGAAAAGATATCACATTGACAACTATAAAACAATGATTGAAAAAAATAAGTGAAATTTATTATTGATCATGGATCAGAAGAATAACCATTTTCAAAACATTCAGACAAAGATATGTACACGACAGCTATTCTATACAGTAGTTAAGAAATTATATGAGATGCCGCATCCCATATCAGAGTGCCTGGTCCAAGTCTCAACCACACTTCCCATTCCAGCTTCCTGCTAATGTGCACCCTATGAGGAAGGGGGTTATGGATAATGGTTCTAGCAATTGGGTTGCTGACACTCACATGGGATTTTATTTATTGCTCGGATTTTTTGCCTTTAAGTTTGCAGGAGTAAAATGATCCACTAAGTTTGCAGGAGTAAAATGATCCACAGTTACTGTATATAGAATTCTTCTGGTTTTTATATATGGGTTAATTGTTTCATGTATAAGTTTTTTTTTAATCTTTAATGTTCATTTATTTCATTTATCTGAGAGGCACAGAGACATAGACAAATACACATACAAATACACACACACGCGCACACTCCCATATCTCTCAAACACTGGTTTATTAAAAGGAATGTGTGTAATAACTAGGGTTGGGCCAGGTGGAAGCTGGGAACTGGGAACCCGATCCAAGTCTCCAATGTGAGTTGTAGGGATCAAATTACTTGACCTATCACCAGCTGCCTTCCAGAGTGTGCATTTGCAGGAAGTTGTAATCAGGAGCAGAGCTGGAATTCAAACTCAGGCACTTTAATATGGGATATGGGCATCCTAAATGGTATCTTAACCACTACATCAAATACTCACCCCCATAGCATATGTTCGAAGTGCCACCTTTTCTTAAATTTTTAGGAAGAATGCTTGTAGAATTTGTGTTGTTTCTTCGTTAAGTGGCTGGTTGAATTCCACAGTGAAAGCATCCTGACTTCAAAATGTGTGGGCTGTGTGTGTGTGTGTGTGTATGTATAGTGACGTAGTTTGATGATACATTTCATATTTTTTCTTTAAATATAGAACAATATATTTTATATATTTTTATTTGGCTATTATTGTTTCCTACTTTAATAAATTAATCTTATGCCAACTGTTTTGGCATGAAATTGTTTATAATATTCACTTATTATTATTGTCTTTGGCATCTGTAGTAATGTACCTATCATTTGTGATATTGGTAATTTGTGATTTTCCTTTTATTGTAAACTTATTAGTCTGGTATAAATTTTATAGGTTTTATTGGACTTCTCAAAGAATAATTTCTTGTTTTATTTTATTTGTCATTTTTATGTTTTCTATTGTATTGTCTTTCACTCTTTGTTTATATAGCTTTAGTTTACTTTATTTTGCATTCTAGTTTGCAGAATTTGTTTCTGTACTAATATTGGTATTGAAGGATATACTTTTACATTCAACTTTATTTTAGCTGCATTGCACAAATTTTACTATATTTTTATTTCTGTTTTATTAAAATTCTCTCTTTGACTATTTCTTAGATGAATGGGTAATTTAGAAGTGTTCTTTAAATGTTTAGTTGGGAGTGATACTAGCAATCTAGTATATTAGGAAGCCATTTTCTTTCCTTTTCCCATAAACATACTGATTCCAACAACAATTTATGGATATATCAATAGTAATTACAAGCTATTGATACAAACTGTATCCTTGGAGATTATGAAATAAGATTTAGGAAGCTGATAGGGAGATTTGGAATGCCTTCTTTCCAGATATTCTCCTACTGGCACAGGCTCACATGATCAGGAAGAAATACAGGGGCTGCCATTTTTACCTAGGGGTGGGAAGGGGTTGGTTCATATAGCTAGTTCTGCAGCCTTTGCAAATGCTACTCAGAGGATTGACAATTTTGTAGCTTTGATGAGTCTGGGGAAGTCTAATCACCTGAGGAAGCGTAGAGGCAATTGGCTATTAGATGCCATTGATCCTCATCTCTGTTCAGCACAAAGTGAATAGATGACAAGCCCAGCTCTCAGATTGCCTCTGAGAATGGAAATGGTTAGTCCATGGATGCCCAAAGAACTAGCATCAGTCTGACCAGTTTTGAAGCCTTGACAGGTTGGCATAGTATAGCTTCACCCCGCATTTGGGATATTAGAGACAGGGGTTTGGGATGATTGATGACAAAGCTGCCAACCCTAGTGTAGCACAGAGGGTATAAAAAGTCACGGCTTAATGTTTGTCCCTAGGGAAAGAGTTTTTAGAGCCCACTCCCCCAAGACTCTGATCAGGCTGGTGTATAGGTATTTCATATGAGACCCAGCAGTGAGGGCCAGAGAGATTTCTGCTTTGTCTAGCATGCATACAACAACACAGAGATTGGTGGGAGATTGAAGAAATGAGCAAAAGTGTTCTAAGCAATGAAAGAAGATAAATATCCAGACTAATGAAACAGCATTATATGATTTACCTGATAGATAATCAAAAATAGCTCACAGAACATGATTGTCAAAAATAAGAGAAAATGCACAAAATAAGGGAATTTCAACAAAGAGGAAAAATAATAAAAGTAACACTCATATATCATGGAGTTGAAGAACACAATAACTCAACTGAAAAACTCACTAAAGGGGTTCAATAATAAAATACATCAAGAAAAATAAAGGATCAGTGAATCCAAAGACAGATCACTTGAAATAACTCAGAGGAATAAAAAAGAAAGCTTAGTGAGATAAGCCAGTCCCCAAAAGACAAATAGCACATATTTTCTCTGATATGTGGTAGTTAATATAGAACAAAAAGTATAAGAATGGAACTGACATCTCATGATTTGATTATTGTTTATAGCCCTCATCTATATTCCTGTGGAACAGAGGGCTTTCTACATTTTACATGGTGGCCATTATGGTTTGTGGTACATTATGATCATAAGGTAAATTCAAATTATGTTAATGTAAAAATTAAATGGAAAAAAATGAAAGAGTGAGGATTGGGGGGGAAGTATGGTTATCATTTTTTCTCATTTTCCAGAAACATTATACATATATACATTATATATCAGAATCACTGGTTGCTTCTTCTTCTCTGAACATGCAGGTGTTTGAATCTCTTGTGTTTCTACTTTTACATCAGATATGGGCTGTCTGCAAACTGTTTTATTTTCTTTATCATCATCATGCATTTCAGGTGCTTCAGATTTTTGTCTCTCCAAATATGTTGCTGTACAAGCTGGTGTAGGCTCCTGGCTATCCATTCTTATGAGTGTTAGATGTACCTGAAGTCCATTTTTTCTTCTTCTTGGTTATACTACAAGTTTTCTTCTTCTTCCTTAGGTAAAACCTGGCTATTTGCAGACTTCTGGAGATCAGTTCTTGCAACATTTTCCCTTCTGTAAAGTCAGTGAAGGAAAATCATAATCAGTTCATTTTTTAGCTAATTTCTTCATGGGTAGTTTTTCTTCCTTTATGCATCACTCCTCCGTATGTAGCTTTTGTAGAAGTGTCTGGTTCTGATTATAACGTTTTACTGCTGGATATGATAGCAAGAGTCTTCATCAAAAATGTCGTTGTTCATTGTTTCTGTAGCTATCTTGAAAACATCCTCAGACTCAACTCCACAAAGGCATAGTCTTTTAGATTTCCAGTCCTTTTGCTTCTGGACAGTCTGAATCTTGTAACAGTGCCAAACTGGGAGAAATATCTGTTGAATCTTGGTTTCATAAAGTGCTGGAGGTAGGTGGCCCACATAGATTACTGTAAGAATAAGGTTTTCTTCTCTCCCTCCATATCTCCCTCCCTTTTCCTCCCTTTCCTCCATTTCCTCCCTCCCTACCTCTCTCCCTCGCTCGCTCCCCTTTTTTGGCAAAGCATTCATGAAAGAACTGGCTGTTTCAAAAGTATCTCCTTATCTCCCCACAAGGACAGCTGCCACATAGTCCAGGTCTTCCCAGCTTTGCCAGCCATGTGGGTTAACGTGGATAAGCAAACACATTTTATCTTTGCATACAGGCACCCAGGTGAGGCTTGCAAACTAGCTCCATATCCTTTAGAAACTTTATGTCTTCCTGCGGGTTCAGGCAGAAAGCGCCACAGGGTCACCAGACTACAGTAATGCTGTAAGCAGCAGGCATTACCGGGATTATCTTCTTAATAAAAAAAATTGTAAAAGTCCAAAGGAGGAAAAATGCAAAAATGCGAAGAAATGTTAAGGGAATTATAGAACAACATCAAGAGGCTCAATATATACATTATGAGAGTATGAAAAGGAAAAGAGAGAAGTGACTAGATGTCTTATTCAGAAAAAATAACAGCCTAAAACTTGAAATATTTGAAGGAAGTGGAAATCCTGAAACAAGAAATCTAAAGGACACAAAATAAGAACTCAAAGCTGTAGCAAATTGTTATAATCAAATTATCAAATATAAAAAAGTAATAAAGTTTTACTATAACGGTGGTATGTAATTCACTTTCAATTTTAATATGAAATCTAAAGGCAGAATTATTAAAATAACTACAAAGCCATGAAAAGTGGATTAGGAGAGGTAAAGTAAAATATGTAGCAATTTTATTTACCAACTATAAGTCATTATTCAAATACAGCTAATTGTCTGCAGTAATATCTATTTGATTCTTTGAGTCTGAATTACATGCATTGTATTTGGCTTAATGCTTTTAACACCTTTAATCAGAACATATCCCTCTTCATTTCTATTTTTTTCTTTCTTTATACTACTGACTTAGTCAAACTCAGTTTTATTGTAAGATATGTCATAATCTAGATGTATTTGCTTCCATGTGATTTTATTGAATGAATTTTTTCTTATCCCTTATTTCCTTTAAATAATTTGTGACCTATTACTTTTTTTTGCAAGAATACATCATAGGTGGTGGTTTACAGTTTGTGTGTTTGTGTTATACCACATTAAGAAGCAGATAATGCCTCGTTTTCCTGAACTTTGCTGATCCCAAGTGTTCAGTGGGTTGAAATGATATTAGCATGATCCTTCTATTATAAAATTTCCCATAAATCTTTGATTTATTGATTTCCTCCATTGTTGAATATTTCCTAAATAAATTGTTTCATTAGGGGATCACAACAAAATTGTTTGTCTATTTGTACCTTTCTTCTATATATATTAATTGGAAATCTACATAAAGCAAAGTCTTGTAAATTAGGGATCTTTGGTTAACCTAAAAGACAGTCTATACAGTTAAGTAAGGATGAATTCCTAATCTTCTTTATTTCATAATCTATCTTGAAAGTAAGGTTTTGGATCTCCACCAATAGTAGTAACTAATTTTATTCATTACCATTTCTGAGCATCATTATGACTTTTAATATATTCAATACAATTTCTTACTGTTACTGAATGCCAGTGTGTATTTGTTGTGTTTAGCTGAATTAGCTACTATAGAAAGTATATAATCTTCTGTATCATAAGGGCAGATCATACATCCTTGTTTATACAGGTAAATTCATTTATTCCTTTTTTCCTGTAATAAATATCAGTGCCACCTCCTGTCTTAATTACAAACTGATTTGGATGATAAATTGTGTGCCCAGTCTATATTATGAAGAATACTATATTAACTCCTTATCTTAATGCTCTACAACATAGATTTAGAAATAGTTTGTAAGGATTAGATAAACCCTGAAAGAGATACATGAAGAGGTAGTTGTATAAAGCTCCTGTGTTTCCAGGTAGATACTCAGTGATCTTCTAACCCCCAGGATTCTCAAGGTTTTTGAGGACTACATAGATTGTATATTAATCCATCAGACATTGGAAAAGATTTATTGAAACTTTTTCTATGATACTTGCTATTAGAAGTGTTACATTTCTCAAATGCCAGCTATTCATTAAATTCAGTTCCTTTTGTTCTTGCTCTACTGCTAGCCTAATGATCAGTGTGTGCCCATGGAAAGCCAATTCAATTGCCTCAGTGCATAACAAGGGCAAAGATAGGCACAGTGTTCTTTTCTTACAGGCCATTTTCATACTTTATCTTCAGAAAGGGAGAAAGTTCAAAACTGAACAATAACAATTTACAGAATGTTTATTTTATTTTTATTTATTTTTATTTATTTTTCTTTTGACAGGCAGAGTGGACAGTGAGAGAGAGTGACAGAGAGAAAGGTCTTCCTTTGACGTTGGTTCACCCTCCAATGGCCACCGCAGCTGGCGCGCTGCTCCAAAGGCTGATCTGAAGCCAGGAGCCAGGTGCTTCTCCTGGTCTCCCATGCGGGTGCAGGGCCCAAGGACTTGGGCCATCCTCCACTGCCTTCCCGGACCATAGCAGAGAGCTGGCCTGGAAGAGGGGCAACCGGGACAGAATCCGGCGCCCCGACTGGGACTAGAACCCGGTGTGCTGGCGCCGCTGGGTGGAGGATTAGCATGTTGAGCCACGGCGCCGGCCCCACAGAATGTTTAAGTTGGTAAGGAGTATTTTACTAAGGTGCTGTCTGCTGAAACTTGATTTTAAAATGTTTAGAATTTTTGACATTCTCTAGGAATCTCGAGTTACTTCCATAAAGATTTATAATATACAGTAATGCTAATAGATGTAGTGCAAGGTTGATTTAAGATCTAGATAAGACAGGAAGTTGATTTACTTTGGATTTTGCATCTCTAATGAAAAATTTCTCTGTCTTACTTTTTAAAGATTTATTTTATTTATTTGAAAGAGTTACAGAGAGAGGTAGAGACAGAGAGAGAGGTCTTCCATCTGCTGGTTCACTCCCCAGATGGCCGCAACGGCTGGAGCTGTGCAGATCCGAAGCCAGGAGTCAGGAGCTTCCTCAGTGTCTCCCATGTGGGTGCAGGGCCCAAGAACCTGAGCCATCTTCTACTGCTGTCCCAAGCCATAGCAGAGAGCTGGATTGGAGAGGAGCAGCCGGGACTAGAACCGGCACCCATATGGATGCTGGGGCTTCAGGCCAGGGCATTATCCCTTTGCGCCACAGCACCGGCCCCAAATTTCTCTGTCTTTAAAGATTTATTTTATTTATTTGAAAGGCAGAGTGGCAGAGGGTGAGAGACAAAGATCTTCCATCCACTGGTTCATTCACCAACTGCCAGGTTTAAGCCAGTCTGAATCCAGGAATTCTTTCCAGGTCTTCCATATGGGTAGCAAGGGACTTAAGTACTTGCACCGTATTTGACTATTCTCCCTGGTACATTAGCAGGAAGTTGGATTGGAAGTGGGTCAGCTGGTTTGTGAAATTGTGCTTATATGATATGCCAGCATCTTAGGTAGCTGCTTAAACTGCAGTGCCACAACTTTGCCCCTCCATGAAACATTTCTAAAAGAGCCTGTAACTAAAAATGCATCCTACTAAATTGAACATCACAGAAGGATCACTTTCTGGTGTCATGAGAAGGGAGACAGCATCACGGGATGAGCCAGGAAGATCAGGTGATCTTGAGAGGTGCTAAAATGCATATTCCCATAATTGAGATCTTTTAAAAATAAAGCCAATGGAAGAAAAGGAAAAATACACATTAATTAACAATTTTATTAATTATGCATTCAACAAGTATATGTTAAGGAATTACTATTAACTAAGCATTGTTCTTTACACTGGTAATTCAATAGTTAAAATGACAGCATACATGGACATTATACTCTAATAGGAAGAGACAGAAAATAACAAGTAAAAAGAATGAATAAAGAAGATAGTAAGACTTCTAGTGCTGGCTAAAATGGAACAAGTCACCACAGTTTATTTCCAGGATTGATTACAAGAACTCTGGACAGAATACAAAAAAGAAACTGCCTGGAGGTGTTGAACAGGAAACAATAGCTCACAAGGGATTTTTTTTTAACTTAAAAAAAGAGAGAAAGGAGGGAAGGAGGAGGGGGGAGGTGTTTTCCATCCCCTGGTTCACTCTCCAGATGGCCACAATGACCAGAGTTGTGCCAATAGGAAGCCAGGAGCCTAGAGCTTCTTCCAGGTCTCCCACGTGGGTGCAGGGGCCCAAGGACTTGGGGCCATCTTTTACTGCTTTCCCAGGCCATAGCAGAGAGCTGGATTGGAAGAGGAGCAGCTGGGACTGGAACCGGTGCCCATATGGGTTGCTGGCAATGCAGACAGCAGCCTTACCTACTACACCACAGCGCTGGCCCCAGCATGACTGTCTTAAAGAAATGTCCTGCCTGGTCCTGCCCAGTGCCAGGATGGCCTCTGAAACCCCACCTTCCAGACTAACACAGCAGCACAAATCTCAACAAAACTGATAGGCCAGGGCTGTTTCAGTCTACCCAAGGTCAGATCCCATCCTTGCTGAAACCAGCACAGTGTCGGCTCCTATGGACCCAGATTTGAGGACCTGACTCCAGTCAGGTCAGCTTCCACAGTCCCAGGACACACACCCACTTTCCTAGATGTAGAATCAGGCCAATACCATACATCTAGCTTCCAGGCAAGCCTCTGTGGACCCAGGCCATGTTCCAAGCTAGCCCCCATGACTCCAGGCACCATGTTAGCATTCATGATAGCAGTCTCCAGACAGGCCCCTGAAGAATGAGGTCTAATGCCTGCCCCAGTAACAGGCCAACCAGGGTATAGGCCAGTTCAAGGGGATTCAGGCTCCAGTGGACCCAACGTGCAGGCCTGGTACAGTAGACCCAAGATCCAGGACAGCCTCTATAGCCGAAGGCCCCAGGATTACCCCCAGGGTAATAAATCCCCATGTTTCCAGGACTTAAGCCACATATATGAATTCAGGCTGTAGGCCCTCGCAAGTGTTAGGCTAGCCCCCATGAACTCAGGCTCCAGGCCCATCCCAGGGGACCCAGGTAAAAAGCACCTCTCAAATTCTGACTGGCATTTGAAAACTGAAGCTGAGGCCTACCACAGAGCAAAGTCAGGCCTTATGGTCTTAGATTTCAGACAAGCCCTCAAGGATACAGGCTCCTGAATTACCCCTACAGATCCAATGAAAATGTAAACTCAACCAAGTCTAGGCTTGAAGCCCAACCCCACAGAACTAGGACACAGGCTAACTGACCTGCCAACACAAGTACCAGTCCAGCATGATTAAGGACTCTAGCAGTAAGGCCATACATGAACCATGCCAGATAACCTTCCCAGAATCTTGGAGAGGACTGATTTGCAAAGGGTTGTCACACACACAATCTGTGACAATTAAAATAAATCTGTACTTATTCAAATGTGCAGAAACTAAAACTTGCCCACAAGGATCAAGAATAAACAGGAAAAGATACCACAACCAATGGAACAAAATATAGCACCAGTATCTCATCTAAATAATTAGATGATGCAAATAAAGTTTTTTCAAGTTAAAAACGGTATAGTACTATAGATCTAATGATCTGTGATTATTTTAAAGTTTGCTGTATATGTATGTATGATCATATTTTTATTTGATTATAGGTATAGCCCTTGCTTTTAGGATCTTTAGAGATCTTGCCTTTAGGTTTTACATATTGAACACTTAATTTAGTGTATCAGTAAGTCTTTGAATATAATGTAAATTAAAAATGTTCAAGCCAGCTCCCTGCTGATAGCCTGGGAAAACAGTGGAAGATGTCACAAGTGCTTGGGCCCCCACACTCACATGGCAGAACCAGAAGATGCGCCTGGCTTTAGATTAGCTCAGCTCCGGCCATTGCGGCCATCTGCGGATTGATTCAGTGGATGGAAAATCTTTTTCTCTGTCTCTGTCTCTGTCTCTCTCTCTCTGTAACTCTACCTCTTAAATAAATAATCTTTTAAAAATATAATATTTCTTTTTTTAAAACATTTATTTAGTAAATATAATTTTCCAAAGTACAGTTTATGGATTACAATGGCTTCCCCCCCCATAACTTCCCTCCCACCAGCAACCCTCCCCTCTACCGCTCCCTCTCCCCTTCCATTCACATCAAGATTCATTTTCAATTCTCTTTATATACTGAAGATTGATTTAGTATATATTAAGTAAAGATCTCATCAGTTTGCACCCATACAGAACATAAAGTGTAAAATACTGTTTGAGTACTAGTTATAGCATTAATTCACGTTGAACAGCACAGTAAGGACAGCGATCCCACATGAGGAGTAAGTGCACAGTGACTCTGGTGGTTGACTTAACAATTTGACACTCTTGTTTATGCTGTCAGTGATCTCCCTAGGCTCTAGTCATGAATTTCCAAGGCTATATAAGCCTCTTGAGTTCACCAACTCCGATCTTATTTAGACAAGGTCGTAGTCAAAGTGGAAGTTCTCTCCTCCCTTCAGAAAAAGGTACCTCCTTCTTTGATGGCCCCATTCTTCCTACTGGGATCTCACTTGCAGAGACCTTTCATTTAGATCCTCTTTTTAATTTTTTTTCCAGAGTGTCTTGGCTTTCCATGCCTAAAATACTCTCATGGGCTCTTCAGCCAGATCTGAATGCCTTAAGGACTGATTCTGAGGCCAGAGTGCTGTTTAGGACATCTGCCATTCTATGAGTCTACTGTGTATCCTGCTTCCCATACTGGATCATTCTCTCCCTTTTCTATTCTATCAGTTAGTATTCGCAGACACTAGTCTTGTTTGTGTGATCCCTTTGACTCTTAGACCTATCAGTGTGATTAATTGTGAACTGAAATTGATTACTTGGACTAGTGAGATGGCATTGGTACATGCAACCACATAACTAATTCCACCATTTGGGGTAAGTCTGATTGAGCATGTCCCAAATTGTACATCTCCTCTCTCTCTTATTCCCATTGTTATATTTAACAGGGATCACTTTTCAGTTAAGTTTAAACACCTAAGAATAAATGTGTGTTGATTACAGAGTTCAACCAATAGTATTAACTAGAACAAAAAAAATACTAAAAGGGATAAAGTATTAAATTGTACATTAACAGTCTGGACAAGGGCTGATCAAGTCACTGTTTCTCATAGTGTCCATTTCACTTCAACAGGTTTCCTTTTTTGTGGTTGGTTGTCACCGATCAGGGAGAACATATGATATTTGTCCCTTTGGGACATGTACTGTATAGAATTCTATACAGCAGTCAAAAACAATGAAACCTGGTCATTTGCAACAAAATGGAGGAATCTGGAAAACATCATGCTGAGCGAATTAAAACTATGATATTTCAAAAACTAAAAAAGGGAGAGAATGAGGAAGTGAATATCATTGCATATTAGAATTGTATTTATTATCTACATTGAATATATTCTTTGTATTAGTATCAAATTAACATGAAAGAGTATCAGGTGGTAAAATTATGAAAGTGGAAACATTGAAACTAATATCAAAGAACTATAAAAGAACATAGATGATTACTGTGAACAATTATTTCCCAAGAAATTGGATAGACTAAAATAAATGGAAAAATTCCTTTACATATGAAACCTACCTAGACATAATCATGATGAAATAGGAAATCTGAAGAATTAAATGATGAGTAAGCATATTCATTCATATCAAAAGATCAGGCATGATGACTTCACCGATGAATTTTAGTAAATATCTTATGAGTCTAATATTCTCAAAATATTTCAAAAATGTGAATAAGAGTAAATACTTCTAAAATAATTTCATGACAACAAAATTACTTGGATACCAGCAAAGGACACTATATGAAATGAATGTCACAAGTAAATATATCTGATGAACATAGATACAAAAATCCTCTACACCATACTTTTAAATAGAATTCACCTGCACATTACAAAGATTGTTCATCATAATCAAGTGGTATTTTTTCCTGGGATAAAAGGATGAGCCACTGCATTCATATGTATAAATACAATTTGCCACATTAAAAGAACAAAGGAAAAAAATTTTGATCATCTCAATAGATATATTTTAGAAGATTCAACATCCTTGCATGATTAAAAAAAAAAAAACTTACAATAAATTAGGTTTAGAATAAATGTGCCATGGGAGAGCAGCAAGATGGCAGAATAGGAAGGGAGCACACTGATAGTCTGGGAAGACACAGTTTAATAAAAGCGCAGATACTGTAGGTTCAAGGAAGAGTAGGGGAAGAAACAGCAGAGGAAACTCTCCCAGAACTAGTGATTCACAGTGGACCTGCGTGGAGAGCGTGGGAGCCCAAGTTTGGGACACCAGCGGCAGACTCAACACACCAGCACTGGAATGCGAGCTGAACAAAACCTCAATAGCCCAAGACACCAGTGGGTAAGCAGAAAGAGGAGACTAGAGGGAACGAGGCTTGAAACTCCGTGGGGAAATTTCACCAGGCTAACTAGAAGAGAGAGAGGGAAAAAAAAGTGACCAATACGGACACAAGTTTCTTTCTCTACGTTCTCCTCTCAAAGGCGAGCAAGACAAAAGTAGGCGCCATTTTGGAATATGTCATAAGCCGGACGACCTCAGGTCTGCACCGGCCCTGAGCCTAGAAGAAAAACCTGACTGTGGGGGGGGGGGTGAAATAACAGGAGATTAGGATCTAACTTGGCAACCCAGTGGGAGACTGCAGGAGAATTGGAGCCCACACTGAGGGCAGCAGAGATTCCCTGTGTGGTCCTTGGGAAAGAGCTTCCAATCTCTGGCTCCTGTGGGTATATCATTCGCCTGCTAACTACCTCCAATTCCACTCAGCTGTGTGGAATTACTTCCCTTTTGAATAATAATTAAAAAAAAGAATGAAATAAAGAGATTTTACCACGCCTAACCTGGGAGTGTCATCTTTGACACACCCTCAACCCTGAGGAACCAAACACAGCTCTCAGTCCACACTCATCTCAAGCCTCTAAGGCTCCACTGAAAGCAGACAGTCCACTTAATATAGAGCCATAGTGTAACAAGAAAAAACACCACAGTGAAGAAACCAAATATCTCCAACATGCCAAACAACAAATGCAAAAACGGAGGTAACAAGAACAAGGAAGACACTATGATGCCCCCAAACGAAAAAGACACTCCAACTCAAGATTATGAAGATGATGAGATTGAAGAAATACAAGAAGTGGATCTCAAAAAATTGATAGGAACATCAAGAAATTCTCAAAAACAAATTCTTGAATGACAGAAATCCTTAATGGACAAGATAGAAAATCTCTCTCGTGAAAATAAAATATTAACGAGGAATCAAAATGAAATGAAACAACTAGTAGAACGAGAAACTGTGATAGTGACGAGAAATCATAATGAAATGAAGAATTCAATAGATCAAATGACAAACACATTAGAGAGCCTTAAAAACAGAATGGGTGAAGCAAAAGAGAGAAGATAGGACTTACAAGACAGAGAATAGGAAAGGAAACAGTCAAACCAAAGAAAAGAGAAGGAAGTTAGAAATCTAAAAAATATTGTCAGGAATCTACAGGATACTATTAAAAAACCCAACGTTTGGGTTATAGGAGTTCCTGAAGGCATGGAGAGGGAGAAAGGATTAGAAGGCCTTTATAGTGAGATACTAGCAGAAAATGTCCCAGGTTTGGAGAAGGACAGAGAGATCTTAGTACAGGAAGCTCATAGAACCCCTAATAAACATGACCAAAAGAGATCCTCACCACGACATGTTGTAATCAAACTCACCACAGTGAAACATAAAGAAAAGATCCTAAAATGTGCAAGAGAGAAACGTCAGATTACTCTCAGAGGATCTCCAATTAGACTCACAGCAGACTTCTCATCAGAAACCCTACAAGCTAGAAGGGAATGGCGAGACATAGCCCAGGTACTAAGAGAGAAAAACTGCAAGCCCAGAATACTATATCCTGCAAAGCTCTCATTTGTGAATGAAGGTGAAATAAAGACTTCTCATAGCAAACAGAAATTGAAAGAATTTGTTGCCACTCATCCTGCCCTGCAAAAGATGCTTAAAGATGTGTTACACACAGAAACACAGAAACATGGTCACCAATATGAAAGAAGGTAAAGGAAGGAAACCTCACAGCAAAAGATCACAGGAAGCTCCATTTCTCTTTGACATAGAATTAACATCTGATACTCCGTTAAAGCAATGTGTTAAAATAATCTATTATGTTCTCTTGATGTCTGTTAAATTCTAATTGTTCAAAAACAACTGAATTTTTATTAAGAGCTATGGGTTATTTAAATATGTGCTTATTTTCAAAGATTTGAATAATCACCTTGTACCAATGATCAAATTGGGTCTATGTTATGTCATGATTTTAAGGAATCTTATTTCAACCAGATATTCTGGATTTTGAGCCTTCTTGGCATTCTTGACAGGCATTCAAAAAATCAAAGTTTCAAACAATCTGGTCTCTAAAATTTCAAAGAAATCTTGGACTTTGGTTTTTCCAGTTTGGGCCCAACTGAAAAAATCGAAGGACCTATGTCTCTCATCTTCTAGAGACACCAACTAATCAGGCTATTTGGATTATATTAGAAGAACTGTCAAGATGTGATGTGGTACCAGACTTTAAGTTTCTATAATGGAAAATGCTATTAATACAAATGTTTGAGAATTAAAAAGTCTAATGATCTTGTGTTACTAGACATGATAGTTATATTAATGAGAAAGCCCCAGAGGCCTAAAGAGTTAAATACTTGTAAAATCCTACAGGTGCTTTCAAAAATACTGTGAAGTAAACAAGTGACTCTTGTTGGTTGATGAGTTTATAATTTTAAACATGGCGACATAAAGTCTTTTGTCATCCATAGTTATATATGATGTGCTGCTCATAAAACTAAAGCATTGTTGGTTCTGTGTTTACCTGTCCTCCTATAGGTTCCTATGGACTTTTTCCAGCCACTTCTATTGTATTCAGTACTTTGGGATGGCTCTGTAAACAGATGAAGCCAATAATGTATTAACAGTACCAACTGAGAGAAAGTATGGTTAACTGAGGTTACTAAAAACAAAAAGCAATTCAAATCAATTGGCAATCTACAAAAAGAGTTAAAGATTGTAAAAGCTATTATTAAAATTGCTATATTGGTCTATTATATTATGTTATATGTGTGTACATATTATATGTCCACATGGGAAAATTTTATTAAGAATTTTATTTTAATTGGCTTATAGATAAGATTGTCCATAAATTTAAGCTGCCTAATTTTTTTTTACTTTTATTTAATGAATATGAATTTCCAGTGTACAGCTTATGGATTACAATGGCTTCCCCCTCCCATAACTTCCCTCCCACCCGCAACCCTCCCCCTCCCGCTCCCTCTCCCCTTCCATTTGCATCAAGATTCATTTTCAATTTTCTTTATATACAGAAGATCAATTTAGTATAAAGATTTCAACAGTTTGCACCTACATAGAAACACAAAGTGAAACATACTGTTTGAGTACTAGTTATAGCATTAAATCACAATGTACAGCACATTAAGGACAGAGATCCCACATGAGGAGCAAGTGCACAGTGGCTCCTGTTGTTGACCCAACAAATTGACACTCTAGTTATGGCACCAGTAACCATCCGAGGCTGTCGTCATGAGTTGCCAACGCTATGGAAGCCTTCCAAGTTTGAAGACTCTGATAATATTTAGACAAGGTCATAAAAGACAGAGTGAGGATAGTAACCAATGATCCTAAGAGTGGCATTTACCAGGTTTGAACAATTATACAGCATTAAGTGAGGAAGAGAACCATCAGTACACACAGGTTGGGAGTAGAGCCATTGGTGGTAGAGTAGAGGTTATGATTACAAAGGAATGAGGCCAAGTGTGCTAGACCGGGTCTAGAAGTGCACTAGACAGGGCCTAGAACAAAGGACAGAGTCATTATTAGAGGAGCTAAGAAATATGCTGTCTAAGCCACAAGTAATTTTTCTGATTGAGAGGCAAATAGAACCTGATAGAAGGGGCTTGATAATAATCTGGTGGGCTTAGGCCTTGTAAATTCAGAGGCCCAGACCTATCTATTTCTTCACATGGGCTATATCCTAATTGAGGTGTGAACCTCCTAGGGGAAGGCACACTGTTGACTTTCATTACTTGGCTGGCCTGGGAGGAGAGCTGGCCAGGTAAAGGCAGGTGGCAGCTCTAACAAGAAATTTACAGTTCTGCCTGCAGTGTTGCTGACCCTACTTGACCATCCCCTCAGCTGCAGTGGTCACTTTTCAGCTTAGAGCCAATAAGATCTGTGGCTCTGACCTGGGCATCCTTCGACTCCAGGGCAGGTCCATTTCCAGTGATCCAACTCTTGGCAGAGCTGCCAGGGCTCTTCACATGCTGACTTCTGCTGAAGTCCAGGCTTACCACATTGAAAGCTACTGCAGTGGACTGGCCTGTTGGGTCTCCTTGAGGGCAGATCACTGTACAGATCAGCCATTAATAGGCCTGCCATCCATTGCTTCTGATGCCTAGCTTTCTTTTCCTCCTGGTTTGTGTTAAAGCAGACCAGAGGATGCAAGTCAAAGGAGTGCCCGTGTCCCATCTCTAATCTTCGGTGGCCTGAACTACAAGTCTGTAGTCACAGGCATGTTCTGTAGTAGTTTTTCTAAGGCAGACAATGCCCATGAGGAAAATTATATTCTCACTTAAAGACTTTCTTTCCCTTTGGTCTGAAAGGGACGTTTTTTTCTACTTACTGTTTACTTCGCTGATGGCAAAGTAAATCTAGCTATGAGATTATAATTTAAGCTCTTATTTTGCCTATGCTATTACAAAAAATGTTAGCCATCTCTTTTATAAGGTCTAAAGATTAAATTGTGCATCCTACAGATTCCTTTATAATAGAATTAGTTTCCTACCTTGAAGACAATAGAGAAATGAAAGAACAAGTTGGGCTTAGAATAGAGAAATGAGGGAGCAAGTCCTAGATCGCTTGCTGACAATAGCAATATCACATGAATACTTAGCAAACCGTTTCAACCATTAGATAACAACTTAAGAAAACATTTACCAGAAGGTCCAATGCCTTCTATAAATTTTAAGAATCATGTATTTGAAAACACCTCTTAAATATCTAACATGGTGTAGTTTGTTTAACCAGTAAACTTAAGCACAACCATATAAAATGTTTTTAATTTCTTTCTACCAACAAGTATAAAACATATGATGCAGAGATTCAGGTCACACGAATTAAAATGGACCTGCCCTGGAGTCGAAGGATGCCCAGGTCAGAGCCACAGATCTTATTGGCTCTAAGCTGAAAAGCCCTTCACTCAGCCCAACTTCCAAAGTGACCACTGCAGCTGAGGGGATGGTCAAGTAGGGTCAGCAACACTGCAGGCAGAACTGTAAATTTCTTGTTAGAACTGTAAATTTCTTGTTAGAGCTGCCACCTGCCTTTACCTGGCCAGCTTTCCTCCCAGGCCAGCTAAGTAATGAAAGTCAACAGAGTGCCTTCCCCAAGGAGACTCACACCTCCCTTAGGATGTACCCCATGTGAAGAGATAGATCTGGGCCTCTTAACTTACAAGGTCTAAAGCCCAACAGATTATTATCAAGCCCCTTCTGTCAGTTTCTATTTGCCTCTCAATCAGAAAACTTAATTGTAGCTTAGACAGCACCTTTCTTAGCTCCTTTAACAATGACTCTGTCCTTTGTTCTAGACCCTGTCTAGTGCACTTGGGCCTCATTCCTTTGTAATCATAACCTCTACTCTACAACCAATGGCTCTACTCCCAACCCTTGTGTACTGATGGTCCTCTTCCCCACTTAATGCTGGTTAATGCCACTCATAGGATCATTGGTTACTATCCTCACCCTGTCTTTTATGACCTTGTCTAAATATGATCAGAGTTGGTGAACTTGGTAGGCTTCCATAGCCTTGGGAACTCATGATCAGAGCCTAGGGTGATTACTGGCGCCATAAACAAGTGTCAATTTGCTGGGTCAACAACAGGAGTCACTGTGCACTTGCTCCTCATGTGGGATCTCTGTCCTTAATGTGCTGTACCTTGTGATTTAATGCTATAGCTAGTACTCAAACAGTATGTTTCACTTTGTGTTTCTATGTGGGTGTAAACTGTTGAAATATTTACTTAATATATACTAAATTGATCTTCTGTATATAAAGAAAATTGAAAATGAATCTTGATGTGACTTGAAGTGGAGAGGGAGTGGGAGAGGGGAGGGTTGCGGGTGGGAGGGAAATTTTGGCAGGGGGAAGCCGTTGTAATCCATAAGCTGTACATTGGAAATTTATATTCATTAAATTAAAGTTTAAAAAAAAAGAATAAATGTGCCACAACAAAATAAAGATCATATATGATAAACCCATAGTTAATATTATTTTCAATTGTGAAAAGTTGAAAACTTTTTCTTTAACATTATGAACAAGAAAAATGTAAAACTACCTTTTGCAGTGCCATCATCCTGTGTGGGTGTTGGTTTGAGTCCTGGCTGCCCACTTCTAATCCAGTTCCCTGCTAATGTACCTGGGAAAGCAGAGGAGGATGGCCCAAATATTTGGGCCTTTGCACCCTCATGGGAGACCTGGAAGAATCTCCTGACACCTTGCTTTGGACTGGCCCAGCCCTGACCATTGAGACCATTTTGGGAGTGAACCAGTAGATGAAAGGTATTCAGTTTCTTTCCACTCCCCTTCCCTCCCTCCCTCTCTCCCTCCCTCCCTCCCTTTCTCTCTCTCTCTCTTTCTCTCTCTCTCTCCTGTAATTCTGACTTATAATAAAATAAATATTTTTTGAGAACTACTCAAAAAGCAAAGTAGGAAAATGATAACATTTATAATAGCTACATAAAAATATAATACTCAGGACTGCTTATCCCCAAGGATGTGAAAGACCTGTACACTGAAACTAATAAAATACTGTTGAGTAGATTCAACAGAGTGGTCAAAAGAAAACGTCAACTGAAGTGAAATAATGAATGACTGGGAGGTGAGGAATATTAGCTACCACTTTATAAAAATAGTAAATATTAGCCAAGTTTTGGAAAACTTGCCAAGAAAACAGGAGAAATGAGAAACTAGCCTATGGAGAACTTTTTGTAAAAAGAGTGATCAACTGGAAAAACAGATCTAGAAAGAGAAAGTGACTAGCTAAAAATTAGATGGTGACAGTCAATGGTAATATTGACTGTTGGTCTTTTTGGTTATTCCTGAAACAAATTATCCAAAGATAATATATTTACTTCTTTAGTCTTCTGCACATTCAAATAAGTAAACATAGAAGATTTAAGCTAGACCACAGATAGTAACAATATTCTAAAGAAAAAAAAACATCCTTTGATGGAATTCATTCGAGGGCACACAATTAAATATATTTTACAATTCAGTGTATATTAATTAACCATCACCTATGCCAAAAGCACTTTTGGAAACCCAAAATAATACAACACTAATCTTTTGCCTTCAAAATGTGCAGACTAGTTTTGTATAGATGAATAAAGTATACACACATAACTCTACTACAAAAAAAAAAAACAAGTTAATTCCATATCATGTCTCTTAGTCTCTTCTGAAGCATTTGTTTCATTATTCTTGCTATCACATTGAGTTGACTATTTGTCTCTTCTAATAGACTGTGAGCTCTAGAGGATAAGAGCTATGCTTTGCTGTCTCTGGTCCTTTCCTACCCCACTCATCCTCAGTACATACTTGTACACACTAATAATTTATTACATTCTTATGGTATTAATCGATTTAATAAAATTCAGATAAACCCAATAATAAAACTGTGTTGATGACCAAATTAATGCAATGTTCTTTAAACATTATTCAGTATGAAAATAAAATTTACTAGTATATTTCTCAGTATACTAACAAGTTATACATATTTTCTAATGATTAGCCAATTGGTAACTACAATTTAACATTTTTGACTCCAGTGAAAAAGACATGTTAAAATTATTTACATAAATTTATACATCCACCATATCCCTGTGCCATGTGGACAAATGTATTCCCAGTTTCCCTCATTCACTGTAGAAGAATTTTCCAATTAAGTATTTAAGTTACAAAACATATTAATTTGGAAAGTAGATAATATTTTACTTTTCCACAATAATTTAAGCTTTTAACTGGTTCTAATCAATCACTTCACTTTTCTCATATGTCTGTCACATAACATGAATAGATTCTTGTCACTCATACTTTCTTTTGAGCTGACTAGTTGGCATTATCTACACAAAGCAATCAATGAATTCACTGAATTTTTTTTCTATTAATGATCAGTTGAAATGGTGTCACATGAAAATAGACTATAATACAACATCAAATTTATTGAAAATTCATGGTTTTAGAAAGTGATTTAAAATTTATAATCAGGCTCTGTCTTCATGTATGAAGCAGAATTTACTTAATTTTCCCTATTCTGAGCTAGACATTAAGGAAATTGTAAATATGAAATGGCTTAAAATAAATGACACACGTAAAACAAATGCTATCTAAACATTACTGAAATCAAATGATAAAAGGGCTGAAAGAATGAATTTACTTCAATATATTGACGCAAATCTTCCCTGTGACTTTTAACTGCTCTGATACAAAATGTGAAGTTTTCCTAATCCTCTTATACAAGTTTATCTGCCAAACAGCATGCTTACTCATGGTGCTCTCAGATAAGTGAATTTATAGACATGTGTTAGGAGGTGGGCAGGGAAATGGATTTGGAATCATAAGAATTCTGTTTCAGGATGGAATCTGAAGAACAATTTACATAAATGCTTCCTGGTGCTTATAAGAGTTGTTAGTAGTGGAGGAGTGGCAATGTAAGGACAAACCCCAAGGCCTTGGGAGGCAGAAACTCTCCTGAAGGTCACTAGCTGAAGGAATGTGGAGAAAGTCAAATGCACTTTATGAAGATGCAACGTGGTATGAATGGATCTACTAATTTTATGAAGCAAAACTAGCAATTCTTTCTGAGGAATTTGTGATAGAAATAGCAAAGAAGATTCCCCATTTTCCAAACAAATGTTATATTTAAATGTTCAAATAGAGTTATATTTGATATCCTTGGAGATTTTCATGACTTTGCACTTTACTAAGGTCCAAAAGAGCTATTAGACTGTTTTAACTCTATTGCCATATATATATGTATGTATATATATGTATATATATATATATATATATATATGAGAATATACTCCCATCCACTGGTTTGCCTCCAAATGACCATAACTGCAAGAGGTTGAGGAATGCTGAAACTGAGAGCCAGAAACCCAATAGCAGTCTCCCATGTTGGTGAAAGGAACCCCATCCCTTGAGTCACCACCACTTCCTCCAAGGATGTGAATTAGTATGATGGAATGAGGAACCAGGGCCAGGAGTCAAAACCAGGTACTCCTGTGTGGGACAAAGGTATCCTAGAGGACATTTTAACTGCTAAGCAAAATGATGCCTGACTTTTCTTTTTTAATTGAATATAATCATTGTACATATTTATGGGATATAGTGTGACAACTGGCATTTCTATCTCATCATTCTTTATATTTAGGGAGGCCTCTTTAATTCTTTTAAATTGCTATTTGTATATATATATATATATATATATATATATATATGAGAGTAGAAGAAAAGAGAGCAGGGACTCTCCCATCTACTGGGTCACTTCCAAATGCCTGCAGTGGCCTTGGGCTAGGGACCAAAGCTGAGGTCCAGGAACTCAATCCAGGTTGGTCGTGTGGGTGGCAGGGATCTAAGTACTGGAGTCATGTCTTGCTGTTTCTCAGACTGCACATTAGCAGTGAGCTAAAATAAGGAGTGGGGCCTTATGGAAAGCCAAGACACTCTGGCGAAAACAAAACAAAACAAAACACCTAAATGAAAGATCTCTGTGAGTGAGATCCCAGCAGAAAGAACGGGCCATCAAAGAAGGAGTTACCTTTCTCTGAAGGGAGGAGAGAACTTCCACTTTGACTATGACCTTGTCTAAATAAGATCGGAGTTGGTGAACTCAAGAGGCTTCTATAGCCTTGGAAATTCATGACTAGAGCCTAGGGAGATCACTGGTGCTATAAACAAGAGTGTCAAATTGTTAAGTCAACAACAGGAGTCACTGTGCACTTACTCCTCATGTAGGATCTCTGTCCTTAATGTGTTGTACTATGTGAATTAATGGTATAACTATTACTCCAACAGTACTTTACACTTTGTGTTTCTGTGTGGGTGCAAACTGTTGAAATCTTTACTTAACATATTCTAAATTGATCTTCTGTATATAAAGATAATTGAAAATGAATCTTGATGTGAATGGGATGGGAAAGGGAGCGGGAGATGGGAGAATTGCCGGTGGGAGGGAAGTTATGGGGGGGGGCACTGTAATCCAAAAGCTGTATTTTGGAAATTTATGTTTATTAAATAAAAGTTGAAAAAAAAAAAAGGAGTGGGGCCTGGAATCAACTCTGAAACTATAATATGGGATGCGAATGCCTCGAGGGTTGTCTTAGACCAAATCCCTACCAAAGGAGGACCCATGTTTTTAAAGGAAAGTAGGAAAAAAAATTTCCATTGTCTGTTACCTCGTACTGGATTTCATCTCCTTTCTTCAAATACTCTGAGTCACTCTCCATTTGTAAATGGAACTATGTCAAAGAAATTCAATGCAGGTCATGAGCATTTAATTTAAAAGTTAGGATGCCATTTAAGACACCTGTGTTCCATAATGTAGTGCCTAGATTTGATTCTCTGCTGAAACCTGCACAACACCTCTACAGGGTGAAGAGGTGAAAGAAAAACAAAGACAAAAGATTATAAAAATGTGGGGCCAAGGAGGCGATGTGGTTGGAGGGATCCTCTCCGAGTTAGGAGGAGGAATGCCTCTCTGCCTTGCTGAGCAGCTTTTATTTCTGCAGTTATCTGACAGACATTCTTGTTGACATCAGGCCAGGTTACTGTTACTGTTTAGCTAGCAATAGCATTCTCTACAGGAGCAGATCTTAACCAGGATGTCACATGATAACCACCAGACCCCAAAAGGGGTAGGTAGTATAAAGTCTGGGTAATGAAGTTGTTATACTGAGAACAACATCCCTGGAGGTGAAAGTGCCTTGCCCCCTGCTGGCTTTCCAAGCTGCAGTGCCTCAGTTTAGACTGTCCCTATATTTCCCAGTCTTGTTCCACTGCAGTCTTCACAGGGTGACTTTTTCCACCTGGTCTCCAACAATTTCTGGCTTCAGCGCCTAACTCCAGGTTCCTGCTAACACAGACCCTGGGAGACCAGGCTCCAGATTGTGGACTCCCTACATTTCGCTGGCATATTGGGAAGAGAATTGGTGGATGAAAGTGCTCTTTGGGGCTGCCGCTGTGACTTAGCGGGTAAAGCCGCTGCCTGAAGTGCCAGCATCCTCTATGGGCACCGGCTCAAGTCCCGGCTGTTCCACTTTTTTTTTTTTTTTTTTTTTTTGACAGGCAGAGTGGACAGTGAGAGACAGAGAGAAAGGTCTGCCTTTGCCGTTGGTTCACCCTCCAATGGCAGCTGCGGTTGGCGCGCTGTGGCCGGCGCTCCGCGCTGATCCGATGGCAGGAGCCACGTGCTTCTCCTGGTCTCCCATGGGGTGCAGGGCCCAAGCACTTGGGCCATCTTCCACTGCACTCCCTGGCCACAGCAGAGAGCTGGCCTGGAAGAGGGACAACCGGGACAGGATTGGTGCCCTGACCGGGACTAGAACCCGGTGTGCCGGCGCCGCAAGGCGGAGGATTAGCCTAGTGAGCCGCGGCGCTGGCGATGTTCCACTTTCAATCCAGCTCTCTGCTGTGGCCTGGGAAAGCAGTGGAAGATGGCCCAAGTCCTTGGGCCCCTGCACCCGCGTGGGAGACCTGGAATAAGCTCTTGGCTCTTGGCTTCGGATGGGCCCAGATCTAGTTGTTACAGCCATTTGGGGAGTGAACAAGCCAATGGACAATTCTCTCTTTCTTTCTGCCTCACCTTCTCTCTCTGTGTAACTCTGACTTTCAAATAAATAAATAAATTTTTAAAAAAGAAAGAGCTATTTTTCTGTCAGTTCTCTTGCTCTCTGTCTCATAAATGAAACAAATAAAGTTTAGAGAATATTTCAGCAAGGGAAATCACTATAGAAACATCGTGTTAAATAGCATGATGGGGAATGGCTGTAGCTTTCATTGAGAGTGGTGCTCTTCCTCTTGGATAACACATTTTACCCTAGCCCTTGCAGTAATGGTAAAATTCTACTTACCCAGAGAATAATTAATAAGACATTTAACCAGATTTGGGGGGGGGAGGGGATTCTAAACATTGAAAAGAAGAGGCAAAGCAAAATAAAGCAACCCTCTGGTAGATTGTTCTAGAATATTATCAAATATTTGTTTAAGCTTGCTGGTAATATATACTTTTGCAAAAGGGTGATCAAAGTAGCTATATCTCAAAGTAAAATAGTTATATTAAATCTTCTCTTCAAAAATAAGAATTGCAAAATTTTCCATGGATAAACATTCAGTACCAAACTTGCAAATGGTTTGTATTCCAAAAAAAAAAAAATTGTAGTAGAATAATTTGCTTCTATTAGAAAATGAGTTCTGAGTTCCAATGTTCTATCTGTTTGGTACTTAGGTCTCTAAGATTTAGCCAACAATATACTTTAAATAACTACCAGTAGCAATATTTCAACAATGCCTAACTGCCAGTATGATTTATTTCTATGAGTAAAACCAGTGTGAGTTACAATTTAGGATGTCACAAATGCTTGTGGCCAATTCTGAGAATAACAAATAGCTCAGCTTGACTGGTGCCATGGTTTGTATAAAATAATGTTGAAAAAGGCAATATTTGAACATGTAAAATTGGCTAAGAATTTGAAGGGTCTTGAAGGTGAGACCAAAAGATTTGATGTCGAATTCATTTTCTAAAAAGTCTGACCTCTACCCTCTACATGTACATGAAAAACCTTTTCCAAATTTCTGTAAACAACTGGGAACAACTGTATATATCTCTCAAATATATTGGATGAGTGAGAAACTGCATGCAAGGTGCAAAAATATCTTGATTAGAATGATGGTGGATCATATGACAGGAAAGACATGATAACAGCTCTAGACTATAAACTTTAGGGAAGCACACTTTTTTTGTATCTTATTTTCTACTAAAAATATTCAGCATAATATGTGACACAAAATCCTATGCAAAAATGAACTTGAAAACTGGCTAGATTTGAGACTGGACAAATGAAGAGGGGAAGAAGAAAAGACCAAACAGACATTCCAAAATTCTGAGCCACCATAACTTTGGTTCAGTTGGCAATTTTGGTCTCATTGTTGAGGATACTTCTATTACTGCTGAATATAGAATAAATGGCCCTTAGTTGAGATTGACAGTCACACCTAACTTCCATGAAACAAGGTAAATGGCTTGAGCTATCATTTGTCGAAGCTAGCACTTGATGTTCACTAGTCATTATATTCTTGCATGGCAACAATGCATTTTAGTTTCTGTGAATTTAATATAAGCGAATGAACATTTAGCCTATTAGGACACCCATATGAGTACCTGGGTTTGATTTCTGGCACCAATTTGTCACTTCAATTCCTGCTGATTCAGACTCCTGGAGGCAAAAATGAAGGCTTAAGTGGTCAGGCCCCAAAGACCCATGAACCATGTAGGAGATCTGGATTTGAGTTCCTGGTTCCCAGCTGTGGCTGTTTCCCAGCCCCAGCTACTTCAGGCATTTGGAGATAGAATCAGCAGATGTGAGTACTTTCTGTGTTTCTCTGTCTCCAAAATAAATACTTGTTTTTTAAAAAATTGAAAGTATATAAAATTCTGTAGTTTAGATCTCTAATAAAATCTAACCTCAGATATTCTACTCCAAATTATCTAATCATTGAAATGAATTGCATATAAATTTCAATAGAGTGAGAGGGTATGTGAAAAACATCCAGGCAAATGATTAACATTTGCTTATCTGGTGTTTCAGGACTAAACATGATGGAGAAAATCACCAATATAAATAATATATATAGAACGTTTTAATGTCTCTTACATGCTATAATGAGAAGGAAAGCAATATATCCAAACTTTCTCTTTTAAATTTTTTATTTAAACTTTTATTTAGTAAATATAATTTTCCAAAGAACAGTTTATGGATTACAATGGCTTCCCCCCCCCATAAATTCCCTCCCACCCGCACCCCTCTCATCTTCCGCTCCCTCTCTCATTCCATTCACATCAAGATTCATTTTCAACTCTTTTTATATACAAAAGATCAATCTAGTATATATTAAGTAAAGATGTCAACAGTTTGCACCCACACAGAACATAAAGTGTAAAATACTGTTTGAGTACTAGTTCTACCATTAATTCACATTGGACAACACATTAAGGAAAGAGATTCTACATGAGGAGTAAGTGCACAGTGACTCTGGTTGTTGACTTAACAATTTGACACTCTTGTTTATGGCGTTAGTGATCGCCCTAGGCTCTAGTCATGAGTTTCCAAGGCTATGGAAGCCTTTTGAGTTCGCCGACTTCAATCTTATTCTGACAGGGTCATAGTCAAAGTGGAAGTTCTTTCTACTGGGATCTCACTCACAGAGATCTTTCATTTAGGTTTTTTTTTTTTTTTTTTTTCAAGAGCGTCTAGGCTTTCCATGCCTAAAATACTCTCATGGGCTCTTCAGCCAGATCCGAATGCCTTAAGGGCTGATTCTGAGACCAAAGTGTTGTATAGGACATCTGCCAGTCTATGGGTCTACTGTGTATCCCACTTCCCATGTTGGATCGTTCTCTCCCTTTTCTATTTTACCAGTTAGTGTTAGCAGACACTAGTCTTGTTTGTGTGATCCCTTTGCCTCTTAGACCTATCAGTATGATCAATTGTGGTCTGAAATTGATTACTTGGACTAGTGAGATGGCATAGGTACATGCAACCTTTATGGGATTGTACTGGAATCCCCTGGCACATTTCTAACTCCACCATTTGTGGCAAGTCCGATTGAGCATGTCCCAAATTGTACATCTCCTCCTTCTCTTATTCCCACTGTTATTTTTAACAGGGATCACTTTTCAGTTAAAATTTAAACACCGAAGAATAATTGTGTGCTAATTACAGAGCTCAACCAATAGTATTAACTAGAACAAAATAAATTACTAAAGGGATAAAGTAGTAAGTTGTACATCAACAGTCAGGACAAGGGCTGATCAAGTCACTGTTTCTCATATGTGTTTTTCACTTCAACAGGTTTCCTTTTTTGTTGCTTGGTTAGTTGTCACTGATCAGGGAGAACATATGATATTTGTCCCTTTGGGCCTGGCTTAATTCACTCAGCATGATGTTTTACAGATTCCTCCATTTTGTTACAAATGACCAGATTTCATTGAAGAAATTTATCACTTTACGGGAAGAAACTATAATACCTTCAGTTGGGTATCATGAAATATTTTATTTTACCTAATTAAAAATATATCAGGATACTTGTAGCAGCAATTACAAAAAAAAACCCTATAATTAGCTAAAAACAATAAGGATATTCGAATACCTTACTTAAGAATCATGAAGCTATGGGATACCAAAGATTGATTAAGAGATTCCATAGTGTCAACAAGGCTTCAAGTTTATTCCTTCTGTTCTGTCGTCCTCATTTTGATTACTCTTCTCATATCTGCAAAATAGTTATAGCAGCTTCAGGCATCACATTCTCACATATTTAGTTTCACAGATCTCTTTTTGTGAACAAGTCAAGCTGTTTTGGGACATTTACCCTTACATTTCACTAGCAAGAGAAATGATATTTTCTTTTAAAACTATGATTTATTTATTTGAAAAAGTGGGGAAAAAGGGGTCGGGAGAGATCTTTTATCTGCTGATTCACTCCCGAAATGCCCACAACTGCCAGGGCTCAGCTAGAAGAAAGCCAGGAGCCAGGAACTCCATCTGTATCTCTCATATCTGTTGCAGAGACCCAAATACTTGGGCTGTTATCTTCTTCATTCCCAAAAGACTGGGTCAGAAGTAAGGGATCTGCAACTTGAACTGGCCATCTGATATGAGATGTGGGTGTCACAAGTGACATCACAACTTGCTGCTCTAAGAAATATTTTCTTGATTGCCTTAGACTAACCAAAATGTATGTCTTGAGAGTGGTGAAAGCAGATCTCTACAGCATTTGGCCACCTGATAGCTGAATAAGATTGAGATATAAATAACAAGGAATAAAGAAATGAAATCACCATATGAAAGTGTTATCTGTATCCCATGTTTATTGCAGCTCAATTCACAACATCCTTCCATTGATTCACTCCCCAAATGGCTGCCATGTCCGGAGCTGCACAGATCCGAAGCCAGGAGCCAGGAGCCAGGAGCTTCTTCCAGGTCTCCTACGCGGGTACAGGAGCCCAACCATTTGGGCCATCCTCCACTGCCTTCCCGGGCCACAGCAGAGAGCTGGACTGGAAGAGGAGCAACCAGGACTAGAACCTGGTGCCCATATGGGATGCTGGCGCCACAGGTGGAGGATTAACCAAGTGAGCCACGGCACCCACTCCAATTTCTTGAATTCTTTACTTAATGTAGGGTTAATCTTACAAGTATAAAGTAAACTGAGAAAGATCATTGTAAAAATTAAAAGAAAGAATAAGAAAGGAGGAGGGAGGGTAGGTATCTCCATGCTCCTAAATCCATATATATGAAATACATGAAATTTGTTTACATTAAAAAATTTTTTAAAAAAAGAGAATATCCAAACTTTAAAGCAAACAAAAGGAATGAATGCTGGGTAGGCAAACAGGGTAACTACTGGTTCTTTAGAGCATATTTTGTTTGATCCTCAGATATGATATGAAGTCATGCCCCCCTTTATTTTCTTTTTTAAGGAACTGAGGCCAGCAAAATTTTTACATTTGTGTGGTTATGCCCGAAAAACTTTTTAGGTCACAAAAAAGTTATTAAGCATGATCACCTGAGACAAACATGAAATAATTAGAGCTCTTTAAATATCTTAAGAGGGATCTTCCCTTTTAATGAATATAGTTATATTAAGAATTGGTGAAAGATGAAGTAGATTTTTTTCAAGTTTTATTTATTTATTTATTTGAGAGAGAGAGAGAGAGAGAGAGAGAGAGAGAGAATATGAATGAATGCGCTCTTCTATGATGGTTCATTCCCCAAATAGCCATAATAGCCAGGGCTGGGGCAGGTGAAAGCCAGCCTTGAAATCCATCTGTGTCTTGCATGTGGGTGGCAGGGGCCCAGGTACTTGGGTCATTTTTTGCTTCTTTCCCAGGCACATTAGCAGGCAGCTAGATCAGACGTGGAGCAGCTAGGACTTGAACCCATGCTTATATTGGATGTCAGCATTTTGTAAGCAGTGCTCAACTCACTGCACTGCAATACCAGCCCCAAAATAGAATGCTTTATGTGACCTAATCTTACCTATGTGAATTTCAATGGACATTTGTTTTGATTGATTGATTTTTCTGTGTAATGTTAGGATTGACATTAATCTAGATTTTTTTCATCATAAATAAAACCAATATGATGCTAAAATTTTTAAATGTGAGCAGTGGATTTAGTATTTGACCAAGAGAATGGTTTGTGCAGCAGCAATGAGAAATTGAAATACAGAAAAGGAATAAAAACTGCTGCCTTACTGTTTACTTTTTCATCCTCCTTTCTTTGTCTCACAGCCATCAAATATTTTAAAAAAGAATTAACTACCTATCTAGCAGTAGTGTAGCCACTCAATACTGATTTTAAATGTTAACCATATGGAAGAGTGAGAAAAGAGTGAAATTTTCCTGAGACTTTATCCAGAAATTTAACACAGTCTCCATTCAGGATAGTCTTAGAATGGCAGAAATTGCTACTCTTGTTTGACCTGTTTTAACCCTTGTATTATTCAAAATGGCTTCCTCATAGGCTTTCTGTGGTATTATTCTTCTCCCTTGCACTGTCTTATTTTTTGCAACTGTAGGATTCTTTATTCAGAGGTCCATAGCACTTAGTTCCCTCAGAGAATGTAGAAAATACTTTAAACATAAGAAGAGAAGGAGGGAGGGAAAAACAGATGGTGACTGAAATTATTTAAGCCAGAGGAAAATAATCCCAGAGTCAAAAAGTAAGAGAAGTCATAAGGATCTTATAGATTATTTCAAATTCTTTAATATTCAGAAGAGCAAAGTGATACTTGGGACAAATGATTTAGGAAGTCGTTTGTGAGATACTGTTAAAAGAACTCAGAACTGCTTGACTCCCAGTCATTGACTTGACATTTTCCATTTTTTTTTTTACCAAGGACTTTCTGAGTACCCAGTCCATGCAGCTACTGCAGCAGCTTCTGAGGTTTTATAGAAGTTGATCCTTCTGCAAGAAATAACAACAGCTGTAGGAATCTTACCACCAAGCAAAACGTACTGCAGTAACCAAGCCCAGGATTCTTTTTTCCAGTAATGTTCCTTGGCAGGCTCCAGAACTAGCTGGTGAAAATGAGTCATCAATAGACATTGGTGAAGAAAATAATTGCCACCAATATCTTTTCTTTTCTCTACCTCAACTATTTTTCTTTTAGCAGATTGACTTATTAGCTTTTCATACCTGTAGTGAGGCAGTGACAGTAATACCTACTTTATTAATTTGTTTTTCACACTGGAACCATCAAGATCATCAAAAATAATGTTCAGTTAATCTCAGAAAAGATTTAGAGAAAATAACAAAGATTTCAAATGAAAGTCTGAATGAGAAAGATTTTATGCTTTCCTTTTATTATTACATAACAGTGTTATGATCATTACAGCATAAGTGGAAATATCTATGTATTTTAAATTGTCAGGTAAATGAAATTGTTATATACATTTAAAGCTAAAGCAAAATGCCTTTCCCCCTATAGATTTGTTAATCTTTCATATTTTGATTTTTACTTAAAATTATAAATAAAAATTCATTTGATTATTAGGTGTAAAGTCTAAAATGCAGTTTTATTTTACTCATTGTCTCATGTCATTTGCCAGATCAAAGAAGTTGGCCACTTTAGAGATAAGCATGTGTTTTCCTTATGATTTCAACAACTGTTAAGAACTGTATCCATTGAAGTTCCTATTAAGGTGATCTTATTTGTATATCCAAGACTTGCATCCTAAGTTTTCACATTTTAGAATAACCAAAACTGCCATTATTCAGGATGACCAAGAATTATATTTTTGTATCTTATATTAGATACCTGAAATTTTCTAAGGTAGTGTCACTCAGGCTAGCCAGTATTTTAAGAAATGACTGCCTATTACTTAAGCAAGATTTCTGCGAAGGCATGCTGATTAGAGGAAAGAAGAAAAGGAATATAGATGACTAAGGGCAAAGTATAGCAATTTATTGAACAGCAGAAATCTTTAAATTGTGGGGACTAGTTTAGATGTAAAATATGTGGCAAGATCTATGTATCGCTTGAAATTTACAAAATGTCAGATGTTTTAAGGCTGCTTTATAAAAAATTGAGTCTATACTTAAGAAACAAGTAATATATGGCCAAATAAGTAAATGTAGGACAGTACAAATTGAAATTTAGTTAACATTCATCTCCCAAGAAATGGCACTTTCTGAAAATCCACATTGCCTATTTTGGTAATGTTCCAAACTGTTCAGATACATATTATCGATAAAGTCTATGGGCTACCATGCCACTTTTTTGGGGGGATATGCCCAGAAGCAAGTTTATAAAAAAAGGAATCTGAGCTTAATAAACCATGACTCAGACTTAATGCCCCAATCAAGACCTAGGCTTCATATATTATGGCACACATGTAAAATCTATGCATTGTCAAATAGCAATGCCCTGCCCTAAAGACTAGGTGGATTCTGCCCAAATTCAAAGAATAATTCAGTATCACTCAAATGCAAATTTACCTCAATTTTAATCCCAGAAAAATAAAACAAAAAGCCTATCAGAAGGATTGTGAAGTTTGCTGAGTTGACTTTGAAAGGCAGGCAACCTGGCTTTTATTTGGCTGTGGTTTCCTTATTTTGCTTAGCTTGAGCCTGAGGTTAATGGTTAATCCCATTATTATTCACTTTCTTCTGTGATGTGTTGAAAATCTGGTTCATTTTGAAAGGGTCTAAATGATATTCTGTGGTTGCACTCTTTCTGGTAATTTATACACAGAAACACCTATTTGCAAAGGGGCAAATATTTGCAGATGGGTCATGAAGAGTAAGTTTTAAATACATAGTAAAATGCATAGAGATGCAACTTAAATGATAGACTCATCTATGGGAGAATACATTTACAAATAGCAACTATAAGTATCAGCACTTTTTAATGGGTTCCCTTTCTTTGGCTCCATGGAGAAAGAGTATTGCAGTCAGATATTACCATTAAAATCATTATCCAGTATATGGACAGATGGCTGGCCGATAATTGTTTATAGGGACAGATGGCAATTCCTTGTACCCTCTTTCTAGTTTCTGTGTTTTTAAAGCTAAGCAGTTGCAATGTGAAGCCTTCATAGGATCATAAAATCCAAACCACTTTAAATAACTCTGAACCAGGATTTGACTGATGTGCTTAAAAGAAATTCACAGTTTGAAACTCCATCTGCAGAGAGATGTGAGGTGTATGGCCCTGCAGGTTATAATTTATAGGAATAACAAGCTAATTTGGGCTAGGTCTACACACACACACATGCAAAAATAAACAATTGAATCCAATCAAGTATTTTTACCCTATACGAGACATAGGCACATTTTCAGTATGTATTAAGTAATTAAACACCTTCATGTATTGAGCACTTGGCTAGAGTTCCTGAGAAGTACAAAATAAGTGTAAGACCTTGATGACAATCTCAATGGAGAGTGAGATAATGCAGGGAGAGGGGGAGTGAGAGGGAGAGAGACCATTGCAATATAAGGCTAATGGTGTTGTATACCAAGTAAATGATAACGAAAATTGAGCTAGAGAAGATCAAATACAGTAATCACTGTGGGCATGAGCATTTAGTGAAGATGGGCAGACTTATTCTTGGCAAGGAAAGGATCAGATAACTTTTTGGAGGTGGAGAGAATAATATGAGAAAAGATACAGATATAACCTGAAAATTTCATATTCTCATTTATTTCATAGAATTGTTATCTCTTTATTTTTAACTTTTATTTAGTAAATATAAATTGCCAAAGTACAGCTTATGGATTACAATGGCTTTCCCCCCCATAACTTCCCTCCCACCCGCAACCCTCCCATCTCCCGCTCCCTCTCCCATTCCATTCACATCAAGATTCATTTTCAATTATCTTTATATACAGAAGATCAATTTAGTATATATTGAGTAAAGATTTCATCAGTTTGCACCCACACAGAACATAAAGTGTAAAATACTGTTTCAGTGCTAGTTAGAGTATTAATTCACATTGGACAACATAGTAAGGACAGCGATCCCACATGAGGAGTAAGTGCACAGTGACTCTGGTTGTTGACTTAACAATTTGACACTCTTGTTTATGGCGTCAGTAATCTCCCTAGGCTCTTGTCTTTATTTTATTTCAGTTTCCTATTATAATATGATAAGGCATGATAAACATTATGACTCTTTGTTAAGTAAAAGAATAACTTAAAAATCTAATAACTGAATCCAAATATATGGGAATTTGAATTCTGAACTACTTATTTCAAAGATTGTCCTTAAAATAACTGGGAGGTTCAATGAAGGTTTTTAAGCAATTGGAAAGTATCACAATGATGTTTTTAGAAGATTACGTTTGACATTTATGTGGAACAGGTTGGAAAGGAAGAGTCTGGATACAGGCTATTTAAAAGCTTATTGTCATACTTAAGACTAAAGATGATAAATCTCTAAAATAGAATGCAAATGGGAGGGAAGAAAAGAAATATGAAAGTCATGGTGAAGATAGAATCAATATAAAGTGTTGATTGGTTGCATGTGAACAATCAAAGGGGAAAGAGTCATATAAAAATATTTGTAGCTTGAGTTATTAGAAAAGCTACTTTCCTTTCTAGTTATAGAAATTAGAAAGACTGAGAGAAGAAAGAGACATCAAAATGGCTATGTGCTGAAGTCAGATGATGATTTGGAGACTAGATTAATATTAAGGTAAAGATTGTGCAGTCAATTACTAGTGTGATAGTTGAAATGACAAAAGTGGATGAAATCTATAAGGGAAAAGTATATAAGGAAATGGGGTATAATGAATACTAAATCTTAGGAACAAAATCTACATTTTAAAAATAGCTGCTAAATATCTTCAGAATTGATTATGATGCTTTTTCTCTCCTTAAATATGTGGGTTTATTTGTGTGTATCTCTGTAGTGTCTAGAAGTGCAAACTTATATTTGTGTCCTCCAGTGAATGTAGAATCTTTTATTTCCTTTCCTTATTTTATTATCCTATTAGAAATAATGACATAAAGTCTGCAGGCAAAGCATTCCCTTGACTAGATGTTATATTAAGAAGAGGCTGCCAAGAAACAACAACAAACCAGGGCAAATAAAAACACATAAGTGTATGCTTGCATCAGCAGAAAAGAAATGTACTTTTGATTCAACTGAAAAATTCCTCTAGATTTCCAATGCAGCAAATGCAGTGGTAGTAATGTTATATCAAAGAGTTTATTTTCCCTAAATAGTTCTCATCAGTATCTAAAACAATGAATTTTATGATAATTTTGCTGCCAGTCTAAATTGTTTTCAACATAGTATGATTCCACTTTTAATCTCCAGAATCTCTGCCAGATATAAAATTCAAGGGGTAAAAGGTGTATAAACACCCCATCCTCCAAAAAAAAAATCACAGATGGAGTAGATATGCTTTAAGCTTTGGAACTGAACACATTAGAGGAGAAATAACTTAGTAGCATTGAAGATCTTGCTATATGGATAGAACTTGCTCATTATTCACCTGGCCCTGATCCAAAATGATATGCAGTACATTAAGAACTAGCAGATACAACAGACTGTTTTTATTTAAATCTTATCATCATGTAGTATTTGTTAGGGGCCTTAGGCATCATGTAGTCTAATCTCCACATTGTTTAGACTATGAGCAAGCAGATACTAACTCATGTTTGTTTATTTGAATTAATAGGTAATCACAAATACCCAAGTTATCTCATTCTATTTTCAGAAGACCTAGCAGGAAGAAATTCTTGACTATGTTGAGATGAAATCATACCTCAATTGTGGGTGATGGTTTGACTTTATAGAGAAATAGAAAAGAACAAAATGCTTTGTGCTTTTTCAATTGTCTTTTTAATTTGGATTAGGCAGCACTTCTTTGTGCCCTGTAATCAGCCTGTTCTTGCTCCTAAAGTAGACTTGCCTAAAAGATAGTTAATAGAGGCAGTGAGGAGGTACATAAACTGTGTGAGTTCCTTGAATGCGATTATAAATTATTGTCTCATTATATCACACATTGATAGGAGTTAGCACAGTGCCTGACAAGGAGCATATGCTCAGTAATCTTTGAAGAAAAGGAAGAAGGCACAAAGAAAGGAAAGGGGGGGGAAAGGTGAATGGAGGTAAGAATAGAAATATGTGAAGAAAAATAGAAGAAATATATAGGAAAATAATATCATCTTTGCCGATTTTGCAGTTTAATAGGGAGATAATTGGGTGTTAATTTTATATATTTTTATAAATGTAGAAGGAGACTAATACTTCCACATTTATATAAATATCTATTTATATAAACCTTCATAAACTCTATTCTAGATTTCACTTGATTTTCTTCATACAATGATGTATTTTTTTCTGAATGACAGGTCTTTATATTAATAATGAAATAACTCGAGATAGTCCAAATGCACTTTGTTTTTCCATCACAAACTTACTATCATTATTCCACCTACATACATTCAATCCTGAATGTGAAGGAGAGGTAAGAAACCCTAACAGAGGCAGGCATTTAATGTGATGGATAAGACACTCCTTGGGACACCTGCATCCCTTATGGGACTGCCTGGTTTGAGTCCCAGCTATCCACCTCCATTGATTCTGCTTCCTGCTAAGGCACACCCTGGGTGGCAGCAGTTAATGGTTCTACTAGTTGAATTTTGGGTTCCTGGATTTGGTCGAGCCCAGGACTGGATTTCGTAGGCGTTTGGAGAGTGAACCAGCACACAAAAGATCTCTGTCTGTCTATATCTATCTGTATTTCAAGTAAATAAATAAATAAGCTTTTTAAACAGAAAGTGTATCAATTTATCTTGGTACCATGAATCTTTGAGGGGATTGCTCTGTTTAAAAAAAAAAAAAAAAAAAAAACTTGGAGTCCACTGTTGGAATGTAACTACATTATTTAGAAGGGGTAAGTAATAGTCAAGGTAGAAAAAGTGTGTTTTTTTTTTTTACTTTTTTACTTAGATTTTATATATTTTTATTTTGTACACTTTTATTAGTAATTGCACATATTCATGGAATATATGGTATGACATCTCAATTCTTGTGTATATTTAATGATCAGATCAGGTTGATTGACATATCTGTCAACTCAAACATTTATCATTTCTTTGTGCAAAAGAAACATCCAAAATCCTCTTTATTAGCTGCTTTGGGATACTAATTGTTGTCAACCATAGTTAACGGATGGTGCTAAAGGACATTAGAGGTTTTTTTTTTTTCCTTTCCAGTTGCATACCTTTACTCATTAGTCATCATCTCTCCATCTTCTCTACTACCTTCCCAGACTATGGTAACTGACAAATATTCTATTCTCTGTTTTTTGGAAAAAATAATTTACATGTTTATTTTAAGTGTCCTAAAACAATATGAAGGAATGTGGATGTTTCTTCATGTTGGGTGAATTTTATGGTAAGGATAATAAAATGTAATTATCATTACTGCTTTTATTTTTACCTTCACCTAGGGTTTTATTGTCATGTCTAAATCCCAAGATAGTAGAAATGGTACATATTAAAATCTTAATTATGCTTAACATCCTGATAAACATAGAGAGGATAACTTTAAGTCTGGTGGAAAACCAGATTAGCAGGCAAGAAGACATATTAAAATCCCTATTTACTATGTGTTAGCCCAGCGCAGTAGAAAGACATATTTCAGGACATTGTGCAAGTGAGAAATGGCAACCAGAATGGCAACCAGTTTCAGTAGATTTTACAATTTAATACATATATAACAGGATAGACACTCTCTTATATTAAACATGTTGGCATTGTACAAAATTATGAGTATTAGTATATTGGGAAATATATTTGGAAGAGGAATCAGGGTGGTTTAATAAATGGCATCTGAATGTGTAGTAAAAACAGATTTCTTAAAAGAACTTTAGTGAAGCAGGAATATTAACCAAAACCATGCAATGCGGTATTCAATCATGTCCAAGTTCAGATGATCCCCACACCAAGTACATATGCCCTCCAATACATATATAAATACATTAGATCCTGCTTATGTATATGCAAATGTTTCTATAGGTTTATCAGTCCAAGTATACTGTGAAATATTCACATGCATATGCAAGTGTGAGTGACAAATATGTTCGAAACCACCTTGAGGGAAGAAAAAATATGAATATAGGCATTTAATTCAGTTTTAAATTAATGCGATTCCTTTTTATTTTCATAATTATAGTACTTATATTAAAAGAATATTTTCAAGAATGAACTAATTTCATCCTCATAACAATCATATGAAATAGGAACCACATTTATGATTCTTCATTTAAAAGATGAGTAACCACCATTATCATGATCATCTTTATAACTTAGTGTGAACTTGGCTCTTGAGATGTTTAGGATCCAGTTAGGTCCTTTACTTGGAAAGGTATCTAATAGATCTAGAGAGGGAAATATCAACCCATGCATTAGCTGGATTCATATCCTTGCTTTTCGTAAGTACTCTTTGATTTACAATAAAGTACAACGGAGATTCAAATTGTTCATGAAAAATGCATATTATAACTGTGCATGGATTTAATTTTTTTTTAAATTTTTTTTGACAGGCAGAGTGGACAGAGAGAGAGAGAGAGACAGAGAGAAAGGTCTTCCTTTTGCCGTTGGTTCACCCTCCAATGGCCGCCGCAGTAGGCGCGTTGCGGCCGGCGCACTGCGCTGATCTGAATGCAGGACCCAGGTGCTTATCCTGGTCTCCCATGGGGTGCAGGGCCCAAGCACTTGGGCCATCCTCCACTGCACTCCCTGGCCACAGAAGAGAGCTGGCCTGGAAGAGGGGCAACCAGGACAGGATCGGTGCCCCGACCGGGACTAGAACCCGGTGTGCCGGCGCCGCTAGGTGGAGGATTAGCCTAGTGAGCCGCGGCGCTGGCCGGATTTAAATTTTTATAGCATAATAAACTGATCTTCAAATTCTATTTTCCATGAATATTTTGAAATACCTTTATATTCTAAAACTTCAAGTTTCATTTCCTACTTCAGTGAAATAAAACCTACCTACTGGTTTTCCCTCATTTTTATCTTATCAAAATCCAGAGGATATGCAAAAAAATTATCTCTCCTATTTCTCTGTGTAGTGTACATTTTTGTTTTAATTTTGTAATTTTAATTATTAAATTAATTTTAAGGTGAAAAATTAATGTATTTCATAGATACAGATTTAGGAATATAGTAACAGCTCTCACCCTACTCTCCCAACCATCTATGATCACATTGTTCCCAATCCTTCATCACTTATTCCCTCTCTTAATTTTTACAATGATCTACTTTCAGTTTACATTATACTCATAAGATTAACCCTGCACTAAGTTAAGAGTTCTACAAATAGTAAGAAGAGAAAAAATGCTGTAATGCTGTTCCTCAACAGTAGAGACAAGGGCAATAAATAATCATTGAATCTCAAAATGTCAGTTTCACTCCTATATGTTAAATTTTTGGTATTCTATTAGTTGCTACATATCATAAAAATATATAATTTTTGTCTTTTTGGAACTGGCTTATTTCACTAAGTAAGGTAGTTTTCAGCTGCATCTAATTGGTTGCAAAAGACAGGATTTCATTCTTTTTTATGAATGAATAGTGTGCCATACTGGGTTAATTCCATATCTTAGCTATTTTGCATTGAGCTGCAAAAACATAGGGGTTCATATAACTCTTGCAGATGCTGATTTAATTTCCCATGGGTAAACTCCCAGGAGTAGGATAACTGATTCATGTGGTATAGCTATTTTCAGCTTTTTCAGGTATCCCCATACTGTCTTCCACAGTGGATGTGTTAGTTTACATTTCCACCAACAGTGGTTTAGAGTACCTTTTTACTCACATCCTCACCAGTATTTGTTTTTTTGTTGATTTCTGTAGGAGAGCCATTCTAACTGGAGTTTGGTGAAACCTCACTGTGGTTTTGATTAGCCTTTCCCTGATGGCTAGTGATCCTGAATATTTTTCATGTGCCTGTTGGCCATTGAATTTACTTTTGAAAAAAATGTCTGTTCAAGTCCTTTGACCATTTCTTTCTTTTTTTTTTAACTTTTATTTAATGAATATAAATTTCCAAAGTACAGCTTATGGATTACAATGGCTTCCCCCCCCCAATAACTTCCCTCCCACTCACAACCCTCCCCTTTGCCGCTCCCTCTCCCCTTCCACTCACATCAAGATTCATTTTCAATTCTCTTTATATAAAGATCAGTTTAGCATATATTAACTAAAGATTTCAACAGTTTGCACCCACATAGAAACACAAAGTGAAAAATACTGTTGGAGTACTAGTTATAGCATTAAATCACAATGTACAGCACATTAAGGACAGAGATCCTACATGAGGAGTAAGTGCACAGTGACTCCTGTTGTTGATGTAACAAATTGACACTCTTGTTTATGGCATCAATAATCACCCTAGGCTCTTATCACAAGTTGCCAAGGCTCGGAGGCCTTTTGAGTTCATCAACTCTGATCATATTTAGACAAGGTCGTAGTCAAAGTGGAAGTTCTCTCTTCCCTTCAGAGAAAGGTACCTCCTTCTCTGATGACCTGTACTTTTCACTGGCATCTCTCTTGCGGAGATCTTTCATTTAGGTCATTTTTTTTTTTTTTTGCCAGAGTGTCTTGGCTTTCCATGCCTGAAATACTCTCATGGGCTTTTCAGCCGGATCCGCATGCCTTAAGGGCTGATTCAGAGGCCAGAGTGCTGTTTCTTAGATGAATTGTTTTATTGTTGTTGCGTTTCTTGAGCTCCTTATAGATTCTGGATATTAACCCTTTATCAGTTGCATAGTTTGCAAATATTTTCTCTCATTCTGTTGGTTGTCTCTTCACTTTGCTGAATGTTTCCTTTGCAGAGCAGAAGTTTCTCAGCTTGATGTAATCCTATTTACCTATTTTGGCTTTATTTGCCTGTGCCTCTGTGGTCTTTTCCAGGAAGTCTTTGCCTATGACAATGTTTTGCAGCATTTCCCCAAAGTTCTCTAGTAATTTGATGGTATCGGGTAATAGCTTTAGGTCATTGATCCACTTTGAATTGAGTTTTGTGTAAGGTATAAGGTAGGGGACTTGTTTCATACTTCTGCATATGGAAATCCAATTTTCCTAACACCATCTGTTAAAGAGTCTATTGTTTCTCAAGGGATTGATTTTGTCTCTGTTGCCAAAGTCTAGTTTGTTGTAGATTTGTGGATTAATTTCTCTAGTTTCTATTCTGTTCCCTGGGTCTAAATGTCTATTTATGTGCCGGGAACAGGCTGTTTTGATTAAAAGTTCCCTGTAGTATGTCTTGAAATCTGGTGTGATGCCTCTGGCTTTTTGTTTGTTGTTGTTGTTAAAGATTGCTTTAGCTATTTGGTGTATCTTGTTTTATAATATAACATTTTGCTTCATTTTTTCCTAGAGAAAAATGTGGTTATTTTTATTGGTATATCATTGAATCTGTAAATTGCTTTTGGTAGTATAGACATTTTGAAGATATTAATTCTTCCAATCCATGAACATGAAAGATTTTTCCATTTTTGTGTCTTCTATTTATTTCTTTAATGTCTTATAACTTTCATCATAGTTCACCCACGCTGCCATATTAATTGCACATAGGATCTGTGTAGTCCTCAGTATGAGCACAGGTCCTTCTGCAATGACCCACTCCAGGCATTCAGTTGCTCTGAGCCTCTGGTGCCAGACCCATTGATTACCCAGAGACCAAGCTACACCCTATGCCCAATTATACAGTCAGTGTTCCCAAAGACAAAGCACACCAAGGATCACAATCGGGTTGCACAGGATCTGGGGACCAGATTTTTAAAATTTTCTGCTTCAGGTGTTAGCCCACAGAAGCTTAGGTGAATCCTGCTGGCTCATATGGAGAGTGTGGGTATAGCTCTGGAGTTAATACCCAAAAAACCCACTGTTGCAGCATGCAAGGTATCTCTTTTGTACCACATGATGTCCTGATTCTAACCATGATACTGGTAGGAGCAGGATTTAGGCACACTGTATGGCTTTTCACTACCAAATATGGTGCTGTGTGTAGGTGGTGGAGGTTTGGGAAGGAAGGCAACATGGTGTCTCTGTTCCAAGCATGACAGTTATTCAGATCCCAATCAGCTTTTGAGGCTGAAGCAAAAGTCAATGGATGACTGTGGAATTCCCTCTCAGATAAAACTGCAAGCAGTGGGGCACACAGCAATTTCTTCCTAAATGAGGTGGTAAGATGGCAGCTCACACCCAGCAATTAGCACTACAGTGTGGCTGACTACAGCATGTCTCTGCCTTTTTCCTCTTATCCCATGGAATCGTCTTTTTTTTCTACTTCTTCACTGAAAACTTCAATCATTCAGGCCCCTGGAAATGTAGTCCTTCCTTTGTTATTTTCATATCCCAGAGAAGTTTAAGTTAATGTGGCTATACTCTATTTAGTCACCCCAGACCTCCATAGTATGTATTTTTTTTTTTTTTGATAATGGAAACATCTAAGCTAGGGAATATTTTACAGTAGGTTAGCCTGTTCTTGTATGTGGCATGTCCCCATCTATCATTTTAGCTAGTGCACCTTGTTAGTAAAGTCCCATAGTTTTTAAGAAGGTAGTGAATTGCTCTAACCACAATGCTCATAAAAGATGACCTTTTAAACTTGGGATAAATCATTCATCATGTGTATCAACTGAAACTTTGTAGAACAGATCTATGGCAGCCCAAACTTCAGAAAGGGATACCTCTGCTTCCTTTCCCATTTCCAAACTGGCAGATCATTGGGAATGATAATAATTGTAAAAAATTCATTCAATTGCAACAACTTAAGATACTGTTTGTAACATATAATAGTTAAAATCTATTAAACATAGGTCCTGGTTGAGCTAAAGATTTTCTGTATGAAAAGGATCTTAGAGATCATGGAGTCCAATGGCCTTCAATTCCTACTTGTGTATTAAGAGAAAGAGAAGCACCTCATCTTTTCTACCTTTGTCACTTAAATATCTGACGTAATACCTGCCACAAGTGGTATTAAATACAGTCTATAGAGCTGTTTCATACTGAGGATTGTGAGAGACCTGTCCAAAAGTACACATCTAATACTGGAAGAAAAGACTGGATTAGCACTCTTGTCTTACACTTGGTACCTGTGGTTGTAGCTCCTTAGAACAGATCAGGTTGTTGGATGAAAGACACACTTTGAACCCCTGGAACATTACTCTATAAAACCAAAGTCTACTTAACTGTAGGTAATTGCTATGGTAGATATTCATCTCTGAAACTGCATGGTAACAGAACTTGGAGCATTTAATTCCAGGTACATCTCTTAACTTTTGGAGAGTCATGTACACTTTGCAATTTGAAAACAATCTATACCTGAGAAACTCAATTTCTTTCTTTAGGGCTAAACAGTTTTTAAAATGTATGAACATAAGAAAATTCATCTGGAAAGGACAATGTCCTCATATTCACATTCTCCAGGAGTTTTAGATAAAAAGATACCACTCTTCATTTTAGCACTAATTTATTATTCTAAGAGTATTGTCTATTTGACCAGAAGGACTACAAAGAAAGAGTGAAAAGCATATAAAGTTATAACAAGACATTGTTTCTAACATATGGCAAGCAGTAAGCGATACTTCAAGAAATAGCCAGATAGCCTCAGGAAAGCAATGCCTTTGCTCAAATTAGTATTATTGAAATTATTAACTTCTAAATTACTTCTAGAAGGAGCTACTTTGTATTTGACCAGACTTCTGTATTTAAGTGGTAAAGTAAGCCAATGAATTACCAAGCAGCTTGAATAATTGTGGAGTGGGAAATGGAAATGTTTGAGGTACTTTTGACTATATAGCCATCATAGTGATGAATTAAGCAATATAATAAGATGATTAATATAATAAATTAAGCAGTGTAATAAGGTATATGCCAGTCTTTGTCTCATCCATTCACTATCACCTGCAGTTTTTAGAATTTTCTACGAATAGAATCAGCAATGCTAAGTACTTGAGTGAGTTATGTCAAAAGCAGCCAAAAATATCAATAATAGTGAGAGTCTTAGGTGCCAGGCATTGTTCAAAACTCTTGTGATGATGAACACTTAATCTTTACAAAAACCCTATGAGGCAGAAACATTCCCCCATTTTACAGAGGAGTAAGCTGAGGCACAAACGGATGTAATAACTTGACTAGGTATCTTAGTTAAGAAATTTCTAGCTACAGTAATATACACATGCCACCTCAAATTTCAGTGACTTAACAGAATAGAGATTTATTTCTTGCACTGTGAAAATTTCTACAGATTGAAAAAAGGCAAAGTATCCAGATTAAAGTCAATTGACTCATATTTAATAAATTTTCAACTCAAAATTATTTTTGTGAAACAGATATTTTAACACCTACATTTCAATATATTTTATTTATAAAAGATGAATGCATTTCATGTATTTCATATACACAGATTTAGGAGAATTGTGATACTTCCCAACCTACCCTCTCTCCCTGCAACACTCCTACTCTTCTCCTTCCTTTCTTTAAATTTTTATACTGACATACATTCAGTTTATTTTATAATAATAAGTTTAACCCTCCACTAACTAAAAAATTCAGCAAATAGTAGGAAGAAAAAAAACACTGTTCCTCAACAGTAGAGACAAGGGATATGAAAAATAACCAGGGGCTGGTGCTGTGGCGTTGTGGGTAAAGTCACCGCCAGCAGTGTAGCCATCCCATATGGGTGCCCGTTCAAGACCCGGCTGCTCTGCTTCCAATCCAGCTCTCTGCTATGGCCTGGGAAAGCAGTGGAAGATGGCCCAAGTCCTTGGGCACCTGTACCCGCATTGGAGACCCAGAAGAAGCTTGTAGCTTCAGATCGGCTCAGCTCCAGCCACTGTGGCCAACTGGTGAGTGAACCAGTGGACAGATGGAAGATCCTCTCCCCTGTCCCCTGTCCCCTGTCCCCTCTCCCCTCTCCTTCTCTCTCTATGTAACTTTCAAATAAGTAAATCTTAAAAAATAATCAATATCAATTTCACTCATATACCTACATTTTGTATCAAAAGTTAGTTACATCCCTGAACCAAAGTAAGAATACCTCATCTTCATGGTTTTGGTAATGGCAAGGTAAGAAATGTGTTAAAATTATTGTTATATCTAAATACATACACAGATACACATACACATAAATGTATATATTTAAATACATATTAATAATATAATACATATATGTAAATACAAGTTTTAAACTCAGAAATAAGATGTACCATAATAAAATTGGTTAGGTATTCCTTATCTGTAATTCTTAGGACAGACATGTTTCCCAAATCACAGTATTTTTGTGTTTTGGAATATTTTCATAGACTTTTTGTTTGATCATGGTTAAGCATATGATTATAAAATAAACTGAAAGTATGTCATTGAGCATCCCTAATCTGAAAATTCCAATTTTTAAATGCTTCAAAATTGGAAAAATAGCATGTGGACACTCCAAAAGATTAAGATTTTAAACCATTTCAGATATTAGATTTTGGATTAGAAGTCTTCAACCTGCAATTGAATTTTAGGCATGCTAGTTATATTTATGTGTCTTACTTAGATAGTCTCACTATTCTACTAAGGTAAGTAGTAGTAGTATCTGCACTAAAATTGCAGTTTTCTTTTTTTTTTTAAATTAAACTTTTATTTAATGAATATAAATTTCTAAGTACAGCTTATGGGTTACAATGGCTTCCCCCTCACAAAACTTCCCTCCCACCCGCAACCCTCCCCTTTCCCGCTCCCTCTCCCCTTCCAATCACATCATGATTCATTTTCAATTCTCTTTATATACAGAAGATCAGTTTAGTATATATTAGGTAACGATTTCAACAGTTTGCCGCCATATAGCAACACATAGTGAAAAAGAAAAAAAAATACTGTTTGAGTACTAGTTATAGCATTAAATAAGAGTGTACAGCACATTAAAGACAGAGATCCTACATAATATTTTTTTTAAATTAATTAAATTTCTATGCCATTTCCAATCTGAAACAGTATTTTTACACTTTGTGTTTCTGCGTGGGTACAAACTGATGTGATCTTTACTAAAATTGCAGTTTTCTTTAAGAGGTTTTAAAAAGTACTTTATACTAAGATGAGACACATATTACAGAAGCACACTGAAGAGACATAGCATACTGAGTTATAATGAAAAAACAACAGCGAAGTATACAGTAAGTAGGAAAAAAAAACCTCCCTTTCAGACCAAAGGGAAAGAAAGTTTTAAAGTGAGAATATAATTTTCCTCATGGGCATTGTCTACCTTAGAAAAACTACTACAGAACATGCCTGTGACTATAGACTTGTAGTTCAGGCCACCGAAGATTAGAGATGGGACACGGGCACTCCCTTGACTTGCATCGTCTGGTCTGCTTTAACACAAACCAGGAGGAAAAGAAAGCTAGGCATCAGAAGCAATGGGTGGCAGGCCTATTAATGGCTGATCTGTACAGTGATCTGCCCTCAAGGAGACCCAACAGGCCAGTCCACTGCAGTGGCTTTCAATGTGGTAAGCCTGGGCTTCAGCAGAAGTCAGCTTGTGAAGAGCCCTGGCAGCTCTGCCAAGAGTTGGATCACTGGAAATGGACCTGCCCTGGAGTCGAAGGATGCCCAGGTCAGAGCCACAGATCTTATTGGCTCTAAGCTGAAAAGCCCTTCACTCAGCCCAACTTCCAAAGTGACCACTGCAGTTGAGGGGACAGCCAAGTAGGGTCAGCAACATTGCAGGCAGAACTGTAAATTTCTTGTTAGAGATGCCCCCTGCCTTTACCTGGCCAGCTCTCCTCCCAGGCCAGCCAAGTAATGAAAGTCAACAGAGTGCCTTCCCCTAGGAGGTTCACACCTCCCTTAGGATATACCCCATGTGAAGAGATAGATAGGTCTGGGCCTCTTAACTTACAAGGCCTAAAGCCCACCAGATTATTATCAAGCCCCTTCTATCAGTTCTATTTGCCTCTCAACCAGAAAAATTACTTGTAGCTTAAACAGCACCTTTCTTAGCTCCTCTAATAATGACTCTGTCCTTTGTTCTAGACCCTGTCTAGTGCACTTGGGCCTCATTCCTTTGTAATCATAACCTCTACTCTACCACCAATGGCTCTACTCCCAACCTGTGTGTACTGATGGTCCTCTTCCCCACTTAATGCTGTATAATTGTTCAGACCTGGTTAAGGCCACTCTTAGGATCATTGGTTACTATCCTCAACCTGTCTTTTATGACCTTGTCTAAATATGATCAGAGTCGGGGAACTTGGAAGGCTTCCATAGCCTTGGCAACTCATGACGACAGCCTAGGGTGGTTACTGGCGCCATAAACTAGAGTGTCAATTTGTTGGGTCAACAACAGGAGCCACTGTGCGCTTGCTCCTGATGTGGGATCTCTGTCCTTAATGTACTGTACATTTTGATTTAATGCTATAACTAGTACTCAAACAGTATGTTTCACTTTGTGTTTCTATGTGGGTGCAAACTGTTGAAGTATTTATACTAAATTGATCTTCTGTATATAAATAGAATTGAAAATGAATCTTGATGTGAATGGAAGGGGAGAGGGGGCGGGAGAGGGGAGGGTTGCGGGTGGGAGGGAAATTATGGGAAGGGGAAGCCATTGTAATCCATAAGCTGTATACTGGAAATTTATATTCATTAAATAAAAGTTAAAAAAAATAAAAAAAAAAAACAAAAAAAAAAAACAATGGAAACAGTATCATACCAGCCACACCAGAAATCCTTCCATCTTTACTACATAATCAGAAACTTCTCATTTTCCCTTTGGTTGTATAGTAATCACTTCCCTGTCTTTATTTACAGTTTTATTCATTTTTGTAAAAATTATGTTTTAAAAATTTAATGTATTTGTCACCCCCTGACACTTTGATTTTATTAAAATTTATCTGATAGAGAACTCAAAAAACATATTGAATGCTCCATGCAATTAAGCAAATTTCCAGCAAATTGGCAGCTTGACCTGAAGTCCAGCTTAGGTTAAACTTTGTTCTTTTAGTAAAGGCATACTGGATTTCATGTTCTTTAATCATCAGGCCCATGACGTTTGGTTCTATTTTGGTGACGTGAGCAATTGTTAATGCTTATTGTTATATTGAGTAATCAATTAAAATTAAAATTGTGATCATTTTCATTCTGTTCAGTTTACTCATTTATAACTAAATGCATTCTTCATTGCCACGCCCACAGCTGTGATACCCACGTGGCAAGATGTTGCTGCGTCGGGGATCTAAAAAGCTACAGGGTCTGAGGTGAGCGCTCTGTGGAGTGTAGCCTCAGGCGATTCCCGTACAGTCCGCGGTTGTAATGACCCCCGACTCACATTAGGGGAGCCGAAGACTGTCCTTACTAATTTTTGGGGACACCGTGTCTCTGCTCTGCTGATGATCTCATTATGCATTATCTACCAGCTGTGTTTACACTTTACTGCTTACCCTCATAATTCTCAAAAACTAAAAAATCAAGAAAAAGAAGTTTCCTGTAAGCCAGGAATGCAAGTCAAAACATATCATTAGGTTCCCATTGTAGTAACAAAAAAATGTTAAGGTTACTCAGAGGTTATCTCCAGGTACCTAGAGGGCAAGCAAAACCTTGGACAGTTATTCCCCTAAACAGTTCAGAAAACAAAAACTAAGCCAAAGGTCAATTCTCATCCTCAGTAAATGAAACTAAGCCAAAGGTCAATTCTCATCCTCAGTAAACAAAACTAAACCAAAGGTCAATTCTCATCCTCCGTAAATTGTCTAAAAACAATGTCCCCACTATGTTCCTCATAAAACCACTCATATGACATCATTGTTTTAACTCATTTTGTCAACCTTTGTGATAAAAGTTTTACATTTGCCTGCAGCATTGTTCTTTACTATATAAACCCAAGCCTTACTACAATAAATCGCAGCAGTAACATACACATAACGTGTGTGTCTGTCTGTCATTTCCCCGCCGATTCCTGATTCTCCTACGAGCCTTCGCCCCTTGTTCTCCCCGGTCTGTGTCTCCGCGAGAGCCGGTCCGCGGCACTTCATCATCTAATTGATTAAGAAAGTATCAAATTTACCTCCTAAGTATTTAAATATAACAGAAAGATGAAGTTCTAAAGGTGAACAATTCACTTATGTAATATAATTATTTACTCATAGATTTAATATATTAGGTTCCATTCTATTATTTGTTTTGAAATTATAATTTTGTATATATGTATCTTAATATTTGAAATCTCAAACATTTTAAGTGTGAAATTCAGTTAAGTGACATTAATTGCATAGACAATATGGTATAATCATCATCACTATCTAATTCCAGTTTATATAAATTTGGATGATAGAATGTTGGATGATGTCAAATGCCTTTTGTACATAAAGGATCAGATCACATGATTTTCTTCTTATTTCTCTTATTGTGGTATCATTAGTTGATTTTCTTATGTTGAAGCAACTTTCTGTTCTTGCGATAAATGCCAATCTACATTAAATATACTACTGGAATCAATTTACAATTATTTTATTAAGGATTTTTGCTTTTTTTTAATTTTTAAATTTTTGACAGGCAGAGTGGACAGTGAGAGAGAGACAGAGAGAAAGGTCTTCCTTTTGCCGTTGGTTCACCCTCCAATGGCCGCCACGGTTGGCGCGCTGTGGCCGGCGCACCACGCTGATCCGATGGCAGGAGCCAGGTGCTTCTCCTGGTCTCCCATAGGGTGCAGGACCCAAGCACTTGGGCCATCCTCCACTGCACTCCCTGGCCACAGCAGAGAGCTGGCCTGGAAGGGGGGCAACCGGGACAGGATTGGTGCCCCGACCGGGACTAGAACCCGGTGTGCCGGCGCCGCAAGGCGGAGGATTAGCCTATTGAGCCACGGCGCCGGCCTGATTTTTGCATTTTTTATTAATGGTATTGGTCTATAAATTGCTTCTGGTGTGTGTGTGTGTGTGTGTGTGTAAGGGGGAGAGAGAGAGAGAGAGTGAGTGAGTGAGCAAGCCAGCTCTGTTCCTGTAATTCATTTCCTAAAACCCGCAATTGTCATAATTAGGCAAGGAGCTGGAAATGATATCCAGGTCTCTCACATGGTTGACAGAGATTCAAATAATTGAGCCATCACCTGTTGTCAACCAGGGTGTATATTACTAGGAAACTGCATCAAGAGTGGAGCTGGGACTTTAATTCAGGTACTATGATATGGGATGCACTTTTCCAAAAGTTTCTTGTAAATGTTTTACTTTTGTTTCCTTGGACTTTCCCAATGTCCCCTGCAGGAAGAAAGCTGGTTTTTCTCAACCATGAAAATCAAAGGCATACCAAAACTCTCCTTTTCAAAGGAGCAAATATCTGACTCAGAGAAAATTATCACAATTGAGAGCTAAGTATATTCATTCGTATGATTACATAGCTTTTTATCATTTTTATGTGCTAAGAACAAATCATACAAGGGAACACACACATGTAATTACTCTAACCTTTGACGTTCAACTGGAGAAAAGATTTCTTTGTTTGGCTTCTAACTCAACTTGTGAAGTAACAAGAACATTTATGTTGTAAAGTGCTGCAATGTTTTTATTACATTTTTTCTGACACTGTTGTTGGGAAAACACATATGTACATGTAAAAAAAACTGTTCTTACTAGCCTTCAATTTTACCTATGTTCTTCGTATTTCTGAATTGATGTACAGCATTATCATTGTATTCCTTCTTTGGTTCAGGGATGTAACTAACTTTTGAAACAAAATGTAGGTATTTGAGTGGAATTGATATTTTCAAAAAAATACTCCTCAACTTGGGTCCTCCAAGATGCCTCTAACAAAGAAGGGTGATGAGAAGAAGGGCCATCTGCCATCAATGAAGTGGTAACCCGAATGTATATCATCAACATTCACAAGCACATCCATGGAATGGGTGAGATCCAGAAGTTTTCCATGAAAAAGATGGGGACTTCTGATATGTGCAATCATGCTAGGCTCAACAAAGCTATCTGGGTGAAAGGAATAAGGGATGCTGCAAACCACATCCACATGTGATTATCCAGAAAGCATTATGCTTTACACTCTGGTTATCTATGTGCCTGTCACCACTTTCAAAAATCTACAGACAATCAACGTCAGTGAGAACTGGTTAAAGTTGTAAAACTGCCTTTGTATTCTGCTTTTCCTTTTCTAGCTGCAACATAAGCAACACAATGTGTGTGTGTGTGTGTGTGTCCTAAAGCAGTACCAGGTTATATGAACATTTGAAAACTTCACAGACAAGGATACCTATGTTCCCCTCCCCCATTCTCTAGAGCTTGATTATTTGGACAGGGAGTGTCTAGCAGTTTTGAGATGGAAAGAAAGATGCTGATATATTTACTTGCATGTTTCAGTTAATTCTAAGATAAATATTATTTTCCAGAGACAGATTTCAATGACCATTCCCTTTTTTACATTTTAATAAGCAATTGTGAAACTGTTGCACCTTAGATTTAAAAAAAATCAATTTTTTATATATAGTGTGCCTTTTTCTACCTTTTTCTGATTTGCTTATTGCCTAAAGAAAATCTGTTTTGGCTCATAGACCTTAAGTGGACAGTCACATGTTTTGTCCATAATCTTCTGTCTTAGGCATCTACAGGTCACCTCAGCTTCAATCATTTTCAAGCAAAGCCTGCCACCATTTCCAGCCTGAGCTCTGAGTTAGATAAATCAAGGATGATTGCCTTGTGCCTGTCCTTCAGATATCCTCCATACAGGATAAGGCCAAATAAGTGATAATTTATGAATCAGTTTTTTTCTACTTTTGTTCTATCTAGGCAATAGTACCCCACACTAGGAATGCAGATTTCCATCTTCAAGACTCTTACCATGCTGGGGAGGGAATATGTCAGGATGTAGCATAAGCAATACAAAACTTTCCTTTTGTTTTAAAGTTGTCTTTTCTAATTCACTATTGGCTTGTTTGCTATATACCTAAGTTTTTCAGAGCTCTGACATATGTTTCTGACAATTTGTTCTTTGATGTTTCTGTGGGGGGAATAAGAGCTTGGAGTTTCAATGACATTTGCTAATGTTACCTCCATATTTTAGTGATTTTTGAAGTTAACACTTTCCCAGATTTGGCAAATTTGAGTTTTGTTTTTTTTTAAATTTGAGTTTTTTTTCAACATAACCCTAATGTTTTTTTATTTTTTTAATTAATGCATTTTTACATAGATACAACTTTAGGAATATACTGGTTCTTTCCCCCATAACCGCCCCCACCAACACCCATCCCACATCCTTCTCACTCTCCCATCTCATTCTTCATTATAGTTCATTTTTTTCTTTTTTTAACTTTTATTTAGTAAATATAAATTTCCAAAGTACAGTTTATGGATTACAATGGCTTCCCCCCATAATTTCCCTCCCACTCACACCTCTCCCATCTCCTGCTCCCTCTCCCATTCCATTCACATCAAGATTTATTTTCAATTATCTTTATATACAGAAGATCAATTTAGTACATATTAAGTAAAGATTTCATCAGTATGCACCCACATAGAAACACAAAGTGTAAAATACTGTTTCAGTACTAGTTATAGCATTAATTCACATTGAACTACACATTAAGGACAGAGATCCTACATGAGGCGTAAGTGCAAAGTGACTGCTGTTGTTGACTTAACAAATTGACACTCTTAGTTATGGCGTCAGTAATTTCCCGAGGCTCTTGTCATGAGTTGCCAAGGTTATGGAAGCCTGTTGAGTTCTCTGACTTCTATCTTACTTAGACAAGGTCATAAGTAAAGTGGAGGTTCACTCCTCCCTTCCGAGAAAGGTACAGCCTTTTTTGATGGCCTGTTCTTTCTACTGGGATCTCACTTGCAGAGATCTTTCATTTAGGTCCTCTTTTTTATTTTTTGCCAGAGTGTCTTAGCTTTCCATGCCTAAAATACTCTCATGGGCTCTTCAGCCAGATGTGAATGCCTTAAGGGCTGATTCTGAGGCCACAGTGCTGTTTATGACATCTGCCATTCTGTGAGTCTGCTGTGTATCCCACTTCCCATGTTGGATCATTCTCTCCCCTTTTTATTCTATCAGATAGTATTAGCAGGCACTAGTCTTGTTTATATGATCCCTTTGACTCTTAGACCTATCAGTATGATCAATTGTGGTCTGAAATTGATCACTTGGACTAGTGAGATGGCATTGGTACATGCCATCTTGATGAGATTGAATTAGAATCCCCTCGCACATTTCTAACGCTACCATTTGGGGCAAATCCAATTGAGCATGTCCCAAATTGTGCATCTGTTCCCTCTCTTATTCCCACTCTTATATTTAACAGGGATCAGTTAAATTTAAACACCTAAGAATAATTGTGTGTTAGAGTTCAACCAATAGTATTAAGTAGAACAAAAAATACTAAAGGGATAAAGTATTAAGTCGTACATGAACAGTCAGGATGAGGGCCGATCAAGTCACTCTTTCACATAGTGACCATTTCATATCAACAGGTTTCCTTTTTGGTGCTCGGTTAGTTGTCACCGATCAGGGAGAAATATGATATTTGTCCCTCTGGGACTGGCTTATTTCACTCAGCATGATGTGCTCCATATTCCTACATTTTGCTGCAAATGACCGGATTTCATCATTTTTGACTGCTGTATAGTATTCTATAGAGTACATGTCCCATGTTTTCTTTATCCAGTCTACTGTTCATGGGCATTTAGGTTGATTCCAGGTCTTAGCTATTGTGAATTGAGCTGCAATAAACATTAAGGTGCAGACAGCTTTTTGTTTGCCAATATAATTTCCTTTGGGATGGATGGGTTGTATGATAGGGTTATATTCAGGTTTCTGAGCAATCTCCAGACTGACTTCCATAGTGGCTTTAGCAGATTACATTCCCACCAACAGAGGGTGAGTGTCCCTTTTTTCCCACATCCTTCCCAGCATCTGTAGTTGGTAGATTTCTGTATGTGAGCCATTCTGAACGGGGTGAGGTGAAACCTCATTGTGATTTTGATTTGCATTTCCCTGATTGCTAGTGATCCTGAACATTTTTTAATGTGTCTGTTGGCCATTTGGATTTCCTCTTTTGAAAAATGTCTATTGAAGTCCTTGGCCCATCAAATGAGTAGGTTGTTTGATTTGTTGTTGTGGAGTTTCTTGATTTCTTTGTAGATTCTGGTTATTATCCCTTTATCTGTTGCATAGTTTGCAAATATTTTTCCCGTTCTGTTGGTTGCCTCTTCACTATCCTGACTGTTTCTTTTGCAGTACAGAAACTTCTCAATTTGATACAATCCCAAATGTTAATTTTGGCTTTGACTGCTTGTGCTTCTGGAGTTTTTCCAAGAAGTCTTTGCCTGTACCTATATCTTGCAGAGTTTCTCCAATATACTCTAATAATATGATGGTATTGGGTCGTAGATTTAGATCTTTCATCCATGTTGAGTGGATTTTTGTGTAAGGTGTAAGGTAGGGGTCTTGCTTCATGCTTATGCATGTGGAAATCCAGTTTTCCCAGCACCAGTTATTGAGTAGACTATCCTTACTCCAGGGATTGGTTTGGAACCTTGATCCAATATAAGTTGGCTGTAAATGTTTAGATTGATTTCTGGTGTTTCTATTCTGTTCCATTGGTCTATCCATCTATTTCTGTACCAGTACCATGCTGTTTTGATTAAAACTGCCCTGTAGTATGTCCTGAAATATGGTATTGTGATTCCTCTGGCTTTATTTTTGTTGTACAAGATTGCTTTAGCTATTCGAGGTCTCCTGTGTATCAATATGAATTTCAGCATCATTTTTTCCAGATCTGAGAAGAATGTCTTTGGTATCTTGATTGGTACCGCATTGAATGTATAAACTGCTTTTGGGAGAATGGACATTTTGTTGATATTGATTCTTCCAATCCATGAGCATGGAAGATTTTTCCATTTTTTTGTATCCTCTTATTTCTTTAAGGTTTTGTAATTCTCATCATCGAGATCTTTAACATCCTTGGTTAAGTTTATTCCAAGGTATTTGTTTTTGTGGCTATTGTGAATTGGATTGATCTTTGCAGTTCTTTCTCAGCCATGGCATTGCCTGTGTATAAAAAAGCTGTTGATTTTTGTGCATTGATTTCATATCCTGCTACTTTGCCAAACTATTCTATGAGTCCCAATAGTCTCTTAGTAGAGTTCGTTGGATCCCCTAAATAAAGAATCATATCATCTGCAAAGAGGGATAGTTTGACTTCTTCCTTACCAATTTGTATCCATTTAATTTCTTTTTCTTGCCTAATGGTTGTGACTAAAACTTCCAGAACTATATTGATTAGCAGTGGTGAGAGTGGGCATCCCTGTCTGGCACCAGATCTCAATAGAAATGTTTCCGACTTTTCCCCATTCAATAGGATACTGGCTGTGTGTTTTTCATATATTGCTTTGATTATATTGAGGAATGTTCCTTCTATACCCAGTTTCTTTAGAGTTTTCATCATGAAAGGGTGTTGTATTTTATCGAATGCTTTCTCTGCATCTATTGAGATAATCCTATGTTTTTTCTTCTGCAGTCTGTAAATGTTGTGTATCACATTGTTTGATTTGCGAACATTGAAGCATCCCTGCATACCAGGGATAAATCCCACTTGGTCTGGGTGGATGATCTTTCTGATATGTTGTTGCATTCTATTGGCCTGAATTTTATTGAGGATTTTTGCATCTATGTTCATCAGGGATGTTGGTCTGTAATTTTCTTGCCAGCTTAGCAATTAAGGTGATTCTGGCTTCATAGAAATAATTTGGGAGGATTCCCTATTTTTTGATTGTTCTGAATAGTTTGAGAAGAATGGGAGTTAGTTCTTCTTTAAATGTCTGGTAGAATTCAGCAGTGAATCTATCTGATCCTGGGCTTTTCTTTGTTGGGAGGGTCTTTATTACTGTTTCAATTTCTGTCTCAGTTGTGGGTCTGTTTATGTTTTCTATATCTTGCTGGTTCAATTTAAGTAGGTTGCATGTGCCCAGGAATCTATCCATTTCTGATACATTTCCCTGTTTTCTGGCATACAAGTCCTTTTAGCAATTTCTGGTGATTCTTTTTATTTCTGTGGTGTCTGTTGTTATGTTTTCTTTTCCTCTATGATTTTATTGATTTGGGTCTTTTCTCTTTTTAGTTAGTTGGGCCAATGGTGTGTCAATTTTATTCATTTTTTTTTAAAAACCAGCTCTTCGTTTGGCTGATTCTTTGCAATTTTTTTTGGATTCCATGCTATTGATTTCTTCTCTGATTTTAATTATTTTTCTTCTCCTAATAGATTTGGGTCTGGTTTGCTGCAGTTTTTCTAGATCCTTGAAATGCATTGAAAGTTCATCTACTTGGTGCCTTTCCAATTTCTTGATGTAGGCACCTATTGCTATAAACTTTCCTCTTAACACTGCTTTTGCTGTATTTCATAAGTTTTCATATGTTCTGTTGTTACCCTCATTTACTTCCAGAAAGTTTTTGATTTCTCTTTTGATTTCTTCTATGACCCAATGTTCATTCAGGAGCATGTTGTTCAGTCTCCATGTGTTTCCATGTGCTTTAGGGATTCCTGAGTTGCTAATTTCCAACTTCATTCCACTATGGTCTGAGAAGCTGCATGGTATGATTCTAATTCTTTTGAATTTGCTGAGACTTGCTTTATGGCCTAGTATGTGGTCAGTCATAGAGTATGTTCCATGCACTGCTGAGAAGAATGTAAATTATTTATGTGTAGGATTGAAAGTTCTGTAGATATCTGTTAGATCCATTTGGGCTATAGTGTCAAATCTGCTGTTTCCTTGTTGATGTTCTGTCCGGTTGATCTGTCAATTTCTAAGAATGGAGTATTGAAGTCCCTCAGTACTATTGTATTGGAGTCTAAGTCTCCCTTTATGTCCCTTAACAAATCTTTTAAATAAACCGGTCCCCTGTAATTATGTGCATATACATTTATAGTAGTTACATCTTCCTATTGCATTGATCCCTTAATCATTATATAGTGCCCCTCTTTGTCTCTCTTAACAGTTTTTGTAATAAGTTTATTTTGTCTGATATTTAGATGGCTACACCTGCTCTTTTTTCATTTCTGTTGGCATGGTATATCTTTTTCCAGCCTTTCACTTTCAGTCTGCATTCATCTTTGTTGGAAAGATCTGTTTCTTGTAAGCAGCAAATAGATGGGTTTTGTTCCTTTATCCATTCAGCCAGTCTGTGTTTTTTAGCTGGAGAATTGAGGCCATTAATGTTCAATGTGACTACTGGTAAGTAGTAACTTTCCCTGTCATTTTCCCCAAAATATTTTCTAATATATGCTTTGAACTTCCTGTGATCTTTTACTGTGAGGTTTTCTTCTTTTACCTTGTTTCATATTGAAGGCCATGTTTCTGTGTGTAGCACATCCTTGAGCATCTTTTGAAGGACTGGATGGGGGGTGACAAATTCTTTCAATTTGTGTTTGCTATGAAAGGTCTTATTTCACCTTCATTCACAAATAAGAGGTTTGTAGGACATAATATTCTGGGCTGGCAGTTTTTCTCTCTTAGTACTTTGGCTATGTCTCACCATTCTCTCCTAACCTGTAGGGTTTCTGATGAGAAATCTGCTGTGAGTCTCATTGGAGCTCCTCTGAGAGTAATCTGGCGTTTCTCTCTTGCACATTTTAGAATCTTTTCTTTATGTTTCACTGTGGTGAGTTTGATTACTATGTGTCATGGTGAGGATCTCTTTTGGTCATGTTTACTAGGGGTTCTATGAGCTTCCTGTACTAGGATGTCTCTGTCCTTCTCCAAACACGGAATGTTCTCTGCTAGTATCTCACTAAAAATACCTTCTAATCCTTTCTCTCTCTCCATGCCTTCAGGAACTCCTAGAACCCGAATGTTTAGTTTCTTAATAGTACCCTGTAGATTCCCAAGAATATTTTTTATATTTCTAATTTCCTCTTATTTTCTTTGGTTTGATGATATACTTTCCTGATCTCTGTTTTCTAAGTCCAATATTCTCTCTTCTGCTTCACTGACTCTGTTTTTAAGGCTCTCTAATGTGTTTTTCATTTGATCTATTGAATTCTTCATTTCATTTTGATTTCTCTTCCCTATAACTCTTTCCTGTTCTAGTAGTTTCTTCATTTCATTTGATTCCTCCTTGAGATTTCATTTTCATGAGAGAGTTTTCTATCCTGTCCAGTAAAAATTTCTGTAGTTAAGAATTTGTTTTTGAAAACTTTTAAGTGTTCTTATCATAAATTTTTTGAATTCTGTATCTTGCATTTCTTCTATCTCATCATTTTCATAATCTTGGATGGGGTGTCTTGTTCATTTGGGGGTGTCATAATGTCTTCCTTATTCTTGTTTTCTCTGTTTCTGTGTTGGTTGCTTGGAATTGTGGAGATATTCTTTGGATTCTTCTTTGGTCACTGTGGTGTTTTTTCTCTTTATACTATGACTGTATTAAGTGGATTGTCTGCTTTTGATGGATCCTTAGAGGCTTCTGATGGGTGTTTCCAGAGAGCTCTGGTTCGTCAGGGTTAAGCGTATGCCAAAAGTGACACACTCAGGTTAGGTGTGGTAAATCTCTCTCTCTCTCTCTCTCTCTCTCTCTCTCTCTCTCTCTCTCTCTTTTTTGATTCAGAAGGGAAGTAATTCCGCACAGCTGTGGGTAATTGAATGCAGTCAGTTTCTGATCTCTGGCTCCTGTGGGTATAATATTCATCTGCTCTGTCCCAAGGACCACACAAAGTATTTATGCAGTCCTCTGTGTAAGCTCAAATTTCTCTGCCGTCTCGCACTGGGTTGCCAAAGTTACCAAGTTCGTGTACTCTCCTGAGAGCACTCAAGTCTCCGTGAGTTCTCTCCCACAACTTCAGTCCTTCACAGTCGCAGTTCATTATCTCCACATATTTACCAGGTCCCAAGCTCTTATTATTTTACCCCCCCCAGAGTCAGGTTTTTCTGCTTGGCTAATGGCAGACGAGCCCTTATGCATGTCCAAAATGGCACCTGCTCTTTGTCTTGCTCGCCCTTGAAAGGTAAGTGGAGAGAGAGACTCATGTCCGTACTGGTCCCTTTTTTTCCCTCTCTCCTCTAGTTAGCCTGGTGAACTTTCCCCCACGGGTCCTCAAGCCTCATTCCCTCTAGGCTCCTCCTTCCGCTTTCCCACTGGTGTCTCTGGCTACTGAGGTTTCGGCTCACCTTCCTTTCCAACACTGTGCATAGATTCCACAGCTGGGGTCCCAAGCCATGGGTGACCATGCCCTCCACATATGTCCACTGTGAACCAGCAGTTCTGGAAGAGTTTCCTCTGCTGTTTCTTCCCTAACTTTTCCTTGAAACTTAAGTATCTCCACTTTTATTAAACTGTCTTTTCCCAAACTGTCAATGTACTCACTTCGTATTCCACCATCTTGCCCTCTCTCAGTCATTATGGTTCATTTTTAGTATGACTGTATATACAGAGTACCAACTCCATGCTAATCGTAGACTTCAACAATTTGCACCCATGCATACGCACAACATATAGAGTACAGTTTGGGGAGAGAATTTGCAGTCGATTTTCATATTACAATTCAATAGGAACAGAGGTCCTACATGGGAGCAAGTGCACATTGACTACTGTTATTCTTTATCAATGAAAACTCCTTTTTATGATGTTAGTGATCACCCGAGGCTCTTGCCATGGGCTGCCGAGGCTATGGAAGTCTTTTGTGACCATAGACTCTGTTGGTATTTGGACACAGCTATAAGCAAAGTGGATGGGCTCTTCTCCCTTCAGAGAAGAGTGCCTCCTTTGATGACCCTTTCTTTCCTCTGAGGTCTCACAGAGATCCTCCGTGTAGGATATTTTTTGTCACAGAGTCTTGGATTTCCATGCCTGAAGTGCTCTCGCAGGCCTTTCAGCCCAACCAGGAAGCACTAAGGGTTGATTCTGATGTCAGAGTTTTATTTACTGCAAATGTCATTCTAGGAGCCTGCTGTGTGGACTGCTTCCCATGTTGGTTCTTCCTTCCTTTTTAATTTTACTATTTTTAGTGGGTACTTGATGTTATTTTTATCATCCCTTTTAAACTTAGACCAATCTATCTGTTGCCTTTAACATTTAATGTGATCATTTTAACAGTGAAAATGGTGTTTATACCTCCTATTCTTATGGGTTTGTAGCCCCATGACTAGTTCTTTGGCTGTACCCTTAGAGGTAAGTCTATATGACTGTATGCAGAACTATACTCTTTTACATTTATAGACTACCTCATCCGTCTCTTATTCCCCCTCTTATTTTTAACTGGGATCTTTATCCAATTGCCTTAAAATATGTATAATTAACTCAGTGTTATATAGAAAGTTTAGCATATACAAAAATAAATAAAAAAATAAATAAATAAAAAAAGTTTAGCATATACTATGAAGAAGAGAAATAAGAGAGAAAGAAAATGGAAAAAAAACAACAAAACAACACAAAAAGGATATACACAGTAAAAAGTAAAAATGGTAAACTGTCCCTCAACACTCAGGTAAAGGATTCCTGAAGACGTTGATTCTAAAAGTGACATATTTGCTTCTATAGCTTTCATTTTAGGTGCGCTATTAATTCTCCCAAATCAAGAACATATGGTGTTTGTCTATTGGGGACTGGGTTATTTCACTAAGTATGTGGTTTTGCAGCTTGCTCCATTTTGTTGCAAAAGACCTGATTTCATCCATTTTTACTGCCATGTAGTACTCCATAGTGTACTTATTCCACAATTCCTTTATCCAGTCTTCGGTTGATGGACATTTAGGTTGCTTCCATGTCTTAGCTATTGTGAATTGAGCTGCGACAAACATGGAGGTGCAGATAGTACTTTTGTTTACTTATTTCATTTCTCTTGGGTAAATTCCCAGTAGTGGGATGGCTGGGTCATACAGTAGGTCTATATCCAGATGTTTGAGGTATCTCCATATGGTTTTCCACAAGGGCTTTACCAGTTTACATTCCCACCAACAGTGGGTTAGGGTGCCCTTTTCCCCACATCCTCTCCAGCATTTGTTGTTTGTTAATCTGTATGAGGTCCACTCTAACTGGGGTAGGGTGAAACCTCATTGTGGTTTTGATTTGCATTTCCCTGATGGCTAGAGATCCTGAGCATTTTTTCATGTGTCTGTTGGCCATTTGGATTTCCTCTTTTGAAAAATGTCTGTTAAGGTCCTTGGCCCATCTTTTTATTGGGTTGTTTGTTTTGTTACTGTGGAGTTTCTTGATCACTTTATAGATCCCGGTTATTAATCCATTATCACTTGTGTAGTTTGCAAATAATTTCTCCCATTCTCTCGGTTGCCTCTTCACTTTCAGGTTTCTTTTGCTGTACAGAAACCTCTCAATTTGAGGTATTTCCATTTGTTCATTTTGCCTTTGACTACCTGTACCTCTGTTGTCTTTTCCAGGAATTCTTTGCCTGTGCCAATATCTTGAACGTTTTCCCCTATGCTCTCAATTAATTTGATGGTGTCGTGGCATAGATTTAGATCTTTAATCCATGTTGAGTGGATTTTTGTATATGGTGTACGGTAGGGGTCTTGCTTCATACTTTGACATGTGGACATCCAGTTTTCCCAGTACTATTTGTTGAAGAGGCTGTCCATGTTCCAGGGGCTGGTTTTAGCTGCTTTGTTCAATATGAGTTGATTGTAAATGTTTATATTGATTTCCGGTGTTTCTATTTTGTTCCATTGGTCTATCCATCTGTTTCTGTACCAGTACCAGGCTGTTTTAATTATAACTATCCTGTAGTATGTCTTGAAGTCTGGTATTGTGATGCCTCTGGCTTTGTTTTTATTGTATAAGATTGCTTTAGCTATTTGAGGTCTCCCATTCCTACAAATGAATTTCAGTATCATTTTTTCTATATCTGTGAAGACTGTCTTCGTATGTTGATTGGTATAGTGTTTAATCTGTAAACTGCTTTCAGAAGAATGGACATTTTGATGGTATTAATTCTTCCAATCCATAAACATGACAGATTTTTCCATTTTTTGTGTCTTCTTCTATTTCTTTCTTTAATATTTTGTAATTTTCATCATAGAGATCCTTGACATCCTTGGTTAAATTTATTCCAAGATACTTGATTGTTTTTGTGGCTATTGTGAATGGGATTGATCTTAGAAGTTCTTTCTCAGCCATGGCATTTTCTGTGTATACAAAAGCTGTTGATTTCTGTGCACTGATTTTGTATCCTGCTACTTTACCAAACTTTTTTATGACTTCCAGTAGTGGAGTTTTTTGTGTCCCCTATATATAGAATCATGTCATCTGGAAATAGGGATAGCTTGACTTCCTCCTTTCCAATTTGTAAACCTTTGATTTCTTTTTCTTGTCTGATTGCTTTCGCTAAAACTTTTAGGATTATATTTAACAGTAATGGTGAGAGTGGGCATCCCTGTCTGGTGCCAGATTTCAATGGAAATGCCTCCAACAGTCTATTCAATAAATGGTGCTCTGAAAACTGGATTTCCACATGCAGAAGCATGAAGCAAGACCCCCTACCTTTCACCTTACACAAAAATCCACTCAACATGAATTAAAGACCTAAATTTACAACCTGACACCATCAAATTATTAGAGAACATTGGAGAAACCCTGCAAGATATAGGCACTGGCAAAGACTTCTTGGAAGAGGTCAAGAAACTCCACAACATCAAAACAAACAACCCACTTAAGAGATGGGCCAAGGACCTCAATAGACATTTTTCAAAAGAGGAAATCCAAATGGCAAACAGACACATTAAAAAATGTTTAGGATCACTAGCAATCAGGGAAATGCAAATCAAAACCACAATGAGGTTTCACCTCACACTGGTAGGAATGGCTCACATACAGAAATCTACCAACAACAGATGCTGGCAAGAATGTGGGGAACAAGGGATACTAACACACTATTGGTGGGAATGCAAACTGGTAAAGCCACTGTGGAAGTCAGTTTGGAGATTCCTCAGAAACATGAATATAACCCCACCATACAACCCAGCCATCCCACTCCTTGAAATTTACCAAAAGGCAATTAAATTGGCAAATAAAAGAGCTGTCTACACCTCAATGTTTGTTGTAGCTCAATTCACAATATCTAAGACATTGATCAACCTAAATGCTCATCAACAGAATACTGGGTAAAAAAAAGTTTCAGATATGTACTCTATAGAATACTATACAGCAGTAAAAAAAAAAAATGAAATCCAGTGATTTGCAACAAAATGGAGGAATCTGGAGCACATCATGCTGAGTGAATTAAGCCAGGCCCAAAGGGACAAATATATGTTCTCCCTGATCGGTGACAACTAACCGAGCACCTAAAAGGAAACCTGTTGAAGTGAAATGGACACTATGAGAAATAATGTCTTGATCAGCCCTTGTCCTGACTGTTGAGGAACAACTTACTATTTTATTCCTTTAGTATTTTTTTTGTTCTACTTAATACCATTGGTTGAACTCTTAAATTAATACACAATTATTCTTAGGTGTTTAAATTTAACTGAAAAGTGATATCTGTTAAATATGAGTGGGAATAAGAGAGGGAGGAGATGTACAATTTGGGAAATGCTCACTCAGACTTAGCCCTAATGGTAGAGCTAGAAACGTGCCAGGGGATTCCAATTCAGTCCCAACTCACTAGTTGAAGTGATCAGTTTAAGTTCATAATTGATGATAATTATAGGATTAAGTGTCTAAGGGATTACATAAATAAGACCTGTGTCTGCGCATTATAATTGATGGAATTAAAAAGGAGAGAATGATCCTACATGGAGAGCAGGATATACAGCAGACTCATAGAATCACAAATGCCATAAACAGCACTCTGGCCTCAGAATCAGCCCTTAAGGCATTCTAATCTGGTTAAAAAGCCCATGAAAGTTTTGCAGGCATGGAAAGCAAAGACATTGTGGCAAAAAAAAATGACCAAAATGAAAGAGCTCTGCAAGTGAGATCCCAGTGGAAAGAACGGGCCATTCAAAGAAGGCAGTACCTTTCTCTTAAGGGAAGAGAGAACTTCCACTTTGAATATGGCCTTGTCTTAATAATATCAGAATTGGTGAACTCAAGAGGCTTACATAGCCTTGGCAGCTCATGACAAGAGCCTTGGGTGATTACTGATGTCATAAATAAGAGTGTCAATTGTTAAATTAACAACAGGTGTCACTGTGCACTTACTCCCCATGTAGGAGTCCTTAATGTGTTGTACTATGTGAATTAACAGTAAAACTACTACCCAAAGCGTACTCTATGCTTTGTGTGTCTTTGTGGGTGCAGTCTGTTGAAATCTTTACTTAGTGTATACTAAGTTGACCTTCTGTATATAAAGATAATAGAAAATGAATCATGATGAAGAGTTGATGGAGAGGGAGTGGGAGATAGGATGGTTGCAGGTGGGAGGGAGGTTATAGGGGGGAAAGCTTCTATAATTCAAAAGTTGTACCTTGGAAATTTATATTTATTAAATAAAATTTGAAAAAAAAAAGATTCGTCCCATTCACACATTCACAGTAGCTCCAAGAAGAATCAAGTAACTTGGAATGAGTTTAACCAAGGATGTCAATTATCTCTTTGATAAAAATTACACATTGATAAAAATTACAAATGAATTGATCCAACATTTTTCAAGAGAGGAAATTCAAATGACCGACAAACACTTGAGAAAATGCTCAGGATCACTAGCATCAAGGAAATGCAAATCAAAACTGTGGTGATGTTTCACATTCTTCCAGTTAGAATGTAGCTCATATAGAAATCAACAAATGACAAATGCTAGCAAGGATGTGGGGAAAACCTATCCCAGTCTAGTGTTGGTGGGAATGTAAACTAGTGCCGCCACTGTGGAAGACAGTATGGAGATACCTCAGAAATCTGAATATAGACCCACAGTATGATCCAGCCATCCCACTCCTGGGAATTTACCCAAATCAAAAGAAATCAGTATATGAAAGAGTGATATGTAACCCCCATGTTTATTGTAGAACAATTCACAATAGTTAAGATATGGATTCAACCCAGATGTTCGTCAACTGTTGACTGGATAATGAAATTATGTTATATATACACTATGGTGTACTATTCAACTGTAAAAAAAAATGACATTCTGTGTTTTGCAACAAGATGGACACAACTGGAAGGCATTATACCTAATGAAATAAGCCAGTCCCAAAAAGACAGATTTCATATGTTTTCTCTTATCTGAGGTAACTAGTAGAGTACCTTAAATGTAATTGTATTGGAGTGAAATAGAGATTTTGAGATTTGTTGATTGTTTACAGCCTTATCTTTTCCATTGAGGAATAGTGTTTTATTTTTTCTCTTCATACTATTTGTTGAACTTATTTCCTTGGTGTAGGGATAATTATATGATTATTAAGTAAACTGAAAATAGATCTTTGTAAGTATTAAGTGTGGGAATGTGAGAGGGAGTAGGAGGAAGGATCATTCATGGGTAGGAGAAAGGGTAGGGGGGAAGTTTCCCTCTGTTCCTATATATGAAATACATGAAATTTGTTTAACTTAAATAAAATTTAAAAAAATAAATAGAGCTTTAACTATTCACTGTTGTGTTCTTAGCACCTAACCTAGAGCTTGGCTCATGAAAAATTGTGTTAAATGAATGAATGAATAGAAGAATGACAGAAGTTATATACTTCCTATTTCTTATGTGCGATTCATGAAGAGTCTATTAAAACTTTAAGTTCGATAAGTACTAGGAAGCCTGGAATATTCCAAAGATTGTCTCTCCCAAGTTCTTAAGTTCACTCTGGGCACTTCATATCCTCCTGATTTTGACTTCCTCTCAAGTCAGCCCTTCTACCTACATGTTCCATATTCTAAAGTTTTTCTTCAACTTCACTTTTGATTCTACCTACCAAAATCTAAACTTCCATAAAAAAGATCTGCATTATGTTATATAGGGCATCTTCTTTCTGGATTCTTCAGTGAAGTTGGACAAGACACCAGGAGGCTGGAGGGGATTCAAAGTCTTCTTAGGGCCATTAGTTTGTGTGGGTTGATGTTGTAATCATTGACATACTGCAAGTCAATTATTGCTACAGACCATGTGTTGTCAAATTTTCTTGTGTGAAGAACCAAATAGTAAATAAACATCTTCAACTTTGTAGGCTATGCATTCTGTAGTACACTTCTCAATTCTGTTGTAATGGAGAGGCAGTTATATTCAATGCCTAAACCAGAAATTGTGGCTATATTCTTTTTTTTTTTTTTTTTGTGGGAGGTAAAACAGCAAGGTTTATTAGGAAGGAACATCTATAAGGACAGATGGGCACCTCTCCAGACAGAGCCTGAGAGACTGGGGGTGGGGGGGAAGGAGGGAGGTTACAGGTTACATGTTGAGTGGAGAGATTACACCTGACCAGGCCAGGCGGGCGGCTCAGCAAAGATGCAGAGAGCTGAGCGCGCAGTCCAGTTGAGGCTGGGGGTTTTTAAGGAGATGGGTCTTGCTTCCCCACCTCTGCTCCTCTTGGAACAAAGGGCTTTTTGGATGTAAATAGAAAAACTTCTCTAAAAACTTTGTTTGCAAAAATAAACTGCAGGCCATCGTTCATTCAGTCCTGCATGCAAGGAGCTACTAGCCAGTAGAAATGCCTAGCCTCATCACCTTTTACCTGATTTAGATACTCCTCAGATTAAAGGATATCTCTCAAGGAACAATTCCTTTATGGAAAGGTCTGATGGGACATAGCACACACAGAATACAGCCGTCAGGCCTCTCTTCTCCTCTGACACCTGTGCTATAAATGAGTTGTGTGCATCTATTCTAATTAAAACTGAAGCACTACCTTTCAGTGAGATTCTGATGGGGAAAACACAATCCTACATCTCCCATGCCCAGAACAGGGCACACTCCAATATAGCAATTTTAATAATAATAGCTTTTAAAATCTTTATGTCTTTTTGTAAATTGCTAATGGATTTGAATTGCTTTTTGTTTTTAGTAACCTCAGTTAACCATACTTTCTCTCAGTTGGTACTGTTAATACATTATTGGCTTCATCTGTTTACAGAGCCATCCCAAAATACTGAATACAATAGAAGTGGCTGGAAAATGTCCATAGGAACCTATAGGAGGACAGCTAAACCCAGAACCAACAACGCTTTAGTTTTTTTTTTTTTAACTTTTATTTAATGAATATAAATTTCCAGTGTACAGCTTATGTAACAATGGCTTCCCCCTCCTAGAACTTCCCTCCCACCCGCAACCCTCCCCTCTCCCGCTCCCTCTTCCCTTCCATTCACATCAAGATTTCATTTTCAATTCTCTTTCTATACAGAAAGAGATAAAGATTTAAAAGCTATTATTAAAATTGCTATATTGGTCTATTATGTTATATGTTAAATTTTATTAAGAGTTTTATTTTAATTGCCTTATAGATAAGATTGTCCACAAATTTAAGCTGCTAAAATTAATCAAAGATACATTTTAATTTGTGTGACCTGAATCTCTGTATCATATGTTTTATACTTGTTGGTAGAAAGAAACTAAAAACATTTTATATGGTTGTGCTTAAGTTTACTGGTTAAACAAACTACACCATGTTAGATATTTAAGAGGTGTTTCCAAATACATGATTCTTAAAATTTATAGAAGGCATTGGACCTTCTGGTAAATGTTTTCTTAAGTTGTTATCTAATGGTTGAAACTGTTTGCTAAGTATTCATGTGATATTGCTATTGTCAGCAAGCGATCTAGGACTTGCTCCCTCATTTCTCTATTCTAAGCCCAACTTGTTCTTTCATTTCTCTATTCTCTTCAAGGTAGGAAACTAATTCTTTTTTTTTTTTTTTTTGACAGGCAGAGTGGACAGTGAGAGAGAGAGACAGAGAGAAAGGTCTTCCTTTTGCCGTTGGTTCACCCTCCAATGGCCGCCGCGGTAGGCGCGCTGCGGCCGGCGCACCGCGCTGATCCGATGGCAGGAGCCAGGTGCTTCTCCTGGTCTCCCATGGGGTGCAGGGCCCAAGCACTTGGGCCATCCTCCACTGCACTCCCTGGCCACAGCAGAGAGCTGGCCTGGAAGAGGGGCAACCGGGACAGGATCGGTGCCCTGACCGGGACTAGAACCCGGTGTGCCGGCGCCACAAGGCGGAGGATTAGCCTATTGAGCCGCGGCGCTGGCAGGAAACTAATTCTATTATGAAGGAATCTGTAGGACGCACAATTTAATCTTTAGACCTTATAAAAGAGACGGCTAACATTTTTCTGTAATAGCATAGCCAAAATAAGAGCTTAAATTATAACTTCATAGCTAGATTTACTTCGCCATCAGCAAAGTAAAAAGTAAGTAGAAAAAAACTCCCTTTCAGACCAAAGGGAAAGAAAGTTTTAAAGTGAGAATATAATTTTCCTCATGGGCATTGTCTACCTTAGAAAAACTACTACAGAACATGCCTGTGACTACAGACTTGTAGTTCAGGCCACCAAAGATTAGAGATGGGACATGGGCACTCCCTTGACTTGCATCGTCTGGTCTGCTTTAACACAAACCAGGAGGAAAAGAAAGCTAGGCATCAGAAGCAATGGGTGGCAGGCCTATTAATGGCTGGTCTGTACAGTGATCTGCCCTCAAGGAGACCCAACAGGCCAGTCCACTGCAGTGGCTTTCAATGTGGTAAGCCTGGGCTTCAGCAGAAGTCAGCATGTGAAGAACCCTAGAAGCTCTGCCAAGAGTTGGATCACTGGAAATGGACCTGCCCTGGAGTCGAAGGATGCCCAGGTCAGAGCCACAGATCTTATTGGCTCTAAGCTGAAAAGTGCTTCACTCAGCCCAACTTCCAAAGGGACCACTGCAGCTGAGGGGATGGTCAAGTAGGGTCAGCAACATTGCAGGCAGAACTGTAAATTTCTTTTTAGAGATGCCCCCTGCCTTTACCTGGCCAGCTCTCCTCCCAGGCCAGCCAAGTAATGAAAGTCAACAATGTGCTTTCCTTCCCCCAGGAGGTTCACACCTCCCTTAGGATGTACCCCATGTGAAGAGATAGATAGGTCTGGGCCTCTTAACTTACAAGGCCTAAAGCTCACCAGATTATTATCAAGCCCCTTCTGTCAGGTTCTATTTGCCTCTCAATCAGAAAACTTAATTGTAGCTTAGACAGCACCTTTCTTAGCTCATCTAATAATGACTCTGTCCTTTGTTGTAGACCCTGTCTAGCACACTTGGGCCTCATTCCTTCGTAATCATAACCTCTACTTTACCACCAATGGCTCTACTCCCAACCTGTGTGTACTGATGATCCTCTTCCCCACTTAATGCTGTATAATTGTTCAGACCTGGTTAATGCCACTCTTAGGATCATTGGTTACTATCCTCACCCTGTCTTTTATGACCTTGTCTAAATATGATTAGAGTTGGCGAACTCGGATGGCTTCCATAGCCTTGGCAACTCATGATGACAACCTAGGGTGGTTACTGGCGCCATAAACTAGAATGTCAATTTGTTGTGTCAACAACAGGAGTCACTGTGCACTTGCTCCTCATGTGGGATCTCTGTCCTTAATCTGCTATACATTGTGATTTAATGCTATAACTAGTACTCAAACAGTATGTTTCACTTTGTTTTTCTGTGTTGGTGCAAACTGTTGAAATCTTTACTTAATATATACTAAATTAATCTTCTGAATATAAAGAGAATTGAAAATGAATCTTGATGTGAATGGAAGGGGAGAGGGAGCGGGAGAGGGGTGGGTTGCAGGTGGGAGGGAAGTTATGGGGGGGGAGCCCCATTGTAATCCATAAGCTGTACTTTGGAAATTTATATGCATTAAATAAAAGTTAAAAAAAAGAAAAAAAAAAAGAACAGGGCACACTCTACTTTTCCAAGCCTGTACATCTGTTGGCAGGATGTTCTCCGTGGTTTTCCTCAGACCTCTTCACTGTTTCCCCCATACTGGCTTATAGTATCAGCATGAGTGTTTCTGAATGCACAGTGTGGTAAGAATCAGTGTTTCTAAAGATGTCAATAGGCCTTCTGAATTATCAAAAAAAGATGAAATGAGATGAACTGAAAGAATTTAAGCATTTATTTTTTTTAGTCTTAAACTATATTATATGACTTGAATTATGCTCAAATTTTGTAGAAGTTGCTAAACCCTCTGTGTTTGCATGACAAATAGGCAAAAGATTCAATTAACTGCAATAGTCCATTCCCCTGCCTGTTGGAAGACCAATGATGGGCTGAATTAGATTGGTCTACTGTAACAATATGCTACTAAATAATATTGGGTGTGATAGCAACCTGCTTTTACAATATATTCTAAACAGAAGAATGCTTTCCCTGGAACAGAAGGTGGACCATTTTACATGTGCTATTAAAAGGATATTTCTACTCAGTGGCTTTTAATATCTTTGTGGGTAAACTTAGGTTTTAAAATAATGTTCTTCTGAAGATTCCTTTAGAAGAGAAACATGCTACATTAGTATATACACAAATGCCTCTTGTACATTGGACCATTTTTAAATTTTTGTACTTCACAGAACTATCTTATCTCATCCTACTTCTCCAAATTATTTCCTTAAAAGTATCTAATGGAATCTTGATTTTTTTTTCACATTCACTCTTGCCAATATTTTATATTCATTTCTATTTTTACTCATATTTTTCTTTGTACTTACAATTACTTTGCTTTTCATTTCCTTCTTTCAGACAAATCACAGCCATATTTTATGACATAATTCAAGATTCTCTCCAAGAAGTTTTCTCTTAGCCTTCATACAAATTCTTGCTACCTTTATTTGATTGAGTTGCAAGTTTTGGCACAGTTTTTTTTTGTTAACAAAGATTAATTTACTTCCATCCAATGGTGCATTCCCCAAATGACTGCAATGGCTATGGCTGGGCCAGGCTTGAGCCAGGTGCCTCAAACTCCATCCAGGTCTCCCACATGGATGGCAGGGTGCCCAAGCACGTGGGTTCTCTTCTGCTGCTTTCCAAGTCCATCAGCAAAAAACTGGACCAGGAGCAGGGCAGATGAGCCTTGAACTGTCGCTCATATGGTATGCCAGTGTCACAGGCAGTGGCTCAACCCGCTGCACCCCAATGCTGACCCCAGCATATATATTTCTATCTCAGGCATACTTTCCCTGCCATGCAAGGAAAAAAGGTATCTTAGATTTATTTATTATTTTTGAAAGAGTGACAGCTTCCCTTTGTGTGTCTTCTATCCAAATGGACGCAACAGCTGTGGCTGATCCAGGCTGAGGTCATGAGTTAGGAACTGCATCCAGATTTCCCATGTGGTTTACAGGAACTCAGGTGTTTGGGACATCTTTCCCTGCTTTTCCAGGTGCATTACCAGGGAGCTAGATCAAAAATGTGGAGCTGGGACTTGAACTTGTACTCCAATATGGGATGCCAGTGTTGCAAGCTGAGGCTTACTCCACTGAGCTACAAGACTAACCTTAGCATTAGTTTTTCTTAGAAGTTGAACAATGGATTGTTTTGGCATATAGTATTTAATATTGTGGATTTTTCTAGCTATCATTTTGATATTAAATACTAGTTTAATTTTACTGTGATCAATGAACATATTAAATATGATCTTATTTAAAATTTTAGATTTATGACACAGCATATAATTACTATGGTACATGTTCCATGTGTACCTATAAAGCATATGTTGCAGTTCTTCAGGTTAGTGTTCTATAATTTTTTTTAACTTTTATATAATAAATATAAATTTCCAAAGTACAGCTTTTGGATTACAGTGGCTTCCCCCCCCCCCATAACTTCCCTCCTACCCGCAACCCTCCCCTCTCCCGCTCCCTCACCCATCCCATTCACATCAAGATTCATTTTCAATTCTCTTTATATACAGAAGATCAATTTAGTATATATTAAGTAAAGATTTCAACAGTTTGCACCCACACAGAAACACCAAGTGTAAAATACTGTTTGAGTGCTAGTTATACCATTAATTCACATAGTACAGCACATTAAGGACAGAGATCCTACGTGGGGAGTAAGTGCACATGACTTCCTTTTGTTGATTTAACAATTGACACTCTTGTTTATGGCGTCAGTAATCACCCTAGGCTCTTGTCATGAGTTGCCAAGGCTATGGAAGTCTTTTGAGTTTGCCAGCTCTGATCTTCTTTAGACAAGGTCATAGTCAAAGTGGAAGTTCTCTCCTCCCTTCAGAGAAAGGTATCTCCTTCTTTGATGGCCCATTCTTTCCACTGGGATCTCACTCACAGAGATCTTTCATTTAGGTGTTTTTATTTTTTTATTTTTTTTTCACCAGAGTGTCTTGGCTTTCCATGCCTAAAATACTCTCATGGGCTTTTTAGCTGGATCCAAATGCCTTAAGGGCTAATTCTGAGGCCAGAGTGCTGTTTAGGACATCTGCCATTCTAGGAGTCTGCTGTGTATTGGAAAGTCCAATTGAGCATGTGCCAAACTGTACATCTCCTCCCTCTCTTATTCCCACTCTTATAGTTAACAGAGATCACTTTTCAGTTAAATTTGAACACCCAAGTGTTCTATAAATGTTACTTTAGCACATTTTGTTAATTGTTGTACAAAATGTTTATCAGGGCCTTGCCAAAATCCCTACACTAGTATGTGCTCTGGCTTACTAGAATTTTGAAGTAACTTTGTGTCTGTTGGGTATTTCTGGAAAGATGGAAGGTCATGCTGCCCAGGTACATGTAGGCCAGAAATACTAGAGAATTTATATCCCTTGAGAAGGGCTCTTAATGTTAACTTTTGGAAGTAGATACATAAATATTTTTGCTGGGATAATGCTGAGGTAGTTTGTTTATTTTTGAGCTGTTTCTCAGAAGTACTCACAAATATCCTCTATCACCTTCAGCAGCACATAGCATTAACTGTCTTTCCTTTCCTTTAATAATTCCCCAGCCCATTACTGTCATTCCCTGAATTTCTCTGATCAACAACATAAATTTAAATCCTTTCCTCAAGATCTGCTTTTATGAAAACTAAAACTGGGACAATTTGTTTCTATCTTCTGTAGTCTCATGAGTTGTCTCTTGCCTTGGTTTCTTACTTAGTATGAGAGATGTGCTATTATCTCATAAGCTAATTCAAAAATTTGTGTATTCTGCTAACGTCTATTTCATCCATTTTAAATTATACAAATGGGTACATGCAGATACATAATTCTTTCTTGTTTTTGAATTGCCGTTTTATCATTTTGTCTCCACTATATTATCTTATTTTAAAATCACTTATATTAATAAAGTAGCATTAGCTTCCTTTAGGTTAATTGGATTCATATTGTATTTTTCTACCCTCTCAATTTGCAATTTAATATTTATTTATATTTAAGTATGTTTCTTGGTAAGCAGCATACATCTGAACTCTCTTTTCATTTTTTTTCTGACAATATTAGTCTTTTATTTGGAATCTTTAAAAATTTACTTAATGTAATTATTGTTATATACAAGTTTGTATCTACCAATTTAAAACGTACTTTTCTTTTTGGGCTATATTGTCTATCTTCCTCTTTCTATCCTTCCTTGGCTTCTTATATATTAATCAAGTAGTTTTTAAAAAAGATTTATTTATTTGAAAGGTAGAGTTACAGAGAGACAGAGACAGAGACAGAGAGGCCTTCCATCCACTGGTTTACTCTCCAGATAGCCTCAAGGACTTGGGCCATCTTCTACTGCTTTCCCAGGCCATAGCAGAGAGCTGGATCAGAAGTGGAGCAGGCAAGACTCGATCTGGCACCCATATGTGATGCCATACTGCAGGCAGCAGCCTTAACTGCTATGCCACAGTACCAGCCCCAATCAAGTAGTTTTTAAAATTCTATTATTCTATTTTATTTCTTTGTTCACAAAAATCATTGTAGTGTTGTTTGCCCAAAGATTACAACAAGCATCCTTGTCTCATTAAATCTAATATAAATTAGTGCCTTTACTAATTTCAAAACAATGCAAGGACTTTCTAATATTTTATTTCTATTCATCCTCCTCTTATATTTTGCTAAGAATTTTTATTCTACACATATTTAATGTCCTATAATTCAACATTATTGCTTCAAATGATCAATATAAATTTACCCTTTTAGGAGTTCTTCATCCTTTTTACATTACTGTATTTCAATCTTACATCATTTCTTCCAGTATGTCTTTCAGCATATATTTGCTACTAATTAATTCTTACATCTTTTGTTTATCTCAAAATGTATTGTTTTGCCTGAATGTGTGAACAATATTTTCACTGTAAATTTTGTGAATTTACAGTGATTTGCTTTCAGTCTTTTAAAAAACTCCTAATGTATTCTTCAGGGTTTTTTTATCTGTGAAAAACTCAGCTGTTGACCTTTTGAGTGTTCTATTAAAGATAAAGTGGGCTTTTAAAAAAATTGCTTCAGCAGATTCTAAAACTTTTTTTGGTTTTCAGAGGTTTTACCTTGCTGTGTTTTGTGTGTGTGAGTTGGCACCCACAGATAACTTTATTATTTATGGTTCATGGTATTCATCATTTCCAAATATCATTATGAATCCTTCCCTGATATTCTTTAAATAATCTATTTATAAATATAATAGACCATATTTTTCATCTTTTTCTTCTCTGTGCTTAATTCTGTATTTTTTTCTTGATATATTTTCAAGTTCATTGCTCATCAATACTATTCTAATCTGCTGTTCAACCTATAAAATTCATAATCTGTTATGTTTTATGTCCAGAGTTTCTATTTGATTATTTTAGTGTATGTTTGTTAAATTCTCCTTTTTAATTTATAGTCTTGAAAATATTTACAATGGTAATCAATAAATCTTTGATAACTTCAATATCTAGATCACCAGTAGTCTGTTTCTGTTGATTGATTTTCTCTTGGGTTTCAGTTAGTCCACCTTCATATCAAGCCTGTTAAATGTTTATTAAATATTTACTGGGCATTGTACATTAAAAAATATAGGCTATGGACTTTATAATTCTTTGAGGGGCACTTGTTTTCTTATAGAAAGATAGATTATGAGTCTGCTGTGTATCCCACTTCCCATGTTGGATCTTTCTCTCCCTTTTTGATTCTATCAGTTAGTATTAGCAGATACTTGTCTTGTTTGTGTGATCTCTTTGACTCTTAGACCTATCAGAGCTATCAATTGTGAGCTGAAATTGATCACTTGGACTAGTGCGATGGCATTGGTACATGCCATCTTGATGGGATTGTGTTGGAATCCCCTGGCACATTTCTAACTCCACCATTTGCGGCCAGTCCGATTGAGCATGTTCCAAATTGTTCATCTCCTCCCTCTCTTTTTCCACTCTTAGATTTAACAGGGATCACTTTTCAGTTAAAATTTAAACACCTAAGAATAATTGTGTGTTAATTACTGAGTTCAACCAATAGTACTAGAACAACAACAACAAATACTAAAAAGGATAAAGTATTACATTGTACATCTAAAGTCAGGACAGGAGCTGATCAGTTCATTGTTGCTTATAGTGTCCACTCATAGGATGGCAGATGTCCTAAACAACACTCTGGCCTCAGAATCAGCACTCAAGGCATTCAGATCTGGCTGAAGAGCCCATGAGAGTATAGCAGGCATGGAGAGCCAAGATATCATGGAAAAAAAAAAAAAAGACCTAAATGAATGATCTCTGTGAGTGAGATCCCAGTGGAAAGAACAGGGCCATCAAAGAAGGAGGTACCCTTCTCCGAAGGGAGGAGAGAACGTCCACTTTGACTATGACCCTATCGGAATAAGATCAAAGTCAGCGAACTCTAAAGGCTTCCATAGCCCTGGCAACTCATGACTAGAGCCTAGGGAGATTACTGACGCCATGAACAGGAGTGTCAAATTGTTAAATCAGCAACAGGAGTCACTGTGTACTTACACCCCATGTGGGATCTGTCCCTAATGTGTCGTCTAAAGCGTAGTGATGCTATAACTAGTACTGAAACAGTATTTTTATACTTTGCGTTTCTGTGTGGGCACAAACTGATGAGGTCTTTACTAATTATATACTGAAGTGATCTTCTGTATATAAAGAGAATTGGAAATGAAAAAAAAAAACAACCTGGTGTTCAAATGGAAATGGCATAGAAAATTAATTAATTTGAAAAATAATTATGTAGGATCTCTGTCTTTAATGTGCTGAACATTGCTATTTAATGCTATAATTAGTAACCCAATGGTAGTTTTTTCACTTTATGTTGCTATATGGGCAAAATGTTGAAATCTTTACCTAATATATACTAAACTGATCTTCTGTATACAAAGAGAATTGAAAATGAATCTTTACATGAATGGAAGGGGAAAGGGAGCGGGAAAGGGGAGGGTTGTGGGTGGGAGGGAAGTTATGGGAGGGGGGAAGCCATTGTAACCCATAAGCTATATTTTGGAAATTTATATTCATTAAATAAAAGTTTAATTAAAAAAAAAGACAAATATGATCAGAATAAAAAAAAAAGAAAGAAAGATAGATTATGATAAAATCACCTTGTTACTAATGAAGCTAGTCTGTAAACACTTTGTTCTTTTTCTTTTTTTTTATTAAACTTTTATTTAATGAATATAAATTTCCAAAGTACAGCTCATGGGTTACAATGGCTTCCCCCTCCCAAAACTTCCCTCCCACCCACAACCCTCCCCTTTCCCGCTCCCTCTCCCCTTCCAATCACATCATGATTCATTTTCAATTCTCTTTATATACAAAAGATCAGTTTAGTATAAATTAGGTAACGATTTCAACAGTTTGCCCCCATATAGCAACACAAAGTGAGAAAAAAAATACTGTTGGAGTACTAGTTATAGCATTAAATAAGAGTGTACTGCACATTAAAGGCAGAGATCCTACATAATATTTTTTTAAAAATTAATTAATTTTCTATGCCATTTCCAATTTAACACCAGGTTTTTTTTTTCCATTTCCAATTATCTTTATATACAGGAGATCTATTCAGTATATAATTAGTAAAGATCTCATCAGCTTGTACCCACGCAGAAACACAAAGTGTAAAAATACTGTTTCAGTACTAGTTATAGCATCACTGCACATTAGACCACACATTAAGGACAGATCCCACATGGGATGTGAGTACACAGTGACTCCTGTTACTGACTTAACAATTTGACACTCCTGTTCATGGCGTCAGTAATCTCCCTAGGCTCTAGTCATGAGTTGCCAGGGCCATGGAAGCCTTTAGGGTTCGCTGACTTTGATCTTATTCCGATAGGGTCACAGTCAAAGTGGAAGTTCTCTCCTCCCTTCAGAGAAAGGTACCTCCTTCTTTGATGGCCCCGTTCTTTTCACTGGGTTCTCACTAACAGAGATCTTTCATTTAGGTCTTCTTCTTTTTTTCTTTTCCATGGTATCTTGGCTTTCCATGCCTACTTTTTCTAATATGTATCCATTTTAGGGTCTTGCCAGCAAGCTTTGGTCACTTACCAGAGCTCTTTTCCCTTCCTAGGCTCTGAACTCCAATTTTCTCAGCACCATGACACTTTTGTCTTTTACTTCTTGTAGCTGCTTCTAGTTGGGTTTCTCAGAGTAATCATCTACTCACATGTAGAAGACATTTTCTGACTAATCTCCAAGTAACTATCATTGTTTACGGCTATTCTGCAGTTATACTAATTTTCTGAGATCGTATTTGAAATTAGGTTACTTCTAAATGCTAGAATTTATGTATCCTTAATTTTTAGTTTCTAGGTCTCTGCTAATTTTGCCCAACTTCCTTAAATTTACTAGTTATAATTATTGTATAGCCCTTGTCTGAATATCCTGTGTGTCTATTTTAGTATACTTTATATTTTCAATCTTTCCTTTTCAGATAGTTTGTTATACTTTATTAAAAACACAGATGTAATTTTTAGATAAATTTCATATCCCAAATCTTTCTCCAGACATGATTTTTTAAGTTATTTATTTATTTTGTTTACTTGAAAGGCCATCATAGAAAGAGAGACAGACATCTTGTATCTGCTGGTTTACACTTCAAATGCCCACAGCCTCCAGAGGTGGACCAGGCAAAAGCCACAAACCCACAACTAATCTGTGGCTCCCACATGGGTGGAAGGGACCCAAGTAGTTGAGCCATCACCTGTTGCCTTGCAGGGTGTGCATTAGCAGGAAGCTTGATGGGAAGCAGAAGTAGAACGTGATCCTGGTTAGTCCTATATGGAATGCAGGTATACCAAATTGAGGCTTAAATGGGTGAACCACAATACCCACTCCAGACTTTATTTAATTTTGATTTTAGTTAGATGAGGGTAGTCAAAATCCCAGAACTACTTAATACAATGGGGATTTGAGTTTGTCTACTCAAGTCCATCCTTATTCTACAGTGTAGCTCTTCAGGTTTATAACTGAAAACTCAAGGTGTTTGACAGAAATTCTACTTCTTAATGAATTCTGTAATTTATAGTTCATATATATTTTCTATATAATACCTATGTTCTCTAATTTATATTATGCTGCATTAACTTATACCAATGTTTTTCTTTTGCTTTATACAGACTTTCTAGATGGATCTAGATGAATTATCTTTAAAATAGCTAGTCTGACATTGCTGGAAACATGTCTACCAGAAACTAATGCAATAAAGTAAATAGAGGTTATTTTGACACAAGTAAATCTGGACTGTAAGAAAATTAAAATATTCAGGAGCCGGCGTTGTGGCATACCAGTTAAACTGCCACCTGTGACACTGGCATCCCATATCGATGCCAGTTCAAGTCCTGGCTGTTCATTTAAGATTCACCTCTGCGCTAATGTCCAAGGAAAATCAAGGGACGATGGCCCAAGTTCTTGGGCCACTGCCACCCGCATGGGAGACCTGGAAGAAGATCCTGGCTCCTGGCTTTGGCCTGGCCCAGCCCCAGCCATTATGATCATTTGGGGAGTGAACCAGCAAATGGAAGATCTCTCTGTATCTCCCTCTCTCTCTGAAACTCTGCCTTTCAAATAAATAAATAAAATTTTAAAAACATAGTGATTAAAAATATATTTCACAAAGGCCTGTTTTATTATTTAAATAGATAAATATTAATAAATGAGTCTCATTATATGAAGGTATATATATATATATATATATAAATATGAAATACTGGTGATGAATTGAACATCCTATTTAAAAGTGCAAGGGGCCGGCGCCATAGCTTACTAGGTTAATCCTCTGCCTGTGACACCGGCATCCCATATGGGTGCCAGGTTCTAGTCCCAGTTGCTCCTCTTGCAGTCCAGCTCTCTGCTGTGGCCTGGGAAGGCAGTGGAGGATGGCCCAAGTACTTGGGCACCTGCACCTGCGCGGGAGACCTGGAAGAAGCTCCTGGCTCCTGGCTTTGGATCAGCACAGCTCTGGCCGTGGCGGCCGTTTGGGGGGTGAACCAACAGAAGGAAGACCATAAAATAAATAAATAAATAAAAATTCAATTTAAATGTTGTATTCATTGTTTTCACATGGTTCAATTTTATTTTATTTTTTATTCAGTTTGTGTGTTTGTGTATGTGTGCAAAATGCTTATCCATTAGGAAATTATAGAGTACCTCTTATTTTTTTTTTTTGAGATTCATTCATTCATTTAAAAGTTGGAGTTACATAGAAGGAGAGGCAGAGGCAGATAAATAATCTTTGATCCTCTAGTTCACTCCTCAAATGGCCACAATGATCAGGACTGGGCCAGGCCAAAGCCAGGAGCTGCATGTGTGTCTCCCACATGGGTGTAGGGTCCCCTGGACTTGGGACATCTTCTGCTGCATTCCCAGGTGAATTGCAGGGAGCTAGATTGGAAGTTTAGCAGCTGGAACTTGAACCAATACCCATATGAGATGCCAGTGCTGCAGGCGGCAGATTTACCCACAACACCACAATGCCAGCCCCTATAGAGCACCTTATATGCAACATTAATTGCTAACTCTCTCAAAATCAACTTATTACTATAGGACACTCAGCTGTTCAGAACATGAACTTAAAAGCCAAGAACCCCTATATACTTATTGGCCAACAATGAAACTAAATTTTTGTGTATTTACAAGGGAATAAATACATTTTCAAGTGCTAATCTTATATAATCCAATTATAAAAGTAATATAAGTGGTATAGATGATCAAATATTAGGATATTAATTGATTTTCACATATTCTCTACAGCTTCATAGAGTACTATTTGGAATTTCATTAAGAGAATTAGAAAATTATACAAAGAATAAGAAATCTTCCTATCATGATTACTTTATTCAACATAAATATTTTGAGTACCCATTATGACCTAGGTTTTATGTGAGGTGATATGGCTACAAAACAAGAAACCTGTTTCCATATTATTGGAATACATTAAAAAAACAGTAATTAGTAACAGATGAGACTTTTGTAGTCCAAGCTTAGTAGAAAAGAAAGTGAGGCCAGAAGTAGTAAGATTATGTGGCAGAAAATATAGGTATCTACAAACAGAAAGTAACTGTGAATCTAAAGGAAGTTGTAGCAAAAGCTGAAATAAAAATCTGTGAGTTTTGGTGTATAAGTGATGTATTGTTCAGTTTATTGTTACTGCAACTGAAACACCTGAGCAAAGTTACTTGTACAGGCAAAAGTTTTTTTTTTTAAGATTTATTTTATTTATTTGAAAGACAGTTACAGAGAGAGGTCTTTCATCTGCTGGTTCACGCCTCAGATGGCTGCAACGGCCAGAGCTGCGCCGATCCGGAGCCAGAAGCCAGGGGTTTCTTCCAGGTCTCCTATGCAGGTGCAGGGACCCAAGGACCTGGGCCATCTTCTACTGCTATCCCAGGCCATAGCAGAGAGCTGGATTGGAAGAGGAACTAGAACCAGCGCCTACAAGGGATGCTGACACTTTAGGCCAGGGTGTTAACCCACTACGCGTACCACAGCACTGGCTGCTAGGTAAAAGTTTTATTTTAACTCAGTTTTTGGAGTTTTACATTCCAAGAATGGACAGCCCTCTTCTTTTGGTTTCTGGTGAGGTGACATAATGCATGCTGATGGAGGATCACGGTGGTAAGCCAAGTATCTGAGAAAGGGTATATACTCACCATCTGTGTATATGTAATCTTTCCTTATAAAGCCACCATGATTAGCATGGAGACTCTACTGAGAAACCTAGTTCAATTTAATTTCTTTCCAAAAGCCTGACCCTTATATTCTATCCTGTTTAACACCATTAAATTATGGCTTTACAGTTTAATTGTGTGAATTGGGGAGCCAAATCTGGTTCAAACCATAGCAAGAAGTTTTGAACTTTCAGCTTTTAAGAGGTAGAATAGTTCCTGACCATCATTTAATATATAATAAATGGCCATGGGAATGAGTATCCCAGGTTTGATGGATTGTGATTTCAAAGAGGCCAGAGTATTGAACAATGTATATATTGTTCAATATGACATAAACAATGTAAATATTGAGGATCAGTGGTCCTCAGTTAAAATGTGTGGTAGTGATTTTGATACTGAGAAAACAGATGAGAGTGACAGAGAAAGTAACATGGGTCATAAAGGAGCAAACATGTTTACATGAAGATTAATGAGGAATTTTTCGGAAGTGGCAATGTACACAATAGAATTTCAGAAGATAGCCTTGTATTTCTGTTCTATTCCAAACTTGTAATAGTCAATTTAAGACCATGTAGAAAAGAGCAGAAGAAATAAGAAGATAATTAATCTCAGATCTGCCATCTATTATTGTGATAATTGAGTAACCCAATAATTAATAATCAAAATTAGAGAGGTCTGGAGGGCAAAACAAGATACTATTAAAAATTATGCCATGGCTGGCACCGCAGCTCAATAGGCTAATCCTCTGCCTGTGGCGCCGGCACACCAGGTTCTAGTCCAGGTCGGGGCACCGATCCTGTCCCGGTTGCCCCTCTTCCAGGCCAGCTCTCTGCTGTGGCCAGGGAGTGCAGTGGAGGATGGCCCAAGTGCTTGGGCCCTGCACCCGCATGGGAGACCAGGAGAAGCACCTGGCTCCTGGCTTAGGATCAGTGCGATGCGCTGGCCGCAGTGCACCAGCCGCGGCGGCCATCGGAGGGTGAACCAATGGCAAAAGGAAGACCTTTTTCTCTGTCTCTCTCTCTCACTGTCCACTCTGCCTGTCAAAAAAAATTTATGCCATGATAGCAGGTATAAACTGGAACTGGAGGGCTGTGGGGCATGAGCGCAGCCAGGCCAGGCCAGGCCCAGGGGCTCTGCATGCGCAGCTGCTCCAGGGTGCCCCCGCCCGAGCTGCGCGAAACGAAGCCACGCAGAGCCAAGTAAGATGGCACCCAGAGGAAGTAAGATGGGCGGAATCCAAAGTTGTTTACCACTAAAACTAACTGGCTGCACAACATCAGGGGAGGTAACAAAACTAGTAACAAGTGTATAGACATAGGGCTAGTCCTATAGAAATCCCCCCATAAGGTGATTTTTTAAGTGATTGGTTGGTCCTTAGCCCTGCCCCAATGACTCTGCAGTTTTGTGTTATAAAAGGTACTATTATGCAAAAGGTGACTGAGTCCTTGCTAGACTTAGCTCCCCGCTGCGTCTGATTGTCTCCGGGACCAGGAGGCTGGGGAACGGGCGAGCGGCGCGCACTTACCTTTCCTCGGACCCAGTCCATCCTTGTACAGGTGGACTAAGACCCAACAGAGGGCCAGTATTGTGGTGCAGTGGGTAAAGCCGCTACCTGTAGCACTGGCATCACATATAGGGGCGAGTTTGAGTCCCGGCTGCTCCACTTCCAATCCAGCTCTCTGCTATGGCCTGGGAAAGCAGTGGAAAATGGCCCTAGTCCTTGGGTCCCTGCACCCACATGGGAGACCGAAAGGAAGCTCCTAGCTCCTGGCTTCATTGGAGCAGCTGCAGCTGTTGCAGCCATCTGGGGAGTGAACCAGCAGATGGAAGACTTCTCTCCTCTCTGCCTTTTCCTTTGCCTTTCTGTAACTCAGCCTTTCAAATAAATAAATAAATCTTTAAAATTATAAAATGGGGCCTGAACCGTGGCTCACTTGGCTAATCCTCCACCTGCGGCACTGGAATCCCATATGGGTATCGGGTTCTAGTCCCGGTTGCACCTCTTCCATTCCAGCACTCTGCTGTGGCCCAGGAAGGCAGTGGAGGATGGCCCAAGTGATTGGGCTCCTGTACACGCATAGGAGACCAGGAAGAAACACCTGGTTGCGGGCTTCGGATCGGCGTAGCTCCGGCTGTGGCAGCCATTTGGTTGGTGAACCAACGGAAGGAAGACCTTTCTCTCTGTCTCTCCCTCTCACTGTCTGTAACTTTACCTGTCAAATAAATAAATTAAAAAATCTTTAAAAATTTATAAAATAAACTTAAGCTGGCCAGAGCAAAAAGAAATATACATTTATTATATGAGTAATTCATATTTCTTCACCTGTAAGATGAAGATAAAATTCGCAGTAAGACAACTATGTGAAAGTACCTAAGTCCTAAGTTGTGGTGGAATGAGAAGGCCATGCCAAGGTGGCCACTGGCAAGCGAGCGTCAGTTAGTCAGGAATGGCTTTGAAACTGCCTGGCGACAGGCTGTGATTGGATGGCTCTGGAAACTGCCTGGCAACAGGCTGTGATTGGATGGATTTGAAACTGCCTGGCGACAGGCTGTGATTGGATGGCTGTGGAAACTGCCTGGCAACAGGCTGTGATTGGTTGGGGTATGGACCGCCCCTTGACCAGATTGGCTGGTCTTGGCTATATAAGCTGTTGTACCAACTGTAATAAACGAGTCTGCAGGCTGCTCGCCTCAAGCCTGCTCTCACTGGACTCCCGGGGTCTGTGTGTTGACTCCGCGCCTCTTGCCCCCACCACGCTGCTCTTCTCAGAAACGAACCCACTGCAACATTGTGGAGAAATCAACGACAACACTAAGTGAGCATTAAGTTAATATTTGCCAAATTGGTGTATTTTTGTCCTGTCTTGGTCTAGAAACAGTAATTTTATTATAGTCCAGGAATGTACCTATGCTTTCCTCATAGCCCCACAATAATTAGTACAGAACTGTGCATCCATTGGAATCTAAGACATATACCTTTTACCTGCCTCTTCAACTTTACTTGTATCAGAGTACAGTTAACTTTGTTTTGTTAAAAGAGATTTTATTTATTTATTTGAGAGTTAGATTTACCATGGGAGGTGGGTAGAGACAGAAATAAAGGTCTTCCAATCGCTGGTTAACTCCCTGAATGACCACAACTGCTGGAGCTGAGCTGATCTTGAGCCAGGAACCAGGAGCTTCCCCGCTGGGTCTTCTACATGGGTGCAGGGCCCAGGCACTTGGTTCATCTTTCACTGCTTTCCCAGGCTGAAGCAGAGAGCTGGATTGAAAGTGAAGCAGCCAGGAAACAAACCGGTGCCCATATGGGATGCAGGCAACACAGAGACTTAGCTCACTACGCCACAACGCTGGCCCCTACAGTTTACTTTTGTGCATTGATTATTTGGGAGAAAAAAAAAAAAAGAAAGAAACAACCTGACGGTTAATACACATAGGGAAATAATCATGGGGAAGTGTTGTAAATTAGTAAATTCAAGTAGACTGTATTATGCAGACAAGAGTTTTGAAAATGAAATTCAGGTTTTCACTAGTGCCTCAGGATCTGGAGTGCAGCCAGTTCTTCTTTATTCAATTTTAAGAAGGGCTATTCTACCTTGTGGGCACCAAAATTGGTTGGTATTAGGCAGATGGAAGTACTCTGGACATGAGTATGACTTCTGTCTTGCCAGTTCCTGGTGCTATTTAACCCAAATTCAAGGGATCAAGGACAAGTCTTAAGCTTGTTTCTTGGATGCCATAAAAATAGAGTGAGGGCAAACTAGGAGTTAAAACATGAGCACTGATCTTCTCTGGATACTTGGCATTTCAGTCACCCTGGTAACTTAAACACTTTTCTTGAGACACAGAAGAGTAGGCATATTTTTCGTCATCCCTTTGGTAAACATGTAAGAATTAATTTAATGCTTGAATTACTTCACCATCCGCAGCGACTGTTTCTCATTCTTTTTGAAAATGGTCTTTCTTCACCCATGGCTGATCTCTTATCGAGGCTGCTTCAAAAGTGACTTGACGGCTTGCATCACTTGTTACACTAACCCCAGGTTAATTTTTTTTCTCCTATCCAATGGTTCTCCTTATTTTGCTTTTTCAAAATTCTTCTATTGCTTTTTTTAATTTAATTTTTTAAATTTTTTTTGACAGGTGGAGTAGACAGTGAGAGAGAGAGAGAGAGAGAGAGACAGAGAGAAAGGTCTTCTTTTGCCATTGGTTCACCCTCCAATGGCCGCCACAGCCGGCGCGCTGTGGCCGGTACACCACGCTGATCCGAAGGCAGGAGCCAGGTGCTTCTCCTGGTCTCCCATGCGGGTGCAGGGCCCAAGCACTTGGGCCATCCTCCACTGCACTCCCGGGCCACGGCAGAGAGCTGGCCTGGAAGAGGGGCAACCAGGACAGAATCCGGCACCTCGACCGGGACTAGAACCTGGTGTGCCGGCGCCGCAAGGTGGAGGATTAGCCTATTGAGCCGCGGCGCTGGCCCTATTGCTTTTTTGATAATGACTGTGAGATTTTCAAACATATATTGGTAGTCTTATTTAAATAAAAGGATTCTCTGTTCCTGACAGAGTCACAGGCATTTAAAAACAGAATTGGAAGAGACCCTAAAGGTCAAATAAGCCAAACCTCTTCTCATCCATCAAGAATTAAATCCTCTCTGCAGCATTCCTAATGCATCACTAGACTGAATGTACTCCATTACTTGAAGAATTTTTATGAAAGGCTACTTCTATTTTTTTAGAAACAGAGATAGAGTGCTTCCAGCTACTAGTATTCCCAAAATACCTGCAATGACGGGCTGGGCCAAGCTGAAGCTAAGACCTGGGAATGCAATCTAGCTAGGGACTCAATTACTTTTACTGCCACTGCTGCCTATCAGTGTCTGAATTATCAGGGAGCTAGATTCAGGAATCAGAGCTGAAAATTGAACTCAGATAGTCTCGTGTGGGATGTGCACATCTTAACCAGCAGGCTAACCTCCCATTCCTCAAAGACTACTTTTAGATCTAGTCTATTCTTTATTCAGGCAGGTATGGTTGTAAATTAAGTTTTCTTATATTGAAGCAAACTCTATCCACCTAAATATCTACCTATTGATCCTTGCAACATATTGGAAACATACAGAACAAAAACTAATAGCAATATTGAAATATGCACTTCAGAATTTATCATGACTTCTCCAGAATCTTCTCCAGAATAAATGTGCTTAGATCCCTTTTTGCAGTTCTTTCTACAACATGGATTGAGGGTTCTCTCCAGGGTGACCAACTTAATTTTGTCTTGCTTGCATTAAGAATCAATGTTCCACATGTGGGAAACTCCTCAGTCCCCAGAAAACTGAGATTAGTCATTGTAGTTTTCTTATTATCCTTTTCACTCTACTCTGAACATACTATAATGTAGCATGGCTGTTTTCAAATGAAATGCCCAAAACAAAGAACTGATAAGCTGATAAACTTAAGGGGAAGGACATGCTAATAAATCTAATTTAAGCATTATATATTGTATAATGTATTGAGTTAGCAGATTTTATCCCATAAATATGTACAATTATGTCAAAATATTTTTAAAACTATATTTGATATAATGAATGGATTCCCAGCTTCTCCTGAAGAAAACTGAACATCTGGCAATTCTCTGCCTTACCACTAAGAATTATTTGCTAGAATCAGAGTAGTTGCTGCCTTCAGTAGGGCATATGCTTTTTGGTTCACCACAATCTTTTCCATGTCCTATTATTTCCTGTCCCCACTGGCTTGACTAATTATAGTATCTTCTTGATTCATGTAGTAATTAGATTTTGAAAAATCTTGTCTAAATCCTTATCTCTGAAGAGTTGTGCTGTTTTCTATATTGTACATTTCAAAAACTATGTTTTCTGATTCTTGACAAAAACAAAAAAAAAGCAAAGTAATCTCTTTTCTTAGAGATAACTACCACTTTATAGGGAAGGAAAAGCCTTATCACAATCAAGACATGTCTGTAAGAAGTATTTTATATTGATTGAATATATAAATAGCAGTCCTATCTTTTCCTATCTCCCTGTGTTGATGTTCTTTGGCAATACCTTCCCATATTCACTCTGGGATTGACCATAAAACCTGTGTGGGCCAATGAAACATTAGAAAATAGATGAAGTGACAGGCTTTAAAAATAAATTGATGTTTCCACTTCCTCTCTTGTTTGTCTATGTTCATCAAGAGAAAATACCAGGATATCTAGCTGGATGAGGTGAGACATATGGTCCAGTCATGCCTATTAACATGGGTAACAGCTAACCAACTACTAATTTTGTGAATGATCCCAACAAAGGCTGGAAGAGTAGTCCAGAGAAGTCAATTCTAAATTATTAGGTCACATACTTGTAAGCTAAATAAATACGCAGTGATTTAAACTACTGAGTTGGGGTGGTTTATTATGTAGTATTGCTGTAGCAGTAAATAACAAATCCCCTATATATAGAATCATGTCGTCTATAACTAGGGATAGTTTGACTTTCTCCTTTCCAATTTGTATTCCTTTGACTTCTTTTTCTTGACTAATGGCTCTGGCTAAAACTTCTAGGACTGTATTGAATAGCAGTGGTGAGAGTGGGCATTCTTGTATGGTTCCGCATCTTAGTGAGAAAGCTTCCAGCATTTCACCATTCAATAAGATACTGGCTGTGAGTTTTTGATATACTTCCTTGATTGTGTTGCATAATGTTCAATCTATACCCACTTTTCTTAAGTTTTTCATTTTGATTTAAACTGTGCAGAACACTATCACCTAACTGTCAATCACCAATCATGTTTTTGAATCTATCTGAGAGCAGAACAACCTACTGTCTGAGGATGGCTTGGGTGTCTAACCCACGGACTCCTCAGCCAAGTACAAACTAAAGCTATAATTTCAAAGCCCTAGTTTTGCTATAATTTCTTATGCAAAATTATTGTGTCAGTAAGTCACTTAAAAAACAAGTTAGAGTATCATCAAGAGAGGGCCAGAGGGAGAAATCAATGCAATTTTCCAAGTGATGTCTATAGCTTCCTTTTTCTGAGTTATTTTTACTTATGTGATTACATTTCAACAATTTGGCTATTTACAAGTAAAGGAAACTGGCTGTGATCAACATCGTGCGGTAAGCCTGCCACATGTGATGCCAGAAGCACATATGGATGCTGTTTTGTGTGACTGCCACTTCCCTTCTGATCCATCTTCCTGCTAATGTGACATGGAAAGCAGTGGAAGATGGCCCAAGTGCTTGGGCTCCTGCACCCACATGGGAGACCTGGAAGAAACTCCTGGTTCCTGGCTTCAGCCTGGCCATTTAGGGAGTGAACCAGCAGGTGGAAGGTCTCTCTCTCTCTCTCCCTGTCTCTACCTCTCTGTATCTGTAACTCTGCCTTTCAAATAAAAACAAATCTTTTTTTTAAAAGTAATATATTGTATACCAATACAATTCCACTTTTCCTCTAGTATTTCAGAAAAGTTTTACAAAGTAGCCTGTTGTCTATTAATTCTAATTTGAAATTAATTTATACCCACATATACTTCATAAAAGGAGCTTGTTGAGGAAGATGGCATCACCACCAACATGCCTCAATTACTATATCATGAAAGAATTTATTAAGGATCCAAGGATTATAGGAACCCAGGTTCTAGTTCTATGATCAACTTTCTGGACTTTAGATTTCTCACTCAGCAAATGGCATTGATATTATTTAACTTGAAAGATGTTCCTTTTTTTGAAAGATTTATTTATTTACTTGAAAGCCAAGAGAGGGAAGTTTTCCATTAGCTCATTCACTCCCCAAGTGGCTGTACTGTCCAGGGCTCGGCCCTACCAAAGTCAGGTACCAGGAGCTTCCTCTGGATCTCCCATGTGGTTGGCAAATGCCCAAGCACTTTTGGCATCCTCCATTATTTTCCCAGGCACATTAGCAGGGAGGTGGATTAGAAGTGGTGCAGCCAGGACTCCAACTGGCCCCCAGATGGAACGCAGGCATTGCAGTCCTCAACTTAACACACTGTAGGCACAAATTAATTATTAATGTCTTCTGTGAGTTATATAACTTTGTACCATTTGCTTTTAAAACTCTGAAAGCAAAAGATGTCTACAGATAAGATAGTTTACATATAAATGTCAGGACAAACTACTTTCCTCACTACATAAAAATGCAGAACTCAGCTTGCTTAAGAGTGCATCCCATTTCAACTTATCTCAAGAGTTAGACCCCATTCCTGGATGAGGATCCAGTAGTTTAAAGTGGTGTTCATGTCCTGTCTCGGACAGCTTATTAGTTAAGTAACCATGGGCCAATTGCTTTACCTCCCAGAACTTCAATATTTACATTTATATAGGCTGCTGTAAAGATTAAGATAGTGAACATAAAGCTAGTAATGCAAATTAATCAATGTGTGATAGCTATAACAGGTGATGATTCTTTGTCATGGTAATAGTAACATTGTTATTACAATAAGGTTTTGATTTGAGTGATGTTTTAAGCTTCCTTGTTGTGTTAGTTATGACCCAGTCTGTGTTCTGTTTTTGGTTTGTGAGAATTGGAACTCCTACTGGGAAACTTTCAAGCTTTCACAAATCTTTTCAACTTCTGAATGCTAGTTCTTCTGAGTGTTTCCAAAGGCAAAATGACATTTTAGTAGCAATGATAAGTGTACTTTTAAAATAGAACACACACCAGGCAGTTTCTTAGGACAGAACAATATCCTGGTGAGAGCAGCTGGGCTGGTTAGGGGAACAAATGGTCAAATGCAACTCCTGAGGATGCCCTGTAAGGCTGAGGGCAATAGCAACCACATGAGATTTGTTCTTTGTTATTTTTTGCTTTCCTGGACGACTTGATCCCTTTCTCCTGATTGTGGAAAGTTTGTGTTGAAAAGTGAAGTGATGACAATTCCCTGTCAAGATTATGAGCAATACTTTAATGATTATTTAGCAACAACAAATACTTCTGTTTGAAGATCTGAGTTTTTGAAGAAGTCCATCGCCTGTGTTCTTTGTTCTTTTGTAAACTCATTACACTTTCTTTCCCTGTCCTTATAAAATAATTATTTATTATTAGCCTATGTGAATCATTCAGATCATCTTCTCAGAGATTTTTGCTTCATATTGGTTGGAAAAAGTATGAAGAAATTGAGAAAGATATTCACTTTCAGTTGGCTTCAGCCTGGAACTGAGTACGTAGCAATGTTCTGAGTTTGTGAAATGTTGACTTGGCAACCTCTATCTGGTGCTTCATACATACATATATGCCTGCTGTAGTGGCATAGGAGTGTTGCTTTAGGTATTTATCTTTTGAACCCAACTCTAACTTTCGTTTCTGGGTAGAGAACATGCATGTGTTTTATTGTTTTACAACCACCCCTGCTAGCCTAATACCAGATATATATGAGGGTACTTCAAAATGCTTGTGGAAAAAAATTGAATTAAAAGATAAGTTTATTTTGAGGGGAAAATGTTTGCAATCTATGCATAGGAGATGGTCTAATAGTTCATGAAAAATGTATTTTATGAAAAAAATGCATGGATTGAAAAATTTTATGCAAGAATAAAATTACCTAAAATTCATTTTTCCATAAAGTTTTTAAAGTTCCCTCATAAAACTCTATTATTGATTGAGAGCTTATAAAGACCCAAGAGTATTTGCTCTTAAAATTCATTTTCTTCTTATAAGGAAAATGAATTATACGTATGTATTGGTCTCTAAAACCATAACATCCTCAATTTGTCAACAACTTTATTATATATGGTTATAAGTTAATGCACCTATTATGTTCTAAGTACTTTTGTGAGATACTTTATTTCATTTCTCTCTCTAAAAAATCTCATAAACTAGTTTTTATTATTCTTGTTTTACTCATATGAGAAGTAAAACACAAAGAAGTCAAGTTACAGAGGAATTTTAACCAACCTTTTTGCAACTCTAACCAGTGGTTAGAGCCTGAAATGTCATCTTGTGCAATGATAAGTCAGTGCTGCTTGAAACTTAAGAGTTTGCCTAAACCTTCTTTCAATTGTAATGCTTTTGTCTAATGAATTTGGCAAATGTTTTACATATTGTCAACTTTCTTAATATTGCTGCTATGAAGTGGGCAGTCTCAAGTGACTCCTCATTAGAAATGCGTTTTCCTAGGATATGAGGTGTTAGAGAATGTGGCAAGCTTCTACCACTGTTTCAATTGCAGAACAAGTTATACTTGTCCTAATTATTCAAGTATACAACTCTAAAGTACATAGTTCTCACTGTAGGTGTACAGATATGGAGCATAGTGTACGTATGCTGAGTGGTGGTAGGGAGGACAAGCTGCAGATGTCTTCAAGCAACATGTCATGAAGGGCTTTCTTTGCTATGCTAAATACTTTGAAAATGGTCACGTAGATAATGAGAAGCCATTGCATAGTTATTAGATAAAGAACTAACTTGATCAGAAGCATGTGCTAGAAAATCAATCTTTCTGGTTGCAGTGGCAGGTATAAGTTTGAAATTGAAGTGTCTATCATTATAAAATTGAGAGGAAGATGATAATCAGTTGAGGGAGAAAACAGGGAGATGTCAGGGTGGAATTTATGATATCAATAAATAAGGTTTGTATGATGTTGGACTGACTGATGTTAATGATCAAATAGCTTTGGAGATAAAAGAAAAAGAGAATAAGCATATCTTTATTTGAATTCCTGAGTTGAAAGTGTTGCATTCAACATAATAGTAAATACATGAGGAACAGCCTTCATTTAGCTAGGGGTGGAGAAAGTTATTATATATTTATTTTTAAACATTTTTGGATAGAGTAATGTGTAGGGGCATGCTGTAAAAATTTAGTTCTTGGAAGTGGTCTTGAATGGAAATGAAACTTTCAGTTATCAGTGTATTGGTGAAAATAAAATTCTTAGTAATGGATTAGATATCTGAGGGACAGAGAGTCAGAGGAAAGAAGGGGAAAAAGCCAAGGAGGGAAGTCTGGAGAACAGGAATAGTTAAAGAGTAGGTAGTTTTAGTCAGTTAGTCTATGGCATTCCCATCAGCAAAAGCATGTTAACACGGGTCTAGGTATATTAATGGTGGGGGAGGGATGATGAAGTAATAGAAGATGTATCTGCAATCATGAAAAATCTTGATATGTACTTTTATGTTATTTATAGTCAGTACTACAATAAAGTAACTGTTATCACAAATGCCAAAAGAGCAACAATATTAATGAGTTGTCAACACTATGCAATGCCAAAGAGACAGAGGGAGATGGATAGAAAAACATCCAATGGCATAGATCTTAGTTGTTTTAGGGGAACGTTTAGCTGAAGGTATACTTCGGGAGGTGAGAGGAATGTTCAATAAGAGATTCATTAAAGCAGGATTGCTATATTTCTTAACTGTGGTTCTACAAATTACAATGAAAAACCATGAGAGTCAATTGGCAGTAAGAAAATACATAATATGAAGAGAAGTATACGAGAGTAGAAGTTTGGGTGAAATCTCATTTTATATAAGATGATGCTACTCTTACATAGGTATAGGTTCATGTGTATTGTAAAGTAAAGGAGAAATGAAATGTAGGAATTGTTGAGAAAGCTTGTCTCATTTAGATTCATGCCTTAGGGAAGAGGAATAGCTTTACTTTGTGTGAAGCTGAGTGACTCACATGCAGCTTGTATTAATTTTTTTATTTAAACCAGGGTTATTTAAATGTTAACTAGCTCAAAGTATTTTCTTTTAAAAAGCCAACACTAATTGAGTATACACTGTGTTCAAGTTGAAATTCATCAAAGTAATGGGGTTAGGAAGGTTTAAAATAAGCATTGGAAGTGGTAGCTGTACAATGGATAATCTTGATGTGTTTATTCATGTTAGATATCTTATTCCAACAGGGGTATATTGCCATATATACAGAGTCTATGAAAAAATTCAGGGCTGGAGTAAAAAAAAATGGTATTAGGTGACTCTTGGTTTCCTAGAAGTAAGATTTTAACATGAAATAAGTAAAATAAAAGGTTAAAATAAAACTAACTTATTATGGTAATCTTGGAGTAAGAATAAAGACTAAACTAAATGAATTTGGTTGAATAAAGGATTCATCTATCCCTATGTTTGCTGAATTTGGGGCATTGTTAACAGTTAAAGGGCATTTACTGCAAACAGGACTACTAATGTTATATAGGTCTGAAAGGTAGTTACATTTTAAGTAGCAAAACCCTGACATTTTAATTAATTTATTATTCAAAAAATTTTCACAAATGCATCTATACCCTCTTCCTGTAGAATTAGTTTGACCAATACCTGAGGATGTCATTTAAACTTCATTATTATGGAGTTTAAAAATGTTAGCTCTTGGGGCCGGCGCTGTGGTGCAGCAGGTTAAAGCCCTGGCCTGAAGTGCTGGCATCCCATATGGGTGCAGGTTCTAGTCCTGGCTGCTCCTCTTCTATCTAGCTCTCTGCTATGGCCTGGGAAAGTAGCAGAAGATGGCTCAAGTCCTTGGGCCCCTGCACCCATATGGGAGACCCAGAAGAAATTCCTGGCTCCTGACTTTGGATCAGCTCAGCTCCAGCAGTTCCAGCCATCTGGGGAGTGAACCAGCGGATGGAAGACCTCTCTCTGTCTCTACCTCTCTCTGTAACTCTGTCTTTCAAATAAATAAAATAAATCTTTAAAAAAAGAAAACGTTAGCTCTCTTGCTGCTATTACTTATAATTGTGTGTCATGTTCTACCTTATATGTGGGAGAAATTATGAAATATGAAATTATTGTAGATATTAGTTCCAAACTTAGCAAAATTATTTTTAAAGGTATTTCTCATTTAAGAATACTTTTAGCGCCCTGTCAGGTGCTACGTTGCTAAACACATTATATGCAAAAGTCGGATACTTTCTCACAACCTGATAGAAAAGGATTGTTATTCTACTCCTTGATTGCTCTAAGTTCTAGACAAAGTGTCTTAATATTCTTTTGCAGCATTTAGCAATGATATTTAAATATATCCAAAGAAATGTCATTTCTTTCTCTGATAAGTAAGAATATTTCCAAGATTTCTAAAAGACTCAAATTCTTGGTAGTGAATTTTTACACCACAATTTGCATCACAGTTGGGTTTTCTTAACCAATTCTTCTGTTTTAAACATAAAAATAAGTAAAATGTCTTCATCCACTAAGTTATGTGGTATGTAATAAAGTTATGATAATGGATCACTCCTAAGATATACCAGTGGAACAAGTTGTTTAAAATCATAAAAAAATCATCTCCATCTCCCATCACTTTAGGCTGTTTTTTTCAAAACGGGATTTAAAAATCATGTGTCTTGGGAAATGCATAGCCTCATTCTATATATGTATAGAACTGTGTTTTGTTTTCATGACTGTATTTTGAGCAATCTATGTTAACATTTTAATCATTACTTTTATGTTTTAATCTACATGTTTTGTACCATTTATTCTCCTGGTTGTTTTGAAATTTAATAAAATAATACAGAAAATTAATAAAATTAGAAGGTAAAAATTATTTGAATACATTAGTCTATATGAACTAAACCATACTGAATAAATGTTAGGTAATATTGTTAATTTATGTGTAATTCTAACAATATAACATTTATGAGCATAAGAATTAAGATTCTTAGAAAAACATCATAATTTATATTACAAAATATGTACTATAAAATATAAGTGGGCTGTAGATGTTTGGATTGATTTCTGGTATTTCTGCTCTTTTCCATTGGTCTATCCATCTGTTTCTGTACCAGTACCATGCTGTTTTGATAACAACTGCCCTGTAGTATGTCCTGAAATCTGGTATTGTGATGCCTCCGGCATTGCTTTTGTTATACAAGATTGCTTTAGCTATTTGAGGACTCCTGTGTCTCTATATGAATTTCAGCATAATTTTTGCTAGATCTGTGAAGAATGTCTTTGGTGTTTTGATTAGCATCATACTGAATCCATAAATTGCTTTTGGGAGAATGGACATTTTGATGATATTGATTCCTCCAATCCATGAGCATGGAAGATTTTTCCATGTTTTTTCGTATCCTCTGTTATTTCTTTAAGGTTTTGTAATTCTCATCATCGAGATCTTTAACATCCTTGGTTAAGTTTATTCCAAGGTATTTGATTGTTTTTGTGGCTATTGTGAATTGGATTGATCTTTGCAGTTCTTTCTCAGCCATGGCATTGCCTGTGTATAAAAAAGCTGTTGATTTTTGTGCATTGATTTCATATCCTGCTACTTTGCCAAACTATTCTATGAGTCCCAATAGTCTCTTAGTAGAGTTCTTTGGATCCCCTCAATAAAGAATCATATCATCTGCAAAGAAGGATAGTTTGAGTTCTTCCTTCCCAATTTGCATCCCTTTAATTTCTTTTTCTTGCCTAATGGTTGTGGCTAAAACTTCCAGAACTATATTGAATAGCAGTGGTGAGAGTGGGCATCCCTGTCTGGTACCAGATCTCAATAGAAATGTTTCCGACTTTTCCCCATTCAATAGGATGCTGGCCGTGGGTTTTTCATGAATTGCTTTGATGATATTGAGGAATGTTACTTCTATACTCAATTTGCTTAGAGTTTTCATCATGAAAGGGTGTTGGAGGGTGAACCAATGGCAAAAGGAAGACCTTTCTCTCTGTCTTTCTCTCACTGTCCACTCTGCCTGTCAAAAAAAAAAGTAATAATAAAAAAATAAAAAAAGACCTTCTATTCCTTTCTCTCTATATATACCTTCAGGTTCTCCTAGAACCTGAATGTTGGGTTTTTTAATAGTATCCTGTAGATTTCTGACTATTTTTTTAAGATTTCTAATTTATTCTTCTTTTCTTTGGTTTGACTATATACTTTCCTGTGCTCTGTCTTCTAAGTCCGATATTCTCTCTTCTGCTTCACTCATTCTGTTTTTAAGGCTCTCTAATGTGTTTCTCATTTGATCTATAGAATTCTTCATTTCATTTTGATTTCTCTTCACTACCACAATTTCCTGTTCTGCTAGTTTCCTCATTTCATTTTGTTTCCTCCTTAAGATTTCATTTTCATGAGAGACATTTTCTATCCTGTCCAATAAGCATTTCTGTAGTTCAAGAATTTATTTTTAAAACTTCTAGATGTTCTTATCATAAATTTTTTGAATTCCGTATTTTTCATTTCTTCTATCTAATCATCTTCATAATCTTGAATTGGGGTGTCTTGTTCATTTGGGTTGTCATAATGTCTTCCTTGTTCTTGTTTCCTTGGTTTCTCCATTTGTTGCTTGGCATTGTGGAGATATTCTTTGTTTTCTTCTTTTTTTTTTTTTCCTCACTGTGGTGGCTTTTCTCGTTATACTATGACCCTAGATTAAGTGGACTGTCTGCTTTTGATAGATCCTTAGAGGCTTGTGATGAGTGTGGCCAGTGAGTTCTGTTCAGTTCTTCAGGGTTAAGGGTGTACCACAGGTGACACACCCATGTTGGGAGTGGTAAACCTCGCTAGCTCTTTTTTTTTTTTTTAAATTAGGAAGGGAAGTAAATCTGCACATCTGAGTGGAGTTGAAGGCAGTCAGTGTCTGAGTTCTGGCCCTTCTGGGTATAATATTCGTCTGCTTTGTCATAACGACCACACAAAGGATCTGTGCAGTCTTCAGTGTAAGCTCAAATCCCCCTGCAATCCCCCACCAGGTTGCCAAGGTTATCGAGACTGTGGTGTCTTTGGAGAGTACTCACGTCTTGGATACTCCTTGAGTCCTCTCACACACTCTTGTTTTTTTTTTTTTTTTCACATTCTCAGTTCATTAGCTCTTCACATTCACTAGGTCCTTCCCTCCTGTTATTTCTCCCCACCAGAGTCAGTTTTTTCTGCTTGGCCGATGGTAGGCGGAGCTTTTACATATGTCCAAAATGGCACCTGCTCTTTTTCTTGCTCACCTTTGTAAGGTGAATGGAAAGAGAGAATCATGTCCTTACTGGTCCCTTTTATTTTTTAAATATGCATATATTTTTTTCTCTCCTCTAGTTATGCTGGTGAACGTTCCCCCACAGAGCTTCAAGCCTCGTTCCCTCTAGTCTCTTTCTTCCGCTTTCCCGCCAGTGTCTTAGACTACTGAGATTTCGCCTCACCTCCCTTTCCAGCACTGTTGCGTAGACTCAGCAGCTGGGGTCCCAAGCCATGTGCGCCCATGCCCTCCACATAGGTCCACCATGTCCCAATAGTTCCGGAAGATTTTCCTCTGCTGTTTTTTCCTTAACTCTTCCCTGAACCTACATTATCTCCCCTTTATTAAACTGTATTTTCCCGGACTATCAGTGTGTTCCCTCCCTATTCCACCATCTTGGAGCTCCTTCGGATTATATATAGAAATTTTAAAATCAATCACATTCACAATAGCTACAAAAAATCAAATACCTTGGGATAAGTTTGGCCAAGGACATCAAAGATCTCTATGATGAGAACTGTAAAATATTAAATATTAAATAAAAATAGAAGATACCAATAAAATGGAAAAATTTTCAATGTTCATGAATTGGAAGAATCATCATCACCAAAAGGTCCATACTACCAAAGGCAGTTTACAGATCTAATGTGATACCAATCAAAATATCAAGGAAATTCTTCTCAGATATATTAAAAAAATGCTGAAACTCATGTGGAAACACAGGAGACCCTGAATAGGTAAAGAAATCTTATACAACAAAAACAAAACCAGAGGTATCACAATACTAGATTTCAAGACATACTATAAGGCAGTTATAATCAAAACAGCCTGGTACTGAGATAAAAACAGATGGATAGACTAATAGAACAGATCTGTAACTTGATACTTTTCTCTTCCTGTCTTTAGGATTCTCTCCTTGTCCTTATCTTTTGATAACTTTACAACAGTGTGCATTGGAAAAGATTTTTTTTTTATTGATTGAGTCTGCTTCTGGTTCTTTGGGCTTCCTGTACCTGAATGTCATATCTCTTTAAAGTTGAAAAAAATTATCAAACATTATTTTATTTAGTGGGTTCTCAACACTTTTTACTTCTCTTCTTTAGTAATACCAATAATGGGAATATTTGGTCACTTAATGTTATTCCAAATTTCACCTAGATTTTCTTCATTCTTTTAAATTATTTTCTCTATTTCTGTTGGATTGGTTTATTTAGAAAGTATTGTCCTCGAAGCCAGAATTTCCTCCATTTGGTCTGTTCTGCTGTTAAAACTCACAGTCATGTGTTTTGCTTCATTGATTGAAGAGATGATCTCCAAAATTTGTTTGTTTGGTCTTAATGCTTTTTTATTTATTTAGTAATATTTTCATTCATGTCATTCATTGATTTCCTTATTTCTTTTATCTGTATTCTCTTTCATTGCATTACGCTTCCTTACAATCAGTATTTTAAATTCTGTTTCTGGCATTTCATAGATTCCCTTCAGATCAGGATCTAGTTATGGAGCATTATTGTGTCCCTTCAGAGTTGTCATGCTGCATTGCTTCTTTTTCCCGATGTTGACAACTGTACATCCATTGTAATAGTCTCTTCTTTTTATGGAGTAGACTTTCTTGGCAAATAGCTTTAACCATTGTCAGCTGTATCTACAAGAAACACAGTGGTCTAGTCTGCAGCAGTTCATAGGGTTAGAAGTGTGACTTTTAGATGAATATGGATTTCCTAGGTTGTATATATTTAGTACATAGAGTTCAGTGTCAGTCACACTGGGGAATGTGATAGCCATGACCTTGTTCTTTGTACTGAGGAAGATAAAGGAGGCTGTCCTCTTGTCCCACTGGCAGCAAGCCTGTGTGATGCTGCAGTAGTGGGACCAATTGATGTGACCCTAGAACTGTGTGATGTGGATAGAACCTTTATCAGGTCTTGCTAGGAGAGAACAGCAAGTTCTGTGGGTTAAAATGTCAATGGCCATAGTGGCAGCACTGGAAGATATGAACTGAACCCTGCTTCAGTCCCACAGGGTGATTACAAGGTATTTAATAGGAGATTTTGCTCTGGCAGGTATAGCTCCAGAGACTTGATATTCAGGTAGGCTCTTCTCTAGGTACACTGGGTAGATTCCACTGGGATTGAGGAAATTACAACAATACCATTCTGGGGTGTTGCAGGGTACAGTGGGGCCAAAACCCAATTTTTCCAGGATTAGAGTAGTTTTTTATGGGCTGCTGCTAGTGCTGAATCTGATTACTATTACAAAGATCAAGTTTAGAATCCTAAGTCTAGGCCGGTGCCGTGGCTTAACAGGCTAAAATCCTCCGCCTTGTGGCGCCGGCACACCGGGTTCTAGTCCCGGTTGGGGCGCCGGATTCTATCCCTGTTGCCCCTCTTCCAGGCCAGCTCTCTGCTATGGCCCGGGAAGGCAGTGGAGGATGGCCTAAGTCCTTGGGCCCTGTACCCGCATGGGAGACCAGGAGAAACACCTGGCTCCTGGCTTCATTTCAGCAAGATGCACCGGCTGCAGCGGCCATTGGAGGGTGAACCAACAGCGAAAAGGAAGACCTTTCTCTCTGTCTCTCTCTCTCATTATCCACTCTGCCTGCCCAAAAAAAGAAAAAAAAAAAAAAAAAGAATCCTAAGTCTGCCACTTGCTGTGAAAATTTAGGCAGCTCACTTAGTCTCTCTGATTGTCAGTGTGTTCATTGTGAAGTAGGAATGATCAACATGCCCTCAGAGTGTTATTATGAAGACGGAATAAATGAGATAATGGGTGTAAATAATTTAGAAAATGCATCTCTTATGTAGTGTTCAAGACATGCTGCTTACTCTTATTATCAACACTCTTCATTAGAGTCTTTGCTAAAATAATACACCCATAATATTTTTTCTGCTTATCTAGTTTCTTTGTTATCTCCCTTGTTAGAAAGTAGATTTCATAAAAAATAAATTGTGTTAAAGTGCTCTTTGTTGTATCCTCAACACCTGGATTATGCTTTCTCACAGAGTAAGCAAGAAAGGTCTTCAAAAAGTTCAAGGAAATGAATTAAAAGATAAGTTCATTAGGTGCAAAAAATTTGAAACTCATGAATATAATGAATATTCAAATAGTTCATGAAAAATGCATGGTACAGTGGCCTAGTACTTAAGACACCACTTTGGACTTTGGCATCTTAGATTGCAGTGCCTGGGTTTGAGTCCTGGCTTTGCTTCTGATTCCAACTTTCTGCTAAGGTGTATCTTAGGAGGCAGTAGTGGTGTCTTAAGTGGTTGGGTCATTGCCATCCAGATGCAGATCTGAATTGAAGTTCAGGTTCCTGGTTTCTGCCTGGTCCAGCTCCGGCTATTGTGGGCTTTTGGTGAGGGAACCAGTAAATGGAAGCTCTCTGTCTCTCTACCTTTCAAATAAATTATTTTAAAGATGCATTTATTTATTTATTTGAAAAAGTTACAGAGAAAGAGAGAGAGAAAGATCAGCCACCTGGTTCACTCCCCAGATGGCTGCAACATCCAGGGCTGGGTCAGGCTGAAGCCAGGAGCCAGGAGCTTCTTCCTGGCCTCCCAGGTGGAGGCAGAGGCCCAAGCACTTGGGAAATCTTTTGCTGCTTTCCCAGGCCATTTGCAGGGAGCTAAATTGAAAGTGGAACAACCAGGAATGAAACTTTCACCTGTATGGGATGCTGTCATTGCAGACAATGGCTTTACCTGCTATGCCATGACACCAGCCTCTCATATAAGTTTTTTAAAATTAAAAAATGTATATTATGCAACAACAATTTGTATATTTCAATGGTGTTTTTGCACCAAAATAAACTTTCCTTTTAACCTACTTTTCCTGTGAACTTTTAAAATTGCCCTCACATTTACTTAATGAATAAATAGACAAGTGGTGCCCATATATACCAAGCCTTTGTGCTGGAATGACAGTTAACATGAATGTACTAATTATGTTGAAACTCATTTTTTGATTATTAGTATAATAATATAATGTTTGACTTCCAATATTCTATAGGAACCATATTAAATGCTAGAAGGCAATTTATCCTGTCCTACCATGCTTTGAATGATTTCAGTGTCTTCTTGATTCATACTTACTCATCATGAAATAACACTTTTGCCATATGTTGAAAGAGTTTTTAAATTACTCTGCACAAGATCATCTAGCTTGATTATAATCTGTAGTGACTGTGGGGCATGAGCGCGGCCAGGCCAGGCCCGGGGGCTCCGCATGCGCAGCTGCTCCAGGGTGCCCCCGCCCGAGCTGCGCGGAACGAAGCCACGCGGAGCCAAGTAAGATGGCGCCCAGAGGAAGTAAGATGGGCGGAATCCAAAGTTGTTTACCACTAAAACTAACTGGCTGCGCAACATCAGGGGAGGTAACAAAACTAGTAACAAGTGTATAGACATAGGGCTAGTCCTATAGAAATCCCCCCCCCTCCCGTAAGGTGATTTTTTAAGTGATTGGTTGGTCCTTAGCCCTGCCCCAATGACTCTGCAGTTTTGTGTTATAAAAGGTACTATTATGCAGAAGGTGACTGAGTCCTTGCTAGACTTGGCTCCCCGCTGCGTCTGATTGTCTCCGGGACCAGGAGGCTGGGGAACGGGCGAGCGGCGCACTTGCCTTTCCTCGGACCCAGTCCATCCTTGTACGGGTGGACTAAGACCCAACATCTGGCGCCCAACGTGCGGCATGAACAGTTACTTTTCGGCCGAGGCTAAGCGGTCTCTCAGGGTAAGTGAAAACCTTAGTATGGTTTATGCAGTTTCGTCCCAAAAGGACCTGGCCTTAAAGGCCTTACGCTATATGTTAAAAAGTGTCTGGGTAGCTGTCATAACCTTGGCCCTTTGGATTCAGACGGCCAATCTCTTTTCTTGGAACAGTTGGTCATGGGTGGAAAAACTCACCCTTAAGAGGGAGAGACACTTTGATACTGCGCTTAAAGCATCCTTCCACCCAGACGCTATAACCCTAGCTTCGGAGGGTGAGAGGGAGAAAGAGGAAGTGCAAGACTTGGGAGAGCCTAAAGCCTCAGAGGAAGATGGCGGGGAGAGAAAATGGGCTAAGTTTGGTCAGGAATGCAGAGAGCCTGTGGAGGCAAGAACTGTTGAGGTAAAAACAAAAGTAAAAATCGTCCCCTCTAGCCCATCCACCCTAGAAGGGCCGGGACCACCCACATACCTCCCCGGGGCAGAGGCGGCCTCCCCCTATGTAGAGCCACGGAGGGAGCTTTGTGATCGGGGCACTTATGATTGCCCAGGAGGGGAGAGGAGAAATGAGGCAACCTTTGCGGAAGCTTATCTGGTGGACATAAAGCAGCATAGGGAAGTGAACTCTGGGCCAGGGAACCTGCTGCCTCAGGCCTACCCTGTTAATTTAGCTCCAGGCGGCAACAGAGCTCTGGAGTGGTATCTCTGGGAAGCGAAGGACTTAAAGGAGCTTCTCAAGGCAGTGGTGGAAGACGGGCCAAATTCCCCCTGGGCACAAACATTGCTACAAGATATAGCCTATCACCCATGCGTCCCCAAGGACTGGTTGGACGTGGCCAAGGCAGTCCTCCCAAGTTTCCAGTTCATAAAGTGGTGCGCCTTCTTTAAGGAGGGTTGCCGGGTGAGGGCCGAAGCTAACGAAACAGCCCAGCCAGCTATCCCTATTACATATGCTATGCTGGCTGGGACGGGGGAAGGGTTCTCTACGGGGATCCAGCAAACTGTGCTACCTGCTCCATACCGTGAACAAGTGAGGCAGGCAGGACTTAATGCTTGGTACAATCAGGATGAGGGGACCACCGAATCTCCCATCGCGAGGGTGCGACAAAAGCCAGGAAAGTCACTGCCAAATTTTGTAGTTAGGGTCGAACACAGTCTCCGTTGTAAGTTGCTGGCTGGGGACCTTCGGGATCAGTTTGTTAAAATGCTTGTTTGGGAAGAAATGAATGCTAATCATCTGAAGGCCTGCGCTGGCCTGAGGGAGGCTCATAAATCCCCAGAGGCAGTTAAAACTAAGGTGGAACTTTCAGGTGTGGCGGCAACCCCTAAAAGCCCAACACTGCCTCAACGCACTGCGCCTCCAATTCCGCCCATGTGGCCACCCCTTTATGGTTATTCCCCTCCCTTGAATCGCCCGCCGCCATCTTGTAAACAGCGTGCCTACCCAACCCCATGGCCAGTCCTGCTAGGCCCCGGCGTGCACAGTCTTCCCTGTAAATGGGGGACCACGGCCTTTCTCTACACTCTCTTCCAGTCAGTGTAGCCTGTTACACCCTTGCAGGCCACAGCCAGATACTCTAGGGGAGACTAGTCCTTGGACTGCTTTTTTCCTCTCCATTTACAATTCAATGCTGTCCTCACTAGGAGGGGGAAGAAAAAAAAATGCCTTTGGCTACCACTGGCCTTACCTAAAAGAACAAAAACCTCAATCCATTAACCCTTTCCAACCTAATGAGTCTTTATTTGCAGTTAATAAAACTTTTTCTCCAGCACTATGGAAGTCTCTCATTCCCTGCCGCTTTGTTTCTGATGTGTTTCCCTGTCCTAAGCAATGGGCTCCTATGCTGATGACCAGCTCTTTTCTGTGCTGCTGTAGTTAACTTATCTGAGAGTTTGCACGTGTCTTGAAGGTTTCGTGTTTTATTGGATTTGTCTGTCTTTAATGTTTGAGTGATTACCTAACTCTGATCAGATCTACCCCACAGCCTTGGTTAAAATACTCAGGTTATACGTACTAGTTTTTGGCTGAGCGGTTGAATTCTCTAACAGTTTAAATTCTCAAATGGAGTCTAACAACTTTGGGACTTCCAGTAGGATCCCTGGAACTCTCAAAGAATGGGACTCTAAATTTGTTAAAGTAACAACTGTTTGAGTCAATTCAAATTATGCAAAGTATATTAACATGTTGTGAATAATGTCAGACCTGTGCTGTATTCATGTTTTTGCTTTCCAGCTAGAGTGGTCTTATAAAAGTGAGAGTAAATTCTGTGTATACAAGCCCTTATATTGTTAACTAAAGTAAGCCAATACAGATTGGTTCAGAGAATTAAGTTAATGCCAAAGCCCTTCGGTTTGCTTGGTAGCTCACTTGCTCGGTTTTATGCTTTAAATTTGTTTCTCTTAACGATGAAGATCTTTTCAAAGTTGTAAACATGTACTAGTGTCCATGTTTGCTGTCCAGGAGGAGTTAATGGTGTGGTATTCATTAATAACTCAGTGTCTTATGTATTGTGTACTTTTCACATCTTAAATTTGATAAGAGAGTTAGCATGTATTCTCATAGATTGTCCATACATGACAATTCAAAACTATGTAAAAGTAACTACAGGTATAAAGTTTCAAAAGGTGTGAGCAAGTCATGAAAGGTTTTAAAAGGTTTACAACTTTAAAATTGTTTACAGAGTTTTCTTTAAGTTATGTGCTAATGCCAAAATTACATTGACCTAAAGTTGAAGTAAAAAATGTGCACTAATGTTAGTAAATATCTGAAAATGGTCTAAGTCGTAAATCTTGGAATCTGTTTTTGCAAAAACTGTAACGTCTATTTTAACAATGTCTGCTTAATGGGTTACTTTGCCATTTCTAAAGTTAGGTCCTTTTTAGCTCTGTTAAATAGTTCTAAGTTATGTGAGGATTTTGTGTACTAACTCTTATGTTCAAGGTGTTTATTTCTGGTTTATTCAATAACAACATAAAATTCATGTTCTGTCAAGGTAATCTATTGTGTACTCTACTGTCTCTGTTAAGTTCAAATTGATGAAAAGCATTGCTAAATACCTTTATGATTAGATTTGGTCTAAAAGTGTTAAGATCACCCTGTCTAATAAAGGGTTATCATTTCAGGATGTTAAAAAATTCTATTCTAACCAGATACTCTAAGTTCTGTTGGCACCTTTAACAAACTTTCTAAAAATCAAAGTTCTAAATTCTCTAAACTTTTGGTATCTCCAAAAGGGCCCCTGGAGATGTCAAAAGATATATCTCTCATCTTACAGAGATAATAACCAATTGGGGTGTTTAAAAGTGCTGCCAAGATGTAAAATGATTCAACACTCTACTAAAATTCCTCACAACCCACAGGAACAGGCTATGGTGGAAAAAAACCATCAATGCCTCAAAAAAAAAACCAAAAAAACAAAAAGGGGGAGTGGCTACCCCCCATCTACAGTTACATAAGGCCTTGTTTACCATCAATATTTTAAATTTTTCAAAAGGGTCAAGGGAGTCAAGGTTCCAAAAACATGGGGGACATTTAACCCCTAAACCTCAGAGATGGAGAGACCCTCTCACCCGACTCTGGAGAGGGCCTGACCCGCTGATTCAGTTGGGAAGAGGATTTGACTGTGTGTTCCCCATAGGGGAGTTGACTCCAATTTGAATACCGGCCAGAAATATCAGGCCTATGCCCGATACAAGTAACAACCCACCCAGGGAGCATTTTGCCCCTGAGGGAGATCCCCTTGTCTTTCCTCTTCCAGAAATGGATGGAGATCGAAATCCAAAGGCAGGCGATAATGTGGACACTACTCTTCGCTGTGATCCTGAAGTGCCTGGCCCAGTGACGGGGGATTCAATGACCCACACGAGATCATCAAAACACTTCAGGAGGACCTGAAAAAGACGAAGAGAACTCCAAGAAAGCCTCTTTTGGATGAGCCTTAATGGACTCTTTCCCTACCTCTTCTCTCTTCTTGGACTGCTTCTTGCCCTGCTTTTAATCCTTGCTATTGGCCCATGCATAATGAATAGGCTTATACAGTTTATACAACAGCGCATAGAGGCAACAAGGGTAAGACAGGTTGAGGTTCATTACCAGAGGCTGCTAGCCACAGAGGGCTACGATCCCCTGAACTGGGGAAGCACCCCCGGTGCTCTCCACATTGCCAATGACGGGTAAGATTCCGGATGGACCGGAACAACCTAAGACAGGCGGTGGAGAAAGCTCACCACGCCCCCATAATTACAAGTCACGCGACACCCCAAGACGGGTAAAGCACCCAGCGTCCTGCACCAACCTAAGACAGGGCTCATGGCCAAGCTGCCTGGGTTATCAATGACGGGTAAGGGCAAGGACGGCTGGGGGCAACCTAAGACATGGACCGCGTGCTAAAACAAAAAGGGGGAATCTGTGGGGCATGAGCACGGCCAGGCCAGGCCCGGGGGCTCCGCATGCGCAGCTGCTCCAGGGTGCCCCCGCCCGAGCTGCGCGGAACGAAGCCACGCGGAGCCAAGTAAGATGGCGCCCAGAGGAAGTAAGATGGGCGGAATCCAAAGTTGTTTACCACTAAAACTAACTGGCTGCGCAACATCAGGGGAGGTAACAAAACTAGTAACAAGTGTATAGACATAGGGCTAGTCCTATAGAAATCCCCCCATAAGGTGATTTTTTAAGTGATTGGTTGGTCCTTAGCCCTGCCCCAATGACTCTGCAGTTTTGTGTTATAAAAGGTACTATTATGCAAAAGGTGACTGAGTCCTTGCTAGACTTGGCTCCCCGCTGCGTCTGATTGTCTCCGGGACCAGGAGGCTGGGGAACGGGCGAGCGGCGCACTTACCTTTCCTCGGACCCAGTCCATCCTTGTACGGGTGGACTAAGACCCAACAAGTGACTATTCACCTTTTTATTCAATCATATTATTATTAATAGTGATGATAGGGGTAGTAATGATGATGATGATAATGTGGGATAATGGCCCATTTGTGTTTAAAAGGATTATAACCAATGGACTATGAGGGACAATATGAAATATTTCTGTTAAATTTTTTTCATCTTTTTTGTAAAGCTAGGTAAGAAAGTGCCTCATGCCAAGCCACTGTTTTTTAAAGAATTATTTTATTTATTTGAAAGACAGAGTTACAGAGAGAGGTAGAGACAGAAAGTTCTTCCATCCGCTGGTTCACTCCCCAGATGGCCACAATGGCTGGAGCCAGGAGCTTCTTCCAGGCCTCGCACGTGGGTGTAGGGGCCCAAAGACTTGGACCATCCTTTACTGCTTTCCCAGGCCACAGCAGAGTACTGGATCAGAAGAGGAGCAGCCAGGACCAGAACCGGTGCCCATATGGGATGCCAGCGCTTCAGGCCAAGGCCTCAGCGTGCTGTGCCACAGTGCCGGCCCTATGCCAAGCCACTTTTTATAATCACTCTGTCTTTCCCCAAATACATAAACACACACACACACACACACACAATGTGTCCTACAGCCAAAGTATTTCCCACTGCATTAGCTTCCCATGCTTCTGGACAGACACTGAACAAGGAAGACCAGGGAAAAGAACCATAATGAAGATTTGTGCTAGATAAGTAGTTTAAGCAAAGACTAACAGACTACACAAGGAATCCTTTTATTGCAGTCTCTTTTACACAGGTGTACATATTGGAGTTGTTTCCATACTTGCTTGATTTCTTTAGAGTTATCCTTATTTTATTTTATTCTCAATTATCAATGGCTCCACAAAAGCTACTTTAACAATATTATTCATTGCTAAGTGTTTCCTTCCTTCCTTCCTTCCTTCCTTCCTTCCCTCCCTCCCTCCCTCCCTCCCTGTCTATCCCTCTCCCTCTCCCTCTCCATCTCCCTCTCCCTCTCTCTCCATCTCCCTCCCTCCCTCTCTCTCTCTCAAAGCTGAGTCTAAGAGCTGCAAAGTAAGAAGTCTCCATTCCACTTAAATAATGCACCCATAAATGATATACTGGGGTAAGGATTACATCTTATTTTGGATTATCCATGAACCTATTCAAAGTTTTTGAATAGTTGAGTACCATTGTATAATATCTGTTTGTTCAGTCTTTAAAATTATACTATATGAATATTAATGTTTTTCTCCCCCATCCCAATAGCTTGAAAGTGCCATTCTCTAATTCTAACTAAACCCTATAAGCTCAAACTTCAACATAATGAGAAATTGCATGATAGATCAAAGTGAGCAGTAAGCTGGGTATCAAGCAACCTAGGTTGTAGCCTCATTTTCACTGCTAATTCTGCTACTTTGTTTTTTGAACTATTTATTTATATAAAACAGGGAGGGAGAGAGGGAGGGAGGGAGATAGATAGATCCTCAAAGCTAGGTGCCAGGAACTCAGTCTAGATCTCCCACATAGGCAGCAGAGGCCCAAGTACCTGAACCATCATTGGCTACCTCCACTGTGCACAACCAAAGAGTTGAATCAGAAGTCAGATAGCAATGAACAAAACTGGGACTCCAACATGGGATCAGGCATTCCAACTGATGGCTTAACTTGTAGCATCGCAGTGCCTGCCCTAAACTTGTACCACTTTACAGCTGTTGTTTATTCGTTAGATCTTGGTTATGTAATTTTGAAAAGGGGATACTGTTTGTCTTTCCTAAAACTTACCTATATATCTAGTGTGTGTGTGTGTGAGAGAGAGAGAGAGAGAGAGAGAGAGAGAGTCAGTCTCCCATCTGCTGGTTCATTCTCCATATAGCAACAATAGCTGGGGCTGAGATAGGCTGAAGTCAGGAACTGGGAGTTTAATCAAGAAGCTTGAATCAGCAGTGGAACCAGGACTCAAACCTGGGTGCTCAAATATGGGATATGGGTTTCCCAACCAGATGCTTAACCACTAGGCCCCACGTGTACACCAATAATATCTCTTAATACCTAATTAATTTTTGATAATATGTAATTCCTTGAGATTTATTGGTAACATAGGAAGGAAGGCAAGTTAACAGTGGTTTTTTCCTGCCTGATTCTGTTCTATGATAACATTATTGCAAAGCTTGTGAAGTAGTGTAATTGAACACTTGTAACACGATAGCTAGCAAGGAATTAGTGGTACTCTGATTTGAAACATAGCAACGCTTTAATCAGTTCTTTACTAACTTTAAAAATACCATAGTATTTTTAAAATTTCCTTTAATAAATCTGTGTTAAATTAAATTAATATTATTAATTAAATTAAATGGAGCATAAATACATATTGAAACTCCAAATATTTTATGCCATTGACTATTTTTAAAAGACAATAGAATTAACATGATATTTAAATTCATTTCAAATACGTTTTCATGCAGCAAATGATATTAATATAGTTAGATAAAATAGAGACTGCTTACACTTCTTTTTTTTTTTTTTGGACAGGCAGAGTGGACAGTGAGAGAGAGACAGAAAGGTCTTCCTTTTTGCTGTTGGTTCACCCTCCGATGGCCACCGTGGTAGGCGCGCTGCGGCCGGTGCACCGCACTGATCCGATGTCAGGAGCCAGGTGCTTCTCCTGGTCTCCCATGGGGTGCAGGGCCCAAGCACTTGGGCCATCCTCCACTGCACTCCCTGGCCACAGCAGAGAGCTGGACTGGAAGAGGGGCAACCGGGACAGGATCGGTGCCCCGACCGGGACTAGAACCCGGTGTGCCGGCGCCGCAAGGCAGAGGATTAGCCTAGTGAGCCACGGCGCCGGCGACACTTCTTTTTTGATCTAGTAAGAAGTGGTGTCAAACAATTGATATTGAAGACATATAAGTGCTTACTGCAATTCACATCTTAAAAGCAAAACATAGAAGAGAGCTCTTTCCTTTACATATGCCCCCTCTGAATCTCAAAAATGAGCAGGAAACTGACAAAACAAATTCTCAGTGCCCAATGCATGGGTACAGAAACACCATGTTAAAAAAAATCTGCTCCATAGAATCTTAAGATATTTTTCCCACTAGCAAGTAGAATCTAGAAGTGGTCTTCAACTGTTCAACAGCCATTGCACTAGGACCTACAGTTCAGCAGTGTCCTATGACCAAAAATGTCAAGTCTTCAATCTATTATGTTAATGAAGATTGCCAATTTCCTTGTTTCACTTCTGCTTTTGGTGTTGACACCTGGTTTTCCTTTTTATCCAGTTGGCAGGTGGTAGATATTGCCAAATGAATCCCAGTTCTCTAGGATTTCATGCAAATAATTGAAACTTATAACCAGTCACCGATGCCCTTTTTAAAAACAATTAATATGAAGAGAACAGCTTTCATATATTTCATGATATAATTCTTAGAAGATAAACATATTTCCATCCCTCCCTCTTTTAATCCCTCAATCCCCCTCCTTCCTTCCTTTTAAAAATTTTTTACAAAAGCAAAATTTCAGTTTATTCTTTAATCACAGGTTTAATGTCTCACAATAATATTTGAAAAATTTAAAACAGTAAGAGGATCATAATTCCACAAGAGTAAGAGCAAAGGCTAAAAAATCAAATTTCAAGATATCTGTTTCATTCCTATACTTTATTTTTGTTTTATATATTTACTACCACGTATCAGAGAAAATATTTGATATTTGCCTTTTTGGTACTGGCTTGTTGCACTGATCATAATGGTTTTCAGTTGCATCCATTTGTTGCAAAAGACAGGATTTCATTCATTTTGTGGCTGAGTAGTATTCATAGTGTATATATACCACATTTTCTTTTTTTTAATTTTTATTTAATGAATATAAATTTCCAAAGTACAGCTTATGGGTTACAATAGCTTCCCCCCTCCCACAACTTCTCTCCCACCCACAACCCTCCCCTTTCCCGCTCCCTCTCCCCTTCCATTCACATCAAGATTCATTTTCAATTCTCTTTATATACAGAAGATCAGTTTAGTATATATTAAGTAAAGATTTCAACAGTTTGCCCCCACATAGCAACGCAAAGTGAAAAAATACTGTTGAAGTACTAGTTATAGCATTAAATAACAGTGTACAGCACATTAAAGACAGAGATCCTACATGATATTTTTTAAAAATTAATTTTCTATGCCATTTCCAATTTAACACCAGTTTTTTTTTCATTTCCAATTATCTTTATATACAGAAGATCGATTCTGTATATACTTAGTAAAGATTTCATCAGTTTGCATCCACACAGAAACACAAAGTGAAAAAATACTGTTTCAGTACTAGTTATAGCATCACTTCCAAAGGGGAAACCTGTTGAAATTTAATGGACACTATAAGAAACAATGACCTGATCAGCTCTTGTCCTGACTCTTGACGTACAATGTAATACTTTATCCTTTTTATTATTTTTGTTGTTGTTGTTCTAGTACTAGTGGTTGAACTCTGTAATTAACACACAATTATTCTTGGGTGTTGGAATTTTAACTGAAAAGTGATCCCTGTTAAATATAAGAGTGGGAAGAAGAGAGGGAGGAGATGTACAATTTGGGACATGCTCAATCGGACTTGCCCCAAATGGTGGAGTTAGAAATGTGCCGGGGGATTCCAATACAATCCCATCAAGGTGGCATGTACCAATGCCATCTCACTAGTCCAAGTGATCAATTTCAGTTCACAATTGATGACTCTGATAGGTATAAGAGTCAAAGGGATCACACAAACAAGACTAGTGTCTGCTAATACTAACTGATAGAATCAAAAAGAGAGAGAACGATCCATCATGGTAAGCAGGATACACAGTAGACTCATAAAAAAAAAGAAGACCTAAATGAAAGATCTCTGCGAGTGAGATCCCAGTGGAAAGAACGGGACCATCAAAGAAGGAGGTACCTTTCTCTGAAGGGAGGAGAGAACTTCCACTTTGACTATGACCCTATTGGAATAAGATCAAAGTCCACATTTTCTTTTTTTATAAGATTTATTTATTTTTGTAATGCAGAGTTACAGAGAGGTGGAGGCAGAGAGAGAGAGAGAGAGAGAGAGAGAGAGCTAGAGACAGAATGGGTAAGGGAGGGAAGGAGGGAGAGAGAGAGAGAGAATGAGAATGAGAATGTCTTCCATCCACTAGTTCACTCCTCAAATGGCCACAACCGATGGGGCCGTGCTGAGCCTCAGCCAGGAGTTAGGAGCCTCTTCCCACACAGATGCATGGGCACAAGAACTTCAGCCACCTATCACTGCTTTCCCAGGCCATAGCAGAGAGCTGGATCAGAAGTGGTGCAGCCTCACCCACTATGTCATAGCGCTAGCTCCATACCACGTTTTCTTTATCCAGTCACCAGTTGATAGACCTCTGAGTTGATTCCATATTTAAGCTATTGTGAATTGCACAGGAATAAACATGGAGGTACAAATAACTCTTTCCTGTGCAGATTTCATTTTGTTTTGGATGGCTATGTCATATGATAGGTCTATTTTTATATTTGTGAAGAATCTCAATACTATACTCCATAGTGGTTGTATAGTTTACATTCCTATGAACAGGTTAGGATACATTTTCTTCCACATCTTCACCAGCATTTATTATTTATTATTTTTTTTATTTTTGGATGATAGGCATTCTAATTGGGGTGAGGTGAAACCTCATTGTGGTTTTTATTTGCATTCATTCCCCTGATGGCTAGTGATCTTCAGCACCATGTGTCTGTTGGCCATTTGTATTTCATCCTTTTAAAAATGTTCTTTGCCACTTTCTTAACAGGATTGTTTTGTTGCTGAGGTTTTTTTATTTCTTTATAGATATTAGATAGTAATCCTTTATTAGTTGCATAGGTTGCAAATATTTTCTCCCATTCTGCCAGTTGCCTCTTCACTTTGTTTTCTGTTTCCTTTGTAGTGTAGAAGCTTCTTAGCTTGATGTAATCCATTTATCTATTTTCGCTTTTATTGCCTTTTGAGGTCTTTGCCAAAAAGTCTGCCTATTTCAATGTCTTGCAGAGTTTCCTTGATGTTTTCACAACACTATTTGCTGAAGAGACTATCTTTTCTCAAGAGATGATTTTAGGTCATTTGTCAAAGATTAGTCACTTTTATATGTGTGAATTAATTTCTGTGGTTTGTATTTTGTTCCATTGGTCTACCTTGTAGTGGAATGAGAAGGCCATGCCAAGGTGGCCACTGGCAAGCGAGCATCAGTTACTCAGGAATGGCTTTGAAACCCACCTGGCAACGGAGCCTGCCTGGCAACAGGCTGTGATTGGATGGCATTGGAAACTGCCTGGCAACAGGCTGTGATTGGATGGATTTGAAACTGCCTGGCAACAGGCTGTGATTGGTTGGGGCATAGACCGCCCCTTGACCAGATTGGCTGGTCTTGGCTATATACACTGTTGTACCAACTGTAATAAACGAGTCTGCGGGCTGCTTGCCTCAAGCCTGCTTTCACCCATCTCCCGGGGTCTGTGTGTTGACTCCGCGCCTCTTGCCCCCACCATGCTGCTCCTCACAGAAATGAACCCACTGCAACATTGTTGAGAAATCAACCGCAACACTACATGTCTCTTTTTATGCAAATACCAGACTGTTTTGATTATAACTGCCCTGTCCTATGTCTTGGAATCTGGTATTGTGATGCCTCCACATTTTTTTTTTTTTGTTTAAGATTGCTTTAACTATTCAGTTTCTTTTGTTTCCATATGAATATTAGAAATTTTTCTAGATTTGAAAAGAATGTCATTTGTATTTTGATTGAGATTGCATTGAATCTGTAAATTGTGTTCAGTAGTATGGACATTTTGGTGGTTTTAATTCTTCCAATATAATCATGGAAAATTCTTCCCTTCTTTTGTGTATTTTTCCATTTCTTTTACTTTAATTTTCATTGAAGAATTTGTTCAACTCTGATTAAATTTATTCCAAGATATTTGAATTTTTCGTAGCTATCAAGAATGGTACTGATATAACAAGTTCTTTCTCAACCATGGTAATGTTTGTATATACAAAGTCCATTGATTTTTGTATGTTGAGTTATATCCTGCAACTTTACCAAACCAGTAGTCTCTTATTGGAGCCTTTTGGTTCCCTAAATATAGGTTCATGTCATCTGTAAATGGATTTGACTTCCTCCTTTCCCATTTGTATCACTTTGATTTTTCTTGCCTAATGCCTCTGGATAAAACTTCCAGGACTATACTGAATAACAATGGTGAAAGTTGATATCCTTGGGGTCTGCTATGTAGCACAGCTGGTTAAGCTACAGCCTGCAGCCCTGGCATCCCATATAGGCACTGGTTTGAGTCCCAGCTGCTCCACCTCTGATCAAAGTCCCAGTTGGTGGCATAGCAAAAGTGGTTGAAGATGACCCAGGTCCTTGGGCCCCTGCACCCACATGGGAGACCTGGAAGGAGCTCTTGGATCCTGGACCCAGACTGTCCCAGCTCAGGTCATTGTAGCCATTTGGAGGAGTGAACCAGCAGAAGGAAGGCCTCTCTCTCTCTCTCTCTCTCTCTCTCTCTCTCATAGAATTCAGCGGCACAGCCATTCAGCTCTCAAGTTGCCTTAGTTGGGATAGTCTTTATTTTGGATTCAATCTCTGTCTTGGTTATATTCAATGTTTTTAGTTAAATTTCCTTGAATAGAAACCTGGTTTTTACCACATTCTAAACCCTATCAATGCCAGAAATCTTAATGTTACTTCTAGCCCCATATCATCTTCAAAACTTTGCTAAAATGCTTTTTTCTTTGTTATGATTCCTGTTTATTTTCTCCATAGCATTTACCACCTAATTTTGTACATTTTTATATGCTTGCTATGTTTTTGTCTCTTTCCCTATGCTAGAATATGAGTTCTAGGTGGCCAGAGAATTTTGCTTATGTACTTTGCTTATATATTCCCAGAACTTGTAAGATTATTGTACATAGAAAGTAGTCAATAAAAATTTGTTTAACTGATTAATCTAGGCCAATCCATTTTATCAGACCTTTCAGCTATTGATAACTACTTGAATTAAATAAAGTTTGATCCATACCTCCTTGGCTTTGTCATATGGAGGTTTTTCCTTATTTTAATTAACATAATAATTGTACATATTTATGAGAGATAATGTGATAACGTTATACAACTATATAATGCATAATGATATGAACATTGTAATTAGCATTTCTGTCCCCTTATGCATGTATCATATTATTCTTTGTGTTTGAAGTCTTCAAACTCCTACCTTCTAGTTCTTTACAATACACCCAATAGATTCTTATGAAATAAATGTATTCTGCTGTGCTATAAAACCCTAGAACTTAATCCTCTTATCTAACTGTATTTTTTTTGACAGGCAGAGTTAGACAGAGAGAGAGAGAGACAGAGAGAAAGGTCTTCCTTTCGTTGGTTCACCCCCCAAAAGGCTGCTATGGCCAGTGCACTGCACCAATCCAAAGCCAGGAGCCGGGTATTTCCTCCTGGTCTCCCATGAGGGTGCAGGGATCCAAGCACCTGGGCCATCCTCCACTGCCCTCCCAGGCCACAGCAGAGAGCTGGACTGGAAGAGGAGCAACTGGGACTAGTACCCGGTGCCCCAACTGGGACTAGAACCCACGGTGCCGGTGCCTCAGGCAGAGGATTAGCCAAGTGAGCCACGGCGCCGGCCCTGGATTTCATTCATATTAATGAATGAATAATATTCCATTATTTATGTGTAATACATTTCTTTTATTCATTCATATACTCATGTATATGTTAGTTGATTCCATATCTTAGATATTGTATATTCTTCTGCAGTAAACATGTATGTGCGGATATGGTTTCCATATGCTGATTTTATTTCCTTTGGATATATATACCCAAATTAGGATAACTGGGTAGTATGGTAGTTCAATTTTCATCCTTTTTAGTAACCTCCATTCTATTCTCTTAATGGCACTACTAATTTATGTTCCTAACAAGAATGCATAAGGTTTTCTTTTATCCATCCTTGCCAAGTATTTGTTGTTTTTATTTTTACAATAATAGTCATTGTGATTGTGGTATAGTGATGTCTCATTTCTGTTTTGATTTCCATTTTTACTGATGACTAGTGATGTTCAGTGGTTTTTCATATACTTCTTGGCTATTCATATATATTATTTTGAGAAATATCCATATCATCACCCATGTTTAAGTCATATTGTTTTTTATTTTTGAGTTGTTTGAATTCCTCCTATATTTTAATTATTAATCTCTTGTCAGATAATCAGCTTGCAAATATTGTCTTATGTTTTGCATGTCCTTTCTTCACTCTGTTGATTCCTTCCTTTGTTGCGTAGAGCATTTTAGTCTGATGTAATACCATTTGTTTATTTTTGCTTTTATCACTATGCTTTTGGGTCTTATCTAAAAAATAATCGCCTATGCCAGTGTCTCAAAGTGTTTCTTCTAGTAGTTTCATAGGCTATGTTTTACATTTATGTCCTTGATGCATTTCAACTCGATTTTTTAATATGGTGAGAGGTAGGAACTAGCTTATTCCTTTTGCACACTGATACTATCTTTTCCAAACAGTATTTAAAACTGTCCTTTTTCCTATTGTATGTTCTTGACATCTTTGTGCAAAACCAGTTGGCTATAGATGTATGTATTTATTTCTGAGTTCTGTATTATGTTCTGTTGCTTTCAGTTTCTATGCAATTCCAAAATTTCTACATTATTTAACCATGTAGAATTTTTTTGAGATCACGTATTTTGATTTCTCCAAATTTGACATTTTCTAAGTTTATTTTTATTTATTTGAACAGCGGAGTGAGAGAGACAGGGATCTCCCATCTGCTGGTTCACTCCTGAAATGCTCATAAAAATTGGGGATGGGCCAGGCTAAAGCCAAGAGCCCAGAAGTCCATCTCGGGTTTCCACGTGAGTGGCAGGAACCCAAATACCAGAGATATCATTTGCTGCCTGCCAAAGTGCGTGTTGGCAGGAAGGTGGATCAGAAGTGTCGACAGGATTTGCTCCCATACATTCTGAAATGAGATGCAGGCATCACAAGTGGTAGCTTATCATATTGCACCATACTGCCTATCCCTTCTGCTTTCCTCTTTGTGCTTAAGATTGCTTTGGCTAATCAGGATCTTCTGCAGTTGAAGACACAGACTAGCGTTGTTTATTTCTATTATTGTAAAGAAAACTTTGGAAATGTTTCTGAGGATTTCCTTGAATCTGTAAGTTGTTTTGGATGGTATGCAAATTTTAACAATATTAATTCTTTGAATCTGTTGACATGGGGCATCTTTCCATGTTTTTGTGCTTCTTCAACTTATTTTACCTATGTTTTATAATTTTTATTATGCAGATCACTCACTCTAATTATTAAATTGTTCCTGGGTATTTCTCAGCAATTTCAATATTAGTTTATAAAAATGCTGATCAATGTGCACGTTGATTTTGTGTCTATACGGAATCTATACAGTTTTAAAAGTATTTTAGTGAGATCTTTGGGTTTTTTAAGATTTACTTATTTATTTGAGAGAGAAAATTTCAAACAGAGAGGAGACAGAGAGATCTTCCATCTACTGGTTCACTCCCTAAACTGGAGTTGCGCTTATACAAAATCAGGATCTGAGAACTTTATCTGGGTCTCCCACATTGGTGCAGGGGCCATCTTCCTCTGCTTCCCCAGGCTATTAGCAGGGAGCTGGATCAGAAGAAGAGCAGGAGAGCAGCAAGATGGTGGACTAGGAAGGGAGCACACTGATAGTCGGAGAAGAGACAGTTTAATAAAAGTGGAGATACTGCAGGTTCAAGGAAGAGTAGGAGAAGAAACAGCAGAGGAAACTCTTCCGGAACTAGTGATTCACAGTGGACCTGCATGCAGAGCATGGGAGCCCACGATTTGGGTCACCAGTGGTGGAATCAACACACCAGCGCTGGAAAGCGAGGTGAGCTGAACCTCAATAGCCTGAGACACCGGCGGGCAAGCAGAAAGAGGAGACTAGACGGAACGAGGCTTGAAACACTGTGGGGAAAAGTTCACCAGGCTAACTAGAAGAGAGAGAGAGAGAAAAAAAGTGACCAACACAGACACGAGTTTCTCTCTCTCCGCTCACCTCTCAAAGGAGAGCAAGACAAAGAGCAGGCACCATTTTGGAAATATGTCATAAGAGGGGTGACCTCAGGTCTGCACCCACCCTCAGCCAAGCAGAAAAACCTGACTCTGAGGGGGTGAAATAACAGGAGATTAGGACCTAGTGAATGTGTGGTGCTAATGAACTGGGGCTATGATAAAAGAGACGGTGGGGGAGAGAACTCACGGAATTCACATGAGTACTCTCCAGAGACGCTACAATTCGGTAACCTTGGCAACCCAGTGGGAGACTGCAGGAAAATTTGAGCCCACACTGAGGGCAGCACAGATTCCCTGTGTGGTCCTTGGGAAAGAGCTTCCAATCTCTGGCTCCTGTGGGTATATCATTCGCCTGCTAACTACCTCCAATTCTGCTTAGCTGTGTGGAATTACGCCCCTTTTGAATCAAAAAGAAAGAAAGAGATTTACCACACTTAACCTGGGAGTGTCACCATTGGTACACCCTTAACCGTGAGGAACCAAACAGAACTCTAAGGCCACACCCATCTCAAGCCTCTAAGGCTCCATCAAAAGCAGACAGTCCACTTAATACAGTCATAGTATAACAAGAAAAAACACCACAGCGAGGGAAGAAGATTCCAAAGAATATCTCTACATTGCCAAGCAACAAATGCAAAAACTGAGAAAATAAGAACAAGGTTGACGTTATGACATCCCCAAATGAACAAGACACCCCAAGGCAAGATTATGAAGATGATGAGATGGAAGAAATGCAAGATACGGAATTCAAAAAATTTATGATAAGAACAATTAGAAGTGTTCAAAAACAAATACTTGAGCTATGGAATTCCTTACTGGACAGGATAGAAAATCTCCTTCGAGAAAATGAAATCTTAAGGAAGAATCAACATGAAATGCAGAAACTAGTAGAACAGGAAAGTGTGATAGGGAAGAGAAATCAAAATGAAATGAAGAACTCAATAGATCAAATGACAAACACATTAGAGAGCCTTAAAAACAGAGTCAGTGAAACAGAAGAGAGAATATTGGACTTAGAAGACAGAGCACGGGAAAGCATACAGTCAAACCAAAGAAAAGAAGAGGAAATTGGAAATCAAAAAAATATTATTGGGAATCTACAGGATACTATTAAAAAACCAACATTCGGGTTCTAGGACTTCCTGAAGGCATGGAGAGGGAGAAAGGATTAGAAGGCCTTTTTAGTGAGATACTTGCAGAGAACTTCCCAGGTTTGGAGAAGGACAGAGACATCCTAGTATGGGAAGCTCATAGAACCCCTAGTAAACATGACCAAAAGAGATACTCACCACGACACATAGTAATCAAACACACCACAGTGAAACATAAAGAAAAGATTCTAAAACGTGCAAGAGAGAAACGTCAGATTACTCTCAGAGGATCTCCAATTAGACTCACAGCAGACCTCCCATCAGAAACCCTACAACCTAAAGGGAATGGTGAGACATAGCCCAGGTAGTAAGAGAGAAAAACAGCCAGCCAAGAATATTATATCCTGCAAAGCTCTCATTTGTGAATGAAGGTGAAATAAAGACCTTTCATAGCAAACAGAAATTGAAAGAATTTGTCACCACCCATCCAGTCCTTCAAAAGATGCTCAATGATGTGTTACACACAGAAACAGAAAAACACGGTCATCAATATGAAAGAAGGTAAAGGAAGGAAACCTTACAGCAAAAGATCACAGGAAGCTCAAAGTATATATTAGAAAAAATCTTTGGCAAATGTCAGAGCAGTTGCTACTTATCAATAGTCATATTGAACGTTAATGGCCTGAACTGTCCAATTAAAAGACACAGATTGAATGATTGGGTTAAGGAACAAAACACATCTATTTGCAGTTTACAAGAAACACATCTTTACAACAAAGATACATACCGACTGAAAGTGAAAGGCTGGAAAAAGATATACCATGCCAACAGAAATGAAAAAAGCTCAGGCTAAAATTTGTGTTACCTTATTTAAAATGTTATCCTAATTTGGAGATTTTTAACAGTTTATTTCAAAATGTAAATCAAGGACATAGGCAGATGGAAAATGTTACACATATACTAATCTATTTCTCTTTGACATAGAATTAAAATCTGATTCTCCGTTAAAGCAATGTGTTAAAGTAATCTATTATGTTCTCTTGATGTCTGTTAAATTCTAATTGTTCAAAAACAGCTGAATTTTTATTAAGAGCTACAGGTTATTTAAATATGTGCTTATTTTCAAAAATTGGAATAATCGCCTTGTAACAATGATCAAATTTGGTCTATATTATGTCATGATTTTAAGGAATCTTATTTCAACCAGATAGTTTGGATTTTGAGCCTTCTTGGCATTCTTGACAGGCATTCAAAAAATCAAAGTTTCAAACAATCTGTACTCTAAAATTTCCAGTAAATCTTGGACTTTGGTTTTTCCAGTTTGGGCCCAACTGAAAAAATCGAAGGACCTATGTCTCTCATCTTATAGAGACACCAACTAATCAGGCTATTTGGATTATATTAGAAGTACTGTCAAGATGTGATGTGGTACTAAATTGTAAGTTTCTATAATGGAAAATGCTATTAATACAAATGTTTGAGAATTAAAATGTCTAAGGATCTTGTGTTACTAGACATGATAGTTATCTTAATGAGAAAGCCCCAGAGGCCTAAAGGGTTAAATACTTGTAAAATCCTACAGGTGCTTTCAAAAATACTGTGAAGTAAGCAAGTGCCTCTTGTTGGTGATGAGTTTATAATTTTAAACATGGCAATTTAAAGTCTTTTTTTTTTTTGACAGGCAGAGTGGACAGTGACAGAGAGACAGACAGAAAGGTCTTCCTTTTGCCGTTGGTTCACCCTCCAATGGCCACCGTGGTAGGCGTGCTGCAGCCGGCGCACCGCGCTGATCCGATGGCAGGAGCCAGGTGCTTCTCCTGGTCTCCCATGGGGTGCAGGGCCCAAGCACTTGGGCCATCCTCCACTGCAATCCCTGGCCACAGCAGAGAGCTGGCCTGGAAGAGGGGCAACCGGGACAGGATCGGTGCCCCGACCGGGACTAGAACCCGGTGTGCCGGTGCCGCAAGGCGGAGGATTAGCCTAGTGAGCCGCGGCCCCGGCCGGCATCTTAAAGTCTTTTGTCATCCACAGTCATATATGATTTGCTGCTCATAAAACTAAAGCGTTGTTGGTTCTGTGTTTAGCTGTCCTCCTATAGGTTCCTAGTGACTTTTTCCAGCCACTTCTATTGTATTCAGTACTTTGGGATGGCTCTGTAAACAGATGAAGCCAATAATGTATTAACAGTACCAACTGAGAGAAAGTATGGATAACTGAGGTTACTAAAAACAAAAAGAAATTCAAATCAATTGGCAATTTACAAAAAGAGTTTAAAGATTTTAAAAGCTATTATTAAAATTGCTATATTGGTCTATTATGTTATGTTATATTTGTGTACATGTTGTATGTCCCCATGGGAAAATTTTATTAAGAGTTTGATTTTAATTGGCTTATACATAAGATTGTCCATAAATTTAAGCTGCTAAACTTAATCAAACATAAGTTTTAATTCGTGTGATCTGAATCTCTGCATCATATGTTTTATACTTGTTGGTAGCAAGAAACTGAAAACATTTTATATGGTTGTGCTTAAGTTTACTGGTTAAACAAACTACACCATGTTAGATATTTAAGAGGTGTTTCCAAATACATGATTCTTAAAATTTATAGAAAGCATTGGACCTTTTGGTAAATGTTTTATTACGTTGTAATCTAATGGTTGAAACTGTTTGCTAAGTATTCGTGTGATATTGCTATTGTCAGCAAGCGATCTAGGACTTGCTCCCTCATTTCTCTATTCTAAGCCCAACTTGTTCTTTCATTTCTCTATTCTCTTCAAGGTAGGAAACTAATTCTATTATGAAGAAATCTGTAGGACTCACAATTTAATCTTTAGACCTTATAAAAGAGATGGCTAACATTTTTCTGTAATAGCATAGCCAAAATAGAGCTTAAATAATAATCTCATAGCTAGATTTACTTTGCCATCAGCGAAGTAAACAGTAAGTAGAAAAAACCACCCTTTCAGACCAAAGGGAAAGAAAGTTTTAAAGTGAGAATATAATTTTCCTCATGGGCATTGTCTACCTTAGAAAAACACTCCAAACAGGCTCTGCTCTTTACTGTGCACAGTCGGCATCTGCACTGCAGCACATTCTTCACCATATATGGTCCATTTGACATCTGTCCACTGCAAGCTCCTTGAGAACACAGACAGTATCTCATCTGCATTGTTATCTCCAGTGTTATCACTGCCAACGTGCTTACACTGTATCTCGGTTGTCCACATTGTTGTCCACCAAGAAAGAGAATGTTCCATCTGGAGGGCTGTGACCATCTCTGCATGCCTAGACATGTTACTGAATGTTAAATCTGAGGACTTAACAAATCCTGGTTGTAGTTCACAGTGCACTGTCTGCACCTTCCTACCCTAGCTTTCTTGAGCCACTTTTGGATCTTCATTTCCAGACTTTCCCTTGGTTCCCCTTGAACTCTGATACCTCCAAGTCACTAACACTAGTGTAACACAGCATACTTCCCCCAGCACTTCTCCAGAACTGAACAAAAGGCTGTCAGATTTTGATTAAATGTAAGCAGCTCTCCAAATGTGGAGAGAGGCAAAGCACAAGCAATGTATCTAAGAATCCAGTGCCTCCAATATGTAAGTAATACATAACCTTTCAAAAATGACAATAATTTTATTATCTAATACTTCCTATTTTTATCCTGTCTTGCCAAAACTTAAGTTGTTTGAAATAATCTAACCCTACTTTAAGAAACTGAGTTGTCTATTTCTCAGAAACATATTGTAAGTAAAATGATGCCATCTATCTGAGGTGCCGTCTCAAGCCCTTGACGCCATCTTAGGCTCTGGCCCCATCGCCATCTTGTACAATAAGCTTTGACCCTAAGCTCAGCCTGGCTCACTAGAAGTCATGTGACCAAACTGCCTAACCACAAACCTCAGCTCCACCCCCACCCTAATGGGATTTGCTGTTACCACTTCCTTACCTCTGCCAAGCTTTGTAGACCTGTTCTCCTAACATAGGATGCTGTTCTCTCATGCACAGGGAGGCAGCCTGTTCGGTTCCCCACCCAAATCCCCACAATAAACCTTCTCCCTTCCTCTGGTGTTTGGTGTGTTTTCTGGTGACCTTATACCTATCTACTCATGTACTGACATATGACCTGCTAGATCACTATTTCAGGATTCCAGCATCCAATTCACATCCAATAGTCAGAATCTATCCCCTGTGAAGTCATCCATCTAGTGGCAAATCTCATGTATCTGTCAACAATAAGGACAAAACTATCCTTCACTAAAATTCCAATAACAGACGTTTGGTTCTGGTGTTACTTGGGCTTAAAATTTTTAAGGAGGTACCTTTCTCTGAAGGGAGGAGAGAACTTCCACTTTGACTATGACCCTATCGGAATAAGATCAAAGTCAGCGAACTCTAAAGGCTTCTATAGCCCTGGCAACTCATGACTAGAGCCTAGGGAGATTACTGACGCCATGAACAGGAGTGCCAAATTGTTAAGTCAGCAACAGAAGTCACTGTGTGCTTACATCCCATGTGGGATCTGTCCTTAATGTGTTGTCTAATGTGCAGTGATGTTATAACTAGTACTGAAACAGTATTTTTACACTTTGTGTTTCTGTGTGGGTGCAAACTGATGAGATCTTTACTAATTATATACTGAATCGATCTTCTGTATATAAAGATAATTGAAAATGAAAAAAAACCTGGTGTTAAATTAGAAATGGCATAGAAAATTAATTAATTTAAAAAAATATTATGTAGGATCTCTGTCTTTAATGTGCTGTACATTCTTATTTAATGCTATAACTAGTACTCCAACAGTATTTTTTTTCACTTTGTGTTGCTATATGGGAGCAAACTGTTGAAATCGTTACCTAATATATACTAAACTGATCTTCTGTATATAAAGAGAATTGAAAATGAATCATGATGTGAATGGAAGGGGAGAGGGAGCGGGAAAGGGGAGGGTTGCAGGTGGGAGGGAAGTTATGGGGGGGGGGAAGCCATTGTAATCCATAAGCTGAACTTTGGAAATTTATATTCATTAAATAAAAGTTTAATAAAAAAAAAGAAAAACTACTACAGAACATGCCTGTGACTCTAGACTTGTAGTTCAGGCCACCAAAGATTAGAGATGGGACTTGGGCACTCCCTTGACTTGCATCCTCTGGTCTGCTTTAACAAAAACCAGGAGGAAAAGAAAGCTCGGCATCAGAAGCAATGGGTGGCAGGCCTATTAATGGCTGGTCTGTACAGTGATCTGCCCTCAAGGAGACCCAACAGGCCAGTCTACTGCACTGGTTTTCAATGTGGTAAGCCTGGGCTTCAGCAGAAGTCAGCTTGTGAAGAGCCCTGGCAGCTCTGCCAAGAGTTGGATCACTGGAAATGGACCTGCCCTGGAGTCGAAGGATGCCCAGGTCAGAGCCACAGATCTTATTGGCTCTAAGCTGAAAAGCCCTTCACTCAGCCCAACTTCCAAAGTGACCACTGCAGCTGAGGGGACGGCCAAGTAGGGTCAGCAACATTGAAGGCAGAACTGTAAATTTCTTTTTAGAGATGCCCCCTGCCTTTACCTGGCCAGCCCTCCTCCCAGGCCAGCCAAGTAATGAAAGTCAACAGAGTGCCTTCCCCTAGGAGGTTCACACCTCCCTTAGGATGTACCCCATCTGAAGAGATAGATAGGTCTGGGCCTCTTAACTTACAAGGCCTAAAGCCCAACAGATTATTATCAAGCCCCGTCTGTCAGGTTCTATTTGCCTCTCAATCAGAAAACTTAATTGTAGCTTAGACAGCACCTTTCTTAGCTCCTCTAATAATGGCTCTGCCCTTTGTTCTAGACCCTGTCTAGCGCACTTGTGCCTCATTTCTTTTTAATCATAACCTCTACTCTACCACTAATGGCTCTACTCCCAACCTGTGTGTACTGATGGTCCTCTTCCCCACTTAATGCTGTATAACTGTTCAAAATTTCTCTACAGACAAACCCCTCTATTTACAACAGATGAGTTACTTTTCTCCCAGTCTTGGCTGGAATCAGCTTTCTGGTCTGTTGGGTGTTCCCCAATAAACCCTTTCCCTTAAAAAAAAGAGGGAGGTGCCTTTCTCTGAAGGGAGGCGAGAACTTGCACTTTGACTATGACCTTGTCTAAATATGATCAGAGTCAGTGAACTCGGAAGGCTTCCATAGCCTTGGCAACTTATGACGGGAGCCTAGGGTGGTTACTGGCACCATAAACTACAGTGTCAATTTGTTCTGTCAACACAGGAGTCACTGTGCACTTGCTCCTCATGTGGGATCTCTGTCCTTAATGTGCTGTACATTGTGATTCAATGCTATAACTAGTACTCAAACAGTATGTTTCACTTTGTGTTTCTGTGTGGGTGCAAACTGTTGAAATCTGTACTTAATATATACTAAATTGATCTTCTGTATATAAAGAGAATTGAAAATGAATCTTGATGTGAATGGAAGGGGAGAAGGAGCGGGAAAGGGGGGGTTGCGGGTGGGAGGGAAGTTATGAGGGGGGGAAGCCATTGTAATTCATAAGCTGTACTTTGGAGATTTATGTTCATTAAATAAAAGTTAAAAAAAAAACAGCGGAGCAGCCAGGTTGAACCTGTGCCCATATGGGATGCTGGAACCACAGGCTGAAGCTTAACTTATTAAACCAAAGTACCAGCTCAGATCTTTGTTTTTTTTTTTTTAAATATCTTATAATTTTTTTTCATACTTTTATTTAATGAATGTAAATTTCCAAAGTACTGTTTATGGATTACAATGGCTTTCTCCCCACCCCCGATAACTTCCCTCCCACCCGCATCCCTCTCCTTTCCCACTCCCTCTCCCCTTCCATATAATGTTTTTATTAACAAGTAATAATTGAGTGTTATTCACAAAGTTCATGGAAAATGCATACTATGAAAAATTGCATTTATTTCATAAGTTTTACACAAAAATAAATGTTTTAATTACACTTTCTACAAACATTTTCAAATATCTTTGTATACAATTATAGAATGTAGTGAGATATTTCAAGACATGCATAGATTAAATCACAGTAATGAACATTTCCATCTCCTTTTCATTTATTTATATTTGAATACTTCAGCTCCTCTTTTCTAGCTATTCAAAAAACTTGAAATAAGTTATTGTGAACTGTAGTGTATCTGCTGGTCTTGGGAAGGCTACAATGTGTTACTTCTTTATAACTGTTTTAATACCCTCTCTTCGTTCTCCCCTCCTTCACAACAAAAATAGTCACTACTATGTATTCATATTAACAAATTTTTAGTTACCACAGATGAGAAAGAATATGTGATATTTGTCTTTCTGTTCCTGTGTATCATTTGAAAACTGATATTTTGACTTCCTCCCTTTGTAATTGATTACCTTTCATTTCATTATCTTGGCAGTTGGCTCTGATAAGAATCCTGTATTGTGTTGAATAAGAGTGGTAAAATGGGCATCCTTTCTTGTTCCACATCTTGAGAAAATACTTTCAGCCTTTTCACATTGAGTATTATATTTGCTATGGATTTGTCATAAAGAGCAATTCTTTTTGAGGTTAATTCCTTAAATGCTTAATTTGTTGAGGATGTTGAATTTTATCAAATCAATTTTTGTACAACTATTGAGATGATCACATGGTTTTGTGATTCATTTTGTGATGATGAGATATCTTACATTTATTGATTTGCATATTTTGAACTATTGTAACTTTTGCATAAATCTCACTTGATCAGTATACATGATCTTTTTGATGTGCTGCTTTTTTATGATTGGAACTGCCATCTGCAAATGAGGTCCTTTCCATTCCTGTTCATTTTATTCCTGCTATGATATCAGAGATTTGTCTAGGTTCATCTATTCTCTCCTCAAAAGTATCCTGTATACTTCATGGAGCACTTTAGTGGAGAAAGATCCAGGAGGCACACCTTAGCAATTAACATTTTTTATATTTCTCAAAATTAGACAATAAATTTACTCATTCCATGATGACTTTTATAATTTTCTGACTCAACTTTTTTCATCTCTCTGTATACCACACTTTATTATTTTTTTGTTTTTTGTGTATTTTCTTATACATGTTTATACCCTTGTGTATATGATCCCTTTTTTCAGTTCTTGAATACATTTCCAGTTCTTGAGTACAGACAGTTCTTTTCTTCAGAGTATCACCCAGTTCCTAATGGGAACTCTCCCACTCCTATCTTACATTCCCAAATGGGTTTACTTCTCTTTGACTTTACAAAGTAACTTAAATAAGTCCAGGAAATTTTATGTCTAATAAATATTTTTCATATTTACTACATATTTCTAAGAGAAAAAAGAGCTGGTGGTGAACAGTGGGTTTTGGCATTCAAAGACCAGGGTCAGAAAAGAAATTGTTCAGGATGTTAGAAGAATGAGAACACCAGTGTCATATTTCCTTGTGATGTTTATTTGAAGCTTGGTGGAGATTTTGGCTACTTCTATGCTGACTGTGTCATCACATGCAAGAACAGTGTGTCCTTTCTCAGATGAGTGGCTTTTTAGTGCTCAGTTTGCTGCAGTGATTCTGATTAAGCAGGACCTTGTAAAGGGCAAGAAACTGCAAAGAACAAAACACACAGCATGTTACTCTATGACCTCATCAAAAGCACCTGAATTCAGAAGGAAATTTTTTAAAATAAGTTTAAGGTTTTAAATTAAGGCTTGTAGTCTTTCAAACAATTAAAAAAAAAAGCAACCAAAACCACAAGCAACCTCTTAACCATTTATGTTTTACATTCATGAAATTCTTTGGGTTCTTATTTTTGCTTAAATTTTTACCTTTGCCAAAACAACCCAATAATACCAAAACCCAAGAGGTATGGATAATTCTAGAAAAGTATCCATTTACTGCTTCTGGCCTTCTTCCCTTCAGTGGTTTGTCAAGGAATGAAAGGATATGTGCTTTCTTTCCCACTGTTGTGTTTTGCCATGAACTCACTAAAGTAAGATTGTCCCAGATTCCAGGTGTTAAGAGTTTTAATAAATATTACTTTCCATGTTTATATAGGAAGATCAGTTTTTCCAAAATATTCCCAGAGTTTCAGAATTCTTGGTGTTAGATCAGTTTAGGATCAATTGCATACCACACACAGAGTCAGTATATTCTTCACCATTCCAGTGATGCAACCTTGGAGTATGGTGAACTTAACTATATTATCTTTCTCCACTTTTCTTCAGTGAGTACTTATTTCTAAAGGTCAAGGCATTTGTAACGGAATCTCTCCAAAGAGTAGACAAGCCACTTTACCTTTCCTTTCAGGAACATTACACCTATCATGCTTACATTAACTTGCAACTTCTAATTTCTGGGGGTGACTGAATTAAAAATTTTTGATATCCTGGTATCCTGAAAATATTGTGTTAATATATTAGTATATTACTGTCACATAAGGAAGAGTTGAATAGATTTAATTAGGAGACTATGACTCTTGCATCACCCATTTGTTTATTTAAGTATGTGTGCATTTGGTATTTAATTCATATCTTAATTATATTAACAATACCTATAGACAAACAATGAAACCCAAATAAATGTGTCCAAATGTCTTAGACAGATACGTCACAAAAACAGAAATGTAATGATCAATGAAAACATGCAAAGAAGCACATAAGAAAATTTAAATTAAGTCTTCACTGAGGTATTTATATATTCTAGAATAAAATTTAAATGACTAGAAGCATCAAATCATGGAGAGGATGTAGAGCTACTAGGTCTCTCATATTCCTAGTGGGAGCATAAATAGTATGACTCGGTGATAAATATTTTGATATCCTATGGCATAGTGGTTTCCCTCCTAGGCATTTCTCATGAAATATGGAAACATATTTATACCAAGATATCTACACAAATGTTTATAGCCATATTTATCATAAGAGAAATGTGGGCAAACTACTCACTTATCCATCAGCTAAACTAGGGGTTAAAAAAACCATCATACATCCACATCTGAACCACTACTCAACAATCAGAAGGAAAAAATTAGTGATATCTTCAGTGACATGGATGAATCTGAAAAACATACTTTGTTAAAGAAGTCAGAAACAAAATAGTCATTACTATATGTTTCTATTTTTAAAGTTTTATTATATAAGAAACAAATCTATAGAGACAGAAATCAGAAAAGTGGATGCTTTTGAGTGGTGCAGGGGCATAGACTGAGAAGGGACATGAGGGAACTTTCTACAATGACGGTAATGTTTTACATCTTGATTGGGTGTTGGATTCAGGTGAAGACATTTGTCAAAACTAATCAAAATGTGTATGCTTAAGACCTAAGCATTTTACTGAATGTAATCATAACCTAATAAAAATTTAAAAAGAATGTCATAAAGTTGATTATATATTAGCCTGAACTAAGTTTAGATGCTGATTTCCATTTGCAAAGCTATACATAGTGGCCTTCCTAATTTCAAAATTAGATCAACTCCAAAATATGAGTCACACAGAAGAGTGAATAGCCAATTGTGATATGAAAATGTGAAGAGACTTCTTCTCATTTACACTTGGAAAAATTACCAGTCTGTAATGTAACACTGAACTATAGATTTGTTAAATACTGAAAAAAAGATTTTAACATACTTCTCCAGTAAGTAATAATTTTTGAGCTATATTTGAAACCAAATTTTTTTTATTATTACCCAAATTACTTCCTACAAAGACAGTCTGCCCCAGAGATGAATTTCCAGGATCCCTCTGGCAGTGGAATACTTCTGCCACTTCTACAGTGACACCTTTCTAGTTAACTAAAATATCTAAAGTTATACTGAACACTATCACAAGGTAGCATAATACATAGAACATATAAATTCAGAGTTACTCTCATTGAAAATTATGTAAGATACGTGAAGTCTAAACCTGTTTCTTCCATATCTCAGCCCTAAACAATTGTTACTGAAGACATTCCTTTGTCCAGGTCTAAAATACAGGTTAAAAAACACTGACCAATTCAAGAATACCAATAAAATGCAAATTCATTTGACAATAAAAGGCATTAACTTTAACTCTGCAAGCAATTCAGCCACAAGACAATCTCTAGTGTTGGAAAATATGTTGTTGGGGTTTGGAAGTCATGTAACAGCATATCAAAGAAGAAGAAAGACAAACTTGAGGTAAAAATCATGGGAAAAGAGGAGAGAAAAAAACCAAACAATAGGAGTTTTCTGATGGTAAGAAACGAATTGCTACTGGCAGTAACTGCTTAGAAAGTACTAATGCCTTAGATTTTTTTACTTATGTGCAAAGAATGTTTCTCTAATTTTCTTCTGAGCCTGGAATGCTTAATCCCCAGGAGACTTTGGTGGCATGGCTATATTGAAAATTTCTGATTTGGATCAAGAGGCAAATCTTTATACTACCCCTCAGTTTTATAGGGAAAATAAACAACCAATACAAAGAACAAGAATCACCTAGTAGTCTTGCCTCCAGAAAATTGTAATTCTCCCAGGGTGCATGTAAGTCTGAGATAGATGGAAAAGATATACTACATGTTATTGGTAGCTTGCAGATTTTTGAGCAATTAAAGTGGCAGTGGGAAGATGGGTACACAGAAATTGTTACCTCTCTTAAGAATGTCATGGCAGCTCTAGGTGTTAACACTGTCTCTCTGAGCAGATTACCTTCAGATCTCAGAAAGTAAACTCCACATAAGGTTGAACTAAAGCTATGATTTAGTCTGCTAACCAAATCCCTTTTACTATCTCATTTACAGCTTCTTAATGCTGGTCTGGCCTCTCAGCTCTAATCTGAATCAAGAAGTCTGTAAAGTTTGTCAGACTCAAAGCTTGTAGACCTTTATAGCGTTCATCATCTCTTTTCTTGATTATTTTCCATGTATGCACTATTAATATTGAAGACACACTTCCATGAATAGTATCTCTTATAAGAACAGCTATTATTTGTTAAAATAATTGGTCAATAGTAAGGGTTGAGTTGCTTGTGTATAGGTTCAAAACTAAACTGCATAGGTTATAATGAATACATTGCTGTATGAAGGCTTTATCCATCATGACCCCACCTTGTTTTTTTTTTTTTTTTAAGATTTTATTTATTTGAGAGGTAGAGGGAAAGGTCTTCCTTCCACTGGTTCACTACCCAAATGGCTGCAATGGACTCAGCTGCGCCAATCTGAAGCCAGGAGCCAGGTGCTTCCTCCTGGTCTCCTATGTGGGTGCAGGAGCCCAGGCACTTGGGCCATTGTGGTGGAATGAGTGAAAAGGTCATACCAAGATGGCCACTGAGGTGAAAAAGTCATGCCAAGATGGCCGCTGACAACAGAAACTGCCTGGCAACAGGCCGTGATTAGATGACTTCAGAAACCACATGACAACAGAGGAAACCACACGACAACAGAGCCTGACTGACGCAGGCCGTGATTGGATGGTTTCAGAAACTGCCTGGCAACAAGAGCCTGACTGGCAACAGGCTGTGATTGGATGGCTTTGGAAATTGCCTGGTAACAGGCTATGATTGGCTGTGATTGGCTGGTCTTGACTATATAAGCTGGTGTACTAACTGAAATAAACAAGTCTGTGGGCTGCTTGCCTCAAGCCCGCTTTCACCCGACTCCCAGGGTCTGTGTGGTGACTCCGTGCCTCTTGTCCCCACCACGCTCCTCCTCTCAGAAATGAATCCACTGCAACAGGCCATCCTCCACTGCTTTCCCAGGCAACAGCAGAGAGCTGGACTGGAAGAGGAGCTGCTGTGAATAGAACCGGTACCCATATGGGATGCCAGTGCCGCAGGTGGAGGATTAACCTACTGCGCCACTGCACTGGCCCCAAGACCCCATCTTCTTAATCATTCTTTGCTCCTCTTCTTCTTCAAAATATATCTGGATCTTTTTTATGCAAAGTCAAAATCCCTGTAGAGTAAATGCCACTGTACACATGGTAATTATACCAACAAATATGTTTCCTTCCGTGCACATTGATGAATTAAAATGGTACTTAACATTTTAGTTATGTAACTATACAATACATGTCCCACAACTATTCGTTTACTTACTATATGACCTTGAGAAAAATATTAATACTCTGAACCACAGTTTATTTAGGACAGAAATATGAACAATCGTCTCCAAACCAACTCAAGCAAAGTGAGTACGAAAGGCTGAAATTCATGGTGGATATGAAACCATCCTCTACTGCTTCCCTGGGCTACAGCAGAGAGCTGGACTGGAAGGGGCAGCCGGAACAGAATCCGGCTCCCCAACCGGGACTAGAACACGGTGTGCCAGCACCACAGGCAGAGGATTAGCCTATTGAGCCGGGGCGCCGGCCCAGACTCACTATTATTACAAATATTTAATAGATTTTCCTGAAAAATGTTTTCATCATTTGTTGAATTCCCTTAAAAAAGTTCTTTAGAGGCTTTAAAAATTTATTGTGTAAAATAATTTACATTGATTGTTGTTTTGTTAGGGACAAGGTATACAGAATTTCTAGCATCACCATCCTAGAAATCCTGCCTGAGTGACCTAAGCTATAATATATTTTCTGGCATGGATTGTTCATGAAATTAGGTATGCAAAAATAAATAAAATAATTTTAATCTTACACATGAAAACAAATGATTTCAACACAGTATACTATCTTCCGTACTGTATTCTAAGCTCTTGGAATTACAAATATATAATATATGGAAATATATAATATATAGAAATATATTTATATATAATATATGGAATATATTATATTATATATTATAATTTATTATATATAATATATGGAAACAAAGAGGACATGATTTAGGAAAGAGAGGGAAGTATTCCTGAAATAATTTATGCTACTCAAGTCTAAAGAGTTAATATGACATTTTCCAAGTGAATAAAGTAATTAGTAGGGCAAACTGTGCAGAGTATATAACATGAGTGAAAACGGATGAGCATGAAAAAAAAAGATGGGGCAATAGGAGTATCATAAGCAGTTTACTATTATTAGAACATAAAATACTTCAAATAAAAATTCCTGTCATAGAGATGGCAGTGGACAATTTTTAGCTATATTAAGGTGTGGATATATTATTCAAAAGGTTAAAGGGAGTTACGTGGTTTTAGGGAGGAGATTGACATAAATGAGATTATCCTTTTAGAAAAATTTTTAAAAAAGTTAAGAAGACTACTAGCCACAAGCCAAATAATATTTTTTTTAAGAAAATATTTATTTGAAAGGCAGTGCCGGCTCCGTGGCTTAACAGGGTAATCCTCCGCCTTGCGGCGCCAGCACACCAGGTTCTAGCCCCGGTCGGGGTGCCGGATTCTGTCCCAGTTGCCCCTCTTCCAGGCCAGCTCTCTGTTATGGCCCGGGAAGGCAGTGGAGGATGGCCCAAGTCCTTGGGCCCTGCACCCGCATGGGAGACCAGGAGAAGCACCTGGCTCCTGGCTTCGGATCAGCATGATGAGCCGGCCGCAGCGGCCATTGGAGGGTGAACCAACGGCAAAAAGGAAGACCTTTCTGTCTCTCTCTCTCTCACTATCCACTCTGCCTGTCAAAAAAAAAAAAAAAAAAAAAAAGCCAAAGGCAGTTAGAGAGGGAGAGATCTTCCATCCACTCTACAAATGGTTGTAATAGTTGGGCCTGTACCAGGCCAAGCCAGGAGCCAGGAGCTTCTTCCAGGTTCTGGCAGGGGAGGCAGGGACCCTAGGGCTTTGGGCAATCATCTGGTTCTTACGTAGCCACATGAGAAGGGGAGCTGGATCAGAATTGCAGCAGCAAGTTTGACTTTGATTGCCTGTGCTTCCAGGGTCTTTCCCAAGAAGTCTTTCCCGATGCCAATGTCTTGCAGAGTTTCCCCAGTGTTTTCCAGTACTTTGATGCGAGTGGGCCATAGATTTAGGTCTTTGATTCATTTTGAGTGCATTTTTTCTGAAAGCTGTAAGGTAGGGGTCTAGTTTCATACTTCTGTTTTTAGAGATCCAGTTTCCCCAGCACCATTTGTTAAAGAGACTCTCTTGTTCCTGGGATTGATGTTAGCTCCTTTGTCAAAGATAAGTTGGATGTAGATGAGTGGATTTATTTCTGGCATTTCTGTGCTGTTTATTCTGCTCCATTGTTCTACATATCTGGTTTCTTGCCAGTACCAGGCTGTTTTGATTATAACTAACCTATAGTATGTCTTAAAATCTGGTATTGTGATACTTCCAGCATTGTTTTTTGTTGTATAAGCTTGCTTTAGTAATTCAGGGTCTCTTGTGTTTCTATGTGAATTTTAACATCATTTTTTATATCTGAAGGATGTTGTTGTTATTTTGATCAGAATTGCATTGAATCTATAAATAGCTTTTGGTAGTATGGATATTTTGATAATGGTGATTCTTCCAATCCATGATCATGATTTTTTCCATTTTTAAGTGTCTACTTCTATTTATTTATTTAGTGTTTTGTCACATTCATTGTAGAGATCTTTGACATCCTCGGTTAAATTTATTCCAAAGTATTAATTATTTTTGGAGCTACAGTGAATAGGACCGATCTCAAAAGTTCTTTCTCAGCCATGACATTCTCTGTGTATATAGGCTATTGATTTTTTCATGTTGATTTTATATTCTGCCACTTTAGCAAACTCTTTTAGGCGTTCCAACAGTCCATCAGGGGAGCTTTTTGGATCCTCTACATATAGAATCATATCATCTGCAAATAGGGATAGTTTGAAATTCTCTTTCCCAATTTGTATCCTTTGGTTACTTTTTCTTACCTAATGGCTCTAGCTAAAACTTCCAGGACTATATTGAATAGCAATGGTGAGAGTGGTCATCCTTGTCTGGTACTGGATTTCAGTAGGAATGCTTCCAACTTTTCCCTATTCAATAGGATGTTGGCCATGTGTTTGTCGTAAATTGCCTTAATTGTGCTGAGGAATGTTCCTTCTATACCAAATTTGCTTAGAGTTTTCATCATGAAAGGGTATTGTGCTTTGTCAAATGCTTTTTCTGCATCTATTGAGATAACCATGTGGTTTTTGGTTCTCGTTTGTTAATGTGATGCATCACATTTATTGATTTTCTGATGTTGAACCATCCCTGCATAACAAGGATAAATCCCACTTGGCCTGGGTGAATGATGTGTTGTTGGATTTGATTAGCTAATATTTTGTTGAAGATTTTTACATCTGTTTACATCAGGGAAATTGGTCTATAGATCTCTTTCTCTGTTTGTATCTTTTTCTGGCTTTAATTAAGGTGATGCTTGCTTCATAGAAATAGTTTGGGAGGATTGTGTCCCTTTCAATTGTTTTTAAATAGCTTGAAAAAAACTGGAATTAGTTCTTTAAAAGTCTGGTAGAATTCAGCAGTCAAGCTGTCTGGTCCAGGGCTTTTCTTTGTTGGGAGGATATTTCTTACTGATTCAATTTCTGCCTTGGTTATTGGTTTGTTTAGGTTTTCTATATCTTTATGACTCGGTTTTGGTAGATTCTATCTAGGAATCTATCCATTTATTTTAGGTTTCCTAATTTGTTGGCATATAGCTCTTTGTAGTAATGCCTGATGATTCTTTTTATTTCCATGGTGCCTGTTACATCTCCTTTTTCATATCTGATTTTTACTGATTTGGGTCTTCTCCCTCTTTTGACATATGGGATTACATCAAGCTGAGAGGCTTCTGCAATGCAAAAGAAACACTCAGTAAATTGAAGAGACAACAGATAGATTGGGAGAAAATATTTGCAAACTATGCAACTGATAAAGAGTTAACATGCACAATATAAAGAGCTCAAGAATTTCAATATCAACAAAGCAAACAATCAATTTAAGAAATGGGCAAAACTTGAAAAGGCATTTTTCTAGAAAATTGCTAACAGATACTTGAGAAAATGCTCAGGATCACTAGCAATTGGGGAATCTAAATCAAAACCATGGTGAAGGCCAGTTCCATGGCTCACTTGGCTAATCCTCTACCTGTGGTGCCAGCACCCTGAGTTCTAGTCCCAGTTGGGGTACCAGATTCTGTCCCGGTTGCTCCTCTTCCAGTCCAGCTCTCTGCTGTGGCCTTGGAAGGCAGTGGAGGATGGCCCAAGTGCTTGGGCCCTGCACCCACGTGGGAGACCAGAAGGAGGCACCTTGCTCCTGGCTTTGGATCAGTACAGCGCACTGGCCGTAGCAGCCATTTGGGGGGTGAACCAACGGAAGGAAGACCTTTCTCTCTGTCTCTCTCTCACTGTCTAACTCTGCCTGTCAAAAAATATGGTGAAGTTTCATCTCACTCTAGTTACAATAGCTCCTATACAGAAATCAACAAACAACAAATATTGGTGAGGATGTGGGGAAAAAGGTACCCTGGTCCACTGTTGGTGGGAATATAAACTAGTGCAGTCACTGTGGAAGACTGTAAGGAGCTTCCTCAGAAATCCAAATATAGACCTACCAGATGATCCAGCCATCCCACTCTCGGGAATTTACCCAAACCAAAAGAAATCAGAATATGAAGAATTTATCTGTATCCCCATGTTTATTGTAGCACAATTCACAATAGCTAAGATATTGAATCATCTCAGATGTCCATCAACTTTTGACTGGATAAAGAAATTATGGAATATATACACTATCTATTACTACTCAGCTATGAAAAAATGAAATCTTTAACAATATGGACACAACTGGAAACCATTATACTTAGTGAAATAAGCCAGTCCCAAAAAGACAGATATAATATGTGTTCCTTGATCCAAGGTAACTAATACAGTACCTGAAATGTAATGTATTTGAGTGAAACTAATAGAGTACTTGAAATGTAATGTATTGGAGTGAAATAGATAATTTGAGATTTGATAATTATTTACAGCCCGTGTATCTTCACTTGAGGAACAGAATTTTTGTTTTTCATATATTTGTTGAACTATTTTACTTAGTGTAGGGTTAACTATATGATCATTAAGTAAACTGAAAATAGATAATTGTAAAAATTAAGAGTGGAATGTGAGAGGGTGGAAGAGGAATGGTTAGAGAGGGGGAGGGAGGGAGGATTTGGGGGGATCGTCACTATGTTCCTAGATCTGTATATATGAAATACATGAAACTTGTGTAACTTAAATAAAATGTTAATCTTTAGACCTTAATAAAAGAGATGGCTAACATTTTTCTGCAATAGCATAGCCAAAATAAGAACTTAAATAATAATCTCATAGCTAGATTCACTTCGCCATCAGCGAAGTATACAGTAAGTAGAAAAAACCTCCCTTTCAGACCAAAGGGAAAGAAAGTTTTAAAGTGAGAATATAATTTTCCTCATGGGCATTGTCTACCTTAGAAAAACTACTACAGAACATGCCTGTGACTATAGACTTGTAGTTCAGGCCACCAAAGATTAGAGATGGGACACGGGCACTCCCTTGACTTGCATCCTCTGGTCTGCTTTAACACAAACCAGGAGGAAAAGAAAGCTCGGCATCAGAAGCAATGGGTGGCAGGCCTATTAATGGCTGGTCTGTACAGTGATCTGCCCTCAAGGAGACCCAACAGGCCAGTCCACTGCAGTGGCTTTCAATGTGGTAAGCCTGGGCTTCAGCAGAAGTCAGCTTGTGAAGAGCCCTGGCAGCTCTGCCAAGAGTTGGATCATTGGAAATGGACCTGCCCTGGAGTCGAAGGATGCCCAGAGCCACAGATCTTATTGGCTCTAAGCTGAAAAGCCCTTCACTCAGCCCAACTTCCAAAGTGACCACTGCAGCTGAGGGGATGGTCAAGTAGGGTCAGCAACATTGCACGCAGAACTGTAAATTTCTTTTTAGAGATGCCCCCTGCCTTTACCTGGCCAGCTCTCCTCCCAGGCCAGCCAAGTAATGAAAGTCAACAGAGTGCCTTCCCCTAGGAGGTTCACACCTCGCTTAGGATGTACCCCATGTGAAGAGATAGATAGGTCTGGGCCTCTGAATTTACAAGGCCTAAAGCCCAACAGATTATTATCAAGCCCCTTCTATCAGGTTCTATTTGCCTCTCAATCAGAAAAATTACTTGTAGCTTAGACAGCACCTTTCTTAGCTCCTCTAATAATGACTCTGTCCTTTGTTCTAGACCCTGTCTAGTGCACTTGGGCCTCATTCCTTTGTAATCATAACCTCTACTCTACCACTAATGGCTCTACTCCCAACCTGTGTGTACTGATGGTCCTCTTCCCCACTTAATGCTGTATAATTGTTCAAACCTGGTAAATGCCACTCTTAGGATCATTGGTTACTATCCTCACCCTGTGTTTTATGACCTTGTCTAAATATGATCGGAGTCGGCAAACTTGGAAGGCTTCCATAGCCTTGGCAACTCATGACGACAGCCTAGGGTGGTTACTGGCACCATAAACTAGAGTGTCAATTTGTTGGATCAACAACAGGAGCCACTGTGCACTTGCTCCTCATGTGGGATCTCTGTCCTTAATGTGCTGTACATTGTGATTTAATGCTATAACTAGTACTCAAACAGTATGTTTCACTTTGTGTTTCTATGTGGGTGCAAACTGTTGAAATCTTTATACTAAATTGATCTTCTGTATATAAAGAGAATTAAAAATGAATCTTGATGCAAATGGAAGGGGAGAGGGAGTGGGAGAGGGGAGGGTTGCGGGTGGGAGGGAAGTTATGGGAGGGGGAAGCCATTGTAATCCATAAGCTGTACACTGGAAATTTATATTCATTAAATAAAAGTTAAAAAAAAAAGAAAGAAAAAACAGAAAAACACCCCAAATGTCCCCAGGGGAAAAAAAGGAATTGGATCAGCATCCATACATGATGCTAGTGTTGCAGGTGGTGGCTTAACACACTGTACCGCAACACTAGCCCTGAAATACTATTTCTTAAATAAAGTTTTATTGCAACTCACCCATATTTTTGTATAGATATATATAATATATAAATATATATTTATAAATATACATTTATATTTATATATTTATAATTTATAATATATTTATATATTATATATTCACATATATTTATATTATATTATATATAATATCTTAATATTTATTAATTTGTTTAATTAATTATAATACACATTTATATTATATATTTTATATATTAATATATTTATAATTACAAATATAATTTATAATGCAATGTATTTATATATTTATATATATAAATATATATTATATATATATATTTAACTTTTATTTAATGAATATAAATTTCCAAGGTACAGGTTATGGATTACAATGGCTTCCCCCCCATAACTTCACTTGCACCTGCACCCCTCCCATCTCCTGCTCCCTCTCCCCTTCCATTCACATCAAGATTCATTTTCAATTCTCTTTATATACAGAAGATCATATTAAATAAATATTTCAACAGTTTGCACCCACACAAACACAAAGTGTAAAGTACTGTTTGAGTACTAGTTATACCATTAATTCACATAGTACAACACATTAAGAACAGAGATCCTACATGGAGAGTAAGTGCACAATGACTCCTGTTGTTGAATTAACAAATTGACATTCTTGTTTATGGCATCAGTAATCACCCTAGGCTCTTGTCATGAGTTGCCAAGGCTATGGAAGCCTTTTGAGTTCGTTTACTCTGATCTTGTTTAGACAAGATCATAGTCAAAGTGGAAGTTCTCTCCTCCCTTCAGAGAAAGGTACCTCCTTCTTTGATGAACTGTTCTTTCCACTGGGATCACACTCGCAGAGATCTTTCATATAGTTTTTTTTTTTTTTTTCCCCCAGAGTGTCTTGGCTTTCCATGCCTAAAATACTCTCATGGGCTCTTGAGCCAGATCCGAGTGCCTTAATGGCTGATTCTGAGCCAGAGTGCTGTTTAGGACATCTGCCATTCTATATTGCTTTTACACCACAGTATAGAGTTAACAAGTTACAACAAAGAGTATATGACCCTTAATGCCTAAAATATTTACTATTTGAGCCTTAAAATAATAAATAAGAGATAATTTAGACAGGCTTAAAGCTTTAGACAAGTAGATACAATGGGATGCTATTGCAATGATCCAGGGAAGAATTGATGAAAGCCAGATTAAGGCTGCCTTCTTTTTTTAAAGTTCATTTAAGTTGTAAAAGTTTCATATATTTCATATATATAGATCTAGGAACATAGTGGGATCTCCGCCTCTGCCCTTCCTCTATTTCCCTCTCAAATTCCTATTCTTAATTTTTTACAGTTCTCTATTTTCAGTATACTTAATGATTGTGTAGTTAACCGTGCTCTAAGTAAAGGAATTCAACAAATAGTATGAAGAGAAAGAAAACAAGACAAAACATGGTTCCTCAATGGAAGAAACAAGGGCTATAAACAGCCATCTATTCTCAAAATGCCTATTTCACCATATTCATTACATTTCAGGTATTCTATTAATTTAAAAAAAGAAATTCCAGTGTTTTGCAACAATATGGTCACAAGAGGAAACCATTATATTTAGTGAAATAAGCCAGTCCCAAAAAGACAGAACATTGTGCTGAGTGAAATAAGCCAATCCCAAAGGGACAAATATCATATGACCTGCCTGATCGGTGACAACTAACCTAGCACCTAAAAGGAAAACTGTTGAGGTGAAATGGACACTATGAAAACCAGTGACTTGATCAGCCCTTGTCCTGACTGTTGATGTACAATTTAATACTTTATCCCTTTTAGTATTTTTTTGTTCTAGTTAATATTATTGGTTGAACTCTGTAATTAACACACAAGTATTCTTAGGTATTTAAATTTAACTGAAAAGTGATCCCTGTTAAATATAACAGTGAGAATAAGAGAGGGAGGAGATGTACAATTTGGGACATGCTCAATCGGACTTGCCCCAAAAGGTGGAGTTAGAAATGTGCCAGGGGGCCGGCGCGGTGGCTTAACAGGATAATCCTCCGCTTTGCGGCGCCAGCACACTGGGTTCTAGTCCCGGTAGGGGCGCCAGATTCTATCCCGGTTGCCCCTCTTCCAGGCCAGCTCTCTGCTATGGCCCAGGAAGGCAGTGGAGGATGGCCCAAGTCCTTGGGCCCTGCACCCACATGGGAGACCAGGAGAAGCACCTGGCTCCTGGCTTTGGATCAGCGCGATGCACCGGCTGCAGCGGACATTGGAGGGTGAACCAACGGCAAAAAGAAAGACCTTTCTCTCTGTCTCTCTGTCTCTCTCACTATCCACTCTGCCTGTCAAGAAAAAAAAAATGTGCCAGGGGATTCCAATACAATCCCATCAAGGTAGCATGTACCAATGCCATCTCACAAGTCCAAGTAATCAATTTCAGTTCACAATTGATCACACTGATAGGTCTAAGAGTCAAAGGGATCACACAAACAAGACTAGTGTCTGCTAATACTAACTGATAGAATAGAAAAGGGAGAGAATGATCCAGCATGGGAAGCGAGATACACAGCAGACTCGTAGAATGGCAGATGTCCTAAACAGCACTCTGGCCTCAGAATCAGCCCTTAAGGCATTTGGATCTGGCTGAAGAGCCCATGAGAGTATTTTAGGCATGGAAAGCCAAGACACTCTAGAAAAAAAAAAAAAAAGAAGACCTAAATGGAAGATCTCTGCGAGTGAGATCCCAGTGGAAAGAACGGGGCCATCAAAGAGGAGGTACCTTTCTCTGAAGGGAGGAGAGAACTTCCACTTTGACTATGAACTTGTCAGAGTAAGATCAAAGTCGGCGAACTCAAAAGGCTTCCATATCCTTGGCAACTCATGACTAGAGCCTAGGGAGATTACTGACGCCATCAACAAGAGTGTCAAATTGTTAAATCAACAACAGGAGTCACTGTGCACTTACTCCTCATGTAGGATCTCTGTTCTTAATGTGTTGTCCAATATGAAGTAATGCTATAATTAGTACTGAAACAGTATTTTACACTTTATGTTCTGTGTGGGTGCAAACTGATGAAATAGTATATATTATATATACTATAATAGTATATATAATATACTAAATCAATCTTCTGTATGTAAAGATAATTGAAAATGAATCTTGATGTGAATGGAATGTGAGAGGGAGCAGGAGATGGGAGGGGTGCAAGTGGGAGGGAAGTTATGGGGGGAAAGACACTGTAATCCATAAACTGTACTTTGGAAATTTATATTTACTAAATGAAAGTTTAAAAAAAGACAGATATCATGTATTTTCCCTGTTCTGGTGTAACTAATAGGTTTCATTCTTTTTTAAAAAAAGATTTTATTTATTCATTTGAGAATGCTACAGACAGTGAGAGGGAGAGACAGAGAAACAGGTCTTCCGTCCATTAGTTCATTCCCCAGGTGTCTACAATGGCAGGAGCTGCAGTGATCCAAATCTAGGAACCAGGAGCTTCTTCCTGGTCTCCCAAATGGGTGCAGGGGCCCAAAGACTTGGGCCATCCTCCACTGGTTTGCCAGGCCACAGCAGAGAGCTGGATTGGAAGAGGAGCAGCTGGGACTAGAACAGGGGCCCATATGGGATGCTGGCACCGCAGGCGGAGGATTAACCTGCTGCGCCAAGGCGTCAGCCCCTAGGGTTCATTCTTTTAAAATTATTTTCTTTTTCAAAGACGAATTAGAAATTTCGAATTTAAAAAATATTTTTTTATTTTTTATTTTTAACTTTTATTTAGTAAATATAAATTTCCAAAGTACAGTTTATGGATTACAATGGCTTTTGCCCCCCATAACATCCCGTTCACATCAAGATTCATTTTCAATTCTCTTTATATACAGACGATCGATTTAGTATGTATTAAGTAAAGATTCCAACAGTTTGTACTCACACAGAAACACAAAGTGTAAAATACTGTTTCAGTACTAGTTATAGAATTAATTTACATTGAACAACACATTAAGAACAGAGTATTTATTTTCAACCTGGCATATAAAATTGTGTGCAACATGTCTAACATGACTTCATCATCATTTTTGAGCATCATAAACCATTATTGCTTTTTTTCTTTCTTTTGTATTTTTTTCATTTGCGGTTTCAGATTTAAAGATCCCATAAATAATTTAATTGAATATCTAACAACATGAAATTTTCTCATTTGGCAGTAACCATCTGAAGGTTCTGGGCAGAGCGGCCTTGGTGACAAAGTCTATATTAAGCTACCTTCAGTGGTAATGTGCATGATGCATATTCTGTAGTACTGCAATTCACTGGGAATGTGCTGTTATTTCCTACAGAGGATGAAACATTTTCAGGACACATCATTTTTATTTTAATGAAGGTTACAATAGAATTTCCATCATTTTAGTCCTTAAGCCCATCTTTTTAAGTGAATATCAATTGCTTCATTTCTCTTAGATAGCATATACAATATGACCAAAGTGACTCGTTACTGTCCAGTACTAGAAATAGTAAAGATGTTTGAATTGTTTTAAATTTTCTTTGGAATTGATTTCTGTTGCAAAAAGACTGTGCTGTATAAGTAGCAGATTTGTGTCATGGACAAAAATGAGTAGTTGGGCAGAGGTTTTCGTATAGCTATTGGGAGGGGAACAAACAAGGCCTAATGTGTTACCTCAGTCTTTTAGACTACTTTCCTTTATCACAACTTCAGAAGATCATGGGCTAGTTATTGTATATGAGTTAGTGTGAAATTGTAAGGTACATTCAAGCAGACACAAATAAGGTCTTTTAGAGGTTGAAAAATGTATAATACAAGCATCAAAGATGGTTTTACTTAATCAGTATCTTTGGTGCTTGTATGTTTAGGGATAATTCTAAATGGAAAATTGTAGCAACCATTATCTAAAAGAAGTTACACAATTATTGCCTAAGTGTTCTGAGGGATGATGTACTAGGCTACCACACCAAACAAGCAAGCTAATCTTGCAATGCTGGTATATGAAGATAGAAATATACAATGGGTGGTGGAGCAGGAAAACAATGAGCATCAATTATGGACTTGGGGAAGAGCTATGGGAATTCTATATTCTCTAGTAATTCTGTTAGGTAAGTCTTTTAATGATACTGCAGCTGGTCACTGTTGTGAAAGTTTTATGATACATTAGATTTAATGAGGATATTAACAGATCTGAAGATTGTAAAGTATGGACTATATAAGAAACCTTTGTTGTCCTGACTCACACAGCTATGACTCAGTTTTTACCTTAGGCATTGTTGTCACAATAAACTTAATGCTGTTATAACTTGATAGAACCTTGTCTTAGCCACACTGTACCACTTACCTCTTTCTTTCTATCCTGGAACTCTTCTCTGCATGAGATACATTTGCTAATGCCACATCAGGATACAGTATATCCAAAGGAAATAAAATTAGCATATTAAGGAGATACTTACATGCTCACAATTATTGCAACCCTATTCCCAATAGTAAAGGTATGGAATCCACTTAGATGTCTTTTAACGACTGAATAAAGAAAATGTGGTACACAAATGCACATTGGAATGTTATTCAGCCATAAAGAGCATCACAATTCTGTCATTTTAGCAAAATATATGAAACTGTAGGAGATTATGTTTAGTGAAATAAGCCAGGCACAGAAAGGCAAATATGGCATGTTCTTTCTCAGCTGTGGAAGCTAAAAAAAATTAATCTGAATATAGAATAGTGAGTACTAGAGGTTCAGAAGAGCAGACATGAGAAAGATAAAGGAAAGTTGGGTAATAGGTACCTAAACACAGTTAGATATAAGTAATGTATTCTAGTCTTCCACAGCACACTGGCGTGACAATCTATTATGCATTTTATGAAGAACCAGAGGGAAGTGCTACCCATGGTTTAATTCTTGACTAGTATGTAATAGAGGCTGAGGGATAATTTCTCCCCAAATTCTGCCTCTCAGGAAAAGAGTTCTGAGGTGTATTAAACATAGCTCCTGAAATGGTTCCATTGGAATGTAGCTTTACTAAACTACAGTAAATAGGGTAGTAACATATGCTTGAAATGCTACTTACTTATTTCATGTTTCACTCCTGCCAGTTCTATATTCCTGTTAATTGGCTGCTTTCCACTGGAAACAATTATTTGGGGCTGTTTTCTTACAGACTGGGACATGGGATAACAGAAGTCAGCAGCTAATGTATACAAATTCAAAAGGATGAGATATTATATTAATAAATTATTAAGATCTACTAAATCATGAGCTTAAAGAGCCAAGATGGATTTGTCTCTGCAGAAGATAAAAATAGGACTGGGATAGGGCTGGACCTAATCCTATGTTTTAACTCTAAACATAGCATACTGATGCATCTGGTCCAAAATTAAACCTGGAAGATATATTAACTCAATATCCAGAAAAGTAATGTGTGTGTATGTAAAATTTCCTTTATCTGTTTCCTGCTCACATTGATGTGATTTTTTTACCTGATTAGTGCATAATGTTCATAATATAGTAGCTACTCAATATATATTTGCTGATTTGAGTAACTTTAAGACATGATTTTATATAAGGTGCTAAGATGAAATTCCAATTTTTTTTTAAATTTTAAACGTCTAAGATTAATTGTGTATTAATTACAGTGTTCAACCATGGTATTAAGTAGAACAAAAAGAACAACAATGACAAAAATTACTAAAAGCAATAAAAGCTTTTCCTCAATAGTCAAGACAAGGGCTGATCATGTCATTGTTTCTCATAGTGTCAGCTTCACTTCAATGGGTTACCTTTTAGGTGCTCAGTTAGTTGTCATCGATCAGGGAGAACATATTATATTTGTCACTTTTGGACTGGCTTATTTCACTCAGCATGATATTTTCAAGATTCCTCCATTTTGTTGCAAATGACCGAATTTCATTGTTTTTACTGCAGTATAGTATTCCATAGAGTACATATCGCATAATTCATTTATCCAGTCATCCGTTGATGGGCATTTAGGTTGATTCCATGTCTTAGCTATTGTGAATTGAGCTGCAACAGACAATGAGGTGCAAACAGATCTTTTTTTCCCATTTAATTCCATTTAGGTAAATTCCAAGGAGTGGGATGACTGGGTCCTGTGATAGGGCTATATTCAGGTTTCTGAGGAATCTCCAGACTGACTTCCATAGTGGCTTAAACAGTGTGCATTCCCACCAACAGTGGGTTACTGTCCCTTTTTCCCCACATCCTCACCAGCATCTGTTGTTAGTTGATTTCTGTATGTAAGCCATTCTAACCAGAGTGAGGTGAAACCTCATTGTGGATTTGATTTGCATTTCCCTGATGGCTAGGGATCCTGAGCATTTTTTCATGTGTCTGTTGGCCATTTGGATTTCCTCTTTTGAAAAATGTCTGTTAAGGTCCTTGGTCCATCTTTTTATTGGGTTGTTTGTTTTCTTTCTGTGGAGTTTCTTGATCATTTTATAGATTCTAGTTGTTAATCCTTTATCAGTTGTGTAGTTTGCAAATAATATCTCCCATTCTGTTGGCTGCCTCTTCGCTTTCCTGACTGTTTCTTTTGCTGTAAAGAAACTTTTCAATTTGAGGTAATCCCATTTGTTTATTTTATCTTTGATTGCCCGTGCCTCCTGGGTCTTCTCCAGGAATTCTTTGCCTGTTCCAATGTCTTGGAGGGTTTCCCCTATGCTCTCAATTAGTTTCATGGTGTCACGGTGCATCTCTAGTTCTTTGATCCATGTTGAGTGGATTTTTGTATAAGCTGTAAGGTAGGGGTCTTGCTTCATACTTCGACATGTGGACATCCAGTTTTCCCAGCACCATTTCTTGAAGAGGCTGTCCTTGTTCCAGGGGTTGGTTTTAGGTCCTTTGTCAAATATGAGTTGGTTATAGATATTTGGATTGATCTCCAGTGTTTCTATTCTGATCCATTGGTCTATCCATCTGTTTTTGTACCAGTACCAGGCTGTTTTGATTATAACTGCGCTGTAGTATGTCTTGAAGTCTGGAATTGCAATGCCTCTGGCTTTGTTTTATTGTAAAGGATTGCTTTAGCTATTTGCAGTCTCCTGTTTCTGCATATGAATTTCAGCATCATTTTTTTCTAGGTCTTTGAAGAATGACTTTGGTATTTTGATTGTTATTGCATTGAACTTGTAAATTCCTTTTGGGAGAATGGACATTTTGATGATATTGATTCTTCCAATCCATGAGCATGGAAGTTTTTCTCATTTTTTTTGTGTGTCTTCTTCTATTTCTTTCTTTAATGTTTTGTAATTTTCATCATAGAGGTCTTTGACATCCTTGGTTAAATTTATTCCAAGGTACTTTGTTTTTTTGTGGCTATTGTGAATGGGATTGATCTTAGAAATTCTTCCTCGGTTTTCCATGCCTAAAATATTCTCATAGGCTCTTCAGCCAGATCCAAATGCCTTAAGGGGTGATTCTGAAGCCATTCTATGAGTCTGCTGTGTCTCCCACTTCCCATGTTGGATCCTTCTCTCCCTTTTTTGGTTTTATCAGTTAGTATTAGCAGACATTAGTCTTGTTTGTGTGATCCCTTTGACTCTTAGACCTATCATTGTGATCAATTGTGAACTGAAATTGATCACCTGAACTAGTGAGATGGCATTGGTACATGCCACCTTGATGGGATTGAAACATTTTCTTAAAGGTTTAATTATTTATTTGAAAGGCAAAGAGACAGAGAGAGAAATCTTCCATCTGCTGGTTTGTTCCCTAAATGCCCACAACAGCCAGGGAAGAGGAGGAAGAAGAGGAGGAAGAAGAGGAGGAGGAGGAAGAAGAAGAAGAAGAAGAGGAGGAGGAGGAGGAGGAGGCAGAAGAAGAAGAAGAAGAGGAGGAGGAGGAGGCAGAAGAAGAAGAAGAGGAGGAGGAGGAGGAGGAGGAGTAAGACGAAGAAGAAGAAGAAGAAGAAGATGAAGATGAAGAAGACGAAAAAGACGAAGATGAAGACGAAGACGACGACGACGACGAAGAAGAAGAAGAAGAAGAAGACCTAAATGAAGGATCTCAGTGAGTGTGATCCCAGTGGAAAGAATGGGGCCATCAAGGTAGGAGGTACCTTTCTCTGAAGGGAGGAGAGAACTTCCACTTTGACTATGACCCTGTCGGAATAAGATCAAAGTCGGCGAACCCTAAAGGCTTCCATAGCCTTGGCAACTCATGACTAGAGCCTAGGGAGATTACTGACACCATAAACAAGAGTGTTAAATTGTTAAATCAACATCAGGAGTCACTGTGTACTTACGTCCCATGTGGGATCTGTCCTTAATGTGTTGTCCAATGTGAAGTAATGATATAGCTAGTACTGAAACAGTATTTTTACACTTTGTGTTTCTATGTGGGTGCAAACTGATGAAATCTTTACTTAGTATATACTGAATCGATCTTATGTATATAAAGATAATTGAAAATAAAATTAAAAAAACCTTGGTGTTAAATTGGAAATTACATAGAAAAGTAATCAATCTTTTTTTTAAAAAATATCATGCAGGATCTCTGTCATTAATGTGCTGTACACTGTTATTTAATGCTATAACTAGTACTCCAACAGTATTTTTTCACTTTGTGTTGCTATGTGAGGGCAAACTGTTGAAATCTTTATATATACTAAACTGATTTTCTGTATATAAAGAGAATTGAAAATGAATCTTGATGTGAATGGAAGGGGAGAGGGAGTGGGAAAGGGGAGGGATGTGGGGGGAGGGAAGTTATGGGGGGGAAGCCATTGTAATCCATAAGCTGTACTTTGGAAATTTATATTCATTAAATAAAAAATAAATAAATAAAAAATAAATAAATAAATAAATAAATAAATAAAAAGAAATTCTTCCTCGGCCATGGCATTGTCTGTGTATACAAAGGCTGTTGATTTCTGAGCATTGACTTTGTATCCTGCTACTTTACCAAACTCTTTTATGAGTTCCAATAGACTCTTATAGGAATTTATTGGATCTCCTATATATAGGATCATGTCATCTGCAAACAGATAGTTTCACTTCCTCCTTTCCCATTTGTATCCCTTTAATTTCTTTTTCTTGCCTTATGGCGCTGGCCAACACTTCTAGGACTATATTGAATAGCAGTGGTGAGAATGGGCATCCCTGTCTGGTGCCAGTTTTCAATGAAAATGCCTCCAACTTTTCCCCATTCAGTATGATGCTGGCCGTGAGTTTATCAACCCCAGTTTGCTTAGAGTTTTCATCATGAAAGGGTGTTGTATTTTGTCAAATGATTTCTCTATATCTATTGAGATAATCATATGATTTTTGTTTCTCAATTTGTTAATGTGATATATCACATTGTTTGACTTTCGAATATTGAACCATCCCTGCATACCAGGGATAAACCCCACTTGGTCCGGTTGAATGATCTTTCTGATGTACAGTTGGATTCGGTTTGCCAGAATTTTGTTGAGTATTTTTGCATCTATGTTCATCAGGGAGATAGGTCTGTAGTTTTCTTTCTCTGTTGTGTCTTTTCCAGGCTTAGGGAAATTCCAAATTTTAGGAGGAACGATTTATTTAAAATTTTAGCATCGCCAAACGTATACCTAATGAAAGCAATAATACTAAAATTATTTTCCTCATTATATATTTCATGTTCACCTCATGTTGCCTTATTTTCTAAATTTTGAGGAATCTTGCCATTTATTGAGAAACCACAATAATTCCAACTGTTAAATCCTCATCCTCTGTGTTCTAGGCCCTTAATGATCTCAACTTCTCCTCCTCTGCGTTCTAGGCCCTTAATGATCTCTACTTCTCTGAGTTCCTATTGAATTTTCAAACATTCTCACATTCAGCAGTTAATTATACAGTATCTTATTGGTGAATTGGTAAATTGTATAATATGCTTTAATTAGTGATTTGGTATATATTTTTCCCCAACTGTAATGGGAAAATTTTTAACCCAGTACTAGTGAATATGCTCTAGGAAGGTGAAGGATGATGACTTGTCCCTTTTATTTTTCATAATAGAATATCATAAAAGATAGCCAAAAAGCACTTGATACATTTACAAAAAAGGACAAAATATATTAGAGAATAAAATATATGGTTACTTCAAAATAAGTTCTTTTTTTAATATCACCCCCTAATTTCAAAGTAAACTGTTGACCTCACATTAAATTCAATACTTTCATGTTCCTAACACCAAGCAATTGACCACATGTACAGCTAATTGATACAGGCATGTTGTAGCAATGTAGCTACAGAAAAGTCAGATAAAAAGAGGGTATCCAGGCCGGCGCCATGGCTCAACAGGCTAATCCTCCGCCTTGCGGCGCCCGCACACTGTGTTCTAGTCCCGGTCGGGGCACTGATCCTGTCCCGGTTGCCCCTCTTCCAGGCCAGCTCTCTGCTGTGGCCAGGGAGTGCAGTGGAGGATGGCCCAAGTGCTTGGGCTCTGCACCCCATGGGAGACCAGGAAAAGCACCTGGCTCCTGCCATCGGAACAGCGCGGTGCGCCGGCCACAGCGCGCTACCGCAGCGGCCATTGGAGGGTGAACCAACGGCAAAAGGAAGACCTTTCTCTCTGTGTCTCTCTCACTGTCCACTCTGCCTGTCAAAAATAAAAAAAAATAAAAATAAAAAAAGAGGGTATCCATAATAAAGTACTAGGACTTCAGAGAAATACAGAACAAAAAATTCCGTATAAATAGAGTAAATTTATACAATCTTACTGCCTCCTCGGTCATTCTCCCCCTCTGAAGAATAAATTAGATAGCTATTAGTTCTGGGAATATTTTCTTTTTTTTTTTTTTTTTGACAGTCAGAGTGGACAGTGAGAGAGAGAGACAGAGAGAAAGGTCTTCCTTTGCCGTTGGTTCACCCTCCAATGGCCAACGCGGCCAGTGTGCTGTGGCCGGCGCACTGTGCTGATCCGAAGGCAGGAGCCAGGTGCTTCTCCTGGTCTCCCATGGGGTGCAGGGCCCAAGCACTTGGGCCATCCTCCACTGCACTCCCAGGTCATGGCAGAGAGCTGACCTGGAAGAGGGGCAACCGGGACAGAATCCAGCACCCCAACTGGGACTAGAACCCGGTGTGCCGGCTCCGCAAGGCCGAGGATTAGCCTGTTGAGCCACGGCGCTGGCCAGTTCTGGGAATATTTTCAAGACAATCTATCTATCCATCCGTGTGTGTGTATGTGTGTGTGTGTGTGTGTGTTTGAGAGGCAGACTTAGAGACACAGAGAGGGAGAGACAGGGAAAGAGATCTTCCATCTGCTGGTTTGCTCCCCAAAGGGCTGCCATGGTCAGAGCTGGGCTGATCCAAAGCCAGGAGCCAGAAGCTTCTTCTAGGTCTCCCTCATGAGTGCAGGGACCCAGGCTCTTGGGTCATCTTCCACTGCTTTCCCAGGCCATTATCAGATAACTGGATGGGAAGTAGAGCATCTGGGACTTGAACCAGCATCCATATATGATGCTGGCAAGACAGGCTGGGGCTTAACCTACTTCAATACAGAATTGGCACCCACAATCATATATTTTAAAATAAAACACAAAAATAGTATTCTGAACACTCTGTGTACAATTATTAGTGCAATAACTGTTATGGGGTATTCTTTGTAGGGACAATATGCCAGAGAATAAAAGAGGTCAATGAGGTCACTCCATTGATTCCTAATATATTCCTCTTGCATATGTTATATATCAGGAACTAAATCATTATCATAATCATGTTCAACAATCTTTATCAATAAAGATTATGGCTTTTATTCCTGATGAGGCCAAAATGTCTAGAAACCATGGTTTTACTACACATGGTTTCATGGGTAGTGAAAACATTCTTGAATTCTCTTCTTGAAAATGTTTCCCAGAGTTCATGAATATAGAAAAATAAGATGTTTAGCAACATTATTGAATTTTTTATGAGAAAAGTCAGCTCTACTTCAAATCTTTATTTCCTTGTATTTTAACTACTGGGGAAACAGAACCATCTATCCCCTATTCGTTCAGTACAAATACTGGGTCTGGGATACATTCCTCCAACCTCATGGGAAATACTCCCTTTAATAGGCTACTTTTTGTCCAGTTAGGCTAGCTGCTTCCATTTGATGAGTCAAATGATAATTACAGCAGATTCCGTAGTCAGACATCTCTTCCTATTTTTTACTCTAATATGGATCCTTTGGTCTAAGGTAATATTATATGGAATTCCACATTGGTAAATCATTAATTCTATAAGCTTTTGGTTATTGGTTCTCACAAAGCCACTGAGACAGTGAATGAAGTAAACTCACATAAGGAATGAATGTACATTCAGTAAAGAACTAGTGCTCTTTTCTACTTGAATAATGGTGTCATAGACTTGTCATCAATTGGTAAGCTGGTCTCCTTATTAGATATCACAGTAAAGGCTTAGTATTTTCATTAAATCTGGGCTCATTGAGTTGTCTGTAGTTATATAACCCCTGGTAAGAAGGATATGTAACAGCATGATTCTTTATTCATGTGCCAATTTGAGGAAACTTTGGGATGGCTGAGGGTAGGACTTGACTGGCACAAGAAGAATCACTCTGTGTCCCTGGTTGTTAATGTGACTACTTTCTACCTAATGTTCTTAATAACATTAAATATTAAAAATAAAAATCCCCACACTTTGCCTATTTTGAAATGATTATCTTCTCACCACTTTATATAAGCTTCCTTCTCTCAGATCTTCCCATCGTGTTTCCTCCAAGCCATATCCCACAAGTCTTTGCATACCTTTCTTCAGGCCATTATGTCAACATACAAAGTGAACAGTCAAGTGGAGTAATGGCAGCTCTATCTACTGGAAGAGATGTCTTTTCACCATTGTCTTTCAGAGCCACCCCTGAGTGTGACCATAGAATGGTAATAGTCTTTTCAGCTATTTTCAACTTAGCAAACATTTCTATGTGTTAGTTGGTACAAGGAAAGTCTTCGAGAATTTGCCATGACACTACATTTGAACTCTTTTATACTAAGAACCCATATGCTTCAATTAAATTCAAGGAGATGTACTCTCCTAGTTGTTTTTTAATGTTTTAATTCATTTATTTGAGAGGGAGGGAGAGAGAAAGAGAGAGAGAGAGAGAGAGAGAGAGAGAGAGAGAGACTCCCTGTCTACTGTTTTACTCTCCAGATGTCTTCAATAGCTAAGTCTGGGCCAGGTCAAAGCTGGAGCTAGAAACTCAACTCAATCTTCCATGTGAATGGCAGTGACTCAACTACTTGAACAGTCATTATTGCCTCCCAAAGTCTATGTTAGTATATATTTCGTGAGTATTTCTGTTCAACATTTGATTTTAGTTTTACTTAGGTACTCTCAATAATCTCTATTTCCTCCAAATAATTTTAAATGGACTATAAGGATATTCTAATATTTTCTTTTTACCTATACCTTTATGAAATCATTTTATCTTGCTCCAACATTACAACTTACTGTTTGGTGTAGTGATTTTTACTTTTGTACATACTGTGTCTCTATTTTGATATAAAACTATATGTATAATTTACAGTGTTCTCTTCAAATTTAACATAATCCATTCTCTATTTTAACATTTGAGTGACTCATGCTAATGTTGATATAAAATATAGGCAAATTCAGACTGTTTCCTTCATAAGCAGGTTTGAATTCAAACTCCTAAACCATGTTATGAAATCCCTGTCTAGCTTTTCAACACTTAACAGCTTAACTTCCCTGGATGATGACAAGGACAGGGAGAGCAAGTCAAGCAGAACCTGTAAAAGCACAGTAAATATTATTTTTTCTTAATGTGGGGCCCCTATTATGGGTTCCTCTCCATCTGTAGGTTATTGTGAAAACTTGTATGTGTAACTATATGATTTATTCACTAATAACTGGGTGTTTCTCTTTTTTCCACCCCTTTAAATCTCATTTTCTCTTGGGCCTATTACCTCCTATATCCAATAGATTTCTCTATGCATAAAATATTTTATCCATATAAAGGAATTCTTCTACCTAAGTAACATAAAATTGGTAGCTATAGTGTAGACTTTCACTGAATTCCCCTATTTTCAAAATGATACCCATGTTTTCGTTTATTCTTGATGTCCCTGAGGCCAGAGTTTATCTGATTCAATATCTCTGATATATAAGCTCTGGTCTCCCAGCTGTGCTTGTTAAAAAAATGGTTTTGTAAGACTAACTGTAGGACTAACTGTTGAATATATTCATTTTCAACCATTCCTCCTGTTTTTCAACCTTCACATACATAAACACCTTTGGAGGTATCAAATCTCCCATATTTCTGAAACTTCCCAAGGTTCTACAGTTCTGGTGGACTCATTTCTTGTTGTTATCCCTGCTACCCACATACTCCACTGAAATATTTGCTCTTCAATCCATCCCTCCTCTTTCAGTTTGTGACACCTTCTTTTAAATACTTGTTTATTTATTTATTTGAGAGACAGACAACTGATCCACTGGTTTATTCCCCAAACCTTTGCAGTGGTTGAGGTTAGGTAGACCCAAAGCTGTGGAGCCAGGAATCCCAGTTTTCCCATGTGGTGGCAGGAACCCAACTATATGAACTATCACTGCTACCTCCCAGGGTCTGCATTACTGGTTTCTGGAGGCAGGAGCCATATCTGGGCATCAAACCCATATACTTTAATATAGCACATGGATGTTTTAATTGGTGTCTTAGATGTTAGGCTAAACAGCCACTCCTTCTCTTAATTTTTATTGCTATTTTGATCAGGTTTTAAGAAAGAGTGAAAACAGGCATATTTTTGTATTCTGTTAACATACTTACACAGAAAAGCTCAAACACATTTTACCCACATCTGAAGAAGTTCACTTCAGCAGATAAGATTCATTTTACCCAAGAATTGGACGTGCATATAATTTGGTTCTTCTTCAGTGACTTACTGTGCTAAATAAATATGAAAATGGTTCTACTGTGATATTTATGATCTCATTCATCCTTAGAGTTGATTTAATCAATCTGGCTGTCTATGTTTTTATCTACTTTCTTCATCACAGCAACAAGTGAGTCCATTTCTGTTCTAAACTAACAATTGTCACAGACAAATGAGGGACTTTCCTCATGGAAGTATACATAAATATATTCTTAAGCCTCAGGTGGATGCAAAGTTTCAGTCACAATTTCTTTTTTCATTATTCTATGTAACTTGAATATTGATATGTACTTGAATAAAGTTTTAAGGTATATAATTTGGAAAAATACTAGATGCTTAAATTTGAATATCTTATTTATATCTATTGATTATCTTTACAGAAATATACCCCATGGAATTTTACATAACTTTCAAACAGTTCATGTTACCAGTGAAAAATATAGCAGGCACAAGGAAATAGATCTCATAGGAAAAATAATCAAACTTAGTTGAATATTGTCAACAAGATTGACTATTTTTAGCTAAAGTATTTTGGGATTATCTCTACACTATTTGACATTAGCCTTTATTTTAAACCATATCTCTTCAGTATTCCTCTTCAAGAACTGCACTTCAACAAACTTATCTATGTATTTTCACTATATATTTTAACATCCTGACTCCACGTTTTTCTTCGAATATTTATTTGGATATACACATGCCGTCATGTTTGCCACTTAAAATGTTTTTATTTTCTAAGGTTTAATTGAATTATACCTAATTCCTTGCTTCATTCATCTATCCTCAAGTGATCACAACTTTTCTTGAATTTCCATGTTACCGTTTTTATCTTTTTCACAATTCCTACCTTATACTACTTCTACTTGTATTCATGTATTTTATTTTCTACTAAAACATGCTAAAGCAATATATATTAGATTGTTAAAAAAAATTGGGCTATCATGAGAGTATTTCAGGCATGGAAAGCCAAGACACTGTGGCAAGAAAAAAAAATGACCTAAATGAAAGATCTCTGTGAGTGAGATCCCAGCGGAAAGAACAGGCCATCAAAGAAGGAGGTGCCTTTCTCTGAAGGGAGGAGAGAGCTTCCACTTTGACTATGACCTTGTCTAAATAAGATCGGAGTTGGCGAACTCAAGAGGCTTCCATAGCCTTGGCTTCTCATGACAAGAGCCTCGGGTGATTACTGATGTCTTAAATAAGAGTGTCAATTGTTAAATCAACAACAGGAGTCACTGTGCACTTACTCTCCATGTGGGATCTCTGTCGTTAATGTGTTGTACTATGTGAATTAACAACATAACTAGTACTCAAACAGTACTTTATACTTTGTCTGTGTGGGTTCAAACTGTTGAAATCTTTACTTAGTATATACTAAATTGATCTTCTGTATATAAAGAGAATTAAAAATGAATCTTGATGTGAATGGGATGGAGAGGGAGTGGGAGATGGGATGGTTGCGGGTGGGAGGGAGGTTATGGGGGAAAAAGCCGCTATAATCCAAAAGTTGTACTTTGGAAATTTATATTTATTAAATAAAAGTTAAAAAATGGCTAGAGGAAGTGAACAAAAATAATAACATATGAAGGACTGAATTTCAGAATGTAAATAAGAATAATAGAGTGGGTCAGCCTTGTGGCATAGTAGGCTAAGCCTCTACACGCAACACTGGCATCCCATAAGGGCACTGGTTGGAGTCTCGGCTTCTCCACTCCCATCCAGCTCTCTTCTATGGCCTGGGAAACAGTGGAAGATGGCCCAAGTGCTTGGAACCCTGCACCCATGTGGGAGACCCAGAAGAAGCTCCTGGCCCCAGGCATTGTGGCCATTTGAAGATTGAACCAGCAGATGGAAGATCTCTCTCTCTCTCTCTCTCTCTCTCTCTCTCTCTCTCTCTTTGTCTGTGTGTGTGTGTGTGTGTGTAACTCTGCTTCTCAAATAAATAAATATTTTAAAATAAAAAAAAATTGGGCTATGTGGTCAGATAAGTGTAGGTTTGAATTCTAGCTCTGCTATTCACTATGATTGTGGGTAAATCAGTGATTCATTGTGAGTGCTGAATTCAATATTTGTAAAAGGAAAAGTCAGGTAACTGTCTTCTTCTAAGATTGCTTTAGTGATTAAATTTGATTATATATTCAATGTTTACAATAAATACTAGAGCACTATAAATAATAAATGATTATAGCTATTTTTTCTAGACTCTAAAAAGCTACATTTGAAACCATGCTCATTTTTATATCTCCCTTATCACTTAGCAGAAGTGTACTTAGAATTACCAAACACTTTAATCTATCCCCTAATAAATGTCATTATACTATTATATTTGATCATTTCTATAATATTTAAATGGTATTTCAAACATAACAATAGTCTCTAATATAAATAGTCTCTAATTATAAATGAAGGACCCCATTGGGTTGTTTCCCACAGTATCACAGTATAGTCCCAGGGAATCTTAAAAACATTTATTTCCAGGGTTCAAAGTATTTGTGATCAAGTGAATGGAGCTCAACCAAAATGAGAAAGAAGAATCCATGTACATCCCTTTTAAAAGCATATGCTTTCTATTCTTCAGCCAGAGGTACCAAAATGATTTTCACTGAAAAAGGAGGGACGATATGGAGCATAGCCATACTTTCAGACACTAAATTAGCAGATGGCCAGAGCATGTGCTGTGATTCCCTAGGCTGGCAGTTTGCACTTTCTAACCCTGCCAGAGAACAACCATGCAATGATTAATATTCAACTATCAAAGGTATTTCCCAGTTTGTGTTTATGAAGCTCAGCAGCTGCCAAGTCTCCTATTTTAATTCTTCTGACTCATTTCCATCTTTCCTGATAGCTGACCGCACCTGAACATTTAAGCCTACTTGGCACAAAATAAGTGTTACCAACTTGACAAACTTTTATTCTGGCCTTATTGCTGGGGCCCTTAGGCTGTGAACACTCCTTAAAGCATGGATTTGTTTTTTGTAGATGTAGACACTTGACTTGTTTACAAAAAGAAATCTATGTAAGCTTGCCAAGGAGCACATGAGGCTGTCTCTGAATGTATGAGCAGTGTCATCATTGTCCTTGAGGGAGAACACCTGCTGTGGTGCCATCACCAATTAGCTCCTTTCATTATCCCTCTCTCCCTTTCTAGGAGCCACACTCTTCAATTCCTTTTGTTTTGAAGTTTCACAGGATTGCTTTCTTTGTGGAATTACGTGATTCAGAACACTATACGATCCTTCTAAAATGTCTACAGTTCCTAAATTATAGAGAATACACATTTGAGGGCTTTCTATGGTATACTCTGCAACAAAAAGCATATGTCATGTGTTTCTCCCTAGCTTTATTGAGTTTTAATAGACAAAGTGGTATTGTATATATTTAAAATGTATAACTTGATGTTTTGATATATGTGTATATGAGGATACATTAAAAAGTTTGTGGAAAATGTAATTGAAACAAGTTATGCTGAAGCAAAATATTTTAAAAATCATTCATATATTTTTCAAAGTATATGTTTTGCATGAGCTTTTTGAAGAACTCTAATATTGTGAAATGACCTACAAAATTACATGAAATAAAATATATTAATATATTATATATTATTTATTATATAATTTATATATTTATATATTTCTCATATTATGTATAATATATTATATAATAAAATATAGAAAATGTATATTTTATTATATATAATATATAATTATATATTATACTAAATATTAATATATATTTCTATATTATATAATATCTATTATATATAATATATTAATATATTATATTATATAGCATATATTTTAATATGTTATATAATATAATATATTAATATATTATAAATAATGAAATATATTATTATATATTATATAACGTATTGTATATTATATATAATATACACAATTATAATATATAATGTGTATTAATATATATTAATTCATATAATTACCATTTTCCTTTTTGTGATAAGAACACATAAATTCTACACTATTAGTAAATTTCAATCATACAATGCAATAATGTTAGCTATAGTTATCTTGATGTACATTATAATACTATAACTAATTCATCTTTCATAAGTGAAGTTTTGTGCCCTTTGACTAACATTTCACTATTTTGGATTCCTTCCACACTTAAGTAAGATCATACAGTAACTGTTTTTCCTGTGTATGACTTATTTCACTTAGCATCATATTCTCTGGGTTCACCCATATTCATAATATTACCAAGATAAAGAAACAAGAGCCTCAGGTGTTTACTGATGTCACAAATAATAGTGTCAGTTGGTAAATCAACAACAGGAGTCACTGCACTTACTCTCCATGTAGGTTCTCTGTCTTTAATGTGCTGTACAATGTGAATTAATGCTATAACTAGTACTCAAACAGTACTTTATATTTTGTGTTTCTGTGTGGGTTCAAACTGCTGAAATCTTTACTTACTATATACTAAATTGATTTTCTGTATATAAAGATAATTGAAAATGAATCTTGATGTGAATGGGATGGGAGAGGGGTGGGAGATGGGATGGTTGCAGGTGGGAGGGAGATTATGGGAGGAAAAAGCCGCTATAATCCAAAAGTTGTACTTTGGAAATTTATATTTATTAAACAAAAGTCAAAAATAATAAAAAGAAAGAAACAAACTAAATGTCAGTGGATGAATGGATTAGAAAATAGAAAACATGCATGCGTATAAATACAGAAACATAGTGGAATATTATTCAACCTTAAAGAAGTAAACAAAACTTGTTTTTTAAAAATGTTACCTTATTATATTTAGTTGAAAGAGAGACAGATACAGATCTCTCATCTGCTGGCTGACTTCTCAAATGCCCAGAAGAGCTAGGGCTCAGACAATCCAAGGCCAGGAACCAGGAAAAGATCTGGGTCTTCCACATGGGTGGCAGAGACTCAACCACATGTGGCATCACCTGCTACCTCTCAGGGTGTACACTAGCAGGATGCTGCAGTTGGTAGTAGAGCTGGGACTAAAACCTGGCATTTTGATATGGGATGCAGACATCCAATGTAGTGTTCACCACAACAGCAAATACCTGTCCTAAGCATGCAATTTTAAAAGAGGTTTAACTGAGGATATTACAATCATTTGTTTAAATAGTCAAACTATATGACAAGGTGAATTATATTTATAATGGAACACTGAAATCCACTATCCTCATTCTTAATCTAGTTTAAAAATTGATTTGGAAATGGTCACTGACAGAGCTGATTTACTTATCCAAAATAGGCCTTGTTGGCTATTATTGTCCTGACACAGAATTATGAAGACCTAATATGGAGATTTCAGACTGTAAATAACAAACAATGGAAACAATTATTCATGGGTGTGTTTTCCTGGGTCGACATAGTGTTCAATTATATCTTGTTTTGATTTTTATTTATTTATATACTTAAAATCAGGAAATTTAGCATAATTCACATAATTGACTTATTTTATTTTATTTTTTTAACTTTTATTTAATGAATATAAATTTCCAATGTACAGCTTATGGATTACAATGGCTTCCCCCTCCCAAAACTTCCCTCCCACCCGCAACACTCCCCTCTCCCACTCTCTCTCCCCTTCCATTTGCATCAAGATTCATTTTCAATTCTCTTTTTACACAGAAGATCAATTTAGTATATATTAAGTAAAGATTTCAACAGTTTGTACCCACATAGAAACACAAAGTAAAACATACTGTTTGAGTACTAGTTATAGCATTAAATCACAATGTACAGCACATTAAGGACAGAGATCCCACATGAGGAGCAAGTGCACAGTGACTCCTGTTGTTGAGACAACAAATTGACACTCTAGTTTATGGTGCCAGTAACCATCCTAGGATATTGTCATGAGATGCAAAGCTATGGAAGCCACCCAAGTTTGCGGACTCTGATCATATTTAGACAAGGTCATAAAAGACAGGGTGAGGATAGTAAACAATGATCCTAAGAGTGCATTAACCAGGTCTGAAAAATTATACAGCATTAAGTGGGGAAGAGGACCATAAGTACACACAGGTTGGGATTAGAGCCATTGGTGGTAGAGAACAGGTTATGATTACGAAGGAATGAGGCCCAAGTGCACTAGACAGGGTCTAGAACAAAGGGCAGAGTCATTATTAGAGGAGCTAAGAAAGGTGCTGTCTAAGCTACAATTAAGTTTTCTGATTGAGAGGCAAATAGAAACTGACAGAAGGGGCTTGATAATTATCTGGTGGGCTTTAGGCCTTGTAAGTTAAGAGGCCCAGACCTATCTATCTCTTCACATGGGGTATATCCTAAGGTAGGTGTGAACCTCCTAGGGGAAGGCACTCTGTTGACATTCATTACTTGGCTGGCCTGGGAGGAGAGCTGGCCAGGTAAAGGCAGGGGGCATCTCTAACAAGAAATTTACAGTTCTGCCTGCAGTGTTGCTGACCCTACTTGGCCGTCCCCTCAGCTACAGTGATCACTTTGGAAGTTGGGCTGAGTGAAGGGCTTTTCAGCTCAGAGCCAATAAGATCTGTGGCTCTGGCCTGGGCATCCTTCGACTCCAGGGCAGGTCCATTTCCAGTGATCCAACTCTTGGCAGAGCTGCCAGGGCTCTTCACAAGCTGACTTCTGCTGAAGCCCAGGCTTACCACATTGAAAGCCACTGCAGTGGACTGGCCTGTTGGGTCTCCTTGAGGGCAGATCACTGTACAGATCAGCCATTAATAGGCCTGCCACCCATTGCTTCTGATGCCTAGTTTTTGTTAAAGCAGACTAGAGGATACAAGTCAAGGGAGTGCTGGTGTCCCATCTCTAATCTTCGGTGGCCTGAACTACAAGTCTATAGTCACAGGCATGTTCTGTAGTAGTTTTTCTAAGGTAGACAATGCCCATGAGGAAAATTATATTCTCACTTTAAAACTTTCTTTCCCTTTGGTCTGAAAGGGAGGTTTTTTCTACTTATTGTTTACATCGCTGATGGCGAAGTAAATCTAGCTATGAGATTATAATTTAAGCTCTTATTTTTGCTATGCTATTACAGAAAAATGTTAGCCATCTCTTTCATAAGGTCTAAAGATTAAATTGTGAGTCCTACAGATTCCTTCATAATAGAATTAGTTTCCTACCTTGAAGAGAATAGAGAAATGAAAGAACAAGTTGGGCTTAGAATAGAGAAATGAGGGAGCAAGTGCTAGATCGCTTGCTGACAATAGCAATATCACATGAATACTTAGCAAACAGTTTCAACCATTAGATTACAACTTAAGAAAACATTTACCAGAAGGTCCAATGCCTTCTATAAATTTTAAGAACCATGTATTTGGAAACACCTCTTAAATATCTAACATGGTGTAGTTTGTTTAACCAGTAAAACTTAAGCACAACCATCTAAAATGTTTTTAGTTTCTTTCTACTAACAAGTATAAAACATATGATGCAGAGATTCAGGTCACACGACTTAAAATGTATCTTTGATTAATTTTAGCAGCTTAAATATATGGACAATCTTATGTATAAGCCAATTAAAATCAAACTCTTAATAAAATTTTCCCATGTGGACATACAATATGTACACACATGTAACATAACATAATAGACCAATATAGCAATTTTAATAATAGCTTTTAAAATCTTTAACTCTTTTTGTAAATTCTCAATTGATTTGAATTGCTTTTTGTTTTTAGTAACCTAGTTATCCATACTTTCTCTCAGTTGGTACTGTTAATACATTATTGGCTTCATCTGTTTACAGAGCCATCCCAAAGTACTGAATACAATAGAAGTGGCTGGAAAAAGTCCATAGGAACCTATAGGAGGACAGCTAAACACAGAACCAACAACGCTTTAGTTTTATGAGCAGCACATCATATATAACTGTGGATGACAAAAGACTTTAAGTTGCCATGTTTAAAATTATAAACTCATCAACCAACAAGATGCACTTGCTTACTTCACAGTATTTTTGAAAGCACCTGTAGGATTTTCCAAGTATTTAACCCTTTAGGCCTCTGGGGCTTTCTCATTAAGATAACTATCATGTCTAGTAACACAAGATCCTTAGACATTTTAATTCTCAAACATTTGTATTAATAGCATTTTCCATTATAGAAACTTAAAATTTAGTACCATGTCACATCTTGACATTACTTCTAATATAGTCCAAATAGCCTGATTAGTTGGTGTCTCTATAAGATGAGAGACATAGGTCCTTCGATTTTTTCAGTTGGGCCCAAACTGGAAAAACCAAAGTCCAAGATTTACTGGAAATTTTAGAGTCCAGATTGTTTGAAACTTTGATTTTTTGAATGCCTGTCAAGAATGCCAAGAAGGCTCAAAATCTAAAATATCTGCTGGAAATAAGATTCCTTAAAATCATGACATAACATAGACCAAATTTGATCATTGTTATAAGATGATTATTCCAATCTTTGAAAATAAGCACATATTTAAATAACCCATAGCTCTTAATAAAATTCAGTTGTTTTTGAACAATTAGAATTTAACAGACATCAAGAGAACATAATAGATTACTTTAAAGCATTGCTTTAACAGAGAATCAGATTTTAATTGTATGTCCAAGAGAAATTGAACTTCCTGTGATCTTTTGCTGTGAGGTTTCCTTCCTTTATCTTCTTTCATATTGATGACCATGTTTTTTGTTTCTGTGTGTAACACATCTTTAAGCATCTTTTGCAGGGCTGGACGAGTGCCGAGAAATTCTTACAGTTTCTGTTTGCTATGAAAGGTCTTTATTTCACCTTCATTCACAAATGAGAGCTTTGCAGGATATAATATTCAGGGCTGGCAGTTTTTCTCTCTTAGTACCTGGACTATGTCTAGTCATTCCCTTCTAGCTTGTAGGGTTTCTGATGAGAAGTCAGCTGTGAGTCTAATTGGAGATCCTCTGAGAGTAATCTGGCGTTTCTCTCTTGCACATTTTAGAATCTTTTCTTTATGTTTCACTGTGGTGAGTTTGATTACAACATGTTGTGGTGAGGATCTCTTTTGGTCATGTTTATTAGGGGTTCTATAAGCTTCCTGTACTAAGATGCCTCTTTCCTTCTCCAAACCTGGGAAATTTTCTGCTAGTATCTCACTGAAAATGCCTTCTAATCCTTTCTCTCTCTTCATGCCTTCAGGAACTCCTAGGACCCAAATGTTGGGTTTTTTAATAGTATCCTGTAGATTCCCGACAATATTTTTTAGATTTCTAATTTCCTCTTCTACTATTTGGTTTGCCTGTTTCCTTTCCTGTTCTCTGTCTTCTAAGTCCAATCTTCACTCTTCTGCTTCACCCATTCTGTTTTTAAAGCTCTCCAATGTGTTTGTTATTTGATCTATTGAATTCTTCATTTCATTATGATTTCTCATCACTATCACAGTTTCTTGTTCTACTAGTTGTTTCATTTCATTTTGATTCCTCCTTAATATTTCATTTTCATGAGAGAGATTTTCTGTCTTGTCCATTAAGGATTTCTGTAGTTCAAGTATTTGTTTTTGAGAACTTCTTAATGTTCTTATCAATTTTCTGAGATCTGTTTCTTGCATTTCTTCTATCTCATCATCTTCATAATCTTGGATTGGTGTGGTTGTTCATTTGGGGGTGTCATAATGTCAACCTTGTTCTTGTTACCTCAGTTTTTGCATTTGTTGTTTGACATGTTGGACATATTCTTTGGTTTCTTCACTGTGGTGCTTTTTCTTGTTATACTATGGCTCTAGATTAAGTGGACTGTCTGCTTTCGATGGAGCCTTAGAGGCTTGAGATGAGTGTGGACTGAGAGCTCTGTTTGGTTCCTCTGGGTTGAGGGTGTGCCAAAGGTGACACTCCCAGTTTAGGCATGGTACATCTGTTTCTTTCTTTCTTTCTTTCTTTCTTTCTTTCTTTCTTTCTTTCTTTCTTTCTTTCTTTCTTTCTTTCCTTCCTTCCATCTTTCTTTTTTTTTATTCAAAAGTGAAGTAATTCTGCACAGCTGAACGTAATTGGAGGTAGTTTTCAGGCAAATGATATACCCACAGGAGCCAGAGATCGGAAGCTCTTTCCCAAGGACCACACAGGGAATCTGTGCTGCCCTCAGTGTGGGCTCCAATTCTCCTGCAGTCTCCCACTGGGTTGCCAAGTTAGATGCTAATCTCCTGTTATTTCACCCCTCCCCCCAGAGTCAGGTTTTTCTGCTAGGCTCAGGGCCGGTGCAGACCTGAGGTCGCCCTGCTTATGACGTATGTCCAAAATGGTGCCTGCTCTTTGTCTTGCTCGCCTTTGAGAGGTGAGGGGAGAGAGAGAAACTCGTGTCCGTATCGGTCACTTTTTTTTTTCTCTCTCTCTTCTAGTTAGCCTGGTGAACTTTTCCCCACGGAGTTTCAAGCCTCGTTCCCTCTAGTCTCCTCTTTCCGCCTTCCTGCTGGCGTATCGGGCTATTGAGGTTCGGTTCACCTCGCGTTCCAGCGCTGGTGTGTTGAGTCTGCCGCTGGTGTCCCGAACTTGGGCTCCCACGCTCTCCACACAGGTCCACTGTGAATCACTAGTTCCAGAAGAGTTTCCTCTGCTGTTTCTTCCTCTACTCTTCCTTGAACTTGCAGTATCTCCACTTTTATTAAACTGTCTCTTCCCAGACTATCAGTGTGCTCCCTTCCTATTCTGCCATCTTGCTGCCGCCCCCTTATTGACTTATTTTAAACCAGATCATTGGGCCTTCATTTCTGTATGGGAACACTTGCCTTGGAATAGGTAAAGTTGCATACTCTATACTCTTTTCTTCTTTGTCATTTCCTGTTATTTCCCCAACTCTAATTCTTAGTGTTTATTGTTATTTAAAACACAAAACATGGATTTTTAGTGTGATCCTTGGTATGATGTCTTTGAAGTGCCCTTTGATGTACCTTGCATCTAACTTTCAAATAATAAATTTCTAGATTTATGTTTTTTTAAGATTTATGGACGAGTGACAGAAGGAGGGGGAAACAGAGAAAAAGAGATCTTCCATCCAGTGGACCATTCCCCAAAGGGCTACAACTGTTGATGGTGGACAAAGTTGAATCCAGGAGCCTGGAACTCCATCCAGGTCTCCTATAGTGGGTAGAAGGGGTCAGAGTACTTGTGCCATCTTCTACTGCTTTCCCAAATACAATTTGTGGGTTTGCGGATGAAAAAAATGTAGCATCAGTGTAGCCAATTGAATAGATCCCTGTTTCTACTATAACAACATTTCTACAAATTTAACCATTTAAAACAATGTATATACTCTCCTAAAGTTCTGAAGATCACATATCCAAAATTAGTCTAACAGGCTGAAACCATGGTGTGGGCGGGGCTGGTTCCTTCTGGAGTTTCTGGAAGGGGAATCAATTGCCTTGACTCTTGAATCTTCTAGAAGGAATTCTTTGACCATATTCCATCTCTCATCACATGAACCCCTGGCCTTGGTTGTCACATTTCCTACTCTGCCTTTGATGCTCCTACCTACCTTTCATAAGGAATTTTGTGATCATTTTGGTCTTCTCAGGATAATCCATGATGATCTACCTATATTAAGATCTTCAATTTGATCCCTTGTGTTATGTTCTTTTTCCATGTAAATCAGCTTACATGTTCTGTGAGTAATTATTCCCAAAGTGTCCATTAGTGTACATCTTTTGTATTCTGTATTCATTATCAAATATCAGAGAAAACATGATATTTATCCTTTTCAGACTGGCTTAATGGTTTCCAGTTACATGTATTTTAATGAAAAAAAAAAACAGAATTTCATTATTTTTTAATGTTGACCAGTATTCCATAGTGTATGTATACCACATTTTCTTTATCCAGTCTCCATTTGACAGTCTTTTGGGTTAATTCCATATCTTAGCTATTGTGAATTGAACTGCAATAAACATAGGGATACAAATAACTTTTTCAGATGCTGAATTTATTTTATTTGAGTAAATTCTCAGGAGTGGGATGGATAGCTAGGTCATATGATAGATCTATTTTCAGATTTCTGAGGAGTCTCCACATAGTATTCCATAATGGTTGTACTAGTTTACCCTGCCACCAACAGTGTATTAGAGTACGTTTTCCAATACATCATTGTCAACATTTATTTTTTTGAGTTTTCAATAATGGCCATTCCAACTGGGGTAAGATGAAATCTCATCACAGAAATTTCTAACATCTACCAAAATTTTCTTCTGTCATTTTTATTTTATTATTTTGTTTATGTTGTAACAAAAATTTATATATAGGGGCTGGCACTGTGGCATATAAATATAGTAGATTTTATAGCTTCCTTTATTTCATTATTAGTAGTATGTGAAAACACTAGTGATTTTTGGTTGTTTATTTTGTATTCTGCAATTTTACTGAATCCATTTATTATTTTGAACTGTAATCTACATGGGTTACTTAGAATTTTCTATGTATAGTATCATGCCACCTGCTAACAATCATAGCTTTGCTTCTTTTCCAATCTGAATTCATTTCTTTTTTCTTCCCTCGTTTCTCTGGTTATGACGTCTAGCACCGTGTTTAATAGAACTGGTGAGACTGGGTCTACTTTTCTAGTTTCTCACCTTAGAGGAAAGGCTTTTAATTTTTCACTATTGAGTATTAGTATAGCCATTGGCTTGTCTTAGATAGCCTTTGTTAAGTCAAGATGCATTTCTTCTATATCTAGCTGTTGCCCACTTTTATCACAAGTGTTGAATTTTATCAAAAGCTTTTCAAAATCTATTATGATCATAGAATTTTTATCTTCCAATCTGTTAATGTGATTTATCTTATTTATTGATATGTATATGTTGAAATACCTAGGGATAAAACCCTCTTGACAAAGTACATGATTATTTTAATGCGGTGTTGAATTTCATTTTCTAGTATACTATAGAGGATCTTTACATCTACCTTCAACAAGAACATCCGACTTCAGTTTTGGGTTCTTTGTAATCAGGGTAATATTGGCCTCTAGAATTTGGAAATGTTTCCTCCACTTCAATTTGTAGAAAAATTTGAGGAGCCATGTTAATTCTTTAAAAGTTTGGTATGATTCACTCATGAGGACATCTACTCCTTTACTTTTCTGTGTTGGGTGGTTTAGAATTAGTGATTCTATCTTCTTGTTATTGTTCTGCTTAGATATTCTACATCACAATGAAGTCTTGGTAGATTGTATGTTTCTAAGAAGTATTCCATTTCGTCTAGGTTATCGAATTAGTTGATATAAAATTATTCATTTTTGTCTCATAATTATTTTTGTTTCTGTGGCATCTATTTGAATGTCTCCTCTTTGATATCTGATTTTATTTTTCAGAATCTTCCTTGTTTCTTAGTCTAGTTGAAGATTTGCCAATTTTTTTTAAACTTTTCATAACCCAACTCTTAGTTTCATCAATGTTTTTCTTGTTTACTAGTTTCATTTTAATTTATTTCTGCTCTAATAGTATTTCCTTCCTTCTCTTATCTTTGGACTTAGTTCATTCTTTTTATTTTCAGGAACTTGAGGTGTAAATTTGAGTTCATTATTTGATTTTTCTTCCTTTTTAATAGAGGCATTTATTACTATAAACTTCACTCTGTACTGATTTGCCTATATCCCATAAATATTGATATTTCTGTTTTCATTTTTCATGTCTCAAGGCTTTTGAGTCATTGGATGTTTGAGAGTATGTTCTTTATGAATTTTCCAATATTTCCTTTGTTATTGACTTCTAATTTTGTACCATTGTAGTCAGAAAAGATAACTGATATGATTTCAGTTTTCTTAAATGTGGGAGAAATTATTTTGTGCCAAAATGTTATCTATCCTGAAAAAATCTTCTACGTTTGCTTAAGAAGAATATGTAGTCTGCTACTACTAGGTAGAATTTTCTGCATGTCTGTTTGTTCTATGCTGTTTAAATTCCTGTTTTTCTATTACTCTTCGTTGTGATCTTCTGTCCAGTATTGAATGTGTGTTAACAAAATCTCCTACAATCATTGTATTGATATCTTTTTATCCCTTTAGCTCTGTCAAAATTTGCTTTGTATATTTACGTGATCTAAGTTGAGAGCATACATATTTATAATTGTGAAATCTCCGTTGTGGATTTATATTTTTGTATTATACAATATCATTTCTTGGGGTCGGCACTGTGGCACAGCAGGTTAACACCCTGGCCTGTAGCGCCGGCATCCCATATGGGCTCCACTTCTAGTCCCGGCTGCTCCACTTCCCATACAGCTCTCTGCTGTGGCCTGGGAAAGCAGTAGAAAATGGCCCAAGTCCTTGGGACTCTTCACCCGTGTGGGAGACCCAAAAGAAGCTCCTGGCTCCTGGCTTCAGATCAGCACAGATCCAGCCATTGTAGCCAACTGGGGAGTGAACCATCAGATGGAAGACTCCCCCCCCTACTTCTCCTCTCCCTGTGTAACTCTGACATTCAAATAAATAAATAAACCTTTAAAAAAACCTTTCATTTCTTGTGAAAGTTTTTGACTGAAAGACCATAATATTTTCTTCATGCATACTGTTAAGTATCACCACACCTACTGTATTTTGGCCATGATTTGCATAGAATAAATTTTCCATCCTTTCAGTTTCAGCTTATATATGCCCTTAAACCTAAAGTCAGTTTCTTGTTGACAATGTAAGGTTGAGTCAGTTTTCATATATCCATTTAACTGCTGCTCTGTTTGATTGGTAAGTTCAATCCATTTATCTTTAATGTAATTATGGCTGCTGATGCTGTGGTGCAGGGGGTAAAGCTGCCTCCTGCAGTGCCAACATCCCATATGGGCGCTGGTTCGAGTCCTGGCTGCTGCACTTCTGATCCAGCTCTCTGCTATGGCCTGAGAAAGCAGTGGAAGATGACCCAAGTCCTTGGGCCTCTGCACCCACATGGGAGACCCAGAAGAAGCTCCTAGCTACTGGCTCAGATCCGGCCATTGTAGCCATTTGGGGAGTAAACCAGCATATGGAAGACATCTCTCTCTCTCTCTCTCTCTCTCTCTCTCTCTCTCTCTCTCTCTCTCTCTGCCTCTCTGTAACTCTGCCTTTAAAATAAATAAATAAATCTTTTTTAAAAAATAAAGTAATTATGGATAGTGAATGATATATTGCCAATTAAGTAGTCATTTTCTCTTGTTGCCTTTTTGTTTCTCACTTATCTCCATGGATTTTATTTGCAGTAATATTCTTTTATTTCCCTTTTTGTTTCATGTATAATTTGTACTTTTTTGATCATCGTGACACAGAAAGCAGTAATAATTATAGCTATTTTAAGCTCAAAACAAATCATAATCAATCACATACAAAAATTCTATGCTTTTATTTATCTACATTACTGATGCCATGTTTACACCATCTTATTTAGTGAAGTCATTAATACATTTCATATATTTTCAATCTATTAATAAATTTTTTGAGGATTTTACCTTTCTTTCTTTTTTTTATTTAGTAGACATAAATTTCCAAAGTACAGTTTATGGATTACAATGGCTTCTCCCCCCCCCCCATAATTTCCCTCCCACTCGCACACCTCCCATCTCCTGCTCCCTCTCCCATTCCATTCACATCAAGATTCATTTTCAATTATCTTTATATACAGAAGGTCAATTTAGTATATATTAAATAAAAATTGCATCACTTTGCACCCACACAGAAACACAAAGTGTAAAATACTGTTTCAGTACTAGTTATAGCATTACATCACATTGGACAACACATTAAGGACAGATCCCATATGAGAAGTAAGTACACAGTGACTCCTGTTGTTGACTTTACAATTTGACACTCTTGTTGATGGCGTCAGTAATCTTCCTAGGCTCTAGTCATGAGTTGCCAAGGCTATGGAAGCCTTTTGAGTTCGCCGACTTCAATCTTATTCCAACAGGGTCATCGTCAAAGTGGAAGTTCTCGCCTCCCTTCAGAGAAAGGTACCTTCTTTGTTGATGGCCCCATTCTTTCCACTGGGATCTCACTCACAGAGATCTTTCATTTAGGTCTTCTTTTTTTTTCCAAGAGTGTCTTGGCTTTCCATGCCTAAACTACTCTCATTGGCTCTTCAGCCATATCCGAATGCCTTAAGGGCTGATACTGAGGCCAGAGTGCTATTTAGGACATCTGCCATTCTATGAGTCTGCTGTGTATCCCGCGTCCCATGATGGATCATTCTCTCCCTTTTTTATTCTATTGGTTAGTATTTGCAGGCACTAGTCTTGTTTATGTGATTCCTTTGACTCTTATACCTATCATTATGATCAAATGTGAACAGAAATTGATCACTTGGACTAGTGAGATAGCATTGATACATACCACCTTGATGGGATTGTATTGGAATCCCCTGGCACATTTCTAACTCCACCATTTGTGGCAAGTCAGCTTCAGCATGTCCAAAATTGTACATCTCCTCCCTCTCTTTTTCCACTCTTAAATTTAACAGGGATCACTTTTCAGTTAAAATTTAAACACCTAAGAATAATTGTGTGTTAATTACAGAGTTCAACCACTAGTACTAGAACAACAACAACAACAACAACAACAAATACTAAAAAGGATAAAGTATTACATTGTACATCATCAGTCAGCACAAGAGCTGATCAAATCACTGTTTCTCATAGTGTCCATTTCACTTCAACAGGTTTCCCCTTTGGTGCTCAGTTAGTTGTCACCGATCAGGGAAAACAAATGATATTTGTCTCTTTGGGACTGGCTTAATTCACTCAGCATAATGTTTTCCAGATTCCTCCATCTTGTTGCAAATGAATGGATTTCATTGTTTTTGACTGCTGTATAGTATTCTATAGAGTACATGTCCCATAATTTCTTTATCCAGTCTACTGTTGGTGGGCATTTGGGTTGGTTCCAGGTCTTAGCTATTGTGAATTGAGCTGCAATAAACATTAATGTGCAAACTGCTTTTTTATTTACCAATTTAATTTCCTTTGGGTAAATTCCAAGTAGTGGTATGGCTGGGTTGTATGGTAGGGTTATATTCAGGCTTCTGAGGAATCTCCAGACAGACTTCCATAGTGGCTTAACCAGTTTGCATTCCCACCAACAGTGGCTTAGTGTCCCTTTTTCCCCACATCCTCTCCAGCATGTGTTATTGGTAGATTTCTGAATGTGAGCCATTCTAACCGGTTTGAGGTGAAACCTCCTTGTGGTTTTGATTTGCATTTCCCTGATTGCTAGTGATCTAGAACATTTTTTCATGTGTCTGTTGGCCATTTGGAAAATTAATTAATTTTTTAAAAATATCGTGTAGGATCTCTGTCTTTAATGTGCTGTACACTGTTATTTAATGCTGTAACTAGCACTCAAACAGTATTTTTTCACTTTTTGTTGCTATGTGGGGGCAAACTGTTGAAATCTTTACTTAATATATACTAAACTGATCTTCTGTATATAAAGAGAATTGAAAATGATTCTTGATGTGAATGGAAGGGGAGAGGGAGTCTGAAAGGGGAGGGTTGAGGGTGGGAGGGGAGTTATGGGAGGGGGAAAGCCATTGTAATCCATAAGCTGTACTTTGGAAATTTATATTCATTAAATAAAAGTTAAAAAAAAATTACTTGGTTTAGTTATTTTTGCTTAAGCTATATGCTAAAATCAAAAGTGGTTTACTTATGATCGTAAATGTATTAGATTCTTTTGTATTTCTTTATATAATAACTTTTATCAGTGATTTATATACTGTCATATGCTTTCATGTTGCTATTTTTTTGCCATCCTTTTAGCTTGAAAAATTCTCATGTACAGTTTGTCTAGTGGTGAGTTACCCAACATTTGTTTAAGAAAATGTTATCTCTTCCATTACTTTATTTTGATATGCATTTAATTGACATATAGTAAGTATGTATATTTATGCTGTACACTGAATTGTGTACAGTGTATACATACAGTGTGATGATCATATAAGGGTAATTGAATTTCTTTCATCTTACTTTTATGTTATTATTTTGTATTGGGAACATTCAAAATCCTCTCTTCATGCTAATTTGAAATATTCAGTTATTTGCTGTAAATCATAATTATTCTACTCTGCTATAGAACTTTAGATTTTATTTCTCCTATCCAACTGCATTTTAGTACCCATTAACAATCTTCTCTCTGTCTTGCCTCCTTTATACACTTCCATGGTTTGTTATATCTTCTACTTCTCTGAGATTAATTTTATCTTCCATGTATGTGAGAACATGTTTTATTTGTCTTTGTGTGGCTGACTTTATTTATATAATGACTACAATTCCATCCATATTGCTACCAATGACCTAATTTCATTTTTTATTACTGAATACTATTTTGTTGTATATATGTACCGCATTTTCTTTATATATTCATCTAATGATGGAAACCCAGGTTGATTCCATATCTGTGGTATGGTGTTCCATAACTCTTCAAATCTTTCTTTATTCTCTAAAAGTATTTTTATCAGCCTGGTTATTTCACAACACCTTTCTTCAAAATCACTAATTCTTTATTCTGCCTGATAAATTCTGCTGCTGAGGCTCTAAATGTATTTTTGTTCGTATCTGAGAGCTTTATCTCGAATGTTTCTCATTGGTTATTTTTTATGACCTGTATTTCCTCACTGAATTTCTCATACATATTACAATTTTTGTTCAGGATTTTATTGACTTGTCTCCCTGTGTTCTCTTGTAGCTCACTAAGTTACCATAAAATTATTATTTAATCCTTTCAGGTAATTCATCAATTTCCTTTAAAAAAAGTTTTTATTCATTCCAGGCCAGCTCTCTGCTGTGGCCAGGGAGTGCAGTGGAGGATGGCCCAAGTGCTTGGGTCCTGCACCCCATGGGAGACCAGGAGAAGCACCTGGCTCCTGCCATCGGATCAGCGCAGTGCGCCAGCCACAGCGCGCCTACTGCCATTGGAGGGTGAACCAACGGCAAAAGGAAGACCTTTCTCTCTGTCTCTCTCTCACTGTCCACTCTGCCTGTCAAAAAAAAAGTTTTTATTCATCCATTTGAAAGGCAGAACAACAGAGAGATATGGAGAGACAGAGATAGATATTGCATATGCTAGTTCAGTCTCCAAATGTCTGCAACATCCAGGTCGGGTCAGGACAAAATCAGGAGTCAGGAACTCCATCTTTCTTATGATCATAAATGTATTAGAATCTTTTGTATTTCCTTATATAATAATTTTTATCAGTGATTTATATACTGTCATATGCATATGTCTTCCACATAGATTGCAGAGGTCCAAGTACTTGGGCCATTGTCTAATGCTTTCCCAGGTGCATTAGTAGGAAGCTGGATTATAAGTGGAGTGGCCTGGATTTGAACCAGCACATTGATATGGGATTCTGACTTAACTTATTGGGCTATAGTGTTGACCCACATCAATTTTCTCTGTGTTCTGTCACTAGATAGTTATTGTGTCCTTTGGAAGTGTCATTTTACATTATTTTTGTAACATTTCTTGTGCCCCTGTATTGATTTTTGTGCAGTTGGTATATTAGTTGCTTCTACCAACTTTATATGAGGACTGTCATGGTAAAAAAATCTCCACTAGCAATATATTCTAGGGTTTTGGTTGGATATTGGATATCCTGCATTGGCTTTGGTTCCAGGTAGTTACTTTAATGGAGTTGCCATTGTAGCTTTTTCTGATACAATCAGTCTTGCTAGTGTCTGAGTATCTGTGTCCTACACTGCTGGCATTGTGGGATTGTACTACCAAGTTTAATGCAGCTCCCTTAGATAGGGTGGGTTTTCTGGCATCTCTGGGTATGGTATTCCTAGCTGTGGATATGGGACGTTTGTATTTTATGCATATCATATTACGAAAGGGCCATCACAGTGGGCCCAGGTATATATATAGAACATAGCTGGAAGCAAAGTAGATTCCTGGTCAGTACCCTGAGGGCTGCCCAGTGAACAGAACATATCAGTGTGCCCTGATGAGTACCTGTTGGTAACTGATGGCTGTAGAGGTACCTTTGTGAGACTCCTGGAGCTTAACTGCATGGTGAGATCTGACTATAATATTTGTTTCCTATGGCAGAGGATAGGTGGGCAGAGTCAAGAATCTTCTTCTCAGGACCCCAGACTTCTGAGAACATGTTGCTCAGGTATACAGATGAATGAATAGGATTCCCCAGTTGTTTACCTGGACATCTGTGTGCACAACAGTTCAGGGCTCTTGGCCTGGTTTCTTTCAGGGGCCAAAGGTGCATGAGTGGGCCACTCAAATACTTCTAGGGCTGTAGGAAGACAGGTGGGCTTTTTGGATGATGATAGGGATGGGGGGGCAGCTATGTCCTCCTGCTTGCTGGGGACAAGAGTGGATACGTAGGTCTTCTTGAATTTTTCTGTGATGCAGGAAATGTGGGTGGGTTCACTTTGCTGCTCCATGGGGCCAAGTGTAGATGAGTAGCACTGCCTAGCTTCTTTAATGGCAGAGAAAGAGTAGAAAGGGACACTGAACTTGTTTGTGGGAGTGTCTGCAGGCTGAGTCAGGAGTATGTTCTATAGAGATTCTTCCTGGGACCATGGAAGGGCTTATGGAGGGTCCTTTCTGGTTGACAGCAGTGGTTTGTAGAATTGTGAACAGCTGCCCTGTTGCTACTCAGGACACCAGCAGATAGACTCTACATGTAGCAAGGACCTTGGATGGAAAATGTGCAGTGTGGCCTCTGCTCTTTCTCCAGGGAAATGCAGCAGTGTGGTAATCCAGCATCTCCCCCAATTGCACTCAGGGCCTGTGAGACCTGCAGAGTTACCCTCCATTTGTACATGCTTTTTGTGTGGGGACTGCCATGGGCCTCTTGCTTGCCCTTTCCTAATTGGCCAAAGTCCTGTTTGGTTCAGGATTGATCTCAACATATGGAAAAGATTTTGTGTGTTTTGTTCCCTTCTTTATAAGACCATTGTGCATCTCCATAATTTGCAACATTTAGTTAATTATGTTCATTTTTCTGCCCCACTCCTAAGTGGTTGGGATGTTCCTTCACACTGTGGTGATAGTGGAAGAGGGGGAAAGGAGACCATCTGTTGACTGCCTGGCTAATAACATAGTTCCAGAGGATTAGTCAACAGGTATTAGTCTCAGGTTTTATAAGCCTTAGTGCTCTATCTGGTACTGGGTTTCACTGGAGGAGGGGTGATGTAGACAATTCTTTTTTTTCCTGACTTCTCCAATATGTCTTTTCTTATTTTACTAAGACCAGATACTATGGTCTCTCCAGATCTTGTGAATACAGGTTTGTGTATGAATAGCTGAGTTTTTTTTGCAGGTGGTTTGCAATTTTAATTTTATTTGAAGTATACAAAATTCATGTATTTCACACACACACACACACACACACATACACACAGATAGATAGATAGACTGTCCTTCCAAATGAAGGACAGCAAGTGCAAGATGGCAGGTGAGTAAGATACTCATATGAACAGCTGTTTAAATAGGTGTCTCTGTTGAGAGATCATTGAAATATTTTACTCAGCTTCCATCTTGCCCTTACTCTTCTTCATTTTGGAAAGACAGTTTTGCCAAGTGTACTATTCTTCATTGTAATTCTTTTTTCTTGTAGGAATTTGAATGTGTTGACTCAACTCTTTCAATCTTCAAAGATTTCTTAGAAATCCAGTGTTAATTTTCTGTAGGCATCTTTGTAGTTGACAAATATTGATATTTTTTGCTGTTTTCAAAATTCTGTTTTTCTTTGACTTTTGGCAATTTTATTACAGTAAATCTTAATGTATAATTCATTGAATTCATCCTATTCAGAGTTTTTAGGGTGTCAGGAAGTTGGATAGATACTTCCCTCCCCAGATTTGGAAAGTTTACAGCTGCTATTTCTTTAAATACTGTTGCTGGTCTTTTCCATCTCTCCTCTCCATTTGGGATTCCAGTGATTTGTGCATTTATTCACTTACTTCTACCAAGCTCCATAGGTCACTTTCACTCCTTATATTCTTTTTTTCTTTTAATTCATCTGAGTAGAGAATTCAAGTGACCTGTTTTCAAGTTTGCTGGTTTTTTTTCTGCCTGTTCAGTTCTGCTCTTGAAGTCTTCTTTTGCTTTTTTTCCAATTCAGTTATTTATTCAATTCAAGATAATTTGTTTGGTTCTGTTTCCTGGTTCATGTATAGTTTTCCTGATTTATTTAGCCTTCTGTATTCTCTCCTAATTGTACTAGTGCTTTAGGATAGTTATTTTGAATTATTTGTCAGCAATTCACAGGTATCCATTTCTTTAGGATCAATTAGTATAGGTTTAATTTTTTCTTAAGTAATTTAATATTTCCCTGATTTTTTTGTTCCTCACAGTTTTCATCAATATCTTCACATTTGAATCAGCAATCACCTTTCCCAAACTTTATGGACTGGCTTTTGAAAGGGAAGACCTTCACCAATTAGCATGATTAGAGATTCTTGGAGCCTGCAATATGTTTTCTGTAGATGTGCATTTCACTCCTTTTTCTGTCTCCTAGGAGACAGGTTTTAGGATTATGTACCTTCTCCCAAACTTACACAACTGCACCGGCTGCCAAGTTCCCCTTCCCTTTTTCCTAGAGCAGTGCACGACTCGATTTCAAAGTTGGAAGCACATTCTCGTCTCTCCCTGCCTCCTGTGGGAGAAGTTTCAAAGTTAGGCACCTTTTCACAATCTTGCGGAGCCATTCAAACTGCCATAAATCATGCTCCTTTTCCTTAGGGCAATGCACTGAGATCCTAGTGGTTTAGGTACAATTTCCAGTTCTTTCCATTCTTCTGGTAAAAATATATCTCGAGGTTGTATACTTTCTCTGAATCCTACACAGCCATGCAAGCAGCTCAGAGTCACCTGCCCCCTTTCCCCAGGTAACTGCACTGGAATATCATGACATTGTGTGAAAGCTCCACTTCTCTCCTTTCAGTGTTGTGCATTTTTTCTGGATCCTGCAGAGTTATATAGTCTGCTGAGAGCTCTTCCCCTTTGTATTTGTTCATAACTGCCAACAGGCATTCTAACTATGCCAATTAACTCAGTGTTCTGAGTGAGGGGAGTTGGAAGTAAGTCTTTCAGGAAGGGCTGCAAAAGCCCAAGAATATCAAATGCATGCTTCACTCAGTCTTTCCCTGAAGGAGAAACCACAGGCTGAATGAATCTCTCCTCAGTGCTGATCTCTAACAGCTTGAAGGATGCACAGACAACCTAACATTGAAACTGCTCTTCTCATGCATTTAATAGTGACATTTCAGAGTTCAACCACTAGTACTAGAACAACAACAACAACAACAAATACTAAAAAGGATAAAGTATTACATTGTACATCTAAAGTCAGGACAAGAGCTGATCAGTTCATTGTTTCTTATAGTGTCCATTTCACTTCACAGGTTTCCCCTTTGGTGCTCAGTTGTCACCGATCAGGGAAAACAAATGATATTTGTCTCTTTGGGACTGGCTTAATTCACTCAGCATGATGTTTCTAAGTTTTAGGCTTACCTGAGGCATAGTAATAACTGGGTTATAGTAGTTAGTATTTTCTTAGATATTTTGGCCCATATATCATTGCTTAATCAATGTTTCTATGGGTAAACATGTATTGGGACTTCCTATACTACCATCTTATTGGTAAAAATACCCAGAATATATTTAGGTAATAACAGTGGTGATAGTTTTCTTCTTCTAATTTTGGTCTTTAAGACAAAACAATTATCCTTCATTATAAAATGGTAAGATTTGTATATGTATGCATATATTTAAGTGTCTATACATATAATATACATGTGTATTTTAACGAATATATATCTATTATTTTGTCAAAGATATTTTTTCCTTTAAACGTCTTTCTTTTGTCTTTATCTCTTCCTTACCTGTCCCTTGATTTTCTTCATTCTACTCATAAACAGATTTTTAGTTCTTATTCACTGACTCTTTGGAATTTATTGAAGCAAATGTATTTACCCTTATTTATACTTAATATTGTGAATTATGTTTATATATTTCTCAATATTGAGAGCAATTTTTGCATTTCTATAACGCAAAAGAACACATCTGGTTTGGCGAATTATCCCTGTACCACAATTTAGGATTATATTTCCTATTGTTTTATTCATGATTTTTGCATCAATATTTATATTGCAAATTTCTCTGCTTTTTAAATCAATGTTGTGCAGATGTGGGTGGCAATTAAAACATATTTCAGATGGCTTTTATTAATTTTATCTGTTCTACAGTTTAATTGCATTGAAATTCTGTGTCCCTTGAAATTTTTACAGAATTCACTTATGAAATCAATGCACTTAAATTGTGGGTGAAGGGCATACAAGCTCTGAGAAAATCAAAGCAGACCAGTTGACACAGAAACAATTAAGTTGTGGAACCCTTCCTCAGACAATCATTTTTGTGAGAATAAGGTTTATAATTAAAACCATCTATTTCACTCTAGTTTTCAAGTTTCCGTTTGAAAGACACATGTTTATAAAATTTATGGTTTTAGTATGATGGTCATTATAGCTAGTTATGCCTTGTATATTTTGTTTTCTGGTTTTAATTTTAAGTCATTTATTTATTGGGACACAATGCAATAACGAAATCCATAGTCTCTGACCTCATATAGCTTAAATCCTAAATGTGAAATTAAAAAAGCACAGCTTGGGGGTGGGCATTGCGGCACAGTGGGTTAAGCCACTGCCTGTGATGCTGCTATCCCATATCAGAGTCCCAGCTGCCCTGCTGCCTATCCAGCTCCCTGCTAATTTGCCTGGGAAGGAAGTAGAAAATAGCCCAAGTATGTAGTGTGGCCAGTTTGGAAATCAACAAGCAGATGGAAAATCATTCTCTGTCTCCTCGCTCTGTCACTTTAAAGAAAAGCAAAACCGTGTAGAAAGATTAAAACCAGTATATAAAGTGATGGATGTGTTAATTTCCTTCACTATAATCTTTTTACTTTTAATATGTAGAATGTTGTGTACCTTAGATTGGCACAATGAAATTTATTTTTAAAAGATAAAAATTTAAGGATTATGAGTAAATACAAAAAATAAGCTAGTATAAGAGAAGAAACTATTTAGATAAGGTGGTATTAGAAAACATCCTTGAGGAACTAACAAAAAGAGATAAATATAATGCAAGAGATAAGCATATGGAAATAAGAGAAAGAAAAGAGTTCTGGGAGAAAAAGCATATAAAATTTTAGAAGTGTTTTGTCATCCTTGAAAAATTGGGGGAAGGTTCATGTGTTAGGAAGAAATGAACTTGGGAAATATGGCATAAAATAAGTTTGAAGACTTGAGACAACAGGGATATTATTAAGGATTTTCTGAGTCAATGAAATGACTTTGAATTTTACAGTCTATAAAATGGGAAGAAATTAAGGGATTTTAATCAAAGAAGTGACATACTTACGTTCCAATTTAGGTTTGAAAAGGACTACCTCCTGTTGCTATATAAAAGATATTTGGGGGCTTTTGAAATAGTGGAAACAGGAAAATCTGATGGGAGGCTTTTATGTTAGCCCATATGAGATTTATGATAAGGATATAAAGCAAGAGGGGTGTAGTACAGGTAAAGAGAGAGAAACTGATTTAAGAAATAACTTGGAGATAAAATTTATAGGACTCACTAATTGGATAGGTGTGTCAGATAAGGGAGAAGGTAAAACCAAGGGTGACACTTAAGTTGCCGGCTTGACATACTGGAGATTGCTTTTGAATATAGCAACATGGACAAACTATAGTGGACTTTTAGGATAGTATTGGGAAAAAAATGCAAGGTGTTACATTTTAGGAATATTAAGATTGAGATGTTAATGTGATACAAATGAGGTTGTAAAATGGGTAGTTGATTATGTCAGTATGTATCAAGGGAGATGTCTAATTAAAATCTAAGTATGTACGTTACCAGAATATCATCTATAATAATTTCTGTGTTCATAATATTTTTCATTTAGTGATTTCAATATGTTTTTATTATGCTTTAGTGACCATTTCAAAATGTGTATTTATTATGCTTTGTTATCATTGCATATTTCTAAAATATGTCCATCACCAAGAAAGAAACTCTGTACCTACTAATCATTATCTTCTCTCCTTCCCTAACAAGCACTAGTCTAATTTTTGGTCCTACAGATCTGTATTTTCTGGACAATTCGTGTAAATATAACCATATGTTATGTTACCTTTTGTGACTGATTTATTTTACTTAGCATGTTTTATTCTGTATTGTTATTATTTAGCATATTTTTGAGGTTCACACACATTGATCATATTCCATTATATGGGTATATTATATTTTGTTCATTCTTTCATGAGTTGATGGATATTTTGGGTGTTTTCCAACTTTTGGCTATCATTAATAATGCTGTTAATAACACTGTGTATAAGTTTTTGTTGAATACTTGCTTTCAATTTTGGGGGGTATATGCCTAGAAGTGGAATTGCTGATTCATATGGCTGTACTTTTTCACCACCATGCTGTTTTGATTATTGTAGCTTTTCATTAAGTTCTTAAATCTGGAAGAGTGATCCTTCAATTTTCTTCATTCTTAAGATTATTTTGGCTACTAGAACTCCTTTTAGTATTTTTATATGGCTATAGTAATGAACTCCCTCAGCTTCTATTTCTCATGAAATCTCTTAATTTATCCCTCATTTTTGAAGATTAGTGTTGCTGGATATAGTTATTGACTTTTTTTCCTCTCAGATGTTTCAATATATCATCTCTGTGTCGCTTGGCCTTTAAACATTATGATGATAAATTTGCTGATAATCTTTTAAAGGATTTTTTTCTGCATAATGAGTTGCTTCTGCCTTGTTCCCTTCATGAATACCTTACTGGGTTGTGACAGTTTGATTATGTGTCTTGTTATGGATCTTTGAATTTATTGTACTCTGAGTTCATTGAGCTTTGTTCAATTGTTGATTCATGTCTTTAATCAACTTGGGATGATTTTTGACCGTTATGTCTCTAAGTAACATTGCTGCTCATTTCTCAGTCTCTTTCTATAATGCATGTAGTTTTTCTTGATGGTATCCCACAGGTTCCTTAGGGTTAGTTTATGTTTCTTTTTTTTTCTTTTTTTTTTTTTTTTGTCTTTTTGCTTCTGGCACTTGGTCATTTCAATTTTCTTAAGTTTAAATCTGTTGATTCTATCTTATGCCTACCAAAATTTGCTGTTGACCCCCTCTAGTGTGTTTTCATTTCAGTTACTGCACACTCAGCTCCAGAATTTTTTATTTTGTTACTTTCTGTAACACTTAACTAATATTCTCAATTTAATAGTGCTTTCAATATTTCATTTTAATTCATATTTTCGTATAGATGTTCATGTATATTAAAAGTTATTTTAAAATCTTAATATGATTTTGTTGCAAATGTAGTATTTTGTCAAACTTCATATTAAATCTTTGTCAAACAAATTGATTGGGATTGTATACTATGCAGTTTTAATGGTTTTGTCACTATTTAAAAATTTATATAAGTGAAGTAAATATCTTATTTGATTATTTTTATAGTCCTTGCCTATTTCCTGTTGAACTATAGTATTGTTTACTTTTTTATTTGTTGAACTCCTATTTAATATAGAATTAATTGACAATTAATTAATTGACAATAATGTAAATTAAAAATATATTGAGGCTGGTGTTGGGGCACAATAGGTTAACCAGCTGCCTTAGATCAGCATCCCCAAGAGTGCTGGTTTGTGTCCTGGCTGCTCCACTCCAAATCTAGTTTCATGCTAATGTGCTTGGGAAGGCAGTGGAACATGGTCCATGTGTTCGAGCTCCTGCCACACATGGGGGAGACAGGATGTGGTTGAAACTCCTGGGTTTGGCCTGGCCCACCCCTAGTCACTGTGGCTATTTGGGAATGAACTACCAAATGAAAGATTCTTCTCTCTCTCCCTTCTCTCTCTCTCCCCTCTCTCTTCTCTCCCCTCTCTCTTCTCTCTCTCTCTCCTCTTCTCTCTCCTCTCTCCCTACTCCCCCCCTCCCCTCTCTCTCCTCTCTCACCTCTCTCTCATCCCTCTTCTCCTTTCCTCTCCTCTCCTCTCCTCTCCTCTCCTCTCTTCTCTTCTCTTCTCTTTTCTCTCTCTCTCTCACACACACACTTCCCCAACTCCCTCCCTCCCTTCTACCCATCCTCCCTCTGTATCTAATGATGCCTTTCAAATAAATTAAATCTTTAAAAATAAGTATGTTATCTAATATTTATTAATTCTAGTATCTAAAATTCCTCAGATATGACTGTCTTATCAATTTATTTTAGTCTTTTAATTAGGACATTTTTTCCTGATTGTATGCCTGTGATTTTCTCTCATTGAAAATTGGGCGTTTCACTGTTATTCTGTAATGACTCTGGAAGTCAGATTCTCCTGCTTTCTCAGAAATTTGCCTTTTTATTGGTTCTTAAGAGCCGTGCAAGGCTCATTCGTATATTTTTTGCTGCTTTTATTTTTCTTGTGCTTCTATGGGGTAATGAGAGCTTGCAGTTTCCTTGTCTACTATTTGCTTCATATGAGCCATTTACTCCACATTGTAAGTAAGAGCTGTTGATAATATGTTGTGTATTTACATATTTTATGACCACCTTGATGAAAATTTAGTAAAAATTTCTATCCCATTACCAAATTGTATTACTTTGAAACACCTCAAATTTAACATGTAAAAACGTAAGTTGACCAATTTCTGGCTTTCTTTGTTTCACAGGGAACACTAATTATATTCTATTCACCCCAGTGTAAAAATATTTAGTCAAGGTTGACTCTTCTTTTTTCTTTTAAATTAGATAGATAGATAGGTACACACATATGTAACTGGAAATATTAGTCAATTAATTACTAAAAATATTCACTCACTATACCATAATAAAAACTACAATTTTTGTCACCTTTAAGTCTAGTCTTACAATTGCTCTGTCTCTATTACCCCTAGTTCCACACTGTTTTTTTTTTTTTTTTTTTTTTTTTTTTTTACAGGCTGAGTGGACAGTGAGAGAGAGACAGAGAGAAAGGTCTTCCTTTGCCGTTGGTTCACTCTCCAATGGCCGCTGCGGCCGGCACGCTGTAGCCAGCGCACCGCGCTGATCCGATGGCAGGAGCCAGGTGCTTCTCCTGGTCTCCCATGGGGTGCAGGGCCCAAGCACTTGGGCCATCCTCCACTGCACTCCCAGGCCACAGCAGAGAGCTGGCCTGGAATAGGAGCAACCGGGACAGAATCCAGAGCCCTGACCGGGACTAGAACCCAGTGTGCCGGCTCTGCAAGGTGCAGGATTAGCCTGTTAAGCTGCTATATAGAACATCTTCTTCTTTCCTTAATAATTCACTTATGACATATCCTATAAGACTAATATTCCTTCAGTGATATTTTCTAGGCCTCAGTTGTATAATTAGCACATGGAAAGCATAAACAAATATTGAATGTTCAGAACTAGTTGTTGATTAGATACTTTATTAAATGCTTCTCCTGTCCCTAGAACTCTCTTCATCTTTAAGCTCATTTTCACATTGACATTCTCAAAATATCCATTATAATATCCATACACTATTGTCTTATGTGTGTCTTGAGAATATCCTTGTATTTTTCAAGGGTTTTATAAAAATCAAAAGATATAATATATATGACATCTCCATTTTAGAATTGTAAGAGTTTAGATAAGTTGTACAAAGTTATAAAAGCATTGAATTAACAGCCTGCAGAATCCATCCTCTCTCCCAATGTATATGGATATGGTATCTCAGAATACATTGAATCCTAAAAGTGCTTTAATATTTCTTCTATTCAATACCTACTCTATATTTTTATTTCTGCTAACGCTTTCTCTAGGTTAACATCACTTCACTCTTGCAATACCCTCTAAGTTTCCTATTTTTCTATTAAATTTAAGCCCTATTCCTTCTGCCAAATTTATGGGTAAAATAAAACATAGCAACAAATGAAATCCAAACTGTAAATATTTTGCTTTTTCTCAAGACCATTTAATGGTTTTTCATTGGTTTCAGGATACAGTGCACCTTAGTAGATACTTCAATGCGAACTATGAGTTTGAGGCATTTCCTAATAATTCCATATATTGTATAACTTAAAATATTTTTCATTACTGATACTTCCATTGTACTCTATACAACAGCATTATCTCAAGCTTATTTTTTATTCTCTGCAGCTGTTTTCTATACCTGCAGTCTCTCCTCCACATCTAGATGCTTTACAACTTTTATTTGTGTATATCATAAAGATATAAGAAAATTATTGTAAAAGTTAGAAAATGATGAGTCACATGCTGTGTCCCCTGGTAGATGCTATACTCTATAAAGGTTCATCTTCTCAAATTCCCTGAAAGCACCTGGGATAGTAAATGTCAATGAGTAGGCATCCAACAGTTCTTTATTGAGTGAATAAACAAATTTCTGAGTTCATACTGCTGAAAAGTATTTTAAATAAAATGGCCCCTCTCTTCTCTCCCTCCCATCAAGGGAAAATTAACAACTACTGAATGCTGATATAGATTAAAATTTTTTTCTTTGTGATGTAATGTTTAAGAACCACAAGCTTGGAAGTCAGATAGCAAATGTCCAAATCCTTATCACAGCAGTGACTGGTTGTGAGACCTTAGATTTAACCCATTTTAGTTTAGCTCTCTCCTCTATAATATAGTGATAGAGATAGTACCCACTTCATAGGACAGTTATTAAGACCTGGCAAACAAATAGGCATGTGTCATCTTTATTTTTAGAATCTGCCCTGCTCTAGAACTTTACAAACAAGGATTTATGGTACAGATTAAAATTAACTTTGAATGGATAGATATTTTAAATTGTTTTTTTAATATGCCAACAGAGATCATGATGCCTAACTGCCACATGTGGTAATTCCACTAGTCTTCCATTTTGAAGCTGAATTGCTCTACTTTGAAACAACCATCTTTTTATAAACTGAATCTCCCCCAATCCTGTCACGCATAATTTTTCCTATGCTTAAAATTTTCAATTTGTATTAGTATTAGAAATGCCACTAATTAATGAGGATGAATTTAAACTCATAATCATAATATCATTTAGTGATTCTAAAAGGTACCACACATTTATTGAGAATCAGTTGAGAAATGCATACGTGTTTTTTCACATATTAGATTCAGACTATGAAGTATACTTAATATTTTACTATTTTTTTATTTTTTACAGGCAGAGTGGACAGTGAGAGAGAGAGACAGAGAGAAAGGTCTTCCTTTTGCCGTTGGTTCACCCTCCAATGGCCGCCGCGGCTGGCGCGCTGCGGCCGGTACACCACGCTGATCCGATGGCAGGAGCCAGGTGCTTCTCCTGGTCTCCCATGGGGTGCAGAGCCCAAACACTTGGGCCATCCTCCACTGCACTCCCGGGCCACAGCAGAGAGCTGGCCTGGAAGAGGGGCAACCGGGACAGGATCGGTGCCCCGACCGGGATTAGAACCCGGTGTGCGGGCGCCGCAAGGTGGAGGATTAGCCTAGTGAGCCGTGGCGCCGGCCAATATTTTACTATTAAGAACTCATCTCTTGATTATATTAGCTTTTCCAAACTTCTGTGCCTCCTTTACCACTAAATTCATTTAATTCTGCCTCCTGAATATTTTTTTCATTTTTTTATTTTATATATATTCACAGATTCATTTCCTTTTTATTTTATGTTGAAATTATAGTTGTATATATTTATGGGGTACAAAGTAGTATTAGGATTCATGAATTTAATGCATAATATTTAAATCAAACTACTTTACATATCACCATATCAAATACTTATTATTTTGGATAATGAGAACATTTGAAATTTACTGTTAGTGATTTTGAATGCATAACCATTATTACCACATTGTGCAGCAGATCTCAAAAATAACTTATTCTTCCTGTGTAACTGAAGCTTTGTAGCCTTTGACCACCATCTCCCCCTTGCTCCTCCTTCCAGCCTTCAGTAACCACCATTCTATTCTCTGTGAATTCAGTTGTTTTAGACTTCATCTGTGAGAACATAAAACATTTTATAGTTTTTATTTTTCTATTCCTGAATTATTTCACTTAGCATAATGTTGCCAGAGTCATTTCTTTAGTCCAAAACAATACCATATCTTTTATCAAATTTTGTAATACCTGCCTAATACCCCTGCCTGTATTCTAAACCCTCACTGATTTTTAGTCCATATTGTCAGTGGAGGAATCTTTCTGGCATACAAATATGGTACTTGTCTTTTACTTAAAACTCCTCATTGTATACCCACTGCTTCCTCTAGAAGCATCCTCTTCTTTCACAAGACCATGCCTAATCCTCCCATGTCATCATGTGCTTAACTACATTGTTCTTAACTATATATATTATATATAACATATATATATTATATATAACTTATATATAATATATATATATATTATATATATAGTTACTGCATCCCCAATGTCAGTTCAATTTCAAGCACATGAGGCATTAAGAAATTTTCTAATGACTTTCATGGAGACTTTCCAATATTTTGGTTAGAGACCAGAATAATGACCATTTAATTTTAACTGTACTTTTCATAAGCATCTTTATCCTCCTTTATTTATAACAATAAAAGCTAAAATGTGTTGACTGTATCATCTGTCCTAGGTTCTGATGTTAGAAAACAATGGAAATCATTGCATGAGCCTGTGATTTTTACACTGCCAATATACCATAATAAAAGGGCTAAAAATCTAGTTATACTGCTTTGACTATTATCTGCAAATTTCATGTAACTACTTTTAAGTATGTGACTTGGTGAACAAACTCTGCCTTTATATCCAGGTTCCTTCACACTAAGTGATATATTTTATTTAGCTTTTGATTATATTAAATGTTCAGGCAAGCAGGAGAGGTGTGGAGGAAATGTCATAGGGTCTGTAAAGCATTATTGAAGTAATTTAACTATTTTCCTTTTGGTATATCATGAACTACCTGTTGAAGGGACTCCTGAATTTCTTTGTAACTATTTAGATAAAGAATATTTGAAAGAAAGATTATATAAGTTTGTGTAATACAGTAGGAGTACAATGGCTTGAAGGAGCCTGTTGAGTTCTACCTGCTTATTTCTCCTGGAAATCATATTATTTTGCTAGTTTATAGAATATGGAAAGTAATAGCCAGTTTCTATTTACTGGTCTTTAAGAAGCATTCCAATTGCTGTTATAGTTCTAAAGCCTATATTTTTGTCACAAGTAGAAATTTCAACTCTCTTCCCATTGCATTATATTCTCAAACTTTGCAGCTTGACGTAATAGTGAACCATAATTTGGTGGATTATTATTATTATCAGAATGAACAAAAATATTTACAATCCTCTCTACAAAGTTGAGCATTCAAAAACAAAAGCTTTTATTCTATCTATATAAATGTAATAACCAATTGAAACTTTTATTTTTGACATTTCAGAGAAGCAACTTAACTACACCTAAGTTGTTAAAAATACCATATATATTAGTTTACACTGCCATCAACTTTTATATATTCAGTCCAGTTCTATAATCATTTGTTACAATTAGATAATATAACTATAAGCAGGTCAGTCAGTAATATCAATAAGCACACCACTACCAGCATTCATGGAACTATCTACTAAATTATTTGTATGTAGTGCAAGATTTAAGTACCTTGTTTAATGATGCACAGAAATCTAGGATTTTTAAATTGTATTGATTTGATAAGCAGTTTCCCCTAATTGGTACAAATGTCTCCTTGGAAAACATGATTTTGTAGGCATTTAGACAAATTATTTATTTATTTGAGAGGAAGAGAGAGAAAGAGAATGAGAGGAGGCAAGAAAGAAAGACATGGAGAAAGAGATCTCACTCTCACCATCTCATAATACCTGCAAAGGCCAGTGCCCAGGTCAGAGCTAAGAGCTGGGAACTCAATCCATGTCTCCCTCATGGATGGTGGGAATCCAATTACTTAAACCATTCTGACTGACACCCTGAGTCTGCATTTCCTAGAAACTAGAACCAGGAGCCAGAGGCAGTAATCAAACCCAGGTGCTCTGATGAAGGATGACACAGTCATCCCAACCAATGTCTTGGCCATCAGGTTAAATGCCTGCCCCTATAGACAATTTTTTAATACCTAGCATGTCTATGATTAATGCATTAGTTATAATTTCTTTTGTGGCAGAGTTCATGTTAAATTGTAGGATATGAAGTCCAAGTTATACCTCCTTCCACTAACTAGCAAGAAATGAATCCCAGGTAGTCCAGCAGACAATTTTATTGTTTATATTTACTTTCAAGAAATTCATTTTATTGAGTACCTAGATGGATACACTAATAGTAAAAGCATACAAAAATACATGACAACATATTAAAGTTGAAGTTCTAGCTGACCTTTACTTCTCCCTTCCTGATTTTAATTTTGAGCAAAGATTAAGATACAAAATAAATCAAATAACCCATAAAAGGATCATAAATAATGGTATCTGAAAAACATGACTTCAAAAAGTTATTCCAGAAACATATATTTGGCAAAAAGATTGAGATCTAAAATATATGAACTCCCATTAGTGAATAAGCAGATAAACAACCAAATTAAAAGTGATTAATTTGAGCAGACAATTCAGAAAATGCCATATAAATGATAAATAAGTACCTCACAAGATGCTTGCCATCATTCATAATGAGGGAAATGGAATTTAATATCACACTATGATACTGATACATTCCCATTCAAATGGCTAAAATTTAAAAGAGAGAATATACTGTTAGGGAGGGGTGTAGAAGACCTGCAACTTTTGTGTATTACTGACAGTAATGTAACAAGGTACAATAACTTTTAAAAATATTTGTTGTTTCTTTTTTCCCAGAAACTTCTCCAAAAGGGAAACGTTTATTCCAAAGAGAGAAATGAAAAAATTTCATGGAATAGTGTTACTTACAACTAATTTGATAATGCATTATTGCGAGACAGCATATTCTTTTTTAAATTTTTCTAAACTTTATTTAGTAAACATAAATTTCCAAAGTACAGTTTATGGATTACAATGGCTTTCCCCACCCCCATAACTTCCCTCCCACTCGCACCCCTCCCATCTCCCACTCCCTCTCCCATTCCATTCACATCAAGATTCATTTTCAATTATCTTTATATACAGAAGATCGATTTAGTATATATTAAGTACAGATTTCAACAGTTTGCACCCACACAGAACATAAACTATAAAATACTGTTTCAGTACTAGTTATAGCATCACTTCACATTAGACAACACATTAAGGACAGATCCCACATAGGGTGTAAGTACACAGTGACTCCTGTTGCTGAATTAACAATTTGACACTCCTGTTCATGGCGTCAGTAATCTCCCTAGGCTCTATTCATGAGCTGTCAGGGCTATGGAAGCCTTTAGAGTTCGCTAACTTTGATCTTATTCCGATAGGGTCATAGTCAAAGTGGAAGTTCTCTCCTCCCTTCGGAGAAAGGTACCTCCTTCTTTGATAGCCCCGTTCTTTCCACTGAGATCTCACTCACAGAGATCTTTCATTTAGGTCTTTTTTTTTTTTCCATGGTATCTTGGCTTTCCATGCCTACAATACTCTCATGGGCTCTTCAGCCAGATCCAAATGCCTTAAGGGCTGATTCTGAGGCCAGAGTGTTGTTTAGGACATCTGCCATTCTATGAGTCTACTGTGTATCCCGCTTCCCATGTTGGATCCTTCTCTCCCTTTTCTATTCTATCAGTTAGTATTAGCAGACACTAGTCTTGTTTGTGTGATCCCTTTGACTCTTAGACCTATCAGAGCCATCAATTGTGAGCTGAAATTGATCACTTGGACTAGTGAGATGGCATTGGTACATGCCACCTTGATGGGATTGTGTTGGAATCCCCTGGCACATTTCTAACTCCACCATTTGTGGCAAGTCAGCTTCAGCATGTCCAAAATTGTACATCTCCTCCCTATCTTTTTCCACTCTTAAATTTAACAGGGGTCACTTTTCAGTTAAAATTTAAACACCTAAGAATAATTGTGTGTTAATTACAGAGTTCAACCACTAGTACTAGAACAACAACAACAACAAATACTAAAAAGGATAAAGTATTACATTGTACATCATCAGTCAGCACAAGAGCTGATCAAGTCACTGTTTCTCATAGTGTCCATTTCACTTCAACAGGTTTCCCCTTTGGTGCTCAGTTGTCACCGATCAGGGAAAACAAGTGATATTTGTCTCTTTGGGACTGGCTTAATTCACTCAGCATGATGTTTTCCAGATTCCTCCATCTTGTTGCAAATGACCGGGTTTCGTTGTTTTTTACTGCTGTATAGTATTCTATGGAGTACATGTCCCATAATTTCTTTATCCAGTCTACTGTTGATGGGCATTTGGGTTGGTTCCAGGTCTTAGCTATTGTGAATTGAGCTGCAATAAACATTAATGTGCAGATGGCTTTTTTATTTGCCAAATTAATTTCCTTTGGGTAAATTCCAAGGAGTGGGATGGCTGGGTTGTATGGTAGGGTTATGTTCAGGTTTCTGAGGAATCTCCAGAGTGACTTCCATAGTGGCTTAATAAATTTGCATTCCCACCAACAGTGGGTTAGTGCCCCTTTTTCCCCACATCCTCTCCAGCATCTGCTGTTGGTAGATTTCTGAATGTGAGCCATTCTCACTGGGGTGAGATGGAACCTCATTGTGGTTTACATTTGCATTTCTCTGATTGCTAGTGATCTTGAACATTTTTTCATGTGTCTGTTGGACATTTGGATTTCCTCCTTCGAAAAATGTCTATTGAGGTCCTTGGCCCATCTCTTAAGTGGGTTGTTTGTTTTGTTGTTGTGGATTTTCTTGATTTCTTTGTAGATTCTGGTTATCAATCCTTTATCTGTAGTATAGTTTGCAAATATTTTTTCCCATTCTGTTGGTTGCCTCTTCACTTTCCTGACTGTTTCTTTTGAAGTACAGAAACATCTCAATTTGATGCAATCCCAAATGTTAATTTTGGTTTTGACTGCCTGTGCTGCTGGAGTATTTTCGAAGAAGTCTTTGCCTGTGCCTATATCTTGCAGGGTTTCTCCAATGGTCTCTAGTAATTTGATGGTTTTGGGTCATATATTTAAGCCTTTAATCCATGTTGAGTGAATTTTTGTGTAAGGTGATAGGTATGGGTCTTGCTTCAAGCTTCTGCATGTGGAAATCCAATTTTCCCAGCACCATTTATTGAATAGGCTGTCCTTATTCCAGGGATTAGTTTTGGATCTTTGATCAAATATAAGTTGGCTGTAGATGTTTGGATTGATTTCTGGTGTTTCTATTCTGTTCCACTGGTCTATCCATCTGTTTCTGTATCAGTACCATGCTGTTTTGATAACAACTGCCCTGTAGTATGTCCTGAAATCTGGTATTGTGATGCCTCCGGCTTTGTTTTTGTTGTACAAGATTGCGTTGGCTATTCGAGGTCTTCTGTGTCTCCATATGAATTTCAGCATCATATTTTCCAGATCTGAGAAGAATGTCTTTGGTATCTTGATTGGTATTGCATTGAATGTATAAATTGCTTTTGGGAGAATAGACATTTTGATGATATTGATTCTTCCAATCCATGAGCATGGAAGATTTCTCCATTTTTTGGTATCCTATTCTATTTCTTTCTGTAAGGTTTTGTAGTTTTCATCGTAGAGATCTTTAACGTCCTTGGTTAAGTTTATTCCAAGGTATTTGATTGTTTTGTAGCTATTGTGAATGGGATTGATCTTAGAAGTTCTTCCTCAGCTGTGGCATTGCCTGTGTATACAAAGGCAGTTGATTTTTGTGCATTGATTTTATATCCTGCTACTTTGCCAAACTCTTCGATGAGTTCCAGCAGTCTCTTAGTAGAGTTCTTTGGGTCCCCTAAATAAAGAATCATATCATCTGCAAAGAGGGATAGTTTGAGTTCTTCCTTCCCAATTTGTATCCCTTTAATTTCTTTTTCTTGCCTAATACCTCTGGCCAAAACTTCCGGAATTATATTGAATAGCAGTGGTGAGAGTGGGCATCCCTGTCTGGTACCAGATCTCAGCGGAAATGCTTCCAACTTTTCCCCATTCAATAGGATGTTGGCCGTGGGCTTTTCATTTATTGCTTTGATTGTATTGAGGAATGTTCCTTCCATACCCAGCTTGCTTAGAGTTTTCATCATGAAAGGGTGTTGTATTTTATCAAATGCTTTCTCTGTGTCTATTGAGAGAATCATATGGTTTTTCTTCTGCAGTCTGTTAATGTAGTGTATTACGTTGATTGTTTTGCGAATGTTGAACCATCCCTGCATACGAGGGATAAATCCCACTTGGTCTGGGTGGATGATCTTTCTGATGTGTTGTTGCATTCTATTGGCCAGAATTTTATTGAGTATGTTTGCATCTGTGTTGATCAGGTATATTGGTCTGTTATTCTCTTTCAATGCTGCATCTTTTTCTGGCTTAGGAATTAAGATGATGGTGGCTTCATAGAAAGAATTTGGGAGGATTCCCTCTTTTTTGATTGTTTTGTATAGTTTGAGAAGTATTGGAGTTAGTTCTTCTCTAAATGTCTGGTAGAACTCAGCAGTGAATCCATCTGGTCCTGGGCTTTTCTTTGTTGGGAGGGCCTTTATTACTGTTTCAATTTCTGTGTCAGTTATGGGTCTGTTTAGGTTTTCTATGTCTTCCTGGCTCAATTTAGGTAGGTTGTATGTGTCCAAGAATCTGTCCATTTCTGATAGATTTCTCTGTTTGCTGGCATACAAGTCCTTGTAGTAATTTCTGATGATTCTTTTTATTTCTGTGGCGTCTGTTGTTACGTTTCCCTTTTCATCTCTGATCCTATTGATTTGGGTCTTTTCTTTTTTTAGTGACTTGGGCCAATGGGGTGTCAATTTTGTTTATTTTTTCAAAAAACCAGCTCCTCGTTTGGCTGATGTTTTGTAATGTTTTCGTTGATTCAATCCTGTTGATTTCTTCTTTGATTTTAATTATTTCTCTTCTCCTACTGGGTTTGGGTTTGGTTTGCTGCAGATTTTCTAGATCCTTGAGATGACTTGAAAGCTCATCTATTTGGTGCCCTTCAAATTTCTTGATGTAGGCACCTATTGATATAAACTTTCCTCTTAACACTGCTTTTGTTGTATCCCATAGGTTTTGGTATGTTGTGCTGTTATCCTCATTTACTTCCAGAAAATTTTTGATTTCTCTTTTAATTTCTTCTATGACCCATTGTTCATTCAGGAGCATGTTGTTCAATCTCCATGTGTTTGCACGTGCTCTAGGGATTCCTGAGTTGCTAATTTCCAATTTCATTCCTTTGTGGTCTGAGAAGCTGCATGGTATGATTCTAATTCTTTTGAATTTGCTGAGACTTGCTTTATGGCCTAGTATTTGGTCAGTCCTAGAGTAGGTTCCATGTACTGCTGAGAAGAATGTAAAGTCCTTAGATGTAGGATGAAATATTCTGCAGATATCTGTTAGATCCATTTGGGCTATAGTGTCATTTAAATCTACTGTCTCCTTGTTGATCTTCTGTCCTGTTGATCTGTCTATCTCTGAGAGTGGAGTATTGAGGTCCCCCAGTACTATTGTATTGGTGTCTAAGTCTCCCTTTAAGTCCCTTAACAAGTCTTTTAAATAAGCTGGTACCCTGTAATTGGGTGCATATACATTGAGAATCGTTATAACTTCCTGTTGAATGGATCCCTTAATCATGAAATAGTGCCCCTCTTTGTCTCTACTAACAGTTTTTGTGGTAAAGTTTATGTTATCTGATATTAAGATGGCTACGCCCGCTCTTTTTTCATTTCTGTTGGCATGGTATATCTTTTTCCAGCCTTTCACTTTCAGCCTGTATGCATCATTGTTGGAAAGATGAGTTTCTTGTAAGCAGCAATAAGATGGGTTTTGTTCCTTAACCCAATCAGCCAATCGGTGACTTTTAACTGGACAGTTCAGGCCATTAACATTCAATGTGACTATTGAGAAGGAGTAACTTTGCCCTGCCATTTGCCAAAGATATTTTCTAATATATGGTTTGAGATTCCTGTGATCTTTTGCTGTGAGGTTTCCTTCCTTTATCTTCTTTCATATTGGTGACTGTGTTTCTGTGTTTCTGTATGTAACACATCTTTAAGCATCTTTTGCAGGGCTGGACGAGTGGCGACAAATTCTTACAATTTCTGTTTGCTGTGAAAGGTCTTAATTTCACCTTCATTCACAAATGAGAGCTTTGCAGGATATAATATTCTGGGCTGGCAGTTTTTCTCTCTTAGTACCTGGGCTATGTCTAGTCATTCCCTTCTAGCTTGTAGGGCTTCTGATGAGAAGTCAGCTGTGAGTCTAATTGGAGATCCTCTGAGAGTAATCTGGAGTTTCTCTCTTGCACATTTTAGGATCTTTTCTTTATGTTTCACTGTGGTGAGTTTGATTATGACGTGTCGTGGTGAGGATCTCTTTTGGTCATGTTTACTAGAGGTTCTATGAGCTTCCTGTACTAGGATGTCTCTGTCCTTCTCCAAACCTGGGAAATTTTCTGCTAGTATCTCACTAAAAAGGCCTTGTAATCCTTTCTCCCTCTCCATGCCTTCAGGATCTCCTAGAACCCGAATGTTGGGTTTTTTAATAGTACCCTGTAGATTACTGACAGTATTTTTTAGATTTCTGATTTCTTCTTCTTTTCTTTGATTTGCCTGTTTCCTTTCCTGTTCTCTGTCTTCTAATTCTGATATTCTCTCTTCTTCTTCACCCATTCTGTTTTTAAGGCTCTCTAATGTGTTTGTCATTTCATCTATTGAGTTCTTCATTTCATTATGGTTTCTTGTCACTATCACAGTTTCATGTTCTACTAGTTGTTTCATTTCATTTTGATTCCTCCTTAATATTTCATTTTCACGAGAGAGATTTTCTATCTTGTCCATGAAGGATTTCTGTAGTTCAAGAATTTGTTTTTGAGAACTTCTTAATGTTCTTATCAGTTTTTTGAGATCCGCTTCTTGCATTTCCTCTATCTCTTCATCTTCATAATCTTGGATTGGGGTGTCTTGTTCATTTGGGGGCATCATAGTGTCTTCCTTGCTCTTGTTACCTCTGCTTCTACGTTTGTTGTTTGGCATGTTGGAGATAATTTATGGTTTTATTTTTTCTCGTTATACTATGCCTCTAAGTGGGCTGTCTGCTTTGACGGATCCTTAGAGGCTGTGATGGGTGTGGCCAGAGAGCTCTGCTTGATTCTTCAGGTTTAAAGCTGTGCAAAAAGTGACTCACCTTGCTCCTTGCTGGATCTCTCTCTTTCTCTCTCTCTCTCTCTTTTTTTTTTTTTTTTGACTCAGTTGGGAAGTAATTCCGAATGGCTGAGTGGAATTGAGGGTAGTTAAAGTCTGGCCTCTGTGAGTATTCGTTTGATCTACCCCTGGGACCACACAAAGAGTTTATGCAGCCCTCAATGTGTTCTCAAGTTTCACCTTAGACCCAAAGATACTGAGTTTGTGTCCTCATTGCTGCTTTACATATGTAAAATGGTGCCTGCTCTTTGTTTTGCTCAAGTGGAGGGAGGGGCCTCTGCCTTTCCCCACTAATGTCTCACGTTTCTGAGGCTTTTGTCTTACTTCCTGTTCATTCCAACGCTGGGGAGATTCTGCAGCTCAGCTCCCCCGGTTGGGTTTCCATGCAGTGGGCTCCTTGTAGGTCCTCTGTGTCACATACACCAGATCCGGAAGTGTTTCCTCTGCAGTTTTTTTCTTGAATCTTATCCTGAGGCTACAGTAATTCCACTTTTATGAAACTTTATTTTCCAGACTATTGGCGCACGTCCTCACTATCTGCCATCTTGGCTCCGCCCACAATTAAAATATTTGTAAATAAACATCAATATGAATGGAATTGAGAAATTCAAAGCAAATTAAGATGTCCTTTATGCACACATAAGTGGTGTAGCTGAGTATAAGTTATGAAAAACTCACTTTTATAATAGAAGAAAAGTCAAAGATTCCAACTTTGAAATCAAAGTTGAATGTTGTCAATTTAAAAAAAAAGTGATAAATCGTGGTAATTTTAGCTTTCACATGTGAAGAGCTTGGGAGTCATAACTTCCATCCCCACAACAAGAAAAAAAGTCTGAATGAATATAAAATCAACTGCTTTTTTTAGACTCATCAGAGAATTGAGGTCACAGAGCAAAACTGCCCTCCCTAAATCTGGCAAAATAATAAATACAGAGATCAGCCTGGCTAGAGAAGAAGCTGTTGGGGTCAAAATTTGCTAGGAAAATAAAATAGTAGTTTTGACAGATAGCTGGAGAATAGTTGCAGACTAGAGTGAGAATGAGAAACTCCTCAGAGCTCAGTTGTAAGAGTATCCCCATGTTTCATGGGTTTTTAAAAAAACAGCCATTTTGAAATATATCCAGAGGGGCCAGTGCCATGGCTCAACAGGCTAATCCTCTGCCTTGCGGAGCTGGCACACCGGGTTCTAGTCCCGGTTGGGGCACCAGATTCTGTCCCGGTTGCCCCTCTTCCAGGCCAGCTCTCTGCTATGGCCCGGGAGTGCAGTGGAGTATGGCCCAAGTGCTTGGGCCCTGCACCGCATGGGAGACCAGGAGAAGCACCTGGCTCCTGCCTTCGTACCAGCGCGGTGCGCTGGCTGCAGCGCGCGGTCCATGGTGGCCATTGGAGGGTGAACCAATGGCAAAGGAAGACCTTTCTCTGTCTGTCTCTCTCTCACTGTCCACTCAGCCTGTCAAAAATTAAAAAAAAATTAAAAAAAGAAATATATCCAGAGGGATCTCCAGAATAAAGGCAACTGTTTGAGGAAATATATATCCAAAGCCTTTTCTGAGCTGTGGGAAGGGTGATTAGTCAACTCCAACTCCCTCTATATTTCCTGTCTCACATAAGGGGAGAGAAATGGCTCAAAGAGTTAAGTTCTAAGGATTCCAGTATAATGACAGTGAATTATAATTAAAAAAAAAAGCTGAAACAGATAATTTTAAAAGGCAGACAGACAAAGATCTTTCATGTCGTGTTTCATTCTCCAAGTATTTGCTGCACCCAGGGCTGGGCCAGGCTAAAGTCAGGAGGCTGCAACCCTCTGCTGGTCTCCCAGCTCTTTCAAGTACTTGAGCCAAGCACTGCTACCTCTCTGTGTGCACATTAGCAATAAACTGGAACTGTAATTGAAGCTGGGACTCAGACTCAGGTATTCTGATAAGGGAAGCAGTCTTCCTAAAAGGCAACTTAACTGATATGCCAATGCCCACTGTCACAAATTTATTTAGAAAGGATTTTTTTAGAAGAAACCCAAAGTCAGATGAAGGGGCAGAAATTAGGCTGCTGGAAGAATATGAGACCTCCGGCAAGTGCAGCTAGAGAAAACATTAAATGCAGCCCAATTCCTGGCCAGATTAACATAGGATCTAACACTATATGTCTTTTACATCAGTTCCTGTTACCCGATGCAAAATTCTGGCTTCCAACAAACATATAAAGCATGCACAATAACAGTCTAAAGAGATGAAGCACACATAAATGCTTGACTGATATATATCATAGTTTTAAACCATTGGACAGGTGTTTTAAAATAATTGTGATTAGCATGTTTAGGGCTATAATGGGAAAACTAGACAATGAGCAAGAACTGAAGGGTACTGTGAGAAGAAGGGTAGAAAATTGTGAGAAATATCAAAAGAGTGTTGGAATTCAAAAATACAGTAACAATCAGTGAAGAATCCCTTTCTCAGGTTCTCGAGTCAACTATAACTATGCACACCTGAGAAGTCAGTCAGTGGGCTCAAATGTTTATCAGCAGGAACTTTCCATACTAAGAAATGATAAACAAAATATATTCAACAGAACATCTAGTAACTATGGGATAATTGCAAAAGGCTTAATATATGCATAATTTAAATAAGAGAAAGGAAGGGAAAAATGAAGCAGAAAGAATATTTGAACTAATAATCATTAAGAATCTTCTAGAATTAATCACAGATACCAAACCTGAGATCCAAGAATCTCAGAGAACACCAACCAGGATAAACATCAACCAATTTATCATTAGCATATCATATTGAAATTGCAGAAAAACAGAAAAGTTAAAATAAAACAGAATGCATATGTGGTTGAGGAGAAGAAGGCATATTAGCTAAATAAACAAGTATAAGAATTATAGCATATATATATTTAGAAACCCAGCAAAAAATAAGAAAGTAGAGTAAATATCAAACCTTGAAATTTAAAAATCCCAACAATGTACTGTTCAATGTCTAATAATGGAGGAACTGAGTAAGAACAAAAACAACATGTGACATATAGAAAACAGATATCAAAATGTCAGAATTATGTCCCCTTTTAACAGCAATTATTTATATCAGTTAATGAGAGGTATTTATTCTGAGAAATGTCTCATTAGGTAATTTCACCATTGCATGAACACAATGGAGTTTATTTAGATAGCATAGTTTTCTACACCTAAATTGTATGCTATAGCTTATTGCTATTGGACCACAAACCTGCACAGTATGTTACTGTAATAAATACTATAGAATATCATAAAATTGTAAGTATTTGTATACCCAAACATAGAAGAGGTACAATAAAAATATGATATAAAAGATTTAAAGAATAATACAGCTATGTAGGGTACTTGCCATTAATGGAGCCTGTAGGACTAGAAGTTACTTTAGGTAAATCAGTGAGGGAGCAGCAAGTGAATGTGAAGTCCTTGAGCATTGCTGCACGTTACTGTATAAACATTGTGCACTTAGGCTACACTAAATTTATTTTAAAAATTCTTTCCTCAATGATAAATTAGCCTTTCACTTACTCTAACTTTCAAATGTTTAAGTTTTTGATTTTATAACAACAGCTTAAAACACACATTGTATGATAATGAAAAATAAATAGTACTTGCATTATTATTTGGTAAACATTTCTGTTAGTCTTTTTTTTAAACTTTAAAAACTTTTTTTGTTAAAAACTAAGACACACAGACACATTAACCCAGGCCTACATGGGGTGAGGAGCAACAATATTCCTGTCTTCCACTGAAAGGTCTTCAGGGACTGTCATCTCCAGTTATAACAATCCCTTCTTCTGGATACTTCCTGCAGGACAAGCCTGAGGTTCTTTCCAGACATATGCCTATCGCGCTTTGCTTAGTTTATTTCAGGTTCTTTTCAGATATATGTCTATGGCAGTTTGCTTAGTTTGTTTCAATTTTAACCATATATTTGACTTATGCATATAAAGTTCCATGAAATTTCCTCTTTAGTAATGAAAACCTGATAGTATCTGCTTCCATGTTTTCAAACTTTCTGAAGAATCTTGTTTAAATCTGCAGCAGCTCCTGAAAACTCTTCATTGTGAATTCTCTCAGGGTTCTTTTACTTCTCCTGTGTTTTCTTTTTCCTTTGCATCTTCTTCAGCAATAAATTCCTGTTCCAATCCCAACAAACTCCTCCTTAAGAACCACCTCTAGGAGCCCTTCAATATTATTTTCATCCATTCCTAGCTGGAAATTGTCATCTCAACTATAGCCTTGGTTATTTTCATCCTCATTATCACTGGAAAATCCTTGGAAGTCATGAAGGGACATCTTGTGTGGTATCTTTTTAAAAAAAGATTTATTTACTTACTTGAAAGTTAGAATTATACAGAAGCAGAGGCAGAGAGAAAGAGAGATTCCATCTGCTGTTTCACTTCCTAGATGACTGCAATGGCCAGAGCTGTGCCAATCCAAAGCCAGGAACCAGGAGCTTCTTTGAGTCTCCCATGCAGGTGCAGGGGCCCCAGCACTTGGCCCATCTTCCACTGCTTTCCCAGGCCATTGCAGAAAGCAGCATCAGAAGTAGAGCACCCAGGGCTCAAACCGGTGCCCATATGGAATGCCAGCAATGCAGGCAGTGGCTTTACTCCTTTGTGTGTTATCTTCCAAATACCATTTATACACCCCTTGGAGACATCACCTCAAGACCAAGAGAAATGCTTGATACAATTATAGATGTTCCAATCTTTCCAAATGTCTTCCTTGGTTGTAGTAATAACCTGAAGAAATGTGTTCTTCACATAATAGGTCCTATAAGCTTTTATAACTCCTTAATCCATTGATTTTATCTAAGGGATGGTGCTTCGATGTAGAAATACACCTTGATGTTGGGATGAAGTTCACCAATAAATGGAGAATATATGGAAGCATTATCAATAATAAGCAAAATCTGATATGTTATTCTCAAAATAGTACTTCTCCATTTTGATCATATAGGAATTCAGGAGGGCATCGTATAGGACAATCTGTGTCATATATGACCTTCTACTTCTCCTATAGTACACTAGCTGTGTTTGCTTACTGATATGCTTGAAGCCCTAGGGTTTCTCACTGTGCCACATCACAAAGGGTTTCAATTTTAGCCTATAACATTACCCCCAAGCAAGATTTATTTTGGTCTTAAAAACCTTGGACTCCTGGCTTCAGCCTGGATAGGTCATTTGGGGAGTGAACCAGAAGATGAAAAGATGAAAGCATCTCTCTCTCTCTCTCTCTCCCTCCCCCTCTCCCCCTTTTTCCCTTCCCCTCTCCCCCTCTGCCCCATCCCCTTCTTGCCCTCCCCCTTTCCCCCCTCTCCCCCTCTTCCATTTCCCCTCCCTCCCAACACTCTTCCAAATAAATAACTTTTTTTTTAAAAAAAGGGACAAATAGTAAAAAAAAATCAACATTATCTACAAATTGGCTGAATTAACTAAGGCCTTAGCAGCTCTCTGATAAAAAAGAATTTAGTTTATATGGTGACATAATCATATTTTACATTTAAACTTTTAGTAGACACAACAGATATTTTCAAATGAAACGATATGAAAAACCTGTGCAATTTTATCTAAAATTAGCTTACTTGACCTCATTTAACTCAAAGAAAATTTTCAATATTCAACCAAAGAATTAACTAGTTTCTCAAGTTTTAATTTTAAAGATAGTGTTACTTTTGTTACTTATTGTTCATATGCTGACTCTTTCATTATTGTATTAGAGGAAGAGAGAGATCCAACCTGCTGGTTTACCCCCCAAGTTCCCTCAATGACTGGGGCTGAACTAGACCCAAGATGTGAGCTTGGAACTCAATCTGGATCTCCTAGGTCCTGCTAATTGAACTAATACCTACTGTTTCTCAGGATCTGCCTTAGCAGGGAATTGAAACAGGGATCCAGAGTTGTATCTTGAACTCAGTTACTCTGATACCTGGTATGAAATGCAAACATCTTAACCACCATGCCAAATGCCCGTACTTTTGAACATTATTTTTATTGTATAGGTAATATTTGTTCATTTTAAAATACAGAAATATATAGAATTAAATACTCTGCATGATGATTCCTTTTTCCAGGAAACAAAATCAGTTTGTTGTGTTTTCCTTCTTACATTCCAAAAATATAAAAAGCATATATACATACCAAGCTAGGTATTTGTTTACATAAAATGGGATTACACTTGACACACCTTTGTGTTGCAAAGCATTCTTAGGGCCCTTGATATCTCATGTACTTCAGGGCACACTGATATATTTTCTGGTTTGACCGGATACTGCATACTTCATTGACTAAACTGGTTCTATGTTGATAAATATTTGTTACTTTCAGAATTTTGTTATTATGAATGATGCTGCAATAAGCATCTTTATAAATATGCATCTTTATAAGTGAGCATTATGAATCTTGATGTGAATGGAAGGGGAGAGGGAGCGGGAAAGGGGAGGGTTGCGGGTGGGAGGGAAGTTATGGGGGGGGAAGCCATTGTAATCCATAAGCTGTACTTTGGAAATTTATATTCATAAAATAAAAGTTAAAAAAGGAGGCTTCCATAGCCTTGGCAGCTCATGAAAAAAAAAATAATAAGTGAGCATTATTTCTGGAGGTAGGATCTCTCCATCAAGTGATAATCACATTGATAGTAATTTTCAAATGGATTATACCACCTTGTTGGCCTAAAAACAGAATATGTATATTTCTGTTTCTCTAAATCTTCATCAATATTTGACATTTGTAACCTATTTAATCTGTTATGTGATAAATGCAAAATACTAGAGTTTTGCTTCTTTACATTTCTCCTTTGTGAAAAATATTAGCTATTATGAATTATATTAGATAAATAAAATATTAATTTGTGAAACCTCTTTATAAAACTTGGAAGGTGGTACTCACCTTCTCTCCTTATGAATGTCTGACCTGGCATCTGTTTCTAGTGCAGGAAAATTACATATATATTGCACATTTTCTCTGGAAAATAATTTGCCTCCATAATCAGTTTATCTAGAGCTTCCAAAAGATCTTCAGGTTTCTTCACATTAGCACTTGCATTCTTGCCACTAACTTTGATATTTTATGATGAATAACAATTCTTTTTTTATAATTTTTTTATTTATTTATTTGACAGGTAGAGTTGTAGACAGACAGAGACAGAGACAGAGAGAAAAGTCTTCCTTCCGTTGGTTCTCTCCCCAAATGGCCACCACGGCCGGCGCTGTGCCGATCTGAAGCCAGGAGCCAAATGCCTCTTCCTGGTCTCCCATGTGGGTGCAGGGACCCAAACACTTGGGTCATCCTCCACTGTCCTCCCAGGTCACAGCGGAGAACTGGACTTGAAGAGGAGCAACCGGGACTAGAACCCGGCGCCCATATGGGATGCCAGTGCCACAGGCAGAGGATTAACCAAGTGAGCCACGGTGCTGGCTCGAGTAACAATTGAATTGTTTGAAATACCCAGGGCTCAACATAATACCCAGCTCAACATAATAGTATGATCCAACTTTTATTTCAATATCATAGACACATTTTTGTGATGGCCATGATAATCATGGTTTTGAGAGAGAGGTTTTTTTTTTTTAATATTTTTTGAGAGGCAGAGTTACAGACAGACAGAAGGAGAGCAGAGATTAAGGTCTTCAATTTGCTGTTTCACTCCCCAAATGACCACAATGGGTGGAGCTGAGCTGATCCAAGCCAGGAGCCAGAAGTTTCTTCCAGGTCTCCAAGTGGATGCAGGGGCCCAAGCAATTGGGCCATCCTCTAATGATTTCCCAGGCCATCAGTAGGGAGCTGGATTGGGAGAGGAGAAGCTGGGACTCAAACCCGTGCCCATAACAGATGCTGGCACCAAAGTGGAAGTTTAACCTACTACACCACAGTGCTGGTCCTGAGAGATAGTCTTTTGTGTCTGGACTTCAATCCATGTCATTGGAATTTACCCCATATATGATATTGGCCCTCCTTGAATTTTTGTTGCCCTGATTGCCTTCAGTGTAATAGTTCCTCTGATAATTTCTATCATCTTGTTCTTGTTCTTCAAATCAAAAGTATGATATAATGGGATATGCCTGACTGGCTAGTAATAAACATGGATTTTCCATCCACATAGTTATTTTTTAAAAGATTAATTTATTTATATGAAAGGCAGAGGCAGAGAGATGGAGGGAAGAAGAGAAGAAGAGGGGGGGAGGGAGAGAGAAAGAGAAAATATGAATATATCAGTCTTCTATCCATTGGTTCACTCCCCAGATGGCTGCAATGGCCAGAGATCAGCTGATTTGAAGCCAGGAGCCAGGAGCTTCTTCCGAGTCTCCCATGCAAGTGCAGGGGCCCAAGGACTTGGGCAATCCTCTACTGCTTTCCTAGGCCATAGCAGAGAGCTGCATCGGAAGTGGAACAGCTGGAACTTGAACTGGCACCCATATGGATGCTGGCAGTGCAGGTGGTGGCTTTACCTGCTACGACACAGTGCTGGCCTCACTCATAGTTTTTACTCACTTTAATTTCATTCACAGATCAATCATTAAATATATTTTCTTGTGGCAATATTATAGGAGCTTTTATATACTTAGTGGCTGTTGTGGACAAAACAGCAGCAGATTAACTCAAGAACAAGAGGTATAGTCACAGGATACATGTAGGTATTGTTAGCATAACACCTGCATACTATTTTATAGTAAATTTTTTATAAGTATAGGTAGTGTACTCTAAAATAATGTAACACATAGAAATGATAAATGCTTGAGATGACAGAAATGCTAATTACCCTGTTTTTTATTTTATTTTTTAAGGTGAACAAATTACATGTATTTCACATATACAGATTTAGGACCATAGTAATACTTGCCACCCTACTCTCCCTCCCACACATGATCCCACCCTTCCTCCTACTTAGTTTCTTATTCCTTGTCTTAATTTTTACAATGATCTAGTTTAAATTTACTTTGTACTCATAAGATTAACCCTACACTAAATAAAGAATTCAACAACTTGAATTATAAAAGAAAAAGCACTGTTCTTCAACAGTAGAGACAAAGGCTATAAACAATTGTCACATCTCAAAATGTCAATTCTACTTCTATACATTACATTTTTGGTACTGTATTAGTTACCACAGATCAGGGAAAATATATGGTATTCATCTTCTGGGGACTGGCTTAGTTCACTAAGCATAATGGTTTCCAGTTGCATCCATTGTGTTGCAAATGACAGGATTTCACTCTTTTTTATGGCTGAGTAGTATGTATGTATATATAAATATAATATACTATATAATAAATTATATAATATATAATTTATAATACATACTATGTATAACATACTATATATGTATATGTATATAGTATATAATAAATACATATATGTGTATATAGTATGTTATATAATAAATATTAATATATTAATATGTAAAATATAAATACAATAATATAAATATATTAAATAATAAATGTATAGGATAGTAAAACATAAATAAGTAGCACAGTAATTTATTGTCATCAAATTTATATATGGAGAATTGTATACTATATTCTATGTGACTAGCAGCACAAGTTTATTTACAACATCACCACAAATATGTGAGTAATGTACTGTGTTATGACAGCTATGATTGTATTAGGTAATGAGAATTTTTCAACTTCCTTATAATCTCATAGAATCACGAATTTATATGTAGCAAATTATAACTTGGAAAAATTAGATAATTACCAGCGATCTCATAGAATATAGCTTTCTAAAGAAGAAAATATTAACATACCTCTAACAAGAGGTTAAATCAGTAATCAGAAACATCCCCCACCCAACCTCCCAAAAATAGAAAAACTCAGGAACAGATGGCTTCACAGGTGAATTCTACCAAAACAATTAAAGAATGAGCACAGATTGTTAGCAAACTCTTCCAAAATAATTTAAAAGCAAGGAACACTTCTTAAGTCATTCTGTGAGGACAGTAATTCCCTAATAACAAATGCACACAAGGACATAAAGCAGTAAGTGGAAAATATAATCCAAGTTGATGCTAAATTCCTCAATAAAAAGCTAGTCCACAGATTCAAGAAAGGCATCAAAATGATTATATACCATGACCAAGTGGGTTTAATCCCATGAACACCAGTCTGTTTCAACAAACAAAAGTGAACCAATATGATATGCCATATTAATAGAATGAATAAAAAAATCAGTAAAAGCATTTGACAAAATTCAATATCCTTTCATGATAATCATAAAAAAACACTATAGAAAATTCATACAACAAAGAAATTACTTCAACATAAGAGTACACTTACAAAAGATCTACAGCTAACATAGTCGGTGGTGAAAATTGAAAGCTTTTCCCTCTTAGATAAGGAACAAATAAAGTATGCCAATTATAGCTACATCTATTTGTAATTATAGTGGTGTGTGTGTGTGTACACACATATATAATTCACAATAAAATTTTTCCATTTGTGCATTACATGGTTTTATGTGTGTGTATATAAATATTTGTAAAGAATTTTTAATTGCAGTTAACGTGAATTTAGCAAAGTTGAAAGAGATGAGGTCAATACACACAGTAAGTTATATTTCTATATGGAAGTAATGCACAAGCCAAAATGAAATGAAGAAAACTATCTAAAGGAATAAAATAGGAATAAATTTAGCCCAGGAGGTGTAAGACTTGTATACGGAAAGCTATAAAGTATTTTTGAAATAAAATTTAAAATACCCAATAAAGACATCCTCTCCTTAGATGGAAAGAATTAATATTATTAACCTGGCAGTACTCCTCAAAGTTATCTACAAATTCATTGTGATTCCTATCAGCATTCCGATAACTTTATTTTTAGAAATAAAATATAGGAATAAATCTTAACTGCATATTGCTGAGGAAAAGAAGCCTAGGGGTTGGCGCTGTGGCGCAGTGGGTTAAAGCCCTGGCCTGAAGCGCCGGCATCCCATATGGGCACTTGTTCTAGTCCCGGCTGCTCCTCTTCCAATCCAGCTCTCTGCTCTGACCTGGGAAAGCAGCCTAGGATGGCCCAAGTCCTTGGGCCCCTGCACCCACGTGGGAGACCCGGAAGAAGCTCCCAGCTCCTGGCTTCGGATCAGCACAACTCTGGCCATTGTGGCCATCTAGGGAGTGAAACAGAAGATGGAAGACCTCTCTGTCTCTACTGCTCTGTAACTCTGTCTTTCAAATAAATTTAAAAAAAGCCAATACTGTAAAATTTCACTTAACAACATTCTGGAGAAAGCAAAACTATAGGGACAGTAAAAAGATCAGTGGTTGCTAAGGGATTGGGGGAGTATGAGGGAATAAAGATTAATAGTTGAAGCACATAGGATTTTTATGGTGATAAAACTATTCTATATGATACTATATACATAACATGATACATATTGCAAAACCTACTTTATAGCACAAAGACTGATTTAGTGTATGAAAAATTTGAAACACATTTAGGAAATTGGGGTATCTAAGATGAAATACAGGCTAGCAAAATATCTACCTTTATTATAATTGTTTACAACAACCTCAGTGAAAGGTTTGTGAGTGTGTGAGAGAGATACCTTAAATAACATTGGAAATTAGTGAAGTCTAAAAGAAAAGACAAAGGACCTTCATGACATCTGGTTTATGAGATTCCTTCCCAAGTCAAAAATTATAATACTGCTGTATAATATACTGGCTTTGAATATAATTTACTGATCAGATAACAGATTATATGAGCCAAGATTCCCACTATTGCAATAAGATTTTATAGACCAGTAAGGATAGGAAACTAGAATGATCTGTGTGTTAATAGATTAGAAGTGAAGATAAGCCGGCACCATGGCTCAACAGGCAAATCCTCTGCCTTGCGGCGCTGGCACACCGGGTTCTTGTCCCAGTCGGGGCGCCGGATTCTGTCCTGGTTGCCCCTCTTCCAGGCCAGCTCTCTGCTGTGGCCTGGGAGTGCAGTGGAGGATGGCCCAAGTGCTTGGGCCCTGCACCGCATGGGAGACCAGGAGAAGCACCTGGCTCCTGCCATCGGATCGGTGCGGTGTGCTGGCCACAGTGCGCCAGCCGCGGCGGCCATTGGAGGGTGAACCAACGGCAAAAGGAAGACCTTTCTCTCTGTCTCTCTCTCTCACTGTCCACTCTGCCTGTCAAAAATTTAAAAAAAAAAGAAGTGAAGATAAGAGTATGGACATAATATGCATACAGATAGTTATACATATACATATATAAATATACTTACATGTACAGGTTAATAACTCACACACAGTATCCTTTCTCTGTCACTTGAGAGACCCTAGAAAACATTATAACAAGTAGGAATGAGCCTAGATGTCAGTTTCTAATACCATTCTCTAACAAAAAGAACCAGGGATTTAGGAAAAATATTCAACATGGTTTAGACATATTGTAACATAATAAATTAAGGTTTTTTCAGAATGAAAATACTCACTTTGATGGGAGTATATCAGTGAGCCTCAGGAACCAATGTAAAGAACTCCAGTGGTCAAAGCTGAAAAAAAAAAAAAATTGAGCAACAATATGAAATAGCGAAGAGTCAAAATCCAAAGTATAAAATAAATATTAATAAGTCATACTTTTTAAATAGTCTTAGGTAAATAAATGGGAAGAAAAGACAAATGTTCTGTGTGGGTTTTGAAATAATTTACATCAATAACACATCATCAAGGAGGTGAGACATAGTTCCCCGTTGTTGAAGTATAAACTGTGTACAGTACCTTCTTTGGAAAGAGTATGGTATAGGAAGGACTCTAAAGTGGAGGAAACATCCATGATTTGGATGTGGCTGTTATAAATGTGAGCCTGACCCCTTTCTGCTTGCTTTCTTTCTCTCTTACCATTTGATCACTTCCACACATGCCACAACCTATTTCCACAATCACCCACAATGTGAAACCATCTGCCAGCTTGTGATACAACAACAAGGCCCTTTCTGGGCTCTGGTAGAACCATACTATTTGGATTATCCAGCAGGTAGAATTGTGCACCAAATAAGCCTATTTTCTATATTACTTACATAGCTTCAGATATCTTTAATAGCAACACAAAATGGATGAAGACAGAAAACTGGTACCAAGAAATGTGGCTATTGCTAATAATGAATACCTTAAAATGTGGAAGCTGCTTTGGAATTGTTAATATGAAAACCCTAGAAAAGGCATTTTTTGTGAAATGCAATGAATAGAGCATTAAGAATGATTCAAGCAATGGCTCAGCAGAAGACAAAAAGACTAGGGAAAGTTTGGAACATCTTGGAGAAAAAGCAATTAGGAGCCCAATCCCCAACATGATATGCAATACGCTAGACATGGATATGTTTGCCCTGCTGTTATCCAAGTCTTGCTTTGGCAATAATATTCCTTCCTTCCAATTTCCTTATCTCCTGTGTTTGGAATAAAATGTATACCTTGTACAAGTCCTAATATTGTATCTTGGAAATTACCTCTAGCTGTACAAAGTGCACAGCAAAGAGAGGTTGCCTTGAGTCTCAAATGAAACTTTGGCCTATGTACTTTTAAGTTAATGTTAGACTAAGTTAAGATTGTTTTTTGCAGATGGATTGTATGTTGTATGTGAGAACAATGAATTTTGGGGAGCCAGATGTGGAGTACTATGGACTGAAGAGAACTTGGCTCCCCAAACTCATGCATGCGTTAAAATTCTGAAATTTTAGTGTTAGGGGTTAATAGCTTAAGGGTAGATACTTGATCTGATTATGGTATCTGAGAGTCGGAGCTGGTGCCAAGTCTTCAGATCATTGTGAACTTGCCCTTACACAGTAATTTTCTCAAGATGGCTGCTTATTTGAGCTGAGTTAGGCCTATCTTCTCCCTCTGTTTCCAGGCACACCATGTGATCGTTCTTCAAAACCCATTATTCCCCCAAGGCCAGTTCCATGAAACAGCAAACTAGGACTGTTCAATGTCATACTGCAAGTCTCCAAACTGTAACCTGAAATAAATCTTTTTCTTCCCAAGAAGATCTGCCTGGGCCTTTCAGTTAAAGTAATGAAGAGCTGACTAATACAGCAACAAAGAAAGAAATGATCTAGAGGTAGGCTTTTTTCCTAGTAGTTAAGATACCAGTTGAGATACACAAACTCCGTGTTGGAGTACCTAGATATTGTGATCATTTGAAGAGTGAAGTAGCAGAACAAAGATATTCACTCTCCTTCTCCTCTCCTCTCCCCTTCCCTCCTCTCCTCTCCTCTCTTCCCCCCTCCCCCCTCCCCTCCCCTCTCCCCTCTCCTCCCTCCCCTCCCCTCACCTCTCCTCTCCTCTGCCTCTCTCTCTCTCCCATTCCCTCCATCTCTCTCTCCCTCCCTCTCTCCTTCTCTCCCCCCTCCATCTCTCCTCTCTTCCCCTTCTGCTCCCCCCACCCCCTCCTCTTCTCCCCCTTTTTGCCTCTCCCTCTCTCCCATCACATAAACTGAAAATAACTAAATTTTTAAAAAGTAAAGTTCTGTTTACAATAGTACAACAAAGTCTATATCTCTATCCATGCATGTATCTAAAGTCTATAAAATACATATATAAATTAAACAGATTGTTCTATGAATGATAAACTATAAAACTCTACCATATTATGTGAAGAGGGTATATTGTTCTTGACTTTCATAATTTTTTTAAAAAATATATTCTAAAGAGAGATTTCTTAGTTTAATTTTTCTTTTATTTTGAATTATTTGACACAAAAGGAAAGAGAAAGAGCAAGCTCCCATCTACTGGTTCACTCCCCAAAAGCCTGCAACTGCCAGGGTTGGGCACCACCAGAGCTGGAAGCCAGGCGATCAATCCAGATCTCTCACATGATTGTCATGTACATAACTATTTGAGCCATTATCAGCTATCTCTCAGGATGTATATTAACAGGAATCTGAGGTTGAGAATGGAGCCAGAACTTGCCCCATCACACCACTATGGGATATAGTCATTCCAAGTAGTATCTTAATGACTGGAATAAATGCCCACCCTTAATTTTTAAATGAAGTATGATCCTATTAAAGTATTAAGATTTTTCATTTTTTATCTGTTTAATTCATTAATAAATGAGTTTAAAATCATCTGGAAAAATAAATGTAACAATATCCAGGATAAAAATATTAATGAGGCAGGACTAACCCAATTATAAATCAGTTTAATAATACTCCAAGAAGAGATCAAGAAATGAAACAGAATAGAAAAGCCACAAACAGACCCATGGAGGTTCAGTATATAATGGTATATACTGATAGGGAGAGAAAAGTTTATATTTCAATACATTTTATTGGGGCAATTGACCAGCTATTCAGAAAAAGGTTAATAAGCCTATATTTCTCTTTCAAAGTAAATTCCAATTTGATAAAATCATTAAGTCCTAAAATAAAATATGATTCCAATTTTTTTAAAAAAACCCTCAAATGTGGAGGGATTTTCAAAACAAGAAACAGATGATATAAATTCACAAAAGAAGAGAGAAATTTCTTTATGCAATAAAATTTTAAAAATACTATTAAGTGATATGATAGATAATCTAAATATAAATATCTGTATTATATTAAGAGAAAAATGATTAATTTCCTTACTACTTAAAGAAGCCATACAAATGAATGAGCAAAAGATGATCTAGCACATAGAGAAATTGGAAAAGTAGAAATACAGCAAAATAGAAACAAAAAATATACAACAAATTAAGAAAAGAGTAAGTGCATTGAGAGGTGCTTACCCTTAAAATTCAAGAAATTCACATTAAGATCTACAAATATTTAAAGTCTGACAGCATTCAATTTCTTAGTGTTCATAGTTTCTGTACAAATTGAGATAAGAAACAAAAGAATAAAGCAGAATTAAGAGTTGCCTTTCTTAACTCTGGTTCCTAACTTAAAGGTGATGGTCCTAGTGAGGATTGTCCTCTATCCCTATTGGCAGATCATATGTTTTTGTACACTGCTTTACCTAAAAGGAAAGAGAAAAATGAAGAGACTAAGCCAAGGATGACCTGTTAATTCTTACCATGTATGCAATTTTTTAAGTCATTCCAAGTCCATGAGGAGGTCAAAAAAAGCATACCCATGATACTGTTTAATCTTTCTCCACGTGATTAAAGTATCAGGGCTGGAATAAACATGTTCTCCTTCAATGGTCTCCTGATTTTTATTATCTTTTGTTATATCTATTTATTTATGAGGGAGAGTTACAGAGAGGAAGAGGTATAGGCAGAATGAGAAACACTGATTCATTCCCCAAATGGCCACAATAGCCAGGGGTAGGCCAGGCCAAAGCAAGGAGCCGGGAGCTTCATCTCGGTCTCCCATGTCGTGCATGCCCCGTGTCAAGCACTTGGGCCATCTTCCGCTGCCTTCCCAGACACATTACCAGAGAGCTGGATTGGAAGTTGTGCAGCCAAGACTCAAACCAGTACCCATATAGGATGCTGGCACCACAGCTGGCAGCTTAACACACTACAACAAATTACCTGCCCTAAGTTTTATTATCTTACCCTTTAATATGAGCCACTAAATTTATAGTAAACATTGGTTTGGCTATTCACCTATGTGGAGGAAATCAACTGTCTTTCAGGACTGTCTTGCTTCCATCTTCATAAAGCTGACCCTACTATACCAACCACCAATTCTTCAATTATCTGTCTGTGACAACAATCACTATAGATTTTGCTTACAAAAAGTTCTTAAAGTAAACAAATATCCAGACTGACTTAGGTTTCTTATTGTATTTACTAGCAGAATTTATGGCACAGTATTCAACATATCCTCTTAGCTGTTCTATAATGAAATAAAGGGCATCATTAAAATACTCCAGCAATCAAATGTCAAGCATAAGATAACCCACATTTGAATGTCACCCCGTTAGCAAGTTTACAGGCAGAACTTAACAGCTGAAAAACTAATTCTCTTAGAAAGTTAATGCCCTAAGATATTTAAATTCTTAAAATATTTTATTCTTGCAAGTTAAACATCTAAGTAAATTAAAATTTTGTGTTACTGCTAGTTCTTCGACCGATTGTTAATATCTGCACAAAATGAACATGTTTTGGCCTTTTGGTGGAATCTGTAGAGGCCCTTTAGTTTGCTCAGTTCCTTCATTGTCCAGCTATTTATTTTTGAATGACTTTTTAGTGACTCAAAGAGTTCACAGGGTACAAATTTATCAGAATACCAGCCACAAACATGCTGTATTAAAATTTTAAAGGCTCATCCTATAGCAAGTATGCCAGGCAAAAATCTTGTTTCAAGATTTTGTGTAAAATACCACAACAAAAACTAGATGATATCTGAGGGAAGAAGGGTAGAAAGACATGCTTAAGTTTAACCTCACCAAAGGATCAGTTGGAGACTCATGTTCCTGAACTACAACCTATAAACTTAGAGAAATCTCCCTACAGAAAATAATCTGTGGCAGTATCTCAAATATTTGGCTTCTCCTGGGTGAACATCTACTTATACAAGTAAATACTTCTTTCATAAAGAAGCATTTGAAACATTATAGCCTTTTATATTGTGGTTTTCTAATGAAAATATTCATATAGCAAATTTTAAGAAATTCTTCCATGAATATGAAGATAACCACTGCCTAGATTCTACAATACTTGATTTATGACATATCTACCCATTATTTATCTCTCAGTCCATCTACCAATCTTATTTCTTGATAAATTTCAAAGTAAGACATTAGTACAGTTTTATCTTCATCTATGACTATATCTCATTAATAATGATTCAAAATTTGTTGAAAATAATTTCCCTTTTGATGTAAAATGTACATATAAATGGAAGTTTTAGGGTACAATTGCTGAGTTTTGACTAGGACACAACATTTAAAATCACCTTTAGAATTATTCTTATGCCCTTCCGGTGAATTTCTGCCTAATGTTCCAAGAATAAAACAACATATTTGGTTTACCTGTTTTAGAACATCATTCATACATACATACATATATATATATTTGTTTAAAAATTGATATATGTAATCATACAGTTATATTATCTTAATCATATATAATGTACTCTTACATTTATTCATTTACTAGTCATAAAGTTCTTAAGGGTTATGCATGTATACAAATATATTAGTTATTCATTCAATTTTGTTGCCAAATTGCCATTACTTTGTTTACACCATTTGGATTCTCAATGGGATGGATATAGTTCCTTCATATGGATAGCACAGTTTGTAACCCATTCTTTGATCACATTATTAAAGGATTTCATTTTGGGCCTATTATGAAAGAAGTTGCTATGATCCATTGCAGACAAGTCTTTTTGTGAACATATGTTTTTATTTCTCTTGTAAAAATACCTAGTAGTGGAATTAGACTGGGGTGGGATATGTGTATGTTACTTTTATAAGAAAATGCCTGTGACATTAAATCATTTTATATTTCTACCAACAACATATGATGTTTCTAATTGTTTCACAAGCTCATCAACATTTAGTACTTTTAGCCATTTTATTTTTAGATCCTCTGTGTGTGTGAAAGAGAGAAAGTGAGAATTTCATTTTCATTGTGGCTTTACATTGAATTTCCCTAAGAAAAAATGATATTGAAGATGTTCACTTGTTTATCGGTCAATTGTATGTCTTCTTTCTTTTCAAATATTTTGCCTATTTTAATTGTTTTTGTCTTTTTATCATTTAAATAAAGGGATTCTAATTTTATTCTAGATAACATTCATATATTTTTCTTGAATATTTTACCAAGTTTTTAATTTGCCTATTCATTTTCAAATGCGTCTTTCAATGATCAGAAGTTTTAAATTTTGATGAAATATAATTTATCATTTTTTTCCTTATCATTTTTCTTTTTCTTTTTTTTTTTTAGTGGGAGGTAAAATAGCAAGGTTTATTAGGGAAGGGACAGATGGGCACCTCTCCAGACAGAGCCTGAGAGACTGGGGGCGGGGGAAGGAGCGAAATTACATGGTTGAGTAGAGATTACACCTGACCAGGCCAGGTGGCAGCTCAGCAGAGAGGCAGAGGGCTGAGTGCGCAGTCCAGTTGAGACTGGGGGTTTTTAAGGAGATGGGTCTTGCTTCCCCACCTCTGTTCCTCTTGGAACAAAGGGCTTTTTGGATGTAAATAGAAAAACTTCTCTCTTGAAGGTCTGAAACAAAGGACTTTATGGATGCAAATGTTATCAGACAGGAAGAAGGGAGCAGGGTGTTTGAGATGCAGATACTAGGCTGCACCTGGGAGATTGTGGAAGATTGTCAGGCAGAAGGGATGGGGACCTCCACCTGGCAGGTTATCAGGTAGAAGGGGGCAGGGCAGGGCAGGATGTGAATAGGGGGCTGCCCCTGAAACACCATGGGATGACCTTGAGATGCAGCATATGCTGGACATAGTATCATTTTTCTTTTTCTGAGACTCATCTAAAAATATTTTGCCTACACGGAAGTTATAATATCCCATTTTTCTATAAAAACTTTATCATTAACCTTTGTTTTGTCTATAGTTGAGCTTGAATTCATTAGTGCATATGGTATGATATAAAGATGAATGGTCGTTTATTTCTACATCAGTGTCCACTTATCTCAGTCCTATTTATTGCGAAAAACTTTCCCTTCCTTTTAGATTGCTCTAGTACTTTTGTTAAAAGTAAAATGATCCTGTAAGTGTTGGTATTTATCTGGGGTCTCAAATAATTTATCAAATTTCATTCAAATAAAAAACTGTTTTGATTACTATAGATTCATAGTCAATCTTGAGATCATGAAAATTTCATCCTGTAACTTTTTAAAGATTGTATTGGATAATCTATATCACTGTTTTTTTTTCATATAAATTTAACATTGATTTGTAACTGTTGAAAATAATTCTGCTAAGATTAAAGTTAGAATTGCATCGACTCCATACTTTTGGGGAAAAAATGGCCTAATAGTGAAACTGATTGTTCTCAAGCATGAATAAAGTGTGTATCTTCATTTATATTTAGGTTTTCTTTAAGTTTTTTTCACTACTACATTTTAATGCAAACGTCTGGCTGAATTCACTTATTAGTTCTAATACTTGCTTTTTAGACTCCTCAGGTTTTCTGACATGAAATATGTCATCTTGAAATAAAGATATATTTATTTTTATGATTTCTAAGCTTAAAATTTTTATGTATTATTGCAATACCTGGAACAGTCAATAAACTGTTAAACATATAAAAATAGACAGCTTTGCCTTGCTCTAAATCTTAAAACCAGTCATTGTTTCATCATTAAGTAATGTTATAGCAAGAACTTTTATTTATTTTTTTAAACTTTTATTTAATGAATATAAATCTCCAAAGTACAGCTTAAGGATTACAATGGATTTCCCCCCCATAACTTCCCTCCAACCTGCAATCCTCCCCTCTCCCACTCCCTCTCCCCTTCCATTCATATCAACATTCATTTTCAATTATCATTATATACAGAAGATCAATTTAGCATATATTAAGTAAAGATTTCAACAGTTTGCACCAACACAGAAACATAAAGTGTAAAATACTGTTTGAGTACTAGTTATGGCCTTAAATCACAATGTATAGCACATTAAGGACAGAGATACTACATGGAGAGTAAGTACACAGTGACTCCCGTTGTTGACTTAACAAATTGACATTCTTGTTTTATTGATGACCTGTTCTTTCCACTGGGATCTCACTCGCAGAGATCTTTCATTTAGGTCAATTTTTTATGCCAAGGTGCCTTGGCTTTCCATGCCTAAAATACTCTCATGGGCTTTTTAGCCGGATCTGAATGCCTTTAAAGGTTGATTCTGAGGCCAGAGTGCTCTTTAGGACACCTGCCATTCTGAGTCTGCTGTGTATCTCACTTTCCATGTTGGATCATTCTCTCCCTTTTTTATTCTATCAGTTAGTATTTGCAGACTCTAGTCTTGTTTATGTGATCCCTTGGACTCTTAGTCCTATCATTATGATCCATTGTGAACAGAAATTGATCACTTGGACTAGTGAGATGGCATTGGTACATGCCACAATGATGGAATTGAATTGGAATCCCCTGGTATGTTTCTAACTTTACCATTTGGGGCAAGTCCGATTGAGCATGTCCCAAATTCTACATATCTTCCCTCTCTTATTCCCACTCTTATATTTAACAGGGATCACTTTTCAGTTAAATTTCAACACTTAAGAATAACTGTGTATTGATTACAGAATTCAACCAAAAGTATTAAGTTGAACAAACAAACAAAAAATACTAAGAGGGATAACGTATTAAGTTGTTCATCAACAGTCAGGGCAAGGGCTGATCAAGTCACCGTTTCTCATAGTGTTCATTTCACTTTAACAGGTTTCCTTTTTGGTGCTCAGTTAGTTGTCACCAATCAGGGAGAACATATGATGTTTGTCCCTTTGGGACTGGCTTAATTCACTCAGCATAATGTTTTCCAGATTCCTCCATCTTGTTGCAAATGACCGGATTTCATAGTTTTTGATGGCTGTATAGTATTCTATAGAGTACATGTTCCATAACTTCTTTATCCAGTCTACGGTTGATGGGCATTTGGGTTGGTTCCAGGTCTTAGCTATTGTGAACTGAGCTGCAATAAACATTAATGTGCAGACAGCTTTTTTGTTTGCCAATTCAATTTCCTTTGGGTAAATTCCACAGAGTGGTATGGCTGGGTTGTATGGCAGGGTTATATTCAGGTTTCTGAGGAATCTCCAGACTGACTTCCATCTCTTAAGTGAGTTTTTTGTTTTGTTGTTTTGGAGTTTCTTGATCTCTTTGTAGATTCTGGTTATTAATCCTTTGTTGGTTGCATAATTTGCAAATATTTTTTTTCTCATCGTGTTGGTTGCCTATTCACTTTCCTTTTTTTTTTTGCAGTGCAGAAGCTTCTCCTCTTTATATAATCCCAAGTGTGAATTTTGGCTTTGACTGCCTGTGCCTCTGTGGTCTTTTCCAAGAAGTCTTTGCCTATGTCTACATCTTGCAGGATTTTTCCAATGTTCTCTAATAATTTGATGGTGTTGGGTTGTAGATTTAGATTTTTAATCCATGTTGAGTGGATTTTTGTGTAAGCTGTAAGGTAGGGGTCTTGCTTCATGCTTCTGCACATGGAAATCCAGTTTTCCCAGCACCATTTGTTGAATAGACTGTCCTTGCTCCAGGAATTGGTTTTAGATCCTTGATCAAATATAAGTTGACAGTAGATGTTTGGATTGATTTCTGGTGATTCTATTCTGTTCCATTGGTCTATCCATCTGTTTTTGTACCATTACCATGCTGTTTTGATAAGAACTACCCTGTAGTATGTTTTGGAATCTGGTATTGTGATGCCTCCAGCTTTGTTTATGTTGTACAAGATTGCTTTAGGTATTCGACGTCTCCTGTGCCTCCATATGAATTTCAGCATCATTTTTTCCAGATCTGAGAAGAATGTCTTTGGTATTTCGATTGGTATCGCATTGAATCTGTAAATTGCTTTTGGGAGAATGGACATTTTGATGCTGTTGATTCTTCCAATCCATGAGCATGGAAGATTTTTCCATTTTTTGGTATCCTCTTCTATTTCTTTCTTTAAGAATTTGTAATTCTCATCATAGAGATCTTTGATGTCCTTGGTTAATCTTATTCCAAGGTGCAAATGTGATAGTATTAAGAGATACGGCCTTTGGGATGATTGAATCATGAAAGCAAAGTCCTTGGAGATAAGATTAGAGCACTCAGGAAAATTCTTGAGTTTATGATTTGCTCTCTTTTGTTGTTTTGCCATGTGTAGACAGTGTTCAAGGTGCCATCTTGGAAGCAAAGACTAAATCTTCTTCAGACACCAAACCTGTCATTACTCTGAACTTGGACTTCCAAGCCTTCATAACTGTGAGAAATAAATTGATGTTCTTTATAAATTACTCAGTCTAAGATATTTTTATATAGCAACAAGAATGGACTAAGACACCATTCTTACATTTTTTAGTTATTTCTTCTTAATCCATGATGTCCTTTTACATATTGCTTAGCTTATTCCTTATTAATTTATGAAAAGATTTGTTAACATATTTGTTTAAAGGAGTTATTGGTAAGTGTTTTTTTTTAATATCTCTCTCAGGTTTTAGTATTAAGACTAAAGTAAAATGAATAGAGAAGTGTTGTTTCCTGCTCTGTTTTCTTAATGAGTTTGTTGTATTCTTGGTATTATTTATTCCTTAAATGTTTAATAGACTTCATCAGTGAAACCATCTGGACTTACATTTTTCATTGTGAGAACTTTTTGATATTAAATCCAATGCATTTTATTGATGAGGGGTATTCATATTTTATTTTTATTGTGTGTATTAATAGGTTGCAGGTTTGAGAATTTATATGTTTATCAAAGTTGTTGAATTTGCTGAAAAATTATTCAAAATATTCTCTTTCTATTTTAGTATCTGTTAAATATGTAGTGCTATACTCTATTTCAATCCTGGAATTAGTTGTTGTTTTCTCAGTTTTTGTTCTTAATTTTCTTACCATGGGCATCTATTAATTTTGTTCAGCTTTTCCAAGAACCAGATTTTGACATTGCTATTTTTTCTATTGCTTGATTATTTTCAATTTTATCAATTTATTCTCTTTATTATCAACTTTCTTCCACTTTGTCCTCTTTCCCTAACTTTTTAAGATAACATCTCAGATCATTTTTAAATTTTAAACTTATTTTATATTATATAAACATTTAAAGGTATGTATTTTCTTGTAAGTACTGTTTTATTTATGTCATAAATTTTGATATGTTAAATTTTCATTATGACTCATTTTGAAATATTTTCAAACTCTCCTGGCAATTTATTCTTTGACCTATGCATTATTTAGAATGTTTTATTAATCAAAAAATATTTGTTGCTTCCCAGGCATCTTATTGAATTCTAATTTAATTACTGCAAAATAATATTTCAGTCCATTAAAATATATTGAGATTTGTTCTATGGCCCAGTACAGAATTTCTGTTGATTAGTGTGCCATATCCCCTTGAAAACCATTATATAATGTGTTTTAGGCTATGGTATTCCATAAATATCAATTAAATCATGTTAACAGCATTCTTCAGTTCATCTATCTATGCTTTATATAAGGCTCTACCATTCTCTGAAAAATAAATGTTAGGATATCCAACTATGATTCTGGGTTTGCCTGATTTTCTTGTTTAATTTAGTCAGCTTTTCTTGATGTAATTAAAAGCTCCATTATCAGTTGCATACACATTAGAGGTTGATATGCCTTCCTGCTGAGCTAATCTTTATTATAAAATATCTCACTTTTTCAGTACTAGTGATAGCATCACTTCACATTAGACAACACATTAAGGACAGATCCCACATGGGGTGTAAGTACACAGTGACTCCTGTTGCTGAATTAACAATTTGACACTCCTGTTCATGGCGTCAGTAATCTCCCTAGGCTCTAGTCATGAGTTGTCAGGGCTATGGAAGCCTTTAGAGTTCGCTGACTTTGATCTTATTCCGATGGGGTCATAGTCAAAGTGGAAGTTCTCTCCTCCCTTCGGAGAAAGGTACCTCCTACTTTGATGGGCCCGTTCTTTCCACTGGGATCTCACTCACAGAGATCTTTCATTTAGGTTTTTTTTTTTTCCCATGGTATCTTGGCTTTCCATGCCTACAATTCTCTCATGGGCTCTTCAGCCAGATCCGAATGCCTTAAGAGCTGATTCTGAGGCCAGAGTGTTGTATTTTTATACTTTGTGTTTCTGTGTGGGTACAAACTGATGAGGTCTTTACTAATTATATACTGAATTGATCTTCTGTATATAAAGATAATTGGAAATGAAAAAAAAAAAACAACCTGGTGTTAAATTGGAAATGGCATAGAAAATTAGTTAATTTTAAAAAAATATTATGTAGGATCTCTGTCTTTAATGTGCTGTACACTGTTATTTAATGCTATAACTAATACTCCAATGGTAGTTTTTTCACTTTGTGTTGCTATATGGGGCAAACTGTTGAAATCTTTACCTAATATATACTAAACTGATCTTCTCTATATAAAGAGAATTGAAAATGAATCTTGATGTGAATGGAAGGGGAGAGGGAGCGGGAACGGGGAGGGTTGCGGGTGGGAGGCAAGTTATGGGAGGGGGGAAGCCATTGTAACCCATAAGCTGTACTTTGGAAATTTATATTCATTAAATAAAAGTTTAAATGTGTAAAAAAAAATCTCACTTTTTAAATTACTTTTAACCTATTTGTCTTAACATCTATTTTTTTCTCAAATTTATATAGCTAATCCATCCTCCATATGCTTATTTTGTTGGTTTTGTCATAAATTTGTGAACATGCAAAGTTGACCAGGTCTTATTTGAGAGTTTTTTTTCACTTAATCAAAAAGTCGATATTGATATTTACATTTTGAGCCCTTATTGAATTAGACCTTTTCTTGTGACACAGTGTGTACATTGTTCTGTAAACAGAAATTTTCAGTCCTTGCTTGCAGTGGTTACTTCCATTGTTGCTTGCTATGAAATTGCTGAGGCCTTTACAGTTTATATGTGAGACTTTTTATTTTATGAACATAATTTTTTATTAAAAAGTGATATAATAACTTATCTATATCATATAGGATCATTAGAAATAATAACTTATAGTGAAATAATGAAATGCTCCAGTGTGACTACATTAGAAGGTATCATGAAGAAGTCAGATGCTTGTACCTATATGGTGATTTTTTTGAAAGCTTTCACTTAGTAAATATAAATTTAATAGGTACAGCTTTTTGGAATATAGTGGTTCTTGCCTCCATACCCACCATCCCACCCCCACTTCCTCTCCCAACTCATTCTACATTAAGATTCTTTTTAAATTATCTTTGTGTACAGACGATCAACTCTATACTAAGATTTCAACAGTTTGCACCCACACAGACACACAAAGTATAAAGTACTGTTTGAGTATTAGATACCATTAATTGACATAGTATAACACATTAAGGACAGAGATCCTACATGGGGAGTAAGTGCACAGTGACTCCTGTTGTTGATTTAACAATTGACACTCATATTTATGGCGTCAGTAATCACCCAACTCTCTTGTCATGAGCTGCCAAGGCTATGGAAGCCTCTTTAGTTCACCAACTCTGATCTTATTTAGACAAGGTCAAAGTCAAAGTAGAAGTTCTCTCCTCCCTTCAGAGAAAGGTATTGCCCTCTTTGATGGCCTATTCTTTCCGCTGGGATCTCACTTGCAGAGATCTTTCATGTAAGTTTCTTTGTTGTTGTGGTTTGTTGTTTTTTTTTTGTTTGTTTTTTGTTTTTTTTTGCCACAGTGTCTTGCCTCACCATGCTTGAAATACTCTTGTGGGCTTTATAACCAGATCTGAATGCCATAAGTGCTGATTCTGAGGCCAGAGTGCAGTTTTGGGCATTTGCCATTCTTTGAGTCTGCTGTGTGGCCTGCTTCTGAGACTTTTTACCTTCCTCTTTAAGGAATCCAGGTCATGCTGAGACAACATGTTTGGGAATGACTCTTGAGTTGTGTACAAACTATATTAATTCAAATTTAACTCCTTATCTTTTGCTTCCATGGCACTAGCCACTGCTGATCTAGAGCTGCCTTTATAAGGCTGTCACATTTTAATTATTAAAAGTCAAAATGTCTGAGGAATTCAGCTGTCTTTCACTATACAATCTGCAAATCTTTTTTTTCTATAAACAGCTAAAGGTTCTACTGGAAAGACTTTCTTTCCCCCAAATTTGAAACATTGTCTCAGTTGAACTGCATACTGAGCCTCAGTGCCCCAGAAATATAAGGTGAGAATTCTGTAGACCCACACACATGTAATAATGACAGTGCCTCTATATATTAAATGCAAGTTGCAGTAGCCTGCATTTTACACTCCCCACCCTTTTACTAAGGTTGTGCATAAAGTGTGAGATTTTCTTGAGGCTTATATCTTTGTTGAAGCCAGTATGGCTAACATTTTTTTTTCTTTTTGCTAAGCTCCATATATCCAATACATATTGAGGCTTTTCACAAGATGTTTTTTCCCTGTGGTCCCTGAGGCCTTTTCCTTTTCTTAAGACCACAACTCTAAAAATTGTCAACTACACTTTTTTTAAAGAGTTACACAGAGAGAAGAGAAGCAGAGAGCGAGAGAGAGAGAGAGGTCTTCCATCCGATGGTTCACTCCCCAATTGACTGCAACGGCCAGAGCTGTGGCAATCCAAAGCCAGGAGCCAGGAGCTTCTTCCTGGTCTCCCACATGGGTGCAGGAGCCCAAGGACTTGGACCATCTTCTACTGCTTTCCCAGGCCTTAGCGGAGAGCTGGATTGGAAGTGGAGCAGTCGAAACTTGAACAAGTGCCCACATGGGATGCCGGTGCTTCAGCCAGGGCATTAACCCACTGTGTCACAGCACTGGCACATCAACTACACTTTTAATGAAACCTGAAAACCTAGGTTGTACTTTTGCTAAAGTTGGGTACCTATTGCACCTGTATAGAAATATTTAGTTATTAAAAGTCTGTGTGATCTGTATTTTGACTTGACAAAGTGAAAACACTGCACAGCCTTAGGCCACAATAGTTAAAAACTGAGTTCATAACTATAAGTCCAGCCATTTTTGAAACTTTAGGCCACTATTAATTTCAGACCCATGTGCCTTGCACTTAAGGTAATACCACAAAAGCCTAAGGTCACCCATAAAGGACATGTGAGAAACTTAACCTCCAAGAATTATCTTGTCCTCAGAAGGTCTATTTCCCAGTATTTCTATATTAACAGAATAGGAAACAAGTAAGACAAAGAAAGAGAAGACAGAAATAAAATATAAACTTTTATTATTTAAAAAAATTGATGTTGGAGAACATGGCTTGTATCTAAGGAATTAGGATCCTAACGTCATAATCTTCTAGAATGCAAGGACTGATGATTCTGATTTGAAAGGGGAAATTCAGTATTAAATATTGAGTGGAATATTTTCTGGTGTCCTAGTACTAGCATGCCAATTGTAGAATGCTGTTCCTAGAAGTATAGAGAAAGAATGCTCCCTGTAGACAACTACTTCAGTAGACAAAAAGAGGAGGAAGCTATGATAACCTGAAGAAATTTTTCCTTCTAAAAAATTACCAGGAGTAGACATTTTTTTTTTGACAGGAAGAGTTAGACAGTGAGAGAGAGAGAGAGAGAGAGAGAGAGAGACTTAGTTATAGGCACTGAGAGAGGGACAGAGAGAAAGGTCTTCCTTCCATTGGTTCACTCCCCTAATGGCCACTACAGCCAGCGCTGCATTGATCCAAAGCCAGCAGCCAGGTGCCTCCTCCTGGTCTCCCACGTGGGTGCAGGGACCCAAGCACCTGGGCCATCTTGCACAGAGATCTGAATTGGAAGAGGAGCAACTGGGGTGCCGGTGCCACAGGCGGAGGATCAGCCAAGCAAGCCATGGTGCCAGCCATAGGGGTAAACATTTGGCATAGCAGTTAAGATGCTGTTTTGGTATGCATGTAACCCATAGTGGACTGCTTGAATATGAATCTTACCTCCATTCATACTTCTAAATTCCTGATAATGCACACTGCGGTAGGCATCAGGTAATGACACAAGCACTTGGATCTATTGCCACCCATGTGGGAGGGTTGGATTGAGCTTCTATCTCTTCTTCAAACTAGTCCAGTCCCAACTGTTATGGGCATTTAGGGAATGAACTAGCAGATGAAATCCCCCTCGCCCTCGCCCTCAACACATAACATAAATTATAGATATCACTATTAAAATTTACTTATTTCTCATTTGCAAATGAGCAAAGTAGAAATGATTCCAGCAATTTTTCATTAATACATATTCCTCCACACAGAAGTACTGATTAGGAATGATAAAGAAGCATTTCCTATCAGATTTTATAACCAAAGTATATTAAGTTATAAAAGAAAGTTGTAACTGAATGTTGCTTACCTGTTTAAGAAATAAAAACAATTCATACAGTTCTAGCCATATAGATAAAAACAATGCCCTAAAGGATATTATTCTGTTAAGAAGCAGAAAGTAAGTAAGTGCATGCATTTTCTTCACATTTGGTAATGGAAGGGAAAATATAAAAGAGTATCTTGAGGGCAGCAAATCAAAGAACTGCTCTTTCAGAATGGGGACAATATGCATTACGGTCAGTTGAAATCAGAACAATAATGCTAAGAGATTGAAGATACAAGAAAATGATCATTGGGCCCACCCATATTCTCTTTCCTGGAATACTAGTCCATATCAATAATTCTGTTTCTTTAGATTTGGAGAAAATAATGGTATTCATTTTATGAGACTGGTAAAAAATAAGTGTTAAAGAAGCATAGAGATGTGGGTATGTGTTGAAGTTATGAGGAAAAGCCTAAATTGAATTCATATTGATTATAGAAATTATTGTATCTCTGTTTTCCTTTAAAAAGAGAGGCTAAGGTGTGAGCATTGTGGTGTAGGTTAGCCGCAGTCTATGATGCCAGTATCGCACATAAGCACTGGTTGAAATCCTGGCTGCTCCACTTCCCATTCTGTTCCCTGCTCCTGTGCCTGAAAAAGCAGCAGAAGATGGCTCAGTGCTTGGGTGTCTGCCATCCACTTGGGGAACCCAGATGAGGCTCCTGGCTTTGTTCTGACCCAACACAGGCCATGTTGTCCCTCTCGCTCTCCCTTTCCCCCTCCCCCTCTCCCTCCCTCTCCCCCTCCCCCTCCCCATATCCCTCTCAATTTCTTGTATACCCTACACTAAGTAGAGAGTTCAACAAATAGTATGAAGAAAAAAAAATCACTGTTCCTCAATAATAAAGACAGGGGCTATAACATGTCATTGAATCTCAAAATGTCAATTTCACTCCTATAGATTACCTTTTAGGTATTCTATTAGTTACCTCAAATCATGGAAAGCATATGGCATTTGACTTTTTGGGACTACCTTCTTTCACTAAGTATAAAGGTTTCCATCCAGTTATTTCCATTTTGATGCAAAAGATGTGATTTTTTTCCTTTATTTTTTTTTTTTTACTGCTTAGTAGTATTCCATAGTGTATATATACCATGCTGGATATTGAATAAAGAACTTTGTTTTTTAGAAATGGAAACACAGGAATGGACAAAATATTTATTTAATGGCATGAACATTGTAACTGAAATATTGGAAGTAATACATATTCAGTGGAGCCAATTTCCATGTTTTTTATGACTTTCTCCAGCAATGTTCAGAAGCTCACAAGTACTCAGAAAGGATAGACTGTCTCAGGATTTCACCATTAATTCACTAGACATAAAATGTAGGAAAACAAATTTAGGTTGCTGTTGAGAGTATACTTTAAGAGGCTTATTATATCTAATTAATATAGAAAGTTATTGGAAGGATGTATAACAGATAAGCAAAAAAACTGGGCTTATTTAGAGTACTGGAGTTGAAAAGGTTAAAGTGTAGAAGAAAGTTTTGAGAGAGAATTTTCAGTGTATAGAGTACAAAAGTGGAACATATCATTCTGGGTAATGACAATTTCTGTGATTTTCATTGTTAGTGAATTGCAAAAGTAGAAAGTGGAAGATAGGGACAGATAAGGAATTGTGAAGCCAGAGTATTACATGTGTCATCATTTCATTTAATTTAAAATATTATGATTATTGTGGATATAGAAAATATAATTTTAAAATTGGAAGAAACACCTTCAAGGATTGTAGAAGAGTGACATGAAAATTATCGAAATAGGGCAGGGACAGAATCACTTAATGAACTTCATAAGAGTATGAGATATTCTACAAAAATGATGAAAGTGTATCTGAAAAGTAGTAAATGGGAATCAGGGAGGATCCCCAACTTATTTCTGTAGACTTCCTACATATCCACTGTGGGAATATGACAAAATATCACTTGATAATGCCATAAATGAGTCAGTGTCCATGATAAAGAACCAGATTCCAGTTAAGGAAAAAAAAAGTAATAGAGAAAAATTTTACAGAATTGCTTGAATTTATAAACATGCATGTTTAAGAGAATTAGCTTAGGAGCTGGGGGCATGACTTTAATCTTTAATATAATCTTTAATATCATATATGCATTAAATTACATTTGTATGTAGAAGAATATATTCTTTCACTAAATCAGCAGCATTTCCCCTCAGATTAGTTCAGTTTGCCAAGACTCAAGGGCTCTGCCCTTTGCTGTCATTTATGCAGCTGTGTAGTATTAAGCAATAAATTAAATCGGCTGAAGGTAGAATCCAATTCTCTCCCCAGCAGATTAGGAAATAAGAAACTCATTCCACTCCAACTAAAACTCATTCAGATCATGTGATTTCAACATGGGTTAGAATTATACATTCTTAATTTCTATTAATCACCTTCATTCTGTAAAGTATTGTTCAGCACCTGTAAAGTAAGATACCTTAAGGATAATTTGCAAAATGTACAATTTGGATCCAATTTTCTTTTGTTTCTTTAAAGAAAGTAACAGAAGAAAAAGATTTTCTTTCAAATATATCAATGCTTTATGCTGAACTCATTGTTTTTCTTGTACATTGATGTAGTATCAAAGAACATTGGATTTTATGTTAGAATGCCTGTGTTCTTGTAGGCTTTTCTTCTTTTAGCTAGTCCCTTCACTTCTTTAGAGTTTTGTTTTCTCATCTGTTAAATTTAGAAGATAGCATGAATATCCTCTAATTGACTTTCCAGTTTGAAATTGTGCTATTCCCTTTCATTTTATATAGGACTTATTTCTCAAATATAAGCAAAAAATACTATATAACCATGGACAAATGTATCAGAAGAATTATTATTAATCCTTTATTTTACTTTTCCTCATCAATTCCCAAGTTAATCAGATATTAATACAAAGAGAACAGATTCAATGTAGGTCATAGATACAATTCTAATACAATTATACTTCCATTCTTCCTTTGCTCCCCTGCTCCCTCTCCTTTTTTGTTTTCTATCTTCTTTCTAATGTACATTAAAAACATGTTATCCCCAAAATCCTTTATTTTAAAAAGTGACTTTAGAGGAAAAAAAAAGGACTATCAATTTCAAAGACTCTTAGATTTTTATCATGTGAGCCCAAATCTATGTAGAAATGAAATTTGTGACTTGTAGTTTTGTCGGCCCACATGAGCAGATATTATGGCCTTTGTCATATTTCTGGAAATGTGATTCATACTCAGGAGTCTTGTAATAAATTTGGTTTAACAGTTTTGGTGCCACTCGGGACACCCACATCTTTTATCAGAAAGACTGAGTTTGAATCCTGAATCACTTCTGACTCCAGCTGCCTGAATATGTACCCTAGGAGGCAGCACATACTTGGATCCCTGCCTTCCATGTATGAGATCTGCATTGTATTCCTGGATTGAGTTACTGACTCCTGGCTTCAGCCTGGCCCAGCCCCAGACCTGAAGGCATTTGTGAAGCAAGCTGGTCATGGGAGATGTCTCTCTTCCCTTCCCTCCCCCACCTCTGATTTTCAAATAAATAAAATAAATGCGTATAAAATTTTAAAAATACAGTTGTATTAAATATTATAGTATGCATTTTTATTACAACCAAAATATAAGAAACATCTTTTAGGGTATTCCAGCACTGATTTGATGTTGCTTGATATTAGGGCTGTGCTACAAATAAGAGTATCTTCCAAATCTTCAAACATTAAAATCTGTTTAGTCTATATTTAATATTCCTCATATCTTCCAGAAGCTTCTCATCTTTCAATATAATGTGTTATATAAAAGGTTTTAAAAACTGCTTCACAGATCCTGAGTAATTCCTGATAGGTGTCTCATTCACTCTTTTATTCAAAAATATTTTTGAATGTCTTCTGTGTACCAGACAGTATGCTGAATGCATTGTGCAAATAGATAAGAAGATTAGGAGAGAAAGTTATGAGGCAAAAGGGTTGAATCTCTGCCACTGCTTCAACAAGATCATGTCTACTTTCATTGTTTATGTTTTGAACTGTTGCAAATGAGTTTCTGATGGAAAAAACAAGAAATCAGTGTTCTGGATGATGATAAAGTACCAAAGTATCCACTCCCCCAGCATATTAGTTACCTAAAAATTCACTGGATTTGAATACATTGCAGTCTAATAAAGTTACGTGAATTTAGGTTTTTCACATATGTACAGATTTCATTGTGAAATTCTGTGTCTTCCAAAAAGTCTGAATTTTTATGGTTACCAAATTGAAGAATGATTCAAAACAGGGGTACTGCATTCTGTCTTTGGTGCTCAGGAAAGGTCATAGATCTGTGATTTGTTTACTATCCATTATCCACAAACTTCATATGTCTTTCTTATTATTATAGATGGTAAAACAGAGAATAGTTCCAAATAGTCTATAAATATGGCTAATTCCAATTAAATTTTAAGTGTATCTCTGATTTTATATTTGAGCACATAGGTGACCATCCTGATTGGGTGCTGGCATTGTTATTGTAATTCGCATTATTTATTATTGAAGTGTTTCATTTTTTAAAAAAAATATTTATTTATTTATTTGAAAGGCAGAGTTACAGAGGCATAGAGAGAGAATCAGTCTTCATTAGTTCACTCCTCAGATGGCAGTAACAGCCAAAACTGATCCAATTAAAACCCAGGAGACTGGAGAATACCAGGTCTCCCGCGTGCATAAAGGGGCCCAGGGACTTGGACCATCTTCTACTGCTTTCCCAGGCCATAGCAGAGAGCTGCATTGGAAGTGGAACAGCCAGGAATAGAACTGGCACCCATATGGGATACCACAATGCTGGCGGTGGCTTTACCCAGTATACCACATCGCCAGTCCCCAGAAGTGCTTTCTTTTATTGTACTTGACTAAGGGTGTTTAAATGGTGCTGAATAATAAAATTATCTTTCTTGACTTTCTAAATTTATATTCATTCATGTATATACTTGTAGCATCTTTGATAGACATACTGTTAAGATTTCATTTAGTCAGAAAGGATAAAATTTGAATAGATAAGCAGAAAATTTCTGAATTATCATGGAAAACACAGATATTCTAAAATGAATAAGTATTCCTAATTTTTTTCTTAGTGATTAGAGCAGATATAAATGGGTTTACTATTCCTTTAGATGACAACAGCTAGTTATACTTTTAAAAAATCTTGAAGAGACATAGTAGGGAGTCCTCCAAGATGGCGGAATAGGGAGGGAGCACACTGATGGTCCAGGAAAAGTTTAATAAAAGTATAGATACTGTAGCTTAAGGGAAGAGTTAGGGAAAAAGCTGCAGAGGAAACTCTTCCGGAACTAGTGGGACACGGTGGACCTACGTGAAGGGCACGGGTGCCCATGGCTCAGGACCCCAGCTGCCAAGTCTATGCACCAGCACTGGAAAGGAAGGTGAGGTGATGCCTCAGTAGCCTGAAACACTGGCGGGAAAGTGGCAGGAAGAGCCTACAGGGAACAAGACTTGAAGCCCCATGGGGGAAAGTTCACCAGGCTAACTAGAGGAGAGAAAAAATAAATAAATAAAAGGGACTGGTACGGACATGATTCTCTATCTCCACTCATCTTACAAAGGTGAGCTAGACAAAGAGCAGATGCCAATTTGGACATACGTAAAAGCTGCACCACCTAAGTGCTGCAACTGCCCGCAGCCAAGCAGAAAAATCTGACTCTGGTGGGGAGAAATAACAGGAGGTTAAGACCTATTGAATGTGTGGAGCTTATGAACTGAGACTGTGAAAAAAAAAATGAGGGTGTATGAGAGAACTCACAGAGTGCCTGAGTCGTGAGTACTCGGTGGGAGGCACCACAAACTTGGTAACCTTGGCAACCTAGTGGGAGATTGCAAGGGAATCTGTGCTTGCACTTAGGACTGCACTGATCATTTGTGTGGTCCTTGGGACAGAGCAGACAAATATTGTACCCACAGGGGCCAGCACTAAGAAACTGACTGCCTTCAAGGAGAATAGCTCAGCTGTGTGGAATTCCTTCCTTACCGAATAAAAAAAAAGAGAGAGAGAGAGAGAGATTTACCACACCTAACCTGGGTTTGTCACCTTTGGCACACCCTTAACCCTGAAGAACTGAACAGAGCTCTCTGGCCATACCCATCACAAGCCTCTAAAGATCCACCAAAAGCAGACAGTCCACTTAATGTAGAGTAATAGGATAATGATAAAAGCCACCACAGTGAGCAAAAAAAAAGAAGAAACCAAAGAATATCTCCACAATGCCAAACATAATATGCAGAAACCGAGGAAATGAGAACAAGATATACGATGCCCCCAAATAAACAAGACACCCCAATTCAAGATTATAAAGATGTCGAGATAGAAGAAATGCAAGATACGGATCTCAAAAAAATTATGATAAGAACATTTAGAAGTTCTCAAAAACAAATTCTTGAACTACAGAAATCCTTACTGGAAATAATAGAGAATCTCTCTCATGAAAATAAAATAATAAGGAGGAATCAAAATGAAAAAAAGAAACTAGTAGAACATGAAATTGTGACAGTGAAGAGAAATCGAAAGGAAATAAAGAATTTAATAGATCAAATGACAAACACATTAGAGAGCCTTAAAAACAGAGTCAGTGAAGCACAACAGAGAATATCAGACTTAGAAGACAGAGCACAGGAAAGTATATAGTCAAACCAAAGAAAAGAAGAAGAAATTAGAAATCCAAAAAATATGGTTGGGAATCTATAGGATACTATTAAAAAAAAAAAAACAACATTCGGATTCTAGGCGTTCCTGAAGGCATGGAGAGAGAGAAAGAATTAGAAGGCCTTTTTAGTGAGATACTCACAGAGAACTTCCAGGGTTTGGAGAAGGACAGAGACATCCTAGTACAGGAAGGTCATAGAACCCTTAGTAAACATGACCAAAAGAGATCCTCACCATGACACGTTGTAATCAAACTCACCACAGTGAAACATAAAGAAAAGATCCTAAAGTGTGCAAGAGAGAAACTCCAGATTACTCTCAGAGGATCTCCAATTAGACTCACAGCAGACTTCTCATCAGAAACCCTACAGGCTAGGGAGGAATGGCAAAATATAGCCCAGGTACTAAGAGAAAAAACCTGCCAGCCCAGAATATTATATCCTGTAAAGCTCTCATTTGTGAATGAAGGTGAAATAAGACCTTTCATAGCAAACAGAAATTGAAAGAATTTGTTGCCACTCATCCTGCCCTGCAAAAGATGCTTAAAGATGTGTTACACACTGAAACACAGAAACATGGTCATCAATATGAAAGAAGGTAAAGGAAGGAAACCTCACAGCAAAAGATCACAGGAAATTCAAAGCATATATTAGAAACATCTTTTGGAAAATGGCAGTACAAAGTTACTACTTATCAGTAGTCACATTGAACATTAATGGCCTCAACTCTCCAGTTAAGAGACACAGACTGGCTGAATGGATTAAGGGACAAAACCCATCTTTTTGCTGCTTACAAGAAACACATCTTTCCAACAAAGATGCATGCAGACTGCAAGCGAAAGGCTGGAAAAATATATTCTATGCCAACAGAAATCAAAAAAGAGCTGGCATAGCCATATTAAAATCAGACAAAATAAAATTTAACACAAAAACTGTTAAGAGAGACAAAGAGGGACACTATATAATGATTAAGGGATCAATTCAACAGGAAGATGTAACTGTTATAAATGTGTATGCACCTAATAACAGGGAACCGGTTTATTTAAAACATATTTTAAGGGACTTAAAGGGAGACTTAGACTCCAATACAATAGTACTGGGGGACTTCAATACTCCACTCTCAGCAATAGATCAACCAGATAGAAGATCACCAAGGAAACAGCAGATTTAATCTCCACTATAGCCCAAATGGATCTAACAGATATCTACAGAACTTTTAATCCAAAACTTAAAGAATTTACATTCTTCTCAGCAGTGCATGGAACCTTCTCTAGGATTGACCACATACTAGGCCATAAAGCAAGTCTCACCAAATTCAAAAGAATTAGAATCATACCATGCATCTTCTCATACCACAGTGGAATGAAGTTGGAAAGTCGCGACTCAGGAATCCCTAGAGCGTATGCAAACATATGGAGACTGAACAACATCCTCCTGAATGAACAATGGGTCATAGAAGAAATCAAAAACTTTCTGGAAGTAAATGAGGATAACAACACAACATATCAAAACTTATGGGATAGAGCAAAAGCAGTGTTAAGAGGAAAGTTTATAGAATAGGTGCCTACATCAAGAAATTGGGAAAGGCACCAAGTAAATGAGCTTTCAATACATCTCAAGGATCTAGAAAAACTGCAAAAAAACAAACCTAAAACTAGTAGGAGAAGAGAAATAATTAAAATCAGAGAAGACATCAACAGAATTGAATCCAAAAAAAAAATTACAAAGTATCAGCCAAATGAAGAGCTGTTTTTTTTTGAAAAAATAAACAAAATTGACAAAACATTGGCCTACCTAACTAAAAAACGAAGAGAGAAGACCCAAGTCAATAAAACCAGAGATGAATAAGGAAATGTAATGACACCACAGTAATAAAAAGAATCATCAGAAATTACTACAAGGAATTGTATGCCAGCAAACAGGGAAATCTATCAGAAATGGACAGATTCTTGGACACATGCAACCTAAATTAAACCATGAAGACATAGAAAACCTAAACAGACCCATAACTGAGGCAGAAATTGAATCAGTAATAAAGTCTCTCCCAACAAAGAAAATCCCAGGACTGAATGGATTCACTGCTGAATTCTGCCAGACATTTAAAGAAGAACTAACTCTAGTTCTTCTCAAACTACTCAGAACAATCGAAAAAGAGGGAATCCTCCCAAATTCTTTCTATAAGCCAACATTGGAAGAAAATTACACACCAATATCCCTGATGAACATAAACGCAAAAATCCTCAATAAAATTCTGGCCAATAGAATGCAACAACACATCAGAAAGATCATCCACCCAGACCAAGTGGGATTTATCCCTGGTATTCAGAGATGCTTCAATGTTCGCAAATCAATGTGATACACCACATTAACAGACTGCAGAAGAAAAACCATATGATTATCTCAAAAGATGCAGAAAAAGCATTTGATAAAATACAACACCCTTTCATGATGAAAACTCTAAGCAAACTGGGTATGGAAGGAACATTCCTCAATACAATCAAAGCAATATATGAAAAACCCACAGCCAGCATCCTATTGAATGGGGAAAAGTTGGAAGTCTTTCCACTGAGATCTGGTACCAGACAGGGATGCCCACTCTCACCACTGCTATTCAATGTAGTTCTGGAAGTTTTAGTCAGAGCCATTAGTCAAGCAAAAGAAATTAAAGGGATACAAATTGGGAAGGAAGAACTCAAACTATCCCTCTTTGCAGATGATATGATTCTTTACTTAGAAGAGATTATTGGAACTCAAAGAAAAGTTTGGCAAAGCAGCAGGATATAAAATCAATGCCCAAAAATCAACAGCCTTTGTATACACAGGCAATGCCATGGCTGAGAAAGACTGCTAAGATCAATCCCATTCACAATAGCTACAAAAACAATCAAATACCTTGGCATAAACTTAACCAAGGAAGTTAAAGATCTCTATGATGAAAATTACAAATTCTTAAAGAAAGAAATAACAGAGGATACAAAAAAAATGGAAAAATCTTCCATGCTCATGGATTGAAAGAATCAACATCATCAAAATGTCCATTCTCCCAAAAGCAATTTACAGATTCAATGCGATACCAATCAAAATACCAAAGACATTCTTCTCAGATCTGGAAAAAATAATGCTGAAATTCATATGGAGGCACAGGAGACCTCGAATACCTAAAGTAATCTTGTACAACATAAACAAACCTGGAGTAATCACAATACCAGATTTCAGGACATACTACAGGGCAGTTATAATCAAAACAGCATGACACTGGTACAGATACAGATGGATAGACCAATGTAAAGAGTAGAAACACCAGAAATCAATCCAAACATCTACTTTCATCTTATATTTGATCAAGATCTAAAACCAATTCCTGGAGCAAGGACAGTCTATTCAACGAGTGATGCTGGGAAAACTGATTTCCACATGCAGAAGCATGAAACAACCCCCTACCTTACACCTTACTCAAAAATCCACTCAACATGGATTAAAGATCTAAATCTACAACCCGACACCATCAAATTATTAGAGAACATTGGAAAAATCCTGCAAGATGTAGACATAGGCAAAGACTTCTTGGAAAAGACCCCTGAGGAACAGGTAGCCAAATCGAAAATTAACAATTGGGATTGCATCATATTGAGAAGTTTCTCTACTGCAAAAGAAACAGTCAGAAAGACCGGTGCCATGGTTAACTAGGCTAATCCTCTGCCTACGGTGCCGGTACTCTGGGTTCTAGTCCCGGTTGGGGCGCCGGTTCTGTCCCGGGTGTTCCTCTTCCAGTCTAGCTCTCTGCTGTGGCCCAGGAAGGCAATGGATGATGGCCCAAGTGCTTAGGCCCTGCACCCGCATGGTAGATCAGGAGGAAGCACCTGGCTTCTGGCTTTGGATTGGCATAGCGGCCATTTGTGGGTGAACCAATGGAAGGAAGACCTTTTTCTCTGTCTCTCACTCTCTCACTAACTCTGCCTGTAGGAAAAAAAATAGTCAGAAAAGTGAAGAGGCAACCAACAAAATGCAAAAAAATATTTTCAAACTATGCAGCAGATAAAGGATTAATAACCAGAATCTACAAAGAGATCAAGAAACCCCACAACAACAAAACAAACAACCCACTGAAGAGATGGGCCTGCGACCTCAGTAGTCATTTTTCAAAAGAGGAAATCCAAATGGCCAACAGACACATGAAAAATTGTTCAGGATCACTAGCGATCAGGGAAACTCAAATTAAAACCTCAATGATGTTTCACTGCACCCAGGTTAGAATGGCTTACATACACAAGTCTACCAACAACAGATGCTGTCGAGGATGTGGGGAAAAAGGGACACTAACCCACTGTTGGTGGGAAAGAAAACTGGTAAAGCCACTATGGAAGTCAGTCTGGAGATTCCTCAGAAACCTGAATATAACCCTACCATACAACCCAGACATTCCACTCCTTGGAATTTACCCAAAGGAAATTAAATTGGGAAATAAAAGTGCTGTCTGCATCTCAATGTTTATTGCAGTTCAATTCACAATAGCTAAAACATGGAATCAACATAAATGCCCATGAACAGTAGACTGGATAAGGAAATTATGGGATATGTAATCTATAGAATACTATACAGCAGTAAAAAAACACAATGAAATCTGGTCATTTGCAACAAAATGGAGGAATCTGGAAAACATCATGCTGAGTGAAATAAGCCAGTCCCAAAGGGACAAATATCATATGTTCTCCCTGACTGGTGACAACTAACTGTGCACCTGAAAGGAAACCAGCTGAAGTGAAATGGACAATATGAGAAACAAGGACTTGATCAGCCCTTGTCCTGACTGTCGAGGAACAACTTACTACTTTATTTCTTTTAGGATTTTTTTTGTTCTAATTAATGTTATTGGTTGAACTCTTTAATTAACACACAATTATTATTTGGTGTTTAAACTTAACTGAAAATGATCCCTTTTAAATATAAGAGTGGCAATAAGAGAGGGAAGAGATGTACAGTTTGGGACATGCTCAACCTGACATGGCCCAAACGGTATAGTTAGAAACATGCTAGGGTATTCCAATTCAATCCCATCAAGGTGGCATGTAGCAATGCCATCTCATTAGTCAAAGTGATCAGTTTCTGTTCACAATTGATCATAATGAGAAGATTATGAGTCAAAGGGATAACATAAACAAGACTAGTGTGTGCTAATACTAACTGATAGAATTAAAAAGGAGAGAGCGATCCAACATGGGAAGCAGGATACACAGCAGACTCATGGAATGGCAGATGTCCTAAACAGCACTCTGGCCTTAGAATCAGCCCTTAAGGCATTCAGATCTGGCTAAAAAGCCCATGAGTGTATTTTAGGCATGGAAAGCTAAGACACTCTGGCAATATATATATATATATATATATATATATATATATATATATATATATATATAAAATACCTAAATGAAAGATCTCTCTGCGAGTGAAATCCCTGTGGAAAGAACGGGCCATCAGAGAAGGAGGCACTTTTCTCTTAAGGGAGGAGAAAACTTTAACTATGACCTTGTCTAAATAAGATCAGAGTTGGCAAACTCAAGAGGCTTCCATAGACTTGGTAACTCATGACAAGATCCAGGGAGATTACTGATGCCATAAACTAGAGTGTCCATTTGTTAAGTCAACAACAGGAGTCACTGTGCACTTACTCTCCATGTAGGATCTCTGTCCTTAATGTGTTGCACAATGTGAATTAATGCTATAACTAGTACTCAAACAGTACTTTACACTTTGTGTTTCTATGTGGGTGCAAACTCTTGAAATCTTTACTTAATATATACTAAATTGATCTTCTGTATATAAAGAGAATTGAAAATGAATTTTGATGTGAATGGAATGGGAGAGTGAGCAGGAGATGGGAGGGTTGCAGGTTGGAGGGAAGTTATGGGGTGCAAAAAGCCACTGTAATCCAAAAGCTGTACTTTGGAAATTTATATTTATTAAATGAAAGTTAGAAATCATTAAAATAAAACTATAACATAACAGTGAGAAAAAAAGTGAAATAATAAATATGGAATATAAGAGGCTGGTGTCACAGTCACATGGCATATTTTTTTACACTAAATGATTCTTTATTATGCAGAAGGAATACATTCTTAAATAATGATTAAAGAAAAGAAAATCTTAAACCTATATATATATATATATACACACATTGAAAACTAGGATTTTGAATATTTTAACAATGAAGAAATATGGATACACCAGAATTCTTGTGATGCTATTTTATTATTAGATGCCTGGGCAGTTTCCAATCTTGTATTGCTCTAAGCAATTCAGTTAATAATATTGTACTATATTATTTCATCAATGTACATATATATAATAAATAGGTACATATATGTAGAAGTACTTTATAGTACTTTTAGAAAATTAGTATTACTAAGAAACGTTAAGTGCATTTAAGTAAATATTGAATTTCCTTTTTCCAAATAGTTCCATTTTGAAAACAATATATAAGAGCGCTGGTTTTTCCAGTATTTCCAAAAGAGTATGTTAACCTTTGGATTTTTATACAATAAAATATATTAAAGCTGATATCTCAGGTTAGATTAAATGTGCATTTCTCAAAGAAAAAAAATGATAGATGAAGAGACACATGTTTAATTTAGTCTGAACATTGCATAATATATATGTATTGAAAGATTACAAGGTAACCCATATACAATTATAAATTTTCTGTATCAATTGAATAATATAAACCAGTGTTATTTCTAATCATGCACCCCACCAAATTCCAGCTCTTCTGAAACTGACTGAAATATTTCCTACAAACTTCCTTATAAAAATCTTAATTTCTGGGACTGGTGCTGTGGCACAGCTGGTTAATGCCCTGGCCTAAAGTCCCGGCATCCCATGTGGGTGCCGGTTCGAGTCCCGGCCACTCCACTTCCAATCCAGCTTTCTGCTATGGCCTGGGAAAGCAGTAGAAGATGGCCCAAGTCCTTGAGCCCCTGCACCCACGTGGGATACCCGGAAGAAGCTCCTGGCTCCTGGCTTTGGATCAGCACAGCTCTGGCCGTTGCGGCCAATTGGGAGTGAACCAGCAGATGGAAGACCTCTCTCTCTCTCTATCGCTCTCTCTCTCTGTGTGTGTAACTCTTTCAAATAAATAAATCTTTTCAAAAAATCATAATTTCTACCTTACTATTTCGCCTGTTAAGCAAATCCAGTGAAAACAGTCACCTATAAGAACAGTACTTAATTTTTTTTTTAAGTTTTGCTTCACATAGAAGTGTGGTGATATAGTTCTGTGGATCTATGCATCTAGAGGAACACACAAGCACACACACACACACACACAAAGGTAGAGTTTCAGAGACAGAGGTTGAGACAGAGAGAGAGTTCATCCATCTGCTGGTTCACTCCCCTAATGGTCACCATGGCCAGGGCCCAGACAGACTTAAAATAAGAGCCTGGAAATTCATCGGGGGCTCCCATGAGAATGCAACAGCACATAGATTTGGGCCATCTTTTGCTGCTTTCCCAAGTGCGTTAGCAGGGAGCTGAATTGGAAGTGAAAAAGCTAGGACTTGAAGTGGCACCCACATGTGATGCCAGCATCTCAGGCAGCACCTTAACCTGCTGTACCATAACACAGGCCCCTGTAATCATAATCTTGATTGACACATAACTGTACACATTTATAGGGTACTATCATATTTAAATAATAAATATAATGTGCAAAGATCAGATCTTGGTAAATAGCATCTCTCTCACCTCAAACATTTATCATTTCTTTGAGAACACTCAGAATCCTCTCTGCTTTCAATTTGTAATATATAATTGTTTTCAGTTACCCTAATGTGCTATGGAAAACTAGAAGTTATTTTTCCCATGCAACTATACCCCTTTAGCCATTAACCATCATCTTGCCTTTCACTCTCATACCTTCTATTATCTAGTAATCAGTATTCTAGTTTGTAATTCTAGGAGAACAACTTCTTAAGCTTTCACATGTAAGAGAGAACATATAGTGAATTTCTTTCTGTGTCTGAATTATTTCACTTACCATAATGTCCTCCAGGCTCAACTAACAGGAGTTTATTCTTTCTATGGCTGAATAATATTCTATTGTATATATGTAACCACATTTTGTTTGTCCAGTCATCCATCAAAGGGACACACTTAGGTTGATTCCATACTTTGGCTATAATAAATAGTGCTTCAATAAACATGGAGTACAGGAATCTCTCTGACCCCATTGTATCCACAAAGGGGAAAAAAAAACTTGAAATTCTGACAGTTTAGAAGCCTGTGAAACTGAGATAATTATACCTACCAAGGTTTTTCTTTAATATGTAAATAAAGTCAAATGGCTATAAATCCTTAGAAGTCCTCCTCCCTTTTTTTCCAAGTGTGCTTTCTAGCAATCCATGGCCTGACCCTTCAAGATCATCAGCCTCTTTCAATTCTGATGATCTTGAAGGCTGCTCTTCTTCTGACCCAGCTCTCTGCTTATAGCCTGGGAAAGCAGCAGAAGGTGACCCAAGTGCTTGGGCCCCAGCACCCATGTGGGATACCCAGAAGAAGCTCCTGGCTCCTGGCTTTAAAATAGCTCAGCTCCAGCCATTGCCACCATTTTGGGAGTGAACCAGCGGCTGGAAGATATTTCTCTCTGTCTCTCTTTCTTACTGTGTATAACTCTACCTCTCAAATAAATAATTAAATCTTTAACCTCCATGCTTCATTAATGATTTGGAGCCTGGCCTTCTGAGATTGAATGATGCTGTGTGTAAAAACAGAAGCAGTGATAAGAACTTGGTTGGGAATATGGAGGCTTAGTTTCTGGAGAAATGTGTGTGTCCAACATAAATACATTAGGCTGAGAATGAACATTTTTTTTTCCTATGCCCAGAATGACAGTCATTTGATATTTGTGTGGTATAGACAGCTACTTTTGTATTGTGATCTATTGACCACTGCAAGGGCTATTACAAAGTATTAGCCTAGACTATTACCCTAGTCTGCTTACTTTTTAGCACCAATTTTAAAAAGTAAAAGTCTGGACATGTGTTATCCTTGGTCATGAAACTTTAAATTTTCTTCCTCCAATAAATAAATTAAAATATGCATTTATAGGACTCTAATTGACTCAATATCAACTTAGCTGGGAGTCGAGATCTAAGAAAATAAGAATGTGGACAGGGAAAATTTAATAGGGAAAAAAAATTAGAGCATAGAGCAATGCCAAGGATGGCCTGGTAAAATTGTGGAAAGCTTCAGGCAATCAAAACTAAGAATAAAGGATCACAGTGCCTGAAGAAATAAAATAAGTTAATAGATAATTTATAATTACTGAATTGCCTGCACTAGGTCCTTATGTAGTATTTTAAACAAGGGAAAAGGAAAGGGATATATAACTTAAGTTTGAAAACTTATAATTATTTGCTCATGTATTCGTCTGTGCCCTACTTAACTAAAATATCTGTTCAATGATAAAAAAATATGTTTGCAAAAGCCCTAATTTAAAAATCCTCCTATGTATTAGACACTGTGTCACATGCTGAAGGCATAAAGATAAAAAATGTTATTCTCTTGCATAAAGATCTTGATATCTATGTCCCCACTTTCTCTCCGTTATTAAAACATGGTGTGAAAAGTTCTATGATGTGAACAAGTACAATGTGCTACGTGAGCACTTAAGAGAGATGAGAACCGAAATCTCATTTATATCCAAGAAATGCTTTCTGCAATAAGCTAAATTGATAGATTTTAACAAAACATCCAGCAGATTGAAGCAGATTGAAGGAATAGCTAATTGACAATAACTAAATTTGGGAAAAGCAGGGGGTATTTTTGTAATAGAAAGAAGTTCAGTTTACCTTGAGAAAGAAAAAAAAACAGTGATACAGGGTCATTTCTGAAGTAGCAATGTAAACTGGCTAATCCAGGCATATCAGCAGCTGTGGAGTAAATATTAGCCCTTACTGATTTACAAGCAAAACTGAGCCCTACTCCCATCCCAGAAACCTCAATAAATCCTCTATGGGATGAACCACATAGCCAAGTGGAACAAATGAGTCAGTCTAATTTGGGCATAAATGTCAATGTGATTTCATTTTCGCCCTTATGCTCATGAGGCCTGAGGACATTCAGTTTACATAACATTGATTTTTAACCAGAGCAGCAGGGCATTTGTGGGTCACAAAAATATCCTTCACTGCCTTTTGCCTACTTACAGTTGGGGGGTATAATATGATCAACCATTGATGAAAAAAAACACCAAGAGAGTGTTTGATCACCAGTTGATTGGGGAGTAAAGGGTAAATCTATTAAGCCCTATAGCAGGGACAGTTAAGCTAAAGACTTTTACAAAGAATTTTTCTTGTTACATGACATCATCAGGCCCTGGGGACTCCTTATGGAGTAATAACAAGGGTAATAGCTAATAGTAGCTATCTCTTCTAGTTCACACACATGGACACAACGAATAAATGCTTATTATCTGTAATTTCAGATATCTTACTATAAGATCTAGATTTTCAGATTATAATTTTCAAAAAATAAAGTACACTTCATCTTAAATCTCTATTAAATACATTCAATTATTTATGATTCAGTGCCTCAAAATCATTACTATATAATTTTAAAAGTAATATTTCCTGGTCTTTTAAAAAAGATTTATTTATTTATTTGAAAGACAGAGAGTCATAGTGAGTGAGAGATAGGCAGACATAGAAACAGACAAGAGAAGAGAGCAGGGGAGAGGAGAGAGAGCTTCCATCTTCTGGCAACAGCCATGGGTAGGCCAGGCTGATACCAGGAGCCTGCAACTTAATCTGGGTCTACCACATATGGCAGCAGGGTACAAGCATTTGGGTATCTTTTGCACTTTCCCAGGTGTTTTTGCAGAGATCTGGATCAGAAGTGGAGCAGTTGAGCCTTGAACTGGCACTCATATGGGATGTCGACATCATAGGAAGTGGTTTACCTTGATGAACCACACCACTGGCCCCTTTCCTGGCCTTTTCACTAAGCTCCATTTTGTGTGTGTGAAATTCTCCCCAGTATATTTCATAACACTTATTTCATTTGTTACTAGAATTCTGTGATCCAATTAATTTGGAAAATACTCAGTTAAACCACAGGTTTTTCACTAGTGGTGATGTTTTCCTATTTCTTACTGTGCAACTTCTCAGAGGCATCAGTATAACAACCTGAATTCTCACTATACAAAAGAGCTCTTTCTTATACGTCATCTTTTCCCCATTGGACCTTCAAACTTCTGTAAGAACAGAGATTTTTTTTTTGTTGTTCATTTCTACATCTTAATATCCAATACACTTCCTGGCATTTGTAAGCATTTAAAATATTTGTAAAATGAGTGAGTAACCATTTTAAGGGCTACTGTTACATGGAAATCATTTTTTAAAACACATCTCAAATATATTAACTGAGTCTGTCAAATGCCAGCTACCTGGTTCTATATTTATATTTTATATCCAGCCTGCAAAGGAGCAATATCACTTGGTAAAATATGTATTATTGTCATCCATACCGATACCACAGAATGTCAACATGTAACAGTAGGTACTGAGATAATAAATTCTCAGAATTTAGCAGATAAGAATCCTAGATAACTAGACTACTCCAGCTAAACACTGACTCTAATTTTTGCTCTGGTCTTAAAACATTTTTCTGTTGCTACATGAACATAAACTATGCAGTCACAATGCTACATAATGATTACATAATAATTCTGTAAAACTTCCTTTGGGTATTGTAAAAGTAACTTTGATTATTTCTTCTTGGATTTTAGTTACTTCTCAAACAAACAGAAATAAATAAGATCTCCTGGGAATTAAGATGTTTTATAAATAAATTGGGTATGCATTCTGGATGACAGATGCTGAGTTCAGAAACCTTTTGTCACTTTTTATTGGGATCACCATCTTGTAATGCACAATATGCTAATATGTCCTCACATGATTAGAGGAATCACTGCCAGTTATTAATGTGAACAGATATAAACTACTAATCCCAAAGCCTAGTTGTTTAGATCATGAAACAAAAATCCCTAATTAAACCCCATAGCCAATGTATAATCATCTGTACACATGGCATTCCCAATTTTTTTTTTTTTTTTTTTTTTACTGTAGGCATTTGATAGGTCTTTGGCATCTGGCCTTCTGCGAGTACTTGGATTAGGAACTCTATCACCATGAGTGAAATGCATGTGTACCTGTTCTTTCTGGCAGAGTAGATGAAGCAGGTAGAGGAAATGACTTACTTTTTTTCCAATTATTAATCATGAGTAGGCCTTAGTACCATATAACATGATCTATAAATTTTTCTGGGAATGTGAATGAATTAAATTTCCAGTTTTTTCTTCTCTGTAAGTATCCCATGGTTCAAATGGTTGTGTTTGCTTACTTGTTTGTTTAAGTGGTACAGGCTGAGATAGACAGTAAAATAATAACAGGAGGAGTTAACATTACATTGGCATTTGTGTTGAACTTGGGACTTTATTACTCAGTATTATAAGATTTACTGATGCATGGAGGATATGTGGATTTCAACTTGAGTACCAGTTATGATTGCCTGTAGATACTTAAAATCCAGTTAAGCAAAGTCTTGGAATGCTCTGAATTAATTAGGAAAGATTTCCTAGATTGATTAAAGTGGTACCTATCATGGCCTTATCAAGGGGGTGGTACAGTCTAATGATTCAAAATCGATGATCTAATTTTTGTGAGTGCTTTATTTAGGATAGGGAAAATATATGTTTCTAACTGCTTGTAAGACTAAAACTATTGTCATAATTATAGAGTGGTCTATGTCTATAGAAAAACATCGACCTACTGTTTGACTTACAAAAGGTAAATATGCTGTGACAAAATGTTTGTTTGCATGTAGGTAACAAATCATGTGCTGTAACTTTATCTTTAATACTTCCTTATATGCAATGTTTTACCCCCGTCAGCCACATGATAAACTAAGCAGTTCAAGAGGCCTCCTTAGAAATAGTGTCACATTAGTAGTAGGAGTCTTTAATATCCAATTTTCAGTAATGGATAGTTTATCCAGACAGACAATAAACAGTAGATGTGAATACACTTCAGAGAAACTACATAGGCATGACAGACATACAGAACATTCTATCCAATACCAATAGAATGTACACAAATTCTTCTCAAGTATGCGTGTCCAGTCTTCAGGATAGATCATCTTAGGCCATAAAACAAGTCTTAACAAATTTTTACAGATTGAAATCATATAAAGTATCTTTTCTAGCAACAGTAATATAAAACTGGGAATAAACACAAAAATCAGATAATTCACAAATACAGGAAAATTAAATAATATACTTTTGAACAACCCATGAGTCTAGATTAAAAAGAACACAAAAAATAAGTAAAAACTAAAAATAACATGGGATTCAGCAAAATCAGTTCTAGAGGAAAGTTAATAGTGAAAAACACATGAAGAAAAAAATTGAGATCTCAAACAACCTAAAGTTTACACTACAAGGATTTAAAAAAGAAGCAATGAAGCTGAAAAACATCAAAAGAAATAAATGAAATAGAAAATTAAAAATACAAAAATATCAATGAGACTAAGACTTGACTTGGTTTTTCAAAAGAAAGAAAACGGAAAAGCCTTTAGCTATAATAAGGAAAAAGGAGAGGAGAGTTGAATAAATTTATAAATGAAAGAGGAGACATCACAACTGCTACCATGTAAATGCAAATTATTATAAGAAGCCATGATGAACAATGCGTGTCAACAAATTATAAAGCCTAGAAGAATTGCATAAATTCCTAAAAGCATACAACATACCAAGAGTGGATAGTGAGGAAGTAGAGAAACTGAATAAAACAATGGGTTAGATGATTGAATTGCACTTCAAAAACTTTCTAACACAGCACATGCAAATCAATAAATGTAATGGACTACATCAGCAGAATGAAAGATAAAATTCATATATTCATCTAAAGAGATGGGGGGGCAGCACCATGGCTCAATAAGCTAATCCTCCACCTGCGGCGCCAGCACACCGAGTTCTAGTTCCGGTTTGGGCACCGGATTCTGTCCTGGTTGCCCCTCTTCCAGGCCAGCTCTCTGCTATGGCCCGGAAGTGCAGTGGAGGATGGCCCAAGTCCTTGGGCCCTGCACCCGCATGGGAGACCAGGAGAAGCACCTGGCTCCTGGCTTTGGATCAGCGCTGTGTGCTGGCCAAAGTGGCCATTGGGGGGGAAACCAACGAAAAAGGAAGACCTTTCTCTCTGTCTCTCTCACTGTCCACTCTGCCTGTCAAAAAAAAAAAAAAAAAAAAAAGAAGAAGGAAAAAAAAGAGATGTGGGAAAGGCATTTGACAAAATTCAACATCCTCTCATGATAAGAATTCCCAATAAAGTAAGTAAATAGTGTACCCCAACACCATCAAAAGGCCATGTATGACAAGCTCACTGCTTATATTCAATGGAGAAAATAAAAAAAAATGATTTCTCTAATCAAGGCCAAGACAAAGAAGTCCACCGTTGCTATTTCTCTTCTATTTAATATGCCCCTTGTTGACCTGGCCAGAGCACTTAGGCCAGAAAGAGAAATTCCAAATTGAAAATAAAGAAGTATAATTATCTCTGTTTGCAAATGATGTGATTTTATATATAGAAAATCATAACGACTCTGCCAAAAAAAAAACAAATTAATAAATTCAGTCAAGTTGTAAGATACAGAATCAGAAGAAGCACGCAAAATTTATTAACATTTCTTTTTAAAAATTACTATTTTAAAGGCAGAGCAACAGAGAGATGGGGGAGAGATAAAAATCTTCTTTCTACTGGTTCACTTCCCAAATGGTTGCAATGGCTGGGGCTAGAAGAGACTGAAACCAGGAGACAGGAATTCCATCTGGGTCTTCCATGTAGGTGGTAGGGACCCAACTACTTGGACCATCTTCTACTTCCCCAGGTGCATCAGCAGGAAGCTGCATCAGAATCAGCTGAGAAGAAAAAATTGAAGAAAGACTTATAAGAAAATGCAAATAAATGAAAATATACCCCCTGTTTATGAATTAATATTGTTAAAATGTCAATACTACTTTATTTTGTAAAGATTTATTTATTTATTTGAAAGTCAGAGTTACACAAAGAGAGGAGAGGCAGACTGGGAAAGAGAGAGAGGTCTTCCATCCAATAGCCCACTCCCCAATTGGCTGCAATGGCCGGAGCTGCGCTGATCCAAAGCCAGGAGCCAGGAGCTTCTTCCAGGTCTCCCACGTGGGTGCAGGGGCCCAAAGAGTTGGGCCATCTTTGCTTTCCCAGGCCATAGCAGAGAGCTGGATCAGAAATGGAGCAGCTGGGTCTCGAACCGGCACCCATATGGGATGCCGGCACTGCAGGCCAGGGCATTAACCCCCTGCACCACAGTGCTGCCCCTATCAATACTACTTTAATCAATTGACAGATTCAATGAACAAAACAATCATAAATCATAAAATTTGTATGAAATCACAGAAGATCCTGATTAAGCAAGGTGATATTATGCCAAAGAACAAAGCTGAAAGCATAACACTCTCTAATCTCAAATCTACTATAACGCTTGACTAATTAAAACAGCATAGTACTAGCATAAAAACACATATAAATAAATTGAACAAACTAGAGAGCCCAGAAATATATCTATGAAATTATGGTCAATTGATTTTCCACAACGTTTTCAATAATATGCAATGGAAAATATAGTCTGATTAATAAATAGGGTTGGAAAATCTGAATAGTTACATGCAGAAAAATGGAATTGCAATATATTGATGGTGAATATGTATAGAAAATGTGGTGCATATATTCATAACAGAATACTATTCAGCCTTATAGAAGAGTAAATCCTGTGGTGGGTGTTGATCATATTGTTCAATACACCACTTGGGATGGTATCCCATATTGAAATGTCTAACTTTGAGTCTTGGTTCTGCTCCCAATTTCAGCTTCCTACTGACTTGTAACCTGTGAAGCAGCACATGATGACTCAAGTGACTGGGTCCCTACCACTGATTGGGAGACTTGTATTGAATTCCCAGCCCCTGAATTTGGCCTGGACCAGCCTTGGCTTCTGTTGTAGGCATTTAGGAAGTGAATTGGCAGAAGAGATTAATTCTCATTCATATTCATTCTCTCTCTCTCTCTCTCTCTCTCTCTCTCTTCTCATAAATGAATACAAATTTTAATAAATGAAATCCTGTCATTTGTGATATCATGAATTAACCAGCCTTTAGAACACAATGCTAAGTGAAATAAGGCAGGTACAGAAAGATAATTTTTTTTGACAGGCAGAGTTAGACAGTGAGAGAGAGAGACAGAGAGAAAGGTCTTCCTTCCATTGGTTCACCCCCAAATGGCGGCTACGGCCAGCACGCTGCGCTGATCTGAATCCAGGAGCCAGGTGCTTCCTCCTGGTCTCCCATGCAGGTGCAGAGCCCAAGCACTTGGGCCATCCTCCACTGCCTTCCCGGGCCACAGCAAAGAGCTGGACTGGAAGAGGAGCAACCGGGACAGAATCTGGTGCCCTGACTGGGACTAGAACCCGGTGTGCTGGTGCCGAAGGGGGAGGATTAGCCAAGTGAGCCATGGCACCGGTGAAAGATAAATATTACATAACCTCACTGATACACGGAATCTTAAACAGTTGAACTTACAGAACCAGAGAGTACAATGATCATTGCCAAGGGCTAGGATGGGGGATAGGGAAGATATTCAACAAAAGGGTATAAAGTTTCAGTTATACATGATTATTAAGTCCTGGAGATCTATTGTATAGAATGGTGACTATAGTTAATAATGATGGAAATTTATATTCATTAAATAAAAGTTTAAAAAAAATGATGTATTCTTGAAAATTGCTAAGAGGAATGATCCTAAATGTTGGGATCACAAAAATACAAAATTGTTTGAGATTAATCTTAATAACCTTGAATTAATTATTTCACAATGTATGTGTGATTGTGTATAGATCACATCATGTTCTAACTGTATATATAGTCTGGCACCATGGCTCAATAGGCTAATCCTCCACCTGCAGTGCCGGCACACCAGGTTGTAGTCCCGGTCGGGGTGCCGGATTCTGTCCTGGTTGCCCCTCTTCCTGTCCAGCTCTCTGCTGTGGCCCGGGAGTGCAGTGGAGGATGGCCCAAGTCCTTGGGCCCTGCACCCACATGGGAGACCAGGAGAAGCACCTGGCTCCTGGCTTCGGATCAGCGCGGTGCACCAGCCGCAACACGCCGGCCACAGTGGCCATTGGAGGGTGAACAAATGGTAAAGGAAGACCTTTCTCTCTCTCTCTCTCTCTCTCTCTCTCTCTCACTGTCCACTCTGCCTGTCAAAAATAAAAAAAAAATAAACTGTGTGTATATATATATATATATATATATATAAAATACAATTTTTCAGGCTAATTTTCCCTGATAAAGCTGGAATATAGAGACCTCCTTCCACAGAAGTTTTCAAACTTCCTTGTTTATCTCAATTCTAGCAGTTCTGTGGAGCCCTGGGATTATGTGAATAAGTCTATAGAGCTACCACAGGAGTTAATAGGTATGGTTTCAGGCCTGTCTCCAATGCTCAGATATGTGCTTTGAAACTTTTAATGTAAAACAAATTGAAAATCTCCACAAACATTTTAGTTGTCCTTTAACCAGCAGAACTTATTCAAAATATTAAATCACTGATTTATGTTATATCTTGCTTTCCGGTTATTATATTTTTTGAATGATACCTCAGAATGGACTTCAGTTTTCATCATTCCTGTGATATTTATATTTAGAATATTATCAATCTCTAGGAATACACTGTTACTAATTCCCAAATGGTGTGTCAAAACAGACTTCCAAATTTTGATAGTCTAAATGATAGCTTACTTTTTCGTCTTAAGCTCGTCTTCCAAAACTGAGAATGGACTGTTTAATATTGAGAATGAAAGAAATGATCTTGCTAAGAAAGCTTACATATTTCCTTAGTCTATTCACTACCAAAATATCTATATGACTATTTGATATCACTAACCCTGATGTACTTACTACAACCAGTGGTTTGCTGGAACAATTCTGCCAACCACATATGAAACACACTCATTTTAAAATAAATTTATATTAAAATTATTTTTAAAATTGAGAATACTGAAAACTCATAGCATCCTAATTATTTTGTAACGTATTAACTGTTATTTATGTTCTTAAGGTGTGCGGTAGGAAGGTTATGTATATCCTTTGCTTCTGTGCTATAATGCTGCATAACTATTTCCAAGCTCCTCATGCAGTATCCTCAGCTTAATACCTTGAAAATAGACATTAGCAAATGCTACAAATTGTTATATCCCTCCTTGATTTGAAATGTTTCTACTTTCCCTTTTTCTACACTTCGCTGTTCTGTTTCCCATTTTAGAAGTTCATTCTTTTTTGAAATCATGTGAAAATTTCTATATTAAAATAAAGTTTCCATGTGTTTTTTCCCTGTAGATAGTTTTCTCTCAGTAACAGCTTCATTGAGGATGTGTCTTTCTCCAAATATAATTAGTATTTTTCTTTTATTTTTTATTTATTTGAAAGAGTTACAGAGAGAGGTAGAGACAGAGAGAGAAAGAGAGAGGGGTCTTTCGTCTGTGGTTCACTCCACAAATGGCCACAATGGCTGGAGCTGAGCCAATCAGAAGCCAGGAGCCAGGAGCTTCTTCCAGGTCTCCCATGTGGGTGCAGGGGCACAAAGACTAGTGCCATCCTCTACTGTTTTTTTTTTTTTGAAAACTTTTATTTAATAAGTATAAATTTTGAAAGTATAACTTTTGGATTATAGCAGTTTTTCCCCCCATAACCACCCTTGCACCCACAAACCATCCCGTATGCTACTCCCTCTCCCATCCCATTCACATCAAGATTCATTTTTAATTCTCTTTATACACAGAAATTCAACTTAGTATATACTGAGTAAAGATTTCAACAGTTTGCACCCACACAGACACACAAAGTATAAAGTACTGTTTGAGTACTAGTTATACCATTAACTCACATAGTACAACACATTAAGGACAAAGATCCTACATGGAGAGTAAGTGCACAGTGACTCCTGTTGTTGATTTAACAATTGACACTCATATTTATGGCATCAGTAATCACTGGAGGCTCTGGTCATGAGCTGCCAAGGCTATGGAAGCCTCTTGAGTTCGCCAACTCCAATCTTATTTAGACAAGGCCATAATCAAATTGGAAGTTTTCTCCTCCCTTCAGAGAAAGGTACCTCCTTCTTTGATGGCCCATTCTTTTCACTGGGATCTCACTCACAGAGATCTTTCATTTAGGTCATTTTTTGCCACACTATGTTGGCTTTCCATGCCTGAGAAACTCTCATGGGCTTTTTAGTTACATCTGAATGTCTTAAGGGCTGATTCTGAGGTCAAGTACTGTTTAGTGCATTTGCCATTCTATGAATCTGCTGTGTATCCCGCTTCCCATGTTGGATTATTCTCTCCTTTTTAATTCTATCAGTTGTTATTAGCAGACACTGGTCTTGTTTATGTGAACCCTTTGACACTTAATCCTATCTTTATAATCAATTCTAGGCATGTTAGCAGAGAGCTGGGTCAGCAGTTGAGCAGCCAGGACTCAAACTCGCACCCATATGGGATGCTTGTGCTGCAGGCTGGGGCTCTAACCCACTGTGCCACAGCACCAGCCCCATGAATATTTTTCATAGAGGTGATCAGTTACACTGACCCCTCTAAAGTTCTATGATTCAGTTTGTGAAATGAACAACACAAAGAAATGGTTCATATCATTTCATAGTGCTCAGTAAATGAACCAGCCAAAAATTTGCCTTCAAACTGAAAAGGTAAAATGGCTAACCAGCCCACTCTGTATTAAACCATGGTGATTCCTTCAGACATTCATCCTAGTATAATTAATCTCTGTTCTGTAATAATTTATTTTGCATTATCATGACAAATTTGTGAAATGTCTGTTCACAGAAAATTTTTGGGAAACAAGACTGTTTCAAAGAGGACTTATGGTAATATAATTAATTCTTAGGACTTGTCTAGTTATATACTAGGCGGAAGCAACTTCCAGAAAATATGGAGTCTGAAATCAGGGTGAATGGTGCTATTTAGGCATGGACACAATGCCCATTTCATGTTTGAGCCTGCTAGTCAAGATTGTTGAAAGAAGCAAAACTAAGAGATTGTGTAGGGTAACGATTGTTCTATTCACCAACAAATCACAGTCTAGGGATATTATCCAAGGTCCTCTTCAAATGTCAGTATAACAACACAAAGTACAATAGAATTTATTTGGGTTTTGTGGAATGTTTAAATAAATTTCTCTCATAACTTACTAACTTGCAAAAATACTAATTAAGCTGTCACTTTAGGGCAGGTCATTTTATACTTAGAAAATCAATTTTTTTTCTGATTGCTATTACTATTTTCCCCATTCTCGTGAATCTATTTGGAAAGGATAATGTATTCCTAATTTTTGATCTAATAATATGCCAATAAGATTTAATAATTCAGTGCAAAAATAATAATTATATGAGATTAATACTGATAGAATAAAACCAAAACAAATGGTTTGATGCCATTTAGTTCTAAGTTACTCAACAGTAGAAGGAAATTATTTGGCTGTCAAAACTCCAAAGTTCAATCTGGAAACCGGATGTACATGTTCCTGAATATTCATATTAAGACAGGCTGATGGAGTGATATAAACACATTACATTTAAGTGCCTGATCACTCAAGATATAACTTGCTAACTCCTTTTCTCTTGAGAGGGCCATCAGTACTTCTCTTTCCATTGTTTTGGAGAATGAATTTCCTAAGGCCACACTATATGAGCAATGTTGATTTGCAAATACACTAATCAGAAACTGATTTATAAATAAATTCTATTCAGATTCAAAATGCAAATCATAGCCCTCTCACCTTTCTACCACAAATATAGCCACCCTAATCCTTAAAGGGATATGTTATACATATTGCAGAACCCTCCCTTCTTTGGCCATAATCAGGTCTCAATTACTACATTTTATATGGTTGATCAAGACAATGTGCAAAACAAAAATATTTGCTAAACTAAATATAAAATTTCTGTGTGCAACTTCTAAACCCTTAAGACTGGAAGGAAGATAATGCATTCATTATTTTTTTCTCTTGTTTCCCAGATACCTTTTATTTAAAGAATACAAATGTCACGCATTCATAAATACAAAGTTAGGAACATAGTGATTCTTTGCATCCTACCTTAAAAGCCTTACCACTGGTAGCTTAGTATCTCACACAAGGTCTAGAGGAAAGTACCAAAGAAAAACCATTATTTTTACTTTTGATTTCAGTTCTTTATTATCATTCAACTCATTCTGAGTGTCTTAGGCATATGAGAATTCAAGGGTGATTCTCTTTATCTATTCCAAGAAATCCTTAGCTATTCAGTTATTTTGAATCTCAACAGTGTTTTTTTAGTGATTCAGTATTAGAAATGAGGAATGCTAGATAATCAGAGTCATGTCTCACATGAGGAATAAGTTTCTGATAGGTCTGTTGTAGCTTAAGTGTAGTTCTGTTGGAGTATTTGTAAACAAACAACTAATTATAAATTAGTTTCATTGTGTTTGTATTACAGTTGATGGAATATATATATATTTTTTTCTTTTTTTTTTTTTCTAAGCCAGGAGCCAGGTGCTTCTCCTGGTCTCCCATGGGGTACAGGGCCCAAGCACTTGGGCCATCCTCCACTGCCTTCCCGGGCCATAGCAGAGAGCTGGCCTGGAAGAGGGGCAACCAGGATAGAATCCGGCGCCCCGACCGGGACTAGAACCCGGTGTGCCGGCACCGCAAGGCAGAGGATTAGCCTGTTAAGCCACGGCGCCGGCCTGATGGAATATTTTTTTTTTTTTTATTTTTGACAGGCAGAGTGGACAGTGAGAGAGAGACAGAGAGAAAGGTCTTCCTTTTGCCGTTGGTTCACCCTCCAATGGCCGCCGCGGTAGCGCGCTGCGGCCGGCGCACCGCGCTGTTCCGATGGCAGGAGCCAGGTGCTTATCCTGGTCTCCCATGGGGTGCAGAGCCCAAACACTTGGGCCATCCTCCACTGCACTCCCTGGCCACAGCAGAGAGCTGGCCTGGAAGAGGGGCAACCGGGACAGGATCGGTGCCCCGACCGGGACTAGAACCCGGTGTGCCGGCGCCGCAAGGCGGAGGATTAGCCTGTTGAGCCACGGCGCCGGCCTGATGGAATATATTTTTAAATGTGTAGGCAGATTAGATTGTCTAGGAATTTAAATGCAGGAGAGTAAAGGGGAGCACTATTACATACTTATTATAAATGTAAGCATTATCTGATAGTTGTGTATAAACTCCATACCACACTTAAAAAAAAAAAAAACTTTAGAAAGGAAATTGAGTATTTGCTTCAGTAGGCAAAATTCAGTTTTACAATATGAGTACCTCTTTCATCACAACACTCATGCATTAGTCAGGAGATCCCTGTGGAATTTGGGATGTAAAAATATTTGCTTCCTTCCCCAAGAACAAAAAGGCCACCCTCCTTCCTTCAGAATCTCCAAATTTACCATGAGAATAGCAAGGGAGCTCTTCCTGAGCTCACACACTCCAGTGAAAAGTTACTTACTCCATCCTTCTGGATGGTCTTTGTTTTGTCTTAAGCAGGCCAGATAGGATGGAGAATTGTAACAAGTCTTTCAATGGGTTCTATCTCAACCTAGTAACTTAATGCCAATCTGATTGTCAAGTTTTTATTTTTTCCTTCAAAATTGTACTTAAAAAAACCCAGTGCTACAGGCCCCTTGAGTTTTTTTCCTCTCTTGGAAGCCCCCCTTCATGCCACTCTGGCTGGAGGTCTTTGACTCTCATAAATCCTTTTCAATCTCTCTGCTGTCCACTTGGAAATTCTTCTTCCATGGGAGAAAAAGAACCAAGGTAAAAATAATTTTACTGCTGCTATTTTCTTGTTAACAGTAGTCCTCTAATATATATGCCTGCATTATCTCTCATCCACATCAATTCCATTCTCCACATTTCTGGCAGTGTGATATTTTCAAAGTAAAAATATAATAATTTCTTAAATAACCTCACAATGAATATCATTCAATATTTTTAGATCATAGACAGAGTTCATTAATATATTTCTATGAAGCCCCTTAAAGTAAGATCCTTGCTTACTTTTAATTCTTAGTCTCTCAAAATTTCCTTCTCATGGTAGGAAAATGTAAACTCTGGTTGATGAATTTGAAATCGGACATGACCGCCTAAAATTTATATGAAAAATGTGGCCCTTCAGAGTTCTCCAGAAGTGCTATCTGGGGTGCCACATATGCTACCGGAATTTAGGGTGCCATACGATTTCACCATCTGCTTGAAATCTGAGAAGACCCCTTAAGAGTCACACTGAAATGTGGCCCCTTAAAATTCCCTAGAATTGCTATCCAGGGTGCCACATGTGCTACCGGAATTTGGGGTGCCATATGATTTCACCACGGGCTTATTATTAAATCCCCAATATTAATAAGCCCAAGAGGGTTCTTGCCTAATATTTAGAGAAGAATTCTAAATACCAGCACAGATAAATGAGACAGCATGGTACATTTTAAGCTTTTATTTAGTGAGAAAGATGCATAGGAGAGTGAGAGCTTTATTTAAGAGAGAGAGGTGAATAGGGGTTCATACCAAGAACCAGGAACGAGCCACGTGGAGGAGCATCTAGACCAGGAAGCCTAGAGCACGTGGCCCAAAGGCCACGCACCCTAGAGGTGCAGAGCTACAGCAATCCCTCTCCTGGCAAGAGGCCAGGGGAAAGAGAAGGTCAGGACACACCGTGTCCCAGGCTTTTAACTCGCTTCCAAAGGGGAGTGGTTAATTAACCTGATTGGCTGGTGGGCACCCAGGTGTGGCCAGGTAGAGGATGAGGTCACACAGGGGCGTGGCATAGGCGTGGTCTTCCAGCTCAAAAACCTAATCAATTTTAACCTGTATGCCTGCCTACTTCAATAGGATTAAGTGTTTATTACTACTACTAATAAAATTAAAGAGGAGTAATTGCTCCAACATGGGAAGGAGTCTGTACAACAGACTCATAGAATAGAAATGGCTTTAAGTAGTACTCAGTGACCTCAGAATCAGCCCTAAAGGTGTTCTGGTCTGGCTAAAAAGCCCACAAGAGCATTTCAGGCATGGAAAGCCAGGATACTCGCGGAAAAAGTGTTCCTATGTGGAGAACCTCCCTAGGTGAGACCCCAATGGTAAAGAGTGGCCATCATAGAAGGATGTACTTTTCTCCACGTTGATTACGGCCCTGTCTGAATACTGATGGAGTTTGCAGAACTCAGAAGGCTTCCATGGCCTAGGCAGCTCATGTCAAGGGCCTCAGGTGATCACTGACGTCACATGTAAGAGTGTTATTTGTTAAATTGTACTAACTTCCCATGTAGGATCTCTATTCTCAAAAGAGCTAAAGTATTAACTTTAATGGCAAAACTTAATCCCAAAGATTTGCTTTGTTCTATTTTGTGATATTCTGCATCATATGTTCTAGTTATGTCTAAGAGTTAGACTCCATTGCCTGTGTTTTTATGTATTTATTTAAGGTTTAGTAAGTGCCTCAGATGTAAAATCTTGGATAGATGTCTCTGTAAAATTCCTATCTCGTATGTTTTAACATAGGGTCAGATATTTAAAGGCAGCTGAGGAGATTTCTGAGAATGGCAAAATTCTGTGCACTTTGGGTTCCAAGATTTGGATTCCAAGCTTTTGTCTATGGCTTTAAAGACGCCCAGATGCAGACTCCATACTGAAAAGGGTAGCTGCGAAAGTTGTTCCAGAAAACTAAGGAGATTCTAACTAAAGTATTGGGAATTGCTGATGACAAGATTCTATGGAATTTGGATTCCCAGATTTGTATTCCAAACTTTTGTATATAGCTTTAAAGAGGCCCTGATGCAGACTCTGTACTGAAAAGGGTAGCTACAAAAGTTGTTATGGATTCCAGGATCTGGATTCTAAGCCTTGTGTTTGCTTAAAAGCCTCTGAAACAGACACTGTGCTGGACAGGGGAGCTGCAAAGGTGTTCCAAGGAATCAAGGAGTTTTTAACAAAAAAACTCCAACATTAGAAATTCCTGAGCAAGCCATTCATAATAAGATCCTCTTCAGATCAGTTTCAGCTTAAATAAAAGGGACCTTACCAGGTACTACTGAGCATGACTACCTCTGTTGAAATTGGGATTAAACTTCTACCTCTTAAGTCTTCACAGGTGAATGCGAAAGACATGCCTGACTGTTCCTATAAACCAACCAGAAACCTTAAGTACTTCAAAGCAAAAAGGATAAATAAAACTTTTGTCTCTGTCTCCTTAAGACAAATATGCTTTACCTGCCTTTCTTGATTATTTCTGGGAACTGTTGTTGATGATAAAGCTACCTAATGATTTTTTGTACTATAATTCTCTATACTCAAGCTAAATGGGTTTATAATCTACATAAGGATAGCCTATCACAACCCACTATCTGGGAATCTGTAAGATATGTTGTTTCATCTAAAGGGGCACCCACCTACAATTGGTTTTGTTCCAGTTTTACTTACACTAATTAACAACTTTCATGTTTCAGAACTCTTGGAGTAACTGACCTTGCAGAGGACACAGACCTTGGCAATGACCGAGACTGCTCCAGCTCACAAAGCAAATTTGTTAGATAGGATAGTCAGAGACCTCCAGACCCTGGATAGGCAGGGCCTGCACTACGCCCCTCATAAGCAGGAAGCAGTTACAGAAGAGATGATTCGATGTCCATCAACTCCCCTTAGGATTAAGGGGATGTAGTGTCTGAGGGGGGAATGAAGTAGGCAGTCATACAGGTTAAATTTGATTAGGTTTATGAGCTGGAAGACCACACCTTCGCCATGCCCCTGTGTGACCTCACGCCCTACCTGATACCTTCCTCATGCCCCTGTGTGACCTCATCCCCCACCTGGCCACACCTGGGTGCCCACCAGCCAATCAGGTTAATTAACCACTCCCCCTTGAAAGTGGGTTAAAAGCCTGGGACACGGTGTGTCCTGACCTTCTCTTTTCTCTGGCCTCTTGCCAGGAGGGGGTTTGCTGTAGCCCTGCACCTTCAGGGCACATGGCCTTTGGGCCACACACCCTATGTTTCCTGGCCTAGATACTCCTCCACGTGTCTGGTTCCTGGTGTTCGGTAGTAACCCAGATTTACCTCTCTCTCTTAAATAAAGCTCTCACTCTCCTATGCATCTTTCTCACTAAATGAAAGCTTAAAATATAGCATGCTGCCTCGTTATCTGTGCCAGTATTTAGAAATCTTCTCTAAATATTAGGCAAGAACCCTCTTGGGCTTACTAAATTGGGGATTTATTAGTAAGCATATGGTGAAATCATATGGCACCCCATATTCCTGTAGCCTATGCGGCACCCCAGATAACACTTCTGGGGAACTCTAAAGGGCCACATATTTTGTAAATTTTAGGGGGTCATGTCCGATTCACTACTCTCCAAAGAAACTATTTAGTAAAATCCTATTGACTAGAGTTTTACCAGGACCTAACTGATCTATGGGAAAGTAGTGCCCCACTGTAGCTCCTATCTTTTATTTTATTTATTTTTATTTTTGAAAGAGAGAGAGCGAGAGATCCTTCATCTGCTCATTCGTTCCCCAATTATATGTAACAGGCTGGACCAGGCCGAAACCAAAGAGGCCAGGAGCGACATTCAGGTTTCCCACATGAGTGCAGGGGCCCAAGTATTTGGGCCATCTTCCACTGTTTTCTCAGGAGTATTACCAGGGAGCCAATCAGAAGTGGAGCATCCAGGACTTGAACTGAATCCATAAATCTCCAACTGCTGCTCAGTCCTCCATGGTTCAACCCACTATGCTACAACCTCACAGTTCCTATCTTGACTAAGTGGTATATGTGGGAGGATTGAGAACCATGCATGAAAGTCACAGCCCAAGGTACTGGTTCATTTACAGATGGAGACCTAAGCATAGCCTATAGAATACATCCCCACACAACACACACATACACACACCTTACCACCACATCAATAGGACTCCTGTACAATAACAATGGAATACAATGGAAAGAACTGTCTGTCTCAAGCCTTATGAAAAAGCGCCTAGGGAACCTCAAATACAAGAAACAAAATCAAAGATGTTTGAAGAAATTTTAACCTCTGATACCTATAGCAAACAGTAAATGCAGCCTAACTCCTAGCCAAATCAGATAAGGGCATATTTATGTCAATTACTTTTATTCAGAATGTTGTGTCTGACTTTAAAAAAAAAAAACAGAAGTAGAGTAAAAAATAAATACAAAGTTTGAAAAGACTGCAAACATGGGAACCAGATTTAGCTATGGCAGAGATATTACAAGTACAATTAATAGGAATTAAAAAAAAACAGGATGATGTATATATTAACGGATAGAATAAATTGATAACATGAATGAACAGATATGTTATGTAGGCAGAGATGTTAATTCTAAGACCAAATATAAGGAAATTCCAGCAACAAAAAATGCTTTAAGAGAGATTAAGAATACTGAGCTTAAGGAAATACCAATAAAAACTTACAAAATAGAAAGATAAACTAATGGAAAAGAAGGAATACAATATTCATGAACCATAGGAAAATTATAAAAGGAATGAAATAATGGAATATCAATAAAAGAAGAAACAAAAGAAATATTTGAAGCACTAATGGCTGAGAATTGCCAAATAAATTATGTCAGACACCAAACCAGATACGGGAAGCCAAATACACACACACACACACATACACACACAGCATAAATGTAAGAAAAAGGCTACATTTTGGCATAGCATGTTATAACTGTATAAAATCAAAGACAAAGTCAATTCTTTGAAAGGAGCCAGAGAGAAAAAGAAATCTTACCTGCAGAGGAGCAGAGATACAAAAGGCTTTGTCATTGCTTCTCTGCCTTTTGGCTAAGATCAAGTGTAGGAAGGCATTGTCCTCTCTAGAAATCATTTAAGTGATAAGAGAATGGCAAACTATGTAAGATTGAAAGAAAAATCTCAGTCAAATTAGAATTCTTTATATAGAGAGATTATCCTTACCAAATATGGAGGAATTACATGATATAGATATTAGTTCTCCAAGAAACAGTATATTGTATGCATATTCACAGCTAACAGAACATTAAAATATCTGAGATAACAACTGATAGACATGCAAAGGGAAATAGAAAAATCCACTATTATAGTTAGAGACCTCAACATACATTTCTCGGTAATTGACAGATCCAGCAAGAACAAAATAAGTAAGGAAATATTTAAATGGGAAAACACTTCAATCAACTGGCTCTATTTGATATGTGTAGATTACTTTATTTAACAAAAACAGAATATATATTATTCATTAGCTCACATGGGCATTTACAAAAATAGACCATGTTCTGAGCCATAAAACATACCTTCAGGATTTTTAAAATATATATCATAGGAGTGTGCTCTCAAATCACAATAGAATTGAAACAGAAATCAGCAGCATTAAGATGGCTTAAAAATTACCGCAAACACTTCCAAATAACACAAGAGCCAAGAATACAACTCAAGAAAAATGTATAAATATTTTAAACTAAATGAAAATGAAATTACAAATTGTCAAAATTTGTGAGCTGCATACAAAGTAGTGCATAGAAGTGCATTTAGAGCATTGAATACACATGTTAGAAAGAAGACTGAAATTGATAATCTATGGTTTAACTCAGATAAATATAGAGGAAGGAGAAAATTAAATCCAAATTAAGTAGATAAAATGAAATAATAAAATGTTAACATTCTCATCCAAGACCATAATATAACTTCCAATTTATACAGATCTCTGTTGATATTATTCAGCAAAATTACGATTTTTTTCTCTAATTATTAAGCATGCCTCTGCTTAGATTTATTATTAGATATTTAAATTTTCTGAACTGCACTGGAATGTATTTCTATGTGGGTTTATTATATTTTTAAAATATGTCCTGCTGAATATTCAGTATGCCCTTCAGAGTATGTATGTCTTTCTTCAGTTGTCGGAAATTCTAGTTATCTCATTCTTTTTCCTCAAATATTATCTCACTCCATTCATTCCCTTCCCTCTATCTTCACCCTTTGAAATTGATTTACGGCTGGCACCGAGGCTAAATAGGCTAATCCTCCGCCTTGTGGCACTGGCACACCGGGTTCTAGTCCCGATCGGGGCACCGGATTCTGTCCTGGTTGCCCCTCTTCCAGGCCAGCTCTATGCTATGGCCCAGAAATGCAGTGGAGGATGGCCCAAGTGCTTGGGCCCTGCACCCCATGGGAGACCAGGAGAAGCACCTGGCTCCTGCCTTCGGATCAGCCTTTGGAGCAGCGTGCTGGCTGCAGCAGCCATTGGAGGGTGAACCAACAGCAAAGGAAGACCTTTCTCTCTTTCTCTCACTGTCCACTCTGCCTGTCCAAAAAAATAAAAAAAAAAGAAAAGAAAAAAAAAGAAATTGATTTACACGATGTTGGAATTTATATATTTTCAATTTCCCTTAATTTCTCATCGACATGGAATCTCATTATCTCTTCATATTCTCTTCAGAGAAAATTCTTTGGTTTAGGTTTCCACCTTACTAATTCCCTCTCCTACTTTGATTTTTGTACTCTATATTTTTAGTATTAATTTATTCTGTCAATATTTAACTTCTTTATATAGAATGCCTATTAATGTGTGCTGAGAAAAAAACTAAAAGCCAACTTTGAAAATTGGGAAGTGAAGAAGGTACAGTTTTAGAGTGTTCAGAAAGTTAAACAGAGCCTAGAATCAAGTGAAGACATGAATCCTCTCATTACCTGGGAGGAAAGACTAGGTATAAATGTAATGGGGGCAGGGGTGTTTATGCTTCAGTAAGGAAGCCAGTGTTGCTGGAGCCTATAGAAGCAGACAGGAATGAAGAGATGGAATTACAGCTGTGAACTTGGGCAGATTGCAGAATACTGAAAGCCTTGAGGACTTTTTATTTTATTCATGTGTGACAATAAGGCAGTGGAGTACTTTCAACAGTAGTTGAGTGATGAGAGGAAAAATGTAACTTAAATTGTAAATGGATATCTCAGAATGCTCTGAATGGACTTTAGGAGGACTAGAGTGGAAGCCTGGTTAACAATTGGGAGACTGTTACAATAAATCCAGCAAGAGATAATGGTGGCTTGGTATTTGGGCTTCTGATTTCAGTAATTGTCTCCACGATGTGTAATTACTTCTACTTATTATAAAAGGGAAAACAGGTATCTATGGCACAAAGCTTTAATTGTCTTGATAGATATGCAGAAGTACCCATATGATTACTCGTTAGTCTTCCTTGAATTCTTGCCTACTTCTCACTTTTGTCTACAGATGTAAACCAATTTTGATGCTTATCTTTCCTGTCTAGTGGCATAAATCCAGCATCCTTCTGAGACTGCCTTCTTTCTAAGGCTTGCTGTCTACTTTCCAGTTTACAATGAACTCTCTATATCTGTCCTTGTCTCTTTGTCTCTCTTCCCTCACTCACTCCCTCCATAAACATGTGCATTGTGTGTGTGTGTATATATATATATATATGTATACATATATATATGTAATACATAATATGTTTCTAATCATACATATGATTTTGTGGGTTTGTCTCTAGAAGGAAAAATATTTGTACTTGGGTGAATACTTGAAGCTGGATGATACATTTTTAAAAAGTTTTTGATGGTTCCTTGAGCAAAGCATACCACACATGAGATCCTGGGGTTCCCACAGATTACACTGTGTGTGTGTATTGTTGATGGCTGCTTTATACTGTTTTTGGATATTTAATATCCCAGAAGAAATTTAGTAAACTGAAGGTTGATTTTAATTACTAAACCCTGAAACACTATCACTGAACTGTGGTTATCTAATAGACAAGAGTTCTTATTCCAGGTAATGACAAGATTCATTGTTCCTCATGTCTTTGCCCTGATATTTTTGTGATAAGAACACTCAAATTCATGAAGCACAATTCAGTTTCTGAGTTACAAGGGCCGCAGATCAAAATACTAGGTCTGAATAGCCATCTCCAGGAAGATTTCTTTGGGTTATTAGAACCCAACTACTTTCTGGCTTATCTTCTAGTGGTCTTCTGTCTCCAAAGAAACACTTTTCTACTCTGAATCCAACAAGAAATGTTCATCTTTATACAGATCCTATTCTAAGTATAATAATGTGTTTCCTATCTTAGTTCAGGCAGCTATAACAAAATACTTTAGACCAGGTCATTTATAAACAACAGAAATTTATTGTTCAAAATAGTGCTAGTTGTGGAGTCTAAGATAAATTTACCAACAAATTCCGTGTTTGGTGAAGAATTGCTCCTCATAGATAGCACTTTCTGTGCTCTTGCATGGTAGAAAGATCCATGCAATTTCCAGAAGCTTCTTTTACTTTTTTGTTTATATAAAGAGAATATTTCATATATACAATTTTAAGCCAATTATAATACTTCCCATTCTCTCTCCCTCTCTCCCTTTCCCTTCCTTCCTTATTTTTTCCTTTTAATTTTTGTGATAACATACTTTCAAATTACTTTGTAGTCATAGGCTTAATACTCCTCCAAATAAGTAATTTAACAAGTAGAAATAGAGAGACCACTGCTCTGCAAAAGTATAGATAAGGGCTATCAACAATAATCAAATACAAGATATGAATTTTACTCATATACATTACCTTTTCTGAACTCTACATATTAGCTACCACAAATCAGGGAATGCATATGATATTTGCCTTTTTGGGTCTGCATTCTTTCCCTAATGATAGTACTATACAATTGCATCCATTTTGTTGCAAAAGATAGGATTTTATCCTTTTTGTGGCTGGGTAGCATCCCGTCATATATCCCACATTTTCTTACCCACTCATCAGTTGATGTTCATCTGCATTCATTTGATATCTTAGCTATTGTTAATTGGGCTGCAATAATCACAGGGGGACAGATAACTGTTTCGTATACTAATTTCATTTCCTTTGGGTAAATTCTCAGGAGTGGGATAGCTGGGTCAAATGGTAGAGCAATGTTCAGATTTTTGAAGAATCACCATATTGTCATCCATAGCAATTGCACTAGTTTCATTATTACCAGTGATGTACTAGGGTACCTTCTTTATTCAGCATTTGGTGGTGTTGTTTTTTTTTAATTTTGGGATGAGAAACATTGTAACATGGGTGAGATAAAACCTCATTCTGTTTCTTATTTGCATTTCCCTGATGGCTAGTGATCCTGAGCATTTTTTTTCATCTATCTGTTGGCTATTTGCATTTCAACCTTTGAAAAATGCCTGTTCATTTCTTGAACCCATTTCCTAACTGGAACGTGTGTTTCGTTGTTGTTGAGTTTCTTAAGTTTCTTATATATGATAGGTACTAATCCTTTTTCAGATGAATAGTTTACAGATATTTTCTCCCATTCTTTCAGTTGCCTCTTCACTTTCTTGAATGTTCCCTTTGCTGTTCAGAAGCTTCTTAGCTTGATGTAATCCTGTTTGTCTATTTTTGCTTTTATTCTCTGTGTTTTCCAGGTTTTATCCAAGAAGTTCTTGCCTAGGCCAATATCTTGCAGCATTTTTCTCTAGTGATTTGATGGCTTCAGTTCTTAGATTTAGATCCTCATTCAATTATGAGTCAAATTTTTTGTATCAGGTGTAAGTTAGAGGTATTGTTTCATATTTCTTCATGCAGAAATCCAGTTTTCATAACACCATTTGTTGAGACTGTTTTTCTCCAGAGAATGCTTTTAGCTTGTTTGTCAAATATTATTTGGTTTTAGATGTGCGGATTAGCTACTGGGGTTTCTGATCTGTTCCCTTGGTCCCGATGTCTAATTTTTTGCCAGTACCAGGCTCTTTTGATTACAACTGTTCTACAATATGTCTTGAATTCCAGTATTGTGATACCTCTAGTTTTGTATTTATTCTTTTTTTTTGTTGCTGCTATTTTATTATTACTTGACTCACTCATTCAGAGCATCTAAGTTTCATAAACTGTTACTCTTAAAATCAAGCCATAAACCATACCCATCTTCCCATGAGTTTATCAGCATTTTGCAAAGTAGCTGGATACCGCAAGTACTTTAAAAACCCACGGTAAAGTAGCCAGCCAAATTCCAAATATTACACATAATCTCTATCAGACAGCTTTCAGGGTGGACAATAACCAAGTCAATCATTTTCTTCTCAGGCTTTCTGACTGTATTTTCCCCAAATTTATACTTTTTTAACTTTTATTTAATAAATATAAATTTCCAAAGTACAGCTTTTGGATTACAATGGCTTTTCCCCCCATAACCTCCCTCCTACCCGCACCCTCCCATCTCCTCATCTTCTCCCATTCCATTCACATCAAGATTCATTTTCAATTCTCTTTATATACAGAAGATTAATTTAGTATATATTAAGTAAAGATTTCAATAGTGTGCACCCACACAGAAACATAAACTGTAAAATACTGTTTGAGTACTAGTTATACCATTAAATCACATTATACAACACATTAAGGACAGAGCTTCTACATGAGGAGCAAGTGTGCAGTGACTCCTGTTGTTGACTTAACAATTCACACTCTTATTTATGGCTTCAGCAATCTATCCAGGCTTTTGTTATGAGTTGCCAAGGCTATGGAAGCCTTTTGAGTGCGCCAACTCTGATCTTCTTTGGACAAGGTCATAGTCAAAGTGGAAGTTCTCTCTTCCCTTCAGAGAAAGGTACCTCCTTCTTTGATGGCCCGTACATTCCACTGGGATCTCACTCACAGAGATCTTTCATTTAGGTCTTTTTTTTTGCCAGAGTATCTTGGATTTCCATGCTTAAAATACTCTCATGGGCTCTTCAGCCAGATCCTAATGCCTTAAGGGCTGATTCTGAGGTCAGAGTGCTGTTTAGGACATCTGCCATTCTATGAGTCTGCTGTGTATTCCGCTTCCCATGTTGGATCATTCTCTCCCTTTTTGATTCTATCAGTTATTATTAGCAGACACTAGTCTTGTGTCTTGTTTATGTGATCCCTTTGACTCTTAGACCTATCATTATGATCAAATGTGAACTGAAATTGAACACTTGGACTAGTGAGATGGCATTGGTACATTCCACCTTGATGGGATTGTATTGGAATCCCTTGGTGCATTTCTAATTACCATTTGGGGCAAATCAGCTTGAGCATGTCCCGAATTGTACATCTCCTCCCTCTCTTATTCCCACTCTTATATTAAACAGACATAACTTTTCAGTTAACTTTAAACACCTAAGAATAATTGTGTGTTAATTACAGAGTTCAACCAATAGTATTAAGTAGGACAAAAGGTTGTTTTAGTTAGTTGGTGTCTTTTGTGTTTCCTTATGAGTTTTAGATTAATTTTTTCTAGATTTGAGAAGAACATCCTTGAAATTTTGATTTCAACACTTTGTAAATCATTTTGGGTTGTAAAAACTTTTTGATGTTATCAGTTTTTCTAATCCTCAGACATAGGAGTTTTTTCCATTTTCAATGTCTTCTGTTACTTTGCTTAATGTTTTGTCATGTTCATTGTAGAGAGCTTTCCTGTCCTTGGTTAAATTTATCCCAAGGTATTTAAAATTTTTGTAGCTATTATGAATAGGAGCAATATTACAAGTTCTTTCTCAGCAAAAGCAATGCTTGTGTATACAAATTATATTGATTTTTCTATTGATTTTATATCTTGTCACTTTACCAAACTCTCTTATGAGTTCCAATGGTTTCTTAGTAGAGTCACTTCGTTGCCCTATGTGTAGAATGATATTAACAGTAAAAAGGGATTAATTTGTATCTTCCTTTCTGTTTCTATAAGAGCACTAGTCCCATTCATGATGGCTCAACCCTATAACCTAATCGCATACAAATATCCTCCCTCTTAAAACTATTTAACCTTGGGTATGAATTCCTTTCTTATTTTTTATTTATTTATTTTTTAACATTTATTTAATGAATGTAAATTTCCAAAGTACAGTTTATGGATTACAATGTCATCCCCCCCCCCATAACTTCCCTCCAACCCGCAACCCTCCCCTCTCCCGCCACCTCTCGCCTTCCTTTCACATCAAGATTCGTTTTCAATTCTCTTTATATATAGATCAGTTTAGTATACATTAAGTAAAGATTTCAACAGTTTGCACCCACATAGAAACACAAAGTGAAATATACTGTTTGAGTACTAGTTATAGCATTAAATCACAATGTACAGCACATTAAGGACAGAGATCCCACATGAAAAGAAAGTGCCCAGTGACTCCTGTTGTTGACCCAACAAATTGACACTCTAGTTTATGGTGCCAGTAACCACCCTAGGATCTCGTCATGAGTTGCCAAGGCTATGGAAGCCTTCCAAGTTCGCCGATTCTAATCATATTTAGACAAGGTCATAAAAGAAAGGGTGAGGATAGCAACCAATAATCCTAAGAGTGGCATTCACCAGGTCTGAACAATTATACAGCATTATGTGAGGAAGAGGACCATCAGTACACACAGGTTGGGAGTAGAGCCATTGGTGGTAGAGTAGAGGTTATGATTACAAAGGAATGAGGCCCAAGTGCGCTACACAGGGTCTAGAACAAAGGACAGAGTCATTGTTAGAGGAGCTAAGAAAGGTGCTGTCTAAGCTACAATTAAGTTTTCTGATTGAGAGGCAAATAGAACCTGACAGAAGGGGCTTGATAATAATCTGTTGGGCTTTAGGCCTTGTAAGTTAAGAGGCCCAGACCTATCTATCTCTTCACATAGGGTACATCATAAGGGAGGTGTGAACCTTCTGGGGGAAAGCACTCTGTTGAATTTCATTACTTAGCTGACCTGGGAGGAGAGCTGGCCAGGTAAAGGCAGGTGGCATCTTTAACAAGAAATTTACAGTTCTGCCTGCAATGTTGCTGACCCTACTTGGCCATCCCCTCAGCTACAGTGGTCACTTTGGAAGTTGGGCTGAGTGAAGAGCTTTTCAGCTTAGAGCCAATAAGATCTGTGGCTCTGACCTGGGCATCCTTCGACTCCAGGGCAGGTCCATTTCCAGTGATCCAACTCTTGGCAGAGCTGCCGGGGCTCTTCACAAGCTGACTTCTGCTGAAGCCCAGGCTTACCACATTGAAAGCCACTGCAGTGGACTGGCCTGCTGGGTCTCCTTGAGGGCAGATCACTGTACAGATCAGCCATTAATAGGCCTGCCACCCATTGCTTCTGATGCCTAGCTTTCTTTTCCTCCTGGTTTGTGTTAAAGCAGACCAGAGGATGCAAGTCAAGGGAGTGCCCGTGTCCCATCTCTAATCTTCGGTGGCCTGAACTACAAGTCTATAGTCACAGGCATGTTCTGTAGTCGTTTTTCTAAGGTAGACAATGCCCATGAGGAAAATTATATTCTCACTTTAAAACTTTCTTTCCCTTTGGGCTGAAAGGGAGTTTTTTTCTACTTACTGTTTACTTTGCTGATGGTGAAGTGAATCTAGCTATGAGATTATTATTTAAGTTCTTATTTTGGCTATGCTATTACAGAAAAATGTTAGCCATCTCTCTTATAAGATCTAAAGATTAAATTGTGCGTCCTACAGATTCCTTCATGATAGAATTAGTTTCCTACCTTGAAGAGAATAGAGAAATGAAAGAACAAGTTGGACTTAGAATAGAGAAATGAGGGAGCAAGTCCTAGATTGCTTGCTGACAATAGCAATATCACATGAATACTTAGCAAACAGTTTCAACCATTAGATAACAACTTAAGAAAACATTTACCAGAAGGTCCAAAACCTTCTATAAATTTTAAGAATCATGTATTTGGAAACACCTCTTAAATATCTAACATGGTGTAGTTTGTTTAACCAGTAAAACTTAAGCACAAACATATAAAATGTTTTTAGTTTCTTTCTACCAACAAGTATAAAACATATGATGCAGAGAATCTGGTCACACGACTTAAAATGTATCTTTGATTGATTTTAGCAGCTTAAATTTATGGACAATCTTATCTATAAGCCATTAAAAATAAAACTCTTAATAAAATTTCCCCATGTGGACATACAATATGTACACACATATAACATAGCATAGTAGACCAATATAGCAATTTTAATAATAGCTTTTAAAATCTTTAACTCTTTTGTAGATTGCCAATTGATTTGAATTGCTTTTTGTTTTTAGTAACCTCAGTTAACCATACTTTCTCTCAGTTGGTACTGTTAATACATTATTGGCTTCATCTGTTTACAGAGCCATCCCAAAGTACTGAATACAATAGAAGTGGCTGGAAAAAGTCCATAGGAACCTATAGGAGGACAGCTAAACACAGAACCAACAACGCTTTAGTTTTATGAGCAGCAAATCATATATAACTGTGGATGACAAAAGACTTTAAGTCACCATGTTTAAAATTATAAACTCATCAACCAACAGGAGGCACTTTCTTACTTCACAGCATTTTTGAAAGCACCTGCAGGATTTTACAAGTATTTAACCATTTAGGCCTCTGGGGCTTTCTCATTAAGATAACTATCATGTCTAGTAACACAAAATCATTAGACTTTTTAATTCTCAAACATTTGTATTAATAGCATTTTCCATTATAGAAACTTAAAGTTTGGTACCACATCACATATTGACAGTACTTCTAATATAATGCAAATAGCCTGATTAGTTGGTGTCTCTATAAGATGAGAGACATAGGTCCTTCGATTTTTTCAGTTGGGCCCAGAATGGAAAAACCAAAGTCCAGGATTCACTGGAAATTTTAGAGACCAGATTGTTTGAAACTTTGATTTTTTGAATGCCTGTCAAGAATGCCAAGAAGGCTCAAAATCCAAAATATCTGGTTGAAATAAGATTCCTTAAAATCATGACATAACATAGACCAAATTTGATCATTGTTACAAGGTGATTATTCAAATCTTTGAAAATAAGCACATATTTAAATAACCCATAGCTCTTAATAAAAATTCAGCTGTTTTTGAACCATTAGAATTTAACAGACATCAAGAGAACATAATAGACTACTTTAACACATTGCTTTAACAGAGCATCAGAGTTTAATTCTATGTCAAAGAGAAATTGAGCTTCCTGTGATCTTATGCTGTGTGGTTTCCTTCCTTTACCTTCTTTCATATTGGTGACCATGTTTCTGTGTTTCTGTGTGTAACACATCTTTAAGCATCTTTTTCTGGGCAGGATGAGTGGCAGCAAATTCTTTCAATTTCTGTTTGCTATGAAAAGTCTTAATTTTACCTTCATTCACAAATGAGAGCTCCCATGCTCTCCACGCAGGTCCACTGTGAATCACTAGTTCCGGAAGAGTTTCCTCTGCTGTTTCTTCCCCTACTCTTCCTTGAACCTGCAGTATCTCCACTTTTATTAAACTGTCTCTTCCCGGACTATCAGTGTGCTCCCTTCCTATTCCGCCATCTTGCCGCTCTCTGGGTTTAAATTTCAACATGAATTTTTGGAAACATCAACATTCAGCCATGTCACTCCCCTTCTTTCCATTTTACCTCTCCTTCCTCCTGTTTCTTCCTTCCCTTCCTTTATCAAATTCAATTCTTATCAATAACATAGTATTAATTGTAAGATATTTCCACTGGCACATGAATGACCGTATCCTTTATAATTATCTCAGCCCATATTAGATCTCACAATTGTGTCTCAATAATTGAGACCCTTCCTCAAAATTTTATTAAATAAATTGGAAATAGATAAAAGAGGAAGTGAGCTTACTGTTTTTTCCCCACTATTTGAATCTCACGCGTATTAATGAGTAGGAGGTGGAAACTTTTGTCGTAAGAATAGAGGATGACTTAGAGCCTGTATAACAACTATTTGTTGATTTAGTAGAAATAGTGTTTCACTAGCAGGGTAATTCATCAGCATGAGGCACTAGCAACAATGCACATAGGAAAATCAATTTTCTAAAAGACCACTAACTTACCAGAAGTCTTATGCTGTGAAGGGGGGAGATTCAAGTTTGGTAGCTGATAAGTAAAAAGAAGACTAAAAATGAGCATTTTAAATCAAGGCACACATCATTGCTGTGCTGTGTCAAGTTTTATAAGACAAAGCAGTTTAACAAAACTTTATGTATTTAGTAACCTTTCTATTGGAAATAAATCATTTGGGTTTCAGAAAACACTGAAACACTCACTGTTTCAGATGAAATTTATGGATACAAGTTGCCATTCTCATCCTCATCATAACTTGCATTATGGTTATTGACAATATTTTATTACTCTTAAAACCATAACATAGAAACATATTGGAATTGCCATGCCTATACTCTATCCAAAAAATTTTCCCCAGCATTTACATTTACGGACAGGGCATATTACAAACATGTTCTTCATCCAGAGTAGAGTTCTCACTTTCACCAGCTCTGCTATATATCCTTGCATTTGAGGACATGTCATTGAGGAAATAGCAAGTGAAATCAATCTTGGTTGGAGGACTAAAGCTCTGAAAAAGTGGGATAGGCCAGTAGTTACTTTTAAAAGTTTTGTTAGGGAGAAAAGTATGCATTTAGGCTCTAATCAGAATGGAAAAGCTATGGATACTGAGTCATTTAAGATGTCATCTAGAAGTTCTCGTTTGTGTTAAGACATTTGAAGAGACAGTAAAAATAGGACAATGCTTAGAAATCATTCACTTCACAATTTTCCTGAGGGCTGATGCTATAATATCTGACTTTCATATTGATCTTGAAGCACCTAAGAATTGTAAACTTGGAAGTAATTTAATTTGAAAAGGTATAATTAGTCTACCAACAATTTTGTAGTGACAAGCATTATCCTGCTTGGAAAATCACACCCATACAATACAATTTTGCCTTATCGTTTTACAAATGTTAAAACAGAGGCTCAAAGAAGGAAGTAATTCACCCAGAGTTACCCAGGCAACAAGTTGAATACTAGGACTAAGGAATCTCAACAACCGTAGATATCTGCTAACCATCACTGATTATCTTTGCAAATAACACAACATGAGATTAGTTGCATAAATCCTAATTTAAAATATGTGCTTTCAGAGTCCTAGGCTGTCTTGACCTTGGGAAGAATGGAAATTGCATTTGCTGGTTATAATACATTCACTTCTAAAATTGTGCACCTACATTTTCTCTGGAAACACTGCCTTCTGAAGTTATTCAATGTTATTGACAATACTGCTTTTTTTAGAAACTGTTTTAGTCTTTTATTGATGGTGTTAGGAGCATAAAAGGACTCAAAGAATATATGTCTTTGATATTTCCATTTAGCCCTTTTGGGAGGTGTGGAAGTGGTGGTAGTGGTGGTAGTAGTAGTAGAGGTAGTAGTAGTAGTAGTAGTAGTAGTAGTTATTGCCACTTCATAAATAGGTACCTAAGGCATTAAAAGGTGACATCTTCCTCAAGACAAAATAACTAACAAATTATGGAATAGAGGCTAAACTCCAAACTCTGTTCTTAACAGTCCTTTATTTTCTTTACCCTTGAGTTTGTGTATGTGCATTTGATATACATATTAGATATTTATTATCATTAGTTCCTCTGAAAACAAATGAATTAAAACCTCCGTGAGTTGTATACATGCTTCATAATTTATGATAGGAAAGAATAAAACCAGAGCCATTACCTCAAATAATTATGGTGGGAAAACGTTTGGCAGCAAATGTTCTATGCTTAGGGACAAAATATTCCCTAAGAAAGGAAATCTTGACTACACAGGGGAAATAGAAGGAAATGAAGATTGATAGCTATTTTCCACAAATCCTTTTGAAAACTTAATCCATTGGGGAAATAGCCATTTGTTTTTTGGAATTATGACATATTTGCACTTCATGATTTATTCAAAACCAAATACTGAGATGCAATTAGAAATGTGTGTTCATTTATGAAAAGTGTCTTCAGGGAACAATTGAGTATTAAACTTAATTATTCCTATGTAGGAATAATTTGCAATAGGACACCTTTTTTCATTGGTAGAAATTGTCATTTTGTTCAATTTCACATAGGGGGTATAAGAAATATTCAGCATATTTTAGAATGGATATGCTTACAAATAAACTTTTAATGAAGCCCTTATTTTTATTGTTGATCATGGTTTTCATTTTGTCATCCAAATGTCTAGAGGGCTATAAAAGCTAGAGTTTTTGAAAGTGCAGCTATCAAGCAGAAGTAAGAAGGAAATTATTTGCCTATGGAAATATGATAAGACTGGTTCTTCTATGAAGACATAAAATAGCTACTTTTAGGCTCCTTAATGTTTGGCTATGTTCCTGGATACCAGAAGATGCTTGTACATGCCTGAAATAAAATACATCTTTTTGTTTCCACAACAGAGGGAAAAATTCCACCTTGCCTCACACCATTTTCTTCAACATTTTCTCCATTTTCATGAAACAGTTTTTCACCATGTTATTTTCAGAGTCAAGGATTATTAGATGCTGTCAACATCTTGTGCTAATGGATACTTCAGGAAGACATCTCATGTAATAGAGAAAACATGGGACTTGGAGTTCGGCAAAGCTGGTTTCTTATCCATGCCCTCTACTGATGTGTTGTATTTGCAATCCATTACAACTTTCTGAGTTTCATTTTCTATTTTTCTACAGAAATGAGAATATAGATGTTTACCTTAGGGGCTAATTTAAAAAAAAATTATTTTTATTTATTTGAAAGAGTTACAGAGTGAGGTAGAGACACACACACACACACACACACAGAGAGAGAGAGAGAGAGAGAGAGAGAGATCTTCCATCTGCTGGTTCACTCCCCAGATGTTTGCAACGGCTGGAGCTGCGCCTGAAGTCAGCAGCCAGGAGCTTCTTCCAGGTCTCCCACTTGGGTGAAGAGGCCCAAGGACTTGGGCCATCTTCTATTGCCTTCTCATGCCACAGCAGAGAGCTGGATTAGAAGAGGAGCAGTCGGGACTAGAACTGGCACCCATATGGGATGTCGGTGCTTCAGGCCAGGGCTTTAACCCACTGTTCCAGAGCGCCAGCACCAGGGTCTACTTTTAAAGTAAATTTTAAAAACATTTATTTAGTTAGTTGAAAGGTGTAATGAGAGAGAGAATGAGAGAGAGAGAGAGAGAGAGAGAGAGAGAGAGAGAGATTGAGATTTATATTTCTTCAATATGTCAGTTCACTATCCAAATGGCCAAATCACCCAGGAATGGGCCAGGCTGATGCTAGGCACCAGGAACTCCATCCTGATCTCCCATGTGGGTGGCAGGGACTATAGTATTGAGCTGCTTCCTAGATGCATTACCAGATAGCCAGATTGGAATTAGAGTAAGTAGATCTTGAACTGACATTCTGTTATGGAATGCCAGTGTATCAAGTGGTGGATTAACCCATTGTGCCACAATACTCACTCCTACTTTTAACATTAGAGGTCATGTTGTTACAGATTGTTGTAGAGGGGCTCCAATAATTTATTTTATTCTTGTATACATGCCACTTTAATTACCAATATATAGTGCCTTCCAGTAAAAGGCAGAGTCTATTCTGCTTTTAATATGATATTAGACAAGTGATAAAATTTGACCAATAAAACACTAGCAAGCAATGCAAGCAGAAGCTTGAAAAGTTCTGGCGTACTGAATCTTGCCCTCCATTTCCCCTTTTGGAATCCAGCCATCAAATAAAAGAAACCTGGGCTAGCCTCCTGGATGATGAGAAATATGTGACTCATTCACTCCCATTACTGTAGTTGACAAGAAGCCAACTCCAAGAAGCTAAATGCAAATGTATGAATGAGTTCAGCCAAGATAGCCAGAACTATCTGGCTGAGCCTGAGCTAAGTTCACAACTAAATAAATGTTTTTTTGTTTTAAGCCACTAGGTTTTTTTCTTGTTTCTCCTTTTGCTTTTAATTTTTAATTATTTTTAACATATTTAATGATTTGTAGATATAATTCTAAGAACATAATGATATTTCCTCCCTCCCTCCCTCCACACTCCTCTCAACCTCTTTTCTTTTCCCCTTCTGTTTTGTTGTTGTTGTTGTTGTTGAGATAACATTTTATTGCATTTTTTGGCAAATCTTTAATTTAATCAATGCAGATTTCATAGGAGATTCATAGGAATATAGTGGTTCTTCACCCAGTACCCACCCTCCCACCCCCCACTCCTGTCCCACCTCCTACTCCCTCTCCCATCCCATTCTTCATTAAGATTCATTTTTAATTAACTTTATATACAGAAGACCAACTCTATACTACGTAAACATTTCAACAGTTTACACCCACTCACACATACTACGTGTAAAGTACTGATTGAGAACAAGGTTTGCAGTAATTTCATAATACAACTCATTAAGGACAGAGTTCCGACATGGGGAGTAAGTACACAGTGAATTCTGTTGTTAGTTTAAAAATTGGCACTCTTATTTATGACATCAGTGATCAACCAAGTATCAATTTCACTTCTACAGCTTTTGTTTTAGGTGTGCTATTAGTGTACACAGATCAGGGAGAACTTATACTATATTATTTGTCCCTTTGGGAATGGCTTATTTCACTAAATATGAAGTTTTCCAGATTGATCCATTTTTTTTTCTTTGAGAATGACCAGATTTCATTATTTTTACTGCTGTGTAGTATTCCATAGTGTACATATCCCATAACTTCTTCATCTGGTCTTTGGTTGCTGGACATCTGGTTTGATTCCATGTTGTAGCTATTGTGAATTAAGCTTCAATAAACATGGAGGTGCAGATAACTCTTTTGCTTACTGATTTAATTTCCCTTGGTTAAATTCCCAGGAGTGGGATGGCTTGGTAAAATGGTAGGTCTATATTCAGATATTTGAGGTATCTCCATACTGTCTTTCATAGTGCCTTTACAACTTTACATTCCTACCAACAGTGGATTTGGGTACCTCTTACCCCACATCCTCTCCAGCATTTCTTGTTTGTTGATTTCTGTATGAGAGCCATTCTAACTGGGGTGAGCCAAAACGTCATTGTGGTTTTGATTTGCATTTCCCTGACAGCTAGTGACCCTGAATATTTTTTCATGTGTCTGTTGACCATTTGGACTTCCTCTTTTGAAAAATGTCTGTTTAAATCATTTGCCCAGATCTTTTTTTTTTTAAACTTTTATTTAATGAATATAAATTTCCAAAGTATAGCTTATGGGTTACAATGGCTTCCCCCCTCCCATAACTTCCCTCCCGCCCTCAACCCTCCCCTTTCCCGCTCCCTTTCCCCTTCCATTCATGTAAAGATTCATTTTCAATTCTCTTTGTATACAGAAGATCAGTTTAGTATATATTAGGTAAAGATTTCAACATTTTGCCCATATAGCAACATAAAGTGAAAAAACTACCATTGGATTACTAATTATAGCATTAAATAGCAATGTACAGCACATTAAAGACAGAGATCCTACATAATTTTTTTTCAAATTAATTAATTTTCTATGCCATTTCCATTTTAACACCAGGTTGGTTTTTTTTTTTTCATTTCCAATTCTCTTTATATACAGAAGATCACTTCAGTATATAATTAGTAAAGACCTCATCAGTTTGTGCCCACACAGAAACGCAAAGTATAAAAATACTGTTTCAGTACTAGTTATAGCATCACTTCGCTTTAGACGACACATTAGGGACAGATCCCACATGGGGTGTAAGTACACAGTGACTCCTGTTGCTGATTTAACAATTTGACACTCCTGTTCATGGCGTCAGTAATCTCCCTAGGCTCTAGACATGAGTTGCCAGGGCTATGGAAGCCTTTAGAGTTCGCTGACTTTGATCTTATTCCGATAGGGTCATAGTCAAAGTGGAAGTTCTCTCCTCCCTTCGGAGAAGGGTACCTCCTTCTTTGATGGCCCCATTCTTTCCACTGGGATCTCACTCACAGAGATCATTCATTTTAGATCTTAACTTGTTTGTTTTGTTGTTGTGGAGTTTCTTGATTCTGGTAATTAATCCTTTATCAGTTGCATAGTTTGCAAATAATTTCTCTCAATCTATCAGTTGCCTTTTCACTTTCCTGACTGTTTCATTTGCTGTACAGAAGTTTCTCAGTTTGAAGTAATCCTATTTGTTCATTTTAGTTTTGACTCTCTGTGCCTCTTTCTTCTTTTCCAAGAAATCTTTTCCTGTGCCACTGGGTCCATTCAGCAACATGTTGTTCATTCTCCATGTCTTTGCATATGATGTAGAGATTCTTGAGTTGTTGATTTCCAGGTTCATTGCATTGTGTTCTGAGAAGATGCATGGTATGATTTCAATTTTTTGAATTTGCTAAGACTCACTTTATTGCCTAAAATATGGTTCATCCTAGAGAAATTTTCATGCACTGTAGAAAAAAAATATGTACTCTGTGGCTGCAGGTGGAAGGTTTGTAGATATCTGCTAGGTCTATTTTGTCTATGGTTTAGATTAACTCTGTGATAGATTCTGGAAACAAAGAGATGAATAAAACATGGTCTTGCCCTCAAGTTATTCACAGCATTAGGAAATACAAATAAATGATGCAATTTGTTTTGTGTTATAAGCAATTGTTCTATAGTGGTGACCTAAAAACAGCTTTGGAGGATTAAGAACATCTTTCAGAGGAACTTATATTTTAGAATTCTTTTGACCACCTCTGTATTTCCGTAGTGAACTCAGTCTTTCAATGTCTAGAGCAAATAGTGTGTACAATGCTAATAAGAAAGTGCTGTTAACATTTAGTACATAATAACACCTTCATTTTCCTAAATATTCATTGTTAAACTAGCTTTATTATTCAGATGAATATTGTGGTTTTTGCAGATGAATATTATTGTTAGAAGTGTTAAAAAATTTGCCCAAGATCTCGTTTCATATCTTGAAACTTGACTTTAAGCATTTTCAGTGCAGGGGTCACAATATCATTCTTTTTTCTCTATAAAGTTTATAGGAATTAAATCACATTCAGGAAACATCTATAGAATTAAAGATGAAAAGGTGCTAGATCAATTAGTTTTCTCTCCTCAGTTGCCTCCACTTTTCCTTCAACATTGTCTATAGGTTCCTGAAGGAACTATAGCCAAAATATCGTTAATAATTCTGACTAGTCTTGACTCAGCCTATACTAGACTTCTATAGTAGTCTACCTATACTAGACTTCTCAGTTCTTATAGTGTGCGCAATCTTCCCCCAGGATCTTTGATATCTGCTCTGTCTTCTGCCTAGAATGTTCTCTCCTTCTGGATATATCACTTCATCTACATAGGTCAAGCATCATTTCCTAAGGAAACCCTCAGAACCCAGGCTAGGTCATAATACTTTATCCCTTTTAGTATTTTTTTCTTCTACTTAATACTATTGATTGAACTCTGTAATTAACACACAATTATTCTTAGGTGTTTAAAGTTAACTGAAAAGTGATCCCTGTTAAATATAAGAGTGGGAATAAGAGAGGGAGGAGATGTACAATTTGGGACATACTCAATTGGACTTGCTCCAAATGGTGGAGTTAGAAATGTGCCAGGGGATTCCAATTCAATCCCATCAAGGTGGCATGTACAAATGCCATCTCACTAGTCAAAGTGATCAGTTTCAGTTCACAATTGATCATAATGATAGGTCTAAGAGTCAAAGAGATCACATAAACAAGACTAGTGTGTGCTAATACTAACTGATAGAATCAAAAAGGGAGAGAACGATCCAACATGGGAAGCGGAATACACAGCAGACTCATGGAATGGCAGATGTCCCAAACAGCACTCTGGCCTCAGAATCAGCCGTTAAGGCATTTGGATCTGGCTCAAGAGCCCATGAGAGTATTTCAGGCATGGAAAGCCAAGACACTCTGGAAAAAAAAAACCCTAAATGAAAGATCTCTGTGAGTGAGATCCCAGTGGAATGTACGGGCCATCAAAGAAGGAGGTACCTTTCTCTGAAGGGAAGAGAGAACTTCCACTTTGACTATGACCTTGTCTAAAGAACATCAATGTCTGCAAACTCAAAAGACTTCCATAGCCTTGGCAACTCATGACGAGAGCCTGGAGAGATTGCTGAAGCCATAAACAAGAGTGTCAAATTGTTAAGTCAATAACAGGAGTCAATGTGCACTTATTCCTCATGTAGGAGCTCTGTCCTTAATGTGTAGTATAATGTGAATTAATGCTATAACTAGTACTCAAACAGTATTTTTTTTTGACAGGCAGAGTGGGCAGTGAGAGAGAGAGAGACAGAGAGAAAGGTCTTCCTTTTGCCGTTGGTTCACCCTCCAATGGCCGCCGCGGCCAGCGCACTGCGGCCGGCGCACCGCGCTGATCCGATGGCAGGAGCCAGGTGCTCATCCTGGTCTCCCATGGGGTGCAGGGCCCAAGTACTTGGGCCATCCTCCACTGCACTCCCTGGCCACAGCAGAGAGCTGGCCTGGAAGAGGGGCAACCGGGACAGAACTGGCTCCCCGACCAGGACTAGAACCCGGTGTGCCGGCGCCGCAAGGCGGAGGATTAGCCTATTGAGCCACAGCGCCGGCCACTCAAACAGTATTTTACACTTTGTGTTTCTGTGTAGGTGCAAACTGTTGAAATCTTTACTTAGTATATACTAAATTGATCTTCTGTATATAAAGAGAATTGAAAATGCATCTTGATGTGAATGGAATGGGAGAGGGAGCGGGAGTTGGGGGGTTGCGGGTGGGAGGGAAGTTGTGGGGAGAAAAAGCCACTGTAATTCATAAGCTGTACTTTGGAAATTTACATTTGCTAAATAAAAGTTAAAAAAGAAATGCAAAATGAAAAGAACAAAAAACACATAATTTTGTACATATTTATAATTACATATTTGCATTTTGTCTGAGAATAATTTCATGTTCACTGATTTGTCTCTAATAGTAACTGTATTATAGTAGGCATTCACATCACTAATTAATTAAATAAATGCATCACTTAGTAAAGAGTCTATGCCTATCCACTATAGAAACGTGTATTTTGTTGTGAGACAGAATATTTCACTTGGTGTTGTAATATGACTATAGATGGCATCATGCTTAAAATATGTCTGTGTAAATTTTACTTTCCCTGTCCCTGAGTACAAATTATACATACAGTTGCCTCATTGGTAACGAGAGATATGTGACTCTACAACAGTCAGCACTAATGCAAATATTTCACTTCCCTTGAGTTGGTCTTGCCTTAAAGTAATGCTATTAAATTGACCATAAGTAATAGTTTTTTGTTTGTTGTTCATGTTACTTTACAAATCAAATTGTCCCATGTATGCTACTGGGAAGCTCTCATGAAAGTTTGAAAAGTTATTTCCATCAACTTTCAAGGATATCCTATAAAAAGGAGCCTATTGATTACAAAGGTTACTTGGATAACTTTCTTTGAGGGAGCTGTTTATATATACCTTGCCCATGAAATTAATAGTTAACGATTTTTGGTTCTAAAAAATTCACAAATGAAAGCTTTGCTGGGATAATAAATATAATATGCTGTGTGGAACTGTTCACAATCCTTAATTTGTTGCATTATGAAAAATGTTTTGAGAATACTGTTTCAAGATAGCATAACAAAAGAGTCAACACTCACCCCTTGTAGTAATATAAAATTGAGTTTGTATTAAAGATCTATTATATAGTGTGTATTGGTCGGACTTTGAACAAGGCATGCAATCTTTTTTAGTCTCTGAGTTCTCATCTTAGAAATAGGGATCAATTAGTATCTTTTTCATTGGATTATTATAAGGATTAAAGGAGATCTTTCATGAAAAGGAATTAACTGACATTATCTCTGCAATTAACACTTACTCAATGATATTATTTAATATAAAAATTCTTTAGAATATTAGTATGAAGAAAAAGAATTAGGGACACAATTTTCAGCAAAAGAATTGAAGAAAAAATGTCTGGAACTAGGGAAATTTAGATTCCAAAATATTTTTGAGATCTGTGAGGAAAAGTCTCCACTTTGTGGAGTTTGAGAATGAGGCTAATTAAAGACCAGACTAGTGATATGTATTAAGGATAAGAAACTGGACTTCTGTACTGTAAACAACAGGGACCTTTGAAATAATTATCTTCTAAACAGGACCAGATTTGCTGTTTATATTTTACTGCAATTTCCAAAGCACAGAGGAAGCTTTAATTTTTAGCAACCCTTGCAAAATAACTCTGTTGGAAAATCATGTGTTTTGTTTGAGTCTGTTGTGTGAAGTGTTAACCTAGAATACCATGGATATGTAGCTGCAAGATCTTTAACAATAAGCAGTTTGTCTAAAAGTGCCAAATGTGTTTGTTTTCTTACTGATAGTTGTTAAGAACAATTTAATGCAATATAATCAGTAAACACTGAATACTGATGAAAAATTTTTAAAATACTGTTGTCAGAGCAGAAGTTATTCTCAAGTATTCATGTTCAAATCTGCAGATATACTGGGTGATAATAATCTCTGATCCCTTTTATACGTGTACTGCCAAGACACAAGATTGGAAAAAAATAAATCTCTAAAGGAAAGGAACTCCAATGAAATATTTCTGGAAATAGAAAGCAAATAGAAAGAAATGGTGACAGAATAGCTGTAGTCTAGCTCATTCAGTAACTCATTCATTCATCGAAGGGGACTTTGTTGCTTATTTTTTACTTCTAATTTTAAAGTCCACTTTTACCTTCAAGGAGAATGTAGTTAATTGTGAGTTCTTTGAAAAGGTCACTAGCAGAATGCTCAGAGATAAAGGCATGTGCTTTAAATTAGGTAAGCAGATAAGCAAGAAAATAAAAACAAGCCTTGTGCTTATGAGTTAAGCCACCAGCAATAATAAGTCTTCCCCCTCATCCCACATTTCCTTTCACTGACGTAATATCAAATTGTGAATTTTTCATGTGTAATCAGAGAATTTTAAGTTTAAATACTGAAAAGAGACAATATTTGCCCCTACAGAAAGACTAAATTAAATGGTGATGTGTCTTGAACACTTCTCAAAAGTTAAATCTATTCATGCCTTTTTTTTCAATTTCAATTCTCTTTATATACAGAAGATCAATTTCGTATAAAGATTACAACAGTTTGCACCCACATAGAAACACAAAGTGAAACATACTGTTTGAGTACTAGTTATAGCATTAAATCACAATGTACAGCACATTAAGGATAGAGATCCCACATGAGGAGCAAGTGCACAGTGACTCCTGTTGTTGACCCAACAAATTGACACTCTAGTATATGGTGCCAGTAACCACCCTAGGATCTCGTCATGAGTTGCCAAGGCTATGGAAGCCTTCCAAGTTTGCCGACGCTGATCATATTTAGACAAGGTCATAAAAGACAGGGTGAGGATAGCAACCAATGATCCTAAGAGTGGCATTTACCAGGTTTGAAAAATTATACAGCATTAAGTGGGGAAGAGGACCATCAGAACACACAGGTGGGAGTAGAGCAATTGGTGGTAGAGTAGAGGTTATGATTACGAAGGAATGAGGCCCAAGTGCACTAGACAGGGTCTAGAACAAAGGACAGAGTCATTGTTAGAGGAGCTAAGAAAGGTGCTGTCTAAGCTACAATTAAGTTTTCTGATTGAGAGGCAAATAGAACCTGACAGAAGGGGCTTGATCATAATCTGTTGGGCTTTAGGCCTTGTAAGTTAAGAGGCCCAGACCTATCTATCTCTTCACATAGGGTACATCATAAGGGAGGTGTGAACCTCCTGGGGGAAAGCACTCTGTTGACTTTCATTACTTAGCTGACCTGGGAGGAGAGCTGGCCAGGTAATGGCAGGTGGCATCGCTAACAAGAAATTTACAGTTCTGCCTTCAATGTTGCTGACCCTACTTGGCCATCCCTTCAGCTGCAGTGGTCACTTTGGAAGTTGGGCTGAGTGAAGGGCTTTTCAGCTTAGAGCCAATAAGATCTGTGGCTCTGACCTGGGCATCCTTCGACTCCAGGGCAGGTCCATTTCCAGTGATCCAACTCTTGGCAGAGCTGCCAGGGTTCTTCACAAGCTGACTTCTGCTGAAGCCCAGGCTTACCACATTGGAAGCCACTGCAGTGGACTGGCCTGCTGGGTCTCCTTGAGGGCAGATCACTGTACAGATCAGCCATTAATAGGCCTGCCACCCATTGCTTCTGATGCCTAGCTTTCTTTTCCTCCTGGTTTGTGTTAAAGCAGACCAGAGGATGCAAGTCAAGGGAGTGCCCGTGTCCCATCTCTAAGCTTCGGTGGCCTGAACTACAAGTCTATAGTCACAGGCATGTTCTGTAGTCGTTTTTCTAAGGTAGACAATGCCCATGAGGAAAATTATATTCTCACTTTAAAACTTTCTTTCCCTTTGGTCTGAAAGGGAGGTTTTTTCTAATTGCTGTATACTTCGCTGATGGAGAGGTAAATCTAGCTATGAGATTATAATTTAAGCTCTTATTTTGGGTATGCTATTACAGAAAAATGTTAGCCATCTCTTTTACAAGGTCTAAAGATTAAATTGTGCATCCTACAGATTCCTTCATGATAGAATTAGTTTCCTACCTTGAGGAGAATAGAGAAATGAAAGAACAAGTTGGGCTTAGAATAGAGAAATGAGGGAGCAAGTTCTAGATCGCATGCTGACAATAGCAATATTACATGAATACTTAGCAAACAGTTTCAACCATTAGATAACAACTTAAGAAAACATTTACCAGAAGGTCCAATGCTTTCTATAATTTTTAAGAATCATGTATTTGGAAACACCTCTTAAATATCTAACATGGTGTAGTTTGTTTAACCAGTAAAACTTAAGCACAAACATATAAAATGTTTTTAGTTTCTTTCTACCAACAAGTATAAAACATATGATGCAGAGAATCTGGTCACACGACTTAAAATGTATCTTTGATTGATTTTAGCAGCTTAAATTTATGGACAATCTTATCTATAAGCCAATTAAAATAAAACTCTTAATAAAATTTCCCCATGTGGACATACAATATGTACACACATATAACATAGCATAATAGACCAATATAGCAATTCTAATAATAGCTTTTAAAATCTTTAACTCTTTTTATAGATTGCCAATTGATTTGAATTGCTTTTTGTTTTTAGTAACCTCAGTTAACCATACTTTCTCTCAGTTGGTACTGTTAACACATTATTGGCTTCACCTGTTTACAGAGCCATCCCAAAGTACTGAATACAATAGAAGTGGCTGGAAAAAGTCCATAGGAACCTATAGGAGGACAGCTAAACACAGAAACCACAATGCTTTAGTTTTATGAGCAGCAAATCATATATAACTGTGGATGACAAAAGACTTTAAGTCACCATGTTTAAAATTATAAACTCAGCAACCAACAAGAGGCACTTGCTTACTTCACAGTGTTTTTGAAAGCACCTGTAGGATTTTACAAGTATTTAACTCTTTAGGCCTCTGGGGCTTTCTCATTAAGGTAACTATCATGTCTAGTAACACAAGATCATTAGACTTTTTAATTCTCAAACATTTGTATTAATAGCATTTTCCATTATAGAAACTTACAATTTGGTACCATGTCACATCTTGACAGTACTTCTAATATAATCCAAATAGCCTGATTAGTTGGTGTCTCTATAAGATGAGAGACATAGGTCCTTCGATTTTTTCAGTTGGGCCCAAACTGGAAAAACCAAAGTCCAAGATTTACTGGAAATTTTAGAGTCCAGATTGTTTGCAACTTTGATTTTTTGAATGCCTGTGAAGAACGCCAAGAAGGCTCAAAATCCAAAATATCTGGTTGAACTAAGATTCCTTAAAATTATGACTTAACATCGACCAAATTTGATCATTGTTACAAGGTGATTATTCAAATCTTTGAAAATAAGCACATATTTAAATACCCCATAGCTCTTAATAAAAATCCAGCTGTTTTTGAACAATTAGAATTTAACAGTCATCAAGAGAACATAATAGATTACTTTAACACAATGCTTTAACAGAGCATCAGAGTTTAATTCTATGTCAAAGAGAAATTGAGCTTCCTGTGATCTTATGCTGTGAGGTTTCCTTCCTTTACCTTCTTTCATATTGATGTCTGTGTTTCTGTGTGTAACACATCTTTAAGCATCTTTTGCAGGGCAGGACGAGTGGCAGCAAATTCTTTCAATTTCTGTTTGCTATGAAAAGTCTTAATTTCACCTTCATTCACAAATGAGAGCTTCACAGGATATAATATTCTGGGCTGGCAGTTTTTCTCTCTTAGTACCTGGGCTATGTCTCGCCATTCCCTTCTAGCTTGTAGGATTTCTGATGCGAAGTCTGCTTTGAGTCTATTTGGAGTTCCTCTGAGAGTAATCTGACATTTCTCTCTTGCACATTTTAGAATCTTTTCTTTATGTTTCACTGTGGTGAGTTTGATTACAATGTGTCGTGGTGAGGATCTCTTTTGGTCATGTTTATTAGGGGTTCTATAAGCTTCCTGTACTAAGATGTCTCTGTCCTTCTCCAAACCTGGGAAATTTTCTGCTAGTATTTCACTGAAAATGCCTTCTAATTCTTTCTCCCTCTCCATGCCTTCAGGAACTCCTCGAACCCGAATGTTAAGTTTTTTAATAGTATCCTGTAGATTCCCAACCATATTTTTTAGATTTCTAATTTCCTCTTCTTTTCTTTGGTTTGCCTGTTTCCTTTCCTGTTCTCTGTCTTCTAAGTCTGATATTTTCTCTTCTGCTTTGCCCATTCTGTTTTTAAAGCTCTCTAATGTGTTTGTCATTTGATCTATTGAATTCTTCATTTCCTTATGATTTCTCGTCTCTATCACAGTTTCTTGTTCTACTAGTTGTTTCATTTCATTTTGATTCCTCCTTAATATTTCATTTTCGCTAGAGAAATGTTTTATATTGTCCATTAAGGATTTCTGTAGTTCAAGGATTTGTTTTTGAGAACTTCTTAATGTTCTTATCAATTTTTTGAGATCCGCTTCTTGCATTTCTTCGATCTCATCATCTTCATAATCTTGAATTGGGGTGTCTTTTTCATTTGGGGGCGTCATAGTTCCTTCCTTGTTCTTGTTACCTTGGTTTTTGCGTTTGTTATTTGGCATGTTGGAGATATTTGATTTCTTCACTGTGGTGTTTTTTCTTGTTACGCTATGGCTCTATATTAAGTGGACTGTCTGCTTTCGACGGAGCCTTAGAGGCTTGAGATGAGTGTGGCCTGAGAACTCTGTTTGGTTCCTCAGGTTTGAGGGTGTGTCAAAGATGACACTCCCAGGTTAGGCGTGGTAAATCTCTCTTTCTTTCTTTCTTTTTTTTTTTTTTTGATTCAAAAGGGAAGTAATTCCACACAGCTGAATGTAACTGGAGGTAGTTAGCAGGCAAATGTTATACCCACAGGAGTGAGAGATTGGAAGCTCTTTCCCAAGGACCACACAGGGAATCTGCTGCCCTCGGTGTGGGCTCCAATTCTCCTGCAGTCTCCCACTGGGTTGCCAAGTTAGATCCTAATCTCCTGTTATTTCACCCCCCCACCCACCCAGAGTCAGGTTTTTCTGCTAGGCTCAGGGCTGGTGCAGACCTGAGGTCGCCCTGCTTATGACGTATGTCCAAAATGGCGCCTGCTCTTTGTCTTGCTCGCCTTTGAGGGGTGAGCGGAGAGAGAGAAATTCGTGTCCGTATCGGTCACTTTTTCTTTTTTTTCCTCTCTCTCTTCTAGTTAGCCTGGTGAACTTTTCCCCACAGAGTTTCAAGCCTCGTTCCCTCTAGTGTCCTCTTTCCGCTTGCCTGCCAGTGTCTCGGGCTATGGAGGTTCGGCTCACCTTACGTTCCAGTGCCGGTGTGTTGATTCTGCCGCTGGTGTCCCAAACTTGGGCTCCCACGCTCTCCACGCAGGTCCACTGTGAATCACTAGTTCCGGAAGAGTTTCCTCTGCTGTTTCTTCCCCTACTCTCCTTGACCCTGCAGTATCTCCACTTTTATTAACCTGTGTCTTCCCGGACTATCATTGTTCTCCCTACCTATTCCGCCATCTTGCCACTCTCTCTATTCATGCCTTTAAAGTGTATTCTAGTTTGTTTCCTATTTGATTATTGTACTTTGACAGATAAATATGCTGCACTTTTGAAAAAAAAAATGTCTTCAAATATTCTGAACATAAGATTATGTCCTTCTCTTTGCCTTATAACCACAACCAGGGAACCTAGTTATTCCAAATATGGGACTACTATTATAAAGCAGTCTGTATGGTGAGAGCTGATGCTGGTTGGTGACCAAATACAAATACATAGGTGGTGTTTTTTGTTGCTTGGAAACACCACTGAATTCAAACAACCAGTTATTTTGAAAGCAGTTTATATATATTCAATTGAAAAAAAAGTCCATTTAAATCAATTAATTTTTGTGGACACATAAATGTGTAGTGGGAGTCATTGTAAATTTTGGGAACTACTCTTCCTTTTCATTAACTTTGCCATACATATTTTTAAATGCACTTTGTAGTTTCACTGCACTTAGATGAGATTATATAATATCTCTTTTTATGTTTATATGTATGCAACAGTACATTTCTTTTTTTTTTTTTTTGACAGGCAGAGTGGACAGTGAGAGAGACAGAGAGAAAGGTCTTCCTTTGCCGTTGGTTCACCCTCCAATGGCCGCCGCGGTAGGCGCGCTGCGGCCGGCGCACCGCGCTGATCCGATGGCAGGAGCCAGGTGCTTCTCCTGGTCTCCCATGGGGTGCAGGGCCCAAGCACTTGGGCCATCCTCCACTGCACTCCCTGGCCACAGCAGAGAGCTGGCCTGGAAGAGGGGCAACCGGGACAGGATCGGTGCCCCGACCGGGACTAGAACCCGGTGTGCCGGCGCCGCAAGGTGGAGGATTAGCCTAGTGAGCCGCGGCGCCGGCCGCAACAGTACATTTCAAAAATTCACTTTCTTACATTAACCTAACAATAATCATTGATGATTTTTTCTATTTTTTCTCATCTCACAGATATATAAATTGATGCTCTGAGAAATTAGGTGGCTCAGCTAAGGTCACACAGTGAGTACATGACAGGCACACCATTAGAATTAGAAAGCTAACTCACATTCTCATAATATTTCCTTCCATTTTGCCAAACCAAGCATCTCTTCTCAGAGAAAATGAAGTCATCACATTGAAATTTATTCTTTAAAATGACTAGCTTTTTGTTTTTCCTCCATTAATCTACACATTTCCTTATACATATTAAATAATGGCCTTTTGTCACTCCCAATGACATTCAAAATTTTATGCTTTTCCTGCCAAGGTAGAACCATAGCTTTCTTCACAGAGAAACTCTTTTGGGCAATTTTATCATGTTTGTAAAAATCCTTCTCTGGAAAGAGCATTCACTGAGACACAGGCAGTCTAATAACTTAAATAGGGTGTGGACAATTCTGAATAGAAAAGCAAGGTTTTGTAACTCTTTGCCATATTCAGATAATCAGAGGGATGAGGTTTTTTTTTTTAAGTGGCAGCTCAAAAGATGGAACAGAACAGTTTTCCAGCAGATTCTAGATATACTAATTAATAAGTATGAGGATCTAGAGATCTTAGAATGAGCAATTATAGTGATCTGCGCTGTACAACAGAAATATAACTCAAGACATATATATATAATTTTACATTTTGAGTAGCTATACTTAAAAAGTTATATAAACAGGTAAAATGCATATAATTGTTTCATTTTACCTAATGTATCTAAATAGTCATATATTCAACATTCACTTTGTAGTTAAAAGTTATTAATGGGATTTTTGCATTATTTTGTATACTAAGTTTTTGAAATCTGGTATTTTACACTTATAATACACTTTAATTTGGATAAATCATATTTCAAGTTTTAATAACCATATATAGCCAGTGCCTGCTATATAAGACAGTAAAACCTGTAACTGTTTTTTTAAAGATTTTATTTATTTGACAGGTAGAGTTATAGACAGTAAGAGAGAGAGACAGAGAGAAGGGTCTTCCTTCCATTGGTTCACTCCCCAAATGGCTGCAATGGTCAGAGCTACACAGATCCAAAGCCAGGAGCCAGGTACTTCTTCCTGGTCTCCCGTGCGGGTACAGGGCCCAAGCACTTGGGCCATCCTCCACTGCCTTTCCAGGACACAGCAGAGGGCTGGACTGGAAGAGGAGCAACTGGGACTAGAACCGGAACCCATATGGGATGCCGGCACAGCAGGCGGAGGATTAATCTAGTGCACCATGGAGCCGGCCGCTCAACCTGTAACTTTTACTAGAGACTGTTTATGGTACTGTCGTGGAAATGCTGAAGTGCTACTATCATTTATAAAAGAGTAGAAGTGTAACTTCTGGCCTCTAAATATGCGTGTCCACATAAAGTTGAAATAGAAATAAACTAAAGAAGAATCGTCAATAACAACACTTGTCATGTTTGGCTGGATAAGCCATTGGTGTGGAGAGCTGTCTGTGCACTATAGGATGCTTAGCAGCATCCCTAAATTTTGTCCAGCAAGTGTTGATTAGACTCTCAGAGTTTGCAAAATCAGAAATGCATCCAGAATATGCCAGATGCCTCCGGGAGGTGGACGACATCAGTCCTGGTTGAGAACCAGTGATGTCAAGAATGCTTCCAAGCAAAGGATTTTAGATTCAAGCTGGATGCTGCACACCCTCCCCCCCACACACACACACAAAGGATTCTCTAATTTTGAGCACTGAATGCTAATTTTCAATTTAATTGTTAATGTATGTATCTTGAAATGATAAAATGACCAGCATTACTTTGTAACTTCAGCAGTGTCTGCTGTTACTCAAGACAATTAATTTAGTCTATATTTAATTGATTAGATTTCATTTCTTCAAAAGTTAAGAGTAGTATTCTTAGACCTTTCAAAGCAGCAAATTGAAGGGGAAAATAAGAGTCATTGGTTAACATAAATGTAACTAAACAAATGGAAGAAATGAGACAAATGTCTCACAAGTAGTAAATTAAAGGTTATAGGCATGTATGCTTTATCCAGTCCAAAACACAATACTCAACTTTCTAAACATTCCAAAATCTGACAACCTGCTGTCTTTCCAAAACTATCTCTCAAAACTCCCCATCCTAAGTCTTAACCAGTCGGCTAGATATGCTTATTGTTTGCTGAATATACCAGAGTACACCTATTCATGCTGTCCCTCTCATGTACGATGTCTCCCCTTTTGTTTTTATTAATCTAAACGTAATTGATTGTTAAGTTGCTACTCAAGCTTTGTCTCATACTTTAAGTCATCTATAACATAATTGACTTACAATGACTAATCTTTTATATTGAGACAAATAAAGTAATAAATTGATAGGCATTACTTCATATGAACTGGTTTTTATCTGTAGTGAGAGATAAGTTCCTAGACAGCAGGGGCTTTATTTTCTCATGCAAACATCAAACTGTATACACCCTCTAGACAGTACCCAGTAGTATATTAAAGGTTGAATTCTTTGAGAAGGAGATTCTAGGTTGAGTTTAGAAGTATAGATGTTTACAAGGAAGTATCCTTGGAATCAACACCTGTAGAAGAGTGAAGAAGCAAAGATAACTGAGCTGTAGTAAATATTGAACAGTGCTGAGTATACAAGTGCCTCAGTGAACTACACAGAGGGCTGAAGAGCTAGTATGACCCTCAGTGGGCCCAAATTGCTAACGTTAATAACACTATTTCAAAAATTTAATGACGTGGATTTCTCCTAAGAATATCTGTCAAAGTGGGTAATTCACAGATGTTCAATGAATTTTTCTTGAATGCTAGAAAATATTGCAATGGTGTTAAATAGGATAATGAATCAGAAAATTTTTCTGTTAATGTTTAGACAGGTCTATTTGATGATCAATCAAATTTACTTCCTAAGTAACATTCTGCTTCCAAGATTAGAGGAGTAATTGGTTGTAATTGCTATAGCTTCTGTATGATTTGGGCCCTGATCTCATGCAGATGTTTAGACAACAAAGTCATATGTTAATGATTTTAATATTATAGATGTTTAGACCAATTATGGTGCATGTTAGTAAAATGGCACGGTCTTATCTGTGGTGCCATCTATGTTGGGTTACCAACTTATGCTCTGGCCCCCATCGCCATCCTGTACAGTAAACATTGGCCCTAAGCTCAAACTGACTTGCTAGAAATCAGGTGACCAAATGGCCCAACCACAGGCATCAGATCCACCCCCACCATAATGGAGTTCACTGCTCCTACTTTCCTGCCCCCTGAGAGGGTATAACAGGACTTGCTTCCTGCACATGTGTTCTCTTTTTCTTCTTCACTCCCCTCCCTCTAGCCTGTTGAATTTTTCCCGTCAATAAACCCTTTCCCTTACTCCAGTGTTTGATGTTTTTTTGTGGTGACTTTAGAGTATATAGAGGTGGTCCTTAAGTCATTGATCTTGAGCTCTCATAAGGTAGTTCTTATGAATGAGTTAGTTATAAAAGCCAAGTTTGTTCTAGCCTGCCTCTCTCTTTCTCTCTGTCTCTTCTTTCTGGCTTGCCATGTCATGCTTCCTCCACAAACAGTCCACCATCGCATCTACCACCCTCACAAAGGCCAAACAAATGAAGTCACCTGGTTTTGACATGAAACTTAAAAACTGTGAGCTAAATAAACTTTTCTCTTTAAGTAATTTGTTTCCTCAGGTATTTCACTATAGTAGTAAAAACTGTCTAATACAGCCATCAGAGTGTAACAATTATAACTATTTGGAAGGATCTCCACTTAACATTATATTATCAAATAAATTGTGAGTCTGAAGTAAGATATAGGCCTACTAAATAGGTCAAGAATTTTGTTGGCCGGCGCCGTGGCTCAACAGGCTAATCCTCCGCCTTGCGGCGCCGGCACACCGGGTTCTAGTCCCGGTCGGGGCGCCGATCCTGTCCCGGTTGCCCCTCTTCCAGGCCAGCTCTCTGCTGTGGCCAGGGAGTGCAGTGGAGGATGGCCCAAGTGTTTGGGCTCTGCACCCCATGGGAGACCAGGAGAAGCACCTGGCTCCTGCCATCGGAACAGCGCGGTGTGCCGGCCGCAGCGTGCCTACCGTGGCGGCCATTGGAGGGTGAACCAACGGCAAAAGGAAGACCTTTCTCTCTGTCTCTCTCTCTCTCACTGTCCACTCTGCCTGTCAAAAATAAAAAACAAAAATAAAAATAAAAAAAATAAAAAAAAATAAAAAAGAATTTTGTTAACCTTAGTAGAGTTGCTAAAAAAACATGTTTCTGCTTGAGGGTTCCATGAGGTTAAAAGAAAAGCAAATAAGTCAAGACCTGAATTCCTTAATCTGCCATTTCCATTATTCTATAGACCAAAGAAAAAAAATGGCTAGGGTATGGCAATGGGGAAACACAATGTTAATTTAACTGGCATTATATATACCAAATCTTTTATATACTTGTCTGACTAACCCCTACAATGACACTTGAAAATAGGTAGCACTACATCTACTTTGGCAGATGATGTTGCTGTTACCCTGCTATATAAATTATCTGTGAACACCATAATCATCATCATTATCATTGCAATTATAATCATCATTAATAAAACATGCACAGTACTTTCTGCAAAATATTTTAATTATTTAGGAAGTACCTATAAGATACATGAAATTTGTTCTTTTTATATTAATATTTTTAATTTGTATTTAAATTTTTAAAAATTATTTTATATACTTGTAACACTTGTATATCTTATGGAAGCTAGTGCATTGAATGTTTTACACATAGGAAGTCAATTCTTTCTCATAACTAACTTGTGAAATATGAGATATTGGTTTAACAGTATTCTAGCCACCAGAATGAATCGTGACAAAAACTTAGCCAACTACCGTAAAATTACCTTCCAATTGTGTCCTCTATATTTGACCTTTATGTCCACATAAATCAAACTCCTCCAGCACAGAGATTGCATGTTATTGGTATCCCCAACCCATTGTACAATAGAGGGTAAATGAGGTTTTGAAACTATGTTTATGGAAACTTGACAATAACTGTATCACAGGGTTAATGTTTTATTGACTGTGTTGAAAATGCCTTTTTTTCAACCTAGTATAACATTAGAATGAAATACTTTCAATTTCAGTGTTTATACAGTAGCTTTCCAGGTTGAAAATTAACCAATAGATGCCAGAAACCCCAACATCCTAAAGCAAGGGACTATATTAACCATTTGGACCACAATAGATTGTGAATAGATCATGAAGCAGGTCTAGTGCCATTAGCTCAAGATTCCACACAGGGTTGTGAAGGAGGAATGTATTGGCATTGTAGGTTTGAGGAATCTAGGGTAAAAATGGATGAAATTGTTTCCTTCTTAAAGCTTTTTCCATTAAACCCCATTGCATTCCATAAACAGCTAGACAAAATCTCTCATGAATAGCACATTGGTATCTCTCATGTATAGCACATTGGTATTTTCTGTGAGTAGCTCTGTTCCTAAAGTCTTATCATCCTAGGAATCAATTTCCACAGGAAAATTATAGTTATCTGTAGTCCTATGCAGATTCTAATAGTCAATATTATTTTCTGATAAAATTCAGGTTTCAGTTAAAATATTACCTATGCACCAGGTTTCATGTCAACATAATATACATAAAAACCAACACACCATACTCAAATTTTCTTAAAAGCCAAAATACTGAGGACAAGGAATGGCTTAGCCCTGAACATGTGACAGGATTGCAACTTAAAAACTTTACACTCAGGCTGTGCACATTATATATGCAGGGTAAACACATTCACAAGGAGTCAATAGAGAGTAAAGAATCAAAAAGTTCTAAGCCACTGATCTTCTTTTGCCAGAAAAAGCAACAGCAGAACATTAAAGGTAGCTTACAAAGTAACAGGGAGATTGGGCTGCACTGAAATGACCACATTTCTAATATTCAAATTCTAACATTGAGTTCCAAATCACCAGTAAGTAATGAGTGCAAGAATGACATTTTAATTCACATGAAATTAATTTTTAAATTAATCATTTAATTTTTTATTAAATTATTTACATGAAAATGATTTTACATATCATATTATGAAAAATGAAAAAGAATTATAATTTCTACTAGAGATGAGAATGTACAGAAGTAATATTTGTGGGGCCTGCCGCTGTGGTATAGCGGGTTAAACCACTGCCTGCAATGTCATATCCCATATGGTGATGGTTCGATTCCCAGCTGCTTCACTTCTAATCCAGGTCTCTGCTAATATGCCTGGAAAGGCAGTGGAATATATCCCAAGTGCTTGGGCCCTGGTATCCACATAGGAGATATGGATGAAGCTCCTGGCTTTGGCCTGGCCCAATCATGGCCTTGTACCTATGTGGGAAGTGAACTAGCAGATGGAAAATCTCTCTGTCTACCTCTTTCTCTCTCTAACTCTGCCTTTCAAATAAAACGAATAAATCTTTAAGAAAAATAAGTAATATTTTTGAAAGACTAGTGAGGTGGTTGTACCTTGGTACAATGTTTCTGGAAGTAAATTTTACAATAATTGTCAAAAGTTTTAATAATGGGCATATCTGGACAGAAACCAAGGTATCAGCTGAGTAAGAGGATCTGACAAACTCATACATCCCTATAGAAACATGACAAGTCACCTTCTCCACAGCTCTGTAAGTCTGTTGAGAGACCACAGTGCCTTGTGTTGCTATAATTACAAGAAAAATCACATTTAAGAGAGCAAGAAGGAAGGAGTTTGCTTTGTCATCCCTCTTCCAGGTCTAAGGTGTGTGGCATACCTTCTGCTTGGGAGAGGGATAGCAAACAATTCCAGTGTCAGGCCTATTGCAGAAAAATTCAGTCAAATTGAGTCCCCCAGCTTCCGCCCCAAAGACCCATACCTATGGAGAGACTATTGGCACTTTCATTGCCACGTGGCCTCCAGATTCCCTCCCCTAAACAGTGGCAACAAGTGGAACTCCAGCTGCATAGAGAGGCCATGAGAGTGAGATTAGGATCACTCCTTGGAGGTCAGAACCAAACTTACCATGCGGGGACTGGCACCTGATAAAGCCTAGATAACTCTACTCCTTGACTGTGCACTCAGAATGAGAGCACCAGAGAAGCACCAGTGCTCTCAAGGGGGAGAGTGAAAGGAAGTGTTAGACTCATTTTAGCATATGTCACTGCTAGACTCAGGTAGGCTTGGCAGATACTCCTGGGAGTTTATGGAGGCTTATGGTTGTGGGACCCAGGAGTGACCAGCATAAAGAGACTCTTGATGGATAGAGGGCTGCCTTTATTGCTTTCCTACAAACTTGTGCATACAACAAGTGGCCATGGAACTGTGTCTTTGAACTCAGTGCAGGACTCAGTAAATCCCAATGCTGGGTACATCCTAATGGCTTCCATTTCTAGGCAAATGCCTATCTTTGGATCTTTGCCCAGTATCAGGAAGAGACCTGAACCTTGTTGGAATAGATTTGTTTTGGAAAGTATTACCACCAGCTTCTCATGGGCCTAGTGTGCACAGGGCCAGATGACTGTGGAACTTGAATGGGATCTACTCAGGGTCTACCTGAGTGGCTGAAAGGCTGCCTCTATTACCCTACCTACAAACTTGGCAAACAGCAAGAAATCATAAATTCAGCTGAATTGAGATTTACTTCCAGGCTGATAAAACCCAGCTTTGAGCAGATCCTAATGGTATCTGTCCATAGTTCAGAGCCTGCAGACAGAGCTTCCAGATTTGCTTCAATATCCATCAGAGTTCTGTGCTCCCTGTTGCTCCCAGTCAACATAGCCAGTGGCTGATTGATGCAGCATCAGTCAATGAATCTATCTTATTGTCAGACAGAGCATAGGAAGGAGAGCATTGTTCATATATACAGACTGAACTGGACTGGTGAGGTGTAGGTTCCAGATGTGATAGAGCACCATAGCATTTGTGGACATAGGATGGAGTCTGAACCTACCAAAGGCCCAGGAATAGGCACGTAGGGATATACTACTCTTTTTTAGGCACTTCATGACTTTATACCGAATAACACATCAACTGAAGTTTTGAGACATATGAGTTTGGGGAATATTGTAGGATTGAATCAGTAAAAACATATCAACCGGTGACTTAGGGCAAACCTCAAATTATGATACTGTCTAGATTTAAAATAGAGAAAATTCATAGGCTCAAAGAAAAGTTTGTTTAAAATTTCAAGAAGGATACCAACAAATTAAACCAGATTCCTATAACTCATCCTTCAGTGCTCAGACAACATTGTATACAAGCAAGTATAAAGAATTTCCAGGGAACCATTACATCACCTAAAGAGCAAAATAAGCTGCCAAAAATTAACCACATAGTAATTGAAGTCTCCAAATGCATGGATTACTATCTCAGAATAGCTGCCTTAAGGAAACTCAATGAAGTTCAATATTCTAGATATGGAACAAATCCTTCACCTGATAAGTACACTAAGTGAGATTTAAAATATGATAGAAGGCATCAAGAACAAAAGAGATTGGGGCCAGCAGCATGGCACAGTAGGTTAATCCTCCACCTGTGGCACCAGCATCCTATATGGGCACCAGTTCTAGTCCTGGCTGCTCCACTTCCAATTCAGCTCTCTACTATGGCCTGGGAAAGCAGTGGAGGATGGCCCAAGTCCTTGGGCCCCTGCACCCACATGGGAGACCCGGAAAAAGCTCATGCCTACTGGCTTTGGACTGGCACAGCTCTGGCCGTTGTATTCAACTGGGGAGTGAACCAGTGGATGGAAGACCTCTCTTTCTGTCTCTACCTTTCTCTGTAACTCTGTCTTTCAAATAAATAAAATAAAATCTTTTTTAAAAAAAAGAGCAAAAGAGATCTATCAGAAGAAAGAATCAGTGAGACCAAAGGCAGTCTATTTGAAAATACATAGCTGGAGAAAAAAAAAAAGACAAAACAAGGCAAATGAAGAAAGAGTATAGAAAATGTGGAATAGCATGAAAGGAGCAAATATTCAACTTACTGAGATTCAAACGGGACTTGAGAATATCAAAGGAATATGTAGGGTATTCAAAAAGATAATGACCCCCAACTTCCAAAAATCTAAAGAAAGAGACAATTATCCAACTACAGAAAGGTCAAACGTCATTAGTTAGATCCAACCCAAGGAAATCTACCCCAAGACAGATTATAATAAAGCTTTCCAAGGTTAAAAATAGAGAATTCTCTGAACTTATAGAAAAAGAAGTAAATAATACATAACAGAGTCCAAGTAAGCCTGAGTGCAGATTTCTCAGCAGAAACCTTACAGGGTAAGAAGGAAAGGGTTGACACTTTTAGAGTACTGAAGGAAAATAAAATCCAGTCAAGAATACTGCATCCAGAAAAGCTATTCTTCAGATATAAGGGAGAGATACATACATTTCTAGACAAGAAAAAGCTTATAGAATTTCTCAACACCAGACCTGTATGTAAGAAATGCTAAAGGGATTATTTCAAACTGAAATAAAGAGATATGAATAAGCATGAAAAAATATCACAAGACAAAAAAGAAACTGGTAAAAGTGACTATGCAAGCAAATTCAGAATGCTATAATATTGTAAACATGGTATGTGAACGATTTATATCTTTTTTTTTTTTTGAGAGGCAGAGTGGATAGAGAGAGAAACAGAGAGAAAGGTCTTCCTTTTGCCGTTGGTTCACCCTCCAATGGCCGCCGCGGTAGCGCGCTGCGGCCGGCGCACCGTGCTGATCTGATGGCAGGAGCCAGGTGCTTATCCTGGTCTCCCATGAGGTGCAGGGCCCAAGCACTTGGGCCATCCTCCACTGCACTCCCTGGCCACAGCAGAGAGCTGGCCTGGAAGAGGGGCAACCAGGACAGAATCCGGTGCCCCGACCGGGACTAGAACCCAGTGTGCTGGCGCCACAAGGCGGAGGATTAGCCTAGTGAGCAGTGGCGCTGGCCACGATTTATATCTTTACTGTGAATACTAAAAATTAGAATTAACACATTAAAATGTTAAGAGAAAGGAATATTTATGATTTATTTATTTATTTGAAATGCAAATTCAGAGAGAGAGAGAGAGAGAGAGAGAGAGAAACATATTTGGTTCACTCCCCAAATTGCCACAATAGCCAAGCCTTGGCCAGGCAAAGGCCAGGATCCAGGAGCTTCATCAAGATCTCCCACATGGGTACTGGGCCCCATGGACTGTCACCCTTCTTCCACTGCCTTCCTAGGTGTACCAGCAGGGAGTTAGATCAAAAGTGGAGCAGCCATGATCCAAACTGGCACGTATGTGGGATCCCAGCATTGCAAGTGGCAGCTTAAGCCATTACACCACAATACCAGCCACAAACATATTAAAATATTAAATATTGAAAGATATTGAAAGAGGTCAATTATAGTATCAAAATTCAAAATTAAAAAAGAATTAAACACAAATATAGAGGACGTTTTTTAGAATTTCTTATCTTTTAGGTTTTTTTTCTCTTTCTCTATCTCTATAATCAATGTTGTTATCATTTCATGAAAGCTTGTTATAGCCCAAAGAATTTTTTAAACATCATGGTAGTCACAGCATAATGCTCACAAAAGATTTACCACAAACACAATAAGCAAGGAAGTAAAGTATAACATTAATGAAAATGATTTAACCACACATGAAGATTGTAATAGATGCAGAAAGAAAGGAACTACAATAAGAATATAAAACATGTATCAAAATGGCAGTAATAAGACATTACCTATAAATAATTACCTTAAATGTCAATGGACTAAATTTTTCTGTTAAAAGATATGTAATGGCTGAAAAGATTAGAAAATAGAATCTGACTATATGCTACATACAAGAAACTCAATTGCCTGTAAGGATAAAAAGTGAAAGGATAAAACAAGATATTCCATGGAAATTGAACTCAAAATAAAGCAGGAGTAATCATAATTCTATCAGAAACAAATCATTTTAAATAAAAATCAATGAAAAGAGATCTGGAATGCCATTACATAATGATACATGTTTCAATCCAGCAGGAGCAGGAGGAAATAACACTTCTAAATATATATGCACTGAAGGGTGGAGCATACAAATGCATAAAGCAAATATAATTAAAAAGAGAAATTTATATAATTTTTCAGTTTTTTTTATTTTTTTGAACAGGCAGAGTTAGACAGTGAGAGAGAGAGAGAGAGAGAAAGGTATTCCTTTTTCCATTGGTTCACCCCCTCAAGTGGCCGCCCTGGCAGGTGCGTTGCGGCCAGCGTGCTGTGCCGATCCGAAGCCAGGAGCCAGGTGCTTCCTCCTGGTCTCCCATGTGAGTGCAGGGCCCAAGGACTTGGGCCATCCTCCACTGCACTCCCAGGCCACAGCAGAGAACTAGACTGGAAGAGGAGCAACTGGGACAGAACCGGTGCCCCAACCAGGACTAGAACCCAGGGTGCCGGCGCCGCAGGCGGAGGATAAGCCTAGTGAGCCGTAGCACCGGCCAAGAAATTTATTTCAATACAATAATAGTGTGGGACTTTAACACCATGCTTTCAGAAGTGGACAGATCAGCTAGAAAGAAAATCAACAAAGATCAGAGTTAAATATCACCCTAGATCAATTGTACTAAGCATCTATAGACCTTTCCATCCAATAGCTGTAGAATTCACATTCTAGCATGTGTGGGAATTATCATTATGCTCTTAAATCTGTATATATGAAATACTGAAATTTGTTCACCTTATATAAATGATTTTTAAAAAGATAAAAGAGTACATGGCACATTTTCTAGGATAAATCATATTGCAGATCACAAAACAAGTCTCAACACATTTGAAAGAATAAAAATCATATTAAGTATCATTTCTAATGTTAATGCAATAAAACTAGAAATGAATAGCTAGTAAAACTTTGGAAAGCAGACAATTGCACGGGAATGAAACAACTTACTCCTGAAAACCGGGGAAGAAATTTAAAAATTTTCTTGAAACTTAAATGGAAACACAATGTATAAAAGCCTATGGAATAGGCCAGCGCCGCGGCTCACTTGGCTAATCCTCCGCCTGTGGCGCTGGCACCCCGGGTTCTAGTCCTGGTTGGGCTGCCAGATTCTGTCCTGGTTGCTCCTCTTCCAGTCCAGCTCTCTGCTGTGGCCTGGGAGTGCAGTGGAGGATGGCCCAGGTCTTTGGGCCCTGCACCCGCATGGGAGATCAGGAGAAGCACCTGGCTCCTGGCTTCAGATTGGTGTATCACGCTGGCCACAGCGCACCAGCCATAGTGACCATTTGGGGGATGAACCAATGGTAAAGGAAGACCTTTATCTCTCTCTCTCTCTCTCTCTCTCTCTCTCTCTCTAACTCTGCTTGTCAAAAATAAATAAATAAAAGAAAAAAAAGAAAAAAAACCCTATGGAATAAAGCAAAAGCATTACTAAAGGTGAAGATTATAGGAATCAACGCCTGTATGAAAGGCTCAGAAAGATATCAGATAAAAAACTTATCACTGTATCTCAAAGAATCCCCCCAAAAAAACTAATCAGGAGATATCACGATGGTAGAATATGGAGGGAGCTTACTTACTGCTATAGGCTAAGGGAAGTTAGTTTAAAAAAAGTGGAGAGAGTGCAATCTCAGGGAAGATTTCAGGAGATAATTGCAGTGGAAATTCTGTGGACAGAAGAGGGATGCTGTGGACCTAATGGAGGGCATGGATGCTCAACTTGAGCACAGATATAACACAGTACCCCAGCAGCCAAGAGCCTGAGTGCCAACTTTGGAGAGTGAGGTGAGACCAGACTACAGCAGCCCATGCCATGGATGATTCAGGGTGAGCCTCGGGTGGTTCTGGCCAGGAGCCTGTGGAGGACAGAGTACCTGACAACCTAGAGGGAAAAAGGGGATAGCTTTCTCTATACCCTACCAACAACAGCACCCTAACAGCTGAGAGAAGGCAAGCATCATTTTGGAATACATAACTAGCTGTGCCAGCTCGTGTCCATGTGCCCAACCAACTAGCTGAGAGGAGACGCTTCAGTCTGGCTGGGAGGATTCCCGAGGCTGGGCACCCATGTAGAACTGTGAAGTGCCCCCAACCTCCAAACACATCACATGCTCTGGGACTCAAATTGCCTAGACAGAACATTCACAGGCATATGGCTCTGAGAGTGTCTCCACCTCTCTGTGGATGGGACAGACTCACAAGCTGGAGAAGATCTTTGGGACCCCACGACTATGGGAGACTTGTGTGCGGACATTATGGGAACACTATTACTGCATGAGAGGGCACAGGGTGTAGCTGGGTATCTGGACGAAATCATAGTGAGAGACACCACACACTTATAGCATCTTGATTGCCTGGGCTAGGTCACTGCAACAGGATCTGTGCTGTCACTGAGGACTGAACAAATCCTTTGATTCTCACAGCAGTGCAGATGAGTATTGCGCCCACTGTGGGCTAACACCCAGGCATTGATCACCTTGGAAAAGATTAGGTGAGGGTGTGACTATGCTAACAGAACTTGTCAGACTCTACCTTCAGACAAAAAAGAGGACATCTACCAGTCCAATTTGGGTGTCACACTGGATAATTGTCCCACCCTGGAGCACTGATCAGAGCTCTCTGACCACCTCTAGATATAAACTGAAAGATTAGACAATCTAGTAAGCTACAGATAAAAGCTAACAGAGGGAAAAAAACAGCAAATATCTCACAAATGCCTACAAATAAATGTAGAAACTCAAGAAAGTAGAATAAAGAAGACAACATTATAGACCCAAAGGAACACAACAGCACTTCAATATTAGAAAATGAGATGAAGAGATTGATGGAATATATGAAATGGAATTCAAAAAATTAATCATATGATTACTGAGAATAAATCAGAAACAAATCATGAACTAAGGTAATCCCTACATGACATGAATGAAAAGTTTCCCATGAAATTGAGATTTTAAAGAGAAATCAAAATGAAATATGAGAAATGAAGAATTCAATAGAACAGACAAAAATGTGGTGGAAAGCTTTAACAACAGACTTGGTGAGGCAGAAGAATGAATATCTGAGCTAGAAGATGGATCTTTGAAAATTTTACAGTCAGACCAAGAAATAAAAAAATTAGAAAAATTAAAAACAATATTTGCAATTTATGGGATACTCTCAAATGACCCAACATACAGGTCTCATGAGTTCCTAAAGGCATGGAAAGAGAGAACGGATTAGAAGGCCTATTTAGTGAAATAATTACATGCAGGGATAGTTAAACCTTCACAAATCAATAAATGTGAAACATCACATTAACAAACTGTCAAAATACAAATGATTATCTAATAGATGTAGATAAAGCATTTGATAAAATAAAACATCCTTTCATGATGAAAACCTTAAGCAAATTGGGTATAGAAGGAACAGTTCTCGGTACAATCAAGGCAGTCTATCAAAAACCCACAGCCGGCCGGCGCCGTGGCTCAACAGGCTAATCCTCCGCCTTGCGGCGCCGGCACACCGGGTTCTAGTCCCGGTCGGGGCACCAATCCTGTCCCGGTTGCCCCTCTTCCATGCCAGCTCTCTGCTGTGGCCAGGGAGTGCAGTGGAGGATAGCCCAAGTGTTTGGGCTCTGGACCCCATGGGAGACCAGGATAAGCACCTGGCTCCTGCCATCGGAACAGCGCGGTGCGCCGGCCGCAGCGCGCTACCGCGGCGGCCATTGGAGGGTGAACCAACGGCAAAAGGAAGACCTTTCTCTCTGTCTCTCTCTCTCTCACTATCCACTCTGCCTGTCAAAAAGAAAAAAAAAAAAAAACCCACAGCCAATGTGGCCGGGCATAGCAGGTAAGGCCGCCGCCTGCAGAGCCAGAATCCCATATGGGTGCCAGTTCTAGTCCTGGCTGCCCACTTCCAATCCAGCTCTCTGCTGTGGCTGGGAAAGCAGCGGAAGATGGCCCAAGTCCTTGGGCCCCTGCACCCACATGGGGGACCTGGAGGAAGCTCGGCACATCTGGCCTTTGTGGCCAACTTGGGAGTGAACCAATGGAACGAAGACTCCTATTTCTCTCTCTATCTCCTTTTCTCTGTGTATAACTCTGACTTTCAAATAAATAAATATGTCTTAAAAAAACACAGCCAGCATATTATTGAATAGGGATATGTTGAAAGCTTTCCCACTAAGATCTAGAAACCGACAAGGATGCCCAATATCACCTCTACTATTAAATATAGTTTGGAAGTTTTAGCCAGAGTGATTGGTCAAGAAAAATAGTCAAACTATCTGTATTGGAGATGACATAATTCTATATATAGGAAATCCACTACGAGACTATTGGAACTCATAAAAGAATTTGGTAAAGTGGCAGGATATATAAAAAACACACAAAAATCAATAGCCTTTGTATAGACAGACAATGCCATGGCTGAGAAAGAACATCTAAAATGAATTCCATTCACAATAGCTACAAAAAATTTAAATACCTTGGAATAAATTTAACTAAGGATGTAAAAATTCTCTATAATGAAAATTACCAAACATTAAAGAATGAAATAGAGGAAGACACACACACACAAAATCAAAGAATCAGTATAATTAAAATGTCCTTACTAACAAAAGCAAGTTACAGATTCAATGTGATCCCAATCAAAATACCAAGGATATTGTTCAAAGATTTAGAAAAAATGTTGTTAAAATTCATATGCCATACAAGAGAATCTGAATAGCTAAAGCAATCTTATACAACAAAATCAAATCCAGAGGCATCATAATATCAGATTTCAAGACAGATGACCAGGCAGTTATAATCAAAATAGCCTGGTATGGACAAAAAGCAAGGCCATAAGACAAATGGAACAAAATAGAAACTCTAGAAATCAACCCACACATCTACAACTAACTTATCTTTGGCTAAAGAGCCAAAATGAATCCCTAGAGGAAAGACAGTCTCTTCAACACATGGAGTTGGGAAAACTGTATCTCCATGTGCAGAAGTATGAAACTGGACCCCTACCTTACAGCTTACAAAAATCCACTCAAAATGAATCAAATACCTAAATCTATGACCCAATACCATCAAATTAATAGAGAATACTGGGGGAACCCTGCAAGACATTGGCATAGACAAAGACTTCTTATGAAATACCCCAGAAGCACAGGAAATTAAGCAAAAATTGACAAATTGGATTACTTCAAGCTGAGAAACTTCTGCATTGCAAAAGAAACATGCAGCAAAGTGAAGATGCAATGGACAGGATTGGAGAAAACATTGGCAAAGTATGCAACTGATTAAGGATTAATACCCAGATTCTATAAAGAGCTCAAGATACTAAACAACAACAAAACAATCCAGTTAAGAAATGGGCAAAGGACTTGAACAGACATTTTTGAAAAGAGGAAATTCAAATTAGCAACAGACACATGAAAAAATGCTCAGGATCACTAGCCGTCAGTGAAATGCAAATCAGTATCACAATGAGGGTTCACCTCATGCCAGTGAGAATGGCTTTCATACAGAAATCATCAAACAATAAATTCTGGTAAGAATGTGCAGAAAAAGCCACCCTAATCCACTTTTTGTGGGAATGTAGACTGGTTCAGCCTCTGTGGTGGACATTATGGAGATTCCTCAGATATCTGTATATAAACATACCATAGAATCCAGCCATCCCACTCCTGGTAATTTACCCAAAGGAAATGAAATCTGCATATGAAAGAGTTATCTGTTCCTCCAAAGTTCATTTCAGCCCAATTCTCATTAGCTAATATATGGAATCAAACAAAATGTTCAACAACTGAAGATTAGATAAAAGAAATTATGAGATATGTACACTATGGAATACTACACAGTGGTAACAAATGACATTTGCAACAAAATGAATGCAACTGGAAACTATTATATTTAGTGAAAATAGCCAGTCCCAAAAAGACAAATATAGTATGTTCTCACTGATTTGTGGTAACTAATAGAATACCCAAAATGTAATCTATAGAAGTGAAATCGACACCTTGAAATGCGATGAATGTGAACAGCCATTGTGTGTTTTTTATATACTATTTTGTGAACTCTTTATTTAGTGTAGGGATAGTTAACTAAAAAATAGATCTTTGTGAAAAATAGCAATGGGAATAGAGAGCAAGGAGGAAGAAGGGTGGGAGTGAAGGTGGGAGGCAGGGTAAGGTGGGAAGAATCACTATATTCCTAAATATGTATATGTGAAACACATGAAATTTATATACTTTAAATCAAAGTTCTTTAGGAAAAAAAAACAATAACTAATCAAACCCTAAATTGATAGAAGAAAAGAAATAATAGAGCTCAGAGCACAAATAAATGAAATAGAGACTATAAACCAACACAGTAATCAATGAAATGAAGAAATTGTTTTTTAAAAGATAAACTTGATATATTCCTAGCCTGGCTAACCAAAAGAAAAAGAGAACACAAATACATTGGATCAGATATGACAATGCAGACATCATTACTCACACCAGAGAAATACAATAGATTGGTAGAGATTACTATGAACAATTATAAGGCAAAAAATTTGATAATATAGAATAAATGTACAAATTCTTGGACACATGCCCTTCACCAAGGTTTAATATTGAGGAAATAAAATGCCTAAACAGAACAATAATGAGTAGCGAGCCGGCGCCATGGCTCAACAAGCTAATCCTCTGCCTAGCGGTGCTGGCACATTGGGTTCTAGTCCGGTCGGGGTGCCGGATTCTGTCCTGGTTGCCCCTCTTCAGGCCAGCTCTCTGCTGTGGCCCGGGAGTGCAGTGGAGGATGGCCTAAGTGCTTGGGCCCTGCACCCTATGGGAAACCAGGAGAAGCACCTGGCTCCTGCCTTCAGATCAGTGTGGTGCACCAGCCGCAGCGCGCCAGCCGCAGCGTGCCGGCTGCAGCGGCCATTGGAGGGTGAACCAACGGCAAAAGGAAGACCTTTCTCTCTGTCTCTCTCTCTCTCTCACTGTCCACTCTGCCTGTCAAAAATAAAAAAAAATTAAAAAAAAACAAAAAACAATAATGAGTAGCAAGATTGAATTAATAATACAAACTTTCTCGTCAAAGAAAAATTCATGGATTTTGGGGAAATCCAAGATGGCTGAAATGAAATTCCTGTGCTTTCCTCCAGAACAACAAAGGAAAGACTACATTTCCAAGATATTAACTGAAGAAAAAATTCAGTAAATATATATATTATAATATAATTATATCTGTGTGTGTAACAGAGGACAAATTTTACCACTACCATCTTAGCATATCTTTTTACAGCACATTTGTGAATCACTGAAAAAAAATGCACTTTCAATCAAATATGACTTCATTCTCCTCATTCTCAGACTTTATATCTATCAGGACTTAAATGATGCCAGGTATATTGAATTTGACCTTAGAGTTTGGTGAAAGTAATACAATATGCTTTTTAAATAGATCCAATGTTTTTGGTTAAACTGAAATATATGAATTCAGAAGTACTTGCCCTAAATTCTTTGTCCAGATACATCTCCAAAATCCTCCTCTATATATAAATGTTACCTTCTCTAAATCTCAGTAATTCATTTGCAGGCTTTAAGAAGATCTACATTTGGTAAATATCATTCCCAGTAGGGTTTGTTATCCTTCAAGGTATTGATGGTGCGATTAGTTAAAAACTCATTGTATTGTTAATTAGTAGATTGATAAACATCCTGAAATTAATTCTTTTGACTATAATCTCACAATCCCTTTTCTAATAATTTTTGACTGGGTATTGAAAGAGTAGATCTTTGCTTAGAAAGAAGACAATATTCTTAATATGTTCTAAGATGTGATTAAAGGTATCCATGTTGCAAAAGTCATTCTGAGGAGGAAGCTGAGTTTTTCATTCGAGTATGTTTTGGATCATCTTGAAATTAAAAAGGAGGAAAAAATAAGAAAGTTTTCAGATACATTCTCAGTGAATTTCCCAAAGACATTTTAAAGACTTTTTTTAAAGAAATGTATTTCATGCTCATGTTAATTCTTCAATAAGGATTACTGCTTGCTTAGAATTTAATTATCTCTTTGAGGTAAGAACATATTTTAGTAAGCTAAAGAATAGCTTACTAATGCTTGTTAGTTCCTAGGAATTGTTAATGTAAGAAAACAAATAAGGTAACTATGAAAGTGTCTTCTCTGCATTATTGTGAGAAAAGCAGCAAATTAGTGTTAATTCTTTTTGAATGGGTTTTATAAGTTATAGGAAAAAATTAAATTACACATTTGAAAATAACATTATAACTTTGCAACATTACTGCCTTTAGAAACATGAAGAGCAAAGCAGGGTGAAAGTTGCCTCCGAGGTAACTTAAATATGACTTACATGTTACAGGCTTGCCAAGTTGAAATAGGCTGATTTCTGCAGCATGGATGCTTAAAAGGAAAGCCTTTATTTGGCAATCACTCTTTCCTCCATATAATCATGGATGTTAGATAGGTACTTTTTGCAATTGTCCATTTAATTACTGACTCATTTTAAAAAGCAATTAGAAACAAAAGGAAATCTAAAAAATTTTATTTTATCATGGACATTTAATCCAATAAATCTTTTTTTAAAGATTTTATTTTATTTTTTTGAGAGTAGAGTTAAGGGACAGTGAGAGGGAGAGACAGATAGAAAGATCTTCCTTCCATTGGTTCATTCTCCAAATGGCTGCAATGGCCGATCCGAAGTCAGGAGCTAGGTGCTTCTTCCTGGTCTCCCATGTGGCTGCAGGGGCCCAAGCACTTGGGCCATCTTCTACTGCTTTCCCAGGCCACCGCAGAGAGCTGTACTGGAAGTGGAGCATCTGGACACGAACCGGCACCCACTGCGTCACGGCGCCGGCTCCAAATTAATCTTTATAACCTTAAAATATTAACTCTCATATAATGTCCAACCTTAAAATTTTAACTCTCATATAATGTCCATAGAGTTAGAAATTTCCCCCTTGGTTTCCAGTGCAGAAGTTTTTGTAGTAAGATCAATTTGCTTAGTTCCAGTATATGAACCAGTTAAAATATTATTAGTACCAGTTACCTAAGGTGCTCTCTGAGCTATTTTATTTCAAAAATAGTTTATGAATCTCTAGAAAAATAAACAAAAGAAATTTTACTCTATATTAATGGTTTCTTTGGCTTTTAGCCTAGGATGAATCTGTGTAATGGCAAAAAAGAGAGCAAGTTTGATGGAATGCCCTAGTAATATTGGTTTTTGGTGCTTACAATTGGAGAGAAATTTACGCTGTTCACATTCTTCCCTGTAAACCAAGAACATTTTATTTCAAAATTTACTTTTTTCTATGTTAATAGAATTTTATGGTAATACTTTTTGATTGGCTAAAAGTTAATTTCATCCAAGCTATAATACTCTCTATGACTCATTCACAGGGGACAGAGAGTACAAAGAGGGAGAGCACATTTCAGTACAGTGGTTCTTAAAAAAGAATGATATTAGACCCTAGAGATCACTTTGTAAATTTTAGGGCACAATTTTGAGTCATGAGAATTATGAAGAGTGGACTCCACTGACATTTAGTAATCTATAGGCATGAATGCAAAGAGGAAGAATCACGGAAAACTGTTCTTTGCCTTGTATAACTTTTGAAAATCCTGTTTGACAGTCACTATATTATCTAGGATAAATAATGATCTGAGCCTAGGAAACTATATGAGCTGAGAAACATGATAGCATTTTCAATTTTATTAATTTTAATAAAAACTGAAAATTTCAATGCAGCTAGCACATAAATTAAAGGAATGATTGTCATGATAGTATATAGTATTTTGTTTAGAATTTTATTGAGACCTGACATCATTCAGAAAATTATACAATATTTGAATTGGTAGTTCATAATTCCTTAACTGGTAAGAAGTTTTAGCTGTCAATTTTGTAATGATGTTTTATACAGGTATAGCACTAACCTGCTTCAATGTATCATTGATTAAAGTTGAGACCAAGTATCTATGTATTGAAATGTGTACCATTTTATAATATATTTTAAATTCATCTTCAAGTTAGGTATGGGGAATTATATTGAGTTGTTTTTTAGTTATTTCAAAGAGAGAGAGAAAGCAAGCTCCTACCCATTAGATTATTCCCCAAATGCCAGGCTGAGCTAGGCTAAATCTGGGAACTAGGGATTCCATCCAGGTCTCCTAAGTGAATGTTAGAGATTCAACTGCTTGAGCCATCCCCTTTTATGTCCAATGGTTCACATTAGCGCATTAGCAGGAAATTTTAATCAGGAGTAGAGCCAGACCCTACCCTAGCAGATTTCTTATCTGCATCTTAACCACCTATACTTACATGGAATTTTTAATTATCCACAAATGTTATATTAAATATGAAATAAATTTCATTATATTATGACAAATGTTGGTGGGAATTGGGTATATTATTTAAGATGCTGCTTAGGCCACCCACTTCCAATATTGGTGTGCCTGAGTTTTAAGTACTAACTGTGCTTCCAACTCAAGCTCCCTGCTGGTGCATACCCTGAGAGGCATCAGGCAATGGCACAAGTAATTGGATCCCTGCCATCCATGTGGAAGGCTCAGGTTGAGTTCTAAGTTCCTAACTTGGCCTAGCCTAACCCTAGCTGTTGTGAACATTTGGGGAGTGAATCAGCAAATGGAAGAGCTTTCTCTGTCTGTCTACCTTTATCTTTCAAATAAAATTAAAATAAATAAATAAAAATTAAGCTTATATTCAACATCATTACTATTTTTTTTCATTGCTCTCACACTCCAGTTGTTCTGATTCAATGTTTTTCCAGAAAAAAAATTCTCCTGCCTTGGGATCCCTTTGCATGCTTTGTTTCCTTGGCCTACAATTTTATTCCACAGTTATCTGCATGACTTGCTGCATTGTCTTCTAAGGTATTTTCTCCAATATCAAATTCCTTGGATAAAATTTTTCCTGGCCATTCCATTTAAAATTAAACATCTACATCAGCTCTCATCAACTTTAGCACTCGTTAACTCCTTACTACATTTATTATTCCTCCATGGAGATAATCAACAGTATATAAAATATCTTCAAGAAGTGGATGGGTTTTCTGCATTAAAATAATCAGTTTAATTTTCCCCAAAATTTTTTGAATTTCCCTAGTACTATCATATACACTAAAATGTAAGGATCACAAAGGCAAGAACTTATCAATTTTATTTATTTATATATTCTCTATAACCTAGTACAATGTCTGGTGTTTAGTAGGTGCTCAAAAATATTTATCGAATAAATGATTGAATACTGTACTTTTTTAAAAAAAAATAAAGAACTGCAGAAAGATTGACTGAAGTATGACCTCCCTGTTCTGTAAACAATTCCAGTAGAAAATACTTTTGAAATCACTGATACATACACATGTATTTGATGCATAATGCAAACCAAACCAAAATGAAACCCATCCCTCAGTAATGTGTTATAAAACAAAGGTGGAGGGCCAGCACTGTGGTGTAGCAGTTAAAGCTGCTGCCTGCAGTGCTGGCATCCCATATGGGTGCCTGTTAAAATCCTGGCTACTCCACTTTCAATCCAGCTCTCTACTATGGCCTGGGAAAGCAGCAGAAGATGGCCCAGGTCCTTGGGCCCCTGCACCCGCGTGGGAGACCCAGAAGAATCTCCTGGCTCCTGGCTTCAGATCAGCGCAGCTCCAGCCATTGCAGCCAACTGGGAAATGAACCAGCACATGGAAGAGGAAGACCACCCCCCCGCCTCTCCTTCTCTCTGTGTATAACTCTTTCAAATAAATAAATAAATAAATAAATATTTTTTAAAAAAAAGAGAGATGTACAAAATTGTTTTATATATATTTTCCTGTGAATTTAAAAATCTTGAAATGTATATAAGATAGAGAATTATTTTTTCATTTATTAAACTTTTATTTAATGAATATAAATTTCCAAAGTACAGCTTATGGGTTACAATGGCTTCCCCCCTCCCATAACTTCCCTCCCACCTGCAACCCTCCCTTTTCCCGCTCCCTCTCCCCTTCCAATCACATTGATAGAGAATTATTATCTTCACTTAACAGAGAAACAGAGTTACAGAAAATTATGTAACTGAGTTACAAGAAATAAGTGATTAGGCAGAGGACTTGTGTCTTTTCATTTCTGGTCTTTTTAGTTTCCCCTATTAGTGCTGTATGAGAGCAATTTTATCTATGATTTTGTGCACACAGGCTTTCTACAGCCAATCATTTATAGTATTGCATTGGCTAGGCAACCCATTATTAATTCTGCCAAACTATCTACTTGACTTTTTCTACTTTAAAATTAAAAAAAAAATCCCTAATTGCCTTGACAAAGCTTACATTTTTGTGTCTTTCTCATTAGAACTACATGTGCATAAATTACAGAATATACTTCTAGCATTAGCAGAACCAGAAAAGACAAATCCAGATCTCCTTCATGTTTTGTTAAACTTTTTCACCCTTGTGATATCTTTTGGTATAGGAGCTCAATAAATAAATTCTGTGACAGATGACTGTATCTCAAATGAATATAAATACATCATAGTAGGTAACTTTTCTTTCCTCACTTCTGCAGGCAGTGGCAATGTTAATTTAATTTTTTTTTAAAAAAAGGAATTGACGTCCAATACTTATCACCAGATACTTCATCCAAGATTTTAAGTAGATGATGTTATCTTCGAGGAAATTAGAGATCCAATTGATGACAATGCAATTAATGGGGCCAAAAATCTACAAAGTTAACTTAAAAGTGCTTGTTTAAAGACAGCCTGGAAATGTAACAAACATTGGGAATAATTTATCTTTGAATACACAATGAATTTTCTGATCATAAGTATCTTCCAAAATAAAATAGCACATACGCATAATGATATTTAATTAATGATAAATCTCATGCCTATGAATTGTGAACTAAATATATGTTTTCAATATGAATTAAAACAAAAAGCCCCTAAAATTAGCGCTAAAAATTAGGACAGAAGAAAGGAATGTCATTGTGTTCTTCGAATTGTGTATACAAATCACATTGAAACTGTTAATAACTAATTCAAAATAAAATTAAATTAAATTAACAAACATCATTTGGATAATACATTCTCTCTAGCAGACAACATAAAAGCACAAAATAACAATGATTGTTGCCAACTCAATTTCTTCCTTATTTTTCTGAGGCTAATATTAGAGTCAGATACATGCTCAATTTTGTCAGTTGCCTATGTGAATATTTTTAAAAAATATTTATTTATTTGAAAGGTGGAGTTAAAGAGGCAGAGGTGTGGGGGAGACTTCCATCTGCAGGTTCACTCCCCAAATGGCCACAATGGCTGGAGCTGAGCAGATCTGAAGCCAGGAGCCTGGAACTTCTTCCAGGTCTCCCATGCTGGTGCAGGAACCCAAGGACTTGGCCATCTTCCACTGCTTTTGAAAGCCATAACAGGGAACTGGATTGGAAGTAGAGCAGCCAGGACACAAACTAGTGTCCATATGGGATGCTGCCACTGCAGGTGGCAGCTTTACTTGCTATGCCACAGCGCTGTCCCTAACGTATGTGAATATTAATATGGGAGAGGACAGTTCTATTTTACTGTCTGGTGAATGCTTGAACTACATGTTTATTAATAAGCAAGGTGAAACAATGAAAAGTATTTTTGTAGGTATTATAAAATTCAGTGATTTTTAGGAAAATGGGGATATTATAGATAAGACATTTTCATTTATGAAAGATAAGGTAGAGTACAGTATCAATATTTAAAATCATTAACATAACCTAAATTAGTCTGGCCTTTGATTATTTTTTTTTGTTGTTTTTTTTTTATTAAACTTTTATTTAATGAATATAAATTTCCAAAGTATAGCTTATGGGTTACAATGGCTTCCCCCCTCCCATAACTTCCCTCCCGCCCGCAACCCTCCCCCCTCCCGCTCCCTCTCCCCTTCCATTCATGTAAAGATTCATTTTCAATTCTCTTTGTATACAGAAGATCAGTTTAGTATATACTAGGCCTTTGATTATAAAACCAAGGCTGAGTTCTTCATATAAATTTTAAAATTATCGCTAATAAGATTGTATATGGTGATACCACACCTGGAAGTTGCCATGGATACATATTGTAAAGCCCTAAGCTGATAAATATTCTAGAGAATTCATTTCTGTTTTATAGAGATGTGTTGTATACTAGTCTATTTAGAGGTAATGGGATTTGATCATCTATAATGGTCAACCACTGAGTAGTGAGGCAGCATTTGTACATGGTGATTTAAAATGGTTAGCTCAAGTAAGATATTTTCAGCTTTTAAAGAATTGCAAAATAGCAAAATTTTCATTTACATATATCTGATCATGTGTGTGTATATAGAAAGGGAGAGGAATAGTTTTTTCAAAGGTTCATGAAAATGTATATTATGAAAACTCTATGCATGGATTCCAAGTTGCACAAAAATAAACTTGACTTTTAGTTCCATTTTTTTCATGAACTTATTGCAGTACCCTTGAATGTTCAACATTGAAAACATTAGACATTGTGAAATATAGTCACATGTTTCAGAGTTGATGGACAAGAACATACAAAGGGATGTGTTTCAGGCCTCTCTTTTTCTACTGGCATAACTCAACTGAGCTGTAGAAAGGAGCTCCATAGTTTCAGGTTTTGGCTCGAAACAGCCCACTGTCTCTTCTTTCTCTCTTCTGTTTTTTGTTTGTTTGTTTGTTTGATTGATTGTTTGGCTTTGTTTTGCTTCCACTATTCTGCTGGAGTTAGACTGCTACCAGGGGACAAACATACTCATTGTCAAATTAGTATCCCTGGGTAATATCTGATGCCTGTGACCTAACAAAAAGTCTATTTTCCTGCAATTCACATAACTACAACACCTTCCCTTTTGTTTTTTTACGTCTTCACCCTTTTATTGCCTATCTATCTTCTTATATTTTATGTTTTAGGTATATCACTTATCAATAACACATAGTTTGAGTTTTTAAATGCAGATTTTATTTTTAAAATATTGACTGATTAATTTATTTGAAAGAGTGACAGGAAGAGAGGGGGAGAGGGGGAGCAAGAGAGAGTGTTTCCATCACTGGTTCACTGTGAAAATAGCTGTAAGAGCCAGGGCTAGTTCAAGCAAAATCCAGGAGCCAGGAACTCTATCCTAGACTCCCACATGGGTAACAAGGGCTCATGTACTTGGACTACCTTCTGATGCCTTCTCATGTGGATTAGCAAGAAACTGGATTGGAAGCAGAGAAGCCAGGAAAATGGTACTCTGATGGGGGATGCCAGTGACACAGGGGACAGCGTAAACTCTGTGCCAAAATACTGGCCCAAAAATTTTTGCAGTTTTTAAATCATAGCATTTACTGTTAATGTACTTATGTTTATGATTGACTTGAGTTTTAAAATTTTAACAGCTCTAAGAACTTTGAACATGTGAAAACGCCTGTAATACCTCACCACAGTCAAAGTAATAGCAATATCCAGTATCCCAAAGTTTTCTTGAGCTTCTTTGTTTTTGTTTTGTAGTAAGAACATCTAACAATTAATATGTGATCTACCCCTCCCAAGTTTTAGAGTGAGAAATACTGTATTGTTAACTACAGGTACAATTTGGTTTCAGAGATCTCTAGAATTTATTCATATAGCATTATTTAAACTTTTTATCCATTTATCCATTATCCGTTTATCCATTCTCCTATGTCTTCTTAAACCTCAGCAGATCCTATTGTACTATCTGCTTCCATGAGTTTTGCTATTGTAGCTAACTTATGGAAGTGGAATGACACAGTATTTTTGCTTCTATTTTTGGGTAGTGTCACTTACTGTAATATCCTGCAGGTTCATCTATGTTGTAAATAGCATAATTTCTTTTTCTATACTTAATTATTCTCCATTTTATGTATATACTGCACTTTCCTTATCCATTTATATACTCTTGGACACTTGGATTATTTCCATAACATTGCTACTGTGACAAATGCTGCATTAAATGTCAAAGAGCTGCTACATCTTTGAGATACTGATTTCAATTATTTGGGATCTATTTCAGTTCTTTTGTATATTGAATTCTCTGCTTCTATGAGTTTGACTATTATAAATGTCTCATATAACTTAAGTCATTGGCTTGTTTCACTTAGCCTAATGCCCTCAGATTGATCTATTGGTAGTAAATAGAAAGATTTCCTTATTTTTAAATCTTAATATTCCCTTTTTTATATACCATATTTTCTTTATTGGTAGATGCATTCCTTACAAATCTTGACTGTTGTGAATAGTGTTGCAATAAATATGAGAATACATACATTTCTTTTTTTTAATTAAACTTTTATTTAATGAATATAAATTTCCAAAGTATAGCTTATGGGTTACAATGGCTTCCCCCCTCCCATAACTTCCCTCCCGCCCTCAACCCTCCCCTTTCCCGCTCCCTTTCCCCTTCCATTCATGTAAAGATTCATTTTCAATTCTCTTTGTATACAGAAGATCAGTTTAGTATATATTAGGTAAAGATTTCAACATTTTGCCCATATAGCAACATAAAGTGAAAAAACTACCATTGGATTACTAATTATAGCATTAAATAGCAATGTACAGCACATTAAAGACAGAGATCCTACATAATTTTTTTTCAAATTAATTAATTTTCTATGCCATTTCCATTTTAACACCAGGTTGTTTTTTTTTTTTTCATTTCCAATTCTCTTTATATACAGAAGATCACTTCAGTATATAATTAGTAAAGACCTCATCAGTTTGTGCCCACACAGAAACGCAAAGTATAAAAATACTGTTTCAGTACTAGTTATAGCATCACTTCGCTTTAGACAACACATTAGGGACAGATCCCATATGGGGTGTAAGTACACAGTGACTCCTGTTGCTGATTTAACAATTTGACACTCCTGTTCATGGCGTCAGTAATCTCCCTAGGCTCTAGTCATGAGTTGCCAGGGCTATGGAAGCCTTTAGAGTTTGCTGCTTTGATCTTATTCCGATAGGGTCATAGTCAAAGTGGAAGTTCTCTCCTCCCTTCGGAGAAGGGTACCTCCTTCTTTGATGGCCCCGTTCTTTCCACTGGGATCTCACTCACAGAGATCATTCATTTAGGTCTTTTTTTTTCCATGATATCTTGGCTTTCCATGCCTGCTATACTCATACATTTCTTTTAAGATTCTTGTTTTAGTTATTATGGATCTATAACCAGATGTGGAATTGCTGGGTCATGTGATAATTTTTTAAATTTTTTTGTTGAATATCTACACTATTCCACACCTGTTGTATAATTTTATATTCTCACCACCATTATACAAAGTTTTGAATTTCTCCATATCCTCTTTTAACACTGATTATTTGTCATTTTAAAAATAATAGTCATTTTGGCTGGCACCGCGGCTCAATAGGCTAATTCTCCGCCTGCAGAGGTATGAACAGGTATTAACAGGTATGAAGTAGCACCTGATTATTAGTTTACTTGATATTTCCCTGCTGATTAATGACATTCAGCCTCTACTCATATATCTATTGTCTATTTTAATGACTTCTTTGGAGAAATCACTACTCAATTGCTTTCCTCATTATTAAAGTGAGTTATATATTTTTGTTATTGAGTTGTAAAGATTCCTTATACGTTTTAGAAATCAATTCCTTACCAAATGTAAGTTTACCATTTTTTCCATTCTGCAGTTTGATTTTTCATTCTGATTGTTTTATTTGCAGTATAGACACTTTTTATGTTATCTCACTAGTCTTTTCATTGTTGTTCTCTGGGTTTTTGGTTGTTATATCCAGGAAATCATGGCCAAGACCAATTTCAGGAAGCTTTCTCCTATGTCTCTTATAAGAATATTATAGTTTCAGATTATGTTGAACTCCTTAATACATTTTCAGTTTATGATTATTCAGTTTACCCTATCACCATTTGTTGAAGAGACTATGCTTTTCCCATTCTGCATTCTTAGCCTTCTAGTCAGAAAACAAATAGGTGAAATTTAATAGCAAATTTCTAAACAAAGTGAATCAAAGAAGAAATAGATAGGAAAGTAGAAAATACATTGAGAGAAAGGAAAATGAAACATAACATACCAAAACCTATAGGGTATAGCAAATGCAGTACTAAGAATGAAGTTTATAGTGAATAAAAAAAAGGAAAAAAAAAACTATGATAAAACAGGATTAAAAAAATCTCAAACAGTATAACATTACACCTTGCTATAATTTACTATCATTTGTAGTTTTTTTTTTTTCTCAAGTGTTCACATGCTGGGAGCTTATTCCTCAGTGTGGTGGTGTTGGGAGGTGTTAGAACCTTTAAGAGGTGGAACCTAAAAAAAATTAGTTATGTTGTTTAGAGTCCTGTGCTAGGATGAAACTAATTTAGTTCTCCAGAACCTTGGTTAGTTTCCATGAGAATTGTCAGAATAAGCCCAGCCCCTGATTTAATTTCTAGCTTCACTGTTATGAGTTCTCTCTGTGTCACATACAATCTGTTACGATGTCATCCACCACATTATGTTGCCAGGTGTGGCCTCATAAGAGCCCGAACCATGCTTTATGGACTTTCAGCCTTGAAAATTTTGAGTTAAATAAATGTGTTTTTAAAAAGTAATTAGTCTCAAGTAGTTCATTATAGTGATAGAAAGTGAATAAATTATACACCTTTATATATATATATATATATATATACATATACATATATACACACACACACACACAGAGGGAGAGAGAGGGAGGGAGGGAGGGGGGAGACAGAGAGTGCAAACTAGGCCCACAGTTAGTATAAGTAAAGGAAATAAAGTTTGGAACACTAATAAATGAAACAAACTAGAATAGCAATAGAAAAATTTTAAAAAAGTACCTAAATGAAAGATCTCTGTCAGTGAGATCCCAGCAGAAAGAACAGGCTATCAAAGAACAGGCCATCAAAGAAGGAGGTACCTTTCTCTGAAGGGAGGAGAGAACTTCCACTTTGACTAAACAAGATCGGAGTTGGTGAACTTAAAAGGCTTCCATAGCCTTGGCAGCTCATGACAAGAGCCTTGGATGATTATGACATCATAAATAAGAGTGTCAATCAACAACGGGAGTCACTGTGCCCTTACTCCCCATGTAGGATCTCTGTCTTTAATACCAATTAACAGTAAAACTACTACTCGAACACTACTCTATACTTTGTGTGTCTGTGTGGGTGCAGTCTGTTGAAATCTTTACTTAGTATATACTAAGTTGATATTCTGTATATAAAGATAATTGAAAATGAACCTTGATTAAGAATGGGATTGGAGAGGGAGCGGGAGATGGGATGTTTGCGGGTGGGAGGGAGGTTATGGGGGAAAAAGCCACTATAATCCAGAAGTTGTACTTTGGAAATTTATATTTATTAGATAAAAGTTGAAAAAAAAGTAAAATTAAAACTAAAATTTTATTTTTAAAATATATATAAAATTCTCAAAAATTTGGCTAAATAAAAAAAGCTTTAAACTAAAAGATCAGAAAGAAGAAAGATTAAAATTGATGCCATAGAAATAAAAAGGATCATGAGTCTGCTATGAAAAATTATACACCAACAAATTGGATAACCTAGAATAAATTCAGACATATAAACAATCTAAATAATGAAGAAAGCAAAGGTTGAAATGGTATAGAAAGTATGGAGATTTCATGGTATAATCAGTAATCAAAAGCTTTGATGCAGTGGGTTAAAGCCCCAGCCTGCAGTGCCGGCATCCATATGCACACTGGTTCTAATCCCGGTTGCTACACTTCCGATCCAGCTCTCTGCTATGACCTGGGAAAGCAGTGTAAAATGACCCAAGTCCTTGGGCCCCTGCACCTGCTCGGGAAACCTGGAGGAAGCTCCTGGCTCCTGCACCCACATGGGAGACCTGGAGGAAGCTCCTGGCTCCTGCACCCACATGGGAGACCTGGAGGAAGCTCCTGGCTCCTGGCTCCGGATCAGCTCAGCTCTGGCCATTGTGGTCATCTGGGGAGTGAACCAGAAGATGGAAGACCTCTCTCTCTCTCTCTCTCTCTCTCTCTCTCTCTACTCTACCTCTCTTTGGAACTCTGTATTTCAAATAAATAAAATAAATATTTAAAAAACAGTTACCTGACAAAGAAAATCCATAGCTTCATTAAAATGAAAAAGCATTGCTTCATTAGTAAATTTTACGAAATATTTAGAGAAAAAATGACATCAATGTTTCTCAAACTCTGCCCAAAACTCAAACAGGAGCAAATATTTTCACTTCATTGTAGAATATCAGTAGTATTCTGCGACTAAAGTCAGAAAGGTATACTAACAAAAATAAAAGTTAAGGCAATATCCCTATTGAATACATATATAATCACCACAAGAAACAACTAGCATGATTAAGTGTGATTTATCCCTGGGATGCAAAAATTCACCATACTCTGCTCAATAAATGTGGTAGACTACATTAAGAAAATGTAGACTAAGAATCATATAATCATTTCAAGAGATGCCAAAGAAAGCTTTTGACAAAATTCCTGCACACTTTTTTGAAAAAAATAGTCAACATGGAGAAAAAATATATTTTGTTTATATATTTAATAGAATTCCATGTAATCTAAGGCTACCTGTTGTGAGAATTTTATTTGTGTATTCATTTACTTACTAATTATTGTCTGTTCAGACTTTCTATTTTTTTTCATTGTTCTGTCTTGGTAGGTTGTGCATTTTTAGAAATTTGTGTATTTCATATAGATTATACCCATTTTTAGAGTGTAAAATTGTATAATCTATTCTCATAAGTTTTTATTTATGTAAAATTAATCATAAGGTTTACAATTACATTTCTCATTTAATAACTTGTTACCTCCCTTTTTCTTAGCCTAGCTAAGAGTCTCTTAAATTTGTTTATCTTTATTTTTTTTAAAAAACTGGTTTCATTGATGAATTTGTTGTTTGATAATCTCTATTTTATTATGATCTCCTGCATAATTATTATTGCCTTGCTTTTTCTAGCTTTGTATTTTATTTTTCCAATTTTGTAAGTTAACCAATTAGATTACACCTTGAGATTTTCTTATTTTTAATGTACAATTTTATAGTTATAAATGTCCCCATTGACGTTATTTATATGATATTGAATAAGTTTGGTGTGCTGTTTTGTTTTTCATTTGTGTCAATATAGTTCCTATTAGTCTTGTCTCCTACCCCCCAATAGCCCATTGATTGCTAACCCATTAAGCTCCAAGTTTTCATCTTGGTGAATATTTCAACAAAATTGATATAGATGCATTAAAATAAGTTGAAAAATCATAATACAGAGCTTATATATTCTTTATTATCATTAAGAATGAAAATACAGTTTGTTCTATAAAAGGTATCCTTGGACAATAGAGTATCTTTTACACATATAAACTGTCCTATAAAGAGGATATTGGGCAAATATGATCTCCTTTCATAGATTACAAAAATATATCAAGAAGTGACTAGTAATCTTTTCAACAATTATTTTGATGGAAATGAACAAAACAATTCAAACGAAGGTTTGCATTACATTTTTGACAATATGTTATTAGTTTCACATGACATGGCTTGTTTTGACATCATCATTTTTCTTGTGATTCAGATAAATTTGGTTTCTCATATAAAATTGTATATCATTTTGGTCAGTAGTATGTCCAGGATCATTACACTTTCTTCTTCCTGATGATTTCTCATTTAAGTATGCTAAGCATATGTGTTTTAGAAATTCAAAAAAATATTTATTGACAAATTTATGAATAATCTATGCACTTATGACACTCATATCAGTTATTCAAGCCAACAAGCCAATACTATTTTTTAACCTCTAATGGAAAATATTTGAAAACTAACCAATCATGTTTAGCCACACCACCACTGAAATTCTTATAAGTACTTTGATTGATGTAAATTGAGTCTATTTTATCTTTCTTCCATCAATGAACTTTGCCAACATTGACACATTTATTATATAGACATTTCATAAGGAGAATTTCGTTATTTGTATCAAATCTATAATCATATGACCCTCTCTCTTCTTCAATTGTAAATGCTTTTGGTTTCAGAGGATTCTTGTATAGCTCTGTTTTCACTCATGGTACCTGTGGCTTAAAATCCAGCATTTCAAAGGTATACCAACAAGTCAAACCAAGTGAATAGATTGTCTAAAACAAAACAAAACAAAACAAAACAAAAACTGAGTGTGATTTTGAATTATCTACCACTTCAAGCATTTGTAAAACTACCTACTCCCAAGCATACACATCACAACTTGTTAACAAATTACCACAAAGAGCAACAGCTTAGAGTTTGCTAGGCAGCAACCAGTGCAGTACACTGTACATTAATTACAATGCTGTATAAATAGCCTCCCTGTTCTATTTATACATAAGATAATTTGGGTTACATCTCTTAGAAAAATAAGTATAAGAGATTAGCTCTCAACAGATTAATAGTCTCCAAACAATTTCACTCTTTTTATTTAAAATATTTATTTTATTTATTTGAAAGACAGAGTTACAGAGAGAGGTAGAGACAGAGAGGCCTTCCATCTGCTGGTTCACTCCCCAGATGGCCACAACAGCTGGAGCTGCACCAATTTGAAGCCAGGAGCCAGAAGCTTCTTCCGGGTCTCCCACATGGGTACAGGGTCCCAAGGACTTGAGCCATATTCTACTGCTATCCCAGGCTGTAGCAGAGAGTGGGATCAGAAGAGGAGCTGCCAGGACTAGAACCGGTGCCCATATGGGATGCCACAGCGCTGGCCTGCAACTTCACCCTTAAACCTGAAACTTTCATTATTGTAGAGCAAAAGATAACCTTCCCAAGAACTCCATTCATATCCTTCCACCTAGAGAAAATATTGAAGTACTCTGTACAAGAGGGTTAACTGTTTTGAACCCATAAGTACTTTGTTAAAATTAATCTTTAATTATATTTCCAGAATAATGAAAAACAGGAGGGCACACATATGTATATACAATTTTAGGATGCAGAGTGAAAACCTTAAATGTTTCCATTATGTGACAAGATGGCTCTTAGATAAATTGAACAAAGTCCACCCTAATGATGATCTCATTATTCCAATGTCTGAGATATTGAATTAGACTATAAAAAATATAGTTGATAATGAAAATTTCCAGAGAAAATGCCACTCTTTTCAAAAGTTCACATTTGTAAAATTTCTCAGGCAAATTATTATTTTTTTAATTTATTTATTTACTTGAAAGTTAGAGTTACACAGAGAGAAGGAGAGGCAGAGAGAGAGAGAGAGAGAGAGAGAGAGAGAGAGAGAGAGAGAGAGGTCTTTCATCCGCTACTTCACTCTCCAATTGGCCGCAACAACCAGAGCTGTGCTTATCTGAAGCCAGGAGCCAGGAGCTTCTTCTGGGTCTCCCACATGGGTGCAGGGGCCCAAGGACTTGGGCCATCTTCTACTGCTTTCTCAGGCTATAGCAGAGAGTTGGATCAGAAGTGGAGCAGCTGGGACTCGAACCGGCGCCTATATGAGATGCCGGCACTGCAAACCAGGGCTTTAACCCACAGTGCCACAGTGCTGGCCCCTGTCAGGCAAATTCTTAAAACTGGCTAACTTGAGAAAATGATACAAAAGGAAATAGTATCAACATAAAACCTAAATCAGGGCCGATGCCGCGGCTCAATAGGATAATCCTCCGCCTATGGCGCTGGCACCCCAGGGATCTAGTCCCAGATTCTGTCCCCATTGCTCCTCTTGCAGTCCAGCTCTCTGCTATGGCCCGGGAGCGCAGTGGAGGATGGCCCAAGTGCTTGGGCCCTGCACCCGCATGGGAGACCAGGAGAAGTACCTGGCTCCTGGCTTCGGATCAGCGCGGTGCGCTGGCCGCAGCGGCCATTGGGGGGTGAACCAATGGCAAAAAGGAAGACCTTTCTCTCTGTCTCTCTCTCTCACTGTCCACTCTGCCTGTCAAAAAAAAAAAACAACTAAATCAGGATCTTTCTATATATGTGTGGGGGTGTATGTTTATTACATATGTGTGTGTATATATATGTATGTATTTGTGTGTGTGTGTGTGAATTCAAAATATCCTCCATATCATGGATGAGTTCTATGCATAAACTCTTATAAATGAGCATGATTGAGGCTGCTGATATCTCTTCATACAATCTATGTCTACATCATTAGGCCTTGAACATTTCTATGGACAGTGTTAGGATAAAGTGATTTTATTTATGCTGTACGATAATAGTGTTCTAGATAATAAAGGTTTTATAGCCTCATCCTGAACATGAGATACTAAGCATGAAGGACAAGCCTCTCATGGCCATTAAGTTGGGTCAAATATTTGAAATATATATATCAAGAACAGATGAGGATTAATTTCTCCTACAGAAAAAAAAATGTCTATTCAATTTTAGGTGATACCAGAGCCTGGGTCTGAAGAATGAATGCAAAAGGGCAGGACTTTTTGGATACTGCTAGAGAACTCTATACTATAGTTACTTCAGCAGTTATCAGAGGGTTTCTGTGGGCTTGGAAATCAAAGCAACCATAACCTAGTTTCATTAAGTCAATCCAAGGCAGTCCAATGTAATTAATTTTAATGAATTGATCACCCACTGAGTTGCTATAGGCTATCATCTATTTTTTAATGAACATGACTGAGAAGTTCAAATTCACATGAAATAAGTGAAAGGAATCAAGCCATATCAGTCAGTTCTAACCCCTTCCTATGATAATTACCACAAGTGGACCATACTCATATTATGGTCATCATTACCTAACACAGTAGATAAAGTACATGTGGCCTTTTTGTGACATCTGTGATATTGTTCGAAGTGCATGCACTGCATATGAAATATGTCAGTAAATATCATTTATGGAACAAAACAACTAAGCCATAAGAATATAACTACCTTATTTGAATATAGACTGTGGAATATCTGCTGAAATTTTTACATTAAAAAAATCAGAGAGGAAATTCAGGAAAAATTTATTTTTTAAAAAAGTCTATAATTCAACTGAATGACAAGTTGGTCAATAGGGATTTCCAATCAGTTCAGATTTTCCCCTCAGGGAATCTACTCCAAATATGTCTGTTTCTGGTGGTAGTGTGTTTCTCATCACATGCAACTCCACTTGTTATCTACTAGTATGAAATTAACCATAGGGATTTCTACAGGATGCAGTAGGCAAAATGAATAGATTTAACCTGACTCTGCAATTTGCTTTTTTTTCCAACTGTATTTAACTTTGAAAGATATATTTTTACTTCAATTCAATTGCTTAACTTCCCTTTAGAAAACCTGTCCAATTCCCCTTCCAAATGCAATGCATATAGCTCTTGATCACTGTAAAAATAAGAGGAAAAAAATCAAGGTACTGCAAGAGGCATCCATCTGAACTCTCAAAATCTCTGCCATTATATAACATACTGAATAATTCTCTTAAAATTCTGTTACCCTAAGAATTGCTTCTCTTAGCTGGGCCTGGCCATTGTGTATTATCTCAACCTAGCTAAATTGAAAGCTGTATTGTTCTGAGTTGGAGTGTACCACTAGAGCAACATGCACAAAACTTGGAAAGTAGAAGTAAAATCGAAACCATTGTATTCTAAAAGTTCATATCTAGGTTCTAGAACTGCTTGTGTGTGTGTGTGTGTGTGTATTGATCTGCTGGTTGGTATGCGGCTTCAACTTGTCCATTAACTCTGTGATATACACCATATTTTTTTTTTAAGAAAAAGATTTATATTTTATTTGAGAAGTAGAATCACAGAGAGAGGGAGATACATACGTTTTCTGTCTGGTGATTCACTCCCAAAAAGACTGCAATGGCCAGAACTGGATTGATCCAAAGCCAGGAGCCAGGAGCTTCTTTTGGGTCTCCTACGTGGGTGTAGTGGCCCAAGTACTTGGGCCATCTTCTACTGCTTTACCAGACCACAGCAGGGAGATGGGTCAGAAGTGGAACAACCAGGACTTGAACCCATGGAGAAATGAGATGCTGGCTTCGCAAGCGGAGGCATTGGCCCTGTATCCACCATATCTTCCATCTTTATCTTCCCATGTCTTGAGCCAGTGCCCTTTTCTTCCCAAGTATTGGTCCTGCTGATTAAGCAACTTCAACATTTCACCAGAGAGACAATCACTTTTCTGCAAATGCCTAAGATATTTCCCCTACATAAGCCCCTTATTTTTTCAACACATAATTATACATCTCTGATTGAACCCTAACCAAAGCACTATATTATTCATAAGATATATTGTCCTTAAATATGAGAAGATACTACCACAATCTATATTACTCCTTCTTTTCTGGACAATCTTGACTAACATTATAACATATGCTTTTGATAAATCAGAAATTTATGTGTGTGAAATAGTTTTCAAGTACTAATTCTATAAGAACCAAGTTGCTGCTGTTTCATTACTAGCTAGGGCATTTGGCATTCTTTTAAATGAATATCTTACTATTTTGTAGCCCAGGGCAGTGCTTTGACCTTTTCAATATTCCATAATTAGATTGGCTACAATTCTACTTTGCCTCCTGTTTACAGTCTAAGCAGCCTCTGGGAAAGGGGCAAAGTGGCCAGCTGTTCACAGTTGAAAATATTTTAAAGGTCAAAGAAATAGAGCATTTCAGCTGTCTCTTTTGCTGAAATGCACTCACTGTTTTCATGAGACTCTAAAAACAGGAAATGTACTCTCTGTAAGACAAAGATGAAATAATGAAATTTTGTATTTCATCTCAGAATTTTCTCAATTGACCTGGTTGTATGTCTCGGCCCCTAAGCAGAGAGAAGTGTGCTTCTCAAAGTATTTTGGTTTGTGTGTTCCTTGGGTCATATCACCTCCTATTTGCAACATACCTCTCTCTGTTTATTACTACAAAAATAGTTTACCTCAATAAAATTTAAAGATAAGGGTAATGCATCTACCTAATAAGATGAGTGAAGTGCTGTCCAGCTTGTTAAATAATCATATTTCAAGAAATTCAAATGTTAACAGACTGGATTGTTCTGGTTAACAGAATTTAAAGTTTTAACCACAATTCGTTATGCTTGACCCTTTGTTTTCTAATTTAACAAATTTTCCTCTTAGTGAGTACATATTAATGACTATAATTGAATGCTCACTTGATAATTGAGGCAATCATATTAATACCAAGGGTGATTTTCCTAAGTTGAATTTTAAGAGTGAATTCCCAAAGGAAGTACTGACATAAGAGTATAATTTGAAAGTTGTGCTATTGGTAATTTGTCTTCTTTTTTTTTGTCTTTCACTCAGCTTAAAATATTCATAGTAGGGATGATTTCCTTTTCCTAGTAAAGACAGTAAGACAATACTATTCATAGATAAACTAATATTCTTGTTTGTTTGGCCCAGATAATTGAAGATAATTAAAATACTTATAAACATAGTTACTGTTACTTGAATTTGAAGGCCAAAACTATAATTTGACATCTACAGAAAAGTCAAAAGATAATGAGTGATCCAGGGTTTTATAATCAATAGTGCTATCCCCAACTGTATTAAATGGACTTGTTAAATTATTTTGTAAAATTAAGATATATTCCAGGATTAAGTTTTGCCTTTATGTTAATGTATACTATAGGAAAGACTTGGGGTTATTTTTAAGAAGAGATTTAGTGCCTGGCCAAGCTATCTGGACTTGTTCTTCAGAGATAGAGAAAACTCTTACGTACTTCAAGAAAGAACTATAGAGAGGTTTGATTATTATAACTTGGTAAAAGATTATGCGAAGAGGATGGAAAAACATTCATATTCTCTCTAAGGTCTACAATAGTTGAAAGAATACAAGCATGGCACTTCAGTGCTACTCAACTATGCTTTCTTCTGATTAAAGGATTTTGCAGAAGGTGCTGCAAATTAATAACTTTGACCAGCATCACTTGTCCATCTTGGGGAACACAACAGAATAAACTGGAGAAGCCCTGCAAAAACCTGCAATTACATAGTTGTAGAAGTGCCAAGGAAACATGGATATATAACAACTGCTACTGGAAAACCGGATTGCTAGGAGTCATATACACGAAGGGGAAACTCCTACAAATGTGTCTGTTCTGGGACAAGCATATACGTCATAGTGCTATTGCGCAGAAGTCATCGTATCTGGACTTTGGAGGTGATTCACTCAGGAGAAAACTTGTTATTGATATAATACAAATCTTTTACAAACCAACATGATCATAGAAGTACTATCAGTACATTTCACCTAGTATTTCAAGGATAGCAAGTAATGACTTTGGTATTTCTAGACATGTAATTAAAAAGAAAAGATACAAAAAAAAGAACCATTGTTAACACTTCACTCATGAAGAAGTAGCATCCATTGACTAGCTTGGATTTATTAGATCCCTTTTCTACGTCCATGTGATACTTCCAGTATCAGGCAAGGATTTTCTGGGCATAATCTTCTGTTGGGGGATCTACCAACAATTTTAAAAAGTATACAAATTTCCTTTTGGATGTGATAGAAATGCAGCTGAAATTAAACAATTCAAGAATACAGTCTAACACCCAGAATGAACTCCCTTAAGGGAAAACAAGAAATATGTGGGTAATCATACTAGTAATTTACATGAGAAGTTTAATCACCTCTGTCATTTACATATAGAGAGGTCTCATGAGATTGTTTCATTTTTTACAACTTAGAATTATACATGGGGAGAAAAAGTGAGGTAATTTTAACTCTATATCAAATATCCAAACTAGAATACAATATAAATTGTATTGTCCAACATACATGGCATCAAGTTTAAGATAAAGGGCTTAAGTTTACAAACTTTATAATAATGTAGGGTTTGTTATAGGATTATTTAGAGGCATCACAAAAAACTGGCTGTTTTTACATATATTGTTGCTATTCTCTGCAATTTAAAATGTTTTAATTTGTCATTAAAATGTTTAAAATGTTAAAACATGTCAACTAAAATTATACTATATGTTTATCTATAGAAAGATTTATACTTGAACGCATAACTTTATATATACACTCATGGTTTACATATACCAAGCTATATTATTGAATAAATATTAATACCGAAAGAGAGCTTATTTCCAAATACCAGAATTTAGAGAGGTTTCTCACAACTTGTCAAATGAAAAATGAACTAAAGGTTTAAAGAAATGGTGCATATTCTGGTATACTGAAAAAGACTGATGAAGTGAGTAAGTTGAATATTAGAAAGATGAAAAAGTCAAAATTTGCTAGAAGGAATGGACTATTTCAGAGATTAATATGACAATAATATGTACATATTAAACCTTATAGTCCAATAAAATGTGTCTTTTAGAAAAAACTAAAATATGGAAATTCACTAGGAAGATAGAAGTAATAAATTTATAGAACAAGACATATTAAAATTTTTGAAATGTGAAAAGGATAATATTCCAGCCCCTATATAAAGATAAGTTGAATATTCAGAACAAGTCTACCTATGATTCCAAACTAGCTAGATAAAATGTCATAGGCAATTTCTATTAAAGCACTCACTGGTAAAACCCAAGACAATATATGGGAATATAAATTAAGCTAAACTCATTCTTCTTAAATATTAATGAACATTAGAATTACCTAAGGGTTTGTTAAAATATATCACCTTTGAACTTTACCACTATAGATACTGATTAAGTATGTCTATTATAGAGCCCAAGACTATACTTTTAACGAAATTCTTGGTCACAGTAATGGGGAGATTCCAACTATGAAATTGGACACCTCAGAAAATTATACATATTAGAAACACTACAAAATATAGTTTTTTTTTCCAGTGGAAGAAGATAGTTTATTTTTGCCGTACGCAGAGGAAGGGGTTGGGCAGTATAAAAGTTCACTGGAAATGAATCTTGCAGATTAATGTCACCACAAGATTTGATGTTTGGAAAAACCCAGAATCAAAGGACAAAGAAATAATTGGCCATCTTTATTGTCTCATGGAAGGATAATTCATGAAATAATGAAGGCATTCTGACACTTTCCAGTGGTGTTGTGTACAAGACAAATGTTCATTTGATGTTGTCAAAGATGCTTATTTTTTGTGAAACATATGAAAGAGTAACAGAGGCCAGCATTATAGCATAATAGGTAAAGCTGCTGCCTGCAACACTGTCTTTCCATATGGGCGCCAGCTGATGCCCCAGCTCCATAATGTAGTTCCCTACTAATGGCCTAAGAAAAGAAATGAAAGATGGCCCTAGTGCTTGGACCCTTGCCACCCAGGTGGGAGACCGCAAAGAAGCTCAGCTTCTGCTTGGCCAATATCTGGCCACTGAAACCATTTGGGTAGTGAAGTGAACCAGTGGATGGAAGATCAATCTCTATTGAGGTAAACAATAATCTACTTAATATTTTCATACAGTTATCTGTTGAAACTATACAGAATTGATCTTTTGTGACACCATATAACAAAATGTTTTCAAGGTGTATCCATATTGTAGCACAAATCGATATTTCATAATTTTCACTGCTAAATATTGTGCATTTGTGTATATTTACAACATTTAAGTAGTTTTGACTTTTTTGCTTTCATGAGTAATGTTGCTATGAATATTTGCATGCAAGTTTTTGTATATAAGTGATATAAGTGTTTAATTTACCTTGGGTATGTACTAAAGACTTTAATTTTTGAGTCATATGATAATTACATATTTATTATTCTATGGAACTGCCAAGCTGTTTTGCAAGGTGGCTACACTATTTTATAGTCCTATTAACAATTTATGAGTGCTTCAATTTCTCCATATCCCCAACAACACTGGTTAGTGTCCATCTTTTTTATTATACTCATCGTAGTGAGTGTGACTTGGTACTTTATGGTGATTTCACTTCTCATTTCTATAATGACTAATGATGTTGAACATATGAGTCATTTTATTGGCTATTTTATTTCTTCTTTGGAGAAGTGTCTATCAGATCATTTGCTTTTTTAAAAATTTAGTCTATATTGCTGAGTCGTAAAAACACTACCTAAACTCTAGACGGAAATGCTTTATCAAAAAATGTGATTTGAACACATGTTTTTTTTCTTTCTCTGACTTGTATTTTTATTTCCTTCATAGTATTGTTTATAACACAAACTTTTTTCAATTATTATTGTGTGATTTGTTTATTTTTATGGCTATCCTTTTTTGTCATATCTAAGAAAGTATTACCTAACTCATGACAAATTAGTGTTTCCTTCTATCAGTTTTGTGGTTTTAGTACTTACACCTGGGGCTATAATACATTTTGAGAAAAAAATTTATATGGTGTAAGAAGAGTTCTAACTTCATTCTTTTTCATATGGATATGCAGTTGTCCCAATTATATTTGTTACATATTTCTCCTTTCAAATGGCATGATTCTTTTGTTGAAAATAATTGACCTGGAATTGAACTATATATTTGAAACTCTCAGTTATGTTCTATTGATCTACATGTCTATGGTTACGTCAATGACGCACTGCCTTGATTACTCTTTGTAACAACTTTCGAAATTGGAGAATGTGAGTCCTCCAAAAATTTTATTTTTTGTGTGTGTGTTTTAAGATTTTTTGACCATTTATGGGGTCTTTGCATTTACATATAAATTTAAATTTAGTGTGCAGATATCTGAAGAAAAAAAAAAACATGTATGATATGTGTTGTGGCACAGTGGGTTAAGCCGCCATCTAGAATGCCAGCATCCAATATGGATGCTGGCTCCAGTCTGGGCTTCAACACTTCTGATCCAGTTCCCTTCTAACCCAACAGGAAAAGCAGTGGCAGATGGCCCAATTACTTGAGTCCCTGCAACCATGTGGGAGATGTGGATGAAGCTTCTGGCTTCATCCTGGCCCAGTTCTGGCTGATAAAGCCATTTGGGGAGTGAACCAGTGGATGGAAGGCAATCTCTCTCTCCATCTCTGTCTCTGTTTCTCTCTCTCTCTCTCTCTCTCTCTCTCTCTCTCTCTCTCTCATGGCCTAATTGCCATGACTGATGATTCTAACACAATACTGAGTTTAACTGGTAAAAACAGACATACTTGCTGATCATAGGAGTAAGCATTCAGTCATTTCACTAAGAGTTAAGGTGACTGAAATATTTTTATGGATGACTTTTACAAAGTTGAATGTTTCCTTTTTTCTAATTGAAGGAATGTTTCCTTTTTAAAATCAAGAAATGATGCTAACTTTTGCCAAATGCTTTTTCTCTTTCTGCTGAGATGATGTGAGTTTTGTCATTTGTTTTGTTTTAAAATATGGGTTTGATTTTGCCTGAAGTGTAATTTTTTCCCTGCTCTTCTATTTCCTGGAATCATTTGTTAAGAATTGGTATTAAATCTTTAAATATTTTGTAGAACTCACCACAAATGTCACTTAGACTTTGGATTTTCTTTAAGTTAAATTATTTAACTAGACTGGCGCCGTGGCTCAATAGGCTAATCCTCCGCCTGCGGCGCCGGCACACAGGGTTCTAGTCCTGGTTGGGGCGCCAGATTCTGTCCCGGTTGCTCCTCTTCCAGTCCAGCTCTCTGCTGTGGCCTGGAGGTGCAGTGGAGGATGGCCCAAGTGCTTGGACCCTGCACCTGCATGGGAGACCAGGAAGAAGTACCTGGCTCCTGGCTTCAGATTAGTGCGGCGCACCGGCCACAGTGGCCATTGGGGGGGTGAACCAACGGAAAAGGAAGACCTTTCTCTCTCTCTCTCTCTCTCTCTCTCTCTCACTGTCCACTCTGCCTGTCAAAAAAATTATTTAACTAGTATTCAACTCCCTTTGTGTTGTAATTATATGTCTAGCAAAGTTTCCCATTTTTTTGTATCAGTTTTGGTAGAGTTAGGGTAAGAAAAATATCTTTTTTTTTTTTCTACCCTCTTCATATCCAGAAACTCTGGGGCCTCTGCCACCTCCAGGAATGGGTCTGGGCAAGTGAGCATGGGGCCTGCCTTTATCCATCACCACCCTCCCATAAGTCGAGCGCCATAGGCAATAACTCTGCAACTTCTCCTCGAGTGTTGGTCACTCAACCCAACACAAAATACACTTTCAAAATCACAGTTTCTCCCAATTAACCCCCTGCAGTTTTGCCAGGAGTTGTCTCCCCTACCTTTGAACTTACCAATCTTCTAAACCATCTGATCATTATGTAGAAACAGAGAATATTCATTAGCTCATGGAGCCTACGTTAGCACATGTGGATAGAATCAGTGAAGTACGGAAGTTGAGTATGGGATCTGATGATACTGCCTACACACAAGCTCTTTTGGTACACCAGAAGGCCAGAATGGAACGGCTTCAAAGAGAACTTGAGATTCAAAAGAAAAAGTTGGATAAACTAAAATCGGAGGTCAATGAAATGGGAAATAATCTAACTCGAAGGCGCCTGAAACGATCAAATTCCATATCCTAAATACCTTCCCTCGAAGAAATGCAGCAGTTGAAAAGTTGTAATAGACAGCTCCAGATTGACATTGACTGCTTAACCAAAGAAATTGATCTTTTTCAAGCCTGAGGTAAAGTTCAGTGCCTACTCAGCTGCAATTCATTGACTTAATCTACCCCCTCTCCTCCCATGGCTGAAAACAGACTTGTCAGGCGTAAGCTGACTGTCTCAGAACATCTGGCTTTGGAGCCAGATAGCACTGAGGAACCACTAGATTTTTATTGCTCTTTATCACCCCCCCACCACAGTGGTACACTTCATTGAGGAATACCTTAATACATTTCTATCCTTCCAGTCCTCTTCACTCCTGTGTTAAAGGAAGACACTGATTCATATGTGTGGCTGCAGTGTCAGAAGTCTTGCTTTTATGTATGTAGATTCTGTTATATTCATTCAAAGTAAACTACAAATACAAAGTAAAATATTCATAGACCTTTGTCCTGTTCCCCTTTCTTCCTTTACCATTCAAGAACTATAATTTTAGAACCTAATTAAAAAGCACAACCACTCAATGGCACTATCTTAATGGGTAGAAAAGAAAATTAAAACATGGGTTATACATTCTTAGGACAATGGTATCTTTTTAAATTTCTTCTTGTAATAAAAGTGTTTACATTTGATTCAGCCCTTGTGTAGAACTACGAAGAAATTTTATCTTTTAAATTCTGAAGTTGAGGAAATAATAGAAATATATAAAATGGAGAAGACAGGAAAGAGAAGTAAGTCAACAAAAAGGATAAAAATCCTTAATCATGCTTTAGACTTTTCCAGACTCCACTAAACTGGGAGATGAATAGTTTTATTATTTTTGTGAATATCAGTAAGCTGCTATCTTGAAACAGTCCATAGAAAAATGCTGTTGTTTAACTTTGGAGAGAAAAAGTACTGGTATAGAAACAACAATCTTTGCACTTATTTCTGTGTGTGTGTAAAATCAAAACCACTGTGTTCTGTCAATGCAAGGTTTTATACTTGGTTTGGGCCAAGCCATTGAATTGCTCACCTCCATGTTTGACAATTGAAAATATGTAATTGTTAAAATTTTAAATGAGTTTAACTTGTCACCGCAAACAAGGATCTACCTCTTAGTCTTTTAATGTCCTACTAGAATTAATTTGACTTCTTCCCCAATTTACCACTTACCTCTTCTTTATGAAATTTAATGTATTTTGAAATCTGTTTAAAAATCTTGCATTAATTTGAGATTAGAGGTGCAAAATAAATGGAAAGCATTTCTTCAAAAAATATCTTTTTTTTCCCTATATGTAGCTTAAGTTGGCAGCAGTGGTAGGTAAGGAGTTGAAAAAAAATAAGTGTTTGAGATGAGGAAGTTTGATTCCTTAGGGATGGATTCAATTCCTGGGTACTTGGCTTACTTGATGCATAAGAAAATGTAAACTAATTAGAAAAAAGTGAAATAGGCAAACTCTTGGATATTGTTACTTATGATAACTAAAAGTGGAAGAGTCATGTCTACCCTGATGCAGGACCCATAGCTTACTGTATGACAATCATTGATGGCTACCTTTGATCCAGAGAAACAGGGCTTTATTCCTTTGGGAACCCAGCCTAGTTATGTGGCTAAAAGCCACTGTAAAGTGTTTATCCTGAGGACTGCACTACTTCTCCAAAAGCCAAGCAGAACACTCTAGATTAGGGCTGACATTGTGGCATAGTGAGTAAAGTCATCACCTGCAATGTAAGAATTCCTTATGGACACCATTTCAAGACCTGACTGCTCCTTTTCTGACCCAGCTCTCTGCTAATGGGAAAAGCAGCAGAAGATGACCCAAGAAAGTGGGCCCCTACCACCCATGTCAGAGATCCAGATGAAGCTCCTGGCTTCAGGTCTGGCCCAGCTGTGGCTGTTGTGACTATCTGGGGAGTGAACCAGCAGATGGAAGATATCTCTCTCTCTCTATTTCTCCCCCTCTGTCTCTATAACTCTGACTTTCAAATAAATAAATCTAATCTAAACTTTTAAAAAAAGAACACTCTAGATGAAGCAGCTGATATGCTTTATATGCAGGCCATGTGGGAATGATCTTTTGATGAGCCAGTCATTCTCATTATTGAGGTCATGGTAAATGCTGTGGTTAGGGAGGCCCTTTAATTATGGACACCCCATATAACTACTATTGCATGCTCAAAACCTAAAGACAGTTCAAGAAAGCTAATCATATTTGCTCTCTCAGTTTCCTTTCATGGATATTATAGATGCTAATAAAGAACAATTAGGTTAATTAGCAAAAGAATAGTGAAATCAGAGGGAGAGTCAAAGAATTCTTCCCAAGAAGGTAAATAAATTAAATGCTTATTAAGAAATGAGATAAGTAGGGGCAGGCATTTGACACAGTAGGTAAGATGCCTCCTGAGACACCTGCATTCTGCACAGTGTCTGAATTCAAGTCCTTGCTGTGTTACTGATTCCAACTCCCTACTATTGCATACCCTGGGAGGCATCAGGTGATAGCTCAAGCAGTTGGGTCCCTGCCACCCAAATGATATACCCTGATCTAGTTCTGGCTCCTGGCTTCAGCCTGGCCCAGCCCCTGCTGTCACAGCCATTTCAGGGGTTAACCAGAAGAAGGAAGATTTTTTTTTATAGACAGTGAGAGAGAGAGACAGAGAGAAAGGTCTTCCTTCTGTTGGTTCACTCCCCAAATGGCCACAATGGCTGGCGCTGTGCCAATCTGAAGCCAGGAGCCAGGTGCTTCTTCCTGCTCTCCCATGCCGGTGCAGGGGCCCAAGCACTTGGGCCATCCTCCACTGCCCTCCTGGACCACAGCAGAGAGCTTGACTGGAAGAGGAGCAACGGGGACTAGAATCCGGCACCCATATGGGATACCAGCGCTGAGGCGGAGGATTAGCCAAGTGAGCCATGGCGCCGACATCCAGAAGGGAGATCTTTATCTGTGTCTCACACTTTTTCTTTGTCTCTCTGCCTTTCAAAGAAATAAAGTACTTTTTTTAAAAAAAAAAGTTGTTAGTCCCCCAATATTAAAGGACTCCCAACAAATTTGCTGTATTACTTCACATAGAGAACCTTGAAAATTCCCAAGACAAACATTACAATGAAAAATCTCATCAGAAATTGTCTGAGGAATAATTGGATAAGTCAGGCAGATTCATCATGATAAAGATTGACAGAAAGGCTAAACTCCCCTGGCTCAACCCCATACTGGGGATATAGAGCCTTTTGCACAAAACGAGTAAAGTAGTCAAGGGGTGGGAGAAGAGAAATTCCTGGGACTAGAACATAAAAATTAAGGGTTGATAAAATATGAAAGTTGGAATATTTGACCAGGTTTTATGTAAAGGAATTAGTTCTTTTATCTGAATTCTCGATAGGAATGGATATTAAGTCTGGCTGGGTGATACTTTTCTTTCCTAGCATTGTAAAGTATAAACTGATGATAAAGTTCTCATGAAAGCCACTGTTAGGGGTATAAGGGTTGATAGAATTAAAATAGAAATTTGCAGTAAAAATGATATATTTGAATACACTTCATGTGAAGTGGTTATGTAACTGGCTAATGCCCAGAGATGCCCAAATGTCTTTATCATGACTCATTTCTACTTCAAAATCCTAAAAGAACCTGATGTTCTTAAAAGTTGTCTTTCAGGTTTTCAGTCACATTCCAGGAAGAGATACAATTGCCAGTCATCCTGAACAGGTCCAGATCCTACTGCAAGGGCAAGTCCTACACAGATGGGTGGGTCAAAGTTATCCATAGCTCACCCTTTGCTTCAATGTAATACTGAGATCCCTGCCCCAGGAGATGTTTGAGCCCTATTTCCATGAAATGTAACCTATGTTAGAATGTGTATATAAACTGAGCTTGCCTTTACTTGTACCTACCCCTTATGATGACAAGAATTTCCCCTTTTACATATTAATTTTTCCCTACATAAAAAATGCCCATTTCCCTGATCATGAGGTCAGTTATTTTCTGTGGTATCCTTATTTGCTGAAAATAAATTACTTTGCATGAAAATTCCTCCTTGAACATTTTTCAGTAATCACCAGCAAGCAGGACAACAATTTTGGGCAGGTAGCAGTTAAATCTCTTTGACCTGAATATGCTTTTGTTATAGACATTGTATGTGACCTTGGGAATGTTTCTTCTACTTAGTATTGTAAAAGGAAGGCATGCGAATCCACCCTTCAAGCAACATTAATTTGACATGTTAAATGGGAATCAATAAAATTACCCAAGGCCACACATTAGTAGAAGAGAAGCAGGAGCATTGGTACGGGCAGATTCCATTTGATAATGCTACTGGGGCATAGACGGACACTTTTAGCAAAACTCTGAACACTTCCTCATGCTATTTGGACTTCAGACTAGAGCATTTAAATGAATTGTACTGAAATATGCTTCTCAGGGAATACAAGGAAATACTCATAAGCAGAAAACCCTAGGAAATGTGTGAGTTGCTAGTTTCTGTCCTTTCTTTGATAGTGCTTTTTAAACAGTTCTCAATTTGCAAAGAACTGCAAGGGCTGTAGGTGACAATTTAAATATGAATGGACACTGAAGAAAGTGAAAGCAAGTCAGCTCAATGGAATAAATTGTCTGTTGTTTTCTTAACAGTGATGAAGAATAGTAGGAAAAGCCTCTGTATTTGGATTTTACTTAAACATGGGCAGCAGCCAATGCCCTGGCCATACAGACAGGAGGGCATTGGAAACCTGAATTATTAAAAGAATGTTGCTTTTATGGGATATAATCCTATGAAAATTTGAGAAGTGTGTTGAAGTAGGACATGAAGTTATGTATCAGAAGAACTCCCTTTCAGGTTCAGATGGTCATTGGGTGGCCATGTTGATCCATGAAATAAGTAGATACAGGGGAGCTGCTGTAATGTAGAGAAGGACTGAATCTAAATATATTCTTTTTGTACTCTTTCAGGCATATAATGACAATAAGTACTGTTCTTTCCACCATCAAAAGGCATAAAGACGGCAGATTGCTATGTGACACACTTTTTGTTGGGAAAGCCCTGGAAAGTGAAACAAATAGACTTTTGGGGCTACGAATGGGTCTTGACAGGAATGAGGAATAGACAACTGGCTCTGGATTGGGCTTTTCTTACATTGTAGAATATATGAGTGCTTACAGTGCTATAGAAGGACCAGAACAGAAGATATTGCACACATTTGGACAGGGTGGCTGAATCACATTTGCTCAGGCCAAATAATATGCTGTACATCCATAATATACAACAACAAGGAAAGGGATATCCTCTCTAGAATAATAGTTTAATGATCAAAACATTGGTTGTCAAAAATGAGGGGAAATAAAGTCCTGAACGCTGGACTTATATGACTTCCCATATGTGTGTCCACAGTTGATGTGAATTGGACTAATAGAGTGTCTTAAATAGCCATTCTTTTATCTTTCTGTTAGATATAAGAGGGGAATGATGAGGATGCCTAAGGATGAGTGAGTGCACTGAAATAATCATTGCATATTTTTTCTCTCTTCCTCAGAGCAACTCAATATATGCTTTCTACATGATGCAGCCATCACTGACCCAGAACTGCAATTCTGAGTGCGAGAAACAGGGTTGATCTCTAAGCAAGAAACTCTAAATGTTTCTTTAAGCCTTATGTCAGAATTTTCAAGATCCTATTGGGATGGGATGTACCTTCATACTGGTTGGTCAACTGGGCTAAGAATGAATGCAGCTATACTCTTGGTAGTAAAATATAGCTCACTTATTCTGCACTGATGTAAGCTTACCCTATCTAAATGAGAGTGGACTGGCAGGGAGGTACTTGTTAAACTAATATTGCTGCCTACAGTATAGACTAGCATAGTTACTGTCCCTCCCAATGGTGAAAATGTTTGGATACTAATGGATAGAAGGAGGAATAATAGCTGAGGATACAGGAATGATAAATGGGTTATGTAATAAAGGATATCCAATGTTGTATTCATATCCCATGAGAGGCTCATAGCAAGAGAATGACAGTCTCTTAGCTCAATTATACTAGATGCCTGAAGGGATGAAGTATTACATTTGCAAAGACCACTCCTGATTTTAAACCCTGGTGAGATCCAGTGGAAGACCAGAAGGAGCTTGTAAACCTGAGTGGCTTCACCCAGAGACATTTTTATACACCTTGGTGATTGATTGGACAAATTATTAACAACTCAATGGGATTCCAGTAATTTGCTAGGATATTTTCACTTTTATGATATTTCTGCTGTCACAGGGGTGGGGAACATCTGGCCCATAGGCTGTATAATGTCCACAAAATCATTTTGTCTGGTCTTGCCATAGCAGCAGCAAGCAAGACTCAAAATTCAATAAATCTTTAATGGGCTAATTTTTAAGTTGATAATTTTCTATTGCCTGCAAGTGATGTTATAAATATCCAAATGGTTCTTGGTCTTAAAAGGTTCCCCACTACTACCTTCAAAGACTGATGGTAGACTGTGATACTGCAATATATATATATATATATATATATATATATATATATATACACACACACACACACACACATACCTATATATGGTCTTGGTCTTGGTCCATGTACAGCTTCTAAAACCTTTGGGATCTTTGGAGTGATAAGAATGTCTTTTGTATGCCACTAAGATGACTGGTGGATGATAGCCCCTAGTTAGTCTCATGATGAGGTTTGTTGCCAGAAAGAGCAAGGCATGATTAGAGAATTGGAACTTTAGAGAAGCTGGACATTGTGTTGACCACCTGTTTCCAATTACATAATCATGCCTATAAAATGAAACCACCCTAAAACCCCAAAGGACATTGTTTAGATCAACTTCCAAGAGCTGAGCATGTGTAGGGTTCTGAGGGTTGCCATGTTCCTTTTCCCATGTATAAATCACCCTGCTCTTCTCTTCCATCTGGTTCTTCATCTTTATGCTTTGTAATATCCTTTACAATAAATAGATAAATGCAAGTAAAGTTTTTACTGATGTGTGTGACTCATTCTAGCAAATTAATCAAACACAAAGAAGAGTCATGGAAACCCTGATTTACAGCTTATTGGTCAAAAATATAGATGATGACCTACCATTTGCAATTGTCATTTGAAGTGGATGGGAAACAGTCTTGTAAGACTGAGTCCCCAGCTTGTGGAATCTAATGCTATCTCCAGGTAGACAGTGTCAGAAGTGAACTAAATTAGGTAACTCCAGTTGATGTCCACTGCAGAACTGATTGTTGGTGGGGAAAAATCCCCAAATATTTTGATGGCCACAGGCAGTCTGTATTGAGAAGAGAGAGAGTAAGAAGATATCAGTGTTGTGGCTTAGTGGGTTAAGCTGCTGCTTGCCATGCCAGCATCCCATATCAGAGTGCCAGTTTGAATCCTGATTGCTCTGCTTCTGATTCAGTTCCTACTGAGGTGACTAGGAAAGCAGTTGATGAAGGCACAAATACTTGGGAATGTGTCACCCATGTGGGAGACCTGGATGGAGTTCTGGGCTCCTGACTTGGTACTGGACCATTTGGGAATGAACCAGCTGATGGAAACTTCCCACTCTCTCTGTCACTATGTGTTTCAAATTAATAAATATTTTTTGAAAAGGAGGCTGATGTGTGGCGTAGTAAATAATGCCACCACCTGCACTGCCAGCATCACATATTGGTGACGATTTTGTCTTGGCTATTCTACCTCTGATCCAGCTCCCTGCTAATGGCCTGGGAAAAGCAGTGGAAGATGGCCCAAGTGTTTGAGCACCTGCCACTCACATGGGAGTCCTGAATGAAGCTCTTGGCTTCTGGATTTGGCCTTGCCCAGCCTCGACCATTGTAGCCATCTAGGGAGTGGGCCAGCTGATGGAAAATCTCTCTGCTCTCCCTCTCTCTCTGTAACTCTTTCAAATAATAAATAAATCTTTAATATATATATATATATAGAAAAAACATCCATTTTTAAATTCTAATCTCTTATTATCTTTATAGGTATTTGTCTATTTTATCTAAATTATGTAACTTGTTAACATACAGTTGTACACAATATTCCTATTTAATCCTGTATAATCTTTATTGAATGTTGACAGTGATATCTCTTCTTTAATTCTGAATTTTGAGTCTTTTTCTTCTTATTCTCTCTAGCTAAAATTTGCAGTTTAATTCATCTTTTCAAAGGGTGAATTTTTAAGTTATTTTTCTGTGTTCATTTTGATTCTGTGAGTTTATTTAATTAATTTCAATTCTAGACTTTTCCCGTCCTTTCAATTGTTTTTAGGGTGAGTTTGCAACTCTCTTTATTTAGTTTGTTAAGGTAAAAAATTAGGTTATTTGTTCAAGACTACCTCTGTTTTCTGAAAAAGAAATTTCAGCTAAAAATTACCTCTAATTAATTATTTATAAGTAGTCCATAAGTTTTGGTTTGTTTCTCCCCATTAACCTGAAAGTATATTTAAAGTGTCTCTGTGATTTCTCCTTTGAGTTGAGAGCATTTTCAATATCTTTTTATTACCTATCTATATTTCTTTGTATTATTTTTAATTTTATACAAAATAAACTAAGATTAGAGAGCATAAATTATAACATTTCAATCCTTTTAAATTTAGTTATGCTAGTTTTATGACTGGAATATGGTTGGTCCTGAAGACTGTTCCATGTGCACTTGGTATTATTGGATACATTATTCTATAGAGGATTCGTGGGTCTATTTTGGATATAATGTTTAAGTCTTCTGTCTTCTTATAGATGTTCTGTATAGTTGTTCTATTCATTTCCTGAGTGTGTATTGAAATCTCATATACTTTTCTTGAGATATTTATCTCTCCCTTTGGTTTTGTCTGCTTTAGTTGCATGCATTCTGGGGGCTACTTTTGGGGTGTTTAAATGTTAACAATTGTTATTTATTACTAATACAGTGAGAAATATGTGATTTTAAAATATCTCCCTTTAGCTCTAGGATCTTTTTTTATAGATTTTAATTCTATTTTTTTATGTTAATAAAGCCACCCCAACTGTTGTGGTTACTTTTTTTGTGTGGTTTAATGTTTTCTGGTCTTCTTAGTTGCAACTTATATGTGTCTATAAATTCAAAGAATGCCTTATGCAGATTTCACATGACAAATTCTTTTAACTGGATAGTTTAATCCATTCACATGGAATGTTATTAACATTAGACTTACTTTTGCTATTTAATTTTTTGTATTATGTAACTCATGTTGTTTTGTTCCTCTGTTCCTCCTTTTCTTGCTTTTGTATTAAATAACTAGCTTCTATGGTAGCATTTTAATTTCTTTAATGACTTTTATAATATCTCTCTATATGTATGATATATAATTTATTCATTTGAAAAGCAGTGTGACAGAGTGAGTAGAAGAGACAGACAAATAATACATCCACTGATTCACTCCCCTAATGGCTGCAACAGAAGGGGCTGGGCCAAGCCACAGCCATGAGCCTAGAACTCCATCCTGGTCTTCTACATGTTTGGCAGGGACCAAAGTACGTGAGCCATATTATGCTGCCTTCCCAGGTACATTAGCAGGGAGCTGGATCCAGAGAGTAGTCCGGACACAAACTAGGACACCAATAGGAAACGCCAGTGTCACAAGTGGCGGCTTAATCTGCACCATAATGCTGACACCTTATAGTATATTTTTGAGTCATTTTCTAGTAATTGCTATAGGACTTGTAGTGTCCATCTTCATTTTCCAGAATCATCTTTAGATGACTACTTATTTAATTTATGTGTGATATGAAAAATGTACTTGTATATATAGCTCTATTCATCCTTCCCTTTTTTGGATGCTATTATTACACATATTACATCTAAGGATGCTACATACAACAAAATGTATTGTTATAATTACTTATTGATTCATTTTTATATATCCACTTTTAAATTTAAAAATTATTTTCATTTTATGTGATGACAAAAAGAGATCTTCTATCCACTGGTTCACACGGGGCTAGAACCCGGTGTGCTGGCGCCACTAGGCGGAAGATTAGCCTGTTGAGCCACAGTGCCAGCTGGGGCTCAGGGTTTCTCAAAATGCACCTCTTCCAATTTCTCAACTATAGTTAATGTTTTCTTACCCCAAGCACTTGCCTGGATGGAGTTCGTACTGTGGTAAGTTGTGAATCGCTATTTGCCTGTTAGTTTTTTCTTTATTTAAAAAAACTTCATTAAGTTTAATAAATTCAATATAGTTCAAAACTTTCAATTTATATATGAAGATAACTTTTCTAATCTATATATGAATATAATTAAAAATCTTGTGGAAAAATGGAAGTGCAAGTTTTATTTATTAACTTTTATTTAATAAATATAAATTTCCAAAGGACAGCTTTTGGATTACAGTGGCTTTTTCCCCCCATAACTTCTCTCCCACCCTCAACCCTCCCATCAATTCTCCCTCTCCCATTCAATTCACATCAAGATTCATTTTCAATTCTCTTCATATACAGAAGATCAGTTTAGTATATACTAAGTAAAGATTTAAAGTTTGCACCCACACAGAAACACAAAGTGTAAAGTACTGTTTGAGTATTAATTATAGCATTAATTCACATTGTACAATACGTTAAGAACAGATATCCTACATGGGGAGTAAGTGCACAGTGACTCCTGTTGTTGACTTAACAAGTTGACACTCTTGTTTATGGCATCAATAATCACTTGAGCCTCTTGTCATGAACTGCCAAGGCTATGGAAGCCTCTTGAGTTTGCCAACTCTGATCTTATTTAGATAAGGTTATAGTCAAAGTGGAACTTCTCTCCTCCCTTCAGAGAAAGTTACCTCCTTCTTTGATGGTCTGTTCTTTCCACTGGGATCTCACCCACAGAGATATTTCATTTAGGTGCTTTTTGTTTTTTTGCCAGAGTGTCTTCCTTTCCATGCTTAAAATACTCTCATGGGCTCTTCAGCCAGATCCAAATGTCTTAAGGGCTGATTCTGAGGTCAGAGTGCTGTTTAGGACATCTGCCATTCTATGAGTCTGCTGTGTATCCCACTTCCCATACTTCCCATGTTGGATTGTTCTCTCCTTTTTAATTCTATCAGTTAGTATTAGCAGACACTAGTCTTGTTTATGTGATCTCTTTGACTCTTAATCCTGTCATTATGATGAATTGTGAACTGAAACTGATCACTTTGACTAGTGAGATGGCATTGGTACATGCCACCTTGATGGGATTGAATTGGAATTCCCTGGCACATTTCTAACTCTACCATTTGGGGCAAGTCAGATTGAGCATGTCCCAAATTGTGCATATCCTCCCTCTCTTATTCCCACTCTCATATTTAACAGGGATCACTTTTCAGTTAAATTTAAACACCTAAGAAAAATTGTGTGCTAATTAAAGAGTTCAACCAATAGTATTAAGTAGATCAAAAAATACTAAAAGGGATAAAGTGTAAGTGCAAGTTTTAGGTGAATGTCTGTAACCTAGTATTTGAGGCTCCTACGTCCTATATTGTAGTTCCCAGGTCCAAGTTCAGGTTCTTGCTCCTGACTCCAGCTTCCTGTCACTTCAGACTCTGGGAGGCAGCAGTGGTGGTCCTAGTACTTGGGATCCCGCCACTCATGTGGAAGACCTGGGTTGTATCTGGCTCTCAGTTTTGGCCTGAACCTATCACTGGCTGGTGTTGCTGACATTTGCTGTGTTAGCCAGATGGGAGTGCTCTGTCTCTATCTGTCTGCCTTTCAAATAAATTTTTACTTATATGACTTGGGGGTCTGCACTGTGGCACAGTGGGTTAAAGCCCTGGCCTGAATTGTTGACATCCCATATGGGCACCAGTTCTAGTCCCGGCTGCTCCTCTTCTGATACAACTCTCTTCTATGGCCTGAGAAGGCAGTAGAAGATGGCCCAAGTCCTTGGGCCCCTGCACCCACTTGGGAGACCCAGAAGAGTCTCCTGGCTCCTGGCTCTGGATCGGCATAGCTCCAGCCATTACGGCCATCTGGGGAGTGATCCAGCAGATCAAAGACCTATCTCTCTCTGTCTCTACCTCTCTATGTAACTCTGTCTTTCAAATAAATAAAATAAATCTTTAAAAACAAACAAAAAATAAAAATATATGACTATATTTTGGTAGAAACATATCTTGAAACACATTCATAGTGGTTTTTTTTTCAGAGAAACCTTTTTTAAAGGCTATAAACTTCATGTGTTACATAAGTACAACTTTAGAAATACAGTGATTCTTCCAAATATGCCTGCCCTCCTACCCACACTCCTACTCCTCATCTTCCACTCTTTCCTATCCCCAGGCTTATTTTATCCTAATATCTATTTTGAGTTAACTTTATACACAGAATATTAAGTCTATAATAAGTAAAGAGTTCATCAATTTGTATGAAAAAAAAAGATAAGAAAAAACTGAAAAAAAAAAACCCCACATTTCTCAATAGTGGAGAAAGGGCTGTTTAAAGTCACTGCATCTTGAAGTTAATTTCACTTCTTTTTTTGGGGGGGGGGAACTTAGTTAACTTTAAATAAGTACCCAAGAATAATACATCTTTTGTGAGCACTTAGCCATAACTGTATCTTATGAGACATAAGAATATCCTCCACTTAATACAATAAAAGAAAGTCTTTTTAGAACACGTTTTATCATTAATTAAAGAAGCACCTAATAAAACAAGCAAAGGAGTTGGACATTTTGACATAACAAAAACTTATGAGACATAAATATATCCTCCACTTAATACACTAAAATGGAATAAGTCTTTGAAGGCAAGTCTTTTTTGATAACTCTCCTAATACAACTCTTTGAGGGCAGAGGTCCTCCATTGGAAATTAGTGCACAGTGACACCTATTGTTAATTTAACAATTAATACTCTTATGTATGACATTAGTGATCTCCCAAGGCTCTTGACATGAGCTGCCTAGGATATGGTAGCTTTTAGAATCCACAAACTCCGTCAGTGTTTAGACAAGTCCATAAGCAAAGTGGAAGTTCTTTCCTCCCTTCAGAGAAAAGTACATCCTTCCTTGATAACCACTTCTTTCCATTGAAGTCTCATTCATAGAGGTCCTTCATGTAGGACATTTTTTGCCACTGTGTCTTGGCTTTTCATGATTGAAATGCTCTTGTAAGCTTTTCAGCCAGAACAGAATGCCTTAAGGACGGATTCGGAGGTCAGAGTTCTACTTATTGATTGTAATTCTATGAGTTAGCTGTATGGACTGCTTCCCACATTGGAGCATTCACTTCTTTTTAATTCTATTATTATTACCAAACACAGAATCCTATTTATATGATCACTTTAATACTTAATCCTATCTGTAGGATCACTTTAACATTTTTTTTAAATTTCTTTTTGACAGGCAGAGTGGATAGTGAGAGAGAGAGACAGAGAGAAAGGTCCTCCATTTGTCTCTGGTTCACCCTCCAATGGCCGCCGTGGCTGGCGTGCTGCAGCCAGTGCACTGCACTGATCCGAAGGCAGGAGCCAGGCGCTTCCCCTGATCTCCCAGGCGGGTGCAGGGCCCAAGGACTTGGACCATCCTCCACTGCACTCCCGAGCCACAGCAGAGAGCTGGCCTGGAAGAGGTGCAAGCGGGACAGAATCCGGCGCCCCGACCAGGACTAGAACCCAGTGTGCCGGGGCCGCAAGGTGGAGGATTAGCCTATTGAGCCTTGCAACTGGCACACTTTAACATTTATTTTTTTTTAACTTTTACTTAATGAATATGAATTTCCAATGTACAGGTTATGGATTACAATGCCTTCCCCCTCCCATAACTTCCCTCTCACCCACAACCCTCCCCTCTCCTGCACCCTCTCCCCTTAAATTCACATCAAGATTCATTTTCAATTCTCTTTATATACAGAAGATCAGTTTAGTATATATTAAGTAAAGATTTCAACAGTTTGCACCCACATAGAAACACAAAGTGAAACATACTGTTTGAGTACGAGTTACAGCATTAAATCTCAATGTACAGCACATTAAGGACAGAGATCCCACATGAGGAGCAAGTGCACAGTGGCTCCTGTTGTTGACCCAACAAATTGACACTCTAGTTTATGGCACCAGTAACCACCCTAGGCTCTAGTCATGAGTTGCCAAGGCTATGGAAGCCTTCCAAGTTCGCCGATTCTAATGATATTTAGACAAGGTCATAAAAGACAGGGTGAGGATAGTAACCAATGATCCTAAGAGTGGCATTAACCAGGTCTGAAAAATTATACAGCATTAAGTGCGGAAGAGGCCCATCAGTACACACAGGTAGGGAGTAGAGCCATTGGAGGTAGAGTAGAGGTTATGATTACAAAAGAATGAGGCCCAAGTGCGCTAGACAGGGTCTAGAACAATGGAGAGAGTCATTGTTAAAGGAGCTAAGAAAGGTGCTAAGCTACAATTAAGTTTTCTGATTGAGAGGCAAATAGAACCTGACAGAAGGGGCTTGATAATAATCTGGTGGGCTTTAGGCCTTGTAAGTTAAGAGGCCCAGAACTATCTATCACTTCACATGGGGTATATCCTAAGGGAGGTGTGAACCTCCTAGGGGAAGGCACTCTGTTGACTTTCATTACTTAGCTGGCCTGGGAGGAGAGCTGGCCAGGTAATGGCAGGTGGCATCTCTAACAAGAAATTTATAGTTCTGCCTTCAATGTTGCTGACCCTACTTGGCCATCCCTTCAGCTGCAGTGGTCACTTTGGAAGCTGGACTGAGTGAAGGGCTTTTCAGCTTAGAGCCAATAAGATCTGTGGCTCTGACCTGGGCATCCTTCGACTCCAGGGCAGGTCCATTTCCAGTGATCCAACTCTTGGCAGAGCTGCCAGGGCTCTTCACAAGCTGACTTCTGCTGAAGCCCAGGCTTACCACATTGAAAGCACTGCAGTGGACTGGCCTGTTGGGTCTCCTTGAGGGCAGATCACTGTACAGATCAGCCATTAATAGGCCTATTGCTTCTGATGCCTAGCTTTCTTTTCCTCCTGTTTTTTGTTAAAGCAGACGAGAGGATGCAAGTCAAGGGAGTGCCCGTGTCCCATCTCTAATCTTCGGTGGCCTGAACTACAAGTCTATAGTCACAGGCATGTTCTGTAGTAGTGTTTCTAAGGTAGACAATAATCATGAGGAAAATTATATTCTCATTTTAAAACTTTCTTTCCCTTTGGTCTGAAAGTGAGGTTTTTTCTACTTACTGTTTACTTCATTGATGGCAAAGTAAATCTAGCTATGAGAATATTATTTAAGCTCTTATTTTGCAATGCTATTACAGAAAAATGTTAGCCATCTCTTTTATAAGGTCTAAAGAATAAATTGCGTGTCCTACAGATTCCTTAATAACAGAATTAGTTTCCTACCTTGAAGAGAATAGAGAAATGAAAGAACAAGTTGGGTTTAGAATAGAGAAATGAGGGAGCAAGTCCTAGATTGCTTGCTGACAATAGCAATATTACATGAATACTTAGCAAACAGTTTCAACCATTAGATAACAACTTAAGAAAACATTTACCAGAATGTCCCATGCCTTCTATAAATTTTAAGAATCATGTATTTGAAAACACCTTTTAAATATTTAACATGGTGTAGTTTGTTTAACCAGTAAACTTAAGCACAACCATCTAAAATGTTTTTAGTTTCTTTCTACCAACAAGTATAAAACATATGATGCAGATTTCAGCTCACACAAATTAAAATATATCTTTGATTAATTTTAGCAGCTTAAATTTATGGACAATCTTATCTATAAGCCAATTAAAATAAAATTCTTAATAAAATTTTCCCATGTGGACATACAATATGTACACACATATAACATAATAGACCCATATAGCAATTTTAATAATAGCTTTTAAAATCTTTAACTCTTTTTGTCGATTGCCAATTGATTTGAATTGCTTTTTCTTTTTAGTAACCTCAGTTAACCATACTTTCTCTCAGTTGGTACTGTTAATACATTATTGGCTTCATCTGTTTACAGAGCCATCCCAAAGTACTGAATACAATAGAAGTGGCTGGAAAAAGTCCATAGGAACCTATAGGAGGACAGCTAAACACAGAACCAACAATGCTTTAGTTTTATGAGCAGCAAATCACATATAACTGTGGGTGACAAAAGACTTTACGTTGCCATGTTTAAAATGATAAACTCATCAGCCAACAAGAGGCACTTGCTTACTTCACAGTATTTTTGAAAGCACCTGTAGGATTTTACAAGTATTTAACCCTTTAGGCCTCTGGGGCTTTCTCATTAAGATAACTATCATGTTGAGTAACACAAGATCATTAGACTTTTAATTCTCAAACATTTCTATTAATAGCATTTTCCATTATAGAAACATACAATTTAGTACCACGTCACATCTTGACAGTACTTCTAATATAATCCAAATAGCCTGATTAGTTGGTGTCTCTAGAAGATGAGAGACATAGGTCCTTCGATTTTTTCAGTTGGGCCCAAAGTTGAAAAACCAAAGTCCAAGATTTACTGGAAATTTTAGAGTCAGATTGCTTGGAACTTTGATTTTTTGAATGCCTGTCAAGAATGTCAAGAAGGCTCAAAATGCAAAATATCTGCTAGAAATAAGATTCCTTAAAATCATGACATAACATAGACCAAATTTGATCATTGCTACAAGATGATTATTCAAATCTTTGAAAATAAGCCCATATTTAAATAACCCATAGCTCTTAATAAAAATTCAGCTGTTTTTGAACAATTAGAATTTAACAGACATCAAGAGAACATAGTAGACTACTTTAACACATTGCTTTAATAGAGAATCAGATTTTAATTCTATGTCAAAAAGAAATTGAGCTTCCTGTGATCTTTTGCTGTGAGGTTTCCTTCCTTTACCTTCTTTCATATTGATCACCATGTTTCTGTGTTTCTGTGTGTAACACATCTTTAAGCATCTTTTGCAGGGCAGGACGATTGGCAACAAATTCTTTCAATTTCTGTTTGCTATGAAAAGTCTTAATTTCACCTTCATTCACCAATGAGAGCTTTGCAGGATATAATATTCTGGGCTGGCAGTTTTTCTCTCTTAGTACCTGGGCTATGTCTTCCATTCCCTTCTAGCTTGTAGGGTTTCTGATGTGAAGTCTGCTATGAGTCTCATTGGGGATCCTCTAAGATGGTCTGACGTTTCTCTCTTGCACATTTTAGAATCTTTTCTTTATGTTTCACTGTGGTGAATTTGATTACAACATATCTTGGTGAGGATCTCTTTTGGTCATGTTTATTAGGGGTTCTATAAGCTTCCTGTACTAAGATGTCTCTGTCCTTCTCCAAACCTGGGAAATTTTCTGCTAGTATCTCACTAAAAAGGCCTTCTAATCCTTTCTCCCTCTCCATGCCTTCAGAAACTCCTAGAACCCGAATGTTAGGTTTTTTAATAGTATCCTCTGGATTCCCAACAATATTTTTTAGATTTCTAATTTCCTCTTCTTTTCTTTGGTTTGCCTGTTTCCTTTCCTGTTCTCTAAGTCCGATCTCTCTTCTGCTTCACCCATTGTGTTTTTAAGGCTCCCTAATGTGTTTGTCATTTGATCTATTAAATTCTTCATTTCAATGATTTCTCGTCACCATCACAGTTTCTTGTTCTACTAGTTGTTTCATTTCATTTTGATTCCTCCTTAATATTTCATTTTCGCTAGAGAAATATTCTATCTTGTCCATTAAGGATTTCTGTAGTTCAAGGATTTGTTTTTGAGAACTTCTTAATGTTCTTATCAATTTTTTGAGATCCGCTTCTTGCATTTCTTCTATCTCATCATCTTCGGAATCTTGGATTTGGGTGTCTTTTTCATTTGGGGGCATCATAGTGTCTTCCTTTTTCTTGTTACCTTGGTTTTTGTGTTTGTTGTTTGGCATGTTGGAGATACTTGGTTTCTTCACTGTGGTGTTTTTTCTTGTTATACTGTGGCTCTAGATTTTTTATGTGGACTGTCTGCTTTCTGCTTTAGATGGAGCCTTAGAGGCTTGAGATGGGTGTGGCCTGAGGGCTCTGTTTGGTTCCTCAGGTTTGATGGTGTGTCAAAGGTGACACTCCCAGGTTAGGCATGGTAAATCTCTTTTTTTTTATTCAAAAGGGAAGTAATTCCACACAGCTGAGCAGAATTGGAGGTAGTTAGCAGGTGAATGATATACCCACAGGAGCCAGAGATCGGAAGCTCTTTCCCAAGGACCACACAGGGAATCTCTTCTGCCCTCAGTGTGGGCTCCAATTCTCCTGAAGTCTCCCACTGGGTTGCCAAGTTAGATCCTAATCTCCTGTTATTTCACCCTGCCCAGAGTCAGGTTTTTCTGCTTGGCTCAGGGCCAGTGCAGACCTGAGGTCGCCCTGCTTATGACGTATGTCCAAAATGGTGCCTGCTCTTTGTCTTGCTTGCTTTTCAGAGGTGAGCAGAGAGGGAGAAACTCGTGTCTGTATCAGTCACCTTTTTTTTTTTTCTCTCTCTCTCTTCTAGTTAGCCAAGTGAACTTTTCCCCACGGAGTTTCAAGCCTCGTTCCCTCTAGTCTCCTCTTTCTGCTTTCCCGCTGGTGTCTCGGGCTATTGAGGTTCGGCTCACCTCTCGTTCCAGTGCTGGTGCGTTGATTCTGCCGCTGGTGTCCCGAACTTGGGCTCCCACGCTCTCCACCCAGGTCCACTGTGAATCACTAGTTCCGGAAGAGTTTCTCCTGCTGTTTCTTCCTCTACTCTTCCTTGAACCTGCAGTATCTCCACTTTTCTTAAACTGTCTCTTCCCGGACTATCCCTGTGCTCCCTTCCTATTGCACCATCTAACATTTAAAATAATATTTTTACCCCACCAGCTTAAGAAAATTTGGGACCCCATGACAAGTTTTTGAACTGTACCTTTGGAAATAAGTCCATAGGAATGTATAAAGAATTATACTGCTTTATAGTTACAAATTTCATACACTTAATAATTAAAACTATAGAAACATGGTGATTCTTCCCACCATATATGCCCTTCCACCCACACTTCCACCACTTTCCCTCCTATCTCTCTTATTCCCACTCTTATTTTTTACTAGGATCTGTTTTCAATTAACTTTATACATATATAATTAACTATGTTAAGTAAAGGGTACAGTAAATAGTAAAAAAAAAAAAAAAAAAAAAAAAAAAAAAAAAAAAAAAAAACCCTGTTCCTTAACAGTCAAGACTAAGGTTTTCCAGAGTCATTTCATTTCAGAGTGTCAATTATACCTCTACAGATTGTATTTCAGGTGCTTTAATAGTTATCAACATCAGGGTATTTCCAGAGTCATTTCATTTCAGAGTGTCAATTATACCTCTACAGATTGTATTTTAGGTGCTCTAATAGTTATCAGCAGCATCATATGGTATTTGTCAGTTGGGGACTGGCTTATTTCATTAAGTATGATGTTTTCCAGTTTCATCCATTTTGTTGCAAATAACTGGAGTTGTTTTACTGCTGTATAGTATTCCATGATGTACATATCCCATAATTACTTTTCAAGATTTATCTATTTATTTGAAAGGCAGAGGCAAAGGCAGAGTCAAGGCAGAGGCAGAGGCAGAGGGAGAGAGAGCGAGAGATCGAGAGAGTGCACACATGAAAGAAAAAGGTCTTCCATCTGCTGGTTCATTCCCCAAATTGCCGCCACAGACAGAGCTGGGCTGATCTGAAGCCAGGAGCCAGGAATTTCTTCTAGGTCTCCCATGTGGGTGCATGGGCCCAAGGATTTGGGCCAGCTTCTACTATTTCCCAGGCCATGGCAAAGAGCTGTATTGGAAGTGGAGCAGCTGGGTCTTGAACTGGTGCCCATATGGGATACTGGCACTACATGAGGTGGCTTTACCCGCTATGCCAAATGCCAGGCCCTCCCATAATTTCTTTATCCAGTCTTCAGTTGACAGGCATTTGGGTTGATTCCATGTCTTAGAAATTTGGAATTGAACTGTAATATACATGGGGGTACAGGTAGCTCTTTCATATGCTGATTTCATTTCCCTTGGGTAAATGCCCAGGAGTGGGATGGCCGGGTCATATTGGTAGATCTATATTCAGATTTCTAAGCTATCTCCATACTGTCTTCCACAGTGGTTTTACCAGTTTAGATCTCCAGCAGCAGTGGATTAGGGTACCTTTTCCCCCACATCCTCACCAGCATTTATAGTTTGTTGATTTCTATATGAAAGCCATTCTAACCATGATGAGGTAAAACCTCATTGTGGTTTTGATTTGCATGTCCCGGATGGCTAGTGATCCTGAGCATTTTTTCATGCATTTGTTGGCTATTTGGATTTCCTCTTTTGAAAAATATCTAAGTCCTTTGCCCATTTCTTAATTGGGTGGTTTGTTTTGTTTTGCAATTCTTGATCCCTTTATATATTCTGATTATTAATCCTTTATAAGTTGTATAGTTTGAAAATAAATTTTCCCATCCTGTCAGTTGCCCCTTCACATTTTGATTGTCTATTTTACAGTACAGAAGCTTGTCAATTTGATGTAATCCCATTTGTCAATTTTATCTTTGATTGCCTGTGCCTCTGAGGTCCTTCTCAAGAACTCAGTGCCTGTGCCAATGCCATAAAGGGTTTTCCCAATGTTGTCAATTTAATGGTATGGGGTCATAGATTTAGGTCTTTGATTTATTTTGAATGGATTTTTGTGTAAGGTGTAAGGTAAGGTTCTTGTGTCATACTTCTGCATTGGCAATCCAGTTTTCCCAGCACTATTTGTTGAAGAGACTGTCCTTATTGATTTTAGCTCCTTTGTAAAAAATAAGTTGTTTGTAGATACTTGGGTTGATTTCTGGTGTTTCTCTTCTGTTCCATTGCTCCTTCCATCTGTTTTTGTACCACTTTCAAGCTGTTTTGATTATAACTGTCTTGTAGTATGTCTTGAAATCTGATATTGTAATGCCTCCAGCTTTGTTTTTGTTGTATAAGATTGCTTTAGCTATTCTGGGTCTCCTGTGTTTCCATATGAATTTCTGCCTAATTTTTTCTACATTTGGGAAGAATGTCCAGGGTATTTTGATCGGAATTGCATTGAATCTGTAAATTGCTTTCAGTTGTATGAGCATTTTGATGATATTGATTCTTTCAACGCATGAACAAGGGAAATTTTCCATTTCTTGTATCTTCTATTTATTTCTTTATTGTTTTATAGTACTCATTATAGAGATCCCTGACATCCTTGGTTAAATTTATTCAAAGGTATTTGATTTTTTATAGCTATTATGAATGGGATTGATCTTAGAAGTTCTTTCTCATATATGGCTTTGTCTGTGTATACAAAGACTACTGATTTTTGTGCATTGATTTTATATCCTGCTACTTTACCAAATCTTCTATAAATTCCAATAGTCTCTTGGTGGAGCCTTTTAGATCCTCTATATATAAAATCATGTCATCTGCAAATAGGAATAGTTTGACTTCCTCCTTCCCAATTTGTATCCCTTTCATTTCTTTTTCTTGCCTAATAGGTCTGGCTAAAACTTACAAGACTATATTGAATAGCAGTGGTGAGTGTGGGCATCCTTGTCTGGTTCAAGATCTCAATGGTAATGCTTCCAACTTTTCTCTGTTCAATAGTATGCTGGCCATGTGTTTGTCAAAAATTGCCCTGATTGTGTTGAGCAATGTTCCTTCTATACCCAATTCACCTAGAGTTTTCATCATGAAAGGGTATTGTATTTTTATCAAATGCTTTCTCTGCATCTGTTGAGATAATCATATGGGTTTTTCCCCTCAATTTGCTAATGTGGTATATCACATTGATTGATTTGCAAATATGGAACCATCGCTGCATAAATCCCACTTGGTCAGGGTGAATGATCTTTATGATGTGTTGTTGGATTCCATTGGCTAATATTTTGTTGAGTATTTTTGTGTGTATGTTCATCAGTGATACTGGTTCTCTTTCTCTGTTGCATCTTTTCCATGTTTAGGTATTAATGTGATACAGGCTTTGTAGAAGGAGTTTGGGAGGATTCCTTCCCTTTTAATTGTTTTGAATAGTTTGAGAATAATTGGGATTAGTTCTTTAAATGCCTCATAGAATTCAGCAGTGAATCCATCAAGTTCTAGGGTTTTCTTTGTTGGAAGGGTCTTTTTTACTGATTGATTCTCCATCTTGGTTTTGGTCTGTTTAGGCTTTCTGTATGTTCATGACTTAATTTTGGTAAATTGTATCTTTCTAGGAATCTATCCATTACTTCTATGTTTCCTAATTTGTTGGCATACAGCTCATTGTAGTAATTTTTGGTGATTCTTTGCATTTCTGTGGTATCTGTTACATTTCCTTTTTCATCTCTGATTTTGTTCATTTGGTTCTTTTTTGGTTAGTTGGACAAATATTGTTTCATTTTTGTTTATTTTTTAAAAAAGCTTTGCATTTCACTGATTTTCTGTATTTTTTGTTTCAATTTTGTTTTATTTTCTAATTTTAATTCTTTCTTCCTATTAGTTTTGTGTATAGTTTGTTGTTGATGTTCTAGGTCCTTGAGATGCATTGATAGCTCATTTATTTGGAACTTTTTCAGTTTCTTCATGTAGACACCGATTACTAGGAACTCCCCCTTTTAACACTACTTTAGCTGTATCCCATTGGTTTTGATATGAGGTATTGTCATCTTCATTTGTTTCCAGAAATTTTTTTTGATTTCTATTTTAATTATTCCTATGACCCACTGTTCATTCAGGAGCATGCTGTTCAGTCTCCATGTGTTTATGTATGTTCTAGAGATTCTTGAGTTATCATTTCCAGCTTCATTCCATTGTGGTCAGAGAAGATGCATGGTATGATTTCAATTTTTTTTTTATTTGCTGAGACTTGCTTTATGGCCTAGCATGTGGTCTTTCCTAGAGTGTTCCATGTGCTGATGAGAAGAATGTGTATTCTGCCACTATGAGGTGAAACGTTCTTTAGATATCCGTTATGTCCATTTGGTCTATAGTGTTGATTAACTCTGTTGTTTCTTTGTTGATTTTCTGTCTGGTTGATCTGTTCATTGATGAAAATAGGGTATTGAAGTCCCCGATTACCATTTTATTGGAATCTATGTCTCCCTTTAGGTTTATTAACTTTTTTAAAGTACCAAGGTGTCTTGTAATTAGGTGCATATACATTTATTATAGTCACATCTTCCTGTTGTATTGACCCATAAATCATTACATAGTGTCCTTCTTCATCTCTATTAACATTTTTTAACTTTTTATATTTTATTTATTTTTTTAATTAAACTTTTATTTAATGAATATAAATTTCCAAAGTACAGCTTATGAGATATTAGGATGGCTACACCAGCTCTTTTTTATTTTCTATTGGCATGGAATATCTTTTTCCATCCTTTCACTTTCAGTCTGTGTGTATATTTGTTGGTGTGATGTGTTTCTTAAAAGTAGCAAATAGATGGGTCTTATTTTTCAACCCGTTCATCCAGTCTGTATCTTTTACATGGAGAATTGAGATCATTTACATTCAAGGTGACTATAGATAAGTAACTACTGACCCTGTCATTTTTCCATAAATATTCCTACTGTTTACTTTGGATTTCTTTTGTTTTTTCTACCTTCTTATTCTTTCATAATAATGGCTATCTTTCTGTGTTTCTTTGTGTAACACATCCTTAAGCATCTTCTGTAAGGCTGGACTAGTGTAAACAAATTCTTTCAATTTCTTTTAGTTATGGAAGGTATTTATTTTGCCTTCATTCATAAATGTAAGCTTTGAGGGGTACAGTATTCTGGGTTGACAATTTTCTTTCTTTTAAAACTGAGGTTACATCTCTCCACTCCCTTCTGGCCTGTAGGGTTCTGATGATAAGTCAGCTATGAGTCTAATTGGCAATCCTCTGAAGGTGATCTGGCATTTCTCTTGTGCCCATTTTAGAATAGTTTTTTTTTAATTTTTTAATTTATTTGACAGGTAGAGTTATAGACAGTGAGAGAGACAGAGAGAAAGGTCTTCCTTCTGTTGGTTCATTCCTCAAATGGCCGCAATGGCCAGTACTGCACCTATCCAAAACCAGGAGCCAGGTGCTTCTTCCTGCTCTCCCATGCCGATGCAGGGGCCCAAGCACTTGGGCCATCCTCCACTGCCCTCCTGGACCACAGCAGAGAGCTGGACTGGAAGAGGAGCAACCGGGACAGAACCCAGCACCCATATGGGATGCCGGCCCTGCAGGTGGAGGATTAACCAAGTGAGCCACAACGCTGGCCCCAGAATCACTTCTTTATATTTTACTGTGGAAAGTTTGACTACAATGTGTCTTAGTGAGGGTCTTTCTTGTCACGTCTGTTAGGAATTTTATGTGCTTCCTCTACTTGAACATCCCTTTCTTTCTCCAAATTGGGGAAGTTTTCTGTAATTATTTCACTAAATAGGCTGTATTTCCTTCTCTCTTTCCATTCCTTCAGGAATTCCTAAAAACCATATGTTGGGTCATTTGAGAGTATTCCATAGATTGCCAACACTGTTTTTAGGTTTTCTATTTTTTTTTTGTCTGATTATAAGATTTCCAAAGATTTATTTTCTAGTTCTCTTATTCTTTCTTCTGCCTCATCAATTCTGCTGTTAAGACTTTCCCTTGCATTTTTTATTTGATCCATTGCATTCTCCATTTCTAAAATTTCATTTTCTCTTTATATTCTCAATTTCTTGGGAAATATTTTCATTCATGTTCTGTGTAGTTTTCTTTAGATTGTTGATTTGCTTCTGATTTATTTTAGTAATCCTATGATTAATTATCTAAATTCCATTTCTGGCATTTCCTCAATCTCTTCATCTTAACATTCTAATATTGATATATTGTGTTCCTCTGGGGAGGGGGTCAAGGTGACTTCCTTATTCTTGTTTCTTGAATTTTGACTCTTATTTTTTGGCATTTATGGAGCTAATTTTTTATTTTATTCTTCTGTTTGTTTTTATCTTTGGGGTTATGCTTCTGTGGCTTTGTGGAGTGTCTGCCATTTCAGTGAATACCAGGAGGCATGTGCTGGATGTGGCTCTGGGGCACTGACTGATGCTCTAGGGTGGGGCTATTTTCCAGGGTAACACTCACATTGGGTGTGGTAGTACTCCAAAGCCAGCTATGCCCTACATCTTTTTGTGTAGCTACAGAGGCCCCAGGCTTTTAGTATATAGGGCTCCCACAGACAGCAAGATCAGAAGGCACTGTTGGTGTGGGAACTCCTCTGTCTTTCATAGTTGCTCAGCCACTTTCCCACAGAGCTCTCAGGCGGTGGGGGCTATGGACTGTTCTCTCTCTTGGTATCTCTGGATCACATGTATACACTAGAGTTCCTGGTCTAACAACCGCCTACCACTGCTGGCAGTGCTGCATTCAGATATCCCATCTCTGAAATCTGTTATGTATGTACCTGCAGGCTTCTGAGTTGTAGCACTGATTTAAAATGGCTCCTGCACTGGCTCTTGGCCAGGTCACAGGTTTTATTTTAGAGAGGTTGGTTTGAATCAGCTATTCCCCTCCACTTCCACTAGGACCCCACGTGACGACCAGAAACCCAGGGTTCCAGTCTTTACCTGCACCATGCTCTCTCTGGCTCTATCCCCATAGATTGGTACAGACTGTCCTCCCCCTGCCCTCTCAATAGTGTCTCCAGCTCAGGCTGTCTGTGGCTGCAGTTCTCTGTGTGCACCTTAGCACTCACTACACAGTTGCAAGCCATTCTCCCTTCTCCCGTGATGCTTCCAGGGCAGTTTCCTCTTCTCTTCTCCACGGAGTGTGTACCTCCTACCCTATTCTCCACACTTTTTCTCCCTAGCCCTGTATAGCATGCTGCTTCTTAATCCATTTGAACCATATTCTGTCTGTTAATTTTTACTTTTGTAGGCAAAGGTTTGCTCTGTGATCTTTCTTCTTATACAGGTTCAATAACAGGTGTTGTTTTTTCAGATTTTCTTCCAGCTTTTACTTAGTGCAGAGAAGCAAACTCTAAGTTTCTTTTATGGTCAACCAAAAAACTGGAAATCCCTAGTGATTTTTAAATTTTTAAAAGTTTATCATTGTTTTCAACTCCAGAATTCCCATGTTTCTTTATAATTTATATGTCCTTATGCATAGTTTTTAGTTGGTGAAACATTACCATTATACATTCTGTTAATTCTTTAAACATGGTTCCCCTTAGATATTTCAATATATTTATAGTAGCTGCTTTGAAGGCTTTGTCTGCTTTATCTTACATTTGTGCCTCATAAATGCGGCTTTTTAGCCAGCTTTGAAAGTCTCTATGGGTCACACTTTGCTGTTTCTCTATGTTGCTTATAATTTTGTTTGAAAACAGTATTTTAAATACTATATTGTGATAATTTTGGAAACTAGCTACTCATTCTTGGAACTTATTGCAGCTTGCTCTTATGCTTGTTTCTTTTAAATGACTGTTAGCAAAATTTAGTGAAGTCTACTCCCTCACTGTGTTCAGACTCTAGTGTTGCTCCTCAGAGCATACAGCCTTAGCTGTGCCCAAGAGTCTTCCTGAAAACTACCAACTGGTTTTAGCTAGGCTCTTTGCCTGTTTCTTTCTCTGATAACCCTGGAAGCTAATGGAAGGCCTGCATATATTGATATCACACCAAGCCATTAGCTTCTACTAATTGCTAGCTGCTTGCTTCATTGTTTTCAACAACTCCCTAGGGGCATATATTAGCACTCAGTGTGATTCATTTAAAGTTAGCTCATTGGCAGGAACTGGTATTAAGGTTTTTGAGGCCTGCTCTGATCCTCCCTCTGCTGTCTCAAGCCCATCCCAGGCAGTATATCTGAGTTACAGAGAAGCAACTCTGGTATGTGGAAATGGAAAGTGATGCTACTACCTGGCTGTGGCCACCACACACATGAATGTTGCACAAGTCAGATCTAGGGAGGATAGGATGTACTGACAGCCCTCAGCTGATCGTTCTCCCCAGAATAGCACTTACATGCCAGAAGCTGGGGATAGATGTGAGGTTCCATTCCAAAACCAAGCCACCAGAACAGGTCTTTTACAACACTGTGCTGTTTGGGAAAGAAAGACTTCCCTCTTCACCAGCTGTCCTGGTCAGGTACTACATTTGTAGTAGGAAGTGGAGATAGGTAAATGGGTTCTATTTGACTGATGCCACACATTACATACTGGCTTTTCCAGGTCAGGGTTTTGAAAAATGGGGTGCATTGATGTTCACTATCTGCTAAAATCGCAGAATAACTCTTCTACTTCAGGTATCTGGAGATGAGATATGCCTCACAGCTGACAAGTTTGCTGACACAGATTTTTACCCCCAAAATAAAGAGATTTGAGAGCATGGAAGAAGTCTTTGCTTTAAAATCAAAACCTCCCACTGTTTATACAGAAGTTGTGTAGATTTTGTTGAATAAATTCTTCTCAAATGGTTGTAAGCCCTTTGATCAAGCTCTAGAGATTTTGAAAGTTTGTTTTTGCTAAATTTGATCAGCCTAATAGATGTCTCTCTAGGGATGAAGTTTCCCTGAGCTTTCACACTGCTACCATTCCAGGAGTCTGTAAAGCTTTTTGAAATCATAAATAGAAGAGGAGAGGAGCACAAGAATAACTTTGAGATAGATTTTAAAACTGATATACCACACATGTATTCACAGGATTCTATGGTCAAATGAGTCTAGGAAACTTAAGTTAAAAAAATAAAAACTAGCCTTTAATACCTTTAATACCTGTTACCTTAGAGTATTAATATGTAAAAATACATTTATGGATTTCCAAGAGAATGATATGGTATAATCTTGTCCCAAATTTATGTGAGCAAGTAACCATTTGGGTTTTTGTTTTGTTAGCTTGCTTGTTTGCTTGTTTTTCACTAGACAGTTCGTAAGATGTGTACTATTGAGTCTCCTGTGTATCCTGCTTCCCATGTTGGATCGTTCTCTCCCTTTTTGTTCTATCTGTTAGTATTAGCAGACACTAGTCTTGTTTGTGTGATCCCTTTGACTCTTAGTCCTATCATTACGATCAATTGTGAACAGAAATTGATCAAATGGACTAGTGAGATGGCATTGGTACATGCAACCTTGATGGTATTGAATTGGAATCCCCTGGTATGTTTTGAACTCTACCGTTTGGGGCAATTCAGCTTGAGCATGTCCCAAATTGTACATCTCTTCCCTCTCTTATTCCCACTCTTATATTTTACAGGGATCACTTTTCAGTTAAGTTTCAACACTTAAGAGTAACTGTGTATTAATTACAGAATTAAACCAATAGTATTAAGTAGAACAGACAAAAAAACATACCAAGAGGGATAACATATTAAGTTGTTCATCAACAGTCAAGGCAAGGGCTGATCAAGTCACCATTTCTCATAGGGCCCATTTCACTTTAACAGGTTTCCTTTTTAGTGCTTAGTTAGTTGTCACCGATCAGGGAGAACATATGATATTTGTCCATTTGAGACTGGCTTATTTCACTCAGCATAATGTTTTCCAGATTCCTCCATTTTGTTGCAAATGACCAGATTTCATTGTTTTTGACTGCTGTGTCGTATTCTATAGAGTACATATCCCATAATTTCTTTTTCCGGTGTACTGTTGATGGGCATTTAGGTTGATACACAGCAGACTCATAGAATGGCAGATGTCCTAAACAGCACTGTGGCCTCAGAATCAGCCCTTAAGGCATTCGTATCCGGTTGAAAAGCCCATGAGAGTATTTCAGGCATGGAAAGCCAAGACACTCTGTCAAAAAAAAAAAAAAAAACCACACCCTAAATGAAAGATCTCCGCAAGTGAGATCCCAGTGGAAAGAACAGGTCATCACAGAAGGAGGTACCTTTCTCTGAAGGAAGGAGAAAACTTCCACTTTGACTATGACCTTGTCTAAATATGATCAGAGTCAGAGAACTCAAAAGGCTTCCATAGCTTTAGCAACTCATGACAAGAGCCTAGGGTGATTACTGATGCCATAAACAAGAGTGTCAATTTGTTAAGTCAACAACAGGAGTCTCTGTGCACTTAATCCTCATGTAGAATCTCTGTCTTTAATGTGCTGTACATTGCGATTTAATGCTATAACTAGTACTCCAACATTATTTTTCACTTTGTGTTTCTATGTGGGTGCAAACTTGAAATCTTTACTTAATATATACTAAACTTATCTTCTGTATATAAAGATAATTGCAAATGAATCTTGATGTGAATGGAAGGGGAGAGGGAGTGGGAAAGGGGAGGGTTGCAGGTGGGAGGGAAGTTATGGAGGGGGAAGTCATTGTAATCCATAATCTGTACTTTGGAAGTTTATATGCATTAAATAAAAGCTAAAAAAGGAAAGATATATAAGTATACAATTTAATAACTGTAATCATTTTACTTTGAAAATATGTAAATTAAATACAACTTAACCATAGAATCAAACTTTGAATAATGCAAAAAAAAAAAAGATGTGTACTATTAAGAACACTGTTTGGAAAACAGTGATTTAACATACTACCTTTTATATTAGTAAATGTTCCTGGCTTTTTCTAATAACTGGATACCAGCTATATCTGGGAACTGCATGATTTCTTACAGAGCACATGAATTAACTAACTGTATACATCTAGTGTATATAGGAACACCTAGGACAGTTCTAGATGTTGCTAAAGTATCAGCTATCAACCAGGAATTGTAAATAAACTTGAAAGTGCCACAATTGGGGACATGCTCAATTGGACTTGCCCCAAATGATGGAGTTAGAAAAGTGCCAGGGGACTCCAATACTATCCCATCAAGGTGGCATGTACCAATGCCATCTCACCAGTCCAGGTGATCAATATCAGTTCACAACTGATCACACTGATAGATCTAAGAGTCAAAGGGATTACACAAACAAGATTAATGTCTGCTAATACTAACTGATAAAACCAAAAAAAAAAAAAAAAGGAGAGAAGGATCCAACATGGGAAGGGGGAGACACAGCAGACTCATAGAATGACGGATGTCCTAAATAGCACTCTGGCCTCAGAATCAGCCCTTAAGGAGTTTGGATCTGGCTGAAGTGCCTATGAGAGTATTTTAGGCATGGAAAGCCAAGACACTCTGGGAAAAAAAAAAAAGATGAAGAAGACCTAAATGAAGGATCTCAGCGAGTATGATCCTAGTGGAAAGAATGGGGCCATCAAAGTAGCAGGTACCTTTCTCTGAAGGGAGGAGAGAACTTCCACTTTGACTATGGCCCTTTCGGAATAGGATCGAAGTCGGCAAACCCTAAAGGCTTCCATAGTCTCGCAAATCATGGCTAGAGCCTAGGGAGATTACTGACCCCATAAACAAGAGTGGTAAATTGTTAAATCAACATCAGGAGTCACTGTGTACTTACGCCCCATGTGTGATCTGTCCCTAATAGGTTGTCCTAGGTGAAGTAATGATATAGCTAGTACTGAAACAGTATTTTTACACTTTGTGATTATGTGTGGGTTCAAACTGATGAAATCTTTATGTAGTATATACTGAAGCGATCTTCTGTATATAAAGATAATTGAAAATAAAGAAAAAACCTTGGTGTTAAATTGGAAATTACATAGAAAAGTAATAAATCTTTTTTTAAAAAATATATCATGCAGGATCTGTCATTAATGTGATGTACACTGTTATTTAATGCTATAGCTAGTACTCCAACAGTATTTTTTCACTTTGTGTTGCTATGTGAGGGCAAACTGTTGAAATCTTTATATATACTAAACTGATTTTCTGTATATAAAGAGAATTGAAAATGAATCTTGATGGGAATGGAAGAGGAGAGTGAGTGGGAAAGGGGAGGGTTGCAGGTGGGGGGGGAAGTTGTGGGGGGGGAGCCTTTGTAATTCATAAGCTGTACTTTGGATATTTATATTCATTAAATAAAAAAAAAAGAAAGTGCCAATCTCAATTTCTAAGGATCAAATATGGAGGTTACACACAATGAGACCTGAACACAAAAATCCATTTTCAAATAATGGAGACTAGCAGAAATTGTCAAGTAAGATATGAACAAAGTCATTTTGAGAACTAATAGAATAGTTTATCCTTATATGAAATAATAGCAATATCATTTCCTACACAAATATACCCAACTGCAGATTCTCAACAAACTTCTGAATATCTGAAATGGCTTTTAGTAATCCATGCTATTTTGGAGCTTGTTGCTGAACAAGCTCATGAACTGCAGCCAACCTTTCTTGAGTGAGGGGCCACTGGGGTATCCATATTGGGTTGTCATCTAGCCAATTTAATGGCAATGGGGATGGCTGCAGCGCAGTGGCCCCTAAGAAAAACCCAGGCCTTGTCGGCCTTCGCTCCCTCGGGTTTCAAGAGAGTATCTTATTCCTTGTTCCTGTTTTCCCAGTTCTCCTCCTGTGTATCCCATTTTTCTCATCATTTCCCACCCCGGGGATTCATTAGTTAACTGCAAATGAAGTTGCTCTAAGGCATCCCTCCCCCATAAAGTTACAGGGATGGCACACACGTAAGGTTGTACTTTGCCTGTGGTGCCTTCTTGATCTTTCCAGTCTAGCACTTGCGCGCTTCGGGATGGGGCAACAGTGGTGCCTAATCCTACCAAGGTGTTATCCCCTTCCTGGAGGGGCCTTGAAGGAGGCCAGTCTTTTTTTTTTTTTAACTTTTATTTAATGAATATAAATTTCCAAAGTACAGCTTATGGGTTACAATGGCTTCCCCCCTCCCATAACTTCCCTCCCACCCGCAACCCTCCCCTTTCCCGCTCCCTTTCCCCTTCCATTCAAATAAAGATTCATTTTCAATTCTCTTTATATACAGAAGATCAGTTTAGTACATATTAGGTAAAGATTTCAACAGTTTGCCCATATAGCAACATAAAGTGAAAAAACTACCATTGGAGTACTAATTATAGCATTAAATAACAATGTACAGCACATTAAAGACAGAGATCCTACATAATAGTTTTTTTTAAAAAAATTAATTAATTTTCTATGCCATTTCCAATTTAACACCAGGTTGTTTTTTTTTTTTTCATTTCCAATTATCTTTATATACAGAAGATCAATTCAGTATATAATTAGTGAAGACCTCATCAGTTTGTACCCACACAGAAACGCAAAGTATAAAAATACTGTTTCAGTACTAGTTATAGCATCACTTCACATTAGACAACACATTAGGGACAGATCCCACATGGGATGTAAGTACACAGTGACTCCTGTTGCTGACTTAACAATTTGACACTCCTGTTCATGGCGTCAGTAATCTCCCTAGGCTCTAGTCATGAGTTGCCAGGGCTATGGAAGCCTTTAGAGTTCGCTGCTTTGATCTTATTCCGATAGGGTCATAGTCAAAGTGGAGGTTCTCCCCTCCCTTCGGAGAAGGGTACCTCCTTCTTTGATGAGGAGGCCAGTCTTGTTCGGAGATAATACTAACCATCTGCACCCGTATCTAACAGCCCCTTGATTGCCTTTCCTTTGATAATAAGAGTCCATAGTGGGCGCTCGCCAAGAGTCATAGTGAGGGCTGCAAAATGCTTTCCTTGATTACCTCTAGTATCCTTTACAGGGCTCATTATTAGCAGCTGAGCGAAGGGCTGCAATGGCAACAGTTGCACTATCCCCTTAGTAGATTGGAACATTACTTTGAGCTGTGAACAAGGCAACTGAATAAGCCCCATTATAACCACTAATCCCTTTAATGAATTTGTAGCCCTTCCTATAGTAACGCCTAAACTGTTGATATCATCCATGGGCTCTCAAGGTTCCACATCTATTGCCTGGATTCCCATTGGAGGTGTTAATACTAAATAGTTGGTGGCTCGCAGCTCTGTGCAGTAAACGCTTGCCGGTTCTTTTGAGTTGGTCCTACTCCTCCCATGGTTTGTCCTCTCACCCATTGAGTTTTCAGGCCCCTGGGTGTGGGGGCCCACCACTCGTTTTTTTGGAATGTACTATTCTGGCCACTTAATCTGGTGAGCGATAGGAGCAGATTGCCTGCCTTATCTTGCTTAGAATAGCACTCATTTGCCCAATGGTTGCCTTTACCGCATCGAGGACACAGTCCTGGTTGGTGTCCCAATTGTCTCTGTTCTGTACATTCCCTTTTCATGTGACCTTCTTTTCCACACTTAAAACATCTTTGTCCTAGCCCGTTATTGCGTATAATTTTGGCCATGGCAACTGTTGCATGCTCTCCCAAGGCTACTTCATCCATGACATCCCTACAGATTTTTAGAAAGGTGGGAATGTCCTTATGCTGCCAGGGTCTTAGAGCCTCACAGCAGGTTTTGTTTGCTTGTTCATAGGCTAACCTTCGGACTAAAGGCATAGCCTCATCCATTGTCTCAAAGATATTGCCAGCAGTCTCCATTAATCTGTTCACAAAATCAGCATAGGGTTCTGTTGGGCCTTGTATAATCTTGGAAAAACTGCGTCTGATCTCCCCTTTCCTTGGAATGACCTTCCACGCCCTCTGAGCTAGTTCTCTCACTTGCATCAAAACCTCATTAGGGCAACTAGCCTGGGCATGTTCATCATTAAAAGCCCCTCCCCCATTTAGCATATCCTCGTTCCAGGCTGGCTGACCATTCCTAGCGTTATCATGGGCCCGAGCCCTCGCGAGCTCTCTGTAAGCCGCGGACCAGAGGAGGAAGTCTCCCCCACCAAGCACTGCCTTAGCTAGGTTCCTCCAGTCCTCTGGGACTAGTCCATTGGTGCCTATGTTATCTAGGACTGCTTTAGTAAAGTTAGCATGTGGTCCATATAATTGTACTGATTGTTGTAATTCCTTCAACAATTTATGATCCAGGGGGGTCCATCCCTGGTTGCCCTGCGTGTCCACTATCACAGGGAAAGCCTGATTTATGTGGTGATATTCTTCCCACTTAGGGGGAGTGCCTCATCCTCCTGCCACTTTTTCTCGAGGAGGTTCCGGGGAGAAGCCCCCGCCTTTTATCTCTCTCGTGGAGGAGTCCTCCGGGGCGGGGGGGGGAGTCTTGGTTAAGGTGATCGGTTGCCATGATGGCCGATCCTGCAAAGTTAGGTTAGCCAGTTTGCAGCAACACGGAGGAACTCCTCCTACGGGCAAATATGCCGAATAGGGGGCTGCAGAAGGAAGGGGTCTCTCATCCTCCCTATCTCTCTGTTCCAACCCATATTGGTCCTCTCTGTCTTCGTCTTCTTCATCTCCGTCTAGGCTCCCAGATGGAAATTCTCTCTGTGTTTCCTCTAGTAAATCAGCCCCTTCATCTAAGAGGGCTGCTATTTCCTCGGAGTCATTACGGAGAGCTTGGTCTATCAGTTGCCATAACCTAAGGACTTCAGGCGATTTCTCTGCTGCCCTCAATTGTCTTCCAACCCTACGCCATTGTTCCTGATCTAACTCGCCACTCTCCACGAACCAGGGTGAGGTCTGAGCAACGGCTCTAGTGAATGCACGTATAGTGGCCGCTTTCACGGGCGTCCCCGCTACTTTTAAAAGACAGCTTAATAACAGGCACAACCTGGTTGTTGAGGGAGTGTTTCCCATTGTTTTTTCCGGTACCAACCCTAGGCTTTTTATATCACCCGCCTAGATTCCCGTGTTTTACACACATTCTACTTTTCCTATTCCCTTTTTTTCTGGTACCAACCCTAGGCTTTTTATATCACCGCCTAGATTCCCGTGTTTTACACACGTTCTAATTTTTCTTACCTGCCTCCAGTGACCGGTCTGGCTATCCGAGTCATGGCACCACTTGTCAGACCCTCGCCAGCAAGGGTCCAACGCAGTCACGACACGGTCACTGTTTCTCGGTTCTCAAGGAACTTTTACTTGTGGGGGCAGAAGGAAAGAGTGGGGGTGGGGGGAGAGAAGAAAAGAGAAAGAGGAGCTCCAAGCCCAATTCCCAATGTCCCTTTATACCCCAAGTCCCGTGGAGCATCCGCTCCACAGCCAATAGCGGCTCTCTTCACGTGCAGTTCATGCTGGTATCGTCCAATCAGATGAAAGGACGCGTATAGTCTCAGGTCGAAAGTTCATCTGTTTCACCTGGTTCTTCCTAGTTGTTTATGCAGAGTCCGTCCTGCCTCAACTTCATCTGTTTCACCTGGTTCCTCCTAGTTGTTTATGCAGAGTCCATTCTGTTTCATCTGTTTCACCTGGCTGTTTTCCTGGGCCTTGTGGTCGACCGATTGCTGCAAGCTATGCAGATGAGGAGGTTCTCACAGGTGGCCAGCCTGCAGTTCCCCACAGATGCCTATAGTATACCAGGCATAAATTATTTTCTATGGTTTAATACAACTGTTCTGGCACCATTATTGTCTCCATTAATAAATAAGAAAAAAGTGTTTTGAAACCTCCCTGATTTTTTTTTTTTTATTAAACTCATAACAGGTAGAGCCAAGATATAAGTCTATCTGACTCTCAATTTTTTTCTTCAACATTTCTTACAGCCAAATTAAATATTTCTGGCCATTTTATGATGTGATTAAAAATGAAAACTAAACTAATAGTATGTTGGAATTTGGAGTATTGTTCATAAACATTTAATATATCCCTAGTTAGGAAAAGGCACAGGTGAATGAGCTTCATAAAAGTAGGACAATACAATATAAGTGTCTGATATCTTATGGATCCATACCCAATAAATGAATACTACTTCAACATAAATTTAGAGTTTTAATATCACAGGAAAGGAAAAAATGGGGAAACATACTGTACATTCACATTACATTAGTCTGCCAAATAAAAATATGTTTCAAAATTTCCAGTTGGAATACATAAAAGGTGGCTTCTATAAGAATTGGTGCACGAGAAGCAGTTTGTATCAGGAAAACAGCATTGTGAGAATTACAGAATATTCTTCAGTACAACTATGAACAACAGGAAATCTCTTTGAAGAAACATTTTGTATGTTCAGCCCATATGTAGGAAGTCATAAATGGGCTACCCTCATTTTAATGAATTGTGTAAGAAATTAAAATTAGCAGCTAAAGGTTAATATCAGTTCTCCGATAAAATGAATAGAGATAAATACTAATATGCTTCAGAAATTGGTAAAAGTAGAAGTTTCTAGTTCCAGGTGCCAAAACAGTATTAGAAGTAGGAATAAAGCTAACATTCAAGCACAGTAGAAAAGTTGAATGTAAACATAGAAATAAGGCAACCTTTTACTACCTTACAATAAGGTAGTACAAAAATCCAAACACTAGACAGTAAGAGGACAAGCATCTACAATTAAAAATTCTTCAAATTTTATTTACAGAAAGAACATTTAGTAAAAATATCAGGGAGTTTCTTATGATTTAATTGTATTGTGATAATTGTCAAGAGTTTGTATTAATTTTCAAAGAAAAAGTCAAATATTGACTTGTATTTTAATTTTAACTCTCAGTTCACATCCTTTCAAAAAAAGCTTGATTGACTAGCATTTCACAATATAAATTTGCATGGTTTACTGCATGGCAGTTATCTGCAGAGAAGCACACTAAAACAGATTCTCTGAACACAGTTCAGTATTAGTATGATGACAAAGGTAAAAAAAATAGATCATAACACTTATGTGCATCTTGAAGTGAAAAAAATCTTCAAAGGCCTATATTTTAAATTTAAGAGTCTTAAAATTTACTTCTAAATTAATTTGGTTAAATAGTGATCTTTATTCTTGCCAAAATAAAACTAAAACTAAAACTAAATATAATGAATGCATTGTGCTTTTTTATACTCTTTTTGTGCTACTGTGACAATTTCACTTATTGAAAGCTTTCAAAAATACTAAAGTACCTACTTGATACTATTTGTTTAGTGTTCTATACATTCATAAGATTGCCTTTTGTATCTAAAATGTGCTTATAGTGGGCAATTATAATGTTTTAAAAGTTAATTGTTTAAGGGGAATCTATTCTCTGATTCAGAACACACTTATTTTATCAGCACATGTGCAATTCTAGAGGGGCAAAAAAGAGTTTTGTGAAAGCATTGATTTATGTAAATTGCCCATCTAATCCAAGCAGTGTTACATTTCACTTTATGGTTCTTGATAGGTATATGTTATAAACTAATAATATGTGAACACTGATTCATAAAGGCTCTCTTACAACATTCTCGGGGAATTATGGCCATTCCATTTCATTATTTCAAAATAAAATGCATCAAGTTAACACTGAACCAACATTGTACACAATAAATTTGTTCACAGTTAGAATGCACAATAGCTAATCTTTTTAAAAAGCTTAATTTCAAAACCCTAGATAATAAGTTTCTAAACTTCATGGTGCTTTCTATGTATATTTTAGTGGTAAGCTTTACTCAATCAAATGGGGTTAATTTGAAAAGACTCCCTAGATACAATAAGTTTGAATTTGGGTTTTGACTGCAGAGATCAATGACGTTTTGTTTATCTTGACTGGCTATTAACATATATATACCTGAATCAAAACATTACATGATAGCCCATAAATGTGTATAATTTTTATGTGTTAGCAAACAATTTAAAATAATATATGGTTTTAGATATGCCATTCCCTGACTTCATCCTCTCTGATCAGATGTTAATAATGAGAACATCTTTGCTTGTTGCCATGTGTTTAATATATTGACTCTTAATTATAACAGAAATCAAAATTCTCATATCTCCTTTCTATAAATGAAAGACATGGGCATAATTACTTTGTATTCAATTTCTTAGAATAGAGAGTGCCTCAGATGTTGTAGTTATTTTTCCATAATCACTGGAGCTTGCAATGTTATGATTTTTCTTTGAGATATGGAATAAAATAAGTAAGATAAGATATTTTATAGACAGTTGATAACCTCCATATTTTACAGTTTGATTTCTCTTTGTAATTATGATGCATCATTGCATTTTAAAATCCAAGGGGAAAATATACTCTCTTTCCCAGTTAGTACTTTTAATATCTTTGCATTCAATTTTACTATGTTGCAAGAATATTTTCACCATTTATAAAATAATAGCAGCATATTTGATGCAACAGGTTTCAGAAATTATCAAGCCATTATAAGCTAATTATTTACTCAAATATCAGCTTAAAGGAAATATTTTCAGAAATAATTATGGCTTTCTATAGTAATCATTGATACCCTTGAAAATTTCTTTGAGGCCCAAAGCACTAATTATTTTTTTCTCAAATCCCTCCTCCTGCCCCACTTAGCATTGAACCAGATATTTGGACACCTGCTTCTAGCTACATGGAAAACAAAAGAAAATTCTGTTGACTTATTCTAACATTCTCTAAAAATCTTTCACTGAGACTTTTTTTAAATAAACTAGGAAAGCAGTGTGATAAAAACTCAAACACTTTAATCGCATTAGTCCCCTTCTCAAAATTTATAAAGCTTCCACAATTCCTCTTTTCTCAAAAGTATATACCAGTGCAATGTAGTAAATATCATTTATATAACATGAATTTATTGATCTCCTGATTCTACTGATATCATGAATTTATTGATCTCATGGATCAAAAGAAATAGTCTATGCTTATTAGGTGTGATTATCTGGAGGCAACAAACCAGACCTCTAGAGAAAAAAATATCAAATCCTTTCTTTATGGCCATAATGCTACCTCTGAGAGTTATATTTTATTTCATGCTCTCATACAAAGGTTCCATATCAAATGTCAGCTTTGATTGATTAACCACCTGAAGTGCCATGTTGAAAAATAATCATCAGCTATGTCATGACTCATCAGGAAAGACTGTTAGGATCAGTTAGTATCTTACATGAGTGCAGAAAGGAGTATCAAGCCTGCCTATGTAAGTAATTTCCCATGCCTGTAACAATACATACCTATTTACTTGTAAAGTTCCCTTGTTGGAGGAGGGGGATCATTACAGTAAATGAAGGGACAGTCAACAGGAAAGAAAAGGGGAAGTTAGCATGCAGACAACTTAAAATCATAAAACTTTATTCCTCATATCCTCTTCAAAATTTAAAACTGCTTTTCTGTAACTACTTTATCTGAATAGATTTATCATTCTTTTTTTATCTATTTTAAATACAAACTAATTCATAGAAAGCAAAACTCTGGTAGGTGACTACATTTTGTATTTCTTATAACCAGATACTTTTCAGGTAAGCTAAGAATATATATCTGAAAACTGGTCAATTAATAACCTGTTTATAAATGTAGGTTTACTTATGTATGGTATTTCCCTTATAAAGAAAACTAATCTTACATTGCCTGAAGATTAAAAATGTCCACCAACCTTCTGTGAACACTGAACCAACTGAGTTATTTCTAAAGAAAGCAGGGTTTGCTTTGGGGTAGAAAACTTCTCTGCCTAAGGTGAAAAATCACACTAGAGATTATCCAAATTGATTGGCTGCAGTTTAGTGAACATATGTTCCCTTGAAAATCTGCTTTCTCCTTCCCTAAAAAAAACTAAAGAGGGATAAAGATAGATGTCAGGAGAAGGTACATAGAAAGGATTTTATTACTACTGGCAAGACAGTTGTAGCTATCACAGCAAGCTAGGTTTGGCATATGGAAATATATTTAAAAGTATTTTTTCTATATCTGCAGTTGATGCATTATTTCTCCATAAATACCTATATCTCTCTATTTTTTATATCTTTCTATAAACCCTAAAAAATCACTTGCTGTATTCTGCACTTCACTGCTGGTCCTAGCCAGCAGAGAATGATAAGAAAATAAAACAGCAAGGATTGGTTAAAGGAACAAGTAAAAGTTAATATTGTCAGTTGATATGATTATATACACAGAAAATACAAATAAATCTAGAAACAAAATACAAAAGTTAAGAGAACTTAGCAAAACTGCTCGATTTAAAATCAAAATCAATATTGAAAACCATTGTTTGAAGTGACTATCCTTTCCTCAATGTGTATTCTTGGCACTCTTGTGGGTTGGTTTATTTCTGGGTTTTATATCTTGTTTCATTATAACTATTTTATACCATAGTTTTTAACTACTGTAGCTTTGTAATATGTTTTATGGTTTTGCTTTATTTTTAATTGAAAATAATAACTGCATATTTAAAGGGTACAATGTAATATATTGATACATTTCTACATTTTGGAATAATAAAATCAAACTAGTTAGCATATCTATCATCTCAAAAAATTTATAATTAACAAAACATTTAGTTGTTATTTTGTTACAACTTTGATCACATTATCATGCCAATTAATTGCATTGCCGATGGTGATAACATTTATCACTCATGTAATTCAACAATCATTTGTAATGACCACTAGAGCAGTTGGTTTTCTGTAGGTATTTTTTATTTATGGTATGCAAATTTCATGTATTTCATTTATACAGATTTAGGAACATAGTGATACTTTCCATGTGGAAGAATTATGTTCATTCTCTCTCTCTCTCTCTCTCTCTCTCTCTCTCTCTCTCTCCCTTTCCCTCCCTCCCTCCCTCCTCTCTGCCATTCAAATCATAAATTCTACACATTATTACTAAATATATAATAAATATAGTTACCATGCTGTGCAACACAAACCAGAACTTACTTCTCCTATCTGAAACTTTTACCTGTTGACCAATACCAATATTTTCCCTTTCTCTGCACCCACAAACACCCAGCCTTTTGTAACCACCATTCTGTCTACATCAATCACTTTGACATTTTTGGTTTCTACATATAAGTGAGATCACAGGATATTTGCCTTTCTATGTAAAGCTTAAGTCACTCAAAATAATGTCTTCTAGATTATCTGTGTTGTCACAAATGACAGAATTTCCTGTTTTTAATGCTAAGGAGTATTCCACTGTGTATAGTTACCACATTTTCTTTATCCATTCATCAATTGATGTACACTTAGGTTGTTTCCGTATCTTGGCTATATTGTGCTATAATGACCATGAGAGTTCAAGCATTTCTTTGATATCCTGATTTCAGTTCCTTCCTGTAAACATCCATTAGTGGGAGTGCTAGGTCATATGGTAATTTTATCTTTAGTATGAGGAACCTCTATACTATCATAAAAAGAATTATTAATTTACAGTATACTAGGAAGTATCTAAAGGATCCCTTTTCTCCACATCCTTGCTATTACTTATTAACTTTCATCTCTTTCACCTAACAAGTATGATGTGATATTTCACTGTGATTTTAATTTGCATTTATCTGATGAATAGAGATGCTGGGCATTTCTTCATATATTTGTAGGACATTTGTATGTCTTCTTTTGAGAAATGTCTATTCAAGTCATTCACCCATTTTAATAGTATTATTTATTACATTACTATTGAATTGTTTGATTTCTTTGTATATTTTGGATATTAGTCCCTCATCTATGGTATGCAAATATTTTCTCTCAGTCTGTGTTCTGTTCTTCACCCTATTGTTTCCTTAACTGTGAAGAAACTTTTTTAAATTTGATGAAATAATGTTCATTTTTGCTTTCACTTCCTTTGGTTTGGGGGTTATAGACAAGAAATCACTGCCCAGACAAATGTCATGAAATATCCCCCTTGTTTTGTCTAATGATTTTACACTTTCAAGACATACTTTAAGTATTTTATTTCACCCTTGAATACAGAGTGATATAATGGTCCAATTACATTCATTTGCAGGTGGATATCCAGTCTTCTCAACACCGTATATTCAGGTGACATTCTTTTTCCCCATTGTGTGTTCTTGACACAGAACTGATAATAACAATTGACCATACATGTGTGAGTTTAGTTGTGGGCTGTTTATTCTATTTTGCTGTTTATTATGTCTGTTTTTATGCCAAGAATATTCTGGTTTGATTACTATAGCTTTGTAATATAGGAGGTTTTCAAAATCTTCATGGAAGTGTATATAATGGAAACAATGTATATATTTAAAAATTTTTGCACCAAAATGAATTTATCTTTTTAATTGTATTTTTCCACAAATACTTAAAGCGGTCTGATTTTTTTTTTTTTTTGATAGGCAGAGTGGATAGTGAAAGAGAGAGACAGAGAGAAAGGTCTTCCTTTTTGCCGTTGGTTCACCCTCCAATGGCCACTGCGGCCGGCACATCTCGCTGATCCGAAGCCAGGAGCTTCTCCTGGTCTCCCATGCGGGTGCAGGGCCCAAGGACTTGGGCCATCCTCCACTGCCTTCCCAGGCCATAGCAGAGAGCTGGCCTGGAAGAGGGGCAACCGGGATAGAATCCGGCGCCCCAACCGGGACTAGAACCCGGTGTGCCGGCGCCGCAAGGCGGAGGATTAGCCTGTTAAGCCACGGTGCCGGCCACAAAGTGGTCTGATGTTTTGAGTTGCATCTAGCTTGGTTCTTGTTGATCAAAGTTCTATGGGCTCTTCTGTTTTTAATGATTTTTTTATTTACTGAGAAGCAATGTTAGGAAGGGAGGGTGGGAGGGAAACAGAAAAAGAGAAATACATTTTATTTTATTTTATTTTATTTTATTTTATTTTATTTTATTTTATTTTATTTTATTTTATTTTATTTTATTTTATTTATTGGAGAGGCAGAGCCACAGAGAGAGATGGGGAGAGACAGAGAGAAAGGTCTTCCATCCACTGGTTCACTCCCCAAGTGGCCAAAATGGCTAGAGCTAGGCTGATCTGAAGCCAGGAGCTTCTTCCTGGTCTCCCTCCTGAGTACAGGGGCCCAAGCACTTGGGCCGTCTTCTACTACTTTCCCCGGGCCATAAGCAGAGAGCTACATCAGAGGAGGAGCTACCATGACATGAATTGGAATCAATAATGGCTTCCAGTGCTGCAGATGGAGGCTTAGTCTAATATTCCACAGAAGAGCCGCCTCCCCCCCTCCCCCCGGAAATACCTTTCATCTGCTGGTTCACTTGCAAAATGCCAGCAACAGCCAGGGTTAGACCTAGACCAGGCCAAAGCCAGGAACCAGGAACTCCATTCTTATTTCCAAAAATTTCAATTTTTCCTTTCCTTCTAGGATGCACTTTATTTTTTTGACTTGCCTAATTGCTCTGTTAGGACATTCAGTACAATTTTGAAGTGAATTGATAGAGTAAGAATATTCATTTACTCATGAATTTGAAAGAAAAGCCTTCTTTTTTATTTATTACTGAGCTTGTTGTTAGCTGTTAACTTGTCATTTTTGTTCTTTGTTTTGTGATGAATATTCCTTCTACACTAATTTGTTAAAAGTTTATAACATGAAAGATTGTTGAATTTGGTCAAATGACTTTTCTATGTGTATTGAGTTGATCATATGCATTTTATCCTTCATTCTGATAATAAAGTAAATTGTATTTATTGATTTGCATATGTTGAGCCAACCTTGCATCTCAGAAAAAAAAATCCAAGTTGTGGTGATGAAAGATTCACTTAATGTGCCATCAAATATAGTTCACTAGTACTTTGTTTACAATTTTGCATCTATGTTAATTACTGATATTAGATCATAATTTTCTTTTTCTGTATTTTGATTTTTCATTATTTTTTACTAAATAAGCCTTCTACAGGAGAAAGTTAAATATGTAACACTAATTTCCCCTCCTTCATAAGTACTTACTTTGACCATCAACATTCCCAACCTAATTATGTTCTTTACAGTAATTCTCTCAATCTTAACTATGTTACTTGTGTTTATTAATGGACTTGTTTATGAGAAATCTCCTCTATTGCCATGTGATCTTTATAAGGGCAAGACTTTGGTTCTCCTGAATCAGCCATACTGATGCTATATCTGTGCCGCAGTTAAAAAAACCAGACTCATGTGTGTCCCCAAAACAACCATGTTTGGAGCCACTCCAAAAATACTCATGTATGACCAGTGATCAGTAGACCAGAATAAGAAGAGTTGGAGGTGAGAACATTAGGGAGGGAGATGGTCAGGGACAGGAGCACTAGGTAAAGTGCCATAGGGAGCAGGGTGCTTGGGTTTCCTGAGGGCTAAGGAACATGGTGCTTGGCAGTTCTGGAATAGGTGACCTGGGCAGAGCATACAGATAGCTTGTCATGTCTTTAACTGTTTTGTGTGTCTTTTGTTTGTTCATTTGTTTGTCTGGTTTTGGTCAGGTTAATTCTGGCCTCTGAAAATATTCCTGGAAGTATTAGTTCCTCTTCAGTTTTTTGCAATAGTTGGAGAAGAATTGGTATTAATTGTTTTTTAAGTTTTTCATAAAATTTAATCATAAAGCCATCTGGTTCTAGGATTTTCTTTTATGGGAGACATTTTTAACTTTTATTTAATGAATATAAATTTCCAATGTACAGCTTATGAATTACAATGCCTTCCCCCTCCCATAACTTCCCTCCCACCCACAACCCTCCCCTCTCCCGCACCCTCTCCTCTTCCATTCACATCAAGATTCATTTTCAATTCTCTTTATATACAGAAGATCAGTTTAGTATACATTAAGTAAAGATTTCAACAGTTTGCACCCACATAGAAACACAAAGTGAAACATACTGTTTGAGTACTAGTTATAGCATTAAATCACAATGTACGGCACATTAAGGACAGAGATCCCACATGAGGAGCAAGTGCACAGTGACTCCTGTTGTTGACCCAACAAATTGACACTCTAGTTTATGGTGCCAGTAACCACCCTAAGCTGTCGTCATGAGTTGCCAAGGCTATGGAAGCCTTCCAAGTTCGCTGACTCTGATCATATTTAGACAAGGTCATAAAAGACAAGGTGAGGATAGTAACCAATGATCCTAAGAGTGGCATTAACCAGGTCTGAACAATTATACAGCATTAAGTGGGGAAGAGGACCATCAGTACACACAGGTTGGGAGTAGAGCCATTGGAGGTAGAGTAGAGGTTATGATTACGAAGGAATGAGGCCCAAGTGCGCTAGACAGGCTCTAGAACAAAGGACAGAGTCATTATTAGAGGAGCTAAGAAAGGTGCAGTCTAAACTGAAATTAAGTTTTCTGATGAGAGGCAAATAGAACCTGACCGAAGGGGCTTGATAATAATCTGTTGGGCTTTAGGCCTTGTAAGTTAAGAGGCCCAGACCTATCTATCTCTTCACATGGGGTACATCCTAAGGGAGGTGTGAACCTCCTAGGGGAAGGCACTCTGTTGAGTTTCATTGCTTAGCTGGGCTAGGAGGAGAGCTGGCCAGGTAAAGGCAGGTGGCATCTCTAACAAGAAATTTACAGTTCTGCCTGCAGTGTTGCTGACCCTACTTGGCCGTCTCCTCAGCTGCAGTGGTCACTTTGGAAGCTGGACTGAGTGAAGGGCTTTTCAGCTTAGAGCCAATAAGATCTGTGGCTCTGACCTGGGCATCCTTCGACTCCAGGGCAGGTCCATTTCCAGTGATCCAACTCTTGGCAGAGCTGCTAGGCTCTTCACAAGCTGACTTCTGCTGAAGCCCAAGCTTACCACATTGAAAGCCACTGCAGTGGACTGGCCTGTTGGGTCTCCTTGAGGGCAGATCACTGTACAGATCAGCCATTAATAGGCCTGCCACCCATTGCTTCTGATGCTTAGCTTTCTTTTCCTCCCGTTTTTTGTTAAAGCAGACGAGAGGATGCAAGTCATGGATGCAAGTCAAATACTTCACAGTATTTTTGAAAGCACCTGTAGGATTTTACAAGTATTTAACCCTTTAGGCCTCTGGGGCTTTCTCATTAAGATAACTATCATGTCTAGTAACACAAGATCATTAGACTTTTTAATTCTGAAACATTTGTATTAATAGCATTTTCCATTATAGAAACTTACAATTTAGTACCACGTCACATCTTGACAGTACTTCTAATATAATCCAAATAACCTGATTAGTTGGTGTCTCTATAAGATGAGAGACATAGGTCCTTCGATTTTTCCAGTTGGGCCCAAACTGGAAAAACCAAAGACCAAGATTTACTGGAAATTTTAGAGTCCAGATTGTTTGGAACTTTGATTTTTTGAATGCCTGTCAAGAATGCCAAGAAGGCTCAAAATTTTTGGAGACTTTTAATTAATGGTTTATGTTCCATACTTATTATTGGTCTTTCCAAAAGACCAATTGCTCCTTAATCCAGGCTTGATGGTTAGTGCAACTAAATTTCTAGGCATTTATCCATTTCTTCAAGTCTTTCAATTTTTTGCTGTGTAAATGTTCATAGTCTTTTATCATCTTTTATATTTGTATGTTATCCGATGTATGTACAAATTATTCTGTCATGTTTTCCATTTCTACATCATCAGTTATAATGATTACTCTTTTTTGGAAAGTTTATTTACTTGAAAGTCAGAATTACAGAGAGAGAAGGAGAGGCAGAGAGAGAGAGATAGAAAGAGGGGTCTTCCATCCGCTTATTCACTCCCCAGATAGCCACATCAGTCGGAGCCGCGCCAATGGGAAGCCAGGAGCCAGGAGCTTCTTCTGATCTCACGCACAAGTGCAGGGGCCCAAGGACTTTAACCATCTTCTACTGCTTTCCCAGGCCATAGCAGAGAGCTGGATCGGAAGTGGAACATCCAGGTCTCGAACCAGCAGCCATATGGGATGTCAGCACTGCAGGCGGAGACTTTACCCACTATGCCACAGCACTGACCCCAAATGATTACTCTTTATTTTTTAGATTATTTACTTTAATTTCTTCTTTTTTCTTCTTAGTAAACCTAAGCGTTTATCAATTTTTTTATGCTTTCAAAAAACAACTCTAAACTTACTTGATCTTGTCTATTGTTTTCATAGTTTCAGTTAATATATTTTGCTCTGAACTTTTGCATTTCTTTCCTTCTGATAATTTTGGTCTTAATTTCTTTTTTTGTAATTCTTTGAGGAACTTTAAGTTTGAAATATTTCTATTTTTTATATGAACACTTACTGCTATAAACTTATCTATTAGAACTGCTTTTTTCTATATCCATTAAGCTTGGATATTCTTTATTTGTTGCAAAATATATTTTAATTTCTCCTTAAATTTCCTACTTGATGCAATGGTTTTTCAGGAACATATTGTTTAAATTCCACATATTCATTAATTTTCCTGGATTCCTCCTTTTATTTCTAGTTTCATACCATTGTTGTACAAAAAATAATAATATAATTTCACTCTTCTTAAATGTGTTAAGTCTTATTTTGTGGCCAAATATATGGTCTATCTTGGATCACAGTGTGAAGAATCTTTATTCTGTGGTGTAGGATAGAATTTTCTGTATATCTCTATTAGGTCCACTTGTTCAGCAGTGTTATTCAGTTTCAATGTCTCTTTATTAATTTCATGTCTGGATATCTATCCAATGTTGAGAGATGAGTATTGGAATGTTTTTATAGTGTTACAGTCCCTATCTCTCTTCAAATTACTTAGTTTGCTTTATGTCTTTTGGTGCTTTGATGTTAGATATATACATATCTATGATTATTATATCTTCTGATGAATTATCACCTTTATCATTATATAATGAAAATATTTATCTTCTTAACAACTTTTGTCATAAACCTATTTTTTATGAAATAAGTTGAGCTACCCAGATCTCTTTCTATTTCCATTCAAATGGAATGTCTTTCCTTCCCTTCAGTTTTGATCTATGAGTGTCTCTTGTAGGCAACATATAAAGCTCAGCTTTAAAATGATATTTAAAAATGAAATTTTATATATATTATATTATATATTATTAAATATTTTATTATATTTATTTGTATATTTATATATTTATTATACATATTAAGTATAGTTATTTAATATATTAAAATGAATATATTTATTTATAAATATATATTTATATTATTAAATTATTTTATATTATTAAAATGAAATTTAATATATTTATTTGAAAGGGATAGAGTATGAGAAAGAGAGTTATCAATCCTCCATTCAATGGTTCATTCCCCAAATGGAAGCAACAACGGGAGCTTGGCCAGGCTAAACCCAGTAACTTAAAACTCTAGCTGATCTCCAACATGAGTAGCAGGGAACAAAATACTTGAGCTACTATCTGCTGCCTCCAATGGTGTTCATTAGCAGGAAGCTAGATCAGATAAGGAGCCAGAACTTGAACTCAGGAAATGGGATCTAGAATATGGGTGTCTCAAGCAATAATTTAATCACTGTACCAAATGCTCAGCCCAATGTCTTGATTTTGTTTTAGATTTAAAAGCAAGATTTATTGGACTCAAAGACCTCCAGTTAGAGTGACATGGAGAGCGGGCTCCAAGAAAGGGAACGACCTGAAGGGCCTGTGGTACTGGGGTGTTTGAGCACAATTTTGGGGAAGAAAAAACTTGACATTCAGTTACAAGATTTTTATGAATTCAACCAGTTCATGATTTTTGTATAGAGAATTTCATTAATTTGCACAAAAACTAAAACTAATTATTTCACAGTATGAACTACTTATTATCATCTTGCTAATATGTTTTCTTGGGTCCAATATTGTGGCACAGTGGTTTAAGCCCAACGCTGAAATGCCAGCATCCCATATGAGCACCAGTTTGAATCCCTACTACACTTTTATCAGTCCTGCTCCCTGCTGGTGCAACTTGGAAGGCAACAAAGATGGCCCAAGTACCTGGACTCCTGCCACCCACATGGGAGACCTGGATGGGGTTCCAGGCTTCTGGCTTTGTCCAGGCCCAGTCCTGGCAGTTGCGGCCACTTATGGCCATTTGATGAATGAACCAGCAGAAGGAAGAATGATTCTCCCACTCCCTTCCTCCATCCCCCCCCCTTCTCTCCCTTGCTCCCTCCCTCTCCCTCTAACTCTCCATCCTCCCATTCCTATCTTTGCCTCTGTCAAATTCTCTGTAACTCTACTTTTCAAAAAAATAAATCCTTAAGAAAATAATATTCTTGCTTGCTGTTTTATAAATCCCTTGTTTCTTCCTTCCTCTATTTGTACCACCTTGTTACTGTGTTGTTTGATGCTTTCATTAGTGATTTGTTCTGGATAATTTCTTTTGCTTTTTTGTTACCTTGTGGCTTAAAGAATATATAACTGTCTATTTTGTGATGATAACAACCTAATTTTGATCACATACACAATTTCTAATCTTCTACTCCTCCTTTTCCCATGTTATGATGTTTTGTGCCTTTGGTATCACATTACAATTTTTAGTAATTTGCATCCTTAACAAACTTTTGTAACTTTGGTTGTTTTTAATAGTTTTGCCTTTTAACCTTCTACTAAAGATATAATTGATTTACCAACTGCAATTACAACATTAGAGTGTTTTGTATTTGACAACATAATTACTTTTACTGGTGAATTTTATACATTCTTGTGTTTTAATGTCACTAATTAGCATTCTCTTTTTTAAACTTGAATAACTCCCTTTAATGATTCTAGAAAGGCAAGTCTAGTGATGATAAACTCTTTCAGCTTTTATTGGTCTCAGGATGTCTTTGTCACTTTTTAATTTTGAAAGACAGAGTTGCTAGGTATTGGATTCTTAATTGAAATACCACCCCCCCCCCCATTTTGAATGTGCTGTCCCCTCTCTTCTGACCTGCAAGATTTCTGCTAAAAATAACCCCACTATAATATTATGGTGAGTCCCTTGCATGTAACAATTTGCTTTTAGTTTTCACTTTCAAAACTCCCTCTTAACATTTGAAGATTTGGTTATGATACATTTTGATGTGAGTATCTTTGGATTAATCTTATTACATAATATTTAAGCCTCCTGGATCTAGATTTCTATTTCTTTCCCAGACTTTGCAAGTTTTCTGACATGATTTCTTTGAATGTGTTTTTCTGTCTGTTTATCTTTGTTTCCTTCTGATATACTGGTAACACATGCATTGCTATGCTTGATAGTGTTCCATTAGTCTAAACTAGATCAACTCTTTTTCATTTTCTTACTTTTTTTTTGCTTTTCAGAAGGTATAATTTCCAATTACCTGGCTTCAAATTGACTAGTGCTTTTGTTTCCCATATTCTTTTTAAATTTTTTTCAGTTCAATTATAGCATATTTAGACCTATGATTTCTGTTTGGTACTTTTTTGTGTTTTTATTTGTTGAAATTCTTAGTTTGTATTTTTTCCCAAAGAAATCTTTTATTTAATGAGTACAAATTTCATAAGTACAACTTTAGGAATATAGTGATTCTTCCCACCATACCTGCCCTCCCACCCCTCCTCCTCCTACCTCTCCCCTTGCCAGTACCATTCTCCATTAAGATTCATTTTCAATTAACTTTGTACACAGAAGGCAAGCTCTATACTAAGTAAAGATTTCAACAATTTGCACACACACACACAACTGTTTGAGAACAAGTTTTATGGTTAACTCTCATAACACAACCCTGAGGACAGAGGTCCTGTGTTCGAAGTTAGTGCACAATGACTCCTGTTGTTAATTTGGCAATTAACACTCTACATATGACATCAGTGACCATCTGAGGCTCTTGACATGAGCTGTCAAGGCTATGGAAGCCTTTTGAATTCACTAACTCTGTCAGTATATAGACAAGGCCATAACCAATGTGGAAGTTCTCTCCTCCCTTTAGAGAAAAGTACATCCTTCTTTTGATGGCCACTTCTTTCTACTGGAGTCTCATGTAGATCCTTCATATAGTACATGTTTTGCCACAATGTCTTTTTGTTTCATTTTGTTTTGATAAGAGATTTAGTTATTTATTTGAAAGGCCAAGAGTTAGGCAGAGAGAGAGAGAGAGAGAGAGAGAGAGAGAGAGAGGTTTTCCAGCTGCTGATTCACTCCCCAAATGACTACAATGGCTGGGAGCTGGAAACCTGGAGCTTTTTTTGAGTATCTACACAGGTTCAAGGGCCCAAGGACTTGAGCCATCTTCTGCAGCTTTCCCCAGCTATAGCAGAGAGCTGGATCAGAAGTGGAGCGTTAGGGACTTGAACCAGCTCATATGTGGGTTGCTAGCACTGCAGGTGGCAGCTTTATCTACCACTCCTTAGCCTTGACCTCTATAATTAGTTTCTTTTAGAAGGTGTTTATTTGATGAATACAATTTTCTTATGTACAGCTTTTAGGAATAACGTCTTGAATTTCCATGCCTGAAATGCTCTCATGGTCTTTTCATCCAGACCAGAATGCCTTAAAGGATGATTGTGAGGTCAGAGTTCTACTTAAATTGATTGCAATTCTATGAGTCTGCTGTGTGGACTGCTTCCCATGTTAGAACATTCTCTCCTTTTTAATTATATCTATTATTATTACCAGACACTTGATTCTATTTATATGATCACTTTAACACTTAATCCTTAGTTTGTTCTTACATTGTTCTCCTTACCTTGATAAGCAATTTGTGACCATTATTTTGATTTTCCCATTGGGTAAATCATATATTTTCAAGTCAGTTTTATTCAAGTCAGTTTCTGGAGAGTTATCATGTTCTTTCATTTAGAATATACTACCTGGTTTCTTCATTCTCATTGACTATGTTGTTTATTTTTCACATTAAACAAAAATGATTATCTCTCCATTCTTCTTATATACTGGCATCATGTAGGAGATTTTCACCAATCTATCTGGCCAGCAATTTTAAGAACCCTCTTCAAAACTTCCTTCTTGTATTTTTTTTTCTTTTTCTGACAAATCACACATGTTTCTTTAATAGCACTATCTATCTCACTATGTTGGAGTTCAACTTGGGATGCACAAGTTTGATTTCTATTTGTCTATTTAGAATTACCATACTGTTTATTACCTCAGGCATAAAGATATTTTCATAATCTGTCTCTGAATGGTATACTTAAGTCTATAGACATGTTGCTTTGGTTATATACAACTTCATAAACTACCTTGCTTTTTTATTTATCTTGATTCTCTTAGCTGCTCCCATTCTGTCACACCTTGAAGTTCACAGAGTCATTGGAATTAAGGGAAGTAATTTGCAGGTTTTCAGAGCCCTAGCCTCCTTGTAGGGAATCACTGATTTTCTATTCTATTCATAAACCATTAGATTTTTATATCCAGCCTTATCTTGACATCTAAAAATCTTAGGGCCCTTAAAATCCCCCTTACTTGATTGGTATTTTGTCTGTCTGAAATGAGCTATTTCTTATGTACAGACACAAATTTGAAGATTATTTGTTTCTAAGACAAAGGTGGATATCATATTCCATATTTAATGGTGCCACTAATCATAAAATGAGAAGAACTCAGATTAGTTGGTATTCATGCCTGAACATCTATGGGCCCATTGATAAATTTCCTTATGACCAAATGATCTTTGACACGGTGACTGAGAGAACATATGCATATATTCCTAAGTTCTGAGGTGATATAAATGTGCTATTATAGAGCAAAATTTTGTCAACTGTGATAATACCTGAGAAGTCTCCTCTTTGTATTCCTCAAATTTAAAACTAAATCATACAAAATGTATCTTACAATGCTAAAATTTGAGTGGCACAGAATAACAAAGCCATTGATGGAAAGGGAGAGTTCTATGTGTTTGATAACAGTGCTACTCAAAATCAAGTGGAAAAAATGACCTGAATGTACATGCCACAGCCTAATTTTATGGATTTTCTTGTTTTCTTACTGCATGGGCAAAAAATTACCCCAATTGCTTTCATTTCATTGAGAATTATTCATTGGATTAGGAAAATAATGATAAAAATGGAGAATGATATTCTGCGATAGATAGTCTCAGTTTTCCACTTGGCTGACTATAAAGGTCAGCACTGCACACTGAAAAGCGGAACATCAATTAGAATGTATAGTAATCTGAGAATCCCTAATGCCTTTACATAAATCCTATCCACACCTCAAATTTAATGTGAATACACTACGACTGTAACTTGCAGCTGAATTTTGAGATACAAGATACATTTTAAGCATACTATATCCTTTCTGTAACACATAATTTGTTACTATGGGGTCTCATTGAACGAGTTGGTATTCGTTTGATTCTTTTATGGGGCCCAAATAAGGCTATTAAAAATTAATTTTACTTTTATTTGAATGATACATTATATACAGAAAAAAGTACTAAATTAAGTATATAGTTTAATAAATTATTCCAAAGTAAACACAAATATGTTAACACCACCCAGGTAAACAGGAACTTCTTTTTTTATTAGCATAAATAGAACATATTTCATGTATTTCATAGATAGAATTCTAAGAAAATCATAATTCCCTCCCTCCCTTAGTCCATCTTCTTCCTTTCTTTTTTTCCTTTAATTACATAATTTCATTTTACTTTATAATTAAAGGTTTTAATGCACCTCTAACCATAATGTTCAACAAGTAAAAAGTAGAATTATCACTATTCCACCGGAGTATACACAAGCATTGAAAGCAATAATCAAATCATAATATGTCAATTTCAGCTGGTGCCGTGGCTCACTAGGCTAATCCACCGCCTGCGTCGCCAGCACCCCGGGTTCTAGTCCCTGTCAGGCCACCGGATGTTGCTCCTCTTCCAGTCCAGCTCTCTGCTGTGGCCCGGGAATGCAGTGGAGGATGGCCCAAGTGCTTGGGACATGCACCCGCATGGGAGACCAGGAGGAAGCACCTGGCTCCTGGCTTCAGATTGGGGCAGCGTGCCGGCCGTAGTGGCCATTTGGTGGGTGAACCAGTGGAAAGAAGACCTTTATCTCTGTCTCTCTCTCTCACTGTCTAACTCTGCCTGTCAAAAAAAGATGTCCATTTTATTCTTATATTTTTTCTTTTTCTTTTTTAAAAAGATTTTATTTATTTCATTTTTAACTGCTGTGTAGTATTCCATAGAGTACATGTCCTTTAGTTTCTTTATCCAGTCTTCTGTTGATGGGCATTTAGGCTGATTCCATGTCTTGTCTATTGTGAATTGGGCTGCAATAAACATAGAGATGCAGACAGCTCTTTTATTTGCCAATTTAATTTCCACTGGGTAAATTCCAAGGAGTGGGATGGATGGGTCATATGGTAGGACTATATTCAGATTTCTGTGGTATCTCCAATCTGTATTCCATAGTGGCTTTACCAATTTGCATTACAACCAGCAGTGAATTAGGGTAACTTTTTCCCCACATCCCCGCCAGCATTTGTTGTTTGTTGATTTCTGTATGAAAGCCATTCTAACTGGAGTGAGGGGAAACCTCTTTGTGGTTTTGATTTTCATTTCCCTGATGGCTAATGTTCTTGAGAAGTTTTTCATCTGCCTGTTGGCCATTTGGATTTCCTTTTTTGAAGAATGTCTATTTAAGTGCTTTGCCCACTTCTTGACTAGATTGCTTGTTTTGCTATTGTTGAGGTTTTTTTTTATCGCTTTATATATTCTGATTATTAATCCTTTATCAGTTGCACGGATTGCAAATATTTTTCCCATCCTGTTGGTTGCCTCTTTACTTTCCTGATGGTTTCTTTTGCTGTACAGAAGCTTCTTAATTTGATGCAATCCCACTTGTTAATCGTGGTTTTTATTGCCTGTGCCTCTGGAGTATTTTCCAGGAACTCTGTGCCTAGGCTGATGTCTTGCAGGGTATCCCCAATGCTCTCTATTAATTTCATGGTATTGGGTTGTAGATTTAGGTCTTTAATCCATTTTGAATGGATTTCTGTGTAAGGTGTAAGGTAGAGGTCTTGCTTCTTATTTCTACATGTGGAAATCCAGTTTTCCTAGCACCATTTTTTGAATAGACTGTCCTTGTCCAGGAATTGGTTTTAGCTCCTTGATCAAATATAAATTGGTTGAGGATTATTGGGTTGATTTCTGGTGTTTCTATTCTGTTCCATTGGTCTAGCCATCTGATTTTGAACCAGTACCATGCTATTTTGATTATAAATGCCCTGTACTATGTCTTGAAACCTAGTATTGTGATGCCTCTGGCTTTATTTTTGTTGTATAAGATTGTATTAGCTATCCTAGGCATCTTATGTTTCCAAATGAATTTCAGCATCATTTTTCCACATCTGAGAATAATGTCTTTGGAATTTTAATTGGTATTGCATTGAATTTGTAAATTATTTTTGAAAGAATGAACATTTTGTTGATTCTTCCAACCCATGAACCTGGAATTTTTTTATTTTTTATATCTTCTTCTATTTCTTTCATTAAAGTTTTGTAATTCTCATCATAGAGATCTTTGACATCCTTAGTTAAATTTATTCCAAGGTATTTAACTTTTTGTAACTATTGTGAATGAGATTGTTCTTAGAAGTTCCTTTTCATCCATGCAATTGTCTGCGTTGTCTTGTGTGTTGATTTTATATCCTGCTGTTCTACCCTTTTATGAGTTCCAGTAGTCTTCTAGTAGAGTCTTTTGGTTCCCCTACATATATAATCATATCATCTGTAAATAAGTATAGTTTGACTTCATCTTTACCAATCTGAATCCCTTTGATTTATTTCAATTGCCTGATGGCTCTGGCTAAAATTTTCAAGACTATATTGAATAGCAATGGAGACAGTGGTCATCGTTGTCTTGTACCAGATCTCAGTAGAAATGCTTCCAACTTTTCTCCATTCAGTAGGATGCTGGCCATGGGTTTGTAGTAAATTGCCTTAATTATGTTGAGGAATGTTACTTCTAGACTGAATTTTCTTAGAGTTTTCATCATAAAAAGTGTATTGTATTTTATCAAATGCATTCTCTGCATCTATTGAGATAATCATATGGTTTTTGTTCTTCAAGTTGTTAATGTGATGTATCACATTGATTGATTTGTGAATGTTGAACCATCACTGCATACCAGATAAAATCCTACTTGGTCTGGGTGAATGATCTTCCTGATGTGTTGAATTAGATTGGCCAGGATTTTGTTGAGGATTTTTACCTCTGTGTTCATCAAGGTAATTGGTCTATAGTTTTCTTTCTCTGTTACATCTTTTCCAGGTTTGGGGATTAAAGTGATGCTGGCTTCATAGAAGGAATTTTGGAGGATTCCATCACTTTCAATTGTTTTAAATAGCTTGAGAAGAATTGGAATTAGTTCTTTTTTTATGTGTTTTGTAGAATCAGCAGTGAAGCCATCCAGTCCTGGGCTTTTCTGTGTTGGGAGGGTCTTTATTGCCGACTCAATTTCTGTCTCGGTTGTGGGTCTGTTTAGGCTTTCTATGCTTTCATGGTTCAGTTTAGGTAGTTTGTATGTGTCCAGAAATTTATCCATTTCCTCTAGGTTTCTCAGTTTGTTGGCATACAGCTCTTCATAGTAATTTCTTTTTATTTCTGTGGTGTCTTGTTGCCGTTAATTTCTCAACAATGTTGCAGTGGGTTCGTTTCTGAGAGGAGCAGCGTGGTGGGGGCAAGAGGTGCGGAGTCAACACACAGACCCCGGGAGTCGGGTGAAAGCAGGCTTGAGGCGAGCAGCCCACAGACTCGTTTATTACAGTTGGTACAACAGCTTATATAGCCAAGACCAGCCAATCTGGTCAAGGGGCGGTCTATACCCCAACCAATCACAGCCTGTTGCCAGGCAGTTTCCAAAGCCATCCAATCACAACCTGTCACCAGGCAGTTTCAAATCCATCCAATCACAGCCTGTCGCCAGGCACTTTCCAGAGCCATCCAATCACAGCCTGTTGCCAGGCAGGCTCCATTGCCAGGTGGGTTTCAAAGCCATTCCTGAGTAACTGATGCTCCCTTGCCAGTGGCCACCTTGGCATGGCCTTCTCATTCCACTACAGTGTCTGTTACATTTTCTTTTTCATCTCTAATTTTGTTGATCTGGGTCTTCTCTCTCCTTTTTTTGGTTAATTGTGACCATTTTGTTTTTTTGTTTTTTTGTTTTTTTGTTTTTTTTCAAAAAAACAGCTCAATGTTTTGCTGATCTTTTATATTTTTTTCCTGTTTCAATTTTGTTGATTTCTTCTCTAATTTTAATTATTTCTTTCCTTCTACTGGTTTTGGGTTTAGTTTGCTGCTGTTTTTCTAGTTCCTTCAGGTGTATGGATAGTTCATTTATTTGATGCCTTTCTAGTTTCTTGATGTAGGCAACAATTGCTATAAACTTCCTCTTAACACTGCTTTTGCTGTATCCACAAATTTCGATATGTTGTATTGTCAGCTTCGTTTGTTTCCAGAAATTTTTTGATTTTTCTTTTGATTTCTTCTATGATCAATGGTTTATTTGGGAGCATGTTGTTCAGTCTCCATGCATTTGCATATGTTCTAGAGATTCCTGAGTTGATGATTTCCAACTTCATTCCATTGTGATCAGAGAAGATGCATGGTATGATTTCGATTTTTTTGAATTTGCTGAGGCTTGTTTTATGGCCTAGCATGTGGTCTTCCCTAGAGGATGTTCCATGTACTGATTAGAAGAATATGTATTCTGAAAATGTAGGATGAAAAGTTCTGTAGATATCTGCTAGGTCTATTTGGTCTATGGTGTCAATTAACTCTGATGTTTCCTTACTTATTTTCTGTTTCACTGATCTGTCTATTGCTGAGAGTGGGGTATTGAAGTCCCCCATCACTATTGTATTTGCATCTATATCTCCCTTTAAATCCTTTATTATTTCTTTTAAATAGGCAGGTGCCCTGTGGTTGGGTGCATATACATTTATAATGGTCACATCTTCCTGTTGAATTGATCCTTCTTTGTCTCTCTTGATAGTTTTTGTGTTAAAGTCTATTTTTTCTGATATTAGGATGGCTACATCAGGTCTTTTTTGGTTTCTGTTGGCATGGATTATCTTTTTCCATCCTTTCACTTTCAGTCTGTGAGCATCTTTGTTGGTAAGATGTGTTTCTTACAGGCAGCAAATAGATGGGTTTTCTTTTTTCATCTATACAACCAGTCTGTGTCTTTTAACTGGGGAGCTGAGACCATTCACATTCAATGTTATTATTGTTAATTACCAACTTTGCCCTGCCATGTTTTTGTAAATAACTCTGTTTATGTACTTTGGATTTCCTTTGTTCTTTTGCTCGGTAATTACTTTTCCAGTGATATTACTGTTTCTGTGTTTGTGTGTAGCCCATGTTTGAGCATGTTTCCTAGGGCTGGGCGTGTACTTACAAATTCTTTCAATTTCTGTTTGCTTTGAAAGTTCCTTATTTCTCCTTCACTCATAAATGAGAGTTTTGCAGGGTATAATAATCTGTTTTGATGGGGTTTTCTCTTAAGACTTGGAGTATGTCTCGCCATTCTCTCCTTGCCTGTAGGGTTTGTGATGAGAAGTCTGGGGTGAGTTTAATCGGGTTTCCTCTGAATATGATTTCTTATTTCTCTCTACACATTTTAGGATCTTTTCTTTATGTGTTACTGGGGAGAGCTTTGTGTATAGGTGAGGATCTTTTCTGGTCGTGTCTATTGGGAGTTCTGTGTATTTCTTGAAATTGGATGTACCTTTATTTCTCCAGAAGGGGCAAGTTCTCTGCTATTATTTCATTAATACATTTCTCTGTTTCAATGTCTTCTGGAGTTACTAGGATCTACATCTTGAATCATTCAATAGAATCTTGCAGATCTCCAACCGTGTTTTTCAATTTCCTGATTTCTTCTTCTTGTGTTTGGTCTGATTGAATTATTTCCAGAAATTTGTCTTCTAGTTCTGATATTCTTTCTTCTGTCTCATTTATTCTATTTTTGAGACTATCCATTGTATTTTTATTTGCTCTATTGAATTCTTTATGTCTAGAATTTCATTCTGATTTCTCTTCAATATCTCAATTTCCTGGGAATACTTTTCATTTAGGTTGTGAATATGTTTCTGATTGCTTCTAAGTAATCTGATGATTAATTTTCTGAATTCTGTTTCTGGCATATCTTCAATCACTTGCTCTTTTGCTTCTATTATTGAAGAGCTGATGAAATCTTCCATTCTGAGGCTAATACTATCTTCCTTAGTTTTATTACATTTTCCCCTTGTTTTTTGGCATTTCCAATTCCTTTTATCTTTAATATGTGTCTTGGTGCTTTTGGCGATATTTCCCTCTGCTATAAGCTGCTATGTGTCTGTGTTGACACCTCCGGAAGTTCTGCTTGCCCTTGGATGGTAATGGAGGCAGATAGAAGAGCTCTGGTGCGCTAAACCCCACCTACTTGGGCTGGGCTCTGGTGTGTGAAAATTGCTAGGTATTTCAATGTTTAGAACTCTTGCTGTTGTACAGGTCACGTAGTGGTGGGGGAAATTACTCTGAAATGTTGTGATCCTTGTTTCTGGGTGGGGGGTGTATGGTGAAGTGGCCCCACAAATCATGGGTGTGGGCACAGAAGGCAAATAAGGTAGCACTGTTTTTGCATTCAGAGACGTATATAGACAATATGACTTTTCACAGCAGGCTGCAGGTCCGATTGCAGGGGGAATGGGGAGACATGGATGGGCAGGGGTATGTCCTAGTTCTCCGTCTTTTCCCCTATTCTTCTCTCTTGGAATTTAAAGCAGTTCACCTGGTTCTCCCACCTGCTGCTAACCACAGCTCCATGGATTCATGACCTTGGGTCTCACCTGATCTTCCTGGGAGGGAGGTGGGTGTGGCATCAGTCCGCACATTCCCTTCTCCTGCCACACCGCTGCTGTGTCCCAGTGACCCTTTGCTCCCTCTTTGTGGTCCTGCACAGTCTCTGCCAGACTCCAGGTTTCTCTGCTTGAAACTCCTGTGGCTCTGTTGCCAGTCCATATTCCCTTTCCGTATTATCTATTTTCTCTCTGAGACTCAGAATGTCTTGTTGCTATGTTGACATCTTAACTCCTCCAAAAGTTTGCTTTTAAGATTTATTTATTTATCTGAAAGTTGGAGGGTAGAAAGAAGGGAAGACAGATGGGAGGGAGCAAGAGAGTTCATCAGTTGTCTGGTTCACTTCCCAAATGATCGTAACAACTGGGTTTAGCTCAGACCAAAGCCAAGAGCCAGGAATTCTATCTTGGTCTCCCAGTTGTGTGGCAGGGGCCCAAGTACTTGAGCTATCTTTTGCTACTTTCCTAGATGTGTTAGCAGGAATCTTGATCTAAAACAGAGCAACTATGACTCAAACTAGCATTCTACTATGGGATGCCAATGGCAGCTTAACCCACTGAAAAGCAGCCACCCCATTCCTTCAAAAATCCTTGTAGATCAGATCTACTAATGTCAAGTTATCTCCGTTTCTGTTCATTTTAGAATATCTTAATTTCTCCTTTGCATTTGAAGAATGCATCTTGGCTGGCATTCCTTTCTTTCTGTGGTTTGATTAAGTCACCGCACTCTCTTCTGATATCTACTGTATCAAGCAAAATGTTAGCTGTCAATTTTATTGAAGAACTTCTATTTATGATTAATCAATTCCTTCTTACTATCTTCAAGGCTCTGTTATAGTTCTTGATTTTTCAGATTTTGATTATGGTATATTTACATGTGAATCTCTCTGTTTCCTTCTCTAAGTTTGTTGGCATTCTTTGCTATGTAAATGCATGTCCTCCATCATATTTAGGAGCATCTCACCAATTATTTGCTCAAGTATTCTTTCTGCTCTTTATGAATTTCCTAGAATTGCATTAACAAAGTATGACAAGCCAGGTCTCTTAGAGCAATAGAAATTTGCTATTCTGCAGTTAGTAGTCTGAAATTAATGTGTCAGTAGGGTCACACTCCCTCTGAAACCTTAAAGGAAAGATCCTTCAGTGTTTCCTCATGACTTGGGTCAGCATGATTCCAGATTCTGCATTTTTTAACATGAAATTACCTCTGAGTCTCTTTAAATCACATTCTCTCCATGTATGAGTGTCTCTGTGTTCAAATTTCTTCTTTTTATAAGGACATCAAACACATTAGGGACTAATGACTTTGGGTGTTGTTCAATAATCAGGCAAATATTACATGTTAATAAGGGAAATTGAGTGAGCTGTATATGGGAACTCTTTGTATTACCACATCACAGGTTTTGTTTTATAAAATTAAAACTGTTACACTAAGATCATATATCCTTTTTCTAATTTAAAAAAAGTTTCTACAGAAAACTTTTATTTAAGATATACAAACTTCGTGCATTTCATATATACACATTTAGGAACATAGTGATTCTTCCCACCCCACTCTTCCCTCCCTCCAGCCCTTCTTCCTCCTCCTTCTCCTATTACCATTCTTTTTTTTAAAGATTTATTTTATATACTTGAAAGGCAGAGTTACAGAGAGAGGTAGAGCCAGGGAGAGAGACAGGTCTTCTATCTGCTGGTTCACTCCCCAAATAACTGCAATAACCAGAGCAGAGCCAATCTGAAGCCAGGAGCCAGGAGCTTATTCAAGGTTTCCCACGTGGGTGCAGGGGCACAAAGACTTGGGCCATCTTCCACTGTTTTCCCAGGCCATAGCAGAGAGCTGGATTGGAAGTGGAACAGCCGGGACTCAAACCAGTGCCCACATGGGATGCTGGCATTTCAAGCCAGGACTTTAACTCACCACAGCACCAGCCCCCACCCCATTCTTATTTTTTACTAAGATCTATTTTGAATTAACTTTATACACAGAACATTAACCATACACTAAATACAGAGTTTAACAAATCGTATGAAAAAAAAAAGTGTTCCCCAACAGTTGAGACAAGGACAAGTAAGATCACATTCAGAGGTGCTGGAGATTAGGACTTCAACATATCTTTTTGTGTGATAAACTATTTAATCTGTATCATTGCATCAGTCTCTATCACTCAGATTTTTCTCACTCTGGGATTTCTATTACATGTGTATTTCCTTACTTGATTGTGTCACACAGTTCTCTAATACTTTTGTTTTTATTGAGACTATTGTTACTATAAAATACCTGAAGCCAGTTACTTATGAAAAAAATCAATGTTAGAAAAAAAAAGGGACCAACATTAAAAATTCATGAGAGGTATTTATATCATCTTTGGTGATAAAGCAAGAAGAAAGAAAGGACTAAGTTCACCTGCATATTGATCTATTGAGTTCACCCAGTCTAAGTAGAGAAAGTATGAAAAAATATAACAAAGGCAGCTCCAGTTTATATATAATTTATTTCCTTTTTAAATAGAAAGCTTTTATGAAATAAATATAAATTTCATAAGTACAGTTTTTGGGTTATGGCAGTTCTTACCCCATACCCGCCTTCCCACCCCCAAACCATTCCACCTCCTACTACCTCTTCCATCCCATTCTTTATTAAGATTCATTTTTTATTATCTTTATATACAAAAGATCAACTCTATATTAAGTAAAGATTTCAAGTTTGCACCCACACAGACACAAAAGTTATAATAAATTGTTTGAAGGCAACTTTTAAAGATTTTATTTTATTTATTTGTTCAGGCAGAGTTACAGACAATGAGAGAGAAAAAGATAGAGAGAAAGGTCTTCCTTCCATTGGTTCATTCACCAAGTGGCCATAATGGCTGGAGCCAAGAGCCAGGTGATTCCTCTCAGTCTTCCATGCAGGTGCAGGGGCCCAAGCACTGGGGCCATCCTCCACTGCTTTCCCAGGCCACAGCAGAGAGCTGGACTGGAAGAGGAGCAACTGGGACTAAAACCGGCACCGCAGGCGGAGGATTAACCTAGTGCGCCACGGTGCTGGTCCCTGGAGAGTATTTTTACCATTAATTCTCATAGTATAATTCATTAAGCATAGAGATCCTACATGGGGAGCAAGTGCAAAGTGACTCCTATTGTTGATTTTACAATTGGCACTCTTATTTATGACGTTAGTGATCATCCGAGGCTCTTGTCATGAGAAACCAAGGCTATGGAAGCCTCTTGAGTCCACAAACCCCGACATTATTTGGACAAGGCCATATTCAAAGTGGAAGTTCTCTCCTCCCTTCAGAGAAATGTACCTCCTTCTTTGATGGCCCCTTCTTTCCACTGGGATCTCACTCACAGAGATCCTTCACGTAGGTCATTTTTTGCCAGAGTGTCTTGGCTTTACATGCCTGAAATGTTCTCATGGGCTTTTTTTTTTTTTTTTTTTTGACAGGCAGAGTGGATAGTGAGAGAGAGACAGAGAGAAAGGTCTTCCTTTTTGCCGTTGGTTCACCCTCCAATGGCCGCTGCGGCCAGTGCATCACGCTGATCCGAAGCCAGGAGCCAGGTGCTTCTCCTGGTCTCCCAGGCGGGTGCAGGGCCCAAGGACTTGGGCCATCCTCCACTGCCTTCTCTGGCCATAGCAGAGAGCTGGCCTGGAAGAGGGGCAACCAGGATAGAATCCGGTGCCCCAACCGGGACTAGAACCCGGGGTGCCGGCGCCGCAAGGCAGATGATTAGCCTGTTAAGCCACGGCACCGGCCTCTCATTGGCTTTTTAGCCAGATCTGAATGCCTTAAGGGCTGATTATGATGCCAGAGTGCTGTTTAGGGTGTTTGTAATTCTGTGAGTCTGCTGTGTGACCTGCTTCTCATGTCAGATCATCCTCTCCTTTTATTTCTATCTGTTGTTATTAGTAGACAGTCTTATTTATGTGATCTCTTTGACACTTATTCCTATATGATAAATCTACATCTCTAATAATGATCACAAAATAGAGTTTGCCCCTTTCTAAATAGTAAAATATGACTGTTTTCTTACCTGTGTGACTGTGTAAAGATAGAGAACAGGAATCAGTCTTCCAACATAAGCTCTTAGGGCCATAGAATTATAGTAAGTTTGGGGAAGTGTACTGGGATGTGTTTTAGTTGTTAATAGTCATAAAGATTCCACAATAAATTCAGTGGGTGGTTACAGGGAAGGCTACATGTTCTGTAATGTGTTGCAGAGACTCATAGAGCAAAGGATTGCTTTATATTCTGCATAATTGAGCACTATATTTATTTTTCATGAAATGAAAAAATCCATTCAAGCTTTTATGAACCTAGCACTTACTGATTATTTCGTATATATTGAATTTAGAGTGCATTTTCGGGGAACGTAACTGTCATGTTAATTGATGAAAGTCTGTAATCATTTTTTTTTTTGCTCAGCTTAATCACTATGAATTACCATCTTATAAAATGATAGGTGATCCCTAATAAAACATTCTTCTGTTAGTTTTCATCTATACCTGTCATACTTGTAATGATTCTCAGTACTTGATAACTTCATTACATCTAATGTAGTCCTGCTCAAGAATTACATATTAAATAATAACTATAATTTCATTTCTGTTTTGTTTCTCCTTTAAAGCATAGAATGGAATTATATTGTTTTTAAAAATTATATATATTTTGGTTTTATTGGCTATTAACTTCATTCACAATAATGAAGTAAAAATATTTGCTATAAAAAGGTACCTGATAGAGTTAAGCAGGTACTCTACTATTTGTTATTTCAGTACCTCTTAACACTATCAATCAACATGATATAATTTCCTATTTCATCCTGTTTTAAATTTTTTATTCCTTCTATTTATTTGAAAGGCACAGAGGGAGAGACAAACAGATCTTTCACAAGCTAGTTCACCTCCTAAATGACCACAACACCTGAGAATAAGCCAGGACAAATCCAGGGGCCCAGATCTCAACATTGGTCTTCATATAAGTGACAAGGATGCAAATATTTGAACCATCACCACTGCCTCCCGGATTGCACATTGAGATTCATTTTCTTTTCTTTTCTTTTCTTTTCTTTTTTTTTTTTGACAGGCAGAGTGGGCAGTGAGAGAGAGAGAGACAGAGAGAAAGGTCTTCCTTTGCCGTTGGTTCACCCTCCAATGGCTGCCGCGGCCGGCGCACTGCACTGATCTGAAGGCAGGAGCCAGGTACATGGTCTCCCATGCGGGTGCAGGGCCCAAGCACCTGGGCCATCCTCCACTGCACTCCCGGGCCACAGCAGAGAGCTGGCCTGGAAGAGGGGCAACCAGGACAGAATCCGGTGCCCCGACCGGGACTAGAACCCGGTGTGCCGGTGCCGCAAGGTGGAGGATTAACCTATTGAGCCACGGGGCTAGCTGTAAGATTCATTTTCAATTACCTTTATATACAGAATATCAACTTAGTATATACTAAGTAAAGATTTCAACAGTTTGCACCCACACAGAAACACAAAGTGTAAAGGACTGTCTAAGTACTAGTTATACTGTTAATTCACATAGTAAAACATATTAACGACAAAGATCCTACATGAGGAGTAAGTGCACAGTAATTCATGTTATTAATTTAATAATTGACACTCTTATTTATGACGTCAGTATTCACCTGAGGCTCCTGTCATGAGAAGCCAAGGCTATGGAAGCCTCTTGAGTTCGCCAACTCCGATCTTATTTAGACAAGGTCATAGTCAAAGTGGAAGTTCTCTCCTCCCTCCAGAGAAAGGTACCTCCTTCTTTGATGGCCCGTTCTTTCCACTGGGATCTCACTCACAGAGATCTTTCATTTAGGTTTGTTTTTTGTTTTTGTTTTTGTTTTTGTTTTTGTTTTCCAGAGTGTCTTGGTTTTTCAATCCTGAAATATTCCCATGGGGTTTTTAGCTGGATCTGAATGCCTGAAGGTCTGATGCTGAGGCCAGAGTGCTGTTTAGGACATCTGTCCTTCTATGAGTCCTCTGTGTATCCTGTTTCCCATGTTGGATCCTTCTCTCCTTTTTAATTCTATCAGTTAGTATTAGCAGACAGTAGTCTTGTTTATGTGATCCCTTTGACTCGTAATCCTATCATTATGATCAATTATGAACTGAAACTGATTACTTTGACTAGTGAGATGGCATTCCTACCTGCCACCTTGATGGGATTGAATTGGAATCCCCTGGCAAGTTTCTAACTCTATCATTAGGGGTAATCTGATTGAGCATGTGCCGAACTGTACATCTCCTCCCTCTCTTATTCCCACTCTTATATTTAACGGGGATCACTTTTCAGTTAAATTTAAACACCTAAGAATTATTCTGTGCTAATTAAAGAGTTCAACCAATGGTATTAAGTAGAACAAAAAAAAAAACACTAAAAGGAATAAAATAGTAAGTTGTTCCTCGACAGTCAGGACAAGGGCTGATCAAGTCACCGTTTCTCATAGTGTCCATTTCACTTCTACAGGTTTCCTTTTAGGTACTCAGTTGGTTGTCACTGATCAGGGAGAACATATGATATTTGTCCCTTTGGGACTGGCTTATTTCGCTCAGCATGATGTGTTCCAGATTCCACCATTTTGTTTCAAATGACCAGATTTCATTTTTTTTACTACTGTATAGTATTCTATAGAGTACATATCCCCTAATTTCTTTATCCAGTCTTCTGTTGATGGGTATTTAGGTTGATTCCATGTCTTAGCTATTGTGAATTGAGCTGCAATAAACATTGAGGTGCAGACAGCTCTTTTATTTGCCAATTTAAATTCCTTTGGGTAAATTCCAAGGAGTGGGATGGCTGGGTTGTATGGTAGGGTTATATTCAGGTTTCTGAGGAATCTCCAAACTGACTTCCATGGTGTCTTTACCAGTTTGCTTTCCCACTAACAGTGGGTTAGTGTCCCTTTTTCCCCACATCCTCTCCATCATCTGTTGTTGGTAGATTTCTGAATGTGAGCCATTCTAACCGAGGTGAGGTGAAACCTCGTTGTGGTTTTGATTTGCATTTCCCTGATGGCTAGTGATCTTGAATATTTTTTCATGTGTCTGTTGGCCATTTCGATTTCCTCTTTTGAAAAATGTCTATTGAGGTCCTTGAATGCTCCTTCAATACCCAATTTGCTTAGAGTTTTCATCATGAATGGGTGTTGTATTTTATTGAATGTTTTCTCTGCATCTATTGAGATAATCATATGGTTTTTCTTCTGCAGTTTGTTAATGTGGTGTATCACATTGATTGATTTGCAGACATTGAACCATCCCTGCCTACCAGGGATAAATCTCACTTGGTCTGGGTGCATGATTTTTCTGCTGTGTTGTTGCATTCTATTGGCCAGAATTTTATTGAGGATTTTTGTGTCTATGTTCATCAGGGAAATTGGTCTGTAATTCTCTTTCTCTGCTGCATCTCTTTCAGGTTTAGCAATTAAGGTGATGCTGGCTTCATAGAAAGACTTTGGGAGGATTCCCTCTTTTTTGATTGTTCTGAATAGTTTGAGAAGAATTGGAGTTAGTTCTTCTTAAATGTCTGGTAGAATCCATCCTGTCCTGGGCTTTTCTTTGTTGGGAGTGCCTTTATTACTGATTGAATTCTGTCTCAGTTATGGGTCTGTTTATGTTTTCTATGTCTTCATGGTTCAATTTTGGTAGGTTGTATGTGTCCAGGAATCTATCCATTTCTGATAGATTTCCCTGTTTGATGGCATACAACTCTTTGCAGTAATTTCTGATGATTCTTTTTATTTCTCTGGTGTATGTTGTTATGTTTCCTTTTTTATCTCTGATTTTATTGATTTGGGTCTTTTATGTTCTTTTTTTTAGTTAGTTGGTCCAATGGGGTGTCAATTTTGTTTATTTTTTCAAAAAAACAGCTCTTCATTTGGCTGATCTTTTGTAATTTTTTTATTTAATTCTGTTTATTTCATCTCTAATTTTAATTATGTTTTTTCTCCTACTTGTTTTGGTCTTATTTGCTGCAGTTTTCCTAGATCCTTGAGCTGGATTGATTGCTCATATATTTGGTGCCTTTCCAATTCCTGATGTAGGTACCTATTGCTATAAACTTTCCTCTTAACACTGCACATTGTAAACTATTAAAATCCATCCATTCTTTCATTTGTTCAACACATATTTAATGAGATTCTATTGGATCAAGGAAACCTTGAGTTACTAAAGTTACAAAAATGAATGATACCATGTTACAGAAAGAAGATATAGCAGAAGGAAAATAAATTTTACACTAATGCATAACTCTGGCTTATGGACAATCATTCAACTACTTGGAAACTCAGTTTTCCCCTCTGTTATATGAGGAAAAAATTATCTGTGTTATAGTGTTAAAATGATTAAATTAATAATTTTATATGATTTAGAGTACAGTCAATAGTGGATATAGAACAGTAAAAGTTCTTGACATTATAAATATCTGGCAAGCAGTAGTGCAAGCCATCTTGACACAAAAAGAGTAAATTAAAATGGAGAGCAACAACTAATGAGCTGAGCTGATATGTTCTGGCATATCACAGCTTAGGCTACCTAGATGAAATATTTAATTTTTAATTCAACTCTAAATTAACAATACATGTTTCAAAAACAAAACAAAAGTATTTCTCATTTTGTCATACACAGAATGCGAGATAATGAAAGCTAATAAAAATTTTGAACAGGGGATCCTCAAATATGTCACCTTTCCTATCTATGTCAAGTGTAAAGTGGTTGACCTTCATTCCAGTTTCAGGCTCCAGGCTGTTAAACTCAGCATAAAGATTTATAAAAATTGTATCTTCTATGTCTCATTCCTCATCTTTCAGTCTTCATAAAAGTAACCACAACCTTTGTACTTCATAACACTTTCTCTTTTGCTCCCACATATTTTGTTGTTTGTACCACACTCTGTAGTGTTGGCTTACATCCTGCTTTTTATTGTCCTAATGATTCACATTTGTAAGCATTTTTCCCTCATGCTCAACATAAACCCTCTTTAAGGACTCTTATGAGATTGTCTGCTATTTGCAAAAAAAAAAAAAAATCATAATACTTGTATTGTCAAGTGAGCTTCGATAAAAATCTGAATATATATGAAAGTCTTGAAAGCTAATACATTTAAGAAATGAGTCTGGCTAAATTCTTTGGAAATTGTTCTGAGAAGTCACTTGAAGTTAGGGAGCATTTCCTATGATACGGTAAACAACACTGGATGAAGGAAAAAGGTAGCTATATTAATTAAGGTAGCTATCAGTATTCTTATTCTCTGGTACTTTATTTTACTTTATAGATGGGAGGTTTGAATTATATCAAGGCAGAAGTATATTATATCATATAATATTCATAAATAATCATATAATATTTATATAATATTCATATATAAATGAATTATAAGTTACAATCTTAGACACATATGAGGATGGGACCACGATGTTGTCACATTCCTCCATTTTATGTTTTCCTACTAATTTGATTGATGCTTTGTGGTTCTGATCACTAATCTTACATGACATTGACTCAGAATGTCTAACACTGGTGTCTGTTAATACTAACTGATAAAAATAAAAAGGAGAGAATGATCCAACATGGGAAGTGGGATACACAACATACTCATAGAATGGCAGATGTCCTAAATAGCACTCTGGCCTCAGAATCATCCCTTAAGGCATTCAGATCTGGCTAAAAAGCCCAAGAGAGTTTCTCAGGCATGGAAAGCCAAGACACTCTGGCAAAAAAAAAAAAAAAAGACCTAAATGAAAGACCTCTGTGAGTGAGATCCAAGAGGAAAGAAAGGGCCATCAAAGAAGGGGGGTATCTTTCTCTGAAGGGAGGAGAGAACTTCCACTTTGACTATGGCCTTGTCTAAACAAGATAAGAGATGGCAAACTCAAGAGGCTTCCATAGCCTTGGCAGCTCATGACAAGACCATTGGGTGATTACTGACGTCATAAACAAGAGTGTCAATTGTTAAATCAATAATGGGAATCACTGTGCACCTACTCCCTATGTAGGATCTCTGTCCTTAATGTGTTGTACTATGTGAGTTAACAGTAAAACTACTACTCAAACAGTACTTTACACTTTGTGTATCTGTGTGTGTGCAAACTGTTGAAACCTTTACTTAGTATATACTAAGTTGATTTTCTGTGTATAAAGATAATTGAAAATGAATCGTGATGAAGAATGGGATGGGAGAGGGAATGGGAGATGGGATGTTTGCGGGTGGGAGGAAGGTTATGGGGGGAAAAGCTGCTATAATCCAAAAGTTGTACATTGGAAATTTATATTTATTAAATAAAAGTTAAAAAAAGAATGTCTAACAAGAAATTAAGTGTCCAAAACTGAACTTTTCTTATTTCCCTTCACTGTCAAACCAGCTGTTTCTGCAGTCTTTCCAATCTCTTGGTAGCAAATACTTTTGCTTTTGACTTAATAGTACAGAAAGTTAGAATCTTCATTAGGTTATATTAATGATGATTCAGTTGTTAATTTTCTTTTTACTCAGATCCTTAAGTATGCTCTTTTTCTCTTGCATACAGCACATCCAAGCTGACAACAAATCTGTCGATCCTGTCTTCATAATAGGTCTAGAATTTTATCATGTCTTAACATGCACATAGCTATGAGCTCGATTCCAACAGCCATCATTTGCTGCTTGTGTTATTTTAATAATCTCCTAGTTAGTTTTCCTGCTTCTGATTTCTACCCTCTTGTTATCTGTTTTCTTTTTTTAAAAAAAGATTTATTTATTTATTTGAAAGTCTGAGTTACAAAGAGAGTGGATAGGCAGAGTGAGATCCTCCATTCTCTGGTTCATTCCCAATTGGCCACAACCTCAAGAGCTGAGCCGATCTGAATCCTGACTTCCAGGAGCCAGGAGCTTCCTCTGGGTCTCCCAAGCAGGTGTAGGGCCCCAAATACTTGGGCCATCTTCCATTGCTTTCCCCGGCCATAGCAGAGAGCTGGATTGGAAGTGTATCAGCCTGGACTTGAACTGATGCCCACATGGGATGCCAGCACTGCAGGCGGCAGCTTTACCTGCTACGCCACAATGCCAGCCCCTTGTTATCTATTTTCAATACGCAACCACCAAGGGAAATTTGGTAAAACGTGAGAGGATCATGCTGAAATCTGTCCAATGAACTTCTATCTCATTCATGGCACTCAGAGTAAAAGCAAAATTCCTTACTAAAACTTATAAAGCCCCAGATAAACTGCCTCTGCCATCTCTCTGAATTTGGTTTTTACTAGTCTCCTAGCCACATTGAGTTCTTTGCTGAGCCACAGATACCCTAGTCATGCTTAGAACTCATTGAAATTGTGTTTTTTTCTCTACTTCCAATATTCTTCCACCAAATTTGTACATGACTAGCTCCTGCATCCTCCAATTTCTCAAAAGTCTTTTTTTCTCAATGGGAATTCCATGTTTATTCTATCTAAACTTTGACACCACTTTGATAGTTTAATTGCCCTTTTCTGAAACAGGCTTCATTTTTCCTGCTTGGTTCTAATCACTATCTAAAATTCTATTTTTAAACTTATCTTCTGAATTGCCTCCTTCTCCCACTAAAATATAAATCCCTTAATGGCACAGTTAATCTCCATCACCTATATACACCCATGTATAAGTAGTTTTATATCAGTTTAAAATTTAATTAATTAAAAAAGTGAGACCAACAGTCAGTACCTATTTTCCCTTTGAGATATTCACTAATTAAATTACATGAGATAAATGCATGAGAAGATTAAAATTATTTTAGGAAGCAAAGTGGAGATTTTGAAGACACCTGGTACAGGGAAAAATATTAGTTCTATGTATAGTAAGTGCAAACAACTTAAGGGTACGTTATCATTAAAGACTACAATAGATGTGATAATATTTGTTTGTAGAAAGTGCAAGGGCAATAAGATACCACTAATTTTACAGAAAAATTTGAAGCTGTATTATAAGTAGTAAATAATATTACAGAAAAAAGAGTAAGTTTACACAGGGACAAATATGAGAATATATCAGAACTCAGAAGAAAAGTGAAAGAAATGAAAATGTTAACAAAAGTGTGGAGTGAATATAAAATACATGGGAAAAGTGAATTTCAGAAATGATATGTACCATCAACAAAACTATAACAAATGAAATTAATACAAGATTAAAAATGCAAGTAAATTGTGCTGACTTGAGGAATTATTCACCTCTCTAAAATAATAGGGTTCATTAAATACCAAGTAAAATTAATAATTATGCACAGATGTAGTTTGATAAAAAATTTAAAAATTGAATAGAGAAAAGTTAGTATATGTATTCAAGTAAAGGAAAATCAAGTTACTTTTAATATAGAAAATTGATCTGAAATTTTGGAGCTATTAAATGCAACAATAGAATCATGTAAGAGGCACAGATTTGAGAAAAGAAGTTTAGAAGCAAAAGATTGTACACCCCATGAAGTTAGTCTACTTGGTATTTATTTTAGTATCATTCATGAAATATATTCTCTAATTTACCTTTCCTTGAAAAATTACCACAGAGTTCAAGGCATATATAAAAATAAATCAGTTGTGAAAACTTTGTTAATAAGAAAGATACAAAGCTGAAGAATTATGTCAAAACAATAGCTATAATTACTGATCTTATTTCAGACTGCTATAACCATATGCTTGATGGATTAAATAAGACATATTTATTTCTCACAGTTCTATAAATTGTAAAGTCCAAGATCATTGTGATGGCTGATTAAATTCTTGGTGAGGCTTACTTCCTAGTTTGCAGACCAATGCCTTCTTTCTCTGTCTACAAATGGTAAAGAGTAAGATCATTTATTTTGTGTCTCTTTTTCAAACAGCAATAATCTTATGATTGAGGGTTACACTTTCATGACATAACTACTTTCTAAAGGGTCCTTCATCAAGTGCCATCAAATTAGGGGATAAAACTTCAGCATATGAATGTAGAAGTATGACACAAATGTTCATTCCAAAGAAGTATGATTTAGTAAACTAAATTCAAGTAGCCAAATTTCTTTAAAACATAACAGTGATAGATGTAAAGTGGGAAAAGAGAAGTGACTGCTAATTTTCTTTTAATATGAAAGAGTAGTATATAGACACTGTTTATTCTTTATGCTGATTATAAAAGTCTTGAAAACTTAACTCGAGCCTATGTTTCTTAAAGACCGTATGCCCAATTAAAGCAGAAAATGTGAGCCTTTCACAAAAGTAAACATACAAAGAGAAAAAAATAAAATCTATGGTCAATATCATAACAGAAAAAACAACATATTTTAAACAAAATTTAAAAGCGAAATGATAAAAGTATCTTTGAAAATATGTGACAGTTACAGTAATATAGTATAGTAAATATTTTGATTTTCCCTGTTAAACAATATGGACTCAGAAAACAGATTCTTAAAATGCACTCTATAAGAACAATTCCTAAAATAAAGTGACTCAAATAACTAAAATTTATGATAGCTAAACCAAACAAAACTAAAACATCATAGTAGTAATGGCATTGAAACTAAAATTTGTAAAAAAAAAAAATCTAAGAAAAATGGTCATTGTTTACTGAAGAGGGATACACATACACACATATATACAAGTACACTGTTAGAAATCTGAAGATAGAATGGCAAAATAGGTGATTTAAACACATAGTTTAAAATTAAAATGCAATACCAAGAATTAAAAATATAGAAGTATTAAAAATGTAGCTATTCACATTGTATATATAAATTTGGCTCAAGACAAAATGTTCCTTTGAAGTACATATAAGGCATTTTAATATTAATCATAAATTTCAAATATAGAATTCTTATGTTCTCTAACCATCCACAATAACACTGTAACATTAGAAGCACAGTTTAAAATATAAATGACCTGGGGCCAGCACCATGGCTCACTAGGTTAATCCTCCGCTTCAGCGCCTGCATTTGATATGGGCGCCGGGTTCTAGTCCTGGTTGTTCCTCTTCCAGTCCAGCTCTCTGCTGTGTCACGGGAAGGCAGTGGAGGACGGCCCAGTGCTTGGGTGCCTGCACTCGCCTGGGAGACCAGGAAGAAGCACCTGGCTCCTGGCTTTGGATAGGCGTAGCTCTAGCCGTGGCGTCCATTTGGGGGTGAACGAACAGAAGGAAGACCTTTCTCTCTGTCTCTCTCTCTCTCACTGTCTAACTCTATCTGACAAATAAAAAAATATAAATGACCTGCTCAATAATTTGAATAATTAGATCAAAAAATAAATCAAAATTTCATTTATCAACTCATTGAGTAATAGTATAGTCTCTTTATTATTCCTCTTTTTAATCTTTCCTTTCCTTCAACAATTCAGTCTTAAGTCTATTCAGTGTGGCATACCAAGATAGGTGTTGATGTTGGTGTTGTGTGTTTAGGATCCCAACAGTGCAAAGCCCAGTGCTGAGTTTCAGAACCTGAGTGTAATGATGAGGCCATCTCTGTTGAGGTGTGGCTTGGAGTTTAATGTAAAAGCTCAGGTTGGATAAGGATGACTTTCACAGAGGAAATGGAGAAGCATCCATGAGGAGTCATAATCTAACTAACATGAGGAAGCTGCCCATGAGAAGGAGTAGTCCAATATGTGTATGAGGTACTAGAACTAGAATTTGCTATACAATATGTTATATGTGGGATGGTATGGTATGTGGCATATAAGAACAACAGCAGGATAGGAAGGGTAGCCATAACAGAGAGTAGCTTGGTGTGGGTAATATGAACCCATGTAGAGTAAGATTAACATCTACATGGGAATAAGTGTTTTTATTTGGGACAACAGAGACATGCAATTTGAGGATGATTGAAAATGGCTAAGCAGTCTGGCTTGAGGAGACAGAACTACAATGCTTTGAAGATCATATCTGGGTCAGGCAGGTGGTGGAAAAGAAGAGATTTGTTACTTACTAGGCAATTGATTAAGCAGCTAAATACTTATAATACTGGAAGCCTGTCTTCTCACCATGGGAGGAAATGTTTACAAATATAGGAAGTAGAAGAATTTAAGAATTAAAGGTAGCAGCTTACATGTCTAGTATTCCATGTAGATACATACAAATCATGTATTGGTGTTTGTATATATTTGAGTGTATATATATCCCATGTATGTATGAATATATACTTAAATTCCGTTGCACTAAACACTGACAGATTCTAGAATCAGTAACACTTAACAGCAATGAGCACATCTAGTTCATAGATCTTTCCTTCTTTTCTTAAAGTAATTTATTTATTCATTTGAAGGACAGAGTTAAATGGACACACACACACACACAGAGAGAGAGAGAGAGAGAGAGAGAGAGAGAGAAAGGTCTTCCTTTTGCTGTTGGTTCAATGGCCGCGGTGGCCTGTGTGCTGCGGCCAGCGCACCGTGCTGATCTGAAGGCAGGAGCAGGAGCCAAGCACTTGGGCCATCCTCCAATGCACTCCTGGGCCACAGCAGAGAGCTGGCCTGGAAAAGAGGGGCAACTGGGACAGAATCTGGCGCCCTGACCAGGACTAGAACCCGGTGTGCAGGCGCCGCAGGCAGAGGATTAGCCTATTGAGCCACGGCGCCAGCCGAAGGAGAGAATCTTTCATCTGCTGGTTCACTTCTCAAATGATTACAATGGCTAGGGCTGGGCCAAGCCAAACCAGAAACCAGAAATTCCATCCTGATCTCCCATGGGGGTGGCAGTACCCCAAGCAACTGAGTCATCTTCTGATGCCTTCCCAGGAACATTAACCGGGAGCTAGATCAGAAATGGAAATGGAGAAGCTGAGACTCAAACAGGTGCTCATTGGATATGCCAGTGTCATAGGTGGTAGCTCAGCCTGCTGAGTCACACCAGCCCCAGATCTTTCCTTCTTTGTAATACACTTTAACTGTCAAATCCATGGCTAGAGAAGAGAAAGTACAAGATAGCCCTGGAACATCTTGTGCGAGAGAGAAATGAAATGCTCAAAGAATGGGAGGTTCATGTGAAAATGACATAGAAACCAGACTGTGCTGGCCAAAATAGGAAAAGTTTGAACATAAAAATGAATAACAATGGAATAAAATAGGAAATCATGAGTTTATCTAGATATAGAAAAGTTGAAAGTATGATGAGAAATGGAATTTCAGAAGGAAAAAGTGAAAAGAATGGAGTCAATGTTTGAAGAAATACTTGCTAAATGTTTCTCATGTTTGATGAGGGACATGAATATAATCAGCCAAGAATCTAAAAAAAAAACTGCATGAAAGATGAAGTTAAACAGACTGATACCAAGATACATTATAATAGAATTTTCAGAAGATCAAGACAGAGATTGAAGTCCAAAAGCAGCAAGAGTGAGGCAACTCATGGTTATGCAAGGATACTTAATAAGCTTATCAATAGATTTTTTCATCAGAAATGTTGGAGAGCAGAAGGTAGTGGGATGGTATATTTTGAATGTTGAAAAAGAAAAATCCCTATCAACCAAAAATCTCCTATTGGGCAAAACTGTCCTTTATAAATGAGGAAAGGGGAAGGAGTTGTGGCACAGTAAGGTGAAACTGCAGCTTGGAACATCCATATCCATATCCATATCAGTGAGCCTTGTTCAAGTCTAAGCTACCAGAAGTCCAATCCAGTTTCCAGATAGTGCACCAAAGAAGCATCAGATGATGGCTCAAGTACTTGGGTCACTGTAACCCACATGAGACCCCAGATGGAGTTCTTAGCTCCTGGCTTCAGTCCAGCACAGCCCCTGCTATTGCAGACATTTGAGTGGTATACCACCAAATGGAAAATTGTTCTCCCCTTTTTTGTCTCCTCCTCTTTCTCTCACTCTGCCCTTTTTTGTACTTAATTTTTTAAATGGTTTTTAACAAATTCAATGTGGTTTGCAGATACAATTCTAAGAAGATAATGATACTCCCTTCCTCCTTTTCTCCCTTCCACCCACTTTCCTTCTCTCTTTCTTTCATTTTTTTAGTATTTTAAAAATATGTTGGCTGGCACTGTGGCTCACTAGGCTAATCCTCCGCCTTGCGGTGCCGGCACACTGGGTTCTAGTCCCCGTTGGGGCACCGGTTCTGTCCCGGCTGCCCCCTCTTCCAGGCCAGCTCTCTGCTGTGGCCAGGGAGTGCAGTGGAGGATGGTTCAAGTGCTTGGGCCCTGCACCCCATGGGAGACCAGGATAGGCACCTGGCTCCTGCCATCCCATCGGATCAGCGCGGTGCACGCCAGCCACAGCGGCCATTGGAGGGTGAACCAATGGCTAAGGAAGACCTTTCTCTCTGTCTCTCTCTCTCACTGTCCACTCTGCCTGTCAAAAAATAAAAAAAAATTAAAAAAATATGCTATAGTAAAAGGCTTAATAATTCACCAAATAAGAACTTAACCCATAAAAATAAAAATGATCCTAATTTACTGGGAATATATACAATGGCTATAAGCAGTAATTAAAAAGAAAATGACTCACCCACATACAGTAAATTTTAAAGTTATCACAGATAATTAAAACCATAGTAGTAGCATAATATTATTTTTAAATATTTTTAAAAGGTTTTATTTATTTGAAAGAGTAAAAGAAAGAAGGGAACACACACACACAGAAAAAGAGATAGAGAGAGGGAGAATGAGAGAGATATATCTTCCATCCATTGGTTTACTCCTCAAATGTCTGCAATGGGCTAGGCTAGGATGAGCCAGGAGCCTCATTTGGGTCTCCCACATGGATGCAGGGGACCTAGCACTCGGGTCATCTTCTGATGCTTTCCCAGGTGTGTTAGCAGGAAGCTGGATTGGAACTGGAACAGCTTGGACTCTAACTGGAGCCCATATGGGATGCCAGCCTGGTAGGTAGTAGCTTAACCTGCTATACCAAACGCTGGCCCAAGTATAACATTCGTAACCATTGGTTAGACAAAGGCATGAAGCAAAGTTTGACAAAACTGCATTTGCAGTAAAACTCATACACACAGATATTTCTATTTCTTTTTTGTTTGGTTTTTAAATTTTTGATTCCACGTGTAAGGGAAAGCATGTGATATTTGTCTTTCTGGGTCCAGCTTATTTCACTCAACATAGCTCAACAACTAAAAAAATCACAATATATTACAAGTTGGAAAAGGATGTAAGTCCAGCTAGCTATTCTTAAACCGAATGCCATTGAGATTTATAAATATCCAGCTTAATGACACTTTTCTCACTATTTTTCTTGTTTTGGAGAAAATAGCTTTTTTTAATAAAATATTTATGCTAGCATTTAACATTACCATAACATGATTGAATAAATATTCTAAAATTTTCAATTTTACTTTCTGATATTTAAATATCAATAGACGTAACCTCCATAAGCCAGAACGTTTTGGCTTATTGGTTTTTATGAATACAAAGGGAGGGGTGGGCATTTGATCTGGCAATTAAGACAGTGCTTGTGATGCCCACATCTGGAAATGGAATGCCTGAGGTTGAATCCCAGCTTGACTCCTGATTTGAGCTTCCTGCTAATAGATACCTTGAAAGGCATCAGGTGATGACTCAATTATTATGTGGCTGTCACCATTGTGAAAGACTTGGATTAAGTTCCCAGTTATTATGCATTTGGAGACCGAACTAGTGGATGGAAACTCTCTTTGTATCTCACTTTGTATCTCATTCTCTCTGCCTTTCATATAAATAAAATATGTAAAAAATTTCAAACTATATATAAAAGGAAATTCCTGAAATAAAAAGTTTTTTTTAATTAATGAATGAGTAGTGAAATTTAATTTGATTATGACTTTTGAAAGCAAAATAAGGGCACAGGTATTTCAAGTACATTAACATTAATGTTTATAGTAAGTGAATGCCAATTATAATTTGGTTAAGATATAAAAAATAAAATCAAGGAAATGAGGAAATTAGATGTCCAGAATTATCAAAGTCTTGTTGGAGTGAAGATATAAGATGCAGTGGTCATAGGCTGGAACTCATTAAGCTGAAGTTGTGGTGAGCTTTCAGTTCTTGAAAGAAATCTAAGTTTTGATAATGGCACTGAGTGTATGAAATAGGATGAAGAAAAAGATCACTGGAATGTATCATCACTTATAAAGATTGAACTAAGAAACTAGTTGATGGAAGGAACAGCTGCTTGTGTATATAACTACTTGTATATTGAATTTATTGTGAGTGTAAGTGGCAGACTGATTGGCTCTAAAATGGTTGAGAAACTGTTGTCAGGGAAGAAGTGACCCAGTGGTTGGTGAATGACACCCAGTAATAAAGAATGAGGGTTGATGCAGGCTGATGGCATGAGATTCAGAGCTGATTGGTAATTCAGTGATTGAATAAAGAATAGCACATCCAGCTGATGCAATATCACTCAAAATTATTTTATAGAATAACATTCAAAAACATGGAAAAATATTAGTGGAAAAGAATATGAAATAGTTCTAATTATAGGATTCTATATCAGTAAAATATACAAAATTATTTCACTAGGGTGTAACATATAAATATTTGTAAATATTCACAGGATAAATCACTAGAACAAAATCCAGGATGCTGACAAAAGGAAATGCTGGTGGGAACATGTGTCAACAAAAATTCTCTTTCATTGCTGGTGAAAATACAAATTCACAACCACCTTAAAAGACAATTTAGTTGTTTTTTACAAATTTCAATGTAGTCTTAGAATGTGATTTGGCAACAGTGCTTCTTGATGTTTATTCAAAGAAATTGAAGAAAAATCATTTTCACACAAAAACCTATATAGGCGTTTATTGCAGCTTTACTCATACTAGCCAAAACTTGGAAACCACCAAGATGTCCTTCAGCAGATGAGTAGATAAATAAACTGAGACAACTCAGACAATGCAATATTATCCAGAACTAAAAAGAAATGAGCTACCAAGCTGAAGAAATTTGTGGAGAAACCTTAAATTCATAATACTAGTTGAAAGAAGACAATCTGAAAAGGCTATATACTATGTGATTGCAATTATCTGACACCCTAAAAAAGGCAAAACTATGAATAAAGTAAATTGATCAATGGATTATAGGTTTTGTTAACTGAAATTAATTTACAAACAGAAGTAATTGAAGTAATTAGAAAATAAAATTTAAAATAACACATCTTTTATAATAGTTCCACAGAATATGAAGTTTCTGTTAACATCGAAGGAAAGATATGTAAGATTCCAAAGTAAACATTATTAAATAATCATAAAATAATTTTAACAAACCAAATATTAGGACTTATGAGGGGAAATAAGCTATTCTCACACAGTAAAAGTTTTAACCATATTCTTGTAAAATTGAACCATGAAGGTACTTCCTAAAGTTCATTGAATAAAAATATTTAAAAGATAAATTTATTTGGTATAAATATTTTAAATCCATGCACAAATTTTAATAATACGCATTTTACATGAACTTTAAAAATGTATAATATTAATGGTTTTGTTTTCAAGGTCTCAATTGTACTTTGTTCTTTACCTGTACCAATACCACAGATGCTTAATTATAGTAGTTCCATATGAAGTTTTAATATCTTGTAAGGCAGTTACATCCTCCTTATTTTCTTGACTCATTACTCTATGAAAATTACTTTTATTTACTTTTATTACTTATATTTTTTATTTAACAGCACTGTATATACATATGAGGCATCTTCAAAAAGTTCTGTGATACTAAAATAAATGATACCTCATAGTTAATTTAATAAACTGTTGGCCATGCGGTATTAAAACTCGTGTGATTTGGCCGGCGCCGCGGCTCACTAGGCTAATCCTCCACCTTGCGGCGCCAGCACACCGGGTTCTAGTCCCGGTCGGGGCACCGGATTCTGTCCCAGTTGCCCCTCTTCCAGGCCAGCTCTCTGCTGTGGCCAGGGAGTGCAGTGGAGGATGGCCCAAGTGCTTGGGCCCTACACCCCATGGGAGACCAGGATAAGCACCTGGCTCCTGCCTTCGGATCAGCGAGATGCGCAGGCCGCAGTGCACCAGCCGCGACAGCCATTGGAGGGTGAACCAACGGCAAAAGGAAGACCTTTTTCTCTGTCTCTCTCTCTCACTGTTCACTCTGCCTGTCAAAAAAAATAAAAAATAAATAAAAAAAAACTCGTGTGATTTATCCTTTTTACCTATAGCCTGACCACATTTATCAAATTTTAAACAACTAAAATTACATGTTTTATGTGTGTGCACAATACATTTCAGGAACACACACATACACACACAAACATACATGTAGACATACACACATGGAAATCCCTTGCTTTCCAAAGGTCTGATATCCTTGTACTTTAGTTACTCACATTTTTAAATTACCAGCTCATGAATGATACCATTTAAATTTAAGTTACTATGATATATTAACTATGAGTAATTGCATAAAGTACAAACTTTGCTGCCAGCTCTTCATCCCATCAATCACTATGTAAATAAGAGATATCTTGGTCAGTGACTAATCATTCCATTCTTTCAAAATCATTTGTCGAAAAGCACATCCAGCTGATGGTCACTGTACAACTTTTATTCAGCTTACACACAGATAACAAAATGTGTTGTGTTGCCTTCTGTCTTGCAATGGTATAACCCTGTAACTTTTTAAAAAAATATTTTTTGATAGAGTTACAGGAGAAGGGGAGAGACAGAGAAAGAGAACCATCCACTAGTTCACTCCCATAATGGCTGCAATGGCTGGGGCAGGACCAGGCCAAAGTCAGGAGCTTAGAATTCCATACAGGTCTTCCACATGTCCCACAAGTCCCACAAGGACTTAAGCCATTTTCTGCCTTTGCAAGCACATTAGCAGGGAACTGGTGGGAAGTGGAGCAGCCTGGGCTCAAACCCCTGTTCTTTTGGAATGTTGGCATTGTAAACAGTGGCTTAACCTACTGTGCCACAACACCAGCTCCACCCCTGTAACATTTTACAATAAATAGATAATCAGGCAGGTGCCGTGGCTCAATAGGCTAATTCTGCGCCTTGCGGCGCCGGCACACTGTGTTCTAGTCCCGGTCGGTCGGGGTGCCGGATTCTGCCCCGGTTGCACTTCTTCCAGGCCAGCTCTCTGCTATGGCCCGGGAGTGCAGTGGAGGATGGCCCAAGTACTTGGGCCCTGCACCCCCCATGGGAGACCAGGAGAAGCAACTGGCTCCTGCCATCGGAACAGCGCGGTGCGCTGGCCGCAGCACACCAGCCACAGCGGCCATTGGAGGGTGAACCAACGGCAAAGGAAGACCTTTCTCTCTGTCTCTCTCTCTCTCACTGCCCACTCTGCCTGTCAAAAATTAAAAAAAAAAAGAGCCACGGCTTTTAAAAAGAAATAGATAATCAAAAGAGAGAATGACCGACAAAGGTAAAATTAGGCAAATAGATCAAAGCAATGAAACTGGAAGTAAATGATTACAAGATTTGAAAATGGTGACAGGACAGGAAAAGCCAAAAAAAAAAAAAGAGAGAGAGAGAGAGAGAGAGAGAGAGAGATAGCAGAAAATAAGAGCAAGTGATAGAAACTCATTTTGGCAGAAGCCACTGTTTTTTGTTTGTTTTGTTTTTTATTCCAGGTAACAGTTTCACCATATAGGCCTATGCTTCACAGAAACCAGAAAAATATGGACTACATTACTCAGCAGTTAATTCAAGCATTCAAGACTATTGCAAAAGTTTTTCACAAGCCTGCTTACTCATTTCACACTATCATCTACAATTTCTTTCAGCTTACTACATATATGTTTATTAAACTCTTCCTATTCTAGGCATTGTTCTAGGAATTATGTTATACCCCAAAATTAAATTATTAAAAAATTTCCTCATGGGGCTCATATTCTAATTGGAGGGCACAAATAGCAAATGAGAGAAATCAGTAAATGATATACCATAAGACAGTTAAGTGCATTGGGTGAAAAATTAGAAGGGAGAAGAATAACAATGATAAAAGATGGGTGAAATTTCAAATAACATTGTTAGGACTTGTGACACTGAAGTGACCAGTGGTTGATGTAAATCAGAAAAACTTTTGCAGATATTTTGAGAAAGAGCATTCAAGACAGAGGAAAAGGAAACTGCAAAGACCGTCAGAGCAGGGATGTTCCTAGGATATTTAAGAACAGCAAGAAAGCCAACATATCTGGGGAAGAGAAACTGGGCGTTTGGGGTAGATAGCTAACAGTGAAGTCGGAGACCTAAGGGATACAGATTGTGAAGAATTTTTCAATTAACTGTAAAGACTTTAACTTTTAATCTGAGTGAGATAGGAATTCAATGGTTAGATTTGAACATAAGAGTAACTTGAGTTAAATAAGATGTTAACATGATTTCTTGGGCTTCTATGTTGAGAACCAACCTGAGGAGAGGGTTAGGACAAAAGTGGAACCAGGGATACAAGTTAATAAGCTATTGCCATAACCCAAGAAATGCATGATGGTGACTTGATAGCAGTGAAAAGGAATGAAAAGTGTTCAGATTATGGATATAGATTTAAGATATAATGGAGAAATTGATTAACGGATATGAGGCAAGAAAGAAAATTTATATAACTCCAAGGATTCTACCATGTATAGCTGGAAAGATGAATTAATTGAGATGGGGAAAGCTGTAAGGAACAAATTAAGAATGGGAGAAGGTCAGGGGCTCAGTTTTGGAATCCTTCTGGAACACAAACCTAACCATGTCACTTCAAAGCTAAAATCTTTCATTACTTCTCAAATAAAACTCAAACTCCTTAGGATAGTCGATAAAATTCTGAAAGCTGTAAATGTAGTCTATATTTTTAGGCTATATTACTGACTATTATCTAAGTAAACCATTTGCGATTTCCCTAGGTAACAGAGTTTTTTCATGATTTTTCATTGAAGACTTCTTTCCATTTTCTCAAGTTCCCAAATATTCTTTAAAATAGATGAAATATATTTGTGAATCTTTCCCCACTTTACTAAGGCATAACTAATCAATATATCTTCCTTGTCCTTATAATTCTCTGATATTATGTCTATTGTAGTATATGTTTCACTACTTGTATTCCATATTAAACTGTGAGATCCAGGAGGACAAGACCACAACTTATTCATATTTGCACAGGAATGTCCAATATCTGCTCAACACATATTTCTGTAATTATGAAAGAGGAAATGAATGGATGGATGATGAAGTACTCATGGTGAATATTTAGACTCTTATACTTTGCACTAAATATTGGGTCAAACAGAAGACACAGTTTAAACAGAGATGCACTCAGTATTGAACAATGCATTTTAGATCAATGTAGGAAAAATAGTTAAGAATGGTGTTTGAAATCCACGTGTAGGTGTTTTCATAATGTTCATTTTCCACAAACTGTTTGAAGATCCCTTTTTTTATTAAACTTTTATTTAATGAATATAAATTTCCAAAGTACAGCTTATGGGTTACAATGGCTTCCCCCTCCCAAAACTTCCCTCCCACTCACAACCCTCCCCTTTCCCACTCCCTCTCCCCTTCCAATCACATCATGATTCATTTTCAATTCTATTTATATACAGAAGATCAGTTTAGTATATATTAGGTAACGATTTCAACAGGTTGCCCCCATATAGCAACACAAAGTGAAAAAAAATACTGTTGGAGTACTAGTTATAGCATTAAATAACAGTGTACAGCACATTAAAGACAGAGATCCTACATAATATTTTTTTAAAAAATTAATTAATTTTCTATGCCATTTCCAATTTAACACCAGGTTTTTTTTTGTTTCATTTCCAATTCTCTTTATATACAGAAGATCAATTCAGTATATAATTAGTAAAGATCTCATCAGTTTGTACCCACGCAGAAACACAAAGTGTAAAAATACTGTTTCAGTACTAGTTATAGCATCACTGCACATTAGACAACACATTAAGGACAGATCTCACATGGGATGTAAGTACACAGTGACTTCTGTTGCTGACTTAACAATTTGGCACTCCTGTTCATGGCGTCAGTAATCTCCCTAGGCTCTAGTCATGAGTTGCCAGGGCTATGGAAGCCTTTAGAGTTCACTGACTTTGATCTTATTCCGATAGGGTCATAGTCAAAGTGGAAGTTCTCTCCTCCCTTCAGAGAAAGGTACCTCCTTCTTTGATGGCCCCGTTCTTTCCACTGGGATCTCACTCACAGAGATCTTTCATTTAGGTCTTCTTCTTTTTTTCTTTTCCATGGTATCTTGGCTCTCCATGCCTACAATACTCTCATGGGCTCTTCAGCCAGGTCTGAATGCCTTAAGGGCTGATTCTGAGGCCAGAGTGTTGTTTAGGACGTCTGCCATTCTATGAGTCTGCTGTGTATCTCACTTCCCATGTTGGATGAAGATCCCTTTTATTCAATAATTTCAAAATTTTGTGCCAGTAGAATCTCATCTTATTAATTTTATTTTCTATGAACTTATTGATGTCTCCTCTTACAGGAAAGAACAGATTTTAAATTGCACTTCAAAGACGGATTTATCCCCCAAGTCCTCAGAATCGTGCATCAAATTGTTGATCAACTAAAGAATAAATATAATTTTGCCTTCAGTTATACACAAGGTGTTTGTGAATTAGTCCTCATCTTTTCAGCTGAATGAATTGTTCCATGAAATCTAAAGGACTAATGTGTTTGGATTCAGGCCAGAGACATTCTGCAAGCTGAAAGCTAAGTGTGACAAAGATACTAACATTTGCTGATGCCAGATATATTAAATATTCTAAGGCTTGAATCTATGTGTCTCATTTAATGGCTCAGTATAAATTCCTGCATATTTTGATAGTTGTAGCTTTTTTAGAAAATTTTATGGGCTAAATTGTGTCCCTTCCTCAAATTCATAGGTAGAAATCCTAATCTCTAGTATCTCATAATATCACTCTATTGGAGACAGTGTTCTAAAAGAGATAATTAGGGTTAAATGAGTCCATAATCCAAAATGATTCATCCAAAATAACTCTCTGATACTATGTCTATTGTAGTGTGTGTTTCACTATTTGTATTCCATATTACACTGTGAGATCCATGAGGACAAGACCATGACTTATTTGTATTTGCAAAGGAATGTCCAATATCTGCTCAAGCCAGTACTAAAGCAATGAAATGAAGCCAATACTATTGCTAAAGAATTTTATCTAGCAAAAAAGATGATGATATGAAGAAGTATAGTAGGCAAATAAGTACCTCTGTTACATAAATGTTTAATAACTCTGGTATCCCATTCTGGAAACTGTCCACAGAAATCCTTGAGAATCCTGAATTTTCTTCTTTGCTGTGGAAGATGAACTCACCTAAAAGCTGCGTTATCATCTGAGTCACAATAGGTGCTTTAAATGAAAACAAAACACCAACAAAGCCAAAACAAATGTAAATAGTTGTGTTTCTATGTTGAAGAAAATGATACCTTTCCTAAGAAATGTATTTGTCCACAGAAAGTCCTTAAGGTAATATGTTAATGAAGGTAATTCTCAGCACCATAAGGTTATGGGGCATTTATTTCAGCAGCATTGTCTATTTCCAGGGTTAGGCCAAATAATGTGATTGAATATTCAACACATTTAATGGAATCTTGTAAAAATATTTGTGAAGAAATACCAAAATATTATGCCTAATAATGAATACCTAACTATATTATGTGAAGATTGCCATTCTAAGAGGCTCTAAATACTATGCTCTTTTACTTAAATAAATTTTAAGCTTTTTATTTATTACAAAGGTCATTCATATTATAGAAAAAGTGCAAAGTACAGAAAGGAATCCAAAAAGAGAACATAGTTTCTAGTAATGTCATAATTTAGATATAATGTATTTGCGTTTATACTTTCATAGTATTTTTTAAAAAGATAATTTTACTGAAATTAACCTTCAATAAAAGTTATGTTTTTCAAATATATTGGCAAATAACTGTTTATGTTAGATTTTACTACCCTTTTAATAATTTGCAATTGAGACATTGTTGCGATGTTAAGATCTTTTTTTTTTTTTTTTTTTTTTTTTTTACTTTTTGACAGGCAGAGTGGACAGTGAGGGAGAGAGAGACAGAGAGAAAGGTCTTCCTTTTGCCGTTGGTTCACCCTCCAATGGCCACCGCGGCCAGCGCGCTGTGGCCCGCGCACTGCGCTGAACCCAAGCCAGGTGCCAGGTGCTTCTCCTGGTCTCCCATGCGGGTGCAGGGCCCAAGCACTTGGGCCATCCTCCACTGCACTCCCGGGCCATAGCAGAGAGCTGGCCTGGAAGAGGGGCAGCCAGGACAGAATCTGGCGCCCCGACCAGGACTAGAACCTGGTGTGCCGGCACCACAAGCTGGAGGATTAGCCTGTTGAGCCATGGCGTCAGCCTGAAATATTAAGATCTTAACTATAGTGTATTACATTTATTTTTTATCCATATTGCCACCATTTTGATAGCTTCTTAAAGCATTTTAAAGAGCTTGCTTTGATTTGTTTGAGATGTTACAAATTATTAGATAAAATATTATATCTTCACATTTAACTACAAAACTAGAGAAATGGCCTTTGTGTACTTTTTGCTAAGTTCTACCAATATTATCTAATACACATTTAATTAATCTAAATTATATACATTCTGGACAAGGAAAACATTCATAGTAGTGGATATGTTAGGTAGGAAGTCAGTTATGAGCTTATGTGCATGCTACACAGAGGCCTAAAGAGAAGACATCGATGTCCAGAGTATGCTGCATCTCAAGGTCATCCCGATGGTGCTTCAGGGGCAGCCCAGTATTCACATCCTGCCCTGCCCTGCCCCCTTCTACCTGATAACCTGCCACGTGGGGGTCCTCACCCCTTCTACCTGACAAATCTTCCATAATCTCCCAGGTGCAGCCCAGTATCTGCATCTCAAACACCCTGCTCCCTTCCTCCTGTCTGATAACATTTGCATCTATAAAGTCCTTTTGTTTCAGAAAACTCAGGGAGAAGCTTCTTAACATTTGCAGAACTCAGGGAGAAGTTTCTTCCATAAAGTCCTTTGTTTCAGGAGGAAGTGTGTGAAGACAAAGACCCACCTCCTGAAAAACCCCAGGCCTCAACTGGACTGAGCGCTCAGCCCTCTGCCTCTCTGCTGAGTCGCCCACCTGGTCTGGCCAGGTGTAATCTCTCCATTCAACAGTAACCTGGCTCCTTCCTGCCCCCCACCCCAGTCTCTCAGGCTCTGTCTGGAGAGGTGCCCATCCGTAAGGGCACCTGCCCTGCCCTAATAAACCTTGCTATTTTACCTCCCACTACTCTCTGTCTCATGCCTGAATTCTTTCTTGCGCGAAGACAAGAACCCTGCAATTTCTCTGGTAACAGATATATATCCATATTTTAAAAACTTCTTAGAGATATCTGGCCCTGGCCTGCATGGGTGCAACAGGCTACACTGACTGGAAGAGAGTGCAGAGAAAGGCCATGGTCCCCCATTTACAGGGAAGACTGCACATGCCGGGGGCCTAGCAGGACTGGCCATGGGGTTGGGTAGGTGTGCTGTTTACAAGATGGCGGCGGGTGATCCAATGGACGGGAATAACCATAAAGGAGTGGCCACATGGGCAGAATTGGAGGTGCAGTGGTTTGAGGTAGTGCTGGGCCTTTAGGGGTTGCCGCCATACCTGAAGGCTCCACCTTAGTTTTAACTGCCTCTGGGGATTTATGAGCCTCCCTCAGGCCAGTGCAGGTCATCTGATGATCAACATTTATTCCTTCCCAAACTAGCAATTTTACAAACTGATCTTGGAGATCTCCTGCCAGTAGCTTGCAATGAACACTCTGTTGGACTCTGTCTATAAAATCTGGCAATGGCTTACCGGTTTTTGTCACACCCCCTGAGAGACCGCTTGGCTTCGGCCGAAAAGTTACTGGTCGTGCCCCACGTTGGGCTCCAGATGTAGGGTCTTAGTCCACCCGAACGAGGATAGACTGGGTCCGAAGAAAGGTAAGTGCGCCACTTGCCCATTCCCCAGCCTCCCGATCCGGGAGACAGTCAGACCCAGTGGGGAGTCAAGTCAAGCAAGCAAGAATTCAATACCTCTCCTCACTGGGAGGGGTGAGAGGGAAAGTGCCTCTGGCTACTACTGGCCTCTGCCTTCCAAGTTGCAGCCCCAACTTCACTATCTCAGCTCACTATACTTCAACCTCTGGGATTTATCATAGAACCAGGCCTGGTCCAAAATCTACTCTCCTTGTCTTAATGGCTGCTTCCTTGATTTCCAATTGGTCTTTTGTTCTTCTCTTGTTCTAGTTTTAACATAAGAATAACAAGGGAGTGGTAATCCCATCCTTGGGCTCCCTGCTTATTGAGAAACAAATTAGGTATTGCACCCTTCTGAGGACTCTTTCCTTTCATCTTGAGCAAGGCAGACAGATTTTCGAACTGTGACAGCTGCCTAAACATTTGCTTCAGAAGCAGCCCCACAAGGCTGATAGGCTATGATGTTATGGGGCCTGAGATATTCTTGAAAAAAAAGGGGGGGGGGGCAACTGTAACTAATTTTTCTTTGAATCTAGGAAAATCACCACCTTTAAAAATATCGCTTTGTAACTTGCTGAACTTATTTTTGCAATTTATTTTACCAGGTTTCTGGGTAATCAGTACTCAATGAAACAGCAATAGGTAATTAATAAATGTAGTAATTTCTGGCTAAATGCTTGACTCTCTTACAGTTTAAATTCAAAACTAAGTCTTCCAACTTTGGGGCTTCCAGTAGGATCCCTGGAACTCAAAGGATGAGACTCTAAATTTGTTAAAGTACAACTGTTTGAGTCAATTCAGATTATGCAAAGTGTATTAAAATGTTGTAAATGATGTCAGACCTATGTTGTATTCATGTTTTTGCTTTCCAGATAAAGTGGTCTTATGTAAATGAGAGTAAATTCTGTGTATACAAAACTTTACATGTCTTTGATATGCTTTAAACTTGTTTCTTTTACAGATCTGTTTTTGCAAAAACTGTAACGTCTCTTTTTTAACAGTGTCTGCTTAATTGGTTACTCTGCCATTTCTAGAGTTAGGTCCTGTAAGCTCTTTTTGACTCTTAAGTAGTTCTGAGTTATGTGATGATTTTGTGTGCTAACTTTCATATTCAAGGTTTTTATTTCTGGTTTATTTGACAACAAGAGATATAAAATTCATGTTCTGCCAAGGTAATCTATTGTTTACTGTTTTTGTTAAGTTTAGATTGATAAAAAAAATTAAGTCTTAAAAAACTGTATTAAATGTCATTATAATTAAATCTGGTCTAAAAGTGTTTAAATCGCCCTAATTAAATAAATAGCTGTCATTTCAGGATGTTAAATTCTATTTTAACCAGATACTCTAAAGTTATCTTGGCACCTTTAACAATCTTTGTAAAAATCAAAGTTCTAAATTCTCTAAACTTTTGGTAGAGCCCCCGGAGATGTCAAAAGATATATCTCTCATCTTGCAGAGATAATAACCAATCAGAATGTTTAAATTAATTGTGCTGCCAAGATGTAAAATAATTCAACGCTCTACTAAAATTCCTCACAACCCACAAGAACAATCATCAAAAAACAAAATACCAACTTATAAAACAAAAAGGGGGAATCATACTCCCACGAAACCAGCCATGCTCACCTTAAATATTTTAAATTTTCTAAAACATCAGCCCTTGTCAGCCTTTTACAAACATTGGTCCCTCCAAGTACCCTACCTTTCAGTTAGGGTAAAATGGAAAAACCCACTAACGGGATGCTGGCAAGGACCAGACCCACTGAAAAGTGCTGGTAGAGGATTTGGATGTGTCTTCCCTCAGGGGAATTCCAATCCCATATGGGTACCTGTAAGAAACTTTAAGAATGTCACCCAGGAGGACCCCCTCCTGAGGAGTGATTTTTCTTTTCTTTTACAGGAATAAAAAGACCATATTGAACTCTCTGCCTCATTGTGACTGGATCATCATGGTACATCAGGAGTGCTGCTTTTATGCTAATCGCTCCAGCATCATCAAGGACAGATCAAGACCCTCCAAGAAGACCTTGAAGCTCTAGTTACCTGTGGTCTGGCCTTGGGGGATGGCTTCCTTATCTCCTCCCCCTTGTGGTCCCTTGGTCTCCATTGTCCTTGTAAATTTCTCCTTGTCTAAGATTGCATTGCTGTGGTCCAGTTAATGGTGGTCCAACAACAATATGCCACTCTCTAAGAACTGGGTTTTGCCGCTCTTTAAACGCCATATTGGGAACTCTATACATCCACCCATGGCCACTGCCAAGATGTAGAGATATAAACATCATAGACTGAGTTGCTGAGGTGGTAGCCAATGACGGGTAAGATCCCCTGGGACAGCCCTTAACAGCTGGAGTAGTAGTCAAAGACGGGTAAGATCCCCAGAGGGGGACAACCTAAGACAGACATGCTCCCTAAAGGGCTGATCCCACTCAGAGGGGACAACCTAAGACAGGCACACTCTCTGCTCAGTTTCTCTTTTTCTCTCTTTTATATAAAACAAAAAAGGGGGAATCTGTGCGGAAATTAGGCACAGGAGGCAATTCAAAGATGGCGCCCAAAGGAAGTAAGGTGGGCGGTACCCAAAGTCGTTTACCACCAAAGCTGATTGGCCACGCAGCATCAGGGGAGGTAACAACTGATGATGAGTGTACAGACATATGGCTGGTTCTGTAAAAAATCACCCTGTAAAATGACCTTTTAAGTAATTGGTGGGTCCTTATGCCCTGTCCCAGTAATCCTGCAGTCTTGTGCTTTAAAAGGCTTTGCTATGCACGCAATAAACTGAGTTCTTGCTTGCTTGAAAAAAACAAAACAAAAAAAAAAAAAAACAACTTCCTGAAAATTTCAAGTATTTAGGCTAACTTATAAGAATTGATTAGATTTTTTTTTTTTTTTACAGGCAGAGTTAGACAGTGAGAGAGACAGAGAGAAAGTTCTTCCTTCTGTTGGTTCACTCCCCCAAATGGCCGCTACGGCCAGCGCGCTGCACCGATCCGAAGCCAGGAGCCAGGTGCTTTCTCCAGGTCTCCCATGTGGGTGCAGGGCCCAAGCACTTGGGCCATCCTCCACTGCCTTCCCTGGCCACAGCAGAGAGCTGGACTGGAAGAGGAGCAACTGGGACAGAACTAGCACCCCATCGGGACTAGAACCCAGGGTGGTGGTGCAGCAGGCAGAGGATTAGCCTAGTGAGTCTCGGCACCGGCCAGATTAGATCTTTTTTTTACAACATACTTGGCTGATGAAGGGTTTCTACTAGGTTTAAGAAATTTTTGCATTTTCATTGTTTCATGTATTTTTTCAAAATTAGTATAATTGTCAAAGTGTCATTTTATTTTGTTATTAACATTACCATCATTACACTGAAGACAAATAAGAGCATCACCCTCTGCATTTTAGAGAAGAGTGAAGCTCATTGCAGGCAAAGAAAGCATTTGCAAAAGACCTTAAATGGAAAAAGCACAAAGTGTAATCTATGAAATAAGCAGAAGTCAATGTGTTGAATTTGATGGGAAAATGTTTTTTGGAAATGTGTTAGGAACATGATGTTTTTCATAATTAGAGTATATTTATCCTCAAGGGTCTCATATTAGTGTTTGGCAAAAGCATAGAAAGAGAATATTTTTAATTTATGGTCTCACAAATAATCTAAATAATTCCATATATATCTCTTTGCTTTTGCAAAATTTAGGAAAAAAAGCTGTATCTGTCCTACCTAGCAACTTATAAAACAGAATACAATATTCTGCCTGATTTTTTAAACCTTGAAATAGAAATTAAGATATTAGAGTAGCTGTAATAATGCCTAGTCTGGAGAATAAACAGGGAAGAAAAATTAGGTAAGATAGGTTTTCATGCAGTGATCACTATATCATAAGGGACCCAAAGTAATCTACCACAAATATGAGCATCCTCCTTTGAAAACTTTCCTCAACAGTGATATCTGCAAAGAAGGAATTTAGTGTGAGTAATCACTTGGAATATTTTATTATAGATTGAAGACACAGAAATAGAAAACATGAAAACTGAGTAGAATGCAGATATAATAATCCCAGAATAATATAATGAAGCTTGTATTAAGCTGAAGGCAACGAGGCTTCTAAAGAAAGAACAAAGAATCATAAATTCTGATTCAAGAGAGTAAATTAGCATCAGTTGCTGGCTTCCTACCAGGATCCAAAGATAGAAATCCATACTCCCACATCTCAAATCAAAACCAACAAGGTGATTTTATGAATCTATTAAATTCCTACCACCTCTGTGAATCCTGTGAAAATGGAGAAAGTTGATGGTTTCCTAGACTGAGTAGTGGAAAGAGAAATAAAGTATAATTCTTGAGACTGAACCCAGTGATAGAAGATAGGTTAGACGAAAGGGTTTTTGGTATGGGTTTATTTTTTAAGTCTGCCCTTTTTATTTCATTCTCACATGCTCCATACTTACCTGTCATCATTGCAAGCCTATAAAGAGGAAGGGGGTATTTCTAATATAGCAGACTAAAAAAAATCACTAATTCTCTCTACAGAAAGAAAAAATATACCAGAAAAAGTGAGAAATAACAATTTCAGAGTTTTATAAGTCAACACAAGCAGAAAATAAATTGAGAAGTGGTCTTTCACAAAATAATGCCAAATCCTGGATATGAAGAGTGGGACTGTATGACATTCTTACCTGGGGTTGCTTGTATTACCTCTTTCTAACAGCTGTGTTGGCTCAGTAGCTGTATTAGAGCTTCCTAAGAGCAAAGTCACTGGGTTTCATGATTTACACTGACTTAACATTAGAAACAATAATGCAAATTGAAGAGGCAACCAACAGAATGGGAGAAAATATTTCAAACTACACAACTGCTGAAGGGTTAACAACCAAAATCTATAAAGAGCTCAGGAAATTCAACAACAAAAGAAACATTCCAGTTAAAAATGGGCAAAGAACTTGAACAGGCATTTTTCAAGAAAAGAAATTCAAATGGCCAATAGACACTGAGAAAATGCTGAGGATGACTACTCATCAGGGAAATACCAATCAAAACCATTGTGATGTTTCACCTCACTCCACTTAGAATGGCTCACATACATAAATCAACAAATGACAAATGCTTGCTATGATATGGGGAAAAACATATCCTATTCCACTGTGTTGGGAATGTAAACTGGCATAACTACTGTGGGAGATAGTATGGGGTAACTTCAGAAACCTGAATGTAGACCTACCATATGTTTCCACTCCTGGGAATTCACCCGAGCCAAAAGAAATCAGTATAAGAAAGAGTTAATTGTACCCCCATGTTCATCGCAGCACAATTCACAACAGCTAAGATATGGAATCAACCCAGATGTCCATCAACTGTTGACTGGATAAATAAATTACAGTGTATATATACACTATGGAGTACTACTCAGCTGTAAAAAAAAAAAAAAAAAAGAAATCCTATCTTTTGCAATAAGATGGACACAACTGGAAACCATTATATATAGTTACTTGGTGAAATAAGCCAGTAGCCACCATATATATTTTTTTCCATGATCCGTGGTAACTAATAGAATACATGAAATTTAGCGTGTTGGAGTAAAATTAACATTTTGAGATTCGATGATTGTTTACAATCCTGGGGTGCACTGTATTTTTTTCTCTTCATACTATTTGTTGAACACTTTTACTTAGTATAAGGTTAACTATATGATCATTAAGTTAACTGAAAATAGATCTTTGTCAAAATTAAGAGTGAGAATGTGAGAGCGAGGATAAGGAAGTGTTGGAACATGGGTGGGAGGGAGGGGAGGGAGAAAGTGTCACTATGTTCCTAAATCTATACTTATGAAATACATGAAACGTATAACAAATAAAATAAAACAATAATGGCAGAGGAAGTGAAGTCATATTCAAATGGTTTAAAGAATAAAACTATCAAATAAATTTTATATGGCAATATATAAAAGTATAATATATCCTGACCAAGTTAGGTTTATTTCAACAATGCAGGGTTGGCTTAATGTTTAAAAATGAATCAATGTAATTCAACACATTAACAATCATATGATCTTCTCCATAGATGCATAAAAAGCATTGGATAAAATATAAAATCAAGTCTAGACAAAAATCTTAAAGCCAATTCAGAAGAGAAGGGAAATTCCTCAGCCTGGAAAATAGCCTCTATGAAAAATTTCATCTGCCATAATATATAATGATAAAATGATGCTTTTTCTGTAAGATTAGCAACAGAGAAAGGATATCCACTCTTCTCACTTCTGTTTAACATTTTAATAGAGATTCTAGCCCGTGCAGTCAAGAAATAAAGGGAATAAAATGTCATGCAGCTTGGAAAAGATCTATACAGGTAAATGCACAGAATTTACAGATGGGCTGTTTAAATGAGTAAGTGAGGTTAGCAAGGTGGAAGGACAAAAGATAATATATAAATATAATTTGTTTTCTATGAGCATACTTTAAAAAGTTCTAGAAAATAAGTAAAGGATGAGTTCATTTTGGGGCAAAAAATTTGAAATCCATGTATTGTTTTTGTGTTTTCCATAAACTATTTGAAGACCCCTAATGGATAAGTGCAATCTAGATGTATTAAAAGGCTTACTGTAGATAAAGTATAAAAAGGAGCACAATTTTAGAAAATACATTTTTGGCTTCGAATTATAAACAACTTTTTCAACAAGACACAAAATACACCCATACATAAGTGAAATATTGATGTATTTGACTACATAAATTTAAGGATTTCTTTTCATCTTGGACCCCATGGATGATGTCAGTAGGTGAATAAATGTAAAAATAATTTCACAATATTAAACTCTCATAAGTTTTAATATTTCTTTTTTATTTTTATTTTTTGACAGGCAGAGTTAGACAATGAGAGAGAGAGAGAGAGAGAGAGAGAGAGAGAGAGAAAGGTCTTCCTTTTTCCATTGGTTCACCCCCCAGGTGGCCACTATGGCCGGCGCATTGCAGATGGCACGCTGCACCAATCCAAAGCTGGGAGCCAGGTGCTTATCCTGGTCTCCCATGCGGGTGCAGGGCCCAAGGACCTGGGCCATCCTCCACTGCACTCCTGGGCCACAGCAGAGATCTGGACTGGAAGAGGAGCAACCAGGACAGAATTCGGCACCCCAACTGGGACTAGAACCTGGGGATTAGCCTAGTGAGCTCTGGTGCTGGCCATTATTTCTAATATACAATAATTGAAAATCAACAACAAGCATTAGGATAACACAGGGGCAGGTGTTGTGGCACAATGGGTTAATTTGCAGTTTCAGATGCCTGCATTCCATATCAGAGTACAGGTTTAAGTCTTTGCTGCTGCGTTTCCGATCCAGGTTCCTGCTAATTATGGCTAGGAACTTATCAGATGATGACTCAAATACTTGAATCCCTGCATTCATGTGGAAGATCCAGATGTAGTTCTGGGCTCCTGGCTTCAGCTTGGCCCAGTCTTGAGTATTTTGGCCATATGGGGAGTGAACTAGCAGATGGAAAATCTGTGTTTGTGTGTGTGCTACTCTGCCTTTCAAAGAAATCAATAAATTATATAACAAAACATAAAACAAATTTGGTTAACAAAACATGTAATTTGGCTAAGGATGAAAATAGAAAAATAATAGAAGGATAACTAAAATGGCTTAACAGACTTAAGAGTTAGCATCAACTCTGTCATCAATTGAAAATTAAAACAATTGACTTTACTTCATAGTCACCAATGAAATTATATAAACATTATAAAGTCTGAGAAAAGCAAATGTTGGCAAGGATTAAAATTACCTGGGATCTCCTAACTGGCCTCCAGGAGATTGACTGGCATAGAAATTCCCTTGAATATAATCAGAATTAGCAAACATAGCTATACAGAAATTCCATCACTCAATCCCATTCCTGGTTTAATATATAAGAGTAACATGCATACATCCATAAAAGGTCACATGCAAAGGCAAACAGCATTCCTTTTGGAAATGAAGTTAAGGACAACTTAAGGACCCATTATTTGGGAAAATAATAAGTGCAATTCAGTGATCATATCCTAGAGAATACTATTCATCATTAAGAAGTAATAAACCAAATGTCAAATAACAGGATAATTAAATCTTTTTAAGATTTATTTGTTTACTTGAAAGTCAGAGTTACACAGAGAGAGAAGGATAAGCAGAGAGAGAGAGACAGAGAGAGAGAGAGAGAAAGAGAGAGAGGTCTTCTATCCACTGGTTTGCACCCCCAATTGGCCGCAACAGTTGGAGCTGCACCAATCTGAATCACAGAGCCAGGATCTTCTGGGTTTCCCATGTGGGTGCAGGGGCTCAAGAACTTAGGACACCATCCACTGCTTTCCCAGGCCACAACAGAGAACTGGGTGGAAAGTGAAGTAGCTGGGATGCAAACCGGTGACCATATGGGATGCTGGCACTGAAGGCAATGACTTTACTCACTATGCCACAGTGCCTGCCCCAGGATAATTAGATCTTTAAAATATATTATTGGTATAAAAGCAACATATAAACCAGTGGTGCATATTGAAAGTAGCCTTTATGTACATTTAAATGTAAGGCATATTAATGTGAACCAGTTACAGAGAAAAAGTAATCTAATGCAAGTTCCATGGGCATAGGTTTGAGGGTATAAGAATGGAAGAATGTCAGAATTGATAGTCTTGATGAAATGAAATAAGAAAACATAAGTTAAATATAACCAAAGAAGAGTCTAACAATGAATATAATGTGCCAGAGACAGTGGTGACATAACCTTGTGAACTTGAAATCCAAAATCCCCAAGCAGAAATAGATATGCAAATAAGGCAGACAGGACAAATAAGAAATTTTACAAAGTATAAATAGATTTTGAATCTTTCTTGTGCCTAAAGAAATCAAAGATGCCAAGTATGATAGCTAAGATTTAATTCTGAATGGAAGAATAGATGATTGATTCATTGCTAGAAAAATAACCAGTGTCTTTTATAATGCTAGCATTGGATAACAGGCATTCACCAAAAAATGGGAAAAAGCATTTATCATTTTTATAGCTGATGATAACATGAATTTACTAAATGGGATTATGTAATTTTCCTTGGCATCTTAGGTACCAAGCATCGTGCTTGGTCAATGTGAAGTTCCCAGGAAGTGTTTGATGAACTGAATGGAACTTTCATAGTTATTTGTTGTGCTCATTTTTTGTGTTGTATTTAAATACCAAAAAATTCTAAGTGCACAAGACCATGCCAGTAATTTTTCTTTATCCACAAACACTAATGTATCTAGTGGTAAGGTTGGGAAATTCCAAGAAACTGCCACATAGACTGGGTTTTGTTGTTGTTGCTGTTGTTGTTCAATGTGATTCATCTAATGATGGCTGTGAACAAGCCCAGATTCTGTATATTGTTAACTGCTGAGATTATGTCAGATCAATGTGCACTTGAATAATAATTCCAATGCTGCAAAGTTGAAGAACATCTTTTCAAAATCCCTGCCTATTTGCTTCCCTGAAATATGAGAGTGATTGATAGTAAATGACAATAGTGACCAAACGTAGCAATAAACTCTTCCTGAACTAATAGAGGGCTTTATACTCGGCTCAGTGCTTTGCAATTCAGGGGCTGCATGCTGCCCAGATTTCAGGTGTTTGGAACTAAAAATAAAGTACCATCAAAGAGATGAGAGTTTTCTTTTCCACTTGCATGACTGCTGGATTATATATATGCCCTTCAGGTTTACAGGAAACACCATCACTACTTCGGTGAATGACAACAGATATCTGATTACACAGAGCAAGAACATTTAAGACTTTGATTAGCAATTCTACTTTTTTAAAGATTTAGTTATTTATTTTGAAAGTCAGTGTTACAGAAAGAGAGGGAAAAACCCACAGAAAGAGATGTTCCAAAGAAAAATCTAATAATGAATTTACTGCACCAGTGATGGGCACAAATGGCTGCAATGGCCAGTGCTAGGCCAGTCCAAAGCCAGGAGCCAGGATTTTCATATGGGTCTTGCACCTGGTTTCAGGAGCCCAAATACTTGGACCATCTTCCCATGCTTTCTCAGGACATTATAAGGAGCTGGATTGGAAATGGAGTAGCGAGGACATGAACTGGAATGCATATGGGATGCCAGGGTTGCAGGCTGTGAGAACAAGATGAACTTTGTAGAACAAGATGAACTTGTCTCTGTTTTCTGTTTCTTTTGCTTGGAATAATAATTCTTATTTTTTTCTTGTTACTCTTTCGCATAAATGTAGGTTCTAAAACTATACATTATTTGAATACATTATGTACTGTTAACCTTCACCACTGTCATCCATACTGTATCGTAGCTATTATTACTGGTTGAATTAATGCTTATTTTCTTATTTATCTTCCACATAAGAACAAAAGTTTAATCATATTTTCCTCTGTATACCTACAGTCTAGAATCATTCCTAAATGTCATAAAATTTCTATATTTTAAATGAATAAACTTTTGATCAGAACCTAATTTGACATAGCCCTTTGAAAAAGAAATCTACTGTTAATATGTACATATTCTATAACCCTATACTTTTCAGTTTCTACCCAACACAAATAAACAAGAGTGTAATAGGTACAGGATGTCATTTCACCATCATTTGGAGTAGTGGAATATTTAGAAAAAAATTAAATGTTCATCAACTAAAGAATGGCTCAATACTATATATCTAATAAACTTGTTTCAACTCTAGCCATTTCAGTCACAGTCTAGCCAACAGAGCAAGCTCTGTCAAGAAGCTTAAGAAGGCTCTACACCTTTTTTACAGAAAATTTCTTTCAATTTAAAGATTCATGTATTTGAAAGTCTGAAAGATGAAGGAGAGGGAGGGAGGGAGGGAGGCGAGCAAGCGCTTCTATCTGCTGTTACCCTCCCCAAAACGTCACATAGTCTGGACTGGTCCAGGCTGAAGCCGGGAGCTAGGAATCCATCCTGTTCTCTAATCCTGTTCTCCCCTCCTTGTGGCAGAGTCCAAACATTTGAGCCATTTCCACTACTCTCCCAGGAGCAACAGCAGGGATCTGGATTGGAAATGGAGAACTGGGACTCAAGCCAGTGCTCCAACATGGGATGCTGAAAATGCCACCCTCCACAGAAAATTTCTTGAAGGTCACATGCAACATTTCTGATACATTTCATTGGCCATAAATTAATTACATGACAGTGCCTGATAACAAGGGAGGCTGAGATACACAGTCTTTATTCAAATGCCCATATGCCCCCCCCCTTTTCAAATAAAATAAAGAATCTTTAAAATAAGCTTTCTGTAAGGAAGCAGGCAGGTAAGGCCTTCTTTAGCTTCTTCATAGAGCTTGCTCTGCTGACTAAAACGTGAATTAAATGGTTGTAGTTGAAAGCTGTAAGTTTATCTTTTTAGGGAAAAAAAGGAGGGTATATTTTGGGGATCATTGTCCACATGTGACAGAATAATTGCAGAATGATTCTAGGCAATGCAGTGCCATATACAACATGAAATACCTAAATTTGAAGCTGTAAAAGGTGGTGTACTCCCACGACAAATTAAAAACAAAACAAAATGAAATGAAATAGTGTTGAGAAGATCTCACTAAACAAGCGTCTATGAGTAGTCATAAGCAGTATCAAGATGTCACTTGGTCTTAGCCAAAAGACCAAAAAGCATAGTATAACCTCAGAAGAGCTCTGTGCTTTTCTTAATGCTCTGGTATTATCATTTTTAAATTCTTATCTGTTTACTAGCCACCATAAATGTATATTTAGTACTGGGTCCCACATATTATGTAACTCATCCTGCCCATGAACCAAATTTTCTCTTTAGTTTCATCTAGTATAGACATCATTCAGGTCTTGAATTTCCATTAATTCTTCACTTTATTTACATTATCAGAACAACTTTAGTCTAAAAATGTGAATCTTAGACCAACTATATTGAATTTTGAAATAAGGGGACCTCAAATGACAGCATGAATTTATTAAGTAAAACAACAGGAACCCTGAGGGAATATTGTAAGAGTGCAAAGAGCAAATTCACAATGCCAGTAGAGTAAAAACAAATACATGACAGTGCTTAATAGACTTCTACCAAAACATCTTCTCTAAGAAAAAAGCTGAAATTACCTGTCTAAAAGCAGTGCAATTTCTCAAATGTAGAACCAGAACTCTTCCCAGATAGGAAATGAGTTTCCTAGTTTTCTGGCCAAAGAAACTTGTAACATCTGTTTTTGTCAGATTGCTTATCTTGCTCCTTTTCTTGCTTCTCCTTCTTTGATGATCCCGTCACCAGGCTTTGCCTATCCTGTTGCATCTAACTGAACAGAAACATCAGAAAACAGGTTATCCATTGCAGATGTAGCCTTAAATTGGATGACTAGTTTCTTCTTTTTTCTTTTTGATAAATTTCTGAATTTATTTTTATATGAAAGCGAGAGAGAGAGAGAGAGAGAGAGAGAATTTGCCATTTACTGTTTCACTTTTTTATTTTTTAATTTTAAGGTGAGCAGATTTCATGTATTTCATATATATGGATTTAGGAGCATAATAATACTCCCTACCCTAGCCTCCTTCCCATCCATGCACTCATCCTCCTTCCTCCTTCTTTCACATTCCCTCTTTTAATTTTTATATTGATCTACTTTCAGCTTATCTTATACTAATAAGATTTACCCTACACTAAGTAAATTTTCAACAATAGTAAGAAGAAAAATACTATCCCTCAACAGCAGAGACAAGAACTGTAAACAAACATCAAGTCTCAAAATGTCATTTTCACTCATATGCATTAGATTTTTTCTAACTCGATTAGTTATCAGAGATCAGGGAAAACATATAGTATTTGTCTCTTTGGGACTGGCTTACTTTACTAAGTATAATGGTTTTGAGTTGATCCATATCGTTGCAAATAACAGGATTTCATTCTTTTTTATGGCTGAGTAGTACTGTGTATGCACACATGCATGAACACACACACACAATTTCCCTACCCAGTCATCAGTTGATGGATACCATGGTTGATTGTATATTTTATCTATTGTTAACTGAGATGTAATAAACATGAGAGCATGGATAACTCTTTCATATGCTGATTTTATTTTGTTTGGGTAAATTCCAAGTATTAGCATTGCTGGGTCATATAGTAGATCTATTTCCAGTTTTGTGAGGCATCACCATATTATCTTCCACAATGGCTGCACTAGTTTACATTCCCACCAACAGTGGATCAGAGTTCCTTTTTCCCCACATCCTCCCCAGAATGTATTGTTTATTGATTTCCATGTGAGAAGAATGGGGTGAAGTGCAACCTCTTTGTGTTTTTAATTTGTCAATTCCCTGAAGGCTGTTAATCCTAAGCGTGTTTTCCTGTGTTTGTTGGCCATTTGAATTTCCTCTTTTGAAAAATGCATGTTCAAGACCTTTGCTCATTTGTGGTTTTTTAAGATTTATTTATTTGTAAGGCATAGTTACAGAGGGGGAGAGAGAGAGAGAGAGAGAGAGAGAGAGAGAGAGAGAGAGAGAGAGATATGTCTTTCATCAGCTGGTACACTCTTCAAATGTTCTAAGTGGCTGGAACTGGGCCAATCTAAAGCCAGGAGCCAAGAACTTCCTCAGGGTCCCTCTCATGGATGCAGGGGGCCAAGGACTTGGGGCATCTTCCACTGCTTTCCCATTCAGTAGCAGACAGCTGAATCAAAGTGGAGCAGCCAGTATTAAACCAGCACCCATATGGGATGCCAGCACTACAGGCAGCAGTTTTACACACTAGGCAAGAGTGCCAGCACCCTTTGCCCATGTTTTAACTGGATTGTTTGTTTTCTTGTTGTTGATTTTCTTGAGCTTATAGATTTCGGGTAGTAAACCTTTATCAGCTGCATAGTTTGCAAATATTTTCTCACATACTGTTGGCTGCTTCTTCACTTTGCTGAGTATTTCCTTTGCAGTGCAGAAGCTTCTCTGCTTGATGTAATCTCATTTGTCAATTTTTGCTTTGATTGTCTATGATTTTGGATCTTTTCCAAGATTCCTTTGCCTATCACAATGTCTTGCAAAATTTCCCCTAATGATCTCTTCTAGTAATTTGATGGTATCAATTCATAGATTTAGACCCTTGATACCTTTTGAGTTGATTTTTGTACAAGACGTAAGGTAGGTCTCTTGTTTCATACTTCTTCACATTGATGTCCACTTTTCCCTGAACTATTGTTGAAGAGACTGTGCTTTCTCCAGGTATTGATTTAAGCTCTTTATCAAAGATTACTTTGTTGTATATATGTAGATTGATTTCTGGAATTTCTCTTCTGTTCTATTGGTCTACATGTCTGTTTTTGTACCAGTACCAGGCTTTGTAATTTTAACTGTGCTGTGGTATATCTTGAAATCTGGTATTGTGATGCCCTCAGCTTTATTTTTGTTGTTTAAGATTGCTTTACCTATTCAGAGTCTCTTGTGTTTCCATATTATTTTATCATCATTTATTCTAGATCTGAGAATATCAATGGAATTTTGATTGGGATTGCATTAAATCTATAAATGTCTTTGAGTTGTGTGAACATTTTGATGACATTAATTCTTTAATCCACAAACATGGAAGAAAACATGGAAGAATTTCCATTTTTTTCTATCTTTTTCTATGTTCTTTTACTTCCTTGGTTAAACTTATTCCAAAGGATTTAAAAATTTTTGTAGCTGTTGTGTATGGGATTGATCTTACAAGTTCATTCTCAGCCATGGCATTATCTGTGTATACAAAGGCTATTGATATTTTTGTGTTAAAGTTATATCCTGTCACTTTACCAAACTCCCTTATGAGTTCCAATAGACTGTTAATGGAGTCTTTGGTTCGCCTATATTTAGGATCAAGACATCAGCAAACAGGAATAATTTGATTTCTTGCTTTCCAGTGTATATCCCTTTGATTTCTTTTTCTTGCCTAACGGCTCTGACTAAACTTTCCAGGAATATATTCAATAGCAATTGTTAACATTTCTGGTTTGATTCTTAGGAAGAATACTTGCCACTTTTCCTGCATTCAATATGATGCTGGCCATGGGGTTGTCATAAATTGCCTTAATTATGTTGAAGAATGTTCCTTCCATACCCAATTTAAGGTTTTTATCATCAAAGGATGTTTTATTTTATCAAATGCTTTTCTGCATCAATTTAGATAATCAAATGGTTTTTATTCTTCAATTTGTTAATGTGATGCATCACATTTATTGATTTGTATATGTTGAACCATCCCTATATACCAGGAATAAATCCCTCTTGGTCCAGGTTAATGATCTTTCTGACATGTTATTGGATTTGATTAGCTAGTATTTTGTTGAAGACTATTGCATTTATGTTCATCAGTGATATTGGTCTGTGGTTCTCTTCCTTTATTGTAATTTCATAATACTGGAATCCAACACACTGATTTTGGAATTAAGGTGATACTGGCCTCATAGAAGGAGATTAAGAGGATGGGATTACTTCTTTAAATGTCTGGTAGAATTCAGCAGTGAAGCCATGCGTTCTGTGCTTTTCCTTTTTGAGAGGTTCTTATTACTTATTCAATCTCAGTCTTGTTTTTTGGTTTGTTTAGGTTTTCATTGTCTTCATGCATCAGTTTTAGTGTATTGTATGTGTTCAAGGACCTATGCATTTCTTGATTTCCCAAATGTTGGCATATAGTGGTTAGTGATAATTTCTGATGATTCCTTTTACTATCTGTAGTAACCACTGTTACATCTCCTATTTCATCTCCAATTTCATTAATTTGGATCTTCTACCTTTTTTTGTTTGTTGGGCCAATGGTTACAAAATACCAGCTTTTCACTTCACTGATCATTTTTACTTTTTAATTTTAATTTTATTTATTTTTTCTATAATTTAAAATATTTATTTCCTCCTCCTAATTTTGTGTTTGTTTTATTTACAGTTTTGGAGTTTCTGGATATGCATTGCTATATAACTTATTTGAGAATTTTCCAATTTGTTGATGGAGACACTGATTGCTACAAACTTCCTTCTTTACACTGCTTCTGCTGTATGCCATAGGTTGTGTTGTCATCTTCACTCCTTTCTAGGAATCTGTTTTAAAGATTTATTTATAGTTGAAAGGCAAAGTCACAGAGAGGCAATGACATGGGGGGAGGAGGGAAGGAGAGAGGGAGAAAAGGTGTGAGGGAGAGAGGGAGAGAAAGTTTTCCATCTGCTGGGTCACTCCTCAAATGCCCATGATGGCTTGAGCTGAGCTGATCTGAAGTCAGGAGTTTTTTCCAGGTCTCCCACATGGGTTCAGGGATCCAAGGACTTGAGCCATCTTCTAATGCTTTCCCAGATTATAGCAGAGAACTGGATCATAAGTGGAGCATCCGGGACTCCAACCCACACCCATATGGGATGCTGGCACTGCAGGCGGCAGCTTTACCCATTACACTACAGCACCGGTGCCCCAGGAATTTTTCGTTTGCCTTTTGATTTGTTCTGTGACCCACTGTTCATTCAGGAGCATGCTGTTCAGCTTCCCTCTGTTTGCATATTTTCTGGAGTTTCTTAAGTTGTTGATTTCCAGCTCCATTCCACTGTTGTCAGAGAAGATGCATAGTATGGTTTCAATTATTTATTTAATATGCCAGGATTTACTTTATGGTCTAGCATATGTTCTATCCTAGAGAAGTACCATGCACTGGTGAAAAGAAATGTATGTCCTTCAGTTCTGTGATGAAATGTTCTGTAGATATCAGTTAGGTCCATTTGGTCCATAGTATAAATTAGCTCTCTTTTTGCTTTTTTGATTTTCTGTATTGTTGATCTGTCTTTTGATAAAAGTAGAGTATTGATCTCTCCCTATTGTCTTGGAGTATATGTCTCCTTTGGATCAATAACATTTATTTTTTATTGAAAATGCTCCCTGGAATTGGGTGTATATATCTTTATTATAGTCAAATCTCCCTGTTGAATTGTTCTCTTAATCATTACATAATACCCTTCTTTTTCTCTTTTAACAGTGTTTACACCTGCTTGTTTTTGCTTTCCATTAGCATGGGACATCTTTTTTCATCCTCTTTGAGTCACTGTGCTTCTTTGTTGGTGATATATGTTTCTTCTAGGTAGCGAATAGGGTCTTGTTTTTTAATCCATTCAGCCAGTTTGTATTAATTGGAGAATTTAGGCCATTTACATTCAATCTTATTATTGATAAGTACCAACATGTTCCTACCTTTTTTCATAAATATTCTTATTGTTTGCTTTGTACTTACTTTGTAATTTTACTAGGAGTTTTTCTGCCTTCACATTCTTTCATAATGATGTCTACATTTCTGTGTTTCTGTGTGTAGCATCATCTGTAAGGTTGAATGGATGTTGAAAATTCCTTCAATTTCTGTTTGTTATGGAAGGTCTTTATTTTACTTTCATTCATAAATGAGAGCTTTGCAGGGTACAATATTCTGGATTGACATTTTTGTTAAGACTTGGACTTTGTCTCTCCATTCACTACTAACCATAGAGTTTCTCATGAAAAATCAGCTCTGAGTCTAATTGAAGATCCTCTGAAGCTAATCTGGAATTTTTCTTGTACATATTTTAGAGTATTTTCTTTAATTTTACTGTTGCAATTTGACTACAATTTGAAATGACTGGTTTTCTAGAGTAGTATGTGAATGAGATCTATCTTTATTTCCTTGCCTTCCATCACATAACTTCTAGCTGTTTATTCTCTCTAGAAGTATGTATCTTTATGAGTAATACTGGGGATTCAATCCAAAATGATCTTAGAATCTTGAAAAATGAACCATACCAGAGAGAATAAATGTTGAATAAATTTGGAAATTTTAATAAATTATTGAGTATTGAAAAAAAGTTACTAGTTATAGATCAGTGTTTACAAATTGAAAAATCAAAGTTTATTATTTAAGATGCAGAGATGTGGAGCAGGAGAGAAAGAGAGGCAGAAAGAGATCTTGCTGGTTTACTCCCCAAATGCCAGCAATAGCTTGGGTTGGGCCAAGCCAAAGTGAGGAACCAGGAACTCAGTCCAGCTCTCCAAGTGGGTGGTTATGGAATAACTACTTGAGCCATTACTGCTGTCTCCCAGGATATGCATTAGCAAGGAGCTAGAACTTGAAGGGGAGCTGGGGCTTCAACCTAGGAACTCTAACATGGGATATAGGCATCCCAAGCAGAGACTTAACAACTGTACTAAATGCCCACCCTGAGAAATGGAATCTTAGTGGGTACATATTTACATAGATATTATTGTATAAATATATAATTAAAAATAACAAACATGTATTAAAAGAGAAACTGGGAGATAAGTGTTCTTGCAACCATACATCAGGTATTATTTTATACCTTGCTTATTACATGAAATGACTGAAATTCATGTTAAGAATACAAATAAAATATAAATATTAAATTTCTAGCTCAAGAAACATAAACCCAGTTGTCTTTTTTTTCATTAAATGCAAGCACAGTCTATGATATTTCACTTTCAAAATATTCATGGTCAGGATCATAAACTTCACATAATAGATGCACAGGAAAGAGATACAAAATTAGGACCATATTGTACAAAAGTTCTGGTAAAACCATTCACATTGCTGCTAAGCAGAGAACAACACAACAACTGTAAGTGAGTTGAAAGTTAGAACTTATTCATAGAAGAAACCACTTGAAAACTATAAATATTGACCCACATTGAAAAGTTACATGAATGAAGAATTAAATTCTATATATATATGGAAATATTGAGATTTATTTGTCACAGTAATTAATTTCATGGTAACTACTTCAGAGTGATATCTAATTATTTTGAAATTAATATTGAAAATAAAATCTGAGTTTTAGTAAAATTTTACCCAAATAAAACCTATTGCCGCTACTTGTTAGAAAACAAGAAACACCAAAAGTAGATAAATAATGATACATACATTCATTTAGAGAAGATAATAAAAGAAGAAAACAGTAAAACTTGTAATCTGGATTGAAATAAATATGGAAAGAGACCAGCACTGCGGCTCACTAGGCTAATCCTCCAACTGTGGCACAGGCACCCCAGGTTCTAGTCCTGGTTGGGGCTCCAGATTCTGTCCCAGTTGCTCCTCTTCCAGTCCAGATCTCTGCTGTGGCCCGGGAGTGCAGTGGGGGATGGCGTAGGTCCTGGGGCCATGCATCCGCATGGGAGACCAGGAGGAAACACCTGGTTTCTGGCTTTGGATTGGGCGCAGCGCGCCGGCCGCAACCCACTGACCGTAGCAGCCACTTGGGGGGTGAACCAACAGAAAAAGGAAGACCTTTCTCTCTGTCTCTCTCTCTCTCTCACTGTCTAACTCTGCCTGTCAAAAAAGTATGGAAAGAGATTAAATATAAAACAACAAATATGCATTTGATTCATATACCAAGGATAGAGTAAGCTTGTTTTAAATATTTTTAATTTTATTTTAAATTGTGATAAATATATATATTATATAATATATATTATATAATATATATATTATATAATATATAATATATATAATGTATATAATATTTATATATATAAATATATATATATTATAATAGTTATTTTCAACCATTTTAAAAGTACAGTTATATGACATTAAATATATTCATATTGTGAGTAATATTGTACTGGATTTCATATTTTCCACAACCTCACCAGCATTTGTTATATTTTGTCTTTTAGATAAAACCATTTTAACAGGTAAAGTAATACTTCATTCTAGTTTTAATATGCATTTCCCTGATAATAAAAATACTAAACATCTCTTCACATACCTGTTGGCCATAGGTATGCCTTCTTTTGAATAGTTTCTGTTGAGGTCCTTTGCCAGTTTTAATCATATTATTTTGTGGTCTATTTAATTCTGTGATAATTCTTTATTTTGGATATTAACCCTTTATCAGATATATGGTCTGCAAATATTTTCTCCAAGTCTATGGGTATCTCCTCACTGTGCTTCTTCCTTTGTCATACAGAAACTTCAAATTCAAAGAATCCCATTTGTTTGTATTCACTTTTGTTGCCTGTACTTTTGGGGCCGTATGTCACATGTCATTGCCCATTGTCTTGTTTTCTTCTAGGAACTTTACAGTTTCCAGTCTGAGCTATAAGTCTTTAAGGCATTGTAAGTTGAAGTTTGTATACTCACTGAGAGAAGGGGCCAATTCCTTCTGCACATGAATGTCCAGTTTTCATGACATTGTTTACAGAGAGGACTTTCTTTACACCATTATGTATTCTTGAAATTCAATTGACTGTACATGTGTTGTTTTATTTCTACACTTTGCATCCAGTTTTATTGGTCAGTGTAGCTGTTTTGATGCCAGTAATATGCTGTTTTCATTGTATAGCTTTGCAATATATTTTGAAATCAGGCAGCATTGTGACTCTATCTTTATTCTTTTTCCTCAGAATAGCTGTGGCTCTTCAGAGTTGTTCATGATTCCATATGTTTTTCCCATCTTTGTAAATTTACATCAGAATTTTGTTAAGGATTGAACTGAATCTTTAGATTGTTTTGGGTAACATGGACATTGTAACAATGCTAATTTTTTCAACCCAGGAACATGTGTTTTTAAATTGATTTGTGTCTTTGATTTCTTTGATTAGTGTTTTACAATTGTAGCTCTTAAGTATTTTCTGATATTGTAAATGATTTTCTTAATTGCTTTTTTATATAGTTCCTTGTTTGGGTGTAGAAATGCTGGTGATTTTTATACGTTGAATTTGTATCCTACATCTGTCCTAAATTTATCAGTTCTCCAAGTAGAATCTTTAGAGTTTTCTATATATAAGATCATGTCATCAGCAAACAGAGACAATTTTACTTCTTACTTTCATATTTAGATGCTTTATATTTACTTTTCTGACATAATTGCTCTAGCTAGGACTTCCAGTTTTATGTTGAAGTTTGTGATACTAAACATGCTATCTTTTTCCTCATCTTAGAGGAAAAGTTTTCAACTTTTCACCACTGAGTATGATGTTGGCTGTGGACTTCTCATGTATGGCCTTTATTGTATTGAGGCACTTTTCTTCTGTGTGTAATTTATTAAGATATTTTATCATAAATGCATGATATTTTTTTGTTTATTATTTATTAGAAAGAGTTATAAAGGGAGGGATAAACAGAGAGGGAGAAACAGATCCTCCATCTGCCTGTTCACTCCCAGATGGCTGCAATGGCTAGGGCTGGCCAGGCCAAAACCAGGAGTTAGGACCTTCATCTTGGTCTCCCACATGGGTGACAGGGGCCCAAACACTTGGGCCATCTTCTGCTGATTTCCCAAGTCATCAATGGGAGCTGGATTGGAAGTGGAGCATCTGGGACATGAACCAGCGCTCATATGGGATGTTGGGCATTGCAGATTATAGCTTAACGCATTACATCACAATGCTGGCTCCACATGCTGAATTTTGTCAAATGCATTTACTGTTGAGATAATATATATATATATATATATATATATATATAAATTGTATATATACATATATATATATATATAAATTTAATCCTTCAACTAACTTCTATAATTGCCAAAACATGGAATCAGCCTTAATATCCATCAACGATTGAATAAAGAAAATGTCTCTCTCTCTCTCTCTCTCTCTCACACACACACACACACACACACACAATGGGTTATAATTTAGCTTTAAAAAGCAGGAAATTGCCGGCACCGAGGATCACTAGGCTAATACTCTGCCTGCGGTGCCGGCACCCTGGGTTCTAGTCCCGGTTGGAGTGCCAGATTCTGTCTCGGTTGCTCCTTTTCCAGTCCAGCTCTCTGCTGTGCCCTGGGAGTGCAGTGGAGGATGGCCCAAGTGCTTGGGCCCTGCACCTGCACGGGAGACCAGGAGGAAGCACCTGGCTCCTGGCTTCGGATCAGTGCGGTGCACTGGCCGCAGCAAACCGGATTGGCTCAGTGTGCCGGCCTGCAACGTGCCAGCATTAGTGGCCACCCAAGTGGTCAACGGAAAGTGGAAACCTTTCTCACTATCTCTCTCTCTCTCTCTCTCACTGTCTAACTCTGCCTGTCAAAAAAAAAAAAAAAAAGCAGGGAATTATGTCATTTGTACCAATATGGATGTTCTTAGATAACATTGTGCTAAGTGGAATAATCCAGACATATACAAATACATGATCTCATCTCTGTGGAAATCAAAATTTGAACTTATAGAACTAGAGTCTAGAAAGCTTCGGCAGGACAGTGATGTTGGTGTAGAAGAGTAAAGAATGAGGAGATGTTGATTAAAGAATATTACACTTCAGTTCAGTATATTTTATAAGTTTTTGAGATCTAAGACACAATGTGATAACTCTTAATATTTATGCATGGCATATTTCAAAAGTACTCACCCAAAAAGTGAAATGTGAAGTCATGAATATGTTAAATAGCTGGATTTAATAATTCCACAATGCTTATATATATATATATATATATATATATATATAAACCTCACAGTGTACCCCATAAATATATAAGTAGTCAATTAAAATAAAAATATAAGAAAATAAGATCATGCTTTGTAATTAAAACAAGTACATTCAATTTTTGTTCATTTCCATCATTTCCAGAACCTTTTCATCTTCCCAAACAGAAACTTTGAGCCAATTAAATAACTCCACACTTTCTACTCCCCCAGTCCTTGGCAACCACCATTCTACTTTCTATCTCTATGAATTTGCCTAATCTTTATACCTCATATATATGGAGCCATGCAATGTTTGTCCTTTTATAAATGAGTTAATCCATTAAGTATAATATCTACAAGGGAAGTCTTTGACCCAGTCCTTATCAGAGTCCCTACCCAGCATAAAACCCACAACCAAAAATCTTGAAGAGTAAGGTCCATTTTTCTTTCTTTTCAATGGCTATTGTTCTCATGGCTGCTACTTCTTTGGAGTATGGGGGATGGTAAGTGGCCGATTTAAAATATTCTCTTACCATAAAAGAAAAGCTGCTTTCTTCAGCAAGTCTTCCCCTGGTTATTTTACTTTTTGAGTAGATCCCAAAGTTCTTCAAAATTTGATTCTTCTGATATCATATGTTCTCCCTGATCGGCGACAACTAACTGAACACCAAAGGGGAAACCTGTTGAAGTGAATTGTACACTATGAGAAACACTGACTTGATCAGCGCTTGTCCTGACTGTTGATGTACAATGCAATACTTTATCCTTATAGTATATTTTTGTTCTAGTACTGCTGTTTGAACTCTGTAATTAACACACAATTATTCTTAGGTGTTGAAATTTTAACTGAAAAGTGATCCCTGTTAAATATAAGAGTGGGAAAAAGAGAGGGAGGAGATGTACAATTTGGGACATGCTCAATAGGACTTGCCCCAGTGGTGGAGTTAGAAACGTGCCAGGGGATTCCAGTACAATTCCATCAAGGTGGAATGTACCAATGCCATCTCACAAGTTCAAGTGATCAATTTCAGTTCACAATTGATCACACTGATAGGTCTAAGAGTCAAAGGGATCACACAAACAAGACTACTGTCTGCTAATACTAACTGAAAAAATCAGAAATGGAGAGAATGATCCAACATGGGAAGTGGGAGACACAGCAGACTCAAAGACTGGCAGATGTCCTAAAGAGCACTCTGGCCTCAGAATCAGCCCTTAAGGCATTAGGATCTGGCTCAAGAGCCCATGAGAGTATTTTAGGCATGGAAAGCCAAGACACTCTGGGGAAAAAAAAAGACCTAAATGAAAGATCTCTGCGAGTGTGATCCCAGTGGAAAGAACGGGGCCATCAAAGTAGCAGGTACCTTTCTCTGAAGGGAGGAGAGAACTTCCACTTTGACTATGACCCTGTCGGAATAAGATCGAAGTCGGCGAACCCTAAAGGCTTCCATAGTCTTGGCAACTCATGACTAGAGCCTAGGGAGATTACTGACACCATAAACAAGAGTGTCAAATTGTTAAGTCAACAAGAGGAGTCACTGTGCACTTATTCCTCATGTGTATCTCTGTGCTTAATGGGTTGTCCAATGTGAAGTAATGCTATAGCTAGTACTGAAACAGGATTTTTACACTTTGTGTTTCTGTGTGGGTGCAAACTGATGAAATATTTACTTAGTATATACTGAGTCGATCTTCGGTATATAAAGATAATTGAAAATGAAAAAAAAAACTTGGTTTTTAAATTGGACATTGCGTAGAAAATTAATCAATTTTTAAAAAATATCATGTAATATCTCTGTCCTTAATGTGCTGTACATTGTGATTTAATGCTATAACTAGTACTCCAACAGTATTTTTCACTTTGTGTTGCTATGTGGGTGCAAACTGTTGAAATCTTTACTTTATATAAACTAAACTGATCTTCTGTATATAAAGAGAATTGAAAATGAATCTTGATGTGAATGGAAGGGGAGAGGGAGCGGGAAAGGGGAGGGTTGCGGTTGGGAGGGAAGTTATTGTTGGGGGGAAGCCATTGTATTCCATAATCTGTACTTTGGAAATTTATAATTCATTAAATAAAAGTTTAAAAAAAATTTGATTCTAACAGTTTTTGCCATCTTTGACAGGCAGAGTGGACAGTAGAGGGAGACAGAGAGAAAGGTCTTCCTTTTTGCCATTGGTTCACCCTCCAATGGCCGCCGCGGCTGGCGTGCTGTGGCCGGTGCACCGCACTGTTCCGATGGCACGAGCCAGGTGCTTATCCTGGTCTCCCATGGGGTGCAGGGCCCAAGCACTTGGGCCATCCTCCACTGCACTCCCTGGCCACAGCAGAGAGCTGGCCTGGAAGAGGGGCAACCGGGACAGGATCGGTGTCCCGACCGGGACTAGAACCCGGTGTGCCAGCGCCGCAAGGCGGAGGATTAGCCTACTGAGCCGTGGCACCAGCAGTTTTTGCCATCTTAAAGCATGGAACCTTGCAATTATTGCTGTGCTATTTTTAGTCACATCAACAGTTTTCTGAATTACTGATCTGTTAACATAAAAATACAGAAATTTCCAAGGAAATCAACTATATTTCTAAGCCCACATTTAAAATATTATCCTGAATGAGAATAGTACAACCCCCAACCTTTTCCAAATATACCTTATTACAGTCCTTCAAAAATATATTATTCATGGGACCAGTATTGTGGCTCAGTTGGCCAGCATTTGACATAGGCACTGGTTAGAGTCCCAGCTGCTCTGCTTCCAATCAAGTACCATGCTAATGTATCTGGGAAAGCAGGGAAAGATGGCCCAAGTCCTTGTACCCCTGTGCCCACGTGAGAGACCAGGATGGCTTCCAGGCTCTCATTTCTTTGGTCTGGCCCAGCTTTGAACATTGTGGCCGTATGAGGAGTGAACCAGCAGAAGGAAGATCTCTCTCTCTCTCTCTCTCTCTCTCTCTTGCTCTCTTGCTCTCTCTCTCGCTCTCTGTCTTGTCTGTAACTCTGCCTTTCAAATGCTTGACTCAATCTTATAAAATATATCTTCTGATTTATGCTATTTTCTTGCTCAATTATAATGCATTTAATTATCCATTGGTTTTGGAGTGGGAATAGTAGCTAAAGGATAAATATATCTTCTTCATAAGCAGATTTTTTTTAATTTGTCTCCATTTCTACCCACCCCACCCCTTTTTTTACCTGTATATCTTCAGATTAACCTCCTTTTCTCACAGGCAATGAACTCATTTTTTCTTTTGTCTAATTCTGTGAATGCTCTTTCTAAGTTCTGCCTTGATGGTTTCCAAACTCACAGATGATAATGTCAAAAGAGATCAGGGCTAACTCTGTTCTCTAAGCAGGCTGATGACATATGTTAGTAATGCTGATGACTCAGTTCTGTGAACACTTTGGCTTTTGAGTATACACAGCTTGAGGAAGCATCATACATGAAGGACAAACTCAGGAAACAGAAGGACAGTACAAAATGAGTTTTATTCTTCCTGAAGATCCAGCTAGTCCTTAGTCATGAATCATGTATGGCAATTCTTTCTGGTCCTTGGTTATAATTTAGCGCGGTATGTAGGCATTTATGGTACTTATTCATGCTGAAAGTCTTTACTGTAATTAAACAAATTCCTGAAGATAGGTAGTGGTACGGACAGACAAGAGGGAAGCTCATCTTCTTTCAGGATTGGTGGCCTTTACATAGATTGTTTATTATATCAAACTTGGGAATTGCTCTTTTAATTATAGCTTAAGTAAAAGTGAACCCCAAATACTACCATATTATAAGATATTGAGGTTCATAATTACAAGTTACGGAGTTTATATACCTATTACATTCTCTCAGTGTAAGACTTTTTTGCAGAGACTTGGTAAATAGTAGATTTGTTAAGATTTACTGAAGATAAGAACAAGGCAGCTAGAAGCTACTTAAATGTGGAGAGCAAATTAGAGAATAGTGTATGTTCAGTGAAATGAGTACCTATCAATAATCACCTGGAAAGATAAAGTATGCACTCCATAATTTTCCTGGTACTGAAGTGATTTTGGAAACTAAAATTTCTACTAGTTGCTTTTTTATCTTTTATTTAATGAATATAAATTTCCAAAGTACAAATTATGGATTACAATGGCTCCCCCCCCCCAATAACTTCCCTTCCACCCGCAACCCTCCCCTTTCCCGCTCCCTCTCCCCTTCCATTCACATCAAGATTCATTTTCAATTCTCTTTATATACAGAAAATCAGTTTAGTTTATATAAAGTAAAGATTTCAACAGTTTGCACCCACACAGAAACACAAAGTGAAACATACTGTTGGAGTACTAGTTATAGCATTAAATCACAATGTACAGCACTTCAAGGACAGAGATCCTATATTATATTTTTTAATTGATTAATTTTTTATGTAATTTCCAATTTAACACCAAGTTTGTTTTTTTTTTTCATTTTCAATTATCTTTATATACCGAAGATCGACTCAGTATATACTAAGTAAATATTTCATCAGTTTGCACCCACACAGAAACACAAAGTGTAAAAATCCTGTTTCAGTACTAGCTATAGCATTACTTCACATTGGACAACCCATTAAGCACAGAGATACACATGAGGAATAAGTGCACAGTGACTCCTCTTGTTGACTTAACAATTTGATGCTCTTGTTTATGGCGTCAGTAATCTCCCTAGGCTCTAGTCATGAGTTGCCAAGACTATGGAAGCCTTTAGGGTTCGCCGACTTCGATCTTATTCCGACAGGGTCATAGTCAAAGTGGAAGTTCTCTCCTCCCTTCAGAGAAAGGTACCTCCATCTTTGATGACCCCGTTCTTTCCACTGGGATCACACTCACTGTGATCTTTGATTTAGGTCTTCTTCTTTTTTTTTTTTTTTTCCCAGAGTGTCTTGGCTTTCCATGCCTAAAATACTCTCATGGGCTCTTCAGCCAGATCCAAATGCCTCAAGGGCTGATTCTGAGGCCAGAGTGCTCTTTAGGACATCTGCCAGTCTTTGAGTCTGCTGTGTCTCCCACTTCCCATGTTGGATCATTCTCTCCCTTTCTGATTTTATCAGTTAGTATTAGCAGACACTAGTCTTGTTTGTGTGATCCTTTTGACTCTTAGACCTATCAGTGTGATCAATTGTGAACTGAAATTGATCACATGGACTAGCAAGATGGCATTGGTACATTCCACCTTGATGGGATTGTATTGGAATCCGCTGGCACGTTTCTAACTCCATAGAAGTATAGTTGCTTTTAGCAGCAAAACTGTAGCAAATGAAACCTTAGATTGTATCTACAAGACTGGAAATAATACTCTTCTGTCCTATTCACTTAACTATTTCGCATTTGTCCTCCAAAGACCTTTCAAATTTCTAATTGTATCTGAAACATCCAGCTACAGCAGCTCAAGAGGATCTCTCCCTTTTTCTGTATACTTATAGACATCTGATGAGTGCTACCCAATTGAGAAATATTCATCTACTATCTTCATTTCTCTTCAGTGTTATGTGTGCAAGTTTGCTTCTAAAATCAGGTCACAAGCATGAAATAATTCAAGTTCTATTATATCCCCTTTAGAATCTTAAAGATGAGGCATATTATATATCCTCAAAAATCACCTTATTTATTTATTAAAATAGACTAGGAACTGAGACAACACAGCTCTCAGACATGAGTAAAAACATCTCCTTTATGTGGATAATGTGTTACACTGTTGGGAGTTGGACCCTGGGGAAGCAAATAAAGCCAATTGTACCTGTCTGAAGCAATTGTTCTTAACCTTGAATGCATAGTGTAAAGCAAGACGACTTATTAAAAAAGTGTTGATGACTGAATGTTTCCCTCAGATAGTCTTTTTTAAGATTTATTTCATTTATTTGGCAGGCAGAATTACAGGGAGGGAGGGAAATGCAGAGAAAAGTCTTCTGTCTACTGGATCACTCCCCAAATGTCCTCAATGGCCAGGGCTGGGCCAGGCCAAAGCCAGGAGCTAAGAGCTTCTTTTATGTCTCCCACATGGGTGCAGGGACCCAAGGATTTAGGCCATCTTCCACTGTTTTTGCAGGCACCATTAGCAAGGTACTGGATTGGAAGTGGACCAGCCAAGACTTAAAACAGCACCCATATGGGATTCCAGCATTTCAGGCAGTGGCTTAACCTACTATGCCACATCAGCCATACCTCAGAAATTCTGAATTGATTTGTGTTATCTGCATTCTGAGCGTTAGAATGTTTTTTTTTTCATATTCTATGTGATTCTAATGTCTACCAAAGTCAAGAAACTCTTATGTACAGCAATGTGGACTCTAACTTCCTCTTGAACAGCTTTTGTTTTTGTAACTGGAGTTCTTTTCCCACAACCATTGCTGTTTGAGGAAAACATTATTGGCAGGTGTATATTTTCCTAAATAAGCAAAATGACAGTCCAAAATAAGACACAGTAAAAGCTCTAACTTGTCTTCAAGAAAATAATAATAATAAAGACTGCAATTACCAAAAATTATGTTAAAATTAATTTCCATTATTCAGTATGTTCTGAGGAATACCACACAAGTTCCTGAGACATGATAATTATTATTCTAATAAATACATTATTTGTATACTAACAGTTATTATAAATTTTTCGCAATTTTTTTTACAAAATGAGAAAACTTAGCATTGATCATTATGAAAAAATGTAACACACTAATTGTAAGATTGATTTGTATCTAAAACCCAGGTTGCTTTCAATACGTTGCCAAACCTGAAGTTGCATATTGCAATCAATTTGTTCCTCTTTCTCTCCTACTGTGGTGCTACAGGGGATTTCATTTAAAGTATATTTCCTGAGATTTATTATCTTTATTTAGCACTTAGTTGATTTTAGGTCATCTGAAAAAAATATTTCAGTTCTCTAATGATCATCTTCTATAAGCTCTCTGATTTTCCAACCATTTGAAAGTTTGAAGTGCATTCTTAGATATTTTTACTAAGCTACATTCTTTGTATCATGTGATTCAATGAACTGTGGCCAGAGAACACTTCCTATGGTTTGAATGTTTGTACTCCCTGGGAACTCATGTTGAAACTTAATCCCTAATGCCATACTATTAAAAATTGGACATTTAAGAAGTGCTTAGGACATGAGGCCTATGCCCTCATGATTGGTATTAATACCTTTATAATAGGGTTTGAGGGGTCTATTAATCCCTTTTTCCCTTTTTAATCCCTCTGTCACTTGATGACATCACAAGAAGTGACATGTTTAAATAGAAAACAAGTCTTCCATAGTCATTGAATAAGCTGATGCCTTGATCTTGCATTTCTCAGCCTGTAGAACTGTATGGTAAAAGTTTCTATTGTTTATAACAACCTAAAATAGTCTTTGTATGAGGAAGGTGTAAGATTAATTGGTATTCAGTTTAAAATCACAGAATTTTAAATCTCAGTAACATTTTTTATCAGGATTGTTCAACTTTTGGAAGAAGGAAAATTGATAATTCAGCTGCCTCTTAGAACTGCATGCTACAGTTCATGCTAGTAAGAACTAATACTCTAACAGTATGATAGAATTGGCTTGAACCTAAACTGTAGCATCTTTTAAAATTAATTTACTTAAATAAATTCTAGAGACGTTTTTCTTCACCTAATAGCTTTTAAATTAAAATATTGGATGTCTTGAAATACTTGACTGTAAAATATCTGTTGCATTACTTATAAAATGAGGATGATAAATCCTATTTCAGTGAGTTATAAATAAATTATGTAATTTATGCATTGTGTTGCAATAGGTTAAGCAGCCTCCTGCTATGCCAACATCTATATCAGAGTGAGCATTCAAAGTACAACTGTTTTGCTTCCAATCAAACTTCCTGCTATTGTACATGGAAGGCGGTAGAAAATGGCCTAAGTATTTGGGCTCCTAACACCCATGTGTGAGACCTGGTAGTGTTACTAGCTCCTGCTTCAGCCTGGCTCATTCCTGACTATTGCAGACATTTGGGGAGTAAACCAGAGGAAGAAAGATTCTCATTCATTCATTCTCTTCCCCCCACCAGTCTCTTTTAGCACTCCATCTTTCAAATAATCAATAAATAAAAAATAAAAAAAATATGCCATGGCCACACTGCTTGCATTTAGTAGGTAGCAATTTATATTAGAAGAAAAAGGATGAAAATGAATCCCATTAAAGATGAAGAAAATTATGCCTACAAAAATAAATTAACTTGTTTTAAGTTTCACTGTTATTAAGGAGCAGGTTTAGTGTTAGAGGTCAATTGGTCAATACAGAGATTTCAAATGAATTTTACTATATGCAAAATTCCCAGAAAAAGTATTTCTAAATTTAGGTGAAGTATTGATTTCTCACCTTTGTGGATGATTATCTATGGATGTCCACGTACATATTTATCTCCTTATCACCAGATTAAAAGTCGAGGGTAGTGGTAAAGATGTCACTTGGGATCTGTGCATACCATACTAGAATACCTGATTAAAGTCCTAGCTCCTCTGCCTCCTCTCCTTGGAGGCTGCAGATGATGGCCTAAGTATATGGGTTCCTGCCATCTGCGTGAGAAACACTTATTGAGTTCTCAGGTCATGGCTTCAATCCTAGCTGATGTGAGCATGCAGGAAATGAACCAGTAGATGAAGTTCTCTCTATCTCTAAATAAATTAAAAATTGAAGATAAATAAATAAATAAAATATAACAACACAGTAAAGTTAGTTCAGTTATTTTTCCATTGGTGCCATTCAAAAATCTGCCTAATATTTCTTTTAACTTTTATTTAATGAATATAAATTTCCAAAGTACAGCTTATGGATTACAGTGTCTTTTTGCCCCCCATAACTTCTCTCCCACCCACAACCACCCCATCTCCTGCTCCATCTCCCCTTCCATTCACATCAAGATTCCTTTGCAATTATCTTTATATACAGAAGATTAATTTAGTATATATTAATTAAAGATTTCAACAGATTGCACCCACAGAGAAACATAAAGTGTAAAGTACTGTTTGAGTACTAGTTATACCATTAATTCACATTGAACAACACATTAAGGACAGAGATCCTACATGAGGAGTAAGTGCACATGGACTCCTGGTGTTGACTTAACAAATTGACACTCTTGTTTATGTCATCATTAGTCACCCTAGGCTCTTGTCATGACTTGCCAAGGCTATGGAAGCATTTTCAGTTCGCCAACTTCGATCTTATTTAGACAAGGTCATAGTCAAAGTGGAAGTTCTCTCCTCCCTTCAGAGAAAGGTACCTCCTCCTTTGATGGCCCATTCTTTCCACTGAGATCTCACTCACAGATATCTTTCATTTAGGTTGTTGTTGTTGTTGTTGTTGTTGTTTTGCCAGAGTGTCTTGGCTTTCCATGTCTGAAATACTCTCATGGGCTCTTCAGCCAGGTCTGTATACCTTAAGGGCTGATTCTGAGGCCAGAGTGCTGTTTAGGACATCTGCCCTTCTATGAGTCTGCTGTGTATCCCGCTTCCCATGTTGGATCATTCTCTCCTTTTTAATTCTATCAGTTAGTGTTAACAGACAGTAGTCTTGTTTGTGTGATCCCTTTGACTCTTAGACCTATCAATGTGATCAATTGTGAACTGAAATTGATCACTTGGACTAGTGAGATGGCATTGGTACCATGGAACACTACAATAAAATTATAAGAAAATGATGGGCCAGTGTTGTGGCTTAGGGAGTAAAGCTGCTGCCTATAACACTGGCATTGCTTCTGGGTATCGGTTTGTGTCCTGGCTGCTCTACTTCTGATCCAGCTCCCTGCTAATGGCCTTAGAAAAACAGTGTAACATAGCTCACATCCTTTTACCCCTATACACATGTGGGAGACCTGGATTAAGCTTCTGGTTCCTGGCTTTGGCCTGGCCCAGCCCTGGCCATTGTGGCCATTTGTTGTCTAAACCAATGGATGAATGATGTCTCTCTCACCCTCTGTTACTCTCTCTCTCTCTAACTCTGGCTTTCAAATAAATAAACTAATCTTTTTTTAAAAAAGTGGATATCATAAGAAATATGAGAAATAAGATACTATTACAAGCCTATAGTGAAGTACAGAACTAGAAATGGAACAATGTAAAAAAGGAAAATTAATAATAAACGACTCTGAAGTGAAAAAAGAAACTGAACTTTTAAGATGAGATGGTTAGTCATCTGCCTAGCAAATCCAAAAGAATAGTCTGAAAAGCTATAGAATAAATAAGGTAAATTATCAGGGTTACTGCATAAAATTATCATTAATTTGGCAATACAATATAGTGACCAATGGAATATTACTGAAAAGATCTTCATAATATTAACAAAAAAGTAAAGTATATAAACCAGCAAAAATTGTGAAATAAATTTTGAAGAAAAATATGCTAAAACACCAAAGTTTTTAACAATTGAGATATGTAAGGTATGCTTTTGGAATTCAAAAATTTACTATATGTATTTGAAAGTTTCCCAAATATATTGAACTATTGCATATATTTTTGGTACATAAAATTAATCTCACCTAAACCAATATTTTCTAATTCTAATATATCTGTAAAGTTTGCTATTCACGATTACATGAGGATTTTAACATTTTCTTTCCATATAATTTATTTTTCCAAAAGCAGCCAAACTAATTGTAATGCAATCAGTTTATGTTATATTCTGTTCAAGATCTTTCAACTACATCTCATCACATTTATAATAAAATTAAAATTCTTAAGAGTGGCCTGAAAGGTCCCTTGTAAATCCTGCTCTCTTTCTGGCTGATTGCCTAGAATCAATCCTCTTTCTTTTACATTTAAGTACAGAGCTAAACAATATTTTTTTATGTCTTAGAGCTTTTACTTCAATGCAGAAGACTCTTCCCTAAGATCTCACTTTTTATAATGCCACCCCTAACTATGTAAAACTAGCCTGCAGTTCTGTCACTTCATGTTTTTATTCCTTGTAATATTTATCGTATTTGATTTTTTCTTTTTTTTAAACTTTTATTTAATGAATATAAATTTCCAAAGTACAGCTTATGGATTACAATGGCTTTTTCCCCCCCATAACTTCCCTGCTACCCGCAACCCTCCCCTTTCCCGCTCCCTCTCCCCTTCCAGGCAGATCAAGATTCATTTTCAATTCTCTTTATATTAACAGAAGATCAATTTATTTATATATTAAGTAAAGCTTTCAACAGTTTGCACCCACACAGAAACACAAAGTGTAAAATATTGTTTGAGAACTAGTTATAGCATTATGATTTTTTTCTTTATTACCTTTTTTCTTACCATAATATGTTAACGCTTTGAGAGAAGTGATTTTAGTTATCTCATTGCCTCTGTTCTTCTGGAATATCAAAAAGCACCTAGCATGTCATGGGTGCTCAACAATTGTGAATGAATATTTGAATGAATGAATGATAATGTGTCATTTGAATTATTTTTTATAATTATCATAGTACTAATATTGATAATTTATATATAAATATTTTCCTATTTTCTGAAAGGTTGGAGAGATTCTTAGAAAAATAAATAGAAGTGTCTGAAGGCTGAAGAAAGGAGGTAAAAATATATTTTCAGAAAAATATTTTTCAATTTTACAGGCAATATATGATTATACTAATTTACTTGCATTTTAAGTAATACTGCTATGTATTAATCCATGATAATTTGATAGCCTAAAAAGATGTACAATTGCTATTTTAATTTGTAACTGTTTTATACTGAAAAGATCAAACATATTTTAATACAATAATACTTTAACATTTTAATATACTTCTGTGAAACATTCATATTTTCTGCCCATTTTTACTTAGAATATATATGGAAAGTACATATTATGAAAAATGTGAATTTCAAAACAATTTTTACATCAACAGAAACTTTTATTTTAATTCCTTTTGCCATAAGCTATTATAAGTACTTTCATATATATATGTATATTTCAGTTGTTTTCAAAAGTAATATCTTACTTACTAAATCACTGACATATGTAGATGTCTTAAAAAAGCACCTTATCTTAACTCTGAAAATCAAAATATAAAAGGAATCAGCAATGTATTCACTTAAATCTGTAAAAATTCATGTAATTAGTTTTGTTCTTCTTGATGATAGTATTATTTGTTGTGGCACACACTAATGTTACATAGTAACTGTAATCATGAATTATAGTATTATACTGAGACATATCAGATTTTTAGGGATCTCATACAATTTTTGGAACACATACAAACAAAATATCAATACAAATATAACTCAAAGAAGATCAAACATCATTTCTTATTTGAAAAAGCTTCTTATATAATTTAACAAATCAAAATAACATAATGCATTTATTTCTGATTCCTAAGCACTCCCTGGAAATTCCAAAGTTAGTTTAAGACAAAATTGAATTTTAGGGTTTGGTTTGGGGCATTTTGTAAAAAATATGAAAAATTAAATAGAATACAAATCATTATGAAATAAAATCAAAGTCACAAAAGTTTTTGAATGTACCAAGTACAATAAGTGATTTATTTTGAAGTTGTTAAATCCAAAGCTATAGCCTGACTGTATGGGATCTGAATTCCAACAGAACCATTTACTGCTATGAGTCTCTAGGTAAGCCATGACCTCTCTGTGCATACATTTGTCCATATCTAAAATTGTGATTATAATACTAGCAACCTCATAGAGTTATCCTAGCAATTAAATGAGTCCGTACAAGCAACTAAAGAAGATAGAACACTATCTAGCAGATATTAATTACAGAAAATACTAGCAATTAGTAGTAGTATTAAGATATAAAGATATAAAAATTAAAATACCCTCGTATTATTAGTGCCTAGTTTCTAAATCATTGCCTTTTAATTTGGCTTATGTACCTTCTTATATATCAACGTAAATATTATGTAGGCTTCTGGTACAAGATTAAAAACAGATGCTATGTTTGTCTCCTTGTTCTGCTGAAGATCTATTGAAATTACAATAAAAATTGAATAAATAAATATATAGAGAGAATATAATGAAAATATATGTCTTAATATTTTTGATGTGAAAATAACATTAGGCAGATCTTAATGAATTTCAAAATCCTAAAAATACAATTTGACTATTTAGGTCCTATCAGTGAATAAATATAGATGAATGTTTAACCCAGAAACTGAAAAATGATAAGGTAAAAGTAAAGATTGGAACATTTATTCCTTAGAGGCAAAACCACAGAGTTGGTCCAAAATTGAATTCAGTATTGTAAAGATTATGAATAGCTAGGGGACACAAATGATGATAACTCATTAAAGTGTTATCTACAGAAAATCAGTGTAAATTAGCTTATGTGACAATTTCTTTTGTATATTGCGTATAAACCTAAAGAAAAAAAAATCAAGTTTTACTCTATAAGTATTTCTACCTGTGGAGAATTAAGGCTCTTAGTGTGGGTATTGACAACTCAGGGGAAAAAGAAATCTTCCTCTTTTTTTTTTTTTTTTTTGCATGAGTGTTTAGGTTGTGTGTATTCTGCCTGCTAGATTCACAGATGCACGTTTTAAAGCAAAGCCCATCTATACGCATGATTTGCTGATATAAAGAAAGACTGGAATCAGCTCTTCCACTAGATAAACCTATTAAGGAAAAGAGAACTCTACAAATACAAAGGAAATCAATCCTAACTTCCTACATGAAAAAAAACTATCCTTGTTTCCTAAACACAGATGGACACCAAAGGAATCCTAGATATCCAAAAATCCAGGTTCACATAAGGGAAACAAAGTAAATAGATGGAATATTTACCTCTGGGAAAACAAATATATAAATCTGTACAAAATATACATATGGAATTTTATATATATATATATATATACATATATATAATGAGTACTCTAAAAGTTTCAAGAATATATTGCAGAAATAACATAAGGATATGGTGCTATGAGTGAGAACAAAGGAATAAATTATTAATTAAATATGGTACTAAGTATAAAATACATATGAAAGATGGAATCAAAGGAATTTTACAGAGTCAAAAGAAAGTATTCAGAGATAGAGACTATGAGAATAAAGGTAGGAAATTAAATCAATGTGCATAAAATCTAATAAATGTGTCAGAGAGAATTATTAAAATAAAAAGATGAAACTCTAAAGAAATAAGAAAAATTTCCAAAACTGAAGAAAGACGTGTGTCTTTATCCTGAAAAGGCCCCTTGAAAGCCAGGCAAGATGTATGGGAAAAAAGGCCTATCACTAAAAACATAATTGTGAAATTGCTGCCAACTAAGTATAAAGGAGACATACTAAAAGATCCTTTAAAACTTCCACTATGAACAAACAGCAAAAATACTAGCATACTATTTCTCTATGAGCAAAAATAGATATCCAGAAGGTATTGGTGCTTGCCTTCAACATTTTTAGCAAAATTGTATTAAATCATTCATCAGCCATGAGAAATTAATAAAACCATTTTTCAGACATTCAACTACTCATCAAGTTTCCTGTCCACCTAACATGTATGAAAGGATTGATAATGTACAACAGTACAAATAATATAAGGAAAAGGAAAAATATTGAAAATATTCCAAACAATTGGAAACAAAAAATACAATTTGCAGTACCATCAAAACTTTGAAATATTTAAGACTAAACAAAAGATATATGTTGAGGCAAAGTATGGAAGACCTGCATATTATCAAGAAATGAAATGTATGTAGATTGGAAGATTCAGTATTTTAAACTGTCATTCTCCACAAATCAATCTATAGATTAAATGAAATTTCAATCATAATTCTAATAAGCTTTAATGGAAAGGTTGATTAAATGTAAAATCTAAAATGTATGTGGAATTGCAAAGAACATATAATATCTAAATCTGTCTTTATAAAAATAAAGTTGGATTATTTACTCTATGTAACTTCAAAACTTAGAAAAATGTGGTAATCAAAGTGATATTGATAAAAGGATATACAACTAGATCAATAGAACAGGATAGCATATGGTACTTAAATAACTCTGGAAAACTATCCCTTTCCCAGACCACATATAGAATATAACTACTCATAAAGATGGTTTATAGGCCGGCGACGTGGCTCAAAAGGCTAATCCTCTGCCTGCGGCGCCAGCACACCGGGTTCTAGTCCCGGTCGGGGCACCGGATTCTGTCCCAGTTGTTCCTCTTCCTGTACAGCTCTCTGCTGTAGCCCATGAGTGCAATGGAGGATGGCCCAAGTCCTTGGGCCATGCACCCCATGGGAAACCAGGAGAAGCACCTGGCTCCTGCCTTCGGATCAGCGTGGTGCGCCGGCCGCAGTGGACATTGGAGGGTGAACCAACGGTAAAGGAAAACCTTTCTCTCTGTCTCTCTCTCACTGTCCACTCTGCCTGTCAAAAAAATAAAAAAGATAAAAAAAAGAAAGATGGTTTATAAACCTATCTATAGAATCTAAAGATATAAAGCTTATAGGGTATAACATAATATATTATGACCTTGAGGTTAATCAAATAACCAACCATAAAACAGAAGATAATTGGACTCCGCAGAAGTCAACTTGTGAAGAGCCCTGGCAGCTCTGCCAAGAGTTGGATCACGGGAAATGGACCTGCCCTGCAGTCGAAGGATGCCCAGGTCAGAGCCACAGATCTTATTGGCTCTAAGCTGAAAAGCCTTCACTCAGCCCAGCTTCCAAAGTGACCACTGCAACTGAGGGGACGGCCAAGTAGGGTCAGCAACATTGCAGGCAGAACTGTAAATTTCTTGTTAGAGATGCCACCTGCCTTTACCTGGCCAGCTCTCCTCCCAGGCCAGCCAAGTAATGAAAGTCAACAGAGTGTCATCCCCCAGGAGGTTCACACCTCCCTTAGGATGTACCCCATGTGAAGAGATAGATAGGTCTGGGCCTCTTCACTTACAAGGCCTAAAGCTCACCAGATTATTATCAAGCCCCTTCTGTCAGGTTCTATTTGCCTCTCAATCAGAAAACTTAATTGTAGCTTAGACAGCACCTTTTTTAGCTCCTCTAATAATGGCTCTGTCCTTTGTTCTAGATCCTGTGTAGCGCACTTGGGCCTCATTCCTTCATAATCATAACCTCTACTCTACCTCCAATGGCTCTACTTCCAACCTGTGTGTACTGATGGTCCTCTTCCCCACTTAATGCTGTATAATTGTTTAGACCTGGTGAATGCCACTCTTAGGATCATTGGTTACTATCCTCACTCTGTCTTTTATGATTTGTCTAAATATGATCAGAATCGGCAAACTTGGAAGGCTTCCATAGCCTTGGCAACTCATGACGACAGCCTAGGATGGTTACTGGCGCCATAAACTAGAGTGTCTATTTGTCGGGTCAACAACAGGAGCCACTGTGCACTTGCTCCTCTGTGGGATCTCTGTCCTTAATGTGCTGTACATTTTGATTTAATGCTATAACTAGTACTCAAACAGTATGTTTCACTTTGTGTTTCTATGTGGGTGCAAACTGTTGAAATCTTTACTTAATATATACTAAATTGATCTTCTGTATATAAAGAGAATTGAAAATGAATCTTGATGTGCCTGGAAGGGGAGAGGGATTGGGAGAGGGGAGGGTTGCGGGTGGGAGGGAAGTTATGGGAGGGGGAAGGCATTGTAATTCATAAGCTGTACATTGGAAATTTATATTCATTAAATAAAAGTTAAAAAAATATTAGTGTGAAAAAAGTCATAATACATACTGAAGGAAAAATATATGTCATGCATGTATGTGACAAAGGACATTGCCTAGAATATACAAAAAAATCTGTTGAAAAATCTGAACACAGAATGTTGATTACTTGAGGCTGGAAGGGGTAAGAGAGAGAAAAGGAGTCTGCAGAAAGAATAGATAGGGAAAGCTGGGTGTGGTTCATTAATTGTGACAAATATGAGATGTTAATAGGGGGAATGTGGTGAAGAATATATGGGAACTCATTGAGTACTACTTCACATATTTTCTTTGGTAAATTTTTTACAAAAATTAAAGATAAGCTTATTTTGCTAGAGAAAGAAATTGAATTCCATGCATAGTTCTTTTTGTACCATGTGTTTGACATGAACTTAAAGAAATATATTAACACACTATGCCACAATGCCACCCCTGACACAAACTTTTTGAAGACTACTTTTAAGAGTAGACATATCATTGTATTTTTATTTGTATTTTTCTGATGGCTAATGATGGTAAGCATTTTTTTGTGCTTAGCTGAAATTGTAAAGTTGTGCTTATATTTTAAGATTCAATAATTATTAACATTTTGCCATATTCACTTCATATGAAGATATTATATAAATAAACATAAAGTATTTTTCCTCAAAATAGGGATGTTATTAACACATTATGTGGGATTCATGACAATGATCATTAAGTGAAGAAAGAAGGGTATGTTGTTATGTAGATGGTATGATTCAGTGAAGACAATATTTATCATTGTATTTATACCAGATAATCTGACATCCACACAGTTTTTATACTCTATGTGTTTTACCTCCACATATGAGAGAAAATATATGGTATTTATTTTTTTCTGTCTGGCTTATTTACACTTAGCATATTGTAGATCATCCAGGTCTAGCTCTTTTGTTGCAAATATCAGGTGAAGAGACAACTGTCCAAATGGGAGACAATATTTGAAAACTATACATCTGATAAAGGATTCATATTCAGAATATATAAGGACCTCAAAAATTGCAAAAGCAATACAACAAACAATCCAATTATTTGAAATTTTTATGTCCTCATTGGTGGAGTGTCCACTAGAATACTTCAGCACTTAAAATATTGACTCAATTGTCTTTTTTGAGCAGAGTTCCTTATAATCATTGCATACAAATTCTTTATTAGATAATCAATTATTTCCTCCCATTGTCTTATATTTTTGTTTCCTTCATATTCTTCGAAGAACAGACTTTGTAGGGCTGTTAAGGTCCAGTTTATAATCAATTTCATTTGTAATAAGCTTTATGTTTCCTTCTTCAAAACCCTGGAAGTTCATAAAGATGGCCTCCTATGTTTTCTTCTTGAATCCTTGTATTTTTTTTTTCTTACACATGATTCATTTTGTCATAGTGTTTGTATGTAATGTTAGGGGACAGTTCATGTTTTTTGTAATAATTCAAATGGTTCAGCATTATTACCTTTTCAAAAATTTGTATTGATATAAAGAGAACAGATTCTAGATATTTCATAGATATAATTCTAAAATAACCATACTTCCCTCCATCCCTCAAATCTCTTTTTTTCCTTTCTGTATTTTTTAGAATCTTACTAACAACAATTTCAACTTACTTTATAATCACAGACTTTAAGCACCACTAACCATAGTGTTCGACAAGTAAAATGTAGAAGTACCTCCACAGGACTATAGACAAGACAATACACAATAATCAAATCATAAGATGCCAGCTTCTTTCTTATACATTTTTTTGTATTCACTATTAACTACTACATATAAGAAAAAACATTATATTTGACTTTTTTAGACTGGCTTATTTCACTAATAATGGTTTCTAGTTATATCAGTTTTGTTGCAAAAGACAGGATTTCATTGATTTTTATGACTGCATAGTATTTTAGTATGCCATAGGGTATATTTACTATATTTTCTTAATCCAGTTATCAGTCAATGGACATCTGATTTGATTCCATGTCTTAGCTATTGAGAACTGAGCTGCCATAAACATGAGGGTACAAATAACTCTTTCATATGCTGATTTCTTTTCCTGTGGGTAAATTCCCTGGAGTGTGATCGCTGGATCATACTGTAGATCTATTTTCAAATCTCTGAGGAATCTCCATACTGTCTTTCATAATGGTTGTACTAGTTTACATTCTCATCAACAGTATATTAGGGTATCTTTTTTCTCCACATTGCCGCCAAAATTATTTTTTGGGGTGTTATACTCATTCTAAGTAGGGTGAGACAAAACTTCATTGTGGTTTTTATTTGCATTTACCTGATTGTTAGTGGTCATGTGTCTGTTGGCCATTTGTAATTCACCCTTTGAAAAATATCTGTTCATTACCTTTGCCCATTTCTTAACTGGAATTTTTGTTTTATTTTTGTTTAATTTCTTGAGCTCTTTATAGATTCTGGATATTAATGCTTTATCAGTTGCATAGTTTGCAAATATTTTCTCCCATTCTGTCAGTTGCTTCTTCACTTTGTTGAGTGTTTCCTTTGCAGTGAAGAAGCTTCTTGGTTGATACAATTCCTTTTGTCTATTCTTGCTTTGATTGCCTGTGATTCTGGGATCTTTTCCAAGAAGTCATTCCCTGTGCCAATATCTGCAGAATTTCTGCTATTTTCTTATAGTAATTTAATGGTATAAGGCCATAGACTTAGGTTTTTTAACCATTTTTAGTTGATTTTTATATAATGTGTATGGAAGGAGTCTTGTTTCATACTTCAGCATGCAGAGATACAATTCTCCCAATACAATTTGTTAAAGAGACAGTCCTTTCTCCAGTGAATGATTTTAGTTCCTTTGTCTAATGTTAGTTGGTTGGAGATGCGTCAGTTCACTTCTGGGGTTTCTATTCTGTTCCATTGGTTTACATATCTCTTTTTGTTCCTGCACCAGGCTGTTTATATTATAACTGCCCAAAAATGTGTCTTGACATGGTATTATGATATAGCCTGTTTTGTTTTTGCTGTTTAAGATCGCTTTGACCAAACAGGATATCTTATGATTCTGCATGAATTTCAGCATTATTTTATCTAGATCTGAGAAGAATGTCCTGGTATTTCATGGGGATCACGTTGAATCTGTAAATTGCTTTGGGGAGTATGGACATTCTGAAAACAGTAATTCTTCCAATCCATCAAACGAAAAAATTTTCCCATTTTTTGTGTCTTTTTTCTATTTCTTTCATTAACATTTTGTAATTTTCTCTGTAGAACTCTTCTTCATCCTTGGTTAAATTTATTCCAAGGTATTTAAAAATTTTTGTTGCTCTTGTGAATGGTACGGATCCTTAAAGTTCTTTCTCAGCCATGGCATTGTATGTATATACAAAGGCTATTGATTTTTGTGTGTTTATTTTATAACATGCAACTTTGTTGCACTATTTATTGATAAAGCTATATTCCTCATAATTGTATTGCATTGATTGCAAAAGATTAAGCTATACCTTCTTGCATCAATATTAGGACATTCTGGTTTTTTCAATTGATCTCTATACATCTTATTAGACAGTTACTGCACCATATTATTTATTAGAGCTCTAGAGTAAGCTTTTGAAAGCAACTGGAAGAAATCCACCAACTTTCTTTTTTTATTATTTTAATTTTTTGACAGGCAGAGTGGAGAGAGAGACAGAGACAGAGAGAAAGGTCTTCCTTTGCCATTGGTTCACCCTCCAATGGCTGCTACGGCCAGTGCGCTGTGGCTGGTGCATCGCACTGATCTGAAGCCAGGAACCAGGTGCTTCTCCTGGTCTCCCATGTGGGTACAGGGCCCAAGGACTTGGGCCATCCTCCACTGCACTCCCGGACCATAGCAGAGAGCTGGACAGGAAGAGGGGCAACTGGGACAGAATCCAGCACCCCGACTGGGTCTAGAATCTGGTGTGCTGGCCCCGCTAGGCAGAGGTTTAGCCTGTTGAGCCACGGCGCCAGCCTAATGTAGTAATTTTTTTAACTGATTAAAGAACTGACAGACTGTTTTCCGCAGTAAATTATGTACTTTTTCACTCATACAAGTAATGTAAAAGGGCTCTGCTTTCTTCACATATTCACCAATACTTTCTATTTTTCATGTACAACAACAACAACAACAAAAAAACTTTTATAGCCATCCTAATAGATATAAAGTGGTACCTCATTGTGGTTTTCATTTGCATTAACCTGATGACTAATGATATTGAGCATCTCTTCAAATATTTGTTGGCAATTTGTATAACTCTTTCAGAGAATTGTCTATTCAAGTCCTTGAACAATTGTTTTTACCTTTATGTTTTTAAGATGTAAAAGTTCTTCAAATATATCCTATATACTTCACCTTTATAAGATGTATAGTTTTTAAATATTTTCTCCCAGAGTACATTTTTTTTACTTTGTTAATAATACCCTATAAAACATAAAGTTTTTAATTTAGATAAGGTTTAATTTATGTATATTTGTTTTGTTCGTTTTTTAAAGCATTGTGACCTTGAACTTGTCAGCAGTTTTTCAGTAATGATTCAAATTGGTTGATCTTTTCAAATAATCAACTTTTGTGTTTTTTTATTATTTCTCTTATTTTACTTTATTTTATTATACCTTCTCATTCTTTTTACTTTGATTTTAATTGATACATAATAATTCTACATATTTATGGGGTACAATGAGATATTTGTTATGTATATGCAATTTGTAATGACCAAATAGGGATTATTAGTATTTCCTCCTCTTTAAATATTTATCCTTTGTTTGTTTAGGGATGCTTCAAACTCTTTCCTTTTAGCTCTTTCTAAAGCAAATAATGAATAATTGTCAACTCTTGTCACCTTAATGTGCTACAAAACACTATAATTTATTCTTCCTTTCAAATTTTATTTTGGTAACTATTATCTGATTTCCTGGATCTTACTGCCTTTCACTGCTATCTTTGGGTTTCCTTTGGTCAATTTTCTTGTTTTTGTATTCATATAATGTGTTGACCATTTTATTTGAAATCTAGAATCTTTTTAAAAATGAGAAAAACATCTTTATAAATCTTTATGGATTGGCTTTGGACAGAATGCTTCAAATTTAACCAGGAAATGTAAATCTCTGCCTTATTCTTTTTTTTTTTTTGACAGGCATAGTGGACAGTGAGAGAGAGAGACAGAGAGAAAGGTCTTCCTTTACCGTTGGTTCACCCTCCAATGGTCGCTGCGGCCAGCTCGCTGCAGCCGGCGCACCATGCTGATCCAAAGCCAGGAGCCAGGTGCTTCTCCTGGTCTCCCATGTGGGTGCAGGGCCCAAGCACTTGGGCCATCCTCCAATGCACTCTCAGGCCACAGCAGAGAGCTGGACAGGAAGAGGGGCAACCGGGACAGAATCCAGAATCCGGCGCCCCGACGGGGACTAGAACCCGGTGTGCCAGCACCGCAAGGTGGAGGATTAGCCTATTGAGCTTCAGCGCCGGCATGCCTTATTCTTCAATTCCATCTTTCACTCAGCTTGGAGTTTGGTCAAAGACAAAAGCTGTCTTCTCAGATATTTTATGAACATGCAGCCATGCCAAGGCTTGTATATTGATTTTTAAATCCCCAGTATATACAGATACTTTTGAATACCCAAATTTCACTAAATTAAGCATCTAATCATTTTGTCATATACATTAGACTGTTTATTAGATCTCTGAACTGCAACGTGAACACTGCAGATTTTCCATTTGCGTTATATTGGCTTTGTTCAGTGCTCACCACTTCTCTAGCCTGAGTACCACATTAAACAGAAATTAATATCTTGAATTAGTCCTTCAGCTAGCTGCTCACACCACCACAATGTGTTAGAACAGACAAAGAAAATAATTTGGGAAAAGTGTCTGCCCTTCTTATTACAGAACCAGATACCTATTTCCCACACTACTAATACAGAGGTACATATTGCTGCCCTGTAGACTACCACCAAGCTTGCAAGAGGGTTAGATAGGGTCAATTAATTCTACGAATGTAGCCAACTATTTTTACATTTTCATTTTGCTAATTCAATGTTTGTTTATTGTAAACTTTTGACTGCTTTTAGAATTCTGGCAATTTCTACTTTTTTGAACAGTTAATTATTTTTTGAAAGGTAGAGTTGACACAGAGGGAAAGATGGAGGGAAGAAAAGAAAGAGAGGGAGAGGGGGCCTGGGGGAAAGGGCATACTATCCATATGCTGCTCACCCATCAAATGGCCACAGCAGCTGTGAATGAGCGAAGCTGAATCTGTGAAGCCAGGACTCCATCGTTTCCCACATGGGTGAAGTACTTGGGCCATTGTTGACTTCCCTCCCAGGCACGTTAGCAGCAAGCTGGATCAAAAGAGGAGGAGCTAGGACTTCAACCAGTACTTTGACATGCGATGTGGGCCTCCAAATCATCTGCTTAAGCTGCTGCCCCACATACCTGCCTCATGTACATCTTTTGTGTGTGTTTCATTGGAGGACAGACATTTGGAGCTGCGTATTTTGTCAGTCACTGACTTCACTCTGTAACTGCATCATTACCAAAAATTTCTGTTTCCAATTTTACACTTAAAAAATTTTAACAAGAAAATATATTATTTCTAAAAAAATAAAGATATAATCAGAATAACAAATACATGGGTTTCTCTAATAATTCAAGTGTGAGAAAACAGGGACATGAATGACAATGCTATCATTCAGGTAGGAAAGTAGCTGAGGATATTTGGTGAAGAACATTATGAGGATTATTTTCGCATGTCAAATTGGCTTGCAGTGAGATATTAATATTTAAATATTGAGTAGGAAATTGGAAAGTATGGTGGTAACTCAGGAGAGATTTTAAGGCTGGGGCCAGTGCTTTAGCACAAAGGCTTACACCACCACCTGCAGTGCAGAGACAAAATTTAGTATCTGAAACTACTTAAGGTTTGATACATTCTGGAGCTTTGAAGCTACATGAGTGCCAAGGGAGAGATTTTATAGTGAGTGGAAAATTTTTTAAAGGTAAAAGAAAAAGAAATCCTATAAATTAAGATTATCAGACTTAACAGTCCTAAAACTTGATTATGAGAAGAAATATTTGTCAAATTTATCAGTTAAATCCAAGAAATTCTACATAGCCACCAAGGAAGTATCATTTTATCACAACATGAAAAATCACTTTTATAAATTTTTTTTTGTTTTTTAAAACTTAGATTAATGTAGTTTTAACTTTTAATAAAATACTCTGTTTTTAAATAATCCATTCTGATTTATCCTTAATGAACCAATTTGTTTCCACAATTGTTATCTTTTCTTTTATTCGTGTCTTTTTCCAATCCCTACATTGTTATTCTTTGCTGTCCACTATGTTTTATTTAAAGTATACAAATTTCATGTGTTTCATGCATGCAGATTTAGACAGTGACACTTCCCATCCTAGCCTCCCAACCACCCATGCTCCCACACTTCCTCCTCCTCCTTTTTTTATTTCCTCTCAATTTTACAATGAACTAATTTCAGTATATTTTGTACTCATAAGTTTAACTTTATACTACATAAAATGTTCAACAAATAGTAAGAAGAAAAAAAAAGGCACTGTTCCTCAACAGTAGATTCAAGGGCTATAAACAATTTTTAAAGCTCAAAATGCCAATTGCATTCCTATACATTGCAGTTTTGGTTCTCAATTAGTTACCCCAAATCAGGTAAAACATAAGGTATTTGCAGTTTATGCAAAAGACAGGATTTAATTCTTTTTTGCAGCTGAGTAATGTATGTATACCATTTTTTTTTATCCATTCATCAGTTAATGGGCATCTGGGTTGATTCCATATCTTAGCTAATGTGAATTGAGCTGCAATATACATGAGAGCACAGATAACTCTTTCATATGCTAATGTCATTTCCCTTGTGTAAATTCCTAGGAGTGGGATGGCTGTGTCATATGGTATATCTGTTTTCAGCTTTCTGAGGTATCTCCTTGCTATCTTCCACAATAGTTGTACAAGTTTACATTCCCAACCACAGTGGATTAGGGTAAAATTTCTGCACATCTTTGTCAGCATTTATTCTTATTTGATTTCTTTTTTTATTAAACTTTTATTTAATGAATATAAATTTCCAAAGTACAGATTATGGGTTACAATGGCTTCCCCCTCCCAAAACTTCCCTCCCACTCACAACCCTCCCCTTTCCCACTCCCTCTCCCCTTCCAATCACATCATGATTCATTTTCAATTCTCTTTATATACAGAAGATAAGTTTAGTATATATTAGGTAACGATTTCAACAGTTTGCCCCCATATAGCAACACAAAGTGAAAAAAAAATACTGTTGGAGTACTAGTTATAGCATTAAATAACAGTGTACAGCACATTAAAGAAAGAGATCCTACATAATATTTTTTTTAAATTAATTAATTTTCTATGCCATTTCCAATTTAACACCAGGTTTTTTTTGTTTCATTTCCAATTCTCTTTATATACAGAAGATCGATTCAGCATATAATTAGTAAAGATCTCATCAGTTTGTACCCACGCAGAAACACAAAGTGTAAAAATACTGTTTCAGTACTAGTTATAGCATCACTTCACATTAGACAACACATTAAGGACAGATCCCACATGGGATGTAAGTACACAGTGACTCCTGTTGCTGACTTAACAATTTGACACTCCTGTTCATGGCGTCAGTAATCTCCCTAGGCTCAAGTCATGAGTTGCCAGGGCTATGGAAGCCTTTAGAGTTCGCTGACTTTGATCTTATTCCGACAGGGTCATAGTCAAAGTGGAATTTCTCTCCTCCATTCAGAGAAAGGTACCTCCTTCTTTGATGGTCCCATTCTTTCAACTGGGATACCACTCGCAGAGATCTTTCACTTAGGTCTTCTTCTTTTTTTTCTTTTCCATGGTATCTTGGCTTTCCATGCCTAAAATACTCTCATGGGCTCTTCAGCCAGATCCTAATGCCTTAAGGGCTGATTCTGAGGCCAGAGTGTTGTTTAGGACGTCTGCCATTCTATGAGTCTGCTGTGTATCCCACTTCCCATGTTGGATCATTCTCTCCCTTTTTGATTCTATCAGTTAGTATTAGTAGACACTTGTCTTGTTTGTGTGATCCCTTTGACTCTTAGATCTATCAGAGCCATCGATTGTGAACTGAAATTGATCACTTGGACTAGTGAGATGGCACTGGTACATTCCACCTTGATGGGATTGTATTGGGAGCCAAGATGGCGGATAGTGAGGACGTGCGCCGTAGTTTGGGAAAATAAAGTTTCATAAAAGTGGAATTACTGTAGCTTCAGGAAAAGATTCAAGAAAAAAACTGCAGAGGAAACGCTTCTGGATCTAGTGGATGTGACACAGAGGACCTACAGGGAGCCCACCGCATGGAAACTCAACCGCGGGAGACCAGCCTCAGAATCTCCCCAGCGCGGGAACCAACGGGAGCCTCAGGAAAAGATTCAAGAAAAAAAACTGCAGAGGAAACACTTCTGGATCTAGTGGATGTGACACAGAGGACCTACAAGGAGCCCACCGCGTGGAAATCCAACCACGGGAGACGAGCATCAGAATCTCCCCAGCGCGGGAACCAAGGGGAGGTAAGACAAAAGCCCCAGAAACTCGAGACATTAGTGGAGAAAGGCAGAGGCCCCTCCTTCCACTTAAGCAAAACAAAGAGCAGGCACCATTTTACATATGTAAAGCGGCAATGAGTACACAAACACAGTAACTTGGGGTCTAAGGTGAAACTTGAGAACACATTGAAGGCTGCATAAACTCTGTGTGTGGTCCCAGGGGTAGTTCAAATGAATACTCACAGGGGCCAGATTTCAACGGCCCTCAATTCCACTCAGCCATATGGAATTAATTCCCAACTGAGTCAAAAGAAAAAGAGAGAGAGAGAGACAGAGAGAGATCCAGCAAGGAGCAAGGTGAGTCACTTTTTGCACAGCCTTAAACCTGAAGAATCAAGCAGAGCTCTCTGGCCACACCCATCACAGCCTCTAAGGATCCATCAAAGCAGACAGCCCATTTAGAGGCATAGTATAACGAGAAAAAATCACCACAGCAAAAAAAGAAAAAAAAAAAAACATAAATTATCTCCAACATGCCAAACAACAAACGTAGAAGCCGAGGTAACAAGAGAAAGGAAGACACTATGATGCCCCCAAATGAACAAGACACCCCAATCCAAGATTATGAAGATGAAGAGATAGAGGAAATGCAAGAAGCAGATCTCAAAAAATTGATAAGAACATTAAGAAGTTCTCAAAAAAAATTCTTGAACTACAGAAATCCTTAATGGACAAGATGGAAAATCTCTCTCATGAAAATGAAATATTAAGGAGGAATCAAAATGAAATGAAACAACTAGTAGAACATGAAACTGTGATAGTGACAAGAAACCATAATGAAATGAAGAACTCAATAGATCAAATGACAAACACATTAGAAAGCCTTAAAAACAGAATGGGTGAAGCAGAAGAGAGAATATCGGAATTAGAAGACAGAGAACAGGAAAGGAAACAATCAAATCAAAGAAAAGAAGAAGAAATCAGAAATCTAAAAAATACTGTCAGGAATCTACAGGATACTATCAAAAAACCCAACATTCGGGTTCTAGGAGTTCCTGAAGGCATGGAGAGAGAGAAAGGATTCAAAGGCCTTTTAAGTGAGATACTAGCATAAAATTTCCCAGGTTTGGAGAAGGACAGAGACATCCTAGTACAGGAAGCTCATAGAACCCCTAATAAACATGACCAAAAGAGATCCTTACCACGACACGTCATAATCAAACTCACCACAGTGAAACATAAAGAAAAGATCCTAAAATGTGCAAGAGAGAAACGCCAGATTACTCTCAGAGGATCTCCAATTAGACTCACAGCTGACTTCTCTTCAGAAGGTTCTCAAGGTTCTAGAAAATCTGCAGCAAACCAAACCCAAACCCAGTAGGAGAAGAGAAATAATTAAAATCAAAGAAGAAATCAACAGGATTGAATCAAAAAAAATTACAAAAAATCAGCCAAATGAGGAGCTGGTTTTTTGAAAAAGTAAACGAAATTGACACCCCATTGGCCCAACTAACTAAAAAAAGAAGAGGAAAGATCCAAATCAATAGGATCAGAGATGAAAAGGGAAACATAACAACAGACACCACAGAAATATAAAGAATCGTCAGAAATTACTACAAGGACTTGTATGCCAGCAAACAGGGAAATCTATCAGAAATGGACAGATTCTTGGACACATACAACCTACCTAAACTGAGCCAGGAAGACATAGAAAACCTAAACAGACCCATAACTGAGACAGAAGTTGAAACAGTAATAAAGGCCCTCCCAACAAAGAAAAGCCCAGGACCAGATGGATTCACTGCTGAGTTCTACCAGACATTTAGAGAAGAACTAACTCCAATACTTCTCAAACTATTCAAAACAATCAAAAAAGAGGGAATCCTCCCAAATTCTTTCTATGAAGCCAGCATCACCTTAATTCATAAGCCGGAAAAAGATGCAGCACTGAAAGAGAATTACAGACCAATATCCCTGATGACAGACCAATATCCTTGATGAACATAGATGCAAAAATACTCAATAAAATTATGGCCAATAGAATACAACAACACATTAGAAAGATCATCCACCCAGACCAAGTGGGATTTATCCCTGGTATGCAGCCATCCCACTCCTTGGAATTTACCCAAAGGAAATGAATTTGGCTAATAAAAAAGCCATCTGCACATTAATGTTTATTGTAGCTCAATTCACAATAGCTAAGACCTGGAACCAACCCAAATGCCCATCAACAGTAGACTGGATAAAGAAATTATGGGACATGTAATCCATAGAATACTATACAGCAGTAAGAAACAATGAAACCCAGTCATTTGCAACAAGATGGAGGAATCTGGAAAACATCATGCTGAGTGAATTAAGCCAGTCCCAAAGAGACAAATATCATTTGTTTTCCCTGATCGGCGACAACTGAGCACCAAAGGGGAAACCTGTTGAAGTGAAATGGACACTATAAGAAACAGTGACCTGATCAGCTCTTGTCCTGACTCTAGATGTACAATGTAATAATTTATCTTTTTTAGTATTTGTTGTTGTTGTTGTTGTTGTTCTAGTACTAGTGGTTGAACTCTGTAATTAACACACAATTATCTTAGGTGTTTAAATTTTAACTGAAAAGTGATCCCTGTTAAATTTAAGAGTGGAAAAAGAGAGGGAGGTGATGTACAATTTGGGACATGCTCAATCAGACTCGGCCCAAATGATGGAGTTAGAAATGTGCCAGGGAATTCCGGATTCAATCCTGTTGATTTCTTCTTTGATTTTCATTATTTCTCTTCTCCTACTGGGTTTGGGTTTGGTTTGCTGCAGATTTTCTAGATCCTTGAGATGACTTGAAAGCTCATCTATTTGGTGCCTTTCCAATTTCTTGATGTAGGCACCTATTGATATAAACTTTCCTCTTAACACTGCTTTTGTTGTATCCCATAGGTTTTGGTATGTTGTGCTGTTATCCTCATTTACTTTCAGAAAATTTTTGATTTCTCTTTTAATTTCTTCTATGATCCATTGTTCATTCAGGAGCATGTTGTTCAATCTCCATGTGTTTGCACGTGCTCTAGGGATTCCCGACTTGCTAATTTCCAACTTCATTCCTTTATGGTCTGAGATGCTGCATGGTATGATTCTAATTCTTTTGAATTTGCTGAGATTTGCTTTATGGCCTAGTATGTGGTGAATCCTAGAGAAGGTTCCATGTACTGCTGAGAAGAATGTAAAGTCTTTAGATGTAGGATGAAATGTTCTGTAGATATCTGTTAGATCCATTTGGGCTACAGTGTCATTTAAATCTACTGTCTCCTTGTTGATCTTCTGTCCTGTTGATCTGTCTATCTCTGAGAGTGGAGTATTGAAGTCCCCCAGTACTATTGCATTGGGGTCTAAGTCTCCCTTTAAGTCCCTTAACTAGTCTTTTAAATAAGCTGGTGCCCTGTAATTAGGTGCATATACATTGATAATCGTTATATCTTTCTGTTGAATGGATCCCTTAATCATTAAATAGTGCCCCTCTTTGTCTCTCCTGACAGATTTTGTGGTAAAGTTTATGTTGTCCGATATTAAGATGGATACGCCCGCTCTTTTTTCATTTCTGTTGGCATGGTATATCTTTTTCCAGCCTTTCACTTTCAGCCTGTATGCATAATTGTTGGAAAGATGAGTTTCTTGTAAGCAGCAAAGAGATGGGTTTTGTTCCTTAACCCAATCAGCCAATCGGTGTCTTTTAACTGGACAGTCCAGGCCATTAACATTCAATGTGACTATTGAGAAGGAGTAACTTTGCCCTGCCATTTGCCAAAGATTTTTTTTTAATATATGGTTTGAGACTCCTGTGATCTTTTGCTGTGAGGTTTCCTTCCTTTACCTACTTTCATATTGGTGACCGTGTTTCTGCGTTTCTGTATGTAACACATCTTTAAGCATCTTTTGCAGGGCTGGACGAGGGGCGACAAATTCTTTCAATTTCTCTTTGCTGTGAAAGGTCTTTATTTCACCTTCATTCACAAATGAGAGCTTTGCAGGATATAATATTCTGGGCTGGCAGTTTTTCTCTCTTAGTACCTGGGCTATATCTCGCCATTCTCTCCTAGCTTGTAGGTTTTCTGAAGAGAAGTCAGCTGTGAGTCTAATTGGAGATCCTCTGAGAGTAATCTGGCGTTTCTCTCTTGCACATTTTAGGATCTTTTCTTTATGTTTCACTGTGGTGAGTTTGATTATGACGTGTCGTGGTGAGGATCTCTTTTGGTCATGTTTATTAGGGGTTCTATGAGCTTCCTGTATTAGCTTTTAGATAATATTTATTCTTCCAATCCAGAAACATAGAAGATTTTTCATTTTTTTGTCTTCTTCTATTTCTTTCCTTAATGACTTAAAATTTTCATCCTAGGGTTTTTCACCACCTGGTTAAATTTATTCCAAGTTATTTAAAAATTTGTGTTGCTGTTGTGAATGGGTTTGATGTTACAATTTTATTCTCAGCCATGGCATTGTCTATGTGTACAAAAGCTATGGATTTTTGTGTTAAATTTATATCCTGCAAATTTACCAAACTTCATTATGAGTTCCAATAGTCTCTTAGTGGAGCCTTTGTGTTTCCCTATATACAGGATGAAGTCATCTGCAAACAGGGGTAATTTGACTTCCTCCTTTTAATTTGTATCCATTTGATTTATCTTTCTTTCCTAGTGGCCCTGGCTAAAACTTCCAGAAATATATTCAATAGCAATGTTGAAAGTGGGCATCCTTGTCTGGTTCCAGATCATACTGGAAATGTTTTCAAATATTCCCTATTCAATAAGATGTGGGTTTGGTTTTATCATATATTGACTTGAGTGTATTGAGGAATGTTGCATCTGTACCATTTGTGCTTATGGTTTTCATCGTGAAAGGATGTTGTAGTTTATCAAATGTTTTCTCTGCATCTATTTAGATAATCAAATGATTTTTATTCTTCAATATTTAATGTGATGTATCGTATTTATTGATTTGTGTATGTTAATAAGTCCCTACATATGAGATGTAAATCCCACTAGGTCTTGGTGAATGAGCTGATGTTTTGAAGGATTTGACTATATAGTATTTTGTTGAGGATTTTTGCATCTATGATCATCAGGTATAATGGTCTCTAGTTCTCTATTAGGTATCTATTTCTGGTTTAGAAACGAAGGAGATGCTGGCCTCATAGAAGAGGTTTTGGAGGATTCCCTCCCTTTCAATTGTTTTGATCAGCATGAGAAGAATGGGAAATAGTTCTTTAAAATTCTGGTAGAACTATTGCAAAAAATGGCCTACATGAAAGATCTCTGTAAGTGAGATCCCAGTGGAAAGAAGGTGCCATCGGTTGGCGCCATGGCTCAATAGGCTAATCCTCCACCTGAGGTGCCGGCACACCGGGTTCTAGTGCCGGTCGGAGTGCCAGATTCTGTCCCAGTTGCCCCTCTTCAGGCCAGCTCTCTGCTTTGGCCCAGGAGTGCAGTAGAGGATGGCCCAAGTCCTTGGGCCCTGCACCCCAAGGGAGACCAGGAGAAGCACCTGGCTCCTGGCTTCGGATCAGTGCGGTGCGCCAGCCACAGCGTGTCAGCCAGAGTGGCCATTGTGGGGTGAACCATCGGAAAAGGAAGACCTTTCTCTCTGTCTCTCTCTCTCTCACTGTCCACTCTGCCTGTCAAAAATAAAAGGTGCCATCAAAGAAGGAGGTACCTTTCTCTGAAGGGGGATAGAACTTCCACTTTGCTTATGGCCTGTCTAAATAAGATCAGAGTTTGTGGACTCAAAATGCTTCCATAACCTTGGAAGCTCATGTCAAGAGACTCAGGTGATCACAGATGTCATAAATGAGAGTGTCAATTGTAAAATGAACAACAGGAGTCACTGTGCACTTGCTCCCCATGTAGGACTTCTGTCCTTAATGAGTTGTACTATGAGAATTAATAGTAAAACTTGTTTTCAAGAGTTATTTAGCCTGGTGATGCGGCTCACCAGGCTAATCCTCCGCCAGCACACCGGGTTCTAATCCTGGTTGGGGCACCTGTTCTGTCCCGGTTGCCCCTCTTCCAGTCCAGCTCTCTGCTGTGGCCCAGGAAGGCAGTGGAGGATGGCCCAAGTGCTTGGGCCTGCACCCGCATGGGAGACCAGGAGGAAACAACTGGCTCCTGGCTTCGGATCGGCACAGCTCACCAACCGTAGCGGCCATTTTGGGGGATGAACCAATGGAAGGAAGACCTTTCTCTCTGTCTCTCTCTCTCTCTCTCTCTCACTGTGCCTGTCAAAAAAAGAGTAATTTATACTTTGTGTGTCTGTGTGGTTACAAACTCTTGAAATGTTCACTTAGTATACTTAGTATAGAGTTGATCTTCTGCATATAATTAAAAATGAATCTTAATCAAGAATGAGATGAGAGAGGGAGTAGGAGGTGGGACAGGAATGAGGGTGGTACTGAAATAGAAACCTTTTATTTAATAAATATAAACTCCACATGTACAGCTTTTGGTATATAGCAGTTCTTCCCCCCATACTTGCCCTCCCACCCTCATTCCTATTTTTATACTTTGTGTTTCTGTGTGGATACAAACTGATGAGGTCTTCACTAATTATATACTGAATTGATCTTCTGTATATAAAGAGAATTGGAAATGAAAAAAACAACCTGGTGTTAAATTGGAAATGGCATAGAAAATTAATTAATTTTTTTAAAAAAACTATTATGTAGTATCTCTGTCTTTAATGTGCTGTACATTGTTATTTAATGCTATAATTAGTACTCCAATGGTAGTTTTTTCACTTTGTGTTGCTATATGGGCAAACTGTTGAAATCTTTACCTAATATGTACTAAACTGATCTTCTGTATATAAAGAGAATTGAAAATGAATTTTTTTGTGAATGGAAGGGAAAAGGGAGCGGGAGGGGGGAGGGTTGCGGGTAGGAGGGAAGTTATGGGAGGGGGGAAGCCATTGTAACCCATAAGCTGTGCTTTGGAAATTTATATTCATTAAATAAAAGTTAAAAAAATAAATAAATAAAAGTGCTGGATCAGGAAAAATAAATAAATAAATAAATAAATAAATAAAAGGTTTCTAAAAAGTAATAAAATAAAATAAAATTCTGGTAGAATCCTGCAGCAAATCCAACCACTCCTGGCCTTTTCTTTGTTGGGAGGGTCTTTATTACTGATTCAATCTCTGCCTTGGTTATTGACCAACTTAAATTTTTTGTGTCTTCATGACTCAATTTTTGGTATGTCGAGGAATATATCTATTTATTCTAGGTTTTCAAATTTGTTGGCATATAGCTCTTTGTTTTAACTCCAGATAAATCATTTGATTTCTGTGGTATCAGTTGTTACATTCCTTTTTTCATCTGATTTTATTAATTTGGGTCTCTTTATTTTTGGTTAGTTGGGCTAATGTATCAATTTTAGTAACTTTTTGCAAAAAATTCAGCTCTTCAATACACTGATCATTTGTTGTATTTTTGTTTCAATTTTGTTTATTTCTTCTCTAATTTTAATTATTTCTTTCCTCCTACTAAAATTGTGCTTGGTTTGTCATTATTTCTAAATCCTTGAAATACATGCAGCTCATTTTTTTTTGCCTTTTCAATTTCTTGATGTAGGCACCAATCGCTATACATTTATCTTATATACTGCTTTTGCTCTATCTCATAAGTTTTGATATACTGTATTGTCATCTTTATTTGTTTCCAGAAGATTTTTGATTTCCCTTTTGATTTCTTCTATTACCAACTTCTCATTCAGGGGCATGTTGTTCAGTATCTTCTAGAGATTTTTGAGTTCTTAATTTACAACTGTATTCCATTTTGGTCAGAAAAGATATATGGTATGCTTTCCTTTTTTTTAATTTCCTCATACCTGGTTTACAGCCTAGCATATGGTAAATCCTTGAAAAAAATCTCATGCACTGATAAGAATGTGTATTCTGAACCTTTGGGTGAACTGTTCTACAGGTATCAATTAGGTACATTTGGCCCATAGTGTCAATTACATCCATGTTTCTTTTTTTTCAAGATTTATTTATTTCTTTGGAAGAGTTATACAGAGAGAAGGAGAGGCGGAGAGAAGTCTTCCATCTGCTGGTTCACTCCCCAATTGGCAGCAATAGCCAGATCTGCGCTGTTCCGAAGCCAGGAGCCAGGAGCTTCCTCCAGGTCTCCCACACAGGTGCAGGGGCCCAAGGTCTTGGGCCATCTTCTAATGTTTTCCCAGGCCACAGCAGAGAGCTGTATCAGAAGTGGAGTAGCTGGATATTGAACCGGTGCCATTATGGTTTGCTGGCACTACAGGCAGTGGCTTTACCCACTACACCACAATGCTGGCCCCTACCACTGTTATTTCTTTGTTGACTTTCTATCTAGTTGATTTGTCCATGGTGAAAGGAGGGTGTTGAAGTCCCCCATTACTATTCTATTGGTGTCTATGTCTCCCTTTAGATCCATCAGCATTACTTTATTTAAAAAAAGATTTATTTATTTATTTATTTGAAATGCAAGTTACAGAGAGGCAGAGAGAGAGAGAGAGAGAGAGAGAGAGAGAGAGAGAGAGAGAGAGAGAGAGAGGGAGAGAGAGAGAGAGGTCTTCCATTAGCTGATTCACTGCCCAGACGACTGCAACAGCCATTCCAAAGCTGGAAGCCAGGAGCTTCTTACTGGTCTCCCATGCAGGTGCAGGGGCCCAAGACCTTGGGTCTTCTTTCACTGCTTTCCCAGTCCATAGCAGAGAGCTAGATCAGAAGTGGGGCAGCTAGGTCTCTAACTGGTGCCCTTATAGGATGCCGACACTGCAGGCGGCATCTTTACTGATAAACCACAGCACCAGCCCCAATCCGTTAGCATGTATGCTTTAAATAGCCAGGCACTCTGGCATTGGCTGCATACACGTTTATTATAGTCATATCTTCCTGTTGAATTGATCCTTTAATCATTAAAATATGCCCTTCTTTGTATCCTTTAACAGTTTTTCTGTTAAAGTCTATTTTGCCTGCTATTAGGATGGCTACAACTGCTATTTTTCTGGTTTACATTAGCATGGTATATCTGTTTTTCCATCCTTTCACTTTTAGTCTGCTTTATCTTTATTGGTAGGGTGTAATTCTTGAAGGTAGTAAATAGATAGATCTTATTTTTTAATCCATTCAACCAGTCAGTATTTTTTAATTGGAGAATTTAGACCTTCTACATTCGAGGATACTTTTGACAAGTAGTGACTTGGCACTGCCATGCATTTTGCATAAATATTCCTATTGTTTTCTTTGGATTTCTTTTTCCATTGGATGATTTTTTTGCCTTCACATTCTTTCATAATGATGATGATCATTCTGTGTTTCTGTGTATAGCACATCCTTAAGCATCATTTGTATGGATGGACAAATGGTGACAAATTCCTTCAATTTATCTTTGTTATTGAAGCTCTTTATTTTACCTTCTTTCATAAATGATAACTTTGCATGGGACAGTTTACTGGATTGACAGTTTTTTCTTCCAAAACTTGTACTATGTCTCCATTCTCTGCTAGCCTGTAGGGTTTCTGATGAGAATTCATCTGTGAGTCTAATTGGAGATCCTCTAATAGAAATTTAGTGTTTCTCTCATGTACATTTTAGAATCTTTTCTTATTTACTGTTGACATTTTGACTACAGTATGTCATGGTGAAGATCTTGTCATGTCTGTAAGGAATTCTATATGCCTCATCTGTTTGCATATCCATTTCTTTCTCAAAATTAGGGAAGATATTTATAATTATTTCACTGCATAGGACTTCCAATCCATTCTCTCTTTCCATACCTTCAGGAACTCCTAAGACCTATATGTTGGGTTGTTTTATTTTATCCCATAAATCTCCAACACTGTTTTTATTTTTTCTGATTTCTTCTTTTCATTTGGTCTTTCTGAAACATTTCCAAAGATTTGCCTTTGCTTGGATATTATTTGTCTAGCTTGGATATTATTTCTTCTACCTCACAAAGTCTGTTATTAAAGCTTTCCACTGTATTTTTATTTGACATATTGAATTCTTATTTTCTATCATTTCAGTTTGATTTCTCTTCACAATCTCAAAATCATGGGAGAATTTTTCTTTCATGTCATGTATAATTTCTTTAACTCCTGAATTTTCTTCTCATTGCTCCTGAGTAATCCTATGATTAATATTTTGAATTCCTTTTCAGGAATTTAATTAATCTATTCATCTTCACAATCTAATATTGAAGGGTTTTTTGTGTTCGTTTTGGGGAGTCATGTTGTCTTCCTTATTGTTTTTATAGTTTTTGAGTTTATTTTTAGGCTCTTTTGGAAATACTTGGTTTTCTCTTCTGGTTTTATCTTTGAACTGTGCCTATGTAGCTTAGTGGGCATCTACTCTTTCAGTGAATAACCAGAGACATGGTTATTGGTGTGGTTAGGAAGCTCTGGTCAGTGCTCCAGGGTGGGGTGAGTATTCCAGGTGACACCCAAGTTTGACATGGTAGAACTTCTCTTTTGTCAGCAGGGAAGAGGGTATGATCACCTCTGTTGGTATAATCACACCCTCACTTCCTCTCTTCAAAGGTGATCAATGCCCTGTGTTAGCCCACACTCAGCCACGCTGCCACATGTAACACACAAAGGATCTGTGCAGTCCTTGTGTAAACCTGGATCTCACTGCAGTGACCCATCCAGGCCTTGGGGGTTCTTGTGCCTTTGGTGCCACATATGGTGATTGCACAGAGACCCAGCTACACCCTGTACCCTATTGTATGGTCACAAGAGTTCCCAAGAGTCAGCACATGGCTCCCATAGGCATAGATTGCAGAGTATTTGCTCCACCCCACTAACCTATCATATCCACAGAGATTTAGAGACGCTCCCAGAGTCAGCTGCCTGTGGGTGGTCTGCATTTACAGTTTGAGTCCTGGAGCCAATGATATGTTGAGAGGCTGAGGGCACCTCATTGTCCTATGTGAGTGCCCAGCCCTCTGTCAATCCTCCCAGACAGACTCAACGTTAATGGCCAATGAAGATTTTTCACTCAGGTACAATCCCTGGATCATAAGTGTGCACAAGAGCCACTATAGCCACTACTCATGTCAAAATGGCAGCTTCTCTCTGCTGGTTGCCGGGTGTACACAAGAGCCACTGCAGCTGCCACTGATTTCAAATGGTGCCTTCTCCTTGCCTGTTGCCAGGTGTGTGCTCCTGAGCTGCCACAGCCACTACTACTAAGATGGCACCTTGTCCCCACCAGTTGCTGGGCCCATGTACAAGAGCCATCACAGCCACTACTGATGTCATAATGGCCCCTCTCCCAGCTGGTTGCCAGGAGCCGTTTTGGGGGGATGGGGAGAGAGAAACATGCCCTTTTTTCACTGGGTTAGGGTGGTACTCTGTCCCCCTTAGGGCTCCAGGCTGGACTCAAAGACAGTGTATTCTACTCGGTTCTCCTGGTTATAGTGCCAGTGGCATGGGATGCTGCAGTCAGCTCTCACCTCACTTTCCAAAGCTTGCGCTTCCTCTGGCTCTCAGCTTCGGAGGTTGTGTGTGGTGTGTGTGCCTGTTGCTGTGTATCTACAACTTCGATGATGATCCATGACATCACTCTTCCTTCTGTAGAATTTCTATTGTAGATTTCTCTCCAACTCTCCCCTAGGAATGCACTTCCTCTACTTTTTTGCTATTATTTTTCCCTAGTCTAAAGCAGTGCGTCCATTCTGTATTCTGATATCTTGGAAACTGCTGTCCACTATTGATCCCTATTGGTTCCTCTTTCCTCTTTTTAGTTTTACCTAATGAATGTGGGAATTCATTATACATTTATATATTTAATTGAAATTATAGGGTAGCATTGTTCTGCTTATCCAACCATTTCTTCTGTTGCTTCCAATATGAGTATTTTGTAGCAGACAGGTAATAGTAGGTAGGAAATTGTCATCAGTGGTTCAAAATTATCTTATGAAAATTAGAGATGCTTTGCTTTTATTCATTACTGTGTTATCTGCCTGTGATGCACTATTCATCTTTTTTTCTAGCTATCTAAATTCTCTCTACAATTGTTAAGTTCAACCACATTCATGAAGCATTTTCATTACCATACCAGTCCATCCTAATGTTATCATTTCTCTAGTTCTTTATTTAACCACCAGTTTTCACATTTAATCATTTATTGCTTAATTTTAATATTTAATCACCATATTAGGAGACTTCACATAGCTCACAGAAAATGAAATTAAAGTGTATCTTTATTTTGGTATAAAAATTTAGAAATTCATCCATGTAAGGGATCATCAAAAAGTTCATAAGAAATGTATGTTATTAAAAGACCCATGCATGGATTTCAAAAATGTTTGCACCAAAATATTATTTAATCCCATTTTCCATAAATATTTAAAATACCCTTGTATGTGTGCATTGTCTCAAAAAGCGCATAATTTCACATGCACATACACAGCAGTTCTAATTAAAAACCTTTATGGTGTGTTTTGCAAGTTGGAGGCAGAACTAAAGGGATATACTGAAAGTGAACTGTACACAAAAGTATGTGACCCAAGGTACTATTTGAAATAGTGGTACTGTGATATGAAGGGGCTTAATGTCATTTAATATTCCTTGGTAATCTGCATGTAAGAAAGTCAGCCTGGTAGAAGAAATGTATTTATTGTATCCTGAACTTCCTTTGGGACTATACTTAATCTTAGCCAAAAGGCTGAGATTAGCAATATGATTTCTGGTTGAAATAAATCTCTTGTTGCAGGACCAAGCAATATTTTTAATGCACTGTTAAGTCATTGAGGTAGCTTCATAAAAGTTGTTGTGTTTTATTGTAATCTGTTTTTGTTTAATTTTTTAATTATACAGTAATATATGATTTGTGAGGGAAAAATGAGAAAATCATAGCCATTTATATTATAGCACCCTTAGGCATAATGAAAACGTTTTAGGGTTTGAAATATTTTTAACCAACAAAGGCCAAAAAAAAACTGTCATCAATTACTGTAGGATTTGATTTGTTAGTAGGTCAAGTTATCTCCTTGACAGTTTCTGGTGCCTGAGCATATAGTCAATGCATCTGTCTTATTGTCTGTCCTTCTCTGGCATACAGAATGATGTGAGATGGCGACCTAGGTGGCCTCTCACTGTAAATTCTGTTCTTCTCTTTGGAATTGGTTTCATATCTGCCATTTTCTTATGTCTTTTGGCAGGACTAAGGAGTGGGAACAGGATGCATTTATACTCCCTTAGATAGTTAATGTGCTATTATATCAAGCTTTCGGTGCTGATATTCATTCAGCATTCACTCATTAATTTTTTATTCAATCATTGTTAGTACATTCTACATATCAGGAACCATCATAGCCATGGTTAATACAAAATGGAATGAAATGATGAACATTTCATATGCTCTGGTAAATTAAAATTATATATATATGTATATATATATATATATATATATATATATCTGTAACATTATATATCCAAAATTCCATCATCACATGAGTACCAAGTAAGGTCATAAAAATCATTACACCATGTTTTCTTATTGTCTTACCTCTGATATTTTTAAGACATTATTTACCACTTTAACCTTTCTCTAATCTCTAGTTCTTATAAAAGTACAAGGTAGTCCTGGTAAATGTTTATCCCTTGGCTACTAATCAATTCACAATTGATCACACTGAAAGGTCTAAGAGTCAAAGGGATCACACAAACAAGACGAGTGTCTGCTAATACTAACTGATAGAACCAAAAAGGGAGAGAACGATCCAACATGGGAAGTGGGATACACAGCAGACTCATAGAATGGCAGATGTCCTAAACAGCACTCTGGCCTCAGAATCAGCCCTTAAGGCATTAGGATCTGGCTCAAGAGCCCATGAGAGTATTGTAGGCATGGAAAGGCAAGACACTCTGGGAAAAAAAAAATGAAGACCTAAATGAAAGATCTCTGCGAGTGTGATCCCAGTGGAAAGAATGGGGCCATCAAAGAAGGAGGTACCTTTCTCTGAAGGGAGGAGAGAACTTCCACTTTGTCTATGACCCTGTCAGAATAAGATCAAAGTCAGCGAACCCTAAAGGCTTCCATAGCCTTGGCAACTGATGACTAGAGCCTAGGGAGATTACTGACGCCATAAACAAGAGTGTCAAATTGTTAAGTCAACAACAGGAGTCACTGTGTACTTACTTCTCATGTGGGATGTCCTTAATGTGTTGTCCAATGTGAAGTAATGCTATAACTAAGTACTGAAAGAGTAGTTTTACACTTTGTGTTTCTGTGTGGGTGCAAACTGATGAAATCTTTACTTAGTATATACTTAATCGATCTTCTGTATATAAATATAATTGAAAATGAAAAAAACTTGGTGTTAAATTGGAAATTGCATAGAAAATTAATCAATTCTTAAAAAAATATCATGTAGGATCTCTGTCCTTAATGTGCTGTACATTGTGATTTAATGCTATAACTAGTACTCCAACAGTATTTTTCACTTTGTGTTGCTATGTGGGTGCAAACTGTTGCAATCTTTACTTAATATATGTTAAATTGATCTTCTGTATATAAAGAGAATTGCAAATGAATCTTGATGTGAATGGAAGGGGAGAGGGAACAGGAAAGGGGAAGGTTGTGAGTGCGAGGGAAGTTATGGGGAGGAAGCCATTGTAATCCTTAAGCTGTACTTTGGAAAATTCTATTCATTAAATAAAAGTCTAAAAAAATTATTATCCATTCAAAAAAAATTCTGTTATGAATCTCAGTACTCTTTTAAGTCTACTACTTATCATAATTTGCTTTTAACTGTAATCACAATGTTCTTTTTGTGCTACTGCCTGAAACACTGCCCATGACACTGAGTTAAAAATTTGCTGATATGCAAATCAAACTAATGCCTTTATCATCCAAAGGGCTTGCACCAAAAATGTTATAAAAGATAATCACATTTCGGATCATTCTCTCCCTTTTAATTCTATCAGTTAGTAACATGGGAAGCGGGATACACAGCAGAATCATAGAATGGCAGATGTCCTAAACAGCACTCTGGCCTCAGAATCAGCCCTTAAGGCATTCAGATCTGGCTCAAGAGTATTTTAGGCATGGAAAGCCAAGACACTCTGGCAAGAAGACCTAAATGAAAGATCTCTGTGAGTGAGATCCCAGTGGAAAGAACGGGGCCATCAAAGAAGGAGGTACCTTTCTCTGAAGGGAGGAGAGAACTTCCACTTTGACTATGGCCTTGTCTAAATAAGATCGGAGTTGGCGAATTGAAAAGGCTTCCATAGCCTTGACAACTCATGACAAGAGCCTCGGGTGATTATTGATGCCATAAACAAGATTGTCAATTGTTAAGTCAACAACAGGAGTCACTGTGCACTTACTCCTCATGTAGGATCTCTGTCCTTAATGTGTTGTACTATGTAGATTAATGGTATAACTAGTACTCAAACAGTACTTTACACTTTTTGTTTCTGTGTGGTTGCAAACTGTTGAAATCTTTACTTTGTATATACTAAATTGATCTTCTGTATATAAAGATAATGTAAAATGAATCTTGATGTGAATGGGATGGGAGAAGGAGTGGGAGATGGGATGGTTGTGGGTGGGAGGGAGATTATGGGGGGAAAAACCCATTGTAATCCATAAACTGTACTTTGGAAATTTATATTTATTAAATAAAAGTTTAAAAAAAAGAAATTGCTAAGAGATTAGATCATAGATGTTCTCGTCAATTTAATATGATGAGTGAGTATGGGAGGTGACGGATATGTTAATTAGCATAAGTTAATTCATAAGGTACACATATATTGAAACGTCACATTATACACCATAAATATATGCAATTTTGTTTGTAATTATACCTTAATAAAGCTGATGGGGGAGATAAAACCAGAGAAAAAAAAGATAATCATTTCACCCTAATTGCTTCTCAGTTTTCCTTATAATCACTGACCTGGGAATAAATCTAAAGTGATAAATATACATGAAATGGACTAATTCCTAGGAAAACTAAAAAAACTCAACATAAGAATAAACAGATGTTCTGCATAGACATATATCTAATAAAGCAATTGCATTCAGAATTTAAAACCTTTTGAACACAAAGCTAACATCATAGAATTTCACTAGTTATTTCTATTAAACCTTTAACAACAAAATAATACAAGCTCATACAAAGAATATATAAAGAGAGATTACCATTTACCTCATTTTAGGAGATCAGTTCAACTTTGCTACTAGAATATCAACATGATATACCAAGAAGATAAAATTACAAGTCAATCTTTCACATATTTATGAAGGGAAAATATGTAGAAAATAGTATGGAACTGAATCTTGTTATATATGAAAAGCAAATATATCATGAAAATGTGGATTTATGACAGGAATACAAAGATGGTTTGTCGACATCCAAGGTCAATTAATTTCCCTTATAAATAGAAATAAAAATATCTCAGCAAAAGCAATTAGTAAAATCCAAAATCTATTATTAATTTAAACAATTAGCAAAGTAGGAATAAAAGATAATTGCATTTATCTAATAAAGGATATTTTTAAAACCAAATATCACTTTTAGTTATGAAATATTTGAAGTTTTCCCTTATGATCATAAATAAGGTGAGAATGCCCATTATAACCACCTTTATATGAAAGGTGCAGGAGTTCAATTGTGTAGTAATACAAGGGTAAAACTATATAGAATGAAAAGGAAGAAAGGTTATTCATCCCCCCCAAAAGGTGTGCATACGTATTAAATCCAAAGAAATTTGCAGGTGTTAGATGAATATTTAAATTGGCAAGATCATGTGATAGAATGCAAGGAAGATTCCATGTATTTCTCCCTCCCAAACCCAGGATTCATCATTTTATTGTAGTTAGCATATTTAAGATGAGGCTACTCTACTAACAATATTTAGGTGCAAAATATAGTATCATTAACTATAGTTAAGCTGTTGTACAGTGGATTCCTAGAATTTTTTTTTTTGACAGGAAGAGTTAGACAGAGAGAAAGGTCTTCCTTCCGTTGGTTCACCCCCCAAATGGCCGCTACAGCCCGTGCGCTGCGCCTATCTGAAGCCAGGAGCCAGGTGCTTCCTCCTGGTCTCCCATATGGATGCAGAGCTGAAGCACATGGGCTATCCTCCACTGCACTCCCGGGCCACAGCAGAGAGCTGGACTGGAAGAGGGGCAACCGGGACAAAACCTGGCGCCCCAACCGGGACTAGAACCCGGGGTGCCAGCGCCTCAGGTAGAGTATTAGCCTAGTGAGTTGCTGGGCGGATTTCTAGAATTTATTCATCTCACCAAACCAAATCTTTGTAGTTGAGAATATCATCTTTCTACACCCTCATGTTCCCAGTCATTGGCATGCATTATTCTACTCTCTGCTTCTATAAATTTGACTATTTTAGATACGACATATCAGGAATCGTACATCATTTGTCCTTGTGTTACTGGCTTATTTGCTTGACCATAATTTCCTCACGGTTAATACGTGTTGTCATACACTGCAGGAATTCTTCTTTTAAGGCAAAAGAATTTTCCTTTTTATATATATAGTACATTTCCATTATCTAGTCATCTACTGATGAAAATTTAGTTTGTTTCCATATCATGGCTATTGTGGAATGCAAATGTCTCTTCATGACTCTCATTGCAGCTTTGGAAAAATACCCAGAAGTAAGATAGCTGAAACATATGGAAACTCTATTTTTAATATTTGAGGAGCCTCCAAATTATGTTATTTTAGTAGCTGCATTTTACATGGTGACCAACAGTGTACATTGGTTTCAATGTATATACATTCCAACAACACTTTTTTTTTAAATTAATTAATTTTATTTGAAAGGCACAGAGACAGAGATCTGTCATCTGCTAGTTCACTCCACAAATGTCTGCAACAGTCATATCTGGGCCAGGCCAAAGTGAGGAGCCTGCAACTCATTCTAGGTCTCCTGAATAGGTACAGGGATACCACTACTTGAGCCAATACCAACTGAATCCTATAGTGTGCATGTGCAGGACGCTGAAATTTAGAACAGAGCCAGGGCTCGAATCCAGGTTTTCCAATATGGAAAGCAAGCATCCCAAGTAGCAACTTAACTGTGTGCCAAATGCTTGGCCCTTATTTTGATTTTTCTAATCGATGTGATATCTGATGGTGGTTTGATTTGCCTTTCCATGATGATTAGTGATACTGTGCATCTTTTCACACACCTATGGATGATCTGTATGTCTTCTTTAAAGAATTATTTATTCAGTTCCTCTGTCCATTTTAAAATTGCATATTTATTTTAGCTATTCAGTTAAAGGAGCTCCTTATCATTTTAAAAATTAACCCTGTTTCCAGGAGTAAATTACTTCAGTCTTACAAAGAATACATTTTTAATGGTGAAAAACCGGAAGCTTTCCTCTAATATCACTCTCTTACCACTACTATTATTCAACGTAGTCCTGGATTTTCCAACCAAATCAATTGTGCAAGGAAAATAAACAAAAGGCTTCCAAATCAGTTATGAAAAAAGGTAACTTCTGGCTGGAGGTGGGCCAGGCCAAACCAGTAGCCAGAAGCTTCATCTGGGACTCCCACTTGGGCTTTTCACAAGCCATTAGCAGGGAGCTTGATCAGAAGTGGAGCAGTTGAGACACTAACAGGCACACATATGGGATACCAGGGTCACAGGGAGCAGCTTTACCTGCTATAATGCCAGCCTTACTGTTTTAATTACCAGATTCTTAATGTGTTTTGAAATCAGGAACTATGGTGCCTTTAGTTTTGTTCTTCTTTCTGAAGACTTCTTTGATTTTTCAGGGTCTTTGAAGTTTTCATATGAATGTTAGGATTGTTTCTAACATTTCTATAAAAAAATAAATTTCCATAGGAATTACATTGAATCTGCGGAATGTTTTGGGTAGCACAGACATTTTAACAATATTAAAATTTTCAATCCCTCAATCCAGATGTCTTTCATTTATCCATTTGCTTTTATCATCTTTTGAATAGTTTTATAAATGTTTTATAAATTGCACTATAAAAATCTTTCACTTAAATTTATTCCTAAATATTTTATTCTATTTAATGTGATTGAAAGGGGGATTCTTTTTTAATATTTTATATATACAAATATATTAGATTTTTGTACATTGATTTTAACAAGGTTATTAAAGTATAATTGGCACACAAAAACTCTGCACATACTAAATGTATACAGTTTGCTGAGTTTGCACATATGCATATATTTATAAACACATAACCACATACCATAGCCTTGGCAACTCATGACAAGAGCCTAGGGTGATTACTGATGCCATAAACAAGAGTGTCAATTTGTTAAGTCAACAACAGGAGTCACTGTGCATTTACTCCTCATGTAGGATCTCTGTCTTTAATGTGCTGTACATTGTGATTTAATGCTATAACTAATACTCAAACAATATTTTTCACTTTGTGTTGCTATGTGGGTGCAAACTGTTGAAATCTTTACTTAATATATGCTAAACTGATCTTCTGTATATAAAGAGAATTGCAAATGAATCTTGATGTGAATGGAAGGGGAGAGGGAGCGGGAAAGGGGAGGGTTGTGGGTGGGAGGGAAGTTATGGTGGGGAAGCCATTGTAATCCTTAAGCTGTACTTCAGAAATTTCTATTCATTAAATAAAAGTTAAAAAATAATATTCAGTTTTATAGCCCACATTTTAATTATCTGTTCATCCCTTGGTGAACACTTACATTGTTTCCATGTCTTGACTATTGCTAATAATGCTACATTGAACATGAGAGTACAATTCTCTCTTCAAAATCCTAATTTAAAGAATCATGATTTCAGTTTTTTGGGTAAGTACACTTAAGTGGAATTGCTGGACCATATGGAGGTTCTATTTTTAAAATTTTAAGAACCAAAGTACCATTTTCCATAGCAGCTGCACCATTCTACATCCCCCTCCCCAACAGTGAACATGAATTACAATTTCTCTGCATCCTTCTGTGACTGAAATATCTTACTTAGCATAATGGCTTCCAGGTTCATCCATTTTCTTGAATATGGCAAAATTTTCTTCATTTTAAGACTAAATGGGCAAGGAAAATGCATGTTGATTTTTTTTTATCCTGCATCTTTACTGAATTCATTTATGAGATCTAACTTTTTTGTGGATTCTTTAGGGTTTTCTATGGATAATATCTCTTCATGTACCAATATGGATAATTTCCTTTCTTCATAACTGATTCAGATGCCTTTTGTTTCTTTTCCTTGAGTAATTGCTATGGCTGGGTCCTCCAGGACTATGTAGAATAGTTGTGGTAAGAGAGTGATGTTAGAGAAAAGCTTTTGGTTTTTCACCAAATTAATTATGTTAACTGTGTGCTATTTAACTGCAGCCTTTATTAGGTTGAAGTAATTTCCTCCTGTTCCTACTTTGTTGAGAATTGAGAATTTTTGTCCTGAAAGGTTACAATTTTTGTCAGAATTTCCTGCATCTGTTTAGATGATCATGTGATCTTCATCCTCCATTGCTGTAGTAAGGTGTATAATATTAATTAGTTTTCCTATATTGAAACATCCTTGCATCCCATAGATAAAGCCCAGTTGGATATGGTATTTGATCCTTTCAGCATACCATTGAATCCAGTTTGCTAATATTTTGTTGAGGAAGTTTGCATGTACAATCACAAGGGATATTTGCCTAAAATTTTCTTTCCTTTTAGTGTCTTTGGCCTTCTTATCAAAGTAACACTGACGACGTTAAAGGAGTTTAGAAGTGTTCATTTCTTGTCCATTTTTGGAAGAGTTTGAGAAGGATTATCATTCATTATTCTTTAAATATTCAATGAAGTTCATTAGTAAAGCCATCTGGTGCTTGGCTTTTCATTGTTCAGAGGTTTTGGATTATGGATTCAATCTCTTCTAGCTATAATTCTCTTTAGATTTTGTAGTGTTTCAAGATTCATTCTTGGTAGATTGTATATTTGTAGGAATATATCTATTTCTTTAAGTGTTTGCAGTTTGTTCATTGTGGTATTTACAGGTCTTCTTTATTACATCTTTCATTTCTCATTTTTATGTGTGATATTCCTGTTTTTCTTAGTCTACAGATCCATCAATTTTGCTTTTCACAAAAAAGATTTTTGTTTATTCGATTATATCATTTTTCTGTTCTCTACCCTGTTTATTTCTGTTTTAATCTTTTTTAAAAGATTTTATTTATTTATTTAACAGGTAGAGTTACAGACAGTGAGAGAGAGAGAGAGACAGAGAAAGGTCTGCCTTTCATTGGTTCACTCTCCAAATGGCCGCAACAGTCGGAACTGCGCCAATCTGAAGCCAGGAGCCAGGTGCTTCTTCCTGGTCTCCCATATGGGTGCAGGGGCCCAAGCACTTGAGCCATCTTCTACTGCTTTTCCAGGCCACAGCATAGAGCTGGACTGGAAGAGGAGCAGCCGGGACTAGAACCAGTGCCCATATGGGGTGCCAGAGTTGCAGGCAAAGGATTAACCTCCTGCACCATGGCGCTGGCCCCTCTGCTTTAATCTTCATTACTTTCCTCCTACTGATAAATTTGGGCAAGGTTTTTCCTTTTTCTAGTTCCTTGATGCATGAAGTTAGGTTGTTTATTAGAGATCTTTCCTCTTTTCTATGTATCTATTTATATTCATATCTATTGTTATTATCTATTTTATTACTGTCTTGATTTATCTTTACATTCTTCCCTCTCAGATCTGATTTTGCTGCATCTCATGAGTTTTGGTATGTTGTGTTTCCTTTTACATTTGTTTCACAATAGTTTAAAGTTATATTTTAAATTTCTTCTTGACCCAGTAGTTGTTCAGAGCATATTGTTTAATTTTCTGAAATTCCTCTTGATGTTCATTTCCAGTTTTATACCACTGTGGTCAGAAGAAAAGACAGTCATATTTGGTGTGATTTCAATCTTCATAAATTAAGACTTGTTTCTATGATCTATTCTGAAGAATGCTCTATCTGTATGCTAGACAAATGTATATTTTACAGTGCATAGGTAAAATGTTCTTTAGATGACCATTAGGTCATTTTGTTCTGTGGTATTTAAATCTACTATTTCCTTATTAATTTTCTGTCAGGATATTCTTGGCTTAGTGAGCTTGTAGTTCTCATAATGTCATGCATTACTGATGTGTTTGTGGTGATGCTGGTGTAAACAAACTGGCAGTGCTGACAGTCATATAAAACTATCACATATACAGTTATGTACATAATACTTGATGTTAAACAACTATGTTAATATTTATTTATATTTTTCACTATTTTAGAGTGTATTCTTACCTAGAAAAATATTAACTGTAAAACAGCCTTGGGATGTTTCTTCTTGAAACCTTGTGGATGCCTAAGCTAATGTATGTGTTTGTGTTTTAGTATTTAAAAAATGATTAAAAAGTTAAAATACCAATAACAAGTCTTAACATTGGAAAAAAGCTTATCAAATAAGAACACAAATAAAAATATTTCATGTAAATCTAAAATGTTTTTATTTTAAGCTAAGAGCTAGCACACAATATAAAGTTTAAAACATAAAGCTATATAAAGTAAAAAAAGTTATAGTAAGCTAAATTTAATATATTATTGAAGAACTACAATTAATTTTTAAAAAATTATTTATTTGAAAATCAGAGTTACACAGAGAGAGAAGGAGAGGCAGAGAAAGAGAGAGGTCTTCCATCCGCTGGTTCACTCCACAGATGCTTGCAATGGCCGGATTTGATCTGCACCAATCCAAAGCCAGGAGCCAGGAGCTTCCTCCAGGTTTCCCACATAGGTGCAGGGGCTCAAGGACTTTGGCCATCTTGCACTTCTTTCCCAGGCCACAGCAGAGAGCTGGATCAGAAGTGGAGCAACCAGGACTCGAACTGGAGTCCATTTGTGATGCTGTCACTGCAGGTGTGGCAGCTTTACCCACTATGCCATAACACCGGTTTCTGCAATTAATATTACAAATTTAGTTTAGCCTGAGTATACACTGTTTATAAAATCGATCGTAGTGCACAGTCAAGTCCTAGGGCTTCACTTTCACTTACCACTCACTCATTGGCTTATCCAGAGCAGCATCCAATACCATAAGTTCCATTCATGGTAACTGCCCTATATATTATTTATTTTCCATTATACCATATTTTTACTGTCCCTTTTCAATGTTTACATATTTTTGGCACACTGATACTATTGTGTTATCATTTTCTGCAGTATTCAATACAGTAACATACTATATAGGTTTGTAGCCTAATAAAAAGAGGCTGTAACATATGGCGTTGGCATGTGTTAGGCTGTGCCATCTGTCTGTATAAGTGTGTTAATAATATACACACAGTCCTGAAACTGCCTAGCAATGCAGTTCTTTTATTAGAAGATTTATTTATTTATTTGAAAGTCAGAGTTACACACAGGGAGGAGAGGCAGAGAAAGAGAGGCCTTCCATCCGTTGGTTCACTCTCCAGCTGGCCGCAATGATGAAGTTGCCAGGAGCCAGGAGCTTCTTCTGGTTTTCCCACGTGGGTGCAGGAGCCTTGGCACTTGGGCCATCTTCTGCTGCTTTCCCAGGTCATAGCAGAGAGCTGGTTTGGAAGTAGAGTGGCCAGGACTCAAATAGCCACCTATTCAGGATGCCATCACTGCAGGCAGCAGTTTTATCTACTATGCCACAGCACTGGCCCCACAATGCAGTTCTCAGAACACACTCCCATGTACAAACAACACAGGATTGTGTTGTCACTTCTTTTCTATCACCATCACTTGCTTGCCATTTGCGTGGAATATATTTTTTCAGACCCTCACTTTCAGCCTTTGTGAGTTTTCATACTTATAGACTGTTTTTGTTTTTATCCACTCAACTACACTAGAGCATGTGATTGGGGAGTTTAACTCATTAAAATTTAAATAACTTATGGAGAGGGAAGAACTCAGTGCTCTCATTTTGTTCATTGTTTTCTGTCTTACTAATTCTGTCCATCTGCTTTGTTAAGTTTTTCTTTTTGATATATTTTCTGGTTTTTAAATTTATTTTTTGACACAGATATGTATTTCATTTGGATATTTTCTTTACATAACTGAAACATAATTCATTTTGAAAAGGATAGACAACAAAAATAATAATTCCACAGTAACAAGGAAAATAATATGATTTTCTGGATGTCTGATAAGTATTCATACACACATATATATATATATATATATGCATGTGTGTGTGTGTGCATTCACTGAGGAAATTTAAATACATTAACAAATTCATTTGCATAGAAATGAGATGAGAATTAAATTTTCTACAGATATTTATAAATTGGTATTTCATCAAGGAAATGCTGCTATCATCTTTTTTTAAAATTTTATTTAATAAATATAAATTTCCAAAGTACTTTTAGATTATAGAGTTTTTTCCCCTGATAACCTCCCTCCCACCCACAACCATCCCATCTCCCACTCCCTCTCCCATCCCATTCCCATCAAGATTCATTTTCAATTATCTTTATATACAGAAGATCAATTTAGTATATACTAAGTAAGATTTCAACAGTTTGCACCCACACAGAAACAAAAAGTGTAAAGTACTAGTTTGAGTACTAGTTATACCATTAATCTACATAGTACAAGACATTAAGGACAGAGATCCTACATGAGGAGTAAGTGCACAGTGACTCCTGTTGTTGACTTAACAATTGACAATCTTGTTTATGGCATCAATAATCACCCGAGGCTCTTGTCATGAGTTGTCAAGGCTATGGAAACCTTTTCAATTCGCCAACTCCGATATTTAGACAAGGCCATAGTCAAAGTGGAAGTTCTCTCCTCCTTTCAGAGAAAGGTACCTCTTTCTTTGATGGCCTGTTCTTTCCATTGGGATCTCATTCACAGAGATCTTTCATTTAGCTCTTTTTTTGTTTGTTTTTGCCAGAGTGTCTTGGCTTTCCATGCTTGAAATACTCTCATGGGCTCTTCAGCCAGATCCGAATGCCTTAAGGGCTGATTCTGAGGCCAGAGTGCTGTTTAGGACATCTGTCATTCTATGATTCTGCTCTGTATCCCGCATCCCATGTTGGATCGTTCTTTTCCTTTTTTATTCTATCTGTTAGTATTTGCAGACACTAGTCTTGTTTATGTGATCCTTTGACTCTTAGACCTATCATTATGATCAACTGTGAACTGAAATTGATCATTTGGACTAGTGAGATGGCATTGGTACATGCAAACTTGATGGGATTGAATTGGTATCCCCTGGCACATTTCTTTTTTATTTATTTATTTATTTCTTTTATTTAATGAATATAAATTTCCAAAGTACAGCTTATGGGTTACAATGGCTTCCCCCCTCCCATAACTTCCCTCCCACCCGCAACCCTCCCCTTTCCTGCTCCCTCTCCCCTTCCATTCACATCAAGATTCATTTTCAATTCTCTCCATATACAGAAGATCAGTTTAGTATATATTAGGTAAAAATTTCAACAGTTTGCAGCATATAGCAACACAAAGTGAAAAAACTACCGTTGGAGTAGTAGTTATAGCATTAAATAACAGTGTACAGCACATTAAAGACAGAGATCCTACATAATATTTTTTTTAAAAATTAATTAATTTTCTATGCCATTTCCAATTTAACACCAGGTTGTTTTTTTTCCTTTCCAATTATCTTTATATACAGAAGATCAATTCAGTATATAATTAGTAAAGACCTCATCAGTTTGTACCCACACAGAAACACAAAGTATAAAAATACTGTTTCAGTACTAGTTATAGCATCACTTCACATTAGACAACACATTAAGGACAGATCCCACATGGGGTGTAAGTACACAGTGACTCCTGTTGCTGACTTAACAATTTGACACTCCTGTTCATGGCGTCAGTAATCTCCCTAGGCTCTAACTTTTATTTAATGAATATAAATTTCCAGTGTACACCTTATGGATTACAATGGCTTCCCCCTCCCACCCGCAACCCTCCCCTCTCCTGCTCCCTCTCCCCTTCCATTTGCATCAAGATTCATTTTCAATTCTCTTTATATTCAGAAGATCAATTTAGTATATAGATTTCAACAGTTTGCACCCACATAGAAACACAAAGTGAAACATACTGTTTGAGTACTAGTTATAGCATTAAATCAAAATGTACAGCACATTAAGGACAGAGATCCCACATGAGGAGCAAGTGCACAGTGGCTCCTGTTGTTGACCCAACAAATTGACACTCTAGTTTATGGTGCCAGTAACCACCCTAGGCTGTCGTCATGAGTTGCCAAGGCTATGGAAGCCTTCCAAGTTCGCCAATTCTGATCATATTTAGACAAGGTCATAAAAGACAGAGTGAGGATAGTAACCAATGATCCTAAGAGTGGTATTTACCAGGTTTGAACAATTATACAGCATTAAGTGGGGAAGAGGACCATCAGTACACACAGGTTGGGAGTAGAGCCATTGGTGGTAGAGTAGAGGTTATGATTACAAAGGAATGAGGCCCAAGTACGCTAGACAGGGTCTAGAACAAAGGACAGAGTCATTATTAGAGGAGCTAAGAAAGGTGCTGTCTAAGCTACAATTAAGTTTTCTGATTGAGAGGCAAATAGAACCTGATAGAAGGGGCTTGATAATAATCTGGTGGGCTTTAGGCCTTGTAAGTTAAGAGGCCCAGACCTATCTATCTCTTCACATGGGGTATATCCTAAGGGAGGTGTGAACCTCCTAGGGGAAGGCACTCTGTTGACTTTCATTACTTGGCTGGGCTGGGAGGAGAGCTGGCCAGGTAAAGGCAGGGGCATCTCTAATAAGAAATTTACAGTTCTGCCTGCAATGTTGCTGACCCTTCTTGACCATACCCTCAGCTGCAGTGGTCACTTTGGAAGTTGGGCTGAGTGAAGGGCTTTTCAGCTTAGAGGCAATAAGATTTGTGGCTCTGACCTGGGCATCCTTCGACTCCAGGGCAGGTCCATTTCCATTGATCCAAATCTTGGCAGAGCTGAATTGCCCCTGGCACATTTCTAGCTCTACCATTAGGGGTAAATCTGATTGAGCATGTGTGAACTGTACATCTCCTCCCTCTCTTATTCCCACTTTTATATTTAACAGGGATCACTTTTCAGTTGAATTTAAACACCTAAGAATAATTGCGTGTAAATTACAGAGTTCAACCAATAGTATTAAGTAGAAGAAAAAAATACTAAAAGGGGTAAAGTATTAAGTTGTTCACAAAAGTCAGGGCAAGGTCTGAACAAGTCTCCGTTTCTCATAGTGTTCATTTCACTTCAACAGGTTTCCTTTCTGGTGTTCGGTTAGTTGTCAACAATCAGGCAGAACATATGCTATTTTCCCTTTGGGATTAGCTTATTTCACTCAGCATGATGTGTTCCAGATTCCTCCATTTCATTGCAAATGACCAGATTTCATTGTTTTTGTTGTTTTTGTTGTTGTTTTTTACTGCAGTACAGTATTCTTTAGAGTACATGTCCCATAGTTTCTTTATCCAGCCTACTGTTGATGGGCATTTAGGTTGATTCAAGGTCTTAGCTTTTGTGAATTGAGTTGCAATAAATATTGAGGTACAGACACCTCCTTTATTTGCCAACATAATTTCCTTTGGGTAAATTCCAAGGAGTTGTATGGCTGTGTTGTATGGTAGGGTTATGTTCAGGTTTCTGAGGAATCTCCAGACTGACTTCTATAGTGGCTTAACCAGTTTGCATTCCCACCAAATGTGAGTTAGTGTCCCTTTTTCTCCATATCCTCCCCAGCATCTGTTGTTGGAAGATTTATGTATGTGAGCCATTCTCACTGGGGTGAGGTGAAACCTCATTGTGGTATTGATTAGCATTTCCCTGATGGCTGGTGATCCTGAATATTTTATTCACGTGTCTGTTGGCCATTTGGATTTCCTCTTTTGAAAAATGACTGTTGAGGTCCTTGGCCCATCTCTTCAGTGGGTTGTTTGTTTGTTGTTGTGGAGTTTCTTGATCAATTTGTAGATTCTGATTATTAACCCTTTATCGGTTGCATAGTTTGCAAATATTATTTCCCATTCTGTTGGTTGCCTCTTTACTTTCCTGACTATTTCTTTTGTAGTACAGAAGCTTCTCAATTTGATGCAATCCCAAATGTTAATTTTGGCTTTGACTGCCTGTGCCTCTGGGGTCTTTTCCAAGAAGTCTTTGCCTGTACCTATATCTTGCAGTGTTTCTTCAATGTTCTCTAATAATTTGATGGTGTGGTGTTGGGTCATAGATTTAGATCTTTAATCCATGTTGAGTGGCTTTTTGTGTAAGGTGAAAGGTAGGGGTCTTGCTTCATGGTTCTACCCGTGGAAATCCAATTTTCCCAGCACCATTTATTGAATAGACTGTCCTCACTCCAGGGATTGCTTTTGGATCCTTGATCAAATGTAAGTTGGCTGTAGATGTTTGGATGGATTTCTGGAGTTTCTATTCTGTTCCATTGGTCTATCCATCTGTTTCTATACCAGTGCCATGCTGTTTTGATAACAACTGCCCTGTAGTATGTCCTGAAATCTGGTATTCTGATGCCTCCAGCTTTGTTTTTGTTGTAGAAGATTGCTTTAGCTATTCAAGGTCTCCTGTGTCTCCATATAAATTTCAGCATCATTTTTTCCAGATCTGAGAAAAAGGATTTCAGTATCTTGATTGGTATCGTATTAAATCTATAAATTGCTTTTGGGAGAATGGACGTTTTGATGATATTGATTCTTCCAATCCATGAGCATGGAAGATTTCTCCATTTTTTGGTATCCTCTTCTATTTCTTTCTTTAAGGTTTTGTAGTTTTCATTGTAGAGATTTTTAACGTCCTTGGTTAAGTTTATTCCAAGGTATTTGATTGTTTATGTAGCTATTGTGAATGGGATTGATCTTAGAAGTTCTTTCCCAGCAGTGGCATTGCCTGTGTATACAAAGGCTGTTGATTTTTGTGCAATGATTTTATATCCTGCTACTTCAATGAGTTCCAATAATCTCTTAGTAGAGTTCTTTGGGTCCCCTAAATAAAGAATCATATCATCTGCAAAGAGGGATAGTTTGACTTCTTCCTTCCCAATTTGTATCCCTTTAATTTCTTTTTCTTGCCTGATGGCTCTGGCTAAAACTTCCAGAACTATGTTGAATAGCAGTGGTGAGAGTGGGCACCCCTGTCTGGTACCAGATCTCAGCGGAAATGCTTCCAACTTTTCCCCATTCAATAGGATGTTGGCCGTGGGTTTTTCATATATTGCTTTGATTGTATTGAGGAATGTTCCTTCCATACCCAGTTTGCTTAGAGTTTTCATCATGAAAGGGTGTTGTATTTCATCAAATGCTTTCTCTGTGTCTATTGAGAGAATCATATGGTTTTTCTTCTGCAGTCTGTTAATGTAGTGTATCACATTGATTGTTTTGCGAATGTTGAACCATCCCTGCACACCAGGGATAAATCCCACTTGGTGTGGGTGGATGATCTTTCTGCTGTATTGTTGCATTCTATGGGCCAGAATTTTATTGAGTATTTTTGCATCTATGTTCATCAGGGATATTGGTCTGTAATTTTCGTTCAATGTTGCATCAGACCAAAGGGAAAGAAAGTTTTAAAGTGAGAATATAATTTTCCTCATGGGCATTGTCTACCTTAGAAAAACTACTACGGAACATGCCTGTGACTATAGACTTGTAGTTCAAGCCACCGAAGATTAGAGATGGGACACGGGCACTCCCTTGACTTGCATCCTCTGGTCTGCTTTAACACAAACCAGGATCTGTGCAGTCCTCAGTGCAAGCTCAAATTCCCCTGCAGTCTCCCACTGGGTTGCCAAGGTTACCGCGTTTGTGTACTCTCCTGAGAGTATTCACATCTTGGGTACTACATGAGTTCTCTTACAGAGCCTCAGTTTTGTTTTGTTTTGTTTTGTTTTCACAGTCTCAGTTCATTAGCTCCACACATTCACTAGGTCCTAACTTCCTGTTATTTCTCCCCACCAGAGTTAGGTTTATCTGCTTGGCTGATGGTGAGCACAGCTTTTGCGTATTTCCAAAATGACACCTGCTCTTTGTCTTGCTCGCCTTTGTAAGGTGAGTGGAGATAGAGAACTGTGTCAATGCCAGTCCCTTTTATTTATTTATTTGTTTGTTTATTTATTTTTCTCTCCTCCAGTTAGGCTGGTGAAATTTCCCCCACGGGGCTTCAAGCCTCGTTCCATCTAGGCTCTTCCTGCCACTTTCCTTCCAGTGTCTCGAGCTACTGAGGTTTTGCCTCACCTCCCTTTCCAGCACTGGTGTGTAGACTTGGCGGCTGGGTCCCAAACCATAGGAGTCCATGCCCTCCACGTAGGTCCACCGTGTCCCACTAGTTCCGGAAGAATTTCCTCTGCAGTTTTTTCCCTAAATCTTCCCTGAAACTAAAGTTCTCCACTTTTATTAAACTGTCTTTTCCTGGACTATCAGTGTGCTCCCTCCCTATTCCGCCATCTTGGAGGACCCACTCATAATTTCTTTATCTATTCTTATGTTGATGGGCATTTAGGTTGATTCCATGTCTTAGCTATTGTGAATTGAGCTGTATTAAACATTGAGGAGCAGACAGCTCTTCTATTACTTTTTTTTAAATTGTGTTTACCTTATATAAGTTTCATGTATTTCATTTATACAGGTTTAGGAACAGAGTCATACTCCCACTCTACCATCCCTCCTGCCCAAGCTCCAATGCTTCTTTCTTCTCCCTCTCCTGTCCCCACTCTAAAGTTATACAAATGTCTATTTTCAGGTTACTTCATAAGGTTACCCCTCCATTAAGTAAAGAGTTCAACAAATAATGAAGAAAAAGAACACTGTTCTAGAACAGAAGAGACAAAGGCTTTGACAATCATCAAATCTCAAAATGTCCATTTCCCTCCAATACATCACATTTTAGGTACTTTATTACTTACCATAGATCAGGAAAAACACAGGATATCTGTCTTTGGGATCTGGCTTATTTCACTAAGTATGGCTTCCAGTTGCATCCATTTTGTGGCAGAGTATAAATGGAACATTCCTCAACACAATCAAGGCAATATATGATAAAACCACATCCAGCCACTTATTGAATGGGGAATAGTTGGAAACATTCCCACTAAGATCCAGAACCAGATAAGGATGCCCACCCTCACCATTGCTATTCAATATAGTCCCAGAAGTTTTAGCAGAGCCATTAGGTAAGAAAAATAAATCAAACAGATATAAACTGGAAAGGAGGAAATCAAACTATCTGTATTTGCAGATAACATGATTTTGTGCATAGCGGATCCAAAAGACTCCACTGAGAGACAATTGGAACTCATAAAACAGTTTGTTAAAGTGGCAGGATATAAAATGAACACAGAAAAATCAATACCTAGGATATACACAGAGAATGCCATGGCTGAGAAAGAACTTCTAAGATCTATCCAATTCACAATAGCTACAAAAATTAAATACTATGGAATAATTTCTCAGTTGTATCCATTTCTGGTTTAGAAATTAAGGAGATGCTGGCCTCATAGAAGCAGTTTCGGAGAATTCCTTCCCTTTCAATTGTTTTTTAATAGCTTGAGAATAATTGGAATTAGTTCTTATTTAAAAGTCTGGTAGAATCCTGCAGTGAAGCCATCTGATCCTGGACTTTTCTTTGTTGGGAGGGTCTTTATTATTGATTGTTGTGGGGGAGGGCTCCAATCGAAAAGGAAACAAAGGTGCTAAGCCTTTGCTTGAGTTTGCGGCACTTCTGCATCTCAGTGACTCAGCGTTTCCAACAATCTCAGATGGCCCCCAAAGGAGGTACCTAGCCTGACAGGAGACTTCTGTATTCATGAACAGTATGTGTCCTCGGCTGTGACAGGCCCTTGAGGGCATGCCCAGCTCGTGTCCTGCCTTACCTTTCAGCTGGTTTGCTCGGTTCCCTTGTGCCCTGGACAGCTCCCTTTCTGTGTCTATAAAAGGTCTTCCCCTCCCAATAAAGTCGAGAACCCCGCTGCGCCCTGGGCTTTGACTGATCTCCCAGCTCTTGTGTGGTTCCTTTGCCGCCGACACTCATCATCCTGCTCGGCCTCTGAGCTCCCCAGGCTGGCCCTGAGGAGCTCTGTTGGACCTGCTGCCCCATGACGAGCAGCAATTGATTCAATCTCTGCTTGGTTATTGGTCTATTTAGATTTTCTGTGTCTTCATGACACAATTTTGGAAAGTTGTATGTTTCCAGGAATCTATAATTCTTCTAAATTTTCCAAATGTTGGCATATAGCTGTTGGTGGTAATTCCTGATGAATTTTTTTATTATTTGTGGTATTATTTGTTACATCTCCTTTTCTTCTTTTATTTAATTATTTTTTTCTTTGCTCATCACTTTTACTTCAGATAAGGAAACAGAAATAAACTAGTTTAGCTTTACATAAATCAGCTCACTCAAATACCTTGAGGGTATGTAGGTAGATACTACTACTTTTTATGTCCTAGTTAAATATTAACACATGCATTTCAGAATTTGTAATATGGCATCATGTTAGGTGTGTAGTATTTATTTATTTTTTTATTTAATGAATATAAATTTCCAAAGTACAGCTTTATGAATTACAAAGGCTTCCCCCCCACAACTTCCCCCCCACCCGCAACCCTCCCCTTTCCCACTTGCTCTCCCCTTCCATTCCCATCAAGATTCATTTTTAATTCTCTTTATATACAGAAAATCAGTTTAGTATATATTTAATTATTTTGTGTCTTCCATCTCTTTTTTGGTTAATTTTAGCAATGGTATATCAATTTTGGTTATTTTTCAAAAAAGCCAGCTCATTTCACTGATCATTTGTATTGTTTTTTGGGTTTCAGGATTGCTTATTTCTTCTCTACTTTTAATTATTTCTTTCATCCTACTAATTTGGTGTTTGGTTTGGTGTTGTTTTTCTAGGTCCTTGAGATGCATTAATAGCTCATTTATCTGGTACCTTTTCAATTTCTTGATGTAGGCAGTGATTGCAATAAAGTTCCATGTTAACACTGCTTTTGCTGTATGCCATAAGTTTTGCTATGTTGTATTGCCATATTCATTGCCATTATACTCAGTATTCTTTATGAAGAACATAAAGTATCATCCATAGGGTTACAAGAGAGAAGATAAAAAGACTAAAGAGAGTTCTTAAAAGATTTATTTATTTGATTTTATTTCACAGAGAGAGAAAAATAATTCAAATGCCTGCAACAGCCAGTTCCTGGATTTAGCTATTAGAGTCTCCCACAGGAGTGGCAGGAACTCAAGGACTTGAGCTATTATGCGCTACATCCCAAGCACATTAACAGGTAGCTGGCTGGGGAGCAGTCAGAACTCAAATCAGCACTCCTGCATAGGATGCAGGAATCGCAAACAAGGGCTTAACCCACTCACTACAATGTTTGCCTCTGAAAAATTTTATTTTGATATTCTGATAATCTTCCTAATATTTATCTTGTGTTTTTTCATTTGGCAAATGATGTGAGAAATACGTGTTTCCAGCATTACAATAAAATAGAAAACATAGTCCTTCACAGTATGAACATACACAGAGAGGAATTCATAATAAAAATTAACAGCAGACTAAGTTCCCTCACATGAAAGTGGCTGCCTGAAACCAGGATGAGAAGGATTGTGAGGTTGGATCTCAACTCAACAGGAAACAATATAAGTCATAGAAAGGAAATGTGCCAATCCTTTTATATAAGCCACACTTTAGTCTCAGAAAGCATATGATCTCTTAAATATCCTATGATATGAGTAGTTAAGGAATTACTTCAATTTTATTTCAAATAATCTCTTTTGAAATAATTACTTCCATAAATATTGCCTCTTTTGTAAGGTGAGATTTCAAGTTTTGTTCACAAATACTTCATTCAAAATGAAAGGGACCTTCCAGTTCTAGCATTCCTTGTCTTGATTATAAGTATTTTAATCGAATTTCTCACTTTCACTCAATGTTTTCAATTGAGTCTTATTATTTATTTCTCCTACACACAATCTTATCTATTATTGTTTGAATGATTCACATAATATTAGGATTTGTGTGTTTATGAAAACAAGTAATACCACTTTCTAAGATGTATTTATTTGAACGGCAGAGTTAGAGAGAGAGGGAGAGACCTTCCATCAGCTGCTTCACTCCCTACAAGGCCACAAAGGCCAGCTCTGGGCCCAGCCCAAAGCCAGGAGCTTCATGCAGGTCTCCCACATGGGCACAGGGGCCCAAGCACTTAGACCTTTTTCCATGCTTTCCTAGGCTCATTAGCAGGGATCTAGATCAAAAGTGGAGCAGCCAGGACTCGAACTGGTGCCCATATGGGATGCCTGCATTGCAGGCAGGGGCTTAATCTGCTATAGCACTATGCTGGCCTCATATCTCTTTCTTATTCATGGATATGTGAGATTACCCATGGGCAGAATGTAGCACTTAATACATAATGATTATAGACCTTTCTCATTATAATTTTTATTACAAAACTTTTATTGCTTTGACTGATATGTATGTGTCTTTCTTTTTGATACTCCCTTCTCTTCTTATCTCCCTTAGTTGTTCTATTAATTTGCTTCAGACATATAAGTAGACCCCTCCAAGCATTGCTTTAATTATCTACACCTTCCATTAGTTCATTCATGTTGAAATATTTCCTGTACTAGACTTGTGTGTATCCAGATGACCCTAAAAATAAACCAAATAATTTGAAAGAACCATCAGTGAAGCATCTAGAGAGAATGTCATCCTATAACTCTGAAATGGTACATCACAGTACCAAAAAAAAGTAGTATTAGGTGGTTTAGATTTCAATTCCTGATCTTATATTAATGCTGTGTATACATGGTAAGCCTACTTCATCAACAGAATTATTACATTTTACGTGTAAGAGGGATTGAGACATATAAGGATTTCTAAATTTGTTCCTCCTTGGCTCATTTTCCAAAGAACCCAGGATTGAGAGTCACCTGCCCTCTAATAACTGTGGGTTTTCAAAAAGGCAAAGTTTCTTTGGGTTATAATTAAATTGTGAATATAATGAAAATTAAAGTGTGAAAGTATAAGAAAAGTTAAAGGAAAAAAACTTCCAAAAAAGATAAGCTAATAAACTCAATCTACTAATTGTCAAGGAGTTTGTCATATTGTTGCTGTGAAGTACTCAAGAGACGGATGGCAACTTAATAACTGCCATCAATATTTCATACACATAAGATAGAATTGTTAGTGGAACCAGATGTTTGTATAAGCATGACCAGAGAATTTTCTATTAACACACTACTAAGTGAGTAAAAATATAATTAGAAGGCAGCTTGTGAATACAGTTAGTTGGATGATTTGAATATTTGATGACATTGAACTAAGACAGCCTGATGTGCTCTATTCACAGAAGGCAAGTATTTACCATTAAAATTGTTCATTATATCTTGCTCTGTTCTGTAAGGTGACTTTTCATTTTTATTATTTAGTCAATTATGTGTTGTTTTCTTAATTAAAAGGGCAACTGGTTTCCAAATTACTGGCAAGAATCACACTGATTTTATCATTTATAACAAGTGGAATTTATACAGTAAAAACTTCTATCAGAATTTGTTTTTTGAATGAGATGATATACTTTATAGCGCTTAATTGTTGTTATGCTACTATAAGATATACTCTTATTTGGGACTTAAAGAAAGTCTATAGAAGGCAAATATCTTTCCCTAAAAACTTAATATTACTAATTAATGATAATATATACTGAGCTCTCATTTTGTTCCATGCACCATGCTAAATACTTTATATTTCCCCTTCACAATAGCTATCTGACAAGGTAATTTTCTTTTATATATAAAAGAAAAATCAACACCAATAGAATTAAATAATTTGTATAAGGCCACACAACTACTAAATAACAGAGCAAGTATTTAAATATAAGCGGTCTGATTATAAAAAAATAGCCGAAGTATGTATTTTAGGAGCCAGAGTAGACCTCTATTTGTGATATAATATTGATTTAAATTAATGGCCTATTTACTATGCGAAACAAGAAACTGACAACTAGCATTTTTCACTCTAAGTTTGTAAAGCAGTTGATTAAACAAGATAAGGTAGGTATTTGTAATTCAAAAATATTTTTTGTGACATAACAATTGCTGGTTTATTGCATCATAATATTGGTTTATAGCAAAACAGTGGTTTTCATATCACAATTAATTATCATATTGCAATGGCAGTTTACCACATCACAATTGATTATGACTTATAAAAGGTAGATTTGTGACATCACAATGGTTTTTATGAGTTCACAACTATCATATCAAAATGGTAGATTTATAACATCACAATGTTTTATTGACATCAGAATTGGTTATAATGTCACAATGATAGGCTGATAACATCACAGTGGCTTTTAAGATTTAATATGGACAATTAAATCACAATGGTTGTTTGTCATCTCTCAGTTGAATTTTTGACATTTATGACATCACAACTGATTATAACATAACAATGGTACATTTATGACAACACAATGGTATGTTATGCCATTGCAATATTGGCTTATGGCATCACAATAGATTTTTATGACATCACAATTGGTTGTAACATGATAATGGTGGTTTATAACATCAAAATTGACACAACATCACAATGGTTTATATGGAATAACAATTGCTTATATCACAATCGTTGTACATGGCATTACAAACATGACTTCATATTGGTAGATGTGCCATTACAATGGTTTTTATGAGTTAATTGACTGAAATCAAATTGTAGGTGTATGAGTTAACAATGTAGTTGATAGGAAATTACAATAATTTTTATGAATTTATTATGACATGACAATTATAGCTTTAGTCTTTTATAATATATTGTGATTATTACCTCACAATGGTAGTTTTATGACATCACAATGATTTCTATTGCTTCAATATTTCATCATGACTACACAATGTTGGGTCTATTATATGACTATTACATATTTATGACAGCACAATATTAGTATCTGATATCAAAATAGTTTTAAAAATATCAGAATTGACTATAATATCAATATTGTAGCTTCTGACATCACAATTGATCATGCTATCATAATACTGGCTTATGACATAGTAAGTGACTGAGATATCATTACAGGTGTATGACATCGCAGTGGATTTTATGAATTCACAATTGAATATGACATCAATGGTTAGTTTATGGGATCACAATTAATTATGATTTCACAGTGATAAGTGTATGATGCCCCAATTATTTCAGTGACTTCACAATTGGTTATGACACCACAATGCTAGTTTTATGAGATCACAAAGGTCATTTGACATCACTAGGGTTGTTTATGATATTGCAATTGATTATAATGCCATATTGGTAGTTTTATGACACCAGAATATTTGGTTTATATCACTATAAGTATTCTATGACATCACATTTTTTAAGTTTTATTTAATAAATATAAATTTCCAAAGTACTTTTGGATTACAGTGGCTTTTTCCCCCCATAACCTCCCTCCCACCCACAACCATCCCATCTCCCACTCCTTCTCCCATCCCATTCACATCAAGATTCATTTTCAATTATCTTTATATTCAGAAAATCAATTTAGTATATACTAAGTAAAGATTTTAACAGTTTGCACCGACACAGAAACACAAAGTATAAAGTACTGTTTGAGTACTAGTTATACCATTAATTCACATAGTACAACACATTAAGGACAGATTTTTAAGAAGAAGTTACCAACATTAGTTTCCATCTCAGTTTCACTTAGTTTGCACTGTGACAAACATGCTATTTTTACCTTTCAAATTTACAAAGCTTCAATTACTGATTGCAATCTACAAAAGTCTGGTTGATGGCTTCAGTCAAGTGCCCAAGATGTGTCCTGAATGTTTGCACATAATAAATTTGGAAGCTGTCATCTCCATGTTCTTATGAATTAAATGTGTTAAACAGTGCTAATGTTGCTTTTAACAACTACATAATATTATAGTACTTTGAGTTACTTTCTTCTGATGAATTCTTCAGAGAAGTCTTTGCAAAGAGGGTTTTTTAGATAGGTAAAGTTATGATATGAAAGAGATCCTTTCTTCTTTGGGCCACGTTAGGACAATAACCATAAACTGTCTATAACCAGACGTGTAGACACTCTGATACATTTACTCCTGTCTCAGTCTTTTTTCAATTATAAACTTTTTCAGGGAAGAGGCCATGTCAGTTATATCATCAAGCTTCCTATAACTTGTAATGTGGTACTTATTAACCAGTATAGATTCGATAAATATATATTGAATACAGAATGGACACAAAATATTGAATTTCTGTAACTGTTTTACATGTCTGACTTCCACTTGCAAAGATAAAGGTTCATTTTGCATATTGTATATGTAAAATTGATTGAGATAACACCAAGATGGCCATAGTAGTCCTTACATTGATCGTTTCCTCTCTAGTTGAACCCAGAGAAGGGAGAGAATATCCAAAGAGAAAAATTCAACTGCATTGTTGATCTCAGTATCAAGACAAATATTTCTGTGAACAGTAAATGAGATATAAATGCAGATCAGTGCTAGAAAAGATTTCTAGACTTTAGGTTCAAAAGCAGAGGAAACTGTTGCTTGAATCCTGTGAATTTCACAGAATATGTATCTTAACACAAATTAAGATAGAGATAGACTCTCTAAAATGAGGGGCCATGTGGAGGCTATCCTGCTCATTAATATAATTTGAAAATGTCTGGACATTAGCCAGAAGAAGTAGCCTATCCAAAATGAACACAAACTGAAAGAAGTCATCACAACCAGAATGACCCTACAAAACTGATTAAGGATATCATAAAAGTGAAAGATTATAGTTATCATTATGGAAACATGCAAAAGTATAAGTTCGATAGTAGAGTAGATAGCTAATATAGAAAGGGAAGAGAATCAAAGCTACCAATACATAAAAGTAGCAAACCACAAAGATGAACAAGAGGAACAAAGACTATACTATATAATTCTGTATGTGTGTGTTAATATATTTTTACGTGAAGAATTTAGTGTTTACATTCACATATAGAATGACCAAATAGGAAAAAGCAAGACCCAATGATGTGCTGTAGACTAGAAATTCATTTTATCAGTGAAGAAATATGTAGAATGAAAGCTACTTATACTTATCACTACTTATAGTGATAATGTTACCAATTCCACAATAAGATATAACTGTATGTGTGTATATATGTACTACACACACATACATGCAATATTGGAGCATCCTAATTATAGAAAGAAAACATTGGCCGGCGCCGTGGCTTAACAGGCTAATCCTCCGCCTTGCGGCACTGGCACACCGGGTTCTAGTTCTGGTCGGGGCGCCAGATTCTATCCCGGTTGCCCCTCTTCCAGGCCAGCTCTCTGCTATGGCCCGGGAAGGCAGTGGAGGATGGCCCAAGTCCTTGGGCCCTGTACCCCATGGGAGACCAGTAGAAGCACCTGGCTCCTGGCTTCGGATCAGCATGATGTGCCGGCCGCAGCGGCCATTGGAGGGTGAACCAACCGCAAAAAGGAAGACCTTTCTCTCTGTCTCTCTGTCTCTCTGTCTCTCAATATCCACTCTGCCTGTCAAAAAAAATTATAAAAAAAGAAAGAAACATCATAATAGTTCCTAATGAGCCTCTATAGTTTGTGACACCATATTGGAAACTACAGAATAAATGGAAAAATTTCTGGACACCTGTAAACTACCAAATTGACAGAGAACACTAAGCAGTGCAATAAAAAGTAACAAGATTGAATCAGTAATAAAATATCTCAATACAAAGTAAAGTCCATCACTGGATAGCATCATTGCAAAATTTTACTCAAAACTTAAAGAACTAATGCTATTCTTCTTAAATGATTCCAAAGAACTAAGACATTGAAACCTTTCAGATTCATTCAGTAAAGCCAGAATTAACCTGATCTCAAAATTAGATGAGGTTGGGGCTGGCACTGGTGTGAGTTCTGGCTGTTCCACTTTCCATTCGGCTCCCTGCTACTTCACCTGGGAAAGCAGTGGCAGATGGCCCAAGTCCTTGGGCCCCTGCACCCATGCAGGAGACATGGAAGAAATTCCTGACCCAGCCCTCAGCCATTGGGGCCATTTGGGGACTGAAATGGCATGGAATATCTCTTTCTCTCTCTGTAATTCTCACTTACAAGTAAATAAATAAATCTTAAAAAAAAAAACTAGACAAAGGCACAACATCAAAGAAGAAAACTACAGGCCAATAACTTTGATGATCATATCTATAAAATTTCTTAACAAAATACCAGCAACAAAATCCAAATTTTCATCGCAAAGATTACAGTCAAGACCAAGTAGAATTTTTCCCAAACATTAAAGTATGGCTTGATATATGCAAATCAGAAAGGACAAAAACTATATGATCATCTCAAAAGATGCTGAAGAAATTCAAAGTCCCTTCTGTTAGGATTTGTTAGGCCACTGAGGCACAAATGGTTAACCACAAACCTAATGAAATTGGGAGCAGATAGCTAATCTAAAGGCTAGTGGAATTTTTATTGCTCAAAATAGCCCCTCACCTGGGACATTCCAAACCAGTAATACAATACATTGTAAATAAGCCACTTTATCCAAAGGCTTTTCTGGGTTTCTATACAACCACTCCCAATAAGCAACATAGGCTATCGCCAGCTCTCCAGAATGTGAACATTGACTTCAGTCTTCCCTCCCACTCTCTGGGCAGTGTAAAATGCTATCTCAAATACCATTATGTTGTCTTTTCTATAATAAAAATATTTTCTGCTTTAATTGGCTTCCTACTCACCTTCTTTGACCCCTAAAAATTCCTAAACTAACATTTCTTACCAAAATCTGGGAATATAATTTCAAGGTGACCAGTCTATGGGCGACCTCTACCTCTCCATTGCTCCTTTGACACACCACACCATTCACAATTCTGGGAAGTGAGGTGAGTTCTTTTGAGTCCTGTCCACAGGACCTTACTGCATTTCTGCTCCATCCATCTGTATAAAAATCCTGGAGGTAGTTCAGGGTCCCTCCTCTGGCCCTTCTGGCCTCAGTCTGACTAATCCAAGGACACCTGGAGCTAAGAGATGTTTCACCATTTTATGGGGGAGAAAGATCTGGGGGTGCCTATCTCTCTGCCTACCCCTTCCATTTTTTTACTCTCAGAAACTCACCCACACTACATTTCCATGTGGAAAACTCACACAACTGCCTAGGGATTCACCTCTTGGATGTTTCCTCCATAACATATCCAGGGAAACAAATTAAGTCAAATAAACTCATCTTTTTTCTGTAATTCAATCTGGCCACAATATAAACTAGGTAATAATAGTCAGTAGCCAAAAAAGAGACCTTTTTGTTACAAACACTAAGCTCAGGAATTGCCCATCCCATTAGTTAGGGTGGCCACCTCAGCCTAGACAGACCACTACAGATTTCAGGGACACCTCCCCCCTTGCTTCCACACCCAAACCCAGCTGTATGCCTAAGATAGTTGTGTGCCTCATTAAACTGTCTTGTAATTGTGACTTGCTGGTTTAAGCAAGTAAAGACAGACCAGGGATTGGGACTTAACTCCTAGGAACATGAGTCCAGTTGAGTCCACAGGCATGAATAAACTCTGCCTTTCCTCCTGAATTTCTTAGGTCTCTTGTCTATAACATTTGATCCACTGACGGGGAAACCAATGACAGTGACCCTTTGAGCCAACAGTTTGGGGTGCAGATGTAGCAACAATGACCACCACTGAAGAGACAACAATGCACCTCTCCCAAGACTTCATGCCCCCACTATCCACCCAGACTCAAGGAGACCCAGAATGATTGGAACTGGAAATGTCAAACAAGGTAAGAGTCCCTGAGGACTGGAGTCCTTGACAGGACTCCTCCTCCAGGCAGAAGGGGGGCCTTATCACTCCCCAAAAAATTCCTCATTGGATTTCAAGATAGAACTGGCCCTCAGAAGGAGGGAACATTTTAAACTCTGTGTAAGAGGTGTGTGAATGCTCTTGCATGAATTAGTGATTTAAATTTGCTGATCCATGGCACAAGCTATTAGTTGTGTGTGGGCCTGAAACCATGGTTCTGTGGTGATCCTCGTACAGCTGTAGGATGCCTGACATAATTTTTGTGACCCTGCTTCAGCTAAAAAGCACCTAAATTCCCATGAGGGAAGTGGCCAAAGAGGCATTTGACTTGTCTCCAACTGGAGGCACCCATCCTATGTTTGTCTTGTGTCTCCAATCATAGGGGAGACACTAGATGGATCTTCTAAGTCCATCGTGTTATATATCATGCTCAAAAATTTCAAAAATTGTTTTGGTGAGAATTATGGAACTAGGCTGACCTCCCAGTAGACTTTGGACATTGTGTGCCATTGAATGGCCCACTTTCAATGTCAATTGGCACTTGAAGGGAACAACAGATGTTGCCATAGCTTGAACAGTCTGGCGAGTAGTCACAAGGCAGCCCAGACATCCAGATCAATTCATGGCTGTCCATGCTTCAGATGAACACTCTAGATCTAGCCTGTGATAGTTCAAAATACAAAGATACTCTCCCTGACCCTGCAAAAATCTTTGCCAAAAGTTTTTCAGCATGATGCAGAGGAGGACAAAGTCCTGCCACCACCTTACCAGGCCCCACTGACACCTACTAACCTGCCAGTGGAATTGCCAGATACTCTGCCCCGCCCAAGAAGCTCTACTTTCTCCAGCTCCACAGCCGCAACCCCAGTTGGCTTTGCGCCAGAGACCCCTCCAATAACCCAACGTCTCTGGTAATTTCAGAACAACCTCCCACCAATCCTCCAGATGCCCCTGAGAGAGACCAGGGCCCTCCTGTTATTCAAGCAGATGGCACTGTTACGAGGGGATGTAATGATCTACTATCAGCCTTTCACTACCACTGACTTCCTAAACTGGAAACAAAATACAGCCTCCTACTTGAAGAATCCTCAAGCACTTATGGACCTATTTGAGTCCATCTTCCAAGCCCGTTGTCTAACATGGAGCAATTGCTGCTAACTCCTCCTAGGCCTCCTCAACACCGAAGAGAGACAAAGAGTCCTCCTTGAGGCCCGCAAATGGGCCCAATAACAAGCCCCAGTTGGGACACTGGGCCCTGCTGCATGGGCGACCCAAGTTGTTCCTGACCAAGCTTCAGATTGGGATGTTTAGCAGCTAGAGGGAAGTGCCCTCCTGGTCTGTTACTGAGAGGAACTTCTGAGAAGTCTCTGGGCAGGAGCCCAGAAGCCCACAAACATGACCTAAACAAAAACTGCTACCCAGAAAAAATGATGAAACACCAGGAGACTTTTCTGAATGGCTATGTGAGGCATTCAGAATGTATACCTCCTTTGACTCTGGGGCTCCAGAAAACCAGTGGATGGTTAACAGTGCCTTTGAGGCCCAATATACCCCTGACACCTGCTAAAAACTGTTTGCTGGTATGAATGCCACTCAGCTCTTAGAAATAGCCAACAAGGTGTTTGTTAACTGGGACTATGAAGAAAGAAACAGACCGCCAGAAAAATATGCCATGCAACCCTGCTAGTGGCCACTATTGCTCAGGCACTTTCATTCTCTCAGAACAAACCCAGCAACAGGAGTAGAGGGCTGCTGAATTGGAAACCAGGGCCATTAAAAAGGGATCAATGTGCCTACTATAGGGAAGTGGGCCACTGGATAAATGACTGAAATTCAAAAGTCCCAAGACACAAATACCAACCTGAGCCCAAGTAACAGATGCTCTTTGAATTTGTCAGAGAGGATTGAGACAGATCAGGTTCACTCACCCTTGGCCTCCATGATAGCTAAACCCTTCTACCAGTGCCTCTTGGAACCCGTATCTTCTCCTTTGGTCTCCATGGTCTCAAGGAAGGTAAGGGACCAATCTCTAAAGTTTATAGTGGACACTGGAGCTGAACACTTCATCATGACTTGACCAGTAGCCCCTCTAGGAAAAAGACTACTGTCATCATGGGGGCCACTGGAACTCAAACTGAAACACCATTATCCAAAATAAGAACATGTACCCTGGGTGGTCATTGGATATCAACCATGATATACAGTTGCCACTCCTAGAATGGGACCTTTGCAGAAAACTTGAGGCCCAGAAAATTTTCTGCCCCACCAGACCCAACAATTTAACTCTGCCTGGCAACCTACCTGATGGTTCTACTCCTTCAGTCGGACACAAAGGCGAGTATAAAATTTGGGAGAGAGGGGCTCCTGAAGCCAACTGGGAAAACTTCCTACAAACATTCCCTCAAATCTTGCCTGAAAATAACCCACCAGGCATGGCCAAGAACCATACACCTGTAATAACAGGCCTTAAGCCAGGGGCCACCACAAGACAACAACAGCAATACCCTGGGCCCTGAGAAGCCCAGCTGAGAATAAAAGAACTTACCACCTCCTGCATCGAACAGGTATCCTCATTGAATGTGCATCCCAGTGGAATAGTCCCCTGCTGCCAGTCAAGAAACCAAGAGGAATAGAATATTAACCAGTCCAGGATCTGTGGGCCACAAACACAGCCACGGTAACATTACACCTGGTGTTTCCCAATTCATACACCCTCTTAGGACTGGTTCCACTGAGGGCCACCTGGTTCACATGCTTGGACTTAAAGGATTCTTTCTTCTGCCTATGAGTGGCCCCTGTCAGCCAGCTGCTATTTACCTTTGAATGGGAGGACCCTGACATGGGCAGAAAGACACACTGTACCTGGACAAGGCTGCCTCAATGATTCAAAAATTACCCCACTTTGTTTTTGGAAGCACTAACAGCAGACCTAAAATAGTTTACTGCTGACTCTGAATTGCACAGTGCTGCAGTATGTATACAATCTCTTTATGGCAGCAGAAACACAGGCTGATTGTGACCTGGGGACATGGGTACTCCTGACCCTGGAACAAGAAGCAGTATATGACATGTCCTGGAAGAAAGCCCAGATAACTCCATAAACTGTCAAGTTCCTAAGATTCCAAATCACTCAACAACTGTGGGCCCTGGGCTGCAAAAGAAAATCAGTGGTGTGTAACATTCCTGAGACCAGAAACTGGAGGCAAGTCCACAAATTCCTTGGAGTAGCTGGCTAGTGTCACATGTGGATTCCTGGATTCTCCCTGATAGCTAAATCCTTCCACCAGCTCCTCTTGGAACCCATATCTTCTCCTTTATATTCACAGAACATCCTCACCAAGCATTCAACACCCTTAAGGCTGTCTTACAGACAATTCCTTCCTTGGGCCTCCATGATGTGACTAAACCATTTATCTCTTTGTACAGGAGAAAGGAAAAGAGACACTACTGGTTCTGACTAAGCAGATGGGGCCATGGTATAGACTGTTTGTCTACCTATCCAAGCAAATCAACTCAGTTGCCAGTGGTTGGCTACCCTATCTCCAATCTCTACCCACTTCTGTCCTCCTGGTCAAGGAAGCAGTAAAACAATTGTTTTACTTTAAGAGTCTCCACTCAGTGATGACTCTGCTAAACAATAAGTGCCACCATTGGCTATCACAGTGAAGAATGACCCAATACTGTGACCCAGGTGCTATGTGAAAACCCACATCTAACCTTCGAGGCTGTACAGACTCTAACTACTGCTACTTTCTTACCAGAAGTGGAGGGACCCCCTGACCAGGACTGTGAGGAGCTCCTGAATGATGTCTTTTCGACCTGACAAGGCTTAACAGCTGTTCCCCAACCCACATGTGAAACTCTTCACAGATGGGACCACCCTAGTCCATGAGGGACAACCAGGTGGCCAGGTACACAGTAGTAACTGCCACAGCTCTAGTGGAAAGTGGATGCATCTTGGGGACCTGGTCTGCCCAGAAGGCTGAACTCTAGGATCTAATATGAGTACTCCAGCTAGGCAAGGGGAAAATGTCACTATCTGTACCGATTCTAGGTAAACTTTTGCTACCCTGCATGTCCATGGGGCCATCTACAAGGAAAGAGGTTTCCTCAATGCCAGTGGCAAGGAAATAAGAAATAGATTCTAAAGTTACTTGAAGTTGTTTTGGATCCCAGACAGGTGGAAGTTACACACTGATGGTGCCACCCAACTGGCACTGACTGCATCCAAAAGGCCATATTGTGGCAGACAGAGAAACAAGACATGCTGTTGTAAATGTGAGAAGACCACCTGATCAGGGACTCGCTGTACATTTAAAAGACCTGGAGGATCTTGGGATACCTGCCTGTACCCCAGAAGAGTAGGCCCAGAGGGAGGAAAAAGGAAGTCCCATGGAGGGTGGATGCTGCCTGACATGCACTGGGTTATGCACCAGCATTTGGCCTATGTCTTAGTAAAATCATATCACCAACTGACCCACTAGGAAAAATAGCACCAATAGATATGTTAGCCAAAGACTTCTTCATGCCCCATCTGTCCTCTCTAAATACATCCATGACCAGTTGCTGCCAAAGCTGTGCCATGGATTTAATTACCCCCTGGTGATGGTCTGCACCTTCTCCAGAGGGGTAGAGGCCCTCTCCACCTTGACCAAATGGGCCAGAGAAGTGGTAAAGGCTTTCCTAGGACTCCCCCTAACACTAGGGAACAAAATGATCCTGACTTTGTGGCCAATAGAGTCCAATAGCTGGTCACTGCCATTGGAATCAAATGGAAGCTCCATACAGCCTGGAGACCACAAAGCTCTGGAAAGGTTGAAAGAGTAAAGCAGACTCTCAAGAATATTTTAGGAAAATTGTGTTTTGAAACCAGATTTACATGGGTCAGCCTGCTCCCATTAGCCTTGCTCAGAATCAAGTCCACTTCAGGACCAACTGGGAACTCACCATTTGAGATACTTTATGGCCAACTTCCCCCTTTGCCTCGCCTTTTTAAGGGTAGTCTTCAAGCATTGGGAGATGTTAACCAGAAAGTGACCTGGGACAAATTGTCCACCAAATCCACAAAACTGCCTTGGAATGAACCCTAGTCACACTAGGCAATTACATTCACCCCTACCATCTGGGCAAGCTCATTTTGGTCAAGGGTTAGAAAGCAGAACACCTTAAGTCCTATGGCAGGGACCATATTGTTATCCTCATTACTCCCACTGTTCTCAAAGTTGCAGGTTTGATCCCATGGATTCATCACACTTGGGTTATACTGGCCCCACATGCCACCTGGTCATCCAACCTGGTTTCTGGGGAGTCACTACAACTCTGCCTGTCCAAGAATCCCGACAGCCAATCACAAGAGCCATCCTCTCTGCAAACCTCACCCAGTACAAACACTGACACTCTGCCCTGACCACACACCAAAAATTAGTCAGCCTATACACCATGGAAGCTTGAGGAATCTCCAGCCATAACTCTAGTCACAAACCTGGGGGCCAAATGGTCAATGCAGAGGAAGCCTGGAAAACTCGAGAGACACCTGGGAACTAGAGTCATGATGTTACCATATTCCATTGAGATCAATGATAATATTGGCCTTACTTTTGTCCATAGGTTTAGCCAAGGATGTCCCAAAGGACTAGAGCTAAAGAGTTGCTCTAGCTATATTCTATATAGGAATATTTTAAGTCTTATAGTAGTCTTTGTTTTGGTAAGCTCCAAGTTGCATGGTCAGGTTATTCTCTGTGCACATGGGTTTTTGAGCTATTCCTACTGGAACAACCCAGTAGTTGCAGACTCCCCTCAAAACAAGAGACTGTGGCCCAACTTAATCAAATTTGACAACTTTACCCATGCTGCTCTCAACCTATCCAACCAAAGCATAGCTAGGGACTGCTGGATCTATATGACCCCAGGGCTCTTTCAATATATTGGATTAGCTGTCAATTTCTCCGCAGCTCTCCCCTTGAGTCAGGGCTTCCCTGACACACTCCTAGGGCCCCAGTTCCCATCTAGAGAAATTCTCCTATTCTACCCAGGTATACCAGGGTCTGTATCCCCAAACACACTGCCCTGACCTGCTCGCATGGAGTCTTTTACTGCATCATGCTAGATAAACTCTTCTCGCCAGATAGTTAGTCTCCTGCCTAATCTTTCCCTAATCCCAGTGTCTCAGGCCTCCTCCTTGCCCGACAAACCACGTAGATATAAATGCAGCCTGGTAGTGTCTATTCTCCCTGGTTGTCAGCCTTCTGGCCACCACTAGCATAGGGCTGTCCCACGCTTAATACCAGGTTCTCACTAAACAAATCATTACTGACTTTGCAGACCTGACAGAGTCTGCTTTGGCTCTCCAGTGACGGTTAGACTCCTTAGCCACTGTGGTTCTTCAAAACCACTGAGTCCTAGATCTCTTGACTGCTGCCCATAGAAGCATTGGTCTGTTCTGCCAAGAAGAATGCTGTTTCTATACTAATGAGTCAGGCATGGTTTGAGATACCCTGCAACAACTTCAGGACAGAATACAAGGCGTGAGGCTCTGTCACCATCCACATGGTGAAACTCCCTGATAGATTGGCTCTCCTGGAAATCACCTTTTATTGGGCCCTGGGTTCTCCTGCTATTGGCCCCTGATTATTCAATGCCCTTACCCAGTACTGGTCTCTAGAAGATGAGCTTTTAGAGGATTCTAAAGCACTTTAAAGATGAGGAGGAGATGTTACAGACCCTAAACTCAGGAATCTGTCCCCGCTGACTTCACGGACCCCCTCCCCACTTGCTATCACACCTAAAACCAGTTGTATGCCTAAGATAGTTGTGTGCCTCATAAAACTGCCTTGTAATTGACTTCCTGGTTGTGAAAGTACATTGTAGCTATGACTTGCTGGTTTAAGGTATAAAAGTAGAGAAAGACTAAGGATCAGTGCTTGACTCCTAACAACATAAGTTCAGTGAAGTCTGCATGTGTAAATAAATTGTGTGCCTTTTCTCCTGAAAGTGTCAAGTGCCACTTAGTTGCTTAGATCTCCCGTCTCTAATACTTTGACCCAGGAATTCTCTGAGGCTTAGATAACTTTACCAATTGCAATGGAAAATGGCTGGAGGTTCCTTATGTATGGGCATTTTTCTACCTCCATAACCATCCCTCACTCTATCGTTCCTGCATTTTAGTCTAAATTCTCCTCCTCAGGGGAAAGGTGATTAAGCCTTTAACAACTGAGCCTCTTATAAAGAACTTCAAACCTCTAATCCCTGAACCTCCAAATCCAAGCCTGACTTTGATCATTCAGATCATACCCATCTGGCCCATTCCATCTATATCCTTATGCCACCTCAACTCCCTCTTCAGAACCTCCTTCACCCTCCAAACTCTCTCTCCCCACTCCACCCACTCATACTCCCAGCAGCCATTCTCAGGAATCATCTCCTACTCCCAAATCTTTTTCTCAGTCCACTTCTCTCTGACTTTCTCATTCCTTCTCTCCTACCACCTGTTAACACTCACAACAGCCAGAGGAAAAATGGCCCATTTTCTAACCTGTATATTACAAGGAATGAAAAGACTGCCCTTGGCTGGTGCCGCGGCTCAATAGGCTAATCCTCCTCCTGTGGCGCCGGCACACCAGGTTCTAGTCCCAGTCGGGGTACCAGATTCTGTCCTGGTTGCTTCTCTTCCAGTCCATCTCTCTGCTGTGGCCTGGGAGTGCAGTGGAGGATGGCCCAAGTCCTTGGGCCCTGCACCTGCATGGGAGACCAGGAGAAGTACCTGGCTCCTGGCTTCGGATCAGTGCGGTGCACTGGCCGCAGCAAACCAGCCGCAGCGGCCATTGGAGGGTGAACCAACAGTAAAGGAAGACCTTTCTCTCTGTCTCTCTCTCTCTCACTGTCCACTCTGCCTGTCAAAAAAAAAGACTGCCCTTAAGGCTGTAAATTATGATAAAATTCAAGAGATCACCCAAAAACCTGATAAAATCCCACAGTTTTTATGAACTAACTCCTGGAGGCCCTCTTCAAATATACCAACTTAGAATTAGATCTGGAGTTGGAGGCAAGGAGAATCTACCTCCACACTCAATTGATTTCCCAGGCATCCCCAGACTTCAGAAAAAAAAAAATACTGTAAAAATTTGAAGATGGGCCATAGAACTCTCAAAAAAAAAGGGGGGGGTCTTTAGTAATAGAGAAGAGGTATTTAAAACTACAAAGAAATCAGTCTAAGTACCATCTACTTGCTTCTGCACTTCGAGGGTGCCAGAAAAAAAATCCTCTGCCTGATGCCCTTCTGAGCCTCCGGACCCTGTTTCAAATATAAGAAGGAAGAACATTGGGTAAGAGCTTGCCACATTCCCTGGGCTCTATTAGAGCCATGCCCAATGTGTAAAGTAAGAGGACACAAGAATTCTGAATACCACCATTTCTCTGGAAATTGGGTCACTCCTTCTAATCCCAGATCTGAGCTGGGATTGTTTTTTCCTAACCTCCTTGTATTGGCTGCTGTAGACCGACTTGGCCTGGATTAGAGGGCTCCCATCATCATCATCACCAATGTGAAACCCAAATCTACTTTGTCTTAGACACAGGAGTAATGTATTTGGTTTTATAAGAACACATAGGACCTTTAGTGCTTTCCCCTCTATTATGGGAGCTAATGGCCAAATCTCAAAGCCCTCAGGACTCAGCTTCTCATTTGCTCAATAGGATCTCTGTTTTCACTCAGATTGCTTGTCTTACTTGCCTGTCTGATTCTGCTCCTTGGTGGGGACATGTTGGCTAAATTATACTCCACAATCACCCCCATAAAATATTCCTTTAAAGTCCTCCAGAATAATTGTGATGAAATTCTTGATCTCATCCTTTCCCCACATCCCTGACTCCCCTTTGCATAAAGCAACTTCCCATTGATTTTTATATGGAAGCTCCACTAATAAAAAGGCCTATTCAGTGGCAGGCTATGCCATCATTACTATTGACTCTGTCTTAGAGCCAAATCCTTTACCACCAGGTACAACCTCACAACAGGAAGAGCTTATTGATTTTACCCATACCCTTACCCTGGCCAAAGATCTCAAAGTAAATATATACAGATTGCAAATATACCTATCATATCATATACTCTCCTGCCCCCATCTGTCAAGAAGAGCATATATTACAAATCATGGCTCCCACATCATTGACAGTTTCATTTTAAAACTACTATAAGCAGTAACACTACCACAGCAAGTAGCCATGTTCCACTGCAAAGGACATAAAAGAAAAAACTTTCATTGCCCTGGCAAACAACAAAGCAGACAGAGCAGCAATATACCAGGATTCCCATACGAATTTTCTACTAACCTCTCTGCTCTTAGCCTTCCCACTTGAGCCTCCCCAATACTCACCAGAAGAAAAGACAAATTCACTTTGCATAAAGTAATTACAGCAGAGGAGTGGCTTCTTAAAATGGACAAGTAATAATTCCAAAACAGAGGAGCTTTGGGCTTCTTAGCTCCCTCTACGTTCAACTGCTTGTGGGAAATAGATCCCTTCATCTCCTACTTTCCCATCTCTTTTATGACCCTTAATCTCTCCCATAACATGTCTGCTTTCACTCAGTCCTGACCCATTTGCTGGAGGGGGTTCATTTGGTTATTTGACTACCCTCACAATTGCTAAACTGCCAGGCTTTTATTCCTTCATTACTGTTTCTAGGTTAAACTCTTCCAAACCTAAGAAGATACCAATCAATGTGAGACCCCAATAAGGTGGTGATCACAAGCCCTGACACCTATGTATCTTCACTTCAACACTGTTTCAGAGGGCTCTGAAGAGAATGAAATGACCACCCACAAAATCATGAGACTCCCTCCCATGTCTGACCCTGAACAGTTCTATCATCTTGTCCTGACCCTTGAGAAAGCTGTCACACCCCTATCCAATCAGAATAAGAACTCCTCACTTCCCTGTGTGACTGCTTTCTCCATGGTGACTTTATTGACAATATACATGACTGCCTTTAGCTCTGGTTATATTGCTTTGCCATGGACCCTAACACCTAAAGAAGATTTGCATGCTGCTTCTCCTGAGCACTGCCCAGCCTTCTTCCTGTCTAGTCCCCATAAAAGACATTTTTGCTGCACATTACTTGGACCACACACTCAATCTCACCTTTTTCTATTTTTTATTTTTTAACTTTAATTTAATGAATATAAATTTCCAATGTACAGCTTATGGATTACAATGGCTTCCCTCTCCCATAATTTCCCTCCCACCCGCAACCCTCCCATCCCCGCTCCCTCTCCCCTTCCAGGCACATCAAGATTCATTTCCAATTCTCTTTATATACAGAAGATCAATTTAGTATATATTAAATAAAGATTTCAATAGTTTGCACCCACATAGGAACACAAAGTGAAACATACTGTTTGAGTACTAGTTATAGCATTAAATCACAATGTACAGCACATTAAGGACAGAGATCCCACATGAGGAGCAAGTGCACAGTGGCTCCTGTTGTTGACCCAACAAATTGACACTCTAGTTTATGGCACCAGTAACCACCCTAGGCTGTCGTCATGAGTTGCCAAGGCTATGGAAGCCTTCCAAGTTCGCCGACTCTGATCATATTTAGACAAGGTCAAAAAAGGCGGTGAGGATAGTAACCAATCATCCTAAGAGTGGCATTAACCAGGTCTGAACAATTATACAGCATTAAGCGGGGAAGAGGACCATCAGTACACACAGGTCGGGAGTAGAGCCATTGGACGTAGAGTAGAGGTTATGATTACGAAGGAATGAGGACCAAGTGTGCTACACAGGGTCTAAAACAAAGGACAGAGTCATTATTAGAGGAGCTAAGAATGGTGCTGTCTAAGCTATAATTAAGTTTTGTGATTGAGAGGCAAATAGAACCTGACAGAAGGGGCTTGATAATAATCTTTCGGGCTTTAGGACTTGTAAGTTAAGAGGCCCAGACCTATCTATCTCTTCACATGGGGTACATCCTAAGGGAGGTGTGAACCTCCTGGGGGATGGCACTCTGTTGACTTTCATTACTTGGCTGGCCTGGGAGGAGAGCTGGCCAGGTAAAGGCAGGTGGCATCTCTAACAAGAAATTTACAGTTCTGCCTGCAATGTTGCTGACCCTACTTGGCTGTCCCCTCAGCTGCAGTGGTCACTTTGGATGTTGGGCTGAGTGAAGGGCTTTTCAGCTTAGAGCCAATAAGATCTGTGGCTCTGACCTGGGCATCCTTCGACTCCAGGGCAGGTCCATTTCCAGTGATCCAACTCTTGGCTGGCAGAGCTGCCAGGGCTCTTCACAAGCTGATTTCTGCTGAAGCCCAGGCTTACCACATTGAAAGCCACTGCAGTAGACTGGCCTGTTGGGTCTCCTTGAGGGCAGATCACTGTACAGACCAGCCATTAATAGGCCTGCCACCCATTGCTTCTGATGCCTAGCTTTCTTTTTCTCCTGGTTTGTGTTAAAGCAGACGAGAGGATGCAAGTCAAGGGAGTGCCCAAGTCCCACCTCTAATCTTTGGTGGCCTGAACTACAAGTCTATAATCACAGGCATGTTCTCTAGTAGATTTTCTAAGGTGGACAATGCCCATGAGGAAAATTGTATTCTCACTTTAAAACATTCTTTCCCTTTGGTCTGAAAGGGAGGTTTTTTCTACTTACTGTTACTTCGCTGATGGCGAAGTAAATCTAGCTATGAGATTTTTATTTAAGCTCTTATTTTGGCTATGTTATTACAGAAAAAATGTTAGCCATCTCTTTTATAAGGTCTAAAGATTAAATTGTGCATCCTACAGATTCCTTCATAATAGAATTAGTTTCCTACCTTGAGGAGTATAGAGAAATGAAAGAACAAGTTGGGCTTAGAATAGAGAAATGAGGGAGCAAGTCCTAGGTCGCTTGCTGACAATAGCAATATCACATGAATACTTAGCAAACCGTTTCAACCATTAGATAACAACTTAAGAAAACATTTACCAGAAGGTCCAATGCCTTCTATAAATTTTAAGAATCATGTATTTGGAAACATCTCTTAAATATCTAACATGGTGTAGTTTGTTTAGCCAGTAAACTTAAGCACAACCATCTAAAATGTTTTTAGTTTCTTTCTACCAACAAGTATATAACATATGATGCAGAGATTCAGGTCACACGAATTAAAATGTATCTTTGATTAATTTTAGCAGCTTAAATTTATGGACAATCTTATCTATAAGCCAATTAAAATAAAACTCTTAATAAATTTTTCCCATGTGGTCATACAATATGTACACACATATAACATAACATAATAGACCAATATAGCAATTTTAATAATAGCTTTTAAAATCTTTAACTCTTTTTGTAGATTGCCAATTGATCTGAATTGCTTTTTGTTTTTAGTAACCTCAGTTAACCATACTTTCTCTCAGTTGGTACTGTTAATACATTATTGGCTTCATCTGTTTACAGAGCCATCCCAAAGTACTGAATACAATAGAAGTGGCTAGAAAAAGTCCATAGGAACCTATAGGAGGACAGCTAAACACAGAAACCGCAATGCTTTAGTTTTATGAGCAGCAAATCATATATAACTGTGGATGACAAAAGACTTTACGTTGCCATGTTTAAAATTATAAACTCATCAACCAACAAGAGGCACTTGCTTACTTCACAGTATTTTTGAAAGCACCTGTAGGATTTTACAAGTATTTAACCCTTTAGGCCTCTGGGGCTTTCTCATTAAGATAACTATCATGTCTAGTAACACAAGATCATTAGACTTTTAATTCTCAAACATTTCTATTAGTAGCATTTTCCATTATAGAAACTTAAAATTTAGTACCACGTCACATCTTGACAGTACTTCTAATATAATCAAAATAGCCTGATTAGTTGGTGTCTCTAGAAGATGAGAGACATAGGTCCTTCGAGTTTTTCAGTTGGGCCCAAACTGGAAAAACCAAAGTCCAAGATTTACTGGAAATTTTAGAGTCCAGATTGTTTGAAACTTTGATTTTTTGAATGTCTGTCAAGAAAGCCAAGAAGGCCAAAAATCCAAAATTTCTGGTTGAACTAAGATTCCTTAAAATCATAACATAACATAAGACCAAATTTGGTCATTGTTACAAGGTGATTATTCCAATCTTTAAAAATAAGCACATATTTAAATACCCCATAGCTCTTAATAAAAATTCAGCTGTTTTTGAACAATTAGAATTTACAGACATCAAGAGCACATAATAAATTATTTTAAAACATTGCTTTAACAGAGAATCAGAGTTTAATTCTATGTCAAAGAGAAAATGAGCTTCCTATGATCTTTTGCTGTGAGGTTTCCTTCCTTTACCTTCTTTCATATTGATGACTATGTTTCTGTGTTTCTGTGTGTAACACATCTTTAAGAATCTTTTGCAGGGCAGGACGAGTAGCAACAAATTCTTTCAATTTCTGTTTGCTATCAAAAGTCTTTATTTCACCTTGATTCACAAATGAGAGCTTTGCAGGATATAACATTCTGGGCTGGCAGTTTTTTTCTCTTAGTAACTGGGCTATGTCTCACCATTCCCTTCTAGCTTATAGGGTTTCTGAGGAGAAGTCTGCTGTGAGTCTAATTGGAGATCCTCTGAGAGTAATCTGACGTTTCTCTCTTGCACATTTTAGAATCTTTTCTTTATGCTTCACTGTTGTGAGCTTGATTACAACATGTCATTGTGAGGATCTCTTTTGGTCGTGTTTATTAGCGGTTCTATAAGCTTCCTGTACTAAGATGCCTCTGTCCTTCTCCAAACCTGGGAAATTTTCTGCTAGTATCTCACTAAAAAGGCCTTCTAATCCTTTCTCCCTCTCCATGCCTTCAGGAACTCCTAGAACCTGAATGTTATGTTTTTCAATAGTACCCTGTAGATTCCCGACAATATTTTTTAGATTTCTAATTTCCTCTTCTTTTTTTGGTTTGCCTGTTTCCTTTCCTGTTCTCTGTCTTCTAAGTCTGATATTCTCTCTTCTGCTTCACCCATTCTGTTTTTAAGGCTCTCTAATGTGTCTGTCATTTAATCTATTAAATTCTTCATTTCATTATGATTTCTCATCACTATCACAGTTTCTTGTTCCACTAGTTGTTTCATTTCATTTTGATTCCTCCTTAATATTTCATTTTCACGAGAGAGATTTTCTATCTTTTCCATTAAGGATTTCTGTAGTTCAAGAATTTGTTTTTGAGAATTTCTAAATGTTCTTATCAATTTTTTGAGATCCGCTTCTTGCATTTCTTCTATCTCATCACCTTCATAATCTTGAATTGGGGTGTCTTTTTCATTTGGGGGCGTCATAGTATCTTCCTTGTTTTTGTTACCTTGGTTTTTGCGTTTGTTGTTTGGCATGTTGGAGATATTTGGTTTCTTCACTGTGGTGTTTTTTATTGTTATACTATGGCTCTAGGTTAAGTGGACTGTCTGCTTTCAGTGGAGCCTTAGAGGCTTGAGATGAGTGTGGCCTGAGAGCTCTGTTTGGTTCCTCAGGTTTGAGGTTGTGCCAAAGGTGACACTCCCAGGTTAGGCGTGCTAAATCTCTGTCTTTTTTTTTTTTTTTAATTCAAAAGGGAAGTAATTCCGCACAGCTGAATGTAATTGGAGGTAGTTAGCAGGTGAATGATATACCCACAGGAGCCAGAGATCTGAAGCTCTTTCCCAAGGGCCACACAGGGAATCTGTGCTGCCCTCAGTGTGGGCTCCAATTCTCCTGCAGTCTCCCACTGGGTTGCCAAGTTAGATCCTAATCTCCTGATATTTCACCCCCCCCCAACAGAGTCAGGTTTTTCTGCTAGGCTCAGGGCCAGTTCAGACCTGAGGTCGCCCTGCTTATGACGTATGTCCAAAATGGTGCCTGCTTTTTGTCTTGCTCACTTTTGTGAGGTGAGCAGAGAGAGAGAAACTCGTGTCCATATCGGTCACTTTTATTTTCCTCTCTCTCTCTTCTAGTTAGCCTGGTGAACTTTTCCCCACGGGGTTTCAAGCCTCATTCCCTCTAGTCTCCTCTTTCTGCTTTCCCGCTGGTGTCTCGGGCTATTGAGGTTCGGCTCACCTCGCGTTCCAGTGCTGGAGTGTTGAGTCTGCCGCTGGTGTCCTAAACTTGGGCTCCCACGTTCTCCATGCAGGTCCACTGTGAATCACTAGTTCCAGAAGAGTTTCCTCTGCTCTTTCTTCCTCTACTCTTCCTTGAGCCTGCAGTATCTCCACTTTTATTAAACTGTCTCTTCCCGGACTATCAGTGTGCTCCCTTCCTATTCCGCCATCTTGCCGTTCTCCCCTCCTTTTTCACTTCTAAATAAAAGAAACATCCAACTTGTGAATAGCAACTGGTTATGTGTCTCCCTAACCATCTCTGCTTACACTGCAATCCCCACCCCCATACTGCATGGGTTAACACCACAGCTTAGCATATTCAGACACAGAAGGAATTTTCTTCATATTCTACAGTCCTAGCAGACTGGACCATTAGGCTTTATGAGGTATATATGTTGAGTATCACAACATTTCCTTATCTCAAAAAACTGATACTCAGCCCAGTTACCACCAATATACTACTACTAGCCAAAGCCCCTTTTTGCATCAAAAGTGACCATACCCAAGGCAACATTACCCTGGAGGATACCTCTTGAGCTTTGTGGGGTAATAATCAACATCACATTCAGTCACATTACTCTGCCTCTCATCACACAACCAGCCCTGTTCTCAGCTCCTTCCACTCTCTGTATGCTTGACCCTATTAACCCTATTTCTCAGTATTATGTGGGCTGTCCCTCTACATAGCATGAGTTCATTCCCTGACAACTTAGAAAATCTAACTACACAATACCTTCTTCTAATTGTATATAAAATTCTACCAATTCCTTCCTCACAGATACCCACATTTTATTCTTTATGAAAATAAATCACAAGGAGCAACCCAAATTAGTCACAACAATGCTTTACAACTTCTCACAGTACCCATATTGGTGGGCACTTTCAACATATGGTAGAACAAACCAGGAACAGCAAGAGGCACTTAGGCATTTAAACATCTATTTTCCATCCATCTGACAACTTGCTTACAGGAACAGGGGGTCTTCTTCATTTGTGGAACCAACACTTACCTCTGCCTCTCCACTAACTGGATCTGAACTTGTACTCTCTCATTTTTCTGTCTCCTAACATTAATGTGTCCTCCACCAAAAACAATCTCTACCAGTTCATCTAACTGCAAATATCAGCCAGAAAAGAGCTGTCACTCTAATATCACTTCTAGTAGCTTAGGAATTGCTGTTGGGGTGGGCAGAGAGTAGGAGGACTTGCCACATCCCTCTCTTACTTGCAGACCCTTCTTAAAAGATGCAAGACAGAGTCCAGTGCTGTGGCACAGTGGGTTAAACCCTCAACCTGCAGCACCATCATCCCATATGGGCACCAGTTTGAGTCCTGGATGCTTTTCTTCTGATCTAGCTCCCTGCTGATGCCCCTGGGAAGGCAGAAGATGGCCCAAGTTCTTGGGTCTCTGCACCCATGTGGGAGACCCAGAAGAAGCTCCTGGCTCCTGACTTCAGATAAGCTCAGCTCTGGCTGTTGCAGCCATTTGGGGAGTGAACCAGTGGAATGGGAGACCTTTCTCTCTCTCTCTCTCCATTAAACAAAAAGATGCAAGACAGTTTAGATGATATATTTTAAGGCCCCTTTAAAGCTCAAAGCCAAGTCAGCTCTTTGGAAGCAGTAACCTTACAAAATCTACAGGACTATGATCCACTAAGAGCAGAAAATTGAGTTGTCACAATACCAGATTTCAGGACATACTACAGGGCAGTTGTTATCAAAACAGCATGGTACTGGTACAGAAACAGATGGATAGACAAATGGAACAGAAAAGAAACACCAGAAATCAATCCAAACATCTACAGCCAACTTATATTTGATCGAGGATCCAAAACCAATCCCTGAAGCAAGGACAGTCTATTCAATAAATGGTGCTGGGAAAATTGGATTTCCACGTGCAGAAGCATGAAGCAAGACCCCTACCTTTCACCTTACACAAAAATCCACTCAACATGGATTAAAGTTGCAAGATACAAAATCAACATACAAAAAATAGTTTTATACACTAACAATGAAATTACTCAAGAATGAAATCTATTTAAAAATGAAATGAAAAAAGAATGAAATTTATTTTAAAAAGCTACAGAAAACAAAATACCTAGAGATACAATTAACCCAGTATGTGAATGATTTCTATAATGAAAATTTAAAAACAGTAATGAAAGAAATTGAAGTGGACAGGAAAAATTGGAAATATTTTCCATGTTGTAGATGAGAAAATGAATATTAAAAGTCTATACTAACCAAAATGATATACATATACATATAAATCTTACATGAATACTAATGACAATCTTCATAGAAATAGAAAAAAGACTACTAAAATTAATATGGAACCACTGAAGACCCCAAATTACCACAACAATCCTGAGCAAAAATATCAGTGTTACCAGAGATGACTGGATCTGAGATCCTTGCCTATGCATAAGAAAATAATTTCAGAAGTAAGAGTAGTATTAAGCATGCTAGTGGAGTTTAATTAAGAGAATACACCTGACAGACCAGCAGGCATCTCAGCACAGAATTGAGAGTCCTGTCTTCATTCAGACTGGAGTTTTTATAGATATGGGCCCCCTCTTTCTCCTCCCCTCTCTCTCTTGTGGGATATTGCTGAATGGAGGGATTTCCAGGCATGGGGTTCATGAAATTCTTCCTGGGACTTTAATCAGTACAGTGTTATTGGACCTAATAGCCCCACCCCACTCCCAGGAAAAGAGAAGATTCCAAGCTGTCCCTGGAGCAAGGCTGGGATCCACCTAAAAATATTCTTGGACTTGATCAAGACTTTGCATGTACAAATGGTGGTGTGCTTCTAAGGTTCTTCCCTCATTCAACACACAAGATTCTTATTTTTGTCAGCCCCTTTCACACACATAAGCTAATGTCTACCTTCTTATCTAACATGACACAGTGTTGGGCTAAATTGGAATCTTGGCCTGGCCATGGGGCACCACTTGAGACCAAGCCTTTCAGGCAACTCTGGAACCTGAGGCTGTGGATTCTGACCTGGCATCAGAACAGGTCTAAAGGTTCACTTCATGGTTTCTGTCTAGAGTATTGGGCCTTGTGTGATGTGTCTAGATCTGAGTTCTACTAGCTTTAGAGCCCCATATTAGAGCAGAGACAAAATGTGGTGTTCACTTTTCTCTCCTTCCCCTGTTTGGTGGGTATCTTTCCATGAGTGCTGCCTAGTGTTGAGGGAAGGAAACAGAAAAAAATACTGTGCCTCACTAAGAGATGTTACCTCCTACCTGGTTTCCTTAGCATTTGTGAAGGTATTTTTGCATTTAACTAGTTGTTAAACTTGAGGTTTCTGCTGGAAGATGAGAGCGGGAAAGTCCTATTTTGTCATCTGATGTAGATGTCTGAACTGGGACTCTTCTGTGAATCTCTTTGTTCTTTTGAAAAGCAGTTTGAGTAAATACCTCAGTACTCTCTTATAAGTAACCTTCTCTTCACAACTAGAATTTTTCAGTCTAGAGTTTACCCCACTTAATTAAATTTATTTTATTTCAGTGATTTTATTCTTTACTACAAAAATGTTTCCAGTTCTTTGATTTTTTTAAATTTTTTTAACTGATATGGCTATATTTATTTCTTCAAACATATAACCAATATGCTTGTATTATTATCTTATCATCTTTCTATTTAATAAAGTTAAATTTCATCTGCAATAAATTTATATTCTAATTATTAGGTGACTATTTTATTATTTTACATGATTTGTAATTTTTGTTTAGAAAGTCAATTTAAATGTGAGGTTGTTTATATTTTTCTCATTCTATAGCCCCTCTTTCTGAATACACATCTCTCCCTTCCTTGTTATTTCTATCTTTGCCTTCACATGACCTTCAGATAATCAGAACAGGACCATATCATATAATCATTTTTAAGATTTCCAAACTTATAGTGGTATTAAAGATATTTAAAATTCTGTAAGTTGAACAGTGGAGGCCTTGGTTCGCTTGCTGGGTCCTTATCTATGCACTATACACACAGCTTCAAATAAAGCAGTATCCCCATGTATAATGCCAACAATAGGCTTATCAGAATTTTCTCAAGTATGAAGAGCCCTGTGTTAGCTTGTGGCTTCAGGCAGTATGATTTGCTGTAGCACCCATATTTTAGCTACAGGACTTCATTTTTTCATTATCCTGCAGGAACTCATCTCTCTAGACCTGCAGATTTGCCTTCACTCTCTGCTTTGTGTCTCCATACCGGTTTTTGTTATAAAGATGTTACTGAATGTGGAGGGTAGCCCCAGGGCATTTTCTTGAGTCTTTCCAGACAAAGGGGGCTATCAGCTCTCCAGTTTCAACTAAAGATGCAAATGTTACCTGTCATTACCTCCTGGACCATAGAAAACTCATCTTAAGGAAATGTTGCAGTTACAAGTATGCTTATTTTAGTCTATATTTTAATGGACAGCCTCTGGCTGTCCTGCCAGATGCTCCTTTACAAGCATATGGTAATAGTCACGTTAACTGAAATGAAACTGCCACAACAGGTATAACCCTCAGATAACAGACTCTGTTGCAGCAGTTGTCACTCCCTACCTGACCTGCCTGCCCACTGCTTCCTTGCAGTATGTTCAGTAAACCTATGTGTGTTCAGTCTGCTTGGTGAATTCTTTTCACTGCCAGTGATCTGGGCTTCAATAGGTTTCCTTTCATGTGGAACTGATGATGGTTGGAACAGAGGTTCTTCTCGCAAGCAAGGAATTTCAGACATGCTTCTGTGTTCCTTCCTTCATGTAATCATATGAACTTATTTTTTTCCTTCAGCACGTCTGACACACACAGACTAGTGTCTACTGAAGAGAGATATTTATCTTACTTTCAAAAACAATTATACTCTTTAAATTCTATCTTTGCTATTTGTTTGATGGGGAAAGGCTATGCCATAGCATGAACATGTGATGACTTTTTAACCAGGTGTTTATTGTTTACTTCTGATTTCCATAAATCATTTCATAGAAAATGCCCTTACAACATTTATGTTGCTTAAAGTAATAAACATTTTTCTATCTTCCTGATTCCCAGACTCTTAGCAGCATTGAACAAATTTTGCAATTCTCTGTTTCCTCTCTTATTTTCCACTACATATGAGTGTGCTTCAAAAGTTTGTTGAAAGTGTGAATAAAGTTTATTTTCGTGTGAAACACTTTTGATAATTGTATATAAGTATGCCTTATTCTCTACTCTCTCACTAGCTATTCTTCTAGCTCTGTTTTTTTGACTCTCCAAAAGATCTCTATCATATTGAGGTTACTTAAGAAACAATTTTTTGTTTTTTCTCTTCTTTGTCTTCACTCTGTCTAGGTGTTTTAATAATTCCACAGCACCAATTACTAACTGAGCAGATATTAGTTTATATATATATATATATATATATATATATATATATATATATATCCAGCCACGATATCTTTCCTGAGCACTAGAGACTTACAACCAATACTTTTTTTTACTGTCTCTTAGGTGTTTCATAGATATCTCAAATTGGAGATGAAAATTATACTCATTATTTCCCTCTAACTTATTTCTCTCCAAATCTTACTCATCTCAGAAGACAATAATACCATCCAATTACATGTTTGAGCTAGAAGATACGGAATCATCTATGTCTCAATCTTTTCCTCAGAATTCACACTCATACATTTGCACAAACACACATATATTTAACCCATCAGAAAATCCTATCTATGAAATATGTGAATTAAAAATAATCACTGTCTCATTTTAGCACAGGACACTGTTATCTCTTATCTGGGTTACCACGATTGCTTTCTAATTGGTCATTCTATATGAAGTAACTAGAATGATTTTTATACACTAATAATAAATAATCACATGACCTTTCTGCTTAAAAACTTCAATAATTTTAAAATGTACTTACAATGCAATTGAAAATCCTTAAAATGGCCTACAAACCCTAAACAACCCTTCCCCTAATTCTGCAGGTGTACTTATGAACACTCATTCTGTCCTTCATTATATCATAAACATGGAGGTACTTCAAAATATTCATGGAAATATGGAATTAAAAATAGTTTATTTTGAGGCAAAATTATCAAAATCCTTGCATAGTATTTCTATAATTTTCTTTTATGGAAATATTTATTTATATATACATATATGTGTATATATATATACATACATATATATATATATTTGGAAGGCAGAGCAACAGAGGGAGAGACAGAGAGAGAGAGACCTCCCATTCCTCTGGTTAATTTTCCAAATGGCCTCAACAACCAGGGCTAACTCAGGCCAAAGCTAGAAGCCAGGAACTCCACCAAGTTCTCCTTCATGGATGGTAGGGTCCCAAGAACTTGGACCATCTGCTGCCTTCACTGGTTTATTAGTCAGCAGCTGGATCAGAAGCAGAGCAGCCAGGACTCAAATTGACACTCCAATATGGGATGACAATGTTGCAAGTGGTGGCTTAACACACTGTGCCACAGCCCAAGCCCTTGTAATACGCATTTTGAAGAACTTTTTTGGAGTACCTCTGCATGCATGGATTTCTTTTAGTATAAAAACAAACTTATCTTTTAATTCCATTTCCCATGAATTTCTGAAGTACCCCACCACAATGACCTTCTTTTATGTCTTTAGTGCTTTCACCAAAATCTTCCTTCAAGGTTTCTCTACCAAGGTATTTGCATGACTGCTACCTTTTGTCATTCAGGTCTGCATTTATATGCCACGTCTACACAGGACCCTTTCTGGACCATTTTAAATGTGTCCCCTCCCCACTAATCTCTGTCATAAAGCTTCTTTTTTTAATGTTTTCCAAGGGCTATTTTTATTGGGTTTATGCATTTGGCTATTAAGAAAATATTCCTTTCTTGTACTTAGTAGTTGTTACATCCATATTGATATCTAGTACTAAAATATCTAACACTTCCTGCAGTTTGAAAGCAAATAGTGGGGGCCAGCACTGTGGCTTGGCGAGTAAAGCTGACGTCTGCAGTGTCATCATCCCATATGGGTGCCTGTTTGAGTCCCAGCTACTCTACTTCTGATCCAGCTCTCTGCTATGGCCTGGGAAAGCAGTAGAAGATGACCCAACTCCTTGGGTCCCTGCACCCACTTTGGGAGACCCAGAAAAAGCTCCTGGCTCCTGGCTTCAGATCCGCACAGCTCTGGCCTCTGCAGCCAATTGGAGAGTGAACCAGTGGAGGAAGACCTCTCTCTCTCTCTCTCTCTCTCTCTCTCTCTCTCTCTCTCCTCTCTCCTCTCTCCTCTCCTCTCTCCCTGCCTCTCCTTCTCGGTGTAACTCTGACTTTCAAATAAATAAATAAATCTTTAATAAAAACATTAAAAAAGAAAGCAAATAGTGCCATTCATTCAGATATATGTAAAAAGAAAAGCCAATGGGCAAGCACCATGTGACTGTCAAAGTCTACATTTGTTGTAGGTAGGCATATAGGATAAAATTGACTAGATTTGTGAACTGGAAGACCACGCCTCCACCACACCACTGTGTGACCTTATGCCCCTACCTGACCATATCTGTGTGTGCACCTGCCAATCAGCATGATTAACCACACCCCTTTGGAAGTGGTTAAAAGGTCTGATGCACGGTGGTCCCAGCACTTTTTCCTTTTGCCCTGGACCTGCATGTTGCCCCTGTGTCTTCAAGGTACATGGCCTTCTGGCCACCTGTTCCATGCTTCCTAGCCTACATGCTCTTCCATATGGCTGGTTCCTGGTACTCTGTATGAATCCAGATTTCCCTCTCTTTCTTAGATAGAGCCCTCATTCTCCTATGCATTTCTCTCACTGAATAAAAAGCTTAAAACTTATCATGTTGCCTCATTTATTTATGCCAGTATTCAGAATTCTTCTCTGAGTATGAGGCAAGAACCCACAATGTGTATTAATATCCCAAATTTATTATTAAGCATCCGGAAAACCCCATACTCTGATAGTATTTGGTACCCCAGGTGGGACTTCTAAGGGGTATGTCTCCGTTAACACGCTCAGAATCTCAAAATGGAGCTATTTCCATATTTCTGGGAGACTTTCAATCATGCAAAAGAGAATATTTACTTTACATTCCTGTTTTGAAGGAATATGTCCTATATAGAAGACTATTCTCATTAAAAATTTTCAAGCCATTGAACATTAGTGTCTGCATTAACAAATATTGCATGCATGGCTGGATTCAATGTTATCTACTAAGTTTTGTTTGGGCAAAATGTCCTTTGGACTAGAAAAAACATGCTTATATAATGCTATTATTATACATATACACACTTACTTGAAGTCTTGAAGAATTCAAATTATTCTTCTTCTAAAAGGTCCTTATAAAAACTTAATTGTACTTAACCTAGTCAGTGGCTTCCCAACATTTTGATTACTGTGATTAACATACCTAACACATGTGTCTTGAAGGTCAGTCAGCATCAGCCTGTGAGCTATGCAGGGGATATAGAACAGAGTCTACATATGGGCACTTTACATTTAATTATTCTTTGAATAACATTTCAATGGCAATTGAGTGGTGCAGCTGTTTGTAATCAACTTAGTACTGTGATCTCTTGAGCACATAAGTAACTGCTGCTGAATTTTGCATTCAAGTTGGTATAAATCAGGTTGGTTTCTTTTAAAACTAGTGTGTTCTAAAAAGGCAAAATATGAATTATAACATGTATTCAAGCTTCTTATGGTTTGGGAGCAATGTTATTCTTAAATTCCCTCTTTCTGCTCAAAACAAGGTACCTAATGTTAGTTTCCATGGAGCTACAAATGATACCAATAATGAGTTATCTACTATATATTCAGTTTCCCAGTTGAAGAGATTATCTTAAATGAGTTATATATATTCATATATATTCTGTAAACTTGTCCTTACTATGACCAAAAGCTTGCATTTTCCATATGCTGTGGGGTTAGTGGAAACTGTAAAAAAGAAGTATCTATAACTGAATGCTGTGAATGAGTCTGCATGTGAACAGATCTACCTCACTCATTCATGAAAAAAAATTGATACTCACTAAACAAGCTTCCAAAAATCTATGACCAAAAATCATATATGTGAATCATCTCTATGATTGAACAGTGGTCATGATTAACATATCATAATCCATAAAATTAACTGTGAGTAAATACAATTATTCTCATTGAGAATACAAATAAATTAAAGCTGAGAGGAGTAAAATGGCTTATACAGCATCACATGGCTATAAGAGGTAAACACTAAACTAACCAGGTCAGTTAAATCCAAAGGTGGACTTATTAAAAAACATAATATAAGCCCTTGAAATGTCTGATAATGCATCTTTTTTCACAAATGTAAGACTAAATTGGGCAAGAAGGAAATACAATAGACATATTTGGAAATTTATATTATGCAGATTTTGAACCAACAGGGCAGTACTTATAATGTTAAATTTAAAAATGAGTGATACTTAGTGAATCATATTATGTGAAAGGAATGAGATGTAGCAGTGGTCATAGGAATAATGGTAGTGCCATTAACAAAATTGAGAAATAGGAATATGTAAACCACAAATAAGAATATTCCTTAAACATATGAAAATATGCTCCTCACATATAAATAAGGAAATGTAGCAAATGCTAATTGAAACTATAGTGAGAAACTATATCTCAACTATCAGGTGAGCAACAAATAATACAAGATTTCATGTTTAAGCTCCAAAATGTAAAAGAACTTGGAAGTTGTCACTCACATTCTTGTAACTAGAGAAAAACCTGATAAACCTGATAAATTGAAAATCCATGACTGTTTTAATTTGATCATTGAGATGAAATGGAGAAATTCCTTAAAACACACAAATTACGAAAAGTCATAAGGAAAAATAGATAATCTGAAAAGCCTATCACTCTCAAACAACTGAATCAATAATTATTAACTTACCAAAAGATAATGCAGCAGGCCCAGATATCTTCATTGGTGAATACTACCAGTTACGGAGGAAATTATATTCATTCTCCTCAATCTCTTCTAGAAGACAGAAAGAATAGGAACACTTCTTAAAACATTCTATGAGACCAGCATTACCTCAAAGCAAAATGCGAATGGAATGGGAGAGGGAGCGGGAGATGGGAGGGTTGCAGTGGGAGGGAAGTTATGGGGGGGGGGGAAGCCATTGTAATCCATAAACTGTACTTTGGAAATTTATATTTATTAAATAAAAGTTTTAAAAATCATGCTAAAAACATAAAAAGAAAAGTAAACTATAGATCAACATTTCATCTAATCATACATGCACAAACCTGCACCAAAAATAGACAATTTAAGCCAATAATGTATACAAAAGAATTATATACCATGACTAAAATATATATTTCCACTATGTAACTGCTTTGTCATTTAACATAAAGCTGTATAAGCCCCCAAATCAATGGGCTAAACAAGAAAAATGACAGCATCAGTTGATCATATGATAAAACTCTAAGCATATTCATATTTTTTAAAATATAAGAAAAAAGATATAGAGTATTTCTTCAATGAGATATAGCACATCTATAGGAAACCTATCATTAATATAGTACTTGATGTTGAGAGTCAGAGTATTTTTCTCCTAAGATTAGGAGCCAGGCAAGAGTATCCTCTCTTACCTCTCCTATTCATTATACCAGCAGTCCTACCTATTCCAATAAGATAAGAAAAGAAAATGAAAGTTTCACAGACTAAACCAAAGTTTAAAAACTGTTTTTATTTGCAGACAATATTATTGTTAATGTAGAAAAAAACACAAAAAGGAGTCTGCATTGTGGTTCAGTGGGTTAAGCCACCATTTACGATACCAGAATCCCATATCAGAGCACAGATTCAAGTCCAAGCCGCTCTGCTTCTGATAAGAGTTCCCTGCCTGGGAGACCAGAGGATGATGGCCTGACTTTGGCCTGGACAAGCCCAAGGCAATTGTGGCCTTCTGGGAAGACCACGAACATATGAAAGATATTTGTGGGGCCAGCACTGTGGCGTAGCGGGTAAAGCTGCCAGATGCAGTGCCAGCATCGCATATGGGCACTGGTTAGAGACACAGCTGCTCCACTTCCAAAGCATCTCTTTGCTATGGCCTGGGAAAGCAACAGAAGAGGGCCCAAGTCCTTGGGCCCCTGCATCCGCATTGGATGACCTGGAGGAAACACCTGGCCCCTAGCTTCAGATTGGCTCAGCTCCAGCCGTTGCGAACAATTGGGGAGTGAACAAGCAGATGGAAGACTTCTCTCTCTCTCTCTCTCTCTCTCTCTCTCTCTCTCTCCTTCCCTCCCTCTGACTTTCAAATAAATAAATGAATCTTTAAAAAAAGAAAGATATTTGTCGCTGTCTCTGTCACTCTTCCTTTCAAATAAATAAATAAATAAACAAATCTTTTAAAAACAAAAATTCAATAACAATGAAAACTTTCTTAGGAAAAATAACAGGATATAGCATGTTCATAATAATACAAAATTAATACACAAAGTTAATATTTTTATTATGTATTTGCAATTAGCAATGGAATTTGAAATAAAAATAGCAATATCATTTATAATAGCACCTAGACCTGAATACTTAGATATAATTCTAATAAAGTATAGACAGGATACATATGTAGAAAGCTAAAAAATTCTCAAGATTGAAATTGAAGACCTAAATAAATGGAGGGTTATTATTCCAAGTTTGTAGTCAGAAAACTCAATATTTATAAGATATCAACTCTCCCTAAAATTATCTATAGTTTCAAGGCAAATTATTTTTAGCATAACAAAAGCATTCTAAAAATTACACAGAAAGGCTAACAACATAAACTGAAGTGGCAGACAGAATAGTGTCCCACTTCCCCAAATATTCAATTCCATGTCCTAAACCCCAGCACTTATAAATATGTTATATTTCATATCAAAAGGGATTTATTGCTAAAAATAATATTAGGGTTGGGGCCAGCGCCGTGGCGCAGGTTAATCCTCTGCCTGTGGTGCCAGTCCATATGAGCACTGGTTCTAGTCCCGGCTGCTCCTCTTCCAGTCCAGCTCTCTGCTGTGGCCCTGGAGGGCAGTGGAGGATGGCCCGGGTACTTGGGCCCCTGCACCCGCATGGGAGACCAGGAAGAAACACTTGGCTCCTGGCTTCAGAACCGTGCAGCTCCAGCAGTAGCAGCCATTTTGGGGGGTGAACCAATGGAGGGAAGACCTTTCTCTCTGTCTCTCTCTCTCACTGTCTGTAAATCTACCTGTCAAATAAATAAATAAAATCTTTAAAAAAATAAAAAATAAAATTAGGGTTAATAATAAGATCACTTATAGGGATATTATGCTGGATTATCTGACACTAATTTAATCACAATGTTTTTTTTTTTAACTCTATCCTGGTCTCCCAATAAGTGACCATCCTCCCAGTTGCACTTCCTCGATCAGAAATGAAGCAGCCATGACATGAAGCAGCTCTCATATGGGATGCCAGTGTCCCAGTTGGTGGTTTAACCTGCTGTGCCACAATGCAGTCCTTGCAAAGGATTTTTAAAGTGAAAGAAAGGAAAGAAACAAAGAAGTCAGGGACATTCAATATGAGAGAACTTGCTGGCTTTAAAGATGGATGGGTGTCATGAGCCAAAGAATGTGGGCAGATTTTAGAAGGTGGAGAAGATAAAGGAATGGATTCTCCCTGGAGCACCCGTAAAGGAACACAGCTCTATCTATATCTAAGCACAGCTAAACTAATGTCATATATACTATCTACATAACTATAATATAACAGAAAATTGTGCTTTTAAGTCATGAAATCTGTGTTTTTTTTCTGTTGTAGTTGTCATAGAAAGTGAATACAAAAGAAATAATTAACAATCCTGCAGCACAGCAAAGTTTAAATAATATACAACCGCCAACAAATTTAAAGATTTTTGTAAACATACAGTAGTCAAAACACTATGGAATTGTTTAAAAAAACAGGAGTAGATAAACAGAAAAAAATAGGAGACCAAAATTAGACTCACACAAACATTGTCAGTTGATTTTAGACAAAAGCACAGTCAATTTAATAAAGTATTAATATTCTTTCAAAAATGATTTTTGAATATTTGGATATCCATTGCCAACATAGAGGGAGACTTACATCTTTCATAGTAATTAACTCAAAATATTTCATGTCTAAATATAAAATGAAAATTATAAAACAACTATAGGAAAACATAAAAAAACCTTATAACCTTGAGTTTGACAAAGAAGTTCTATATATAACACAAAAAGCATAGTTTATTGAAAACTCTTGATGTTTGACATTATGAAAATATAAATATCTAGACTGTGTATGCCACTGACTGAAAACTGAAAAGAGAAGGCAGACTTGAAGAATAGATTAGCAAATCATATATCTGATAAAGGATACACGAAATACTAAAAATATACAAAGAATTCAAAAACTTTAACAATAAAATAGAGTTCAAAAATAGGGCAAAGCATCTGCTTAAATAAAGGTAAAGGATACAGGAGAGAAAGATATTCAATATTCAATTTTATTTGTCATTAGGAACTTGTACATTAAAACAGTATACAGACAGATGTTTGCCTGGTGGTTAAGACACACACACACACACACACATACACTCACACACAAACACATAAGCAAGTTTGAAATTAATGTTATTCTATTTTCTGTATAACTTTAAATACAAAAAGGCTTATTTCCACAGGACTAAAGAAATGGATAGACATCACAGGATAATCTCTATTCCTGTTATATATTAATGTTAGCCGTTGCAAAACACACCAAACACCGGAGAAAGGGAAGGGGTTTATTGGGGAACACCCTACAGATCAGAGTGAAGGGGCGGCGAAGGAAAAAGAGAGAGAAGGAGTATAAGAGAGAAACAGAGAGGAGAGGAGCTAGCAAGAAGAGAAGAGAGAGAAGAGAGGAGGAGAGAAGCCAAGAGAGGCCAAGAGAGGGCAGGAGAGAAGGGCCAAGAGAGCACGTGTTCAGGAACAGGCCCTTTTAAAACTTTGCCCGCGTGCAGTCAGGGAAGCAGGAGCAGCGAATCCCATTAGGATGGGGGTGGAGCCTGGCTCAGGTAGCTGGGCCATGCGGCCACCTGGCTAAAACTGCGCCAGTGTCCTAACAATTCCCTCCACAAAAAGTTGCATATTTGTGTAACTATTTGTTCTAGAGGGAAAAATTGATATTCACATTAACAATGCTGTGCATGATCATTACACACATTAATATCTATAACCAGCCCATGGTGGAGGTTTTAATCCTTCTTTCAGGTGCCTGGACAGAAGTCACACACCATTGGGTATGACAAGCAAAGGAGACAATGGGTGACAGGCACCTAGTGGGAATGGAAGAAGAATGCCAGATTCCTTGGAATGGTATATTATTCTTTTTTTAAAAAAAGTCATCTCTATAGAAAGGTGCTGATCAGGGAGCCCAGAAAAAGAAAGGGTCCAACTGCCCTCAGTGATGGGCACTGCTACAGCAGCTGATACCAGAGGACCCACTGTTTCATGGTTGAGGCAGACTTACAATAGAATCTAGAATAAAAGGAATGCTTGTAGGAAGCAGTTTTGCTTAGAATGCTATATGATGAAGTCTCAGCCTTTAGTCCAGTGCAACCTTTGCCTCACTTGTCAACTGTGAAAGATTAATTTGGTTAGAAGTACCACCTGGAATAACAACAGCTTCTGCTACCTATCTGCTCATTGTTAGGAAAAGCTTCTCTAGTGTGAACATTCTGATCTGTTAATTCCTGGGACTCATTTGTTCTTCCCAAAGGACTGTACCTGGTCAAACTCCAAAAGCTGAGAGCTAAAATGCCCTAGTCCTCGTCTGCAGTTTCTTAAGAATGGATTGGTGGTGTGGTTGCTCTGATATAAAGAAGCTGCATCTTCCTGAAGATAAACTGACCTGCTATCCTGTCCCAAATCTCAGGCTGAAGTATATTTCAGTGAAGGCAGGTAGCCGTGATAGCTGTGCTTCTCAGAGCAGATAAAAAGTTTCAGAGCAGAAATGTAGAGAAAATCTAGAAAAGAACCATCTTAATACAGACTTATCCCTTGGTGTAGAGGGAGAAGGCAAAGAACTCAGTTGTATTTCACTTAACTAGTGATTTCTGTCACGGTGGTGACCAACGTCTGCTCATTCAATAAACTCTTGAATTGCTCTGGGACTGGAAACTCATTGAAGTTACTGCCTTCTGTAGGAATGAGGATGTTCATCTAAGATGATTTGACACTGAAAATCTAGGGAATTCTTGCTCAGGTAAGTGTGGCACCCATCCGTTTTGCTAATGGAAATGGTTGGCACTTTACCCATTACCTGATATTGACATCCCTTCTATTGATTAGCTCCACAATGCTCACCACATCATCTAATACACAACTGATTTTCTTACACTTATCTACTGTAATTGAGTTAAGCTTGCCCTTGATGTGCAACATTGTGTTGACATATTTGTATATGTATGCCACTTGCTTCAACTCTATGTGATCAGTCACCAGGTTTGAAACATTTTCTCGATTTTCCACTATCAATTTCTTGTCATCCAGTTCAAGTACAACTGGTTTCTTCTTCGTGGCTTATTTGAGGGGTGGGCAGCTTGCAGTTAAGGTGCAGAGAATGGTTTCGGTTTCGGGCCACACATACTGGACCACTCAGAGCCTTCAGGGCAGGTTTCTTGTGATTCCTCATATTATCAGACACATGTTTCAAGGCATGTGTGATACTCTCTCCCTGATTAATCTACACAGACAATGCTGAGCAGGACACAGAGTCATTAGAGCCTGAGCTGGTAGGAAATGTGGCGGTGAAGGCGGGAGGGGGGGGGGTGCAGGCATAGGGGATGAGGACCTGATCCAGCAGAGGGTCCAGATGCCAATACACTCAGTTTTTTTTACCATTTGACACAGGCCCTATTTTGCTCCAGGCCAGTCCAGTGGTATGGAGCTCTGTCCACATACTCAAGTTAAGCGTTGAACCAGTCTACATTCTTCTATCCACATCTTTATATTCCTTGAAGACTTGGTTTGTATAAACATGGCAGCATCATTCATTTCTTTCAATAGGGAGCCATAGCCACCCAAACCAGGGCCTGAATGCTTTTGCTGACAACTAACAGGTGATTAAACAACTTGCTGCCTTGGTTTTTCTCCCAAAATGTTATCATTTCTTGCATCTGCTCTGAGATGGGTGGCAACAAATCAGGGCGCTTATTACCTGCTGGCTGCTGACACCGAGTGGTTTTAACCAAGAGAGCTTGCTCCAACTTCAGACCTTTATGCACAATCTCTAAATGTTTCTGCACATCTCCCTGAATCTTCTGGTCCAGTGTGTGGCCCCAAACCCAAGTACTGATCTTCAAGTACTCTGCTAAGACATCTCTTGCCATGCCCATTGCATATATCAGAGTTCCTGAGTTTAGCTACTAACTCCACATTTCATTCGCATTTACTACAAATGTACACCCTGGGAGGCAGCTGGTGATGGATGAAGTACTGGGGTCTAAATTACCTATATGGGAGCCCTGAATTGAATTCTAGGCCCTGAGCTTTGTCTTGACCCTGCCATGGGTGTTGCAGGAATCTGAGAAGTGAATCAGCAGATGGAAGATTTCTCTCTGATCTCTCTTTGTCTCTATCTCTGTGTCTCTCTCCCCTGTCCTTCTTGCTTTAAAATAAAGAAATAAAACAATATACTACCGTTTTACACCAGTTAAAATGCTCAAATTCCTATAACTCAAGCAAAAAAAAAAACTAGTTGAAAAATATACAAAGAAATGAAATAAACATTTCTAAAGAAGATATACAAAAAACCCTACAGGTATATGAAGAGATGTCCGGCATCATTAATCATTAGGGAAATGTAAATCAAAGCCATAATGGAGTATCACCTCACACCTTTTAGGATGGATTTTTTTTTTTTTGACAGGCAGAGTGGACAGTGAGAGAGAGAGACAGAGAGAAAGGTCTTTGTTTTGCCGTTGGTTCACCCTCCAATGGCCACCGCGGCTGGTGCGCTGCGGCCGGCTCACCGCGCTGATCCGATGGCAGGAGCCAGGTGCCTATCCTGGTCTCCCATGGGGTGCAGGGCCCAAGCACTTGGGCCATCCTCCACTGCACTCCCTGGCCACAGCAGAGAGCTGGCCTGGAAGGGGGAAACTGGGACAGAACCGGCGCCCCGACCAGGACTAGAACCCGGTGTGCCAGCGCCGCAGGGTGGAGGATTAGCTTTGTGAGCCACGGCGCCGGCCTAGGATGGATTTTTATATGCACACAAACACACACATATTTATGTTTCTTGCATGTCTTGGCTATTGTGAATAGTGTAATAATGAAGATGAGAATAACTACATACATTTTCCATCATGGCAAAATCAACTTATATTCCCAATATGACTTAACAAGAATTCCATTTGCTCCATATCCTTGCCACTTGTTATATTTATGTGTAGAGATTCTCAAAAAATTAAAAGTAGAACTGCTATATGATACAGAAATCTCACTTCTGAGAACAAATCCAAATGAATTGAAATCAGTATGTTGAAGAGATATCTGTATTCTCATCTTCATTGCTGCACTATTCACAATAGCCAAGACATGCAAGTGACATAAATGTCCATTGATGGATGAATGGATAAGGAAAATGTGATATATGGGGCCAGTGCTATGGCATACTAGGTTAAACCTCCTCCTGCAGCACCAGCATCCCATATGGGTGCTGGTTCTAGTCTCGGCTGCTCCACTTCCAATCCATCTCTCTGCTGTGTCCTGGGAAAGCAGTGGAAGATGGCCCAAGTCCTTGGGCCCCTGCACCCGTGTGTGAGACTCAGAGGAAGCTCCGGGCTCCTGGCTTCAGATCGGCCCAGCTCCAGCCACTGTGGTTATTTGGGGAGTGAACCAACAGAAGGAAGACCTTTCTCTCTGTCTCCCTCTCACTGTCTGTAACTCTACCTCTCAAATAAATAAATAAAATCTTTTAAAAAAATAAGATGTGATATATACATATAATTGAATATTAGCCTTTTACAAAAAGAAAACCTATCATTTGTGACAACATGAATGAATCTCGAAGGTATTATGCTAAATGAGATAAGCAAGACACAGAAGGGGAAATGCTACATGACATAACTTAGACAACAAATCTAAAATCATCAAACTGGTAGAAGTGGAGAGTAAAATAGTGCTTTCTAGGAGTTGGGGGGCATGGGAACTGGGGAGGTGCTATTCAAGGGCATTAAGTTCCAGATTTGCCAGAGTAAGTCATAGAGACACTTGTGTAAGTTTATTTTTATGTAAAAATTTTTGATACACATGCAATTTTTGCAATATAGATTTTAACGACCTTTTTGAAGATACTTTGTACTGTATACCATAGTTCTTATAGTTAACAATACTGCACTGTATACTGAAAAACTGCTAAGAAGGTAGACATTATGTTATCTCTCCTTAACACAAATCATAATAAATATAAGTATTACTATAAATAAAGAGGACAAGAGGAAACATGGAGGTGAAGGATGCTTATGGCAAGACTGTTATATACATTAAATGTATACAGCTTTGAGACAGAGATCCAAAACAGAAAAGGGAAAAGATGTTCTGATTCTGAACACAGGAAAGTAACAGAAGAAAAGGGGAAATAACAGCATTCCCAGGGGACAGTTGGAGAGAAATTCGCAGTAGAAATTCTACAGAAAGAAGAGAGATGCCTGTCATAAAGCAGTGGGGATGTTACAATCACACAGCACTAAGCAGGAAACCATGGGAGACTCACACAGCCAGGATGAGGGGAAGCCATGTTCTTGGAGCAAAGTACCTGACAACCAGCAGGGAGGAAACGCCATCTTAAAAAGGCAAGTAGAGGCTGCTGCACTGCACAAGTGAGAGATTGTATTAGAGGGATAAATCTGTGATCCCCATTGACTTTGAGTCGGGCCTGGAGGGTTGACAGGGAGCAAGGTCCCACTTAGGCCCTTGAAGCACTCCCCTACCCTTACTCCCTTACTCTATAATGGCACCTGGAAACATTTAGCCAAACTGGAGCACTGACCAACCCTTTTCAGTTAAGCAGCTGACACTGGAAACACCACAGCTCTTTCTGTGGACAAGGGAGGCTTGTGGGGCTCTGAGTGGATCCTTTGCTCCATGTGACAGTGGGAGACCTGTACCATGTGACTGTGGAAATTCTTTGTGTGATAAGGCATGTGATAGAATGTGGATGGGTCTGAGGTACTCACTGCATCTGGCTTCAGAGGCTTGAGGTTCCACAATCACACTGAGGGGCTCACAGATCATTTGTGTGGTTCAGGCACCTGCATGGGTGAGTTGCCTTGGCGCTATGGACCCATGCTTGGTGTTTGGTTCACCTTGGCAGAGAGGGGCTAATGCTGTGATCACACCATCTGATGCGATCATACCCTTCCCCTAGATAATGATAGAGTAGATCTACCATGCCCATCTGGGCTATCACACTGGACTAGGTATTCACTGAAGGACTAGATATTCAACTAAGCCACAGAGGCATATTTCAATGATAAAAAGCTGTCAGAGGAGAAAACCAACAAGTGTTTCTGCAGATGCCTAAATATAAACATAGAAAGACAAACAAAGAAGACAATATGACTTCCCAAAAGGAACACAACACTTTAATATTAGAAAGTGAGGACAAACATGTTGATTAAATTCCTGACAAGATATTAAAAAGAATGATCATACGATTACTAAAAACAAAGAGAGGCAAATACATGAATTAAAGAAATCTATGTATGACATGGATGATAAATTCTTTTGGGGGATAGAGAGATTGAAGAGAAATCAAACTGAAATATTAGAAATGAAGAATTCAATATGTCAAAGAGAACATACAGTGGAAAGCCATAACAACAGACAGTGAGGCAGAAGAAGGAGCATCTGAATTAGAAGACAAATCCTCAGAAATCTCTCAGTCAGCCAAAAATAGAAGGAGGAGGAGGAGGAGGAAGAGGAGATAGAAGAGGAGGAGGAGGAGGAGGAGAATACAACATTAGGAAAACCAAAATTAGTGTTTGAGATTTAAAGAATACTATCAAACAACTAAACATGTGTCTTACATATGTCTTTGGAATTCCTGAAGGTAAGGAAAGAGAGAATGGATTAGAAGAGCTATTCAGTGTAATAATAGCAGACAACTTCCCTAATTTGGAGAAATATAGAGCCATACAAGTACAGGAAGTACACAGAGTTCTCAGCAGGAATGATCAGAAAAGATCACCATGACACATTGTAGTAAAATTTTCAACAGTAAAACATAAAGAAAAGATTCTAAAATGAGCACAAGAGAGATGCCGGATTTCAAACAGCGGAGCTCCAATTAGACTGACATCTGATTTCTCATCAGAAACCCTATAGGCTAAGAGAGAATGGAAAGACATACTCCAAGTCTTAAAAAGAAAAAACTGTCAACCCAGAATACTATACCCTCCAAAGCTCTCACTTATGCATGAAGGTGAAATAAAGCCCTTCCACAACAAAGAGAAATTGAAAGAATTTCTCACCACTCATCCAGCCTTACAAATGGAATTTAAGGATATGCTACACATAAAAAAAGGAAAGATAGTCATAATTCTCATGCATTCTCTCATAGTAGTGAGAGAATGAAAAGCTAGAAAATCCCCTAGTAAATGTACAAAGGAAATCCAAAACAAACAATGGGAACATTTAAGGGAAAATTTCAAGGCCAAGTTATTACTTATCAAAAATAACATTGAATGTAAATGGCCTACACTCTCCAATTAAAGGATACAGATTTGTTGAATGGATTTTAAAACAAGATCCGTTTAGTTGCCGCCTCCAAGAAACACAACTCACCAAAAAAGATATACACAGACTTAAATTGAAAGGATGGAGAAAATAATCTATGATAATGGAAAGTAAAAGTGAGCAGAAGTAACAATTCTAACTACAGATAAACTAGACTTTGAGAAAAAACTGTCAATGGAGAAAAAGGCATTATGTAATGATTAAGGGATCAATTCAAAAGGAAGTTATGACTATGGTAAATGTATATGCACCCAATGCCAGATTGTCTGCCTATTTAAAACAAATGTTAATGGATCTAAAACATTTCATCCCACAGTTGCAGTATACACATTATTTTCATTATTGCACAAGGGATTTTCTCCAGCATATATTATATGTTAGTTCATATAGCAAGTCCTAACAAATTTAAAAAAAATAATAGCCATGCCTGTGACTATAGACTTGTAGTTCAGGCCACCGAAGATTAGAGATGGGACTTGGGCACTCCCTTGACTTGCATCCTCTGGTCTGCTTTAACACAAACCAAGAGGAAAAGAAAGCTCGGCATCAGAAGCAATGGGTGGCAGGCCTATTAATGGCTGATCTGTACAGTGATCTGCCTCAAAGAGACCCAACAGGCCAGTCCACTGCAGTGGCTTTCAATGTGGTAAGCCTGGGCTTCAGCAGAAGTCAGCTTGTGAAGAGCCCTGGCAGCTCTGCCAAGAGTTGGATCACTGGAAATGGACCTGCCCTGGAGTCGAAGGATGCCCAGGTCAGAGCCACAGATCTTATTGGCTCTAAGCTGAAAAGCCCTTCACTCAGCCCAACTTCCAAAGGGACCACTGCAGCTGAGGGGATGGCCAAGTAGGGTCAGCAACATTGAAGGCAGAACTGTAAATTTCTTGTTAGAGATGCCCCCAGCCTTTACCTGGCCAGCTCTCCTCCCAGGCCAGCCAAATAATGAAAGTCAACAGAGTGCCTTCCCCTAGGAGGTTCACACCTCCCTTAGGATATAACCCATGTGAAGAGATAGATAGGCCTGGGCCTCTGAATTTACAAGGCCTAAAGCCCACCAGATTATTATCAAGCCCTTTCTATCAGGTTCTATTTGCCTCTCAATCAGAAAACTTAATTGTAGCTTAGACAGCACCTTTCTTAGCTCCTCTAATGATGACTCTGTCCTTTGTTCTAGGCCCTGTCTAGGGCACTTGGGCCTCATTCCTTTGTAATTATAACCTCTACTCTACCACCAATGGCTCTACTCCCAACCTGTGTGTACTGATGGTCCTCTTCCCCACTTAATGCTGTATAATTGTTCAGACCTGGTTAATGCCACTCTTAGGATGATTGGTTACTATCCTCACTCTGTCTTTTATGACCTTGTCTAAATATGATCAGAGTCGGCAAACTTGGGAGGCTTCCATAGCCTTGGCAACTCATGATGACAGCCTAGGGTGGTTACTGGCGCCATAAACTAGAGTGTCAATTTGTTGGGTCAACAACAGGAGCCACTGTGCACTTGCTCCTCATGTGGGATCTCTGTCCTTAATGTGCTGTACATTGTGATTTAATGCTATAACTAGTACTCAAACAGTATGTTTCACTTTGTGTTTCTATGTGGGTGCAAACTGTTGAAATCTTTATACTAAATTGATCTTCTGTAAATAAAGAGAATTGAAAATGAATCTTGATGTGAATGGAAGGGGAGAGGGAGTGGGAGAGGGGAGGGTTGCGGGTGGGAGGGAAGTTATGGGAGGGGGAAGCCATTGTAATCCATAATGAAATTTATATTCATTAAATAAAAGTTAAAAAAAATAGCCATAGAACTTCTGTGACGAAATGTGAATGAAGCTTGAAATTAACAACTTAAGAAATTTAAGAATCTTTACAACATATGCTAATTCATGGAAACAGAACATCATGTTCCTAAAGCAACAATGGGTCATAGAAAAAATACAAAAATTCCTGGAAAAAAATAGAAAATGACAATATATCATATCAAAACTTATAGAATATAGCAAAAGCATGGTTAAGAAAAAAATTATAGCAATTAGTACCTACAAAAATATTGGAAAGATATCAAATAAGTGATTTAATAATTCATCTCAAGGACTTAGGAAAACAAGAACAAACCAAGCACAAAATTTGTAGAAGGAAATAAATAATAGATCATACACTAGAAATCAGGGAAATGCAAATCAAAACCACATTGAGGTTTCACCTCACCCTGGTTAGAATGGCACACATACAGAAATCTACCAACAACAGATGCTGGAGAGGATGTGGGGAAAAAGGGACACTAACCCACTGTTGGTGGGAATGCAAACTGGTAAAGCCACTATGGAAGTCAGTTTGGAGATTCCTCAGAAACCTGAACATAACCCTACCATACAACATAGCCATTCCACTCCTTGGAATTTACCCAAAGGAAATTAAATTGGCAAATAAAAGAACTGTCTGCATCTCAATGTATATTACAGCTCAATTCACAATAGCTAAGATATGGAATCAACCTAAATGCCCATCAACAGTACACCGGATAAAGAAATTATGGGATATGTACTCTATAGAATACGACACAGCAGTTAAAAATGAAATCTGGTCATTTGCAACAAAATGGAGGAATCTGGAAAACATCATGCTGAGTGAAATAAGCTAGTCACAAAGGGACAAATATCATATGTTCACCCTGATTGGTGATAATTAACTGTGCACCTAAAAGGAAACCTGTTGAAGTAGAATGGACGCTATGAGAAACTATGACTTGATCAGCCATTGTCCTGTCAATGAAAAACTTACTACTTCATTCCTTTTAGGATTTTCTTTGTTCTACTTAATACTATTGCTTGAACTCTTTAATTAACACACAATTATTCTTAGGTGTTTAAATTTAATTGAAAAGTGATCCCTGTTAAATATAAGAGTGGGAATAAGAGTGGGAGGGAATGTACAGTTCAGCACATGCTCAATCAGATTTACCCCTAATGGTAGAGCTAGAAATGTTCCAGGGGATACCAATTCAATCCCATAAAGGTGGCATGTACCAGTGCCATCTCACTAGTCAAAGTGATCAATTTCAGTTCACAGTTGATCATAATGATAGGATTACGAAGCAAAGGGATCACATAAACAAAACTAGTGTATGCAAATACTAACTGATATTATTAAAAGGAGAGAAAGATCCAACATGGGAAGTGGGATACAGAGCAGACTCATAGAATGGCAGATGTCCTAAACAGCACTCTGGCCCCAGAATCAGCCCTTAAAGCATTCAGATCTGCCTAAAAAGCCCATGAGAGTTTTTCAGGCATGGAAAGCCAAGACACTCTGGCAAAAAAAGAAAAAATGACCTAAATGAAAGATCTCTGTGAGTGAACCCAGCAGAAAGAATGGGCCATCAAAGAAGGAGGTACCTTTCTCTGAAATGAACAGAGAACTTCCCCTTTGACTATGGCCTTGTCTAAATAAGATCAGAGTTGGCAAACTCAAAGGTTTCCATAGCCTTGGCAGCTCATGGCAAAACCCTTGGTGATTACTGACGTCATAAACAAGAGTGTCAATTGTTAAATCAACAACAGGGTTCACTGTGCACTTACTCCCCATATAGGATCTCTGTCCTTAATATGTTGTACTATGTGAATTAACGGTATAACTAGTACTCAAACAGTACTTTGTGTTTCTGTGTGGGTCCAAACTGTTGAAATCTTTACTTATTATATACTAAATTGATTTCTGTATATAAAGATAATTGAAAATGAATCTTGATGAAGAATTGGATGAGAGAGGGAGTGGGAGATGGGATGGTTGCGGGTGGGAGGAAGGTTATGGGGAGAAAAAGCCACTATAATGCAAAAGTTGTACTTTGGAAATTTATATTTATTTAATAAAAGTTTAAAAATTAAATATTCCTAATCAAGCAAAAGATAAATAAATAATAGATCTTAGAGAAGAAATAAACAAAATTGAAAGAAAAAAAGCAATACAAAACTTCCAGTGAAATGAAGAGCTTATTTTTTTGAAAAGATAAATAAAACCAATATACTAGTGGCCTAAATAATCAAAAATATGGAGAATACCAAAATTAATAAAATCAGGGATGAAAAATGTGATGTAAGAATGGATACCACAAAAATAAGAAGAATCAACAGGAATTACTGCAAACTGCTATTTACAAATAAACAGAAATATAGAAGAAATGGATACATACAATCTACCAAATTTGAGTCATGCGGACATAGAATACGTAAATAATCCAATAAACAAGATGGAGATTGAATCAGTAATAAAGAACGACCCAACAATGTAAAGCCTAGGATCTGATACCATCATGCAGAATTCTACCAAACCTTCAAAGAAAAAATAATTGGAATTCTCCTCAAACTATTCAAAACAATTGAAAGGAGGGGAATCACCCCAAATTCCTTTATAAGGCCAGTATCACCTTAATTCCCAAACCAGAAAAAGATACAATAAAAAAAGAGAACTACAGACCAATATCCCTGATGAACATAGATGAAAAATCCTCAACCAAATACTACTTAATGAAATCCAACAACTCATCAGAAAGATCATTCTCCTGGATCAGGTAGGATTTATCCCTGTTAGGAAGGGATATTTCGGCATACACAAATCAATAAACATGATATATCACATTATTAAATGGAAAAATAAAAACCATATGATTATTTCAATAAATTCAAAGAAAGAATTTGATACACTACAACATCATTTCATGATAGAAATTTTTAAGCAAATTGGGTATATAAGGAACATTCCTCAATATGATCAAGGCAATATATGAAAAACTCACAGCCAATATGATATTGAATGGGAAAAACTTGGGAGCATTTCCACTAAGATCTGGAACCAGACTAAGATGCCCCACTTTTACCATTGCTATTTGATATACTTCTGGAAGTTTTAGAGCCATTAGGCAAGAAAAAGAAATCAAATGGATACAAATTGGAAAGTTGGAAGTCAAATTATACCTGTTTGCAGATGACATGATCATGAAAGGATGTTGTAGTATATCAAATGCTTTCTTTGCATTTATTGACATAATACTACACACACATACACACACACAGGGGAGGAAAAAAAACCCTCCAGAAAGAGACCTTGGTAAATGTGCAGGATATAAAATCAATACACAAAATTCAAAAGCCTTGGCACATACAAAAAAATGCTATGGTTCAGAAAGAACTTGTAAGATGAGTCTCATTTAAAATAGCTACCAAAAATCTAAATACATTCGAATAAATTTTTGTTTTGTTTTGTTTTTGTTTTTGTTTTTAAATTTTATTTAATGAATATAAATTTCCAGTGTACAGCTTATGGATTACAATGGCTTCCCCCTCCCATAACTTCCCTCCCACCCGCAACCCTCCCCTCTCCCACTCCCTCTCCCCTTCCATTCGCATCAAAATTCATTTTCAATTCTCTTTATATACAGAAGATCAATTTAGTATAAAGATTTCAACAGTTTGCACCCACATAGAAACACAAAGTGAAACATACTGTTTGAGTACTAGTTATAGCATTAAGTCACAATGTACAGCACATTAAGGACAGAGATCCCACATGAAGAGCAAGTGCACAGTGGCTCCTGTTGTTGACCCAACAAATTGACACTCTACTTTATGGCGCCAGTAACCACCCTAGGCTGTCATCATGAGTTGCCAAGGCTATGGAAGCCTTCCAAGTTCACCGACTCTGATCATATTTAGACAAGGTCATAAAAGACAGAGTGAGGATAGTAACCAATCATCCTAAGAGTGGCATTAACCAGGTTTGAACAATTATACAGCATTAAGTGGGGAAGAGGACCATCAGTACACACAGGTTGGGAGTAGAGCCATTGGTGGTAGAGTAGAGGTTATGATTACAAAGGAATGAGGCCCAAGTGTGCTACACAGGGTCTAGAACAAAGGACAGAGTCATCATTAGAGGAGCTAAGAAAGGTGCTGTCTAAGCTACAATTAAGTTTTCTGATTGAGAGGCAAATAGAACCTGATGGAAGGGGCTTGATAATAATCTGGTGGGCTTTAGGACTTGTAAGTTAAGAGGCCCAGGCCTATCTATCTCTTCACATGGGGTATATCCTAAGGGAGGTGTGAACCTCCTAGGGGAAGGCACTCTGTTGACTTTCATTATTTGGCTGGCCTGGGAGGAGAGCTGGCCAGGTAAAGACAGGGGGCATCTCTAACAAGAAATTTACAGTTCTGCCTTCAATGTTGCTGACCCTACTTGGCCATACCCTCAGCTGCAGTGGTCCCTTTGGAAGTTGGGCTGAGTGAAGGGCTTTTCAGCTTAGAGCCAATAAGATCTGTGGCTCTGACCTGGGCATCCTTCGACTCCAGGGCAGGTCCATTTCCAGTGATCCAACTCTTGGCAGAGCTGCCAGGGCTCTTCACAAGCTGACTTCTGCTGAAGCCCAGGCTTACCACATTGAAAGCCACTGCAGTAGACTGGCCTGTTGGGTCTCCTTGAGGGCAGATCACTGTACAGATCAGCCAGTAATAGGCCTGCCACCCATTGCTTCTAATGTCTAGCTTTCTTTTCCTCCTGGTTTTTGCCAAGAATGTGTAAGATCTCCACAATGAAAATTATAAAACGTTAAATGACCATAAAGGGTGTATATCACAAAACAATAGCCAATATCATATTGAATGGGGGAAAACGGAAAGTATTTCCCCTCAGATCTGGACACAGACCAGTCTTATTTAATATAGTACTAGAAGATTTAGCAAGAGCAATTAGGGAGGAGAAAGAAATAAAGGGCATTAAATTTGGAAAAGAGGGAGTCAAATGATCCATATGTGCAGATAAGATGATATTGTTCATGGAAAACCTAAACACTCCACCCAAAAGATCTTAGAATTGAAATAAGCCAATTCAGTAAAGTTACAGGTTACAAAATAAACATACAAAGAAACAGTAGCTTTTTTGGATGCTAATGATTAACTCACAGAAAGAGAAATCTCATTCACAATAGCAACAAATTAATCAAGCAATTAGGAATAAATTTAGGCAAAGAAGTTAAAGATCTCTACAATGAAAAGTATCAAACATTGCTGAAGAAAATAATCAAGGTCAAAAAAGATGGGAAGTTATTCCCTGCTTATGCATAAGAATCAATATTATCAAAATATCTATACTACCTAAAACAATTTACATAATCAATACAATCCCTATCAAAATACTGATGGCATCACAGGAAGTTAGAAGAAAAATTTTTAATTCATATCAAATCATAAAAGACCTCAAATAGCAAAAGTGATCCTGGTCAAGAATAAATAAGCTGGAGTCATCATAATACCTGATATCAAAGTATATTATAAAATTATAGTTTCTAAAACAATTTGGTACTAGTATAAAACAGATACATAGATCAATGCAATAGAATAGAGAGCCCAGAAATTAATCCATGAACTTACAGCCAACTGAAAGGACAATTTCTTTAATAAATGGTGCTGGGAAAAGTGTATCTACATACGCAGAAGTGTGAAGCAAGACCCCTACCTTACAGCTTATAAAAGAAAACAACTCACAATGGATCAAATTTATGGCCTGATACCATCAACTTACTGGAGGAAAACATCCGGGAAACTGCAAGATATTGACACAAGCAAAGACTTAGAAAAGAAGCCATGGCTCACTCAGCTAATCCTTCGGCTGCAGTGCCAGCACCCCGGGTTCTAGTCCCAGTTGGGGCGCCAGATTCTGTCCCGGTTGCTCCTCTTTCAGTCCAGCTCTCTGCTGTGGCCCAGGAAGGCAGTGGAGGATGGCCCAAGTCCTTGGGCCCTGCACCCACATGGGAGACCAGGAGGAAGCACCTGGCTCCTGGCTTCAGATCGGTGCAGCGCACCGGCTGTAGCGGCCATTTGAGGGGGTGAACCAACGGAAGGAAGACCTTTCTCTCTGTCTCTCTCTCACTGTCTAACTCTGCCTAGCAAAAAAAAAAAAAAAAAAAGACAAGACTCCAGAAGCACATTCAATACAAGCAATTATAGGAAAATAGGATTAAATTAAGCTAAGAATGATTTGCAGGGCAAAGAAAGCACTCAATAAAGTGAAAAAGCAATCAACAGAATGGGATAAAATATTTTCAAACTATGCAACTGATAAAATTTTAATATCCAGGATCTATAAAGTGCTGAAGAAACTCAACAAAAAAACAAACAATCCAGTTAAGAAATGGGCAAATGATATGAAAAGGCATTTTTCAAAGTACAAAATACAAATAGTCAACAGAGACATGAAAAAATGCTTGCAACATGTGTCCATTAAGGAAATGCAAATAAAAAGCATAATGAGGTTTCACCTCACCCTAGATAGAATGCTATCATCCAGAAATCAGAAAATCGTAAATGCTGGTGAGGATGTTGGGAAAAGGGTATACACTAACACACTGTTGGTGGGAGTGTAAACTAGTACAACATTATGGAAGATAGTATGGAGATTGCACCTCAGATACCTGAAAACGGATCTATCAATATGACCCAGCCATCCTCCACTTTGGAATTTTTCCAAACAAAATGAAATCAGAATATGAAAGTTATTTATACTCCCATGTTTATTGAAGCTCAATTCACAATAGTTAATATATGTAAACAAGCCAGGTGTCCATCAACTGATGACTGGATAAAGAAAATGCGGGGTACACACACACACACTATGGAATACTACTCAGCCATCAAAAAGAATGAAATCCTGTTTTCTGCAGCAAAATAGATGCAACTGGAAACCATTATACTTAGTGAAATAAGCATAGTATTTCTTTCCAAAGGTAAAATTTCTTACTACACAAACCAGCAACCATGATTATACAGTTCAACCAAATTGAGTCAAATACTATCTCCACACAGAATGTTTATGACATCTGAATTTTCATAGGAGCCTTATTCATAATCACCAAAACTTAGATGCAATCAATATGTCTTATAGGTGAATGGAAGAGCATAGTGTGTTACAGTCATATGATATAGTATTCAGAAAAAAAATAAGATATTAAGCCAAGAAACGACACAGATGAATCTTATATGGAAAAGGCAACTAGAGAGCAACTAAAAGTGGTTTCTATCAGGAAGTCTGAGGGTAGAAAGGTTGAATAAGTGAAGCATGGCAGATGTTTTAGTGTAATGACTATATTCAGTAAGATTCTGTAATGACATTACACATTCATCAAAAGATATAAAAGTTTGCAATACACTCAATCTTAATGTATACAAATTTTAGAAAATCTGGGGCCCTTGCTGTGGCGTAGCAGGTTAACACCCTGGCCTGAGGCACCAGCATCCCATATGTGCGCTGATTCAAGTCCCAGCTGTTCCACTTCCAATCCAGCTCTCTGCTATGGCCTGGGAAAGCAGGAAGAAGATGGCCCAAGTCCTTGGGCCCTTCACCCGCATGGGAGACCCGGAGGAAGCTCCTGGCTCCTGGCTCCTGGCTTCTGATCGGCACAGCACCGGCCGTTGCGGCCAATTGGGGAGTGAACCATCAGATGGAGGACCTCTCTCTCTCTCTCTCTCTCTCTCTCCCCCTCTCTTTCTCTCCTCTCCTCTCCTCTCTCTGTATAACTCTGACTTTCAAATAAATAAATAAATCTGTTGAAAAAGAAAATTTGTTTAGAAGGTCAGAGGATGCAGGATGGAATGTTGAACATGACAAAATAATCTAATTATGTTGCAAATGAATGGAAGAGACTCTTGTAGAATGGTGGGGAGAAATTGATGACAACCTGAAAACGAATGGAAACCATAAGACTAAAAGCAAAATAAGCCATACATAAACACTGTACATAAACACTTTAGTACAATAAGGTTTTTCACAAGAGTAAATATCATGATATTAATATACTCATACATATACTGTTCTGGAAAAATTAAATGGATGATGAATGGTAGAATTTAAGTTTTTCACAGTAGGAGTGGGAGGTAACGTAAGACAGTAGAGGAGGCATGTCTGATCCATGTAGTAATGAATTAGAGTTAGAAACATCAATATGAATTAATGCTTAGTTTACTACATAGATCAATAGATAATTGTTACATATATATATAAATAGATAGATATGTCTGTTAGTATAACATATATTTCCCAACTATCTCCACTGAGAAAGTCTGGAAGCAGAGACTTCCCAGTATCAAGAGCTTACCTAGCATCCAGACATTGATTTCTTTTTTTTTCAGACATTAATTTCTAATACCATTTTTCTATGAAAGGAACCAAGAGCCCTTTATGAAAGGGTGATCACAGGACAAGGGCAGTAAATATTTAAGATGATTGTCATTCATGCTATCATGTAAGGAAATGCCAAAACAAACCAACACACACACAATGATCAGAATATATCAAAGAGACCCAGGAGCCAACTTGAAGAGCACTAACAAGCAAAACTGGAAAGAAATTTAATGAAATAAAATAGCATTGCATTATAATCCAGTCTAAAATAAATTTACACAAATTTATACAATTATACAAGGAATAAATAATTAAATGAGGAAAAGTAGAAACATCACAGATTCAGAAAAATTCCAAGTAATATATATATATATATATATATATATATATATATATATAACTTTGTACTTCAGGAAATAAACATAATTCTCCACATCTGTGCATAGTAACTAGCTTTCTGACATTATAACATGGACAAAAGATTGACTTCACAGTGAAAAATCCTGACAAGCATTACTTCAGCAAAGTGATAAAGGTAGTAAGAATATGGAAAATTAGGCTGGTGCCATGGCTCACTAGGCTAATCCTCCGCCTTGTGGCACCGGCACACCGGGTTCTAGTCCCAGTTGGGGTGCCGGATTCTGTCCTGGTTGCCCCTCTTCCAGTCCAGCTCTCTGCTGTGGCCCAGGAATGCAGAGGAGGATGGCCCAAGTGCTTTGGCCCTGCACCCCATGGGAGACCAGGAGAAGCACCTGGCTCCTGGCTTCGGATCAGCATGGTGCGCTGGCCGCAGCAGCCATTGAGGGTGAACCAATGGCTAAGGAAGACCTTTCTCTCTGTCTCTCTCTCTCACTCTCCACTCTGCCTGTCAAAAAAATAAAATAAAATAAAATGAAAAGAATATGGAAAATTAATCCAATTATGATGTCTTAGAGGTGGCCTAGTGGGAGGTCCTTAGAGCAATAGGGGAGGGCCCTCAGAGGGTAGTTCTCCCAAGTGTGTTGATTATAAAAGATGAATGGAGCCCAGCTAAAACTATCTGCCTCATTTGCCCTGTTATCCTTTGTGTGTGTGACACTATTGCCATCCTCCAGTGTCACCTGAACAAATGGTACCCATACATTCATGGACTATGAACCTCCAAAATCAAGAGTCAAAGTAAACCTTTTTCCTTTGTAAATAGTTTCTCATATTTTCTTAACAGTGATGAAAAGCTAGTACAGTGATCAAGGTCAATCACAAATAATGTTAATTGTATATCTCCTTGAGAATGAGGAAAATGGCAATTTATTCTTCAGCTCTTCCTACCAAAACTTTTATAATCAAATCTAACAATGAAATAAAACATCATACAAATTCAAACTGAGGTGTCCTAAACAGCACTCTGGCCTCGGAATCAGCCCTCAAGGCATTTGGATATGGCTGAAGAGCCCATGAGAGTATTTCAGGCATGGAAAGCCAAGACACAGACACTTTGGAAAAAAAAAAAAAACTAAATGAAAGATCTCTGCGAGTGAGATCCCAGTGGAAAGAACAGGCCATCAAAGAAGGAGGTATCTTTCTCTGAAGGGAGGAGAGAACTTCCACTTTGACTATGGCCTTGTCAAAATAAGATCAAAGTCGGCAAGCTCAGGGGGCTTCCATGGCCTTGGCAACTCATGACGAGAGCCTAGGGAGATTGCTGACACCTTAAACAAGAGTGTCAATTTGTTAAGTCAACAACAGGAGTCACTGTGCACTTACTCCCCATGTAGGATCTCTGTCCTTAATGTGTAGTTCAATGTGAATTAAGGATATGACTAGTGCTCAAACAGTATTTGGCACTTTGTGTTCTGTGTGGGGGCAAACTGATGAAATCTTTACTTAATATATACTAAACTGATCTTCTGAATATAAAGATAATCGAAAATGAATCTTGATGTGAATGGAATGGGAGAGGGAGTAGGAGATGGGAGGGTTGCGGGTAGGAGGGAATTTATGGGAGGGGGGAAGCCATTGTAATCCATAAACTGTACTTTGGAAATTTATATCTACTAAATTAAAGTTAAAAAAAAAGAAAAAAAAACAAAATCAAATTAAGGACAAGCTACAATATACTTGATGTGTTCTCTTAAAAAATGTTGAAATCATGAAAAACAAGCAAAGTCTGAGGAAATGTCACAATATAGAGGAACCTAAGGAGTTAAGAGGATTTAACAAAATGTTTTATTGTGACTAGGATCCTGTAAAAAAATAGAAAAAGGGATGATATTTAAATAAAATATGGCATTAATAAATATTATATAAACATTCATTCATTAATTATAAATTATAATTTAATATGAAATATTAACAATAGGGAAAAATGGGTATAGAGTATATGGGAATTTTCTTCACTGTCTCCATGATTTTTTTGTAAGTACAAAATTTTCTCAAATGTAAAAGTTTGCTTTGAAAGTATATTCATTCTGTTAGTTAGACTGTGTAAAAATAAGCACATATACATACAGCTCCATGTTCTGGTGGGAGTATGAATTGCATTGCTATAAACCCTTATGAAGGGGAACTGGATAATATGTAAAATGTACATGTGTTTATCATTCCAAACAACCATGTAACTTCTCAGAACTCATCCTGAAAATGCAACTTCAATGATAAAAAATGTATAAATACAGGGCTATTTGCTGCAGCACTTTCTTATACATACTTAACACTGGAAATACATTAAGTGTCCTCCAATAAAAATGTAGTTGAATAAACTATGATCAGTTTACACAATGGAATATTGTACAACTGCAAGAAACAATGAGGAAGAATATAAGAACTGATAGGGAGTAACTTCTAGGATATATTAAAAAATGAAGTGTAGAGTATCTATGGTATGCTAGCTTCATAATAAATATAGAAAAACAATAGAATATACAAATATCTCCCGATTTTTTAAAAAAAGAAACATAGGAAAGATAAGTCAGAAACAAAAGAGACTGGTTACACAGTAGGTGAGTGGGAACATGATAGAAAGGATTATAGATGTGAGTGATTTAGAATGCAGTGAGGTGTCAAAAAATCTAGTCTTTCTTTCTAAATAGTCTTAACTTTTTTTTTCTAGTCTTTTTTTTTTAAGATTTATTTATTTGAAAGCCAGAGTTAACAGAGAGGGGAGGCAGAGAGAGATAGAGAGGTCTTCCATCCAGTGATTCACTACCCAATTGGCCGCAATTTGAACCATGTTTTATTTTACATATTCAAAAATATATAAACACAGCAAAACTACATTAACAAGGATGGGGGAAAGTTCAGATGTTAAATACAAACAAAAATAAATGAAGCTGCTTGTCAAACGGATACCTTAAGCTTAATCACTATGAAGGTAGGCAAGATGATGGTAACTTACTCAGGTAACACTGTAACATACTATTTTGGAACCATATAAACTCAGGTAAATGTATATTAGAGTGGCAGGTGTGTGGAACAGCAGTTAAGTCCCCTCTTGGGACAACCTCATCCTGTATCAGAGTGCCTGGTTGGATTCTCAGCTACTTCTCTTCTGCTGTAGCTTCCAGGCAATGCCCACTCTGAGTGGGAACAATTGGTAGCTTGAATACTTGAGTCTCTGACACACACATGGGAGATAAACTGAATCCCAGGCTCCTGCTTTCAACCTGCCATTTCCCCAACTATTGCTGGCATTTGGGGAGTTAACCAGTACCTGCAAGATCTCTCTACATCTGTCTTACTACATTTCAAATAAAACAAAAATAAAGGAAAAGACATAGAGAACCACAGCAAATATTATGTTTTAATCTTTTAATAAACAGGTTTATTTTTCATAGGAGTATGGGTTAGCAATTTTATAAATACATCATATGTGTTTTAGGATTAAGCAACTTAGTAACTATATTGTGGATAATGAAAACCAACTTTTTTCACTGTCAGCAAATGAATTACAAATTAATTACAAGGGAAGAAGGAAGAAAGGCTAGAATTAACCTTGTGATATTGGATTAAAATCATTGTGAACTGTTTTTAATACAATTGTAGATAGCTAGAAAGATATATCTGTGTATATACCTACACATATACATTTTTTCCATAGCTCTCTCCACTAAGAGGACCTAGAAGCCAGGACACCCACTACAGCAAATACCAAAGGAAGTTGAGTCTTTACCCAGAACCTAGGACAGTGCTTAAAGCTAGATGGTCAATAAATGCTAAATACCATTATCAACATCATTATCTTATTTTAGCACCATGATGAAAAATGTTGACTGCATGTACAGAGGAACATTAAACAAATGAAAGCAATATAATGATGACAAAAGCAAGAACGGATATTGAAAGGCCACATTTCCATTGGAATAGGAAGCCATAGCCTTCCCTAAGTCAGAAATTTTGACTTTGATAAATATAGTTAGTGCTCTACCTGTAGTGAAAGATGGAAGACTAAAAAAATAATTTTAGGATTGAAAAGAAAATGCCTTTAATCACTACAGGAAAGATATGAATTGAAGTTATCTAATGGTAGCAAAGAATGTAGGGAGAGAAAAGTTAAGGTTAAAGTTAGGAATATTTGGACTATGTTACAACCAGCACTTCTGGAGAAACATCATTAGGGACAAGATCAAACTAGAAAGGTCTGCAGAGCTGCAGAGTGTGCCCGCCTTAATAAGCATGAACGTGAAATAAATTCAATCCATTTCCTAACAATATTAGTTATCAAAACACACCAGTTAGTATTTTATTGGTTGGAAATTTTTTCTTATACATAAACACTGTCTCTCTAATTGTAACTTTCTTAAGCAAGACAATGTTTCTTACAGAAATTCAGTACTTTCTGTGGCTCTCAATGCAGTGTTGGGGTCATAGCACACACCTAGCAGAAGACTGGTAACAAGTAAACAACGATTGCTTTTTCAGCTTGGACATGGTGATTTACCTACTCTTGGAGATAGCTTAGTTCTTCTACCTCTTTCTAAGTAGGTCAGAGAGATTCATGACTTCCCTTATAAAAATTGGTTGATTCCCAAAGGAGCTCAGAGAGAGAAGGCTGCATAGCCACACTTGCATTTTATAGAAGTGCATCTGACGATCTGTGGCAAATCTTTCATCTAGGGCCAGCTTGCCTAAGTCCATGAATACAGGGGAGAGTAAAATGTTCTTGTCAACATCATCCTTAAACTAATATGATGAAGAAAAGAAGTCACTTCTGCATCCAGACTGGCATTTGGATTGTTCACTGTTTTTAATTATCCGCATTACCCATATCATGGTGTTATCCAAAATGTGGCTACACTTTATATGCTAACCACTCCTCCTAGATTGTGGACTGGAGATCTCAGAGCAGCAAGTGCTCTTATCAGAGGAAGATATTTTGAATTGCAGCTTTTCTCGACTCACGGGTTTAATTCCAACCTAACAGCTGTACTGCAATCCATGAAATATTTACATTGTTTCTTGCTAAATTATATACATTATTTACCATATCATCTATTAAACATTTGCCGCCCTTCCAAATATGTCATGCATCACACCCCACTGATCTTGTTTCCTTTAGCATTAAAGTAAAAAAGGCCAAGCCTTGCAGAAGCCTGGAGAAAAGTGACAGTTACAAAGAAGAAAGCAGAGGAGGAAAAATGTGAAGAAAAGCAGAAGGTAGCTATCTGAAAATGGGATCAGTGTTACACTCTGAATATTTCTTCAACTTTCCCTTCCTCTAGCTAGAATGGTCATTTTTCTCACTAAAGAAAGATGCTTATTTTCCAATAACTTATATATACAAACAATCTAATAGAAATTAGAAATAAGCTTATTGTCTATGGGATATATGCTTTATAATGGCCTGATATGTAAAATCATCTGGTAAGAAAGGTTTACAGTGATGTCAAAAGTCAAGACACTAGCCTATCATATTCAGAATTCTTCCTGCAGAAAATGGAAAAGATTACATTCAATCAAATATAGAACAGAAATGAAATACATTCAGCCATTCAACTCTTCTTAAACAATGTGATATCTTACTCTGTGAAACATGAAAGTTATTAATAGATGTGTTGTCAATGTGGTCTTGCAATCAGTAAAACCTGCCAAACTATAGACTAACAAATGATACCAAACTCTGAAAACCATTGGTGATGTCAGGAATGTTTAAAAATAATCTGAGCAGTTCCTACTTAATCAAGATTTTAATTTTCTTTATTGTTCCAAAGGTAGGTATCTCAGAGATTGCTAGTTAGGTACCAATTATGTATTCTCTTTTTCTATTGAAATGAAAGGAACCTTGACTTTTATAGGAGCACACTGAAGACTGAACTTACAGCCTTCCTGTTACTGAGGATGGCATATGTTTAAGTTTCCACCAATAACAAAGAGTATATAGAAGTGCTTTGTAGAATTTCCAGAAGTAATATTATAAAGGATGGGAATATGGATTTCTTCCTTCCTTCCTCCATCCTGCTGCTTGAAAACTGGAGAGGCTGACTGGAGCCCAGTAGCCATCTTGGACCAGAAGGATCAAAGCCATATCATAGCAACCATACTGCAAAAAGATAGACAAGTCAGGCTGCCTGATTGCCATAGTACTACCATACTGTAGGTCCTCGACGGCCTACTTCAGGACTTGTTTTACATGAGAAATAACTCCCTGTCATTTTAAGCTACTTTATTTTATGTTTCTGTTTTATGTAACCAGACTTCATCTATATTAACACAACTAAGTTATGCACTATTTCTTTCTCTCAACCATTTCAACATATAGGCATTGAGTACCCTCATGGTACCATTTGCTATCAAATCTTTTACTGAGAGCAATTGCTGCTATCTTAGTGGTACAAATATAACTCTTTGAATTGTTGCAGTCAGAGTTTGCTTTCTGTTGAGCATGAAAGGCTGTTTTTGTTCCTGTTCATTTGAAGTCAGGGGATACCTATTTATAGTGATTATGAACACCCTAATTTTTTCCTCCAATTTAGACTGCACTGAGTTATAAATGGGGTAGTGCTGCTAATGCAATGAAACATACAAGAATTATTGATGTCCACATCCCTGGAGCTGACAAAACCTTGCTAGTTAATTTTCATTTTTGGATTGAGCAGTTGTTTGCAATTACTGTACAGATATAAATGATCAACACACTAGACTTATACATAGAAATTAAATGCCTAAAAACCCATTTGTTTCACATGCAAAATCATTTGAAAATTCCCTTAAACTACATTTCAGGTCAACAAACATTTGTTGAGTGCTTATCATATGTTAGGAAATAGAAAGCATACTGATCAGAGATTCAACAAATCCAAAGCATATAAATGGACTCTTAAGAGTGAGAGCAGTGCAGACAGTTTTGAAGAAAGCATTTGAATTATAATTATGCTGAAATGAATGGGTGCTATAATTGCATTTTTGCATTAAGTGTAGTCATCTAGGGCATCAATACTTCTTTTTAAATCTTCTAAATTTTTTATTTTGCTTTGATGAAACACATTGAATAACCTCATATTGCAGCTGGGATTTCCTGAAATCTCTATTTTCGAAAATTAAAAATCTCCAAAGTGCATTGCAGGTGTTTTTATGGAAGAGTATTCTTTAAGATTGGCTTGAATAGGTCCTAGATTTTTTTTATTAAGACTGATTTTTTTAAATTGTTAAAAGATGGTTTCTATACCAACAACGTCTTCAGAAAAATCAGGTGAAGGTCATTGACTTTGATTATTTTAATGACGAAGATGAAAATGTCTATTTTCGGTCAAAAGTTATATGATTGCCTAAGCTTTCATCTTTATTTTGCAAAAGTGGACAAAGCAAAAATGTTCTGAAGGCTGTATTGACAAGGTGTGCTGTTGTGTAGTTAATAAAAAGCTTCAATATGAAACAGAAGGATAGATAAGAATATTGGCAAGAAAATTAACAATGCATTGCATTGTTTTTAGATCTTTAGGTGCAATGCATTCTCACCTGGTTTTGTTTAGTATAGTTTCTCACTTTTCAAAAATGTATTTGTTGAATTAATTTGAAAAGCAGGGACATAGAAAGACAAAGACAGAGACAGAGCAAGAAATGGACTGAGAGACATCTCCCACCCACTGATTGACTTCCCCAAAAGCTCACAGTACCCACACAAAACCAAGAGCTAAGAACTCAATCTGGATCTTCCAGGGATCCAAGTTCTTGATTCATTATCACCTGCTGCTTTCTAGAGTGCACATTAGCATGAAGTTAGTGGAGTCAGGACTTGAACTCAGGCACTCTGCTATGAGATACAGGCATCCCAGTTGGCACCCAAAGCACTATACAAACACTCACCCGCTCTGCACACTCTTCGGGCATGCCTACATAAACCACTTTATGATTTGCTAATTTGTAGCCTTATATACTCTGTATACTTTCTGGGCTCTACCATTGAGTTTATGGGAATAGAAACTGGCTATCAAACCATTTCATGGGTATTATAGGTATTCCAGCTCCACATTATGTGTATGCAATGTTCTATTTTGCATCCCTTAATTGCATACCAAGATGGGCTGATGATTCAAATATGGAGTTCTGAACCAACTGTAAAGCCCAGTGCAATATGAACTATATACATATTTCCATACTAACCTCTGTTCCTCTGTTTTTCTTTCAGTTTAGGACCTATCATGAATTATGAATTACCTGATTTTAAACTTGATGAAGCTCATGGAAGTCAGTTATGAGCTTATGTGTGTGTGACAGGCCTAAACAGAAGACATCTATATGCATCTGCATCTCAAAGTCATCCTAACAATGTTTCAGGGGAAGCCCAGATTTCGCATCCTGCCTGCCCTGCCCCCTTCTACCTGATAACCTGCCAGGTGGAGGCCCTCACCCCTCCTGCTTCCTGCCTGACAAATCTTCCACAATCTCCCAGGTGCAGCCCAGTATCTGCATCTCAAACACCCTGCTCCCTTCCTCAGGGCTGATAACATTTGCATCCATAAAGTCCTTTGTTTCAGACCTTCAAGAGAAGTTTTTCTATTTACATCCAAAAAGCCCTTTGTTCCTAGAGGAGCAGAGGTGGGGAAGCAAGACCCATCTCCTTAAAAACCCCCAGCCTCAACTGGACTGCGCACTCAGCTCTCTGCATCTTTGCTGAGCCGCCCGCCTGGCCTGGTCAGGTGTAACCTCTCCACTCAAACCTCCCTCCCCCCCCCCCCGAGTCTCTCAGGCTCTGTCTGGAGAGGTGCCCATCCGTCCTTACAGATGTTCCTTCCTAATAAACCTTGCTGTTTTACCTCCCACGGAAAAAAAAAAAAAAGAAAATCTATAGTTAATCCAGTATAGTTTAGCAGAGGGACCACCAATAATACATATGTGCTCATTCTAACTTTTAAAAATGTTTGTTTAATGTGTAAAAGTTGTACATATTTATGTGTATAGTGAGATATTTTAGTATATATAATATAGCATGTACTGATCAAATTAGGGTAACTAGCATTTCCATTTCCTTAGTTTTTATATGTTTAATCTCGCATCTAGTATTTAAAAGTTGATTTATTTTCATTTTATTTGAAAGGCAGAGAAACAGATATACACATACACACACACACACAAACGGCACTTCCATCTACTGCTTCACTCCCTAAAAGCCCAGAACAACTGAGGCTGGGCCAGGCCAAAGCTAGGAGCCTGGAACTCATTCCAGGTTTCCCACATGGGTGGCTGAAACTCAAGTAGTTGAGCCACCTTATACTGCCTCTCAGGGTGTGCATTATTAGCAGGAACCTGGATCGGAAGTAAAGTAACCAGAATTCAAACCAGGGCCTCTGATATGGGATGCAGAATGTCTTAAATGCCAAATGCCTGTCCCAGGCTGTCCTTTATTTCTTTATAAATTATATAAAAAGTGAATTGCCATGTTACTTGATCCTAGTCTGTAATTGTGGAGTGATTTTTAAAATATATTTAATAAAGAGTCACAAAAATTCAACATCTGAAATGTACCTGATGGTCATCCTCTCAAGATGAATGACCTTTATTTTTGTATCTCCAATTGTTGTGCTTTTTCATTTATTTCTCTCTGCACCAGTGTGCTTTCACTTATGCCTATTTACATTGTTGTGGGGAGGGAGGAAGGGAGGGAGAGAGAGCATGCAAGTGAGATCAAGTATAATATTTTAATGGGGATTTTGTGCACACTGACTTTTTAACTGGTGATTTCATGCTTGGGATTAGAAAAAAAGGAAATCAAAAGGCATCTATTTTCCTAACACTATATTCCTTGTATTCCATCTCATCTAGAAATCTTCTCTAATTTTCTTCACTAATTTTAAGCAATTTTAAATCTATTTCCTAAAGTAGCATTTCGGAATTAAGTATTTAAATGCCAAGAAGTGAAAAAAAAGACTATATAGAATATAAGCACAAAATTAAATAAAACCAAGCTTTATCAGTTCTTTCATTAGGAACACACTGATTTTAGAAAAAAATGAAATAAAATACTATTTAAAAGTATAAGCATAGTTCAATTTCACCAGAGAAATAAACCAGTTCTGGCATTCAACCAATTCTACAGGCTTCCTTGGGGGCTAAATTCTGTCTGAACGTCAATGAAACAATCAGTATTTGAGACACGAAGTAACTTTTGGCAGACATTGAAAAAGGCACCAAATGGTCTCTGTCTTTGCTGTGATCAACTGTGAAATGAAACCTACCACTTAAATCACTTCTACTGCAACCTAATTCATACTCCCTGAGAACAATGAAGAAAAAATCTCAGTGCCCTCCAAGCCATGGATTTTTTTTTAAAATAAAGCCAGCAATGCAAAGGTTCTATGGTTGGAACATCATCCCAATCTTCAAGTATATTTGATATTTCAACTGTAGTTTGAAATTTAATCTATCAGTGCATTGCCTGGTATACATAAATGCCAACACCATTTAAGTATTAGTTCTACTACTGATTAGCTGTGTGGTCTTGGTCAAGTCACTTCTGTTTTATGGCCTTCATTTTCTTCAGCTGCATATTCAAATATTAATATCATTTCAAAGGTTTCTTTTTAATTTTAAGGGTCTATAACCTCAACTAATATTTAGACAATGGTTTAAATTTTCTTTCCTGGGGTCGGCGCTGTGGCACAGTGGGTTAATGCCCTGGTCAAAAGCGTTGGCATCCCATATGGGTGCCAGTTCAAGACCTGGCTGTTCCATTTCCCATAGAGCTCTCTGCTATGGCCTGGCAAAGCAGAAGATGGCCCAAGTCCTTGAACTCATGCACCTGCATAGGAGTCCCAGCAGACGCTTCTAGCTCCTGGCTTCGGATTCGCACAGCTCTGACTCTGACTGTTGCAGCCAAATGGGAAGTGAACCAGTGGATGGAAGACCTCTCTGTCTCACTCACTCTCATTCTGCCTCTCCTTTATCTGTGTAACTCTTTCAAATAAATAAATAAATCTTTTAAAAACTAAATTTTATTTCCCTTTTCCCTCAACATTCAACTATCAAACAGAATTATGCAGAATAGATTTAGCTACTCATTTGGAAGGTAGGGCCAGTCTTAGATATGTGAGGAATAGATATCTGTCTTCATTGGACAACATGCCCTTAATTCATATAAAAAGGCCCTCTACAAAGAAGTAAGCCTCCAAAGCACCTCATATACAAATTCCTTTGTTTTATGAAAAGGTTTTCCTTATGTAATCTAATTATTTAGGAATAGAGTTGAAAAGTATGGTATCCTTCATGCAAAGCAATTATATTTTCATTTGGGCTTACAGCCATGATAAAATAGTGTACTTGAGGCCAGCGCCGCGGTTCACTAGGCTAATCCTCCACCTTGCTGCGCCAGCACATCGGGTTCTAGTCCCGGTCAGGGCGCCGGATTCTGTCCCGGTTGTCCCTCTTCCAGGCCAGCTCTCTGCTGTGGCCAGGGAGTGCAGTGGAGGATGGCCCAAGTGCTTGGGCCCTGCACCCCATGGGAGACCAGGATAGGTACCTGGCTCCTGCCATCGGATCAGCGCGGTGCGCCGGCCACAGCGCGCCAGCCTCGGCGGCCATTGGAGGGTGAACCAACGGCAAAGGAAGACCTTTCTCTCTGTCTCTCTCTCTCTCTCACTGTCCACTCTGCCTGTCAAAAAAAAAAAAAGAAAGAAAAAAATAGTGTGCTTGGTTATTAAACACTAACTACAGACACTTCAACGAAACAATATTAATAATAGAGGTTTAAAAATTTCTGCTTGTTAAGGTGTGTGTGTTGATTTGGCTCTAGGAGATGTTGTGTATACCTCTAGATAAGGAAAGCCTCTACAGAGTTTTTCTTTTGAGATCCAGCAATGTAAAGATTTCTGTACTCCAGGAAAAATCAAATGAAAGGGCTTAGGTTGACCAAATGTTCACAACTGATATAATGCAATACAAAATCACAAGAGTATCAAAATCTTTACCAAAAACTTAATTACTTCTTAAAATTGAGACTTATTTTACTCAAACTCATTGATATACATACACATGTACATGTATATATGTATATAGGCTTATTAGTTTCCAATAAAGAGTTTTGTGTAGACTATCTGTGAGAAAATAAGACCCAATCAACAAAAATTCATTTGATACAGCTCTCATTACAAGAGTACCTATTTTTAAACTAATGTATATTGGTTAATGCTCTACTCAGAGTAATTAGTGTATCTATCACCCTAAATTTTTACCACCTCCTTATGGCAAGTACTTTAAAAATACTATTTTCAGTTATATAATTGATTGTTATTAATTATATCTAGAAGAGATAAGTTTATCTCAGAGTAAAATAAAAGTCTGAGGAGTTCAACTGCATTTTAAGAATATGTAGCTCCTTGGGGAGAAATAGTTTGAGTTTCTTGTACTCCACTTCTTGCTAAGACTATTTTTCCCAATATAACATAAATATATTTGATATTTCCTTGTGCTTTTTTTGCCTGTGTTCCTTAAGTGTTTGATGTGCTAGGTTCCCACACTAAGTAGGAACAAGGCTTGATTTCAACTGACAGACGCTGGCAGAAATTATTAATTCTTCATGAGAAGCCAAAGTTAGGCAAATATGCACCAACTGTTCTATAGATTTGGAAATAGAAAAACAGTCGACCAAATTAAAGACTACAGAGTGCTGTGGGAGCAACATAAACCCACTCAAGGATCTAAAATAAAATTTTTTCATCCATCCTCATTTCCTGTTGGCTTCAGTGCCAGATGTTTGAGAATTTCATGTGTCTTGACATCCTCCAAATAATGGCATGAGTAATTAAGGCATATGTTGATGTGTGTGCGTGTGTGCGTGTGTGCATGTAGGAAGGGGGCTGAGAGGGAGAGGGGGAAGGGAGAGAGAGAGAGAGAGAGAGAGAGAGAGAGAGAGAGAGAGAAATAATACATGCATGTATCTGTGTGTTTGTTTTTCCTGGAGAAGTTCTTTTATATAAATCCCTGTATTCACGTCTAAGAATACAGAGCCTAAAAAATAGAAAGTATTGTGCCAGGAAGAACTAGGATCAAAAAAAAAAAATTTACCTATCAAGCCACATCTGTTTTTAACTCAATTTGATAATCAAATTTGGTGTCTCTGTTTTCTATTTATAGAAAGGGAATAATTGGAAGGGTTCAAATTTCATAGGAGTGTCTGAGAATTAATTAATTCTTAGCACAGTGTTTACCACAAAGAAAATAATCAATAAATAGTAATTATAATATCAAGAACTATTAAAGAGTTGAACAGTTTTTGAAATTCCAAAGGAGGAGAAAGACAAAACATGGCCATTTTCGTTCTGGGTTCTATATGTACTGAAATTTACATTACTGTCACATATTAGATAGGAAAGCCAATGTAGTGCTTAAGAAGTTGATATCTGTAATCAGATACATCACTGTTAAACACCTAGCTTTATCAACTATTAATTTGAACAATTTTTTATATCTCTGAGCTCTCATATTTTTGTATTGAACAACAAAGGTTGTAATGGTCCCTTCCTCACTGTCTTATAAGCACTCAATGAGCACTGAATGCATGTAAAGCATTGTGAACACTGCATATATCACATAGTAAGCATGCAATAAATGGTAGTAATCACTATTTTCACAGTGTTACTTAACAAATTAGATAATGATAATAGTGGAAGGAACCTAATATCTACTATATGGATTGAAAACCATTCTTTTTAAAATATAGCATGATTTGTTCAAAAACAAAACAAAACAAAAAAAACCGAAGTGACCAAATCAAGGTTAAAGATTTCTTTGGTGGCAAAGCTATGATGGAATCTGGGTTTCTTGTACCACAGTTAGTACTATTTTCAGTCTCTTAGAGATGCCTGTGGATATAACACCAAGATTTTTCCAGGAAGCCTTTGTGGGTTGCCATGGGCTCAGACTCTAAACTACCATTTGGAAATTCTTTACATGTTATATGATCTTTTTATTTCCAGTGATGAGAGACCGAATTATGCTTTTTCTTTGTGGGGGCATTCTTTTTTTTTTTTTTTTTTTTTTTTTTTTTTTTGACAGGCAGAGTGGACAGTAGAGGGAGACAGAGAGAAAGGTCTTCCTTTTTGCCACTGGTTCACCCTCCAATGGTCGCCGCAGTAGCGTGCTGCGGCTGGCGCACCGCGCTGTTCCGATGGCAGGAGCCAGGTGCTTCTCCTGGTCTCCCATGTGGGTGCAGGGCCCAAGCACTTGGGCCATCCTCCACTGCACTCCCTGGCCACAGCAGAGAGCGTGCTGCGGCTGGCGCACCGCGCTGTTCCGATGGCAGGAGCCAGGTGCTTCTCCTGGTCTCCCATGTGGGTGCAGGGCCCAAGCACTTGGGCCATCCTCCACTGCACTCCCTGGCCACAGCAGAGAGCTGGCCTGGAAGAGGGGCAACCGGGACAGGATCGGTGCCCTGACCGGGACTAGAACCCGGTGTGCCGGCGCCGCAAGGCGGAGGATTAGCCTACTGAGCCACGGCACCGGCCCTTTGTGGGGGCATTCTAAATGATGGCTAAATATTCCTATCTTTCAGGTGAATAATCTAGCCAGAGATCATTATTGAATCTTTCAGCATCATTAATGTGGTCATTGGTTTTATTGTTCTCACTTCCCAATCCTTGATCCCAAAATCTCACAAGAAACACAACCTTAGCTTTCACATCCATTTATTATCAATTGCCCCAGTCCCTATTATTTTTAATAGTTCAAACTTAAAATCCATCTTAATTTGTTCATTGAATAATGTGGCTTCAGTAATGGGTTAACCGATCTTGGTGTCTTCCATTGTGATTGGATGAGTTTTTGCAGTGTATCAATGAGCTTTTTTTTTGTGGTTACAATAGATCTTATGTATATTCCCAAACTTGCAACATGGAATTCTTTTTAATTTGTGGTTAGGAATAAAATAGTTGGCTTCAATGGACACATAGGTTCCGAATCAGAACTAAAATAATAGGAGCAATTAGAAGAGACATTCCTCCTACAGTCCTAAAGTTGAAAGAATTCTCAGTGGCCGTTAGCCCAACTTCTCAGTAATTAAAGAATCCTTTTTAACTCTCACTAATACAACAGTAATTGAGGCTCTGGTGTCAGCAATCATAGCCACAAGAATTTGGGGAGTTATCTATCTAATTTAACATATTAACTTGCTAGATGGGGAAACAGATGGGAAATGAAAAAGCTCACCATTTTATTTTCTAATTAATTCCTCAAGATTGAAAAAAATGAGTAGGCAAATCAATGATCTTCTTCCCATTGAGTTTTCTTTTTTTTTTTTTTTGAGTGTAAAGCATTTGGTTTCTTCCCCTTTTACTGATACAGATTGATTTTGTTTCTGGAACATTTGCTAATACTATTCAAATTGTAGGATAAAATGGTAGCAAGGTTAAGGGTGAAAGATGAAATCAGATGTTTCTAGAATAGGGAAAAGCAGGAGAGAGGAGGGTTTAAAGAAACTTCAACAGTTTATGTTTTCAAAAGGAAAATAATGATTATTAAGATAAATTTTTCTTCCAATCACTCCTTTTTTGTTAACAATTACATTACAGCAGTGCTATTCAACATGATTTTCTATGATAATAGAAATGTTCTATGTCTATATTGTCTAATATAGTAGCTACTAGCCACATATAGCTATTGAGCTCTTGAAGTAGGGCTAGTGTGACTAGATAACTGAATTTTTAATTTTACTTAACTAAATCACCACATGTGGCTAGTGGCTACCATATTGAACTTATCAGTACCAGAGCCTAACAGTAACATTTTTTTTTTCATTCAGGCAAGATGGTCCCTCCTTGTTTTATGTTAAGAAAATTCTAAAGAAAGAACACATCTTTTTCTGACACATTTTATTATAAAAAAATCAATTCTACCACATTTTGTGTTATACAGTATATTAAATAAGATATTTTATTCTTTCCAAATAGTTTACTTATCTCCATGCAAATTATCTGAGTTGCAGTTTAAGCTGCATGGTAGGTATAATGTTGAGTAGAAGACCCTGGTGAACGGCAGAGAATCAGTAGGTGTGCCTGAGTAAAAGACTTAGATTAAACTGCACTACCTTTCCTTGAAATAGTTTTTCTTTTTCAGAAATATCTCACAGAACTGCTGATACATCTCACAGAACTTCTATGAGCATTTACAGAAATAACTGGTTCAGAATAATTGCAAGTGAAACAAAATGAAAAATAAAGCAAGAATTATCCACATTCGATAGAGGAGGAAGTTAAAGTCTGGAAAGTGAAAGGAAAGACCACACCAATTTATTAGTAGAGTCTGAAAGACAACACAGGCCTCTTGAATTCTTCAAAATTATTTCCTTTGTTGCAATATTCAGGTGCCAGCACTGTGATGCAGTGAGTTAAAGCACAGACTGCAGTGCCGCTATCCTATATGGGTACAGGTTCAAGTCTTGGGCTGCTCCACACACAAAGAATGTGCTTGGAAAAGCAGCAGAGGATGGCCCAAGTCCTTGGGCCCCTGAACAAATGAAGAAAATCCAGAGAAGCTCCTGGCTCCTGGCTTTGGATCAGCTCAGCTCTGAACATTGTGGTCACTTGGAGAGTGAACTGGCAAATAGAAAACCTCTCTCTCTCTCTCTCTCTCTCTCTCTCTCTCTATATATATATATATATATATACACACACACACATATGCATATATATTTCAAATAAAAATAAAATAAATCTTTAAGAAATAACAGTTCAAATGAGTTTCTTAGGTTAAGAATCATAGCAGCAAGGACTCAAAAATTATAATTTTCAAATGCCGATTTGGCAACAATAGGATCACAATTCAGTTACAGAATTTCCTTGCTTACTAGCACGAGTAATATTAATGTCACCTTGAAATGGCTTTTTTTGCTTTTATCTGATTTCATAGTGATGTATATAATCTTCTTTTTTTAAAACTTTTATTTAATGAATATAAATTTCCAAAGTAAAGCTTATGGATTACAATGGCTTCCCCCGAACAATAACTTCCCTCCCACCCACAACCCTCCCCTTTCCCGCTCCCTCTCCCCTTCCATTCACATCAAGATTCATTTGCAATTCTCTTTATATACAGAAGATCAGTTTAGTATATATTAAGTAAAGATTTCAACAGTTTGCACCCACATAGCAACACCAAGTGAAAAATACTGTTTGAGTACTAGTTATAGCATTAAATCACAATGTACAGCACATTAAGGACAGAGATCCTACATGATATTTTTTTAAAAATTGATTAATTTTCTATGCAATGTCCAATTTAACACCAAGTTTTTTTTTTTTTTTCATTTTCAAGTACCAAAGATCGATTCAGTATATACTAAGTAAAGATTTCATCAGTTTGCACCCACACAAAAACACAAAGTGTAAAATACTGTTTTGGTACTAGTTATAGCATTACTTCACTTTGGACAACACATTAAGGACAGATCCCACATGAGAAGTAAGCACACAGTGACTCCTGTTGTTGATTTAACAATTTGACACTCTTGTTTATGACGTCAGTAATCTCCCTAGGCTCTAGTCATGAGCTGCCGAGGCTAAGGAAGCCTTTAGGATTCGACAACTTTGATATTATTCTGACAGGGTCATAGTCAAAGTGGAAGTTCTCTCCTCCCTTCAGAGAAAGGTACCTCCTTCTTTGATGGCCCCATTCTTTCCACTGGGATCTCACTTGCAGAGATCTTTCATTTAGGTCTTCTTTTTTTTTTTTTCCCAGAGTGTCTTGGCTTTCCATGCGAAAATACTCTCATGGGTTCTTGAGCCAGATCCAAATGCCTTAAGGGCTGATTCTGAGGCCAGAGTGCTATTTAGGACATCTGCCATTCTATGAGTCTGCTGTGTATCCCATTTCCCATGTTGGATCTTTCTCTCCCTTTTTGATTCTATCAGTTAGTATTAGCAGACACTAGCCTTGTTTGTGTGATCCCTTTGACTCTGAGAACTATCAGTGTGATCAATTGTGAACTGAAATTGATCACTTGGACTAGTGAGATGGCATTGGTACATGCCACCTTGATGGGATTGTATTGGAATACCCTGGCACGTTTCTAATTCCACCATTTGGGGCAAGTCAGCTTGAACATGTCCCAAATTGTACATCTCCTCCCTCTCTTTTTCCCACTCTTATATTTAACAGGGATCACTTTTTGGTTAAAATTAAACACCTAAGAATAATTGTATGTTAATTACAGAGTTCAAACAATAGTGCTAAAACAAAAAAAAATACTATAATGGATAAAGTATTGCATTGTACATCAACAGTCAGGGTAAGGGCTGATCAAGTCACTGTATCTCATAGTGTCCATTTCACTTCAACAGGTTTCCACTTTGGTGCTCAGTTAGTTGTCACTGATCAGGGAGAACATATGATATTTCTCCCTTTGCGACTGGCTTATTTCACTCAGCATAATGTTTTCCAGATTTCTCCATATTGTTGCACATGACCGGGTTTCACTGTTTTTGACTGCTGTATAGTATTCTATAGAGTACATGTCCCATAATTTCTTTATCCAGTCTGCTGTTGGTGGCCATTTGGGTTGTTTCCAGGTCTTAGCTATTGTGAATTGAGCTGCAATAAACAATAATGTGCAGATGGCTTTTTGTTTGCCAAATTCATTTCCTTTGGGTAAATTCCAAGGAGTGGGATGGCTGGGTTGTATGGTAGGGTTATATTCAGGTTTCTGAGGAATCTCCAGACTGACTTCCACAGTGGCTTAACCAGTTTGCATTCCCACCAACAGTGGGTTAGTGTCCCTTATTCCCCACATCCTCTCCAGCATCTATTGTTGGTAGATTTCTGAATGTGAGCCATTCTAACCAGGGTGGGGTGAAACCTCATTGTGGTTTTGATTTGCATTTCTCTGATTACTAGTGATCTTGAACATTTTTTCATGTGTCTATTGGCCATTTGGATTTCCTCTTTGGAAAGATGTCTGTAGAGGTCCTTGGCCCATCTCTTGAGTGGGTTGTTTGTTTTGTTGTTGTGGAGTTTCTTGATTTCTTTGTAGATTCTTGTTCTCAACCATTTATCTGTTGCATAGTTTGCCAATATTTTTTCCCATTCTGTTGGTCACCTCTTCACTTTCCTGACTGTTTCTTTTGCAGTACAGAAACTTATCAATTTGATGCAATTCCAAATGTTAATTTTTGCTTTGACTGCTTGTGCTTCTGGGGTCTTTTCCAAGAAGTCATTGCCAGTACCTATATCTTGCAGTGTTTCTTCAATGTTCTCTAATAATTTGATGGTGTCAGGTTGTAGTTTTAATCTTTTATACATGTTGAGTGGATTTTTGTGTAAGGTGAAAGGTAGGGGTCTTGCTTCATGGTTCTACATATGGAAATCCAATTTTCCCAGCACCATTTATAGAATAGACTGTCCTTACTCCAGGGATTGTTTTTGGATCCTTGATCAAATATAAGTTGGCTGTAGATGTTTGGATTGATTTCTGGTGTTTCTATTCTGTTCCATTGGTCTATCCATCTGTTTCTGTACCAGTACCAGGCTGTTTTGATAACAACTGTCCTGTAGTATGTCCTGAAATCTGGTATTGTGATACCTCCAGCTTTGTTTTTGTTGTACAAGATTGCTTTAGCTATTTGAGGTCTTCTGTGTCTCCCTATGAATTTCAGCATCATTTTTTCCAGAACTGAGAAAAAGGACTTCGGTATCTTGATTGGTAATGCATTGAATGTATAAATTGTTTTGGGACAATGGACATTTTGATGCTATTGATTCTTCCAATCCATGAGCATGGAAGATTTCTCCATTTTTTGGTATCCTCTTTTATTTCTTTCTTTAAGGTTTTGTAATTTTCATCGTAGAGATTTTTAACATCCTTGGTTAAGTTTATTCCAAGGTAGTTGATTTTTTTTTGTAGCTATTGTGAATGGGATTGATCTTAGAAGTTCTTTCTCAGCCGTGGCATTGCCTGTGTATACAAAGGCTGTTGATTTTTGTGCATTGATTTTATATCCTGCTACTTTGCTAAACTCTTTGATGAGTTCCAATAATCTCTTAGTAGAGTTCTTTGGGTCCCCTAAATAAAGAATCATATCATCTGCAAAGAGGGATAGTTTGAGTTCTTCCTTCCCAATGTGTATCCCTTTAATTTCTTTTTTGCCTAATAGCTCTGGCTAAAATTCCAGAACTCTATTGAATAGCAGTGGTGAGAATGGGCATTCCTGTCTGGTACCAGATCTCAGCGGAAATGCTTCCAACTTTTCCCTATTCAATAAGATGTTGGCCGTGGGTTTTTCATAAATTGCTTTGATTGTATTGAGGAATGTTCCTTCCATACCCAGTTTGCTTAGAGTTTTCATCATGAAAAGGTGTTGTATTTCATCAAATGCTTTCTCTGCGTCTATTGAGAGAATCATATGGTTTTTCTTCTGCAGTCTGTTAATGTGGTGTATCACATTGATTGTTTTGCGAACATTGAACCATCCCTGCACACCAGGGATAAATCCCACTTGGTCTGGGTGGATGATCTTTCTGATGTGTTGTTGCATTCTATTGGCCAGAATTTTATTGAGTATTTTTGCATCTATGTTCATCAGGGATATTGGTCTGTAATTCTCTTTCAATGCTGCATCTTTTTCCAGCTTAGGAATTAAGAAGAATTTGGGAGGATTCCCTCTTTTTCGATTGTTCTGAATAGTTTGAGAAGAATTGGAGTTAGTTCTTCTTTAAATGTCTGGTAGCATTCAGCCGTGAATCCATCTGGTCCTGGGCTTTTCTTTGTTGGGAGGTCCTTTATTACTGTTTCCACTTCTGTCTCAGTTATGGGTCTGTTTAGGTTTTCTATGTCTTCCTGGTTCAATTTAGGTAGGTTGCATGTGTCCAGGAGTCTATCCATTTCTGATAGATTTCCCTGTTTGTTGGCATACAACTCTTTGTAGTAATTTCTGATGATTCTTTTTATTTCTGTGGTGTCTATTGTTACATTTCCTTTTTCATCTCTGATTTTATTGATTTGGGTCTTTTTTTAGTTAGTTGGGCCAATGGGGTGTCAATTTTGTTTATTTTTTCAAAATAAATAGCTCCTCGTTTGGCTTATTTTTTGTAATTTTTTTGATTCAATCCTGTTCATTTCTTCTCTGATTTTAATTATTTATTTTATTATTATCTTCTCCTACTAGATTTAGGTCTGGTTTGCTGCAGATTTTCCAGGTCCTTCAGATGAGTTGAAAGCTGATCTATTTCGTGCCCTTCCAATTCGTTGATGTAGGAACCTATTGATATAAACTTTCCTCTTAACACTGCTTTTGTTGTATCCCATAGGTTTTGGTATGTTGTGCTGTTATCCTCATTTTCTTCCAGAAAATTTTTGATTTCTCTTTTAATTACTTCTATGACCCATTGTTCATTCAGGAGCATGTTGTTCAATCTCCATGTTTTTCTGTGTGTAACACATCTTTAAGCATCTTTTGCAGGGTTGGACGAGTGATGCCAAATTCTTTCAATTTCTGTTTGCTATGAAAGGTCTTATTTCACCTTCATTCACAAATGAGAGCTTTGCAGGATATAATATTCTGGGCTGGCAGTTTTTCTCTCTTAGTACCTGGGCTATGTCTCGCCATTCCCTCCTAGCTTGTAGGGCTTCTGATGAGAAGTCAGCTGTGATTCTAATTGGAGATCCTCTGAGAGTAATCTGGCGTTTCTCTCTTGCACATTTTAGGATCTTTTCTTTATGTTTCCCTGTGGTGAGTTTAATTACAACGTGTCGTGGTGAGGATCCCTTTTGTTCATGTTTACTAGGGGTTCTATGAGCTTCCTGTACTAGGATGTCTCTGTCCTTCTCCAAACCTGGGAAATTTTCTGCTAGTATCTCACTAAAAAAGCCTTCTAATCCTTTCTACCTCTCCATGCCTTCAGGAACTCTTAGAACCTGAATGTTGGGTTTTTTAATAGTATCCTGTAGATTCCTGACAGTATTTTTTTAGATTTCTAATTTCCTCTAATTTTCTTTGGTTTGACTGTCTACTTTCCTGTGCTCTGTCTTCTAAGTCTGATATTCTCTCTTCTGCTTCACCCATTCTGTTTTTAAGGCTCTCTAATGTGTTTGTCATTTGATCTTTTGAATTCTTCATTTCATTATGATTTCTCGTCACTATCACCGTTTCATGTTCTACTAGTTGTTTTATTTTGATTCCTCCTTAATATTTCATTTTTGCGCGAGAGATTTTCTATCTTGTCCACTAAGGATTTCTGTAGTTCAAGAATTTGTTTTTGAGAACTTCTTAATGTTCTTATCAATTTTTTGAGATCTGGTTCTTGTGTTTCTTCATCATCTTCATAATCTTGAATTGGGGTGTCTTTTTCATTTGGGGGAATCATAGTATCTTCCTTGTTCTTGTTACATCAGTTTCTGCGTTTGTTTGGCATTTTGGAGATATTCTTTGATTTCTTCGCTGTGGTGTTTTTTCTCGTAATACTATGACTCTGGATTAAGTGGACTGTCTGCTTTTGATGGATCCTTAGAGGCTGTGATGGGTGTGGCCAGAGAGCTCTGTTTGGTTCTTCAGGGTTAAGTGTGTGCCAAAGTTGACTCACCCAGATTGTTCTCTCACTAGCTTACTCTCTCTCTCTTTTTGACTCATTTGGGGAGTAATTCCTCACAGCTGAGTGGAATTGAGGGTACTTGATGTATGAAATCTGGCCCCTGTGCTTATTTGTCTGATATACCCCTGGGACCACACACAGAGTTTATGCAGCCCTCAGTGTGGTTTCAAATTTCTCTGCAGTCTCTCACTGGGTTGCAAAGGTTACCAATTTTGTGTACTCGGTGAGTTCTCTTGCCCCCCCTCCTCAGATTTTCACAGTCTCAGTTCGTTAGCTCCACACTTTCACTATATCCTAACTTCCTGTTATTTCTCCCCACCAGAGCCAGCTTTTTCTGCTTTGCTAATGGTGGGTGCCGCTTTACATACGTAAAATGGCGCCTGCTCTTTGTCTTGCTCAACTTTTTAAGGTGAGTGGAGAGAGAGGCTAATGTCCGTGCTGGTTCCCCTTATTGATTCATTTTTTTTTCTCTCCTCCAGTCAGCCTGGTGAACTTTCACCAGTGGGGCCTCAGGCCTCATTTTGCCTTTCCCTGCCAATGTCTTGGGTTACTGAGGTATTTGTCTCACCTCCCCTACCAGCGCTGGCGCGCAGACTCTGTGGCTCAGCTTCCACGCAGTGGGCGACCTTGCTCTCCCCGTAGTCCCTCCATGTCACATCCACTAGATCCGGAAGTTTCCTCTGCAGTTTTTTCCTGAGCCTTTTCCTGAGGCTACAGTAACTCCACTTTTATTAAACTATCTTTTCCCAGAGTATTGGTGCATGCCCTCACTATTCCACCATGTTGGCTCCACCCTGAAATGGCTTTTTATAAACAAATTTCTAGTATTATTTTATGCCATTTGATACATGGGTTGTCCCATCATTTTCCAGTGAATAAAATTTGCTCAAAAATATTACCCAGGATGTCATAGACTATGTACCCTAATGTTAATGTAGTTAACTAAATTCTTTTTTTTTTTTTTTTTGAATTTATTTGAAAGTCAGAGTTACACAGAGTGAGGAGAGGCAGAGAGGGAGCAAGGTCTTCCATCAGATGGTTCACTCCCCAATTGGCCGCAACAGCCAGAGCTGCACCTATCCAAAACAAGGAGCCAGGAGCTTCTTCCAGGTCTCCCATGTGGGTACAGGGGCCCAAGGACTTGAGCCATCTTCCACTTATTTTCCCAGGCCACAGCAGAGAGCTGGGTTGGAAGTGGAGCAGCCAGGTCTCAAACCAGCACCCATATGGGATGCTGGCGCTTCAGGCCAGGGTGTTAACCTGCCGCACCACAGTGTCAGCCTTGACTAAATTCTTAGATGCATTTTCAAGATTATTTCTTTCTTGCTCAGATATAATTCAAGCCAAATGAATGCACATTTCTATGGTTAGTCAATATAGAAATATATCTTAGAATCAATACATTATGGTATTCGATCACCACTGCTACACATTCACCCTATGTGTTTTGTTGAAACTCCCAGACTTAGCTCTTAGACATCTACCAAAACCATAGATTTTGGGAGTTTTGCCAAGATGTTGTCAAATTGGCTTCCTCATTCATCAGAGAGATATCAAATTTATTTGTAATACTTCTTAAAAGATGGCCCCAAGGCCACATCAGCAACACCTGAGGAGAGGAAATAATAAAATATAGATTCTTGACTTATGTTCCAAAGGATATTCATTCCCATCAAGTCTGTTTTAGTGAAAGCCTGTTCTTTGCACAGTACTCTTCTGGGTCTACAACAAAGGACAATAGAAAAGTATAATTTATTTGATATTTTAAGAGTCTATAGTCATTTGAATATAACTCAAATCATATTTTATTTTGAAATTAAAATTAGGTTACAGATATAAACAAATAACCAGAATAGAGTGTGAGAAATTCTGGCAGAATCAAAATATTAGTAGGGGTAAATATTTTGGTGCAGTTGGTTAAGCAGTCACTTGGGTCTCACACATTTTACATCAGAGTGCCAACTCAAGTCCTGGCTACTCTTCTTCTGATCAAGCTCCCTGATAATGTACCTGTGAGACAGCAGATGATGGTCCAAATACTTGGGTTCCTGCAACCCATTTGGGAGACCTGGGTGCAGTTCCTCGCTCTTGGCTTCTGCCAGACCTATCCTTGGCTGCTAACGGGCATTGGGGGAGTAAACCAGTGGATAAAGAACTCCCACTCTGTATTTCACTGTGATTTTTAACTAAGTAAATCTTTAGAAAACATTTTTAGCTAAAACTAGCATGTAAAAGCTCTATAAACTTGATGCTATTGCTAGACAAATGGTTTTTAAAATTTCACATGCAGGAAACACCCATTTAGACCAGCAGTTAAGATACTAGTTAATATGCCATGTTCTTTATCAGAGTGCCTGGGATTGATACCCAGTTCTAATGCAGGCCTGGGAAGCAGCAGGGATAATTCAGTGATTGGGTACATGCCACCCAAATGGGATACCTGTATTGAGTTCCTTGCTTTTGAATTTGAGAACCAGGAGATGAGCTTGATCTCTCTCTTTTTCTTTCTGTCTCCCTGTCCCTCTATGTCTCCTTCTCAAATAAAACAACGTTCATTTTTTTTTAAGCTACAAACCAAGGATTTTATGCTGCACTCATTTTTTTTCATGGCTGTCTTTTTTTTCATTACTGTCTTCATAAATTATCCCCGCTAATTTAAACGCACCAAATCTGGCACTCTAAGTCTAGGATGAGTAGTGGATCCTAACAAGTATTGGTGAGAAATGTCTCATGCTTTACATTTTACATATCTCTGAAAATAGAATAATTTCAACTTATACATTTGCCTATAGACTCTATAATCTCCTTTTTTCAAAAACTGTTATTTAAACAAGGCTAGAGAACAGAACAGGCAAGATCATGTGTGGAGGGGGCAAAGTGCAGTAGCAGATGCTTGAATCTTAGTAAGATACTAATGCATTTTTCATCCTCCTATGAGGTTTGCTTAAGTCTGATTTCTGATCCTTCAAAAGCAAATCAATGCAATCATTGCAATATTCTATATGGTTATGAAGCAAGAGATGTAAACCCATTTACCTCTCATCATTTCAAATGTTTATGAGCAGGAAATTTTGTGAAAGAGGTTAAGTTGGGCCTACATATATTTGTTAGGAATCAAATTAGTTTCTTAAAATTAAACATATTTCCTGTGCCTTGTAATTTAAATGCTTGATGTATATTGGTGGAGGAGAAATAATCAAGCTTATACCAGTTCAGAATAAGACTCAACACAGCTTAGTCAAGAAAACAAGATGACTATCTCTATATTTGGAAATATTACTGTTTTCTTGCATCTTTATACAACAGCATTTATTTTCAGTGAGGTCAGATCATGTTGATAGCCAAGATGGTTAACATGAAGGAATTAGACTTTATTCTGCCTATCAAGGAGCCACTAATCTTGTTGATAAGATAAAATCATTTCTATGGCAGATATTCAACGGTCACAGGACAAAGATAAGCACATGGAAATTCATATAATGCCTGCCACACATAACTTCTAGAGAAAGTGTTGCTAACTGCTAAGTGTCTGGAAAAATTAAGCTAGAATGGCTTCCAGGGAGCCCTACCAGGAAATTGATAACTATCTGATAACTATTGAGGATTCTGAGGCCACAGTAGTGAACAAGTTAAATATATGTTCTGACTTCATGTACTTTAGGCTAGAAGACAATGAATAAATAAAACAGGCATGAGAAATATTATAAATAGGAAATACAGGTGCTATGATAGTTTCAATCTAGTTTTGAGGCCAGGGAAGGTCTCCCTGAGGAATTGAAGGCCCTGAGGCACAAGTAGGCATAATGTATCCCAGGAACTGGTAGAAAAACAGTGAGATTGGAAATTAAAGTTTGAATGTAGAAACAGCAAAGAAAAAAGTCAGAGAGAGAGAGAAACTAGAAATGCACATGTCTAGAAGTGGGAAAATGAGGTGAGCTTCAACATTGTACCTTAAAGAGCATACTAAATCTGTAAAATGAGATTGATTGGAATTTTTAAAATTCAATTAGCTATAATTAAATGCAAATATCAATGTTTTTCCATTTATCTTATTTTATTCAAATAGATCATGTGCACAAAAAAAAAGCTGGATCCTTCAATGATGCATCACAGAAATAGATATGGAAGGATGGAAGGACTTTGAACTTTAACTGATATCTAAATTCTTAGTTATTTCAATTTTAATGTGATTTCAATCTGTTCTGAAAGTTGTTATTCCTGGTCTGCCAGATGTTTAGTCAATACATTATAATAATTATTTCATAATTTAAGCCTCCCAAATTTTCAGACCCAGAGTGCAAATACAACCATACAAAATCATCTGAAGATTTAATAAATAAAATGTCAGTGCTTTAAGATATATATGCTAGTGTATCCATCACTCATGTTTGGAGCTCATTTAGTAAAACCATGAAAGTTAAGTTGTAATGACTCACAAATGCTGACCTCATCACTTACATCTGACAAAAGACATTTCAGCAGATGCACATTTGTCTTTTTGAACATTTTTAATTATTTAAAGAAAATGTAGCTAAGTTCTACAGTTCTCCCCCTGTGCTAAAATATTGAGAAGGCAACTTATCTTTAGCAGATGATTTATAGATTTATTTGCTTCCAAGAAAAACAAGCAAGAATATTGGGGATAGAATTTGTTTCTCACACAGTATTCAGCAGTTAGATCATCAATGGGCCCAATTTGAGAAACAATTCAATTTTAAGCTGCAAAGTGCCACATATGTACTCAAAACTAAAAATTCCAAAATTAGTTGGGATGGAAGTAATAAGCATGAGAATTCAAGCATGTAACTGGGATGATTCTACACTATAATTTATCCTCTATCTTACACATACATAATATTAACATACACTGTAGAGCAAACTATTGAAAATCTGCTGGGATTCATTGGTTAGATACAAGTCATAATCCTTATTTCATTTAACTCTTTTTAAATGATTTGTCTATACAATCTTTTTATATGAGGTATGTCTGTTTTTTTAACATTTAATGGTAAACAATATTAGTTCATCTTTAGCTCTTCTGTGCCCATAATTCAGAATGTCTAAGCCACATAGCCAGTTGGAAGTCTAGCATCTTGTTGTTGGAGAAGGTAGAGGCATCTGCAACTCAGTGAAATAGAAACTATCAGAAAGAAACTTAGTTCATATAAGTATACATTAGGCATAAGAATGTGGGAGAACTGGCTATGGTTTGGTCAAAACTTCACATTTGGGAGGTCTGATATAATTGGTATGTCATCATAGCTAGATAGATGACACTCAGCAGTCTCATCCTAAATAAACTTGAGGGCATTGGAGTAACTAGGACTCCTGGTGAATCGTGCTAAGCAAGAAAAATATATAGATGACAGACAATCCTGTACCCCAACAGCTAGTGGGTTGAGACTTATTTGATTCAACATGGGTAAGCCTAGAGAATATTATGGTAAGTGAAATAAGCCAGATGCAGAGAGACAAATACTACATGATACCATTCACATGTGTAGTCTAAAAACGTCAAACTCATAGAAACAGGATACAGAGGTGACTACTCAAAGTCAGCAGGTATGAGAAACGTGGAGATATTAATCAAAGGGTACAACCTTGCAATTATAATATGAATAAGTTGTGGTGCTCTAATGTACAGCACAGTGACTAATAATTATAATGTATATGTGAAATTTACTGAGAATAGATTTTAAGTATTCTTGTCACATACACACAAAAACAACATATATATGTGGGTATACGGATATGTTAATTAACTGTGGTAAGCATTTTCCAATGAATATATGTTTTATGTTGTATATCTTCAATATATACAATTTTTATGGTCAATTATACCTTGGTGAGGCTGAAAATGATATCAAGTAATTGTCTCTCTAATCAGAGCTATCTAAGTTTGACTTAACAAGGTTGCAGGTATGATGAAGGGTACCAAGAACTCTTGCTGGAGGAGTGTTTATATGGATAGGCCATGCCACTCTAAATACTTATAGTCACCAATGGCATGTGGTATAGAAAATGGCACTTTGTATAACATTTGAGGCTTTTTTTCTTATGATCTTAACCATACTGAGCCAACTGTTAAGAACAAATCAAAAATAAATTTATCCTTGGGCAAATGGGAGAGTTGCCAGACTTTATTGTGTACCACAACTGATCAACAGAGGTATTTGAAGTTGGATGATGACTAATAAACTAGTAAGATAATAAAATCCTTTCTATTATGTAGCTTGAATATGACCCATATAACTTAGAACTTCCTATCACTCATTGGCATATCTGCATACATTCTGTCCCTTGAACCTGAACTACCATTTTACAAATCTGAGATAGATATATAGATGATAGATGATCAATACATATATGATTGATAAATTATAGATCTATACATGATAGATGCTAGGTCAAGGCCCAAATGCCCACCAATGCAGGGGCAGGCCTGGCTGGGACTGGTATGCAATCCAGTTCTCCCACATGGGTAGCAGGAATCAAACCACTTGAGTCATTACTAATTCCTTCCAGGACCTGCATTAGTAGGAAGCTAGAATAAGGAGCTGAAACTAGGAATTGAGCTAAGGTACTCTGATATGGGAAGCAAGCATCCTAACCAGCATTTCAAGTGCCAGACACAGGCTTACTCTCGGTACATTTTAGTCTGGCAAAATTTTATCTTTTTTTCTTAATTTTTGTATCTTTTTTTACTTTTTAGATTTTTTAAGGTGAACAAATTTCATGTACTTCCCATATACAGATTTAGGAGCATAGTAATGCTTCCCATCCTGTCCTCCCTTCTCCTTCCTTTCCCATTCTTTAATTTTTACAATGATCTACTCTCAGTCTATTTTATACTCATAAGCTTCACTTTACACTAAGTAAAAAGTTCAAGTAAGTCTTATTTCAAAATGTCATCTCCTCCATAAAGCCTTTCCTGAACCTCTAGGTAATTTTAATCCCATCCTCCTTTGTTTCCCACTCGGACTTCCTCCTACAGACACTGAATTCCTTGAAGACAGAAAAGATTTCTTATCTCTTCTTATATTAATATTAATATTAATATTAATATTAATATTAATAACTAAGCTTTAATGACGTTTACTGTGTGCCAGAAATCATTATAAAACTTTATATTGACTCATTTAATTTACCTAATAACACTATTATGTAGTTACTCTTACTATAGATGAGAAAATTAATGCTTAGAGAGTTTTGATTTGACTGAAGTTCAGACAGCATTTAAGTGACAATCAAAATACAAATTCAGGCAATCTGTCTCTAGGAATAAATATCTGTGGAGGGCAAAAAATGTAGCAGTAGAAAGGGAATTTAGAAATTACCTTAGAAATAGTTCTCTTTTCATAGGTGGGGAAAATGAGGGCTAAGAAGTTGGCAAAAGAGAAGTTAAGCTTATTAATAGCCAAAAGGAAATTAGGATTTGCACTTTTATGTTTTTCTATTTTTCACGTCTCAATGTTGCTCTCCTCAAAATCTGTCTCTAAGAAAGTTTAAAAATAATTCCCAAGAATACATCAAAATCATCTCTCATTGTCTGCCTAATTTCAGTACTTTTTACCTGAATTAAATGTGACAAAAAGGACAAGGAAGGAGATCATTTTATTCATACAAAAAAGGTCCTTCTGTTCTTACTCTATAATTTATTATGCATGTTTTTATTCAGATGCAAGTAAGGTTGCTTCTAAATCACAAATTCATTTTTAATGGTTCATTAAACCAATTCCTATGTATCCATAGTGATGAATGATGCACATATTCCAAACTTGCCCCCATAACTACCCTTATTGTATCTCGTGTCCTTCTGTTTCAGTAGACTCTTCTACCAGACGTTTTGTATATATTCTCCAGTTGTTTCATGTGTTTCCATTTTGCACACCTCCCTCTATTCCTAGACCTGTGCATTCTCCTAAAATGCCAGTCCCAGGGATCTTAGTGATCTATTCATTTTCTTCTGAGTTTAACACTTGTCATCCACAGATAACAAGAGTCATTTCTCATGCTAAAGTGATTGTTTTGAGAGAAAGTTTTCTCCTTTGTGTGCAAAACTGACTAAGTGAATTATTTTTCTCCTTTCACAAAAGATTGAGAATGAGTGCGTCAACTTGTCTTAGAAAAAACCATGTTTTTTTTTTCTGATGGACATATATTTCTTGTTAAGGTCTGGCTGACTCTCTGAACCTAAATGAGTATGTGTAGTAACTTTTTCCTATTATTTTGCAGGTAGAAGCAAGATAGAACTTTATTGTGCTCCAGAAAGAGCAATAAACCCTTCTTCAGACTTCATAAGACAGCACAGTAAGGGAATTTCACACCAACAGGACATTTTCCCTTCAAAATAACAAAAGGAAACAAAATAAACCAAAACATATGAACAGAGGAAGGAAATCAGTTATCTTTGAAACTGAACTCCAGAAATAATTTACAGGGCAAGAGTTATTGAAACACTTCATAGATTGTCAACTGGTTTTCTCCTACTCACCCAGATCCCCAGGTGCAACACAAGAGACGTCCCAGAGTGGCAAATTTAGATGGACAATATTCATCTGGACCATGAAAAGTCTTCTATATCTGTTGTATCGACTTCCATAGTTACCTCAGAAAATTGTGTTTTTAATTGTTTTACTTTTACTTTTAATTTTTGCCAGTGAAAATATTTATTTGTTTACCTATAGATCTCAAGGTCTAGCAACATAGGAAGAAAGCAAGTTGCTACTTAAGCAGGTTGGAGTGCATTTTTGGAACAATGGAAATTTATCATTGAGTTTCTCACGGTCTTCACCTTTCAAAATATATCTTTCACATAGAATTGGCTGCCACAATAAATTTAGACAGTGCATACTCTAGAATAAAAATCACAACACTGTCACTTTTTGACGTTGCTGGATAATTTGCAATGCATAGAGATGATTTGAATACATGTCCCAAAGGAGACCTGGTGAAGGAAACTCAAAGATAATCTGACACAGCAGTGGCTAATGATAGCAAAGCCAGGACAGAGGCATTGCAGTAAAACCAAAAGCATTTTCAATATTCAGCTGCTAGAATGATGTAAGAAAGCAAAGACTCATTTCTGAACCTTCTCAATTTATATGACTTCTCAAATTCTAAAATCTTCATATACCATAATCCAGTAAAAGAACATCTATGGTATCAAGTCCCAATTTCTAAACTTACAGTTAAAGTCTCTGGGAAATAGAATTGGATCACCTCCATTTTCCATAAAAATGATTTATAAAACTGGAAAGTAAATACATGAGACAATTTGGATCATTTCACTTTCTTTTCTGTGCTCTCTTTTATTTCTTAAGCCAACTTTTGTAACTAATTTTAAAAAGTTTAGCCTAAGTACTTTCTACCATACAGATATTAACATAAACAATAAGATTTTACTGTTTTGAAATGTTTATTTATTTATTTGAATGGCAGAGAGAGAGAGAGAGAGAGAGAGAGAGAGAGAGAAAGGGGAAGAATAACAGAGACAGGGATCTTCCACCTGCTGGTCCACTCCCCAAAGACCACAATGGCTGGTCTCCCATGTGAGTGCAGTGGAAAGCCTTAACATAATTGGTGGAGCAGAAGAAAGAATGTACAATTTAGAAGACAAAGCACAAGACATTATACAGTCAAACCAAAAAATAACAAGAAATTATGAAACCAAAAAACACTGTTGGGAATCTACAGGACACTATCAAACAACCCAACATATGTGTTCTAGGAGTTCCTGAAGGCATGGAAAGAGAGAAAGGATTATAAGTCCTTTTTAGTGAAATAATAACAGAAAAAATCCCTAATTCGGTGAAGGAAAGAGATATCCAAGTAAAGAATGCACTTAGAACTCCTAATAGACATGACCAGAAAAGATTTATACCATAATACATTGTAATCAAACTCTCCACAGTAAAACATAAGGAAAAGACTCTAAAATGAACACAACAGAAATGCCAGATTGCCTTCAGAGGATTTCCAATTAGAATCACAACAGACTTCTCATCAGAAACCCTATAGGCTAAGAGAGAATGGTGAGACATATTCCAAGTCTTAAGAGAAAAAAAATTGTCAACCCAGAATACTATAGCCTGTAAAGCTCTCATTTATGAACAAAGGTGAAATAAATACCTTCCATAACAAACAGAAATTGAAAGAATTTGTCACCACCAGTTCAGCCCTACAAAAGATGCCTAAGGATGTGATACACACAGAAACATAGATACACAGTCATTATTAGGAAAGAAGGTAAAGGAAAAAAATTTCCCAGGAGAAGTTCAAAGGAAATTCAAAGTAAAAAATAGGAATATTTTTGGAAAAATGGCAGGGAAAAGTTGTTACTTATCAACAGTCACTTTGAATGTAAATGGCCTCAACTCTCCAGGTAAAGACAAAGACTGGCTGAATGAATTAAAAAACAGAATCGTCTATCTGCTTCCTAAAAGAAACACATCTCACCAACAAAGATGTACACAGACTGTAAGTAAAGGATAGAAAAAGATAGTCCGTGCCAACAGAAATAAAAAATTAACTGTTGTAGCCATACTAATATCAGACAAAATAGAACTTAACACAAAAACTGCTAAAAGAAACAAAGAAGGGCACTATGTAATGATTAAGGGATCAGCTCAACAGGAAGATGTAACTATTAAAAACGTATATGCACATAAGTAAATGGCACCTAGCTATTTAAAAGAAATGTTAAGATTTAAAGGGAGACATAGACTCCAATACAATAGTAATGGGGGACTTCTATACCCCACTTTCAGCAATGGACAAATAAATGAGACAGATAATCATCAAGGAAACAACAGAGTTAATTGACACTAAAGACCAAATGGACCTAACAAATATATACAGAATTACAAAACATTAAAGAAAGACATTGATGATACAAAAATTGGAAAATTTTTCATGTTCATGGATTGAAAGATTCAATATCACCAAAATGTCCATACTACTGAAAGCATTTTACAGATTCAACATGATACCAATCAAAATACCAAAGACATAATGCTCAGGTATAGAAAAAATGATGCAGGAATTCATATGGAGGCACAGGAGACCTCAAATAGTTAAAAATAGTTAAACTTGTTTAAAACAAGTCAAGTAAGAGGAAACACTAATATAAATAATGTGAGATAGGAATATATATTTATTATATATGTATATGATATGATGAATTTCTTTAAAGATATAAGCTACCAAGGCTCACTTATGAAATATATAGAAATATATAGAAAACTGGAATAGCATTCATTCCTGTTAAGGAAATTGAATTTATAGTTAAAGATATTTTAAATAAGAAAATCCTAAGTTCATATGGCTTCACTGGTTAATTCTATCAAAAAGACGAGAAATAAATAATAGCAGTGCTGCAAAAAGCTTTCAAGGAAATTGGAGAAAAAATTAAAAGAGTGACAAAGGAATGAGGAGGGAGTGTAGTGTGGGAAGCATCACTTTGCTCCTAAATCTATATAGATGAAATAAATGAAATTTGTTCACCTTATATCAATTTTTAATAATTGAAAAAAAAGTAACTTCCATCTCATTTTATGAAAACAGCAGTGACCTAATATCAAAAGCACAAAAATATTAGAAAATAAAAGACAAGTTACAGTGTGGGAGAAAATATTTACAAGTCTCTTGTTGGCAAAAGAATAATATATGGAACATTTAAAAAAATGTATGGCATCATGGTCCAGATTAAGCCACTGTTTGGGATGCGTGCATCCCATATCCAATGCCACTTCAAGTCCCAGCTACATGGCTTCTTCCAATCAAGCTTCTTGCTCTTGCACACCATTAGGAGGTAGATATTGCCCAAGTACTTGGTACCTGCCACAGACATGGGAGACCCACATGGAATTCCTGGCTCTTGGCTTTAGCCTGGTTCATCTCCAGCCATTGTGGGCATTTAGAGAATGAACCAGTAGATGCAAGATCTTTTTCTCTTTCTCTGTTCTCTCTCTTTCTCTAATAAGTCTTTTAAAAAATAAAATTATGAATAACTCTTAAATTCAACAATAAGAAAACAATGTAATTAAAAATGAGAAAAATATCTAAACAGATATATCATTAAAGAAGATATACAAATGGGAAATAGGTCAATGGAAAGATATTCAACATAATTAGCCATTAATGAAATTCAAATTATAAACACAATAAGGTAATGCTACATATCAATCAAAAGGGATGAAATTAAAAAGTAGTGGTAACACTAAATGCTAAATATGATGTGGGAAAAGTACATGAAAATACAAGTAAAAAGTACATGAAATAACAATATAACAGAGACAGGGAACAATTCAGTGATTACCAGGAGCTAGAAACTATAGCAGAAATGATGTAGCTGTGATTATAAAGAGGTTGCAGGGGGTAGATCTTTGTGTCTGTAGTTATACAATGGATGGCATAAAATTGCATGCCTATAAATTGTACAATGTCAAATTACTGTTTTTCATATTATCCTATAATTATGTAAGATGTATACACTGGGGCAATTGGATAAAGGGTACACAGTCTCCCTTACTTTTTTTATAACTTCCTATAGATCTATAATAACTTTAAAACAAAAAGTTTTTAAAAAGTTAAACTAATAAAATATTGGAAGCAAAAATTATTACAAGGAAAGAATACTGCAGGTCAATAATTTTCATGAATGTAGATGTAAAAATTCTTAATATTTTAGTATAGTAAATCACATAAAATAATATTTTAAAATAATAATATGGTACAGTCCAATGGAATTTAGTGCAGCAATCCCTGGTTGGTTAAACATTCAAAAACAATCAATGTAACTGATGATACAGAAAAACTTATCATCTCAATATATACAGCAAAAGTATTTATTAAAAACAATAACTATTTCATATGAAACCTCTCAACAAACTTAGAAATGGACATGGATTTTATCAATATAATAAAACTCATCTATGAAAAGCATATAGTTAACATCCATCATGCTTATTGGGGAAAGACTGCATGTATTTGCTTTAAAATTAGGAATAAAGGAAGTGTCTGCTTACACCAATTCTATTCAACATTGTATTAAATGCTCTAACCAGTGCAATGAGGCAAGAAAAAGAAACCAAAGTCATTCATATTGAAGAGGAAGAAATGAAAATGTAATTATTACCATATAATGAAATCACCAATGTAGAAAAACTATGTTTTTTTAAAAAAGTAGTTCTAGAACTAATGAGAGAGTTTTGCAAGTCTGCAGGATACAAAAAAATCAATATTAACATCAATTGTTAATTCTCCTTACACTGATATATAAATACCATGGAGTTCCAATCGAAAATCCAGCAAGATTTTTTGGTAGAAATTGACAAGCTGATTCTCAGCTTATATGAAAATCTGAAAGAAATAGAACAAACTAATTTGAAAAAGCATAAAGTTAAAGAAATTATACTACCCTAATTTAAGACTTACTATAAATCTACAGCAATGAAGATTGTGTGGTATTTGCATATAGATTTACAACATAAATGGAATAAAATAAAGCACAGAAATAGACCTACATATATATCGTCAATTTATTTTTGACATTGTCAAAGACTGTTTAGTAATAAAATACAGCATTTTCAAGAAACATTTTTTCTGAAGTATTTAAATGTTCATATTTAAAAAGCAAGAATGAACAAAAGAAATACTCCAAGATATTGGTCTGAGTGACAACTTCTTGGATAAGACCCCCAAAGCACAGGCAACAAAAGCAAAACTAACCAAATGGGATTATATCAAACTCAGCACAGCGAAGGAAATGATCAATAGAGTGAAGAGACATCTAACACAAATGGAAAAAATATTTGCAAGCTACCTATCCAACAAAGGATTTATATCCAGAATATATTAGCAACTCAAAAAACTCAACAACAACAAAAATAAACAAATTGATTTTTAAGAAATGGGTAAAGGACTCCAATAAATAGTTCTCAAAAGAAGAAATACAAATGACTAAGAAATACATGAAACAATGCTCCCTAGCCATCAAGAAAATGCAAATCAAAAATACAATGATTGGCCAGCGCCATGGCTTAACAGGCTAATCCTCTGTCTTGAGGCGCCGGCACTCTGGGTTCTAGTCCTGGTTAGGGCGCCGGATTCTATCCCGGTTGCCCCTCTTCCAGGCCAGCTCTCTGCTATGGCCCAGGAAGGCAGTGGAGGATGACCCAAGTCCTTGGGCCCTGCACCCGCATGGGAGACCAGGAGAAGCACCTGGCTCTTGGCTTCTGATCAGTGAGATGAGCCAGCCGCAGCGGCCATTGGAGGGTGAACCAACGGCAAAAAGGAAGACCTTCCTCTCTGTCTCTCTCTCTCACTATCCACTCTGCCTGTTCAAAAAAAAAAAAAAAATACAATGATTTATCATCTCATCCCTGTCAAAAGAGCAATAAATACCAGCAATGATGTAGAAAAAGGAGAACATTTACACACTTTTGGTGGGAATATAAATTAGTGTAGCCACTATGGAAAACAGTATGCAGATTTTTTAAAAAAACAGAAATAGACTTGCTCTGTGATCCAGCAATCCCACTATTGGGTATATAGCCAAAAGACATGAGCACATTGTATTAAAGAGATGCCTACACTGCCATGTTCATAATAGCACTGCTCAAAATATCCAAAATATGGAATCAACCAAGGTGTCTACCATCAGATGAATGGAAATATAAAGCGTGTTATATATATACAAAGGAATATTATATATTGCATCAAAATGGACACAACTGGAGTCTATCCCATTGAGTGAAATATGCCAGACACAGAAAGACAAATACTGCATGTTTTCTCTTAGATGTAGGCACAAAAAAAAAATTAAAACCAAAAACAGAAAAAGAAAGCAATGACTGTGTGCATCAGTATTGCTGCAAATATGTTTTTGTCAAATATTGTTTTATATGTTTGTCAAACCAATGGATAAGAATGTTATTCCACTACAGTTTAAATGATTTGCAATTATTTTAAAATTTGCTATCAATGGATGAAGCGATCATATTCCCATTTGACTGTATTTATGGCCCTTGCCCTTATTATCACTGAATTATTTTTTTTTACTTTTTACTTATTGATATCTTTATTTAGTGGAGCATTAAGCCCTTGACTGTAATGTTAATTAAAATATTTTATCTCAAAAATATAAAAGAGAGGGGAGGAAGAAACAGCATATCATTATATTCTTAGAATTGTATCTGTGAACTACATTGAATTTGTTATCTTTGTATTAATATTGTATCAGCATGAAAAATAAAGTATCAGAAAAAAGGAAATGCTAATCAGTTCCATGCACAATAGCAAAAATTAACTCATTATAATAGAACTAACTAAAACAGTATACTTGATAAAACAATATACTTGATAAAAGAAAACACAGGAGTAAATTTTTATTACCTTAGATTAGGCAATGTTGTCTTTGATAAATTATCAAACTCATTATCTATAAAATATAAGATTTTAACAGATACTCATTAAAACAGCAGAAAATGTTCTAATTGTGCCAATACTGTGTGTTGGCAAGGATATGGAAAAGCTGGAATGTTCACATAGTGTTGGTGATTCTTTAAATGATATTACACTTTGTAGTTTGATAATTAACTTAAAAATTAAATGCCCTAAGTTAAACATACATCTATCACATGATTCAGCCACTCTACTCCTAGGTTTTCACACAACAGAAATACAAGCATATGTCCACACAATGACATATACACCAATGTTCATAGAGTTCACGTATACTAGCCTAAAAGAGAAACAATCCATGTGGACATCAACATCAGATTCAATAAATAAGTTGTAGTATAGCCATAGGTTAAATGTTATACATCAATAAAATTTATCAATATAAAATATTGAACCCTCAATATATAAAGAGCACCAAAAAAATCTCAGAATACAGGACCAGCATTTGTTGTGTAGTGGGTAAAGCCACCACCTGTGAGGCTGACATCCCATTCAAGCAATGGTTTGTGTCCTGGCTTCTCTACTTATGATGCAGCTCCCTGCTAATGTCCTGGGAAAAGCAGTGGAAGATGGTCCAAGTCTTTGGACCCCTGCATCCACTTGAGAGAGCTCAAAGAAGTTCCAGGATCCTGGGTTTGACCTGGCCCAGGCTTGGTCCAGCGCAGGCCAATGCATCCACCTGGGAAGTGAACCAGAGAATGGAAGACAACTTTCTCTCTCCCTCTCCGCTCCCTCTCCCTCTCTCAATCACTCTAACTCCTTCAAATAAATAGGTAAATTTTTAGAAAAATCTCAAAATATGAGAGGTCTTCAAAAAGATCTTGAAAAATGAATATTATAAAAAAACTATGCATAGATTTCAAAAGTTCTTTGCACAAACTAAAGTTGGAATAACTTGGTATAGCATTTCTGAACAGGATCTATTTCTTACACATCAAATGGAAAAGAGCTCATGAATTCTGCTAAAACTGAAGCAAAAGCAATCACCAAATTTATGATAAAGTGTGGGTGAAGAATGGTGAGATCATTGATGTTTTATGAAAAGTCTATAGGGACAATGCCCCAAAGACATCAACAGTTTACAAATGGAGAACTCATTTTGAGAAGGGATGAGGTGATATTGTAGATGATGTCTACAACAGCATATCATCAACACCAATTTTCTAGAAAAACCAGTGATTAACAGAAGAGACAGCAGCCAATGCCATAAATATCTCAACCAGTTCAGCTATATAATTCTGGCTGAAAACTTGAAGTGGAATAAATATTCTGTTTGACAGATACCAAAACTGTTCTGCCCAGATCAGCTATAGACAAGAGTTGAGTCTTCAATGTAAATTTTAAATAAGCAGAACCAATAAATTGAAGCACTACTTTGAAGAATTGTAACATGAGATGAAGCATGGTTTTACTGGTATAATCCAGACGACAAAGCACAATCAAAGGGTTGACTACGAAGGGGTGAAGTAGTCATCAAACAAAAGAGCACCCTAAAAAAGAAAATACAATTGGACCAGGATTTGGAGACACTTAAGCCATTATGCTGTTAACTTTCTGGAGGACCAAAAAACAAAAACATCAGCTTCTTAGCAGAGTGTTTTGAGAATGTAAGCCAAAGCTTTAGCAGAAGAATGCCCAGAAAATCTTCACCACAGAGTTTTTATCACCACAATAATGTTCCTGGTCATTGCTCTTATCTAATGGGTGCAATTTTACAAGAGTTTTGATGGAATAACATTAGTCTGGTTTGTCTTCTTCTGGTTTCTTTTTATTTATGAATCTCAAAAAATGTTCAAAGGGCATCTGCATCATTTTTTTTCTTCATTTAATAGTGTAGAAAGCACTGCATTGACATGGTTAAGTTCCTAATGCCCTTGGTTGTCTTGGGATGGACTAAACGCTTTTTAATTTTATTTTTTTATTTATTTATTTTTTTTTTGACAGGCAGAGTGGACAGTGAGAGAGAGAGAGACAGAGAGAAAGGTCTTCCTTTTGCCGTTGGTTCACCCTTCAATAGCCGCGGTAGCGCACTGTGGCCAGCGCACTGCGCTGATCCGATGGCAGGAGCCAGGTGCTTCTCCTGGTCTCCCATGGGGTGCAGGGCCCAAGCACTTGGGCCATCCTGCACTGCACTCCCGGGCCACAGAAGAGAGCTGGACTGGAAGAGGGGCAACCGGGACAGGATCGGTGCCCCTACCGGGACTAGAACCCCGTGTGCCGGCGCCGCAAGACAGAGGATTAGCCTAGTGAGCCACGGCGCCGGCCTAAACGCTTTTTATAAAATGTTGTATTGGGATACACTAAAGGCTTTTTTTTAAATGCTTTAAAAATATGTGTTGAACTTTACCGAAGTTATGCTGAGAAATACTGTATATTTTTCATTTTTACACTTTTTTAAAGATTTATTTGTAAAGTTTTTTTAATTTATTTGAAAGACGGAGCTACAGAGAGAGGTAGAGACAGATAGAGAGGTCTTCCATCCGCTGGTTCATTTCCCAGATCGCTGCAATGGCCAGAGCTGCACAGATCTGAAGCCAGGAGCCAGGAGCCAGGAGCTTCTTCTGGGTCTCCCACACAGGTACAGGGGCCCAAGCACTTGGCCATCTTCCACTGCTCTCCCAGGCCATAGCAGAGAGCTGGATTGGAAGAGGAGTGGCAGGGACTAGAGTAGGAGCCCATGTGGGATGTTGGCGCTTCAGGCCGTGGCTTTAATCTGCTGTGCTACAGTGCCAGCCCCATCATTTTTACCTTCTGATTTCACTTTTCTATGAATATTTTGGTGTCCTCTCATAATTTAATTTTGCTTAGTTAAAGGAGCTAGACAAAAAGGAGTACAAACTTTATGATTCCATGTATGTACACATTTTAGAAAATGCAAACTAAGATTTAAACAATAATTATATTTGTGTGAGGAGAAATTGGGAGGAGAAGGACACAAAAAAATTTTGTGAGTTGGTAAATATACTCATTATCTTCATTGCAATGGTAATTTCTTTTTACAAAAACAAATTATTTATTTGAGAGGTAGAGTTACAGACAGTGAGAGGGAGACAGAGAGAAAGGTCTTCCTTCCGTTGGTTCACTCCCCAGATGGCCACTATGGCCGGAGCTGTGCCAATCCGAAGCCAGGAGCCAGGTGCTTCTTCCCGGTCTCCCATGGGGGTGCAGGGGCCCAAGGACCTGGGCCATCTTCTACTGCTTTCCCAGGCCACAGCAGAGAACTAGATTTGAAGAGGGGCAGCCGGGACTAGAACCGGCACCCATATGGGATGCCAGTGCCACAGGCAGAGGATTAACCTACTGTGCCACGGAGCCAGCCCCTGCAGTGGTAATTTCATGGGTGTATGTATACAGATGCCAAAACTTACTGAATTATACTTTTAATTACATGAAGTTTATTATAATAAAGCTCTTAAATCACCATATAAAAGGTTCACAGTAGTTATTTTTATGGCATTTCATTAGAATGGAAATATTATTTTAAATTATTTGCCCTTTGGCAAAAGTGATCCTCAAATTCTTTTTTTCATATATCCTGTTCCTGTGATTTTTCTGTTCCTTTTTTTGTACCCAGTTTGAGAACTACTTTCTTACTTTCCTTATTAATTAATTACAAAGCAAGACTCTGTCCTAAGAGAAAATGAGGGGGGTGATTGATTTTTATTTGAGAGGCAGAAAGACATAGATACAGAGACAGAGTTCCCATCTAATAGTTCACTCCCCAAATGCCCACAATGGCCAAGGCTGGACCAGCCAGAAGCCATAGGCCAGGAATTCAGTCTACATGTCCTACATGGGTGGCAGGGACCCAACTATTTGAGCCATCACTTTTGCTTGCAAAGGTATATATTAGCAGGAAGCTAGAATCAGAAGTGAAGCTAGAACTTGAACCCAAGGTTCCCTTTCAGCATCATAACTGCTAGGCCAAATGCCTGCACCAAAAGAAAGCTTTTTGAAGGCAAGGATTGGGTTTATGTCCTTACTGTTAGCACCAAGCACAGTGTATGTCACAAAATAGAAACTCAACGAATATTTGCTGATTGAACTAGACTGTGTGATACTGTTTCATCTTTGCCTTACATATGCTACATTGAATAACAACCATAAACTCACTTGAATGATATAACTGTGATGGATATAAAGCTAGAAGAGGTATTTTACTGGTTTGGCTTATCACCAGTCCATTATTTGCCACATTCTGCCATTGCAACATTCTCACACACTTTCTTTTGTTTTAAAGATTTATTTATTTATTTATTTATTTATTTATTTGAAAGTCAGAGTTACACAGAGAAAGGAGAGGCAGGTGGGGAGGAGGGGTTGGAGGGAGGGAGGAAGGAAGGGAGAGAGATCTTCCATCCACTGGTTCACTCTCCAGACGGTCATAACGGCAGGAGCTATGCCAATCTGAAGCTGGGAGCCAGGAGCTTATTCTGGGTCTCCCATGTGGGTGCAGAGGCCCAAGAACTTGGGCTATCTTCTACTGCTTTCCCAGGACATAGCAGAGAGCTGGATCAGAAGTGGAGCAGCTAGGACTTGAACCACGCCCATATGGGATGCCAGCACTTCAGGCCGGTGTTAACCTGCTGCATCACACCTCCTGCACCTCTCACAAACACTTTCAAATTTAGATATAGAAAAATCTCAGATTGATTTTGGTTTAACTGTCCCTCTGGCATTTAATGCCAATGTTGTTTTGAGCAGTTAATTTGAGGTCTCCACATCTTAATTTTTTCACTGTAATGTAGAGATAATTACACTTCTTTTTAAGGTTGTGTTTGGAGTTCATGAGATAAGGCCCTTAAATTACCCGAGTCTTAGTAAACAGTGCTCTCTTCCTTTCTGGGTCTCAAATATTTAGGACATATTCAAGAAAATCTTCCCATCCACCCATCCAGTACCTCATCTCTTCTGGACTTGGTACTCTGATAAGGCACTGAGTGAAACAGATTAATAAATAAATGCATGATATTTAAATAACCTTTACCAGAGAATTGAACACTTATATAGAATTGTAGAATTTGTCTCCACAGAAACATTTGTATCTATATTTTACATCACATATTCAGTTGTGTTTGAGTCCTACCAATGCTTAAAGCTGGCTTTGACTTCTATACATCTCATTTTCAAGGTCCTGCCTCCTACTCTATAACTTCTTATCCCAAAACATCTATTCTTCTCTTAGTATAACCCAAACACAAATTTCATGATCCTTGAATACAAATGTACGCGGGAACTTCAACAAGTTCATGGAAAGTGCAATTAAAAAGGGGACGGCACTGTGGCACAATGGGTTAAAGCCCCCGTCTGCAGTGACAGCATCCCATATAAGTGTCAGTTCTAGTCCCGGCTGCTCACTTCCAATTCATCTCTCTGTTGTGGCCTGGGAAAGCAGTAGAAGGTGGCCCAAGTCCTTGGGCCCCTGTTCCCACATGGAAGACGTGGAAGAAGCTCCTGACTCCTGACTTCGGACTTGGGCCATCCTCCACTGCACCCCCGGGCCATAGCAGAGAGCTGGCCTGGAAGAGGGGCAACAGGGACAGAATCCGGCACCCCGACCAGGACTAGAACCCGGTGTGCCAGCGCCCCATGAAACTTTTTAAGATTTCTTGTATTTGCTGTACTAGTTATACTGCAGTGAAAATACTTTTCCTAAGCCTAATGAGAAATTTCCTGGTACAAATGAGTGTCTGAATATTTACCACTTAGTCACTCATTTTGCTGGAATAAAGGAAGGAAAGGAGGGAGGGAGAGAGGGAGGGAGAGAGGGAGGGAGAGAGGGGGGTAGGGAGGGAGTTTTTTTCCCTATTCACCAGCATGTTCTGGAGATACCATGTAAAGCAGAATGAAAAATCCTAAGGTAGTAGTTATAAAATATGAGTATATAAAAGGAGTTTTCTGCCAATCTTACTATCTTAAAACTATACTTAAACACAAGGCATGGTAAACAGCTAGAACGATGACAATCAATATTCATTGACCATTTGTTATGAACCAGTTCTGTTTAAAGCACTTCACATGTAATGACCCTGTTAATTCTCATTGCAACTTTCTGGTTTAGGTACTGTTATTCTCATTTAACAGCTGAGAAAATAGAAGCTAAGTATCACAAGGATAAGACACAAATCATATTAAATCATTTTACTAAGATGAAGCAGGGCAAGGAATTGAGGCTTGTTAAAAATCTACATTCTTAAGCCCTATACTTGGACAATACACATCATTATAGTAAAATTTCAATTGATCAGAACTCCATTTACTTAAGCCATTATGCCAATATTTCTTCTTTTAAGCTCATGTTGCATAATTTTTTTTTTATTTTCTAGAAAATGAGCTCTTGTTCCTATGTTTACATCCACAAACACACAAAGTCTTAGCAATCACTAAATTTTATTTACTAAAGGTATAAAATAGAAATTGACACTATAGAAAAATATCAAGTAACAGAAGGATAAAACACACATATTTGCTGTTTCTAACCCTCAAGAAAACAGATCAGGTGCTGGCGCCATGGCTTACTAAGTTAATCCTCCGCCTGTGGCGGCGGCATCCCATATGGGCGCCGGGTTCTAGTCCTGGTTGCTCCTCCTCCATTCCAGCTCTCTGCTGTGGCCCAGGAAGGCAGTGGAGGATGGCCCAAGTGCTTGGGCCCCTGCACCCACCGAGTGGGAAACCAGGAGGAAGCACCTGGCTCCTGGCTTCAGATCAGCGTAGCTCCAGCCGTGGCAGCCATTTGGGGGGTGAACCAAAAGAAGGAAGACCTTTCTCTTGGTCTCTCTCTCTCTCACTGTCTCACTCTATCTGTCAAATAAATAAATAAAAGAAATAAAACATATAATCATACTAATATGAACAACCCTTTCTCATGCAGTCTATTTAAGTGAGGTTTTCTGATATGTTGACATTTTTACATATAATGGTTGTTAGGTGTCAAGGAAGCAAAATACTCATATGACTATCTTACCAAAATTTTTTCCAGTATTTATCTGGCTAAAGATAGTGACTAACTTTCCTTCTGCAATGAATTATGACAATTTTATTACATAGTGACACATGAATGGTATGTTTACAACTAAATATAATAAATAACACACACACAGACACACACACACATGCGAGGTTCCTCAAAAAGTTCACAGAGCAGCAGGCATATGGCTCAGTGGTTACGATGCTGCTTATAATGCTCATATCCCATATTGGAGTGCCTGTGTTAGAGTCCCAGCTATACTTCCAACTTGTGCTTCCTTTTAATGTACATCCCAAGGGCAATATGTGATAGGTCACATATCTGGGTCTCTGTCACCTGTATGGGAGACCAAAATTGAATTCTGGGTGTTCCTGGTTTCAGCCTGGCACAGTCTCAGTTATTGTAGGCATTTGTGGTTCTTCTATCAACTAGGTAGAAGATTTCTCTCTGTCCCTCTACATTGGCTTTCATATGGAAATCAACAAGCAACACATGCTGGTGAGGATGTGGGGAAAAAGGAACCCCAATCCGCTGTTCTTGGGAATGTAAACTAGTACAGCCACTGTGGAAAACAGTATGGAGATCTCAGAAATCTGAATATTGACCCAGCCATCCCACTCCTGGGAACTTACCCAAACCAAAAGACATCAGAATGTGAAAGAGTTATCTGAACCCCCATGTTTATTGCAGCTCAATTCACAATAGCTAAGATACAGAATCAACTCAAACGTCCATCAGCTGAAGTCTGGATAAAGAAATTATGGGGTATGTACACTATGGACTACTACACAGAGGTAAACATAAAAATGAAATCCTGCCTTTCACGACAAAATGGATGAAACTAGAAAATATTATACTTAGTGAAATAAGCCAGTCCCAAAAATACAAATACCATATGTCCTCCCTGATCCATGGTAACTAATAGAGCACCTAAAACGTAATCTATAGAAGTGAAATTGACACTTTGAGATGCAATGATTTTGGACAGTACTTGTCTCAACTGTTGAGGAACATCTTTTTTCATACTCTTTGTTGAACTCTTCACTGTGTATACTATTAATCTTTTGCATATAAAGTTAATTGAAAATAGATCTTAGTAAAAAACAAGAATGGTGGCCAGTGCTGTGGCTCAACAGGCTAATATTCCGCCTTGCGGCGCCGGCACACCAGGTTCTAGTCCTGGTTGGGGCGCCGGATTCTATCCCAGTTGCCCCTCTTCCAGGCCAGCTCTCTGCTATGGCCTGGGAGTGCAGTGGAGGATGGCCCAAGTCCTTGGGCCCTGCACCCCATGGAAGACCAGGATAAGCACCTGGCTCCTGCCTTTGGATCAGTGCGGTGCGCCGGCCACAGTGGCCATTGGAGGGTGAACCAACGGCAAAAGGAAGACCTTTTTCTCTCTCTCTCTCTCTCACTGTCCACTCTGCCTGTCAAAAAAACAAACAAACAAACAAACAAACAAACAAAAAAACCAAGAATGGTAATAGGACAGGGAGACAGGAAGAAAGGTGGGAATGCAGGTGGGAGTGGGGTATGGTAGGAAGAATCACTATGTTCCTAAAGTTGCACTTATGAAATGCATAAAGTGTGTATGCCTCAAATAAAAGGCTTCTGAGAAAAAATAAATAACAACAGAGAAATTGTAGAATCTGAGTAAGGTTACCAAGTCAGAACCTCAGAGATTAGGATTTATGATCTGGATTAAAATAAAGGCAAAAATAACAGGAAACAAAGTCAAAAATTTGGAAGGCCTCCTTGGGGCTTCTAAATTGAGATCAGTTGTACAGGAAATTTTTAAAAAGAGGACATGTCAGAGAGACAGTGTCCTGCAAGCCAAGAAAGACATGGGCACCATGCTGTCAACTTCCAATTGGGCATGTTACAAGGAGTTGCAGCCAAGCTCTGGGAACTGAGTGCACTGTGCAACTTTAGAATTCTGAGCTTCAGGTGGGATCATGGTTTCAGCCGACACCCTGATATATGCCTGGGGAGCACAAGAGCAGAGTAATCTGGCCCACATAAATCATGGCTAAAACACAGCAACCAAAAACAAATACATCTTGCCTACCTGACAAAGGACATAAGCAGGAGAGTTATCTGAGCCTTACCTTGTTGGATTTGCTTTGTGATGTAGGACAATAGATGAATACATACATCACAGATTCATAGTTCCACACAAGCTCTTAGGGAGCATGCTGTCCTATCCTCAAGAGGTTTAATTGACCCTCCTCAAGGCCACACTGCCAATTAGTGACCAACAGAGTAGTGAGGCATATGCATGCACATTGCTAGAAGTAATTGTGCTATAAAATAGGTCAAGGAGACAGCATTAGACACAGTAGTTAAGATCCTGCTTTGGAAGACAACATCCCATGCTGGAGTACCTGAGTTTGAATCCCAGCTCTGCTACAAATTCCAGATTCCTGCTATTGTGTGCCATGGAAAGCAGCAGGTGATTGCTCAAGTACTTGGGCTTTTGCCACTCATATGGGAGGACCAGATGGAGTTCCAAGCTTCTGCTTTTGATGTGGCATAGCCCTGTCATGGGAATTTGGGGAGTGAACCATCAGATGGAAGATTCTCTCTCTCTCTCTCAATAAAAAAATTAAATTGGTAAAATAGATAAACTCTCTCTCAAATAAAAAAATTAAAATGGTAAATAAATAAATAAAATTTTTAAAGTTCATGTTAGGTGGGTATGAATATGGGGGTCAGTTTCACCTCTACATGCAATCCAGATTCTTGCTAATGCACCTGGGAAGGCAGTAGATGTTGGCTCAAGTGCTTGGATTCCTGCCAGGGATGTGAGAGAACTGATTGGAGTTTCTGGCTCCTGGCTTTGGCATTGCCTCACCCTTCTGTTGTGGACATTTTGGGAATGACCCAGTGATGGAATATCTCTCTGTCTCTCTCTTTTTCTGTCTCTCCCTCCCTCTCTGTCACTCTGCCTTTCAAATAAATCTAATATTTTTTCTAAAGTTCATGGAAAAGTGGAATTAAAAGTTTATTAGGATGCAAAAATTTTTGAAATTCAAGATAACTTTTTCATAATTCACATTCCTATGAATTGTTTGAAGATCCCTCATATGGATGCATATCAGAATTTTTACATGAAAATAAACTTATTTTTTGATTCCATTTTACATATTTTGAAATATATATATATATATATATATATATACACACTCATACACACACCAAATCATTTGTAGAGATAATGCATGTAGTCACAATTAAGAACATTTGTTACGGGCTGGTGCTGTGGTGCAGCGGGTTAACACCTGGCCTGAAGTGCTGGTATCCATATGGGCGTTGGTTTGAGACTCGGCTGCTCCACTTCCAATCCAGCTCTCTGCTATGGCCTGGGAGGGCAGTGGAGGATGGCCCAAGTCTTTGGGCCCCTGCACCCACATGGGAGACCTGGAAGAAGCTTCTGGCTCCTGGCTTCAGATCAGCACAGCTCTGGCTGTTGCGGCCAACTGGGGAATGAACCATCAGATGGAAGACCTCTCCCTCCCTCCCTCCCTACCTCTCTCTCTCTCTCTGCCTCTCCTCTCTCTTTGTAACTCTGACTTTCAAAGAAATAAATCTTAAAAAAAAGAACCTTTGCTAATGCATCCTGATATTTTTATATCAAAATTCACATAAACAGAGGGACTAGTGTTCATCTATTGATAAAAATTATGAAGCTCAAATTGAAGCTTTAGAAATATTAAAAGGAAGTTTCCACAAAATAATTATTAATATAATATAAAACTTTAATAAGCACTCAATAATGTGACAGTTGACATGGGTACTGAAGTGTTTACAAATAGTAAAATTAGGCTGTTAAAGTCAAAAGGCTTGATTAATTACTTGAACAATTGGCATTTGAACTAATAAGAAAATTTTGGAAAGGCAGCATTATCAATTTTAAATATATCCTATTATCTTCCTAAGACCTGTTCTTTCAAGCATTGAAAGCACATTCTAGCAGGTGGCCAAATAGCTCGTGTGTGATGTAGAAAATGTGACTTTGGCAAAGGCAAGATGGTTTCATCACACACATTTGCATACTTAAACACACATAGTTCACCTATAAAATGATCTCATAAAATAAAACTTTCAGGGCTGGCATTGTGGTTCATCATGTTAAGCCACTGCTTGGGATGCCAATATCCCATACTGGAATGCCTAGTTTGAGTCCTTGGTACCCTGCATTTCGAATTCCAATTCCCACTAAGGTGCCTCGAAGGTAATGAAAGATAGCCCAAGTACTTCTATTTCTGCCACCCACATGGAAACCCTAAGGCAGCTCCTGGGTGCAGCCTGGTCCAGCTCTACCTGTTGCAGGCATCTGTTGAGTGAACCATCAGATAAAAGATTTCCTTCTCTGTCACACATGTTAAAATTAATCAATCCTTAAAATATTTTAAACGTTCTCATCTAATGAGTTTAAGAAAGCATTCATGATATTAACATGATCAGCTTGTAAAATTCTCACAGATACTATTTTTTTTTTCATTTTGCCTAATTTATCTTGATTAAGCACTATACACACTTCTCTTAGCAGATATAAATTGATTAAGTATATTCATGCTATATTTCTCTATTTCTCTCTCATCACCTTTATTTTCTTCCCCTTACAGTATTTTTATTTACCCAAAAGTGGTAGTTTGCATAAGGATTTAGGAAAATATATAGTTTCATTGTCTTTGGGTCATTCCCTAAGTGATCCTTAAATTCATTTAAGAAGATGAACTGTACAAAATAAGGAAAAAACCCAGAATTTTATATATTATATGTGTGTATGTGTGAGTGAAGAACTCCACAAGTCCTCATGTGTGTGTGCAGACTCAAAGAAGCCATGTCAAAAAACCACCTACCAGGGGCCGGCGCTATGGCTCACTTGGTTAATCCTCTGCCTGCAGAGCCAGCATCCCATGTGGGCACTGGGCTCTAGTCCTGGTTGCTCCTCTTCCAGTCCAGCTCTCTGCTGTGGCTCAGGAAGGCAGTGGAGGATGGCCCAAGTGCTTGGACCCCTACACCTGCATGGCAGACCAGGAGGAAGCACCTGGCTCCTGGCTTCAGATCGGCACAGCGCGCTGGCTGTAGCAGCCATTTGGTGGGTGAAACAATGGAAGGAAGACCTTTTTCTCTGTCTCTCTCTCACTGTCTAACTCTATCTGTCAAATAAATTTAAAAAAAACCTACAATTATGCTATGTTATTTACTTTACCATTATTACTTTTTAGTATATGAATTTGAAAGAAAATATGTAGGTTACTCTTAATTTAAAAAAATATTTTAAGGTAGCTTGCATGGACACAAAGATTTTCACAGCAACCTAATATAATCCTCAAATATTTGACTACCTATTTTGTGTAACTGTAGTTAGAGTGTCTTCCTAGATATCTAACAGAAATACTTTCAAATAACCACTTTTTATTTCAACTTCTTACAAATCTCTTCCTTTACCAGTCTTTTTCAATTCAGAAAATGCCACTGCTATATGCAGTTGCTGAGACTACAAATATGGGTATCAAACACGTAAAGAGATTTTACTCAAAATTACATACAAATCAACTACGCTCTCTGTTTCTTTCTGCTTCTTGGTTCACCATTTATCCTCTCTGCATCCTTGACCCACTATTGTCAGCCCTACCAGACCAAAGACTAATGAGACTATCCAATCTTGAACGTTGAACCTCCAAAATATAAACCAAAATAAGCCTTTTCCTTCCCAAGAATCTCCTCTTAAATATTTAAAGTAACAAAAGCTGACTAGTAGAGTACCTCCCATCTGTAATACTCCATGTTATGTTTTGAACTGAGATAATTATTCTCTTGTGATGAAAGTTGTTTGAATACATAACATTGCCATTAGAATAAAACCTAAACCTCTTATCCTCATCTTCATGTTGCTATATGATCTAGCACTTATCTACCTCTCAAAATTAAGCTCAAGACTTTCACCTTCCTACTTACTACATTCCAGACACATTGAAAGTGCCTCTGTTCTTAGAACAACATACAGCCAATGTGCTTTAGGGCCTTTTATATTCTATCCTATCTCCCAGTTTCTTAAATCAGTGCCAATTTTTCATCCATTATTCTCAGTTTACATGACCTCCTCTCAGAGATATCTTTGACTACTCTAAGTAGCATTTTCTCCATTAAAATTTTCTCTTGAAGCACATTTAACTTGTCATTATTAAAAATTCACAATTAGTTGTGTGAGTATTTGGTTAACATCTGTCGCCTCCCACATTCCCATTTCCCACACATGCACTAGAATTTTATAACCATGACTGGTTCATCAATATATCCCCAGCTTTTCCTTCAGAAGCTAGGCTGGACTAGGTCTGCAATACATATTTATTAAAGTAAAGATAATATCAATTGATTCAGTTATCATAGGAAAAAAGGTGCCATGGATGGGAAGTGGCAAGGAGGGAAGGGACTACAGGATCTAGAAAAATCAGCATTTTTTAAATCATCCAGCTGACCTTCCAGATATCCTTTCCTCTGGTAGGACACAATCCTACTTATCAACTTCCTCAGGTATAAGTAATCCTCTGAGCTTCTAGACTCTGTAACTTCCAGATAAGATCAAGCCAAAGACACAATTTGAATCTTTCTAAGAAGACATAAATAAAACCAAACTAACCAATCATTTTCATAACACATTTATCCTCTGATTCCCACCTTTTCTTTCTTAGCCCCAGTGACTCTGAAAAAGAATAAACTTCAGAGAACGGCAGATCTAAACTCGACACACAGCTGAGGGTATAGACCTGCATCTATAAAATAAGATTTTGCTACCCTGATGGTTCCTGGGGCATGGGGCAATGGACTTCTTCAGTTAACATTAATTACTGAATCAGGTTCCACTTCTGTTTACCCAAATATAGGGAATAAACAGAATTCAGTCATTTAGAATGGAAGGCCTATCTGCATTATTGACATGCTCCAATTACAGACTATTTTCAAATACAGATTTTGCTAATTTTATTTCCTATAATAACTTGATAAATAGAGAGGAATTAACTATAATAGCACATCAAACATTATTGATATTTGAATGAGGTAGTCAAGAGTCAGGTCAGAGTGTTCCTCAGATGCCATGCTCAAAGCTTATATTTTTTCCTGAAAATTACAGAGTATCACTGAAGAAGCTTAACTAGAGAGTGATGAGATCAAATTTTAGATCATGTTTTATATAAGTCTTAATATGGGAGCCATGAAAACAATAGATTGAAAAGGGTAGACCAACAACAAGGAGAATAATTTGGAAGCTGTATTCATATTCTGATTAAAAATGACCAATACCTGAAACTATGCTACTAGGAATGGAAGAGAGAGGATATATTTCACTGATGATTAGGATATAGATTCAGGTTAACCTCCATAATACAGGGGTTGGATGTAGGGAATGAAAAAAGAAAACAAGAAAAACATCCTTTCCAGGTTTCTCATTTGGGGAAGAGAGGAGTTGGTGGGGTCATTTTATACACTTGAAAGCACAGCAGGAGGATTAGGTTCATGTGAAAAGATCATTTGACATATGTTCAATCTATGATATTTGTGAAATACGGAAAAAAAAATGCTACATGCCATGCTGTATTATATTAAATTTCTTCCCTTATAACTTTTTTCCCATATAATTATGGGACTACAGTCACCTACAATATCCAATACATAGAAACATTCTGAGCAGGTGCTCAATATAGTTGTTGATTTGATTTAATTTGCGTACACTCTACTTCAGGTCGCCCAGAACAGCCACCTGGGCAAGAAGAATGGGAAGGAAGGGGGTGTTCATTTAATCTGACAGTGTAGGGCTGTAGTCTGCAAATTATCCCTGCTGTCAGCTAAATTCCTTGAGCTGCTGAACAGATGCCTGGAGAGAAGGTGGGCCTATACCATTTGCAGAGGCGGCTTGGTTGTCATGACTGCCAATTGTGCTGCAGCAGAGCTGTCTTTCCTAAACTCAACTTACTTGTTTCCTTCTCTGTAGCTGTGCTATGGCCAAGACACATCTGTGGCCCTGAAAGAAAAATGAGTTGAGTAGAGATGAAGGAATTAGCTATTTCTTCACTGGAAATTTAAATAATAGGCAAAGCAGCTCTTCAATGCTGTACTCAATTACAGCACAACCCAATCAGTTGCCATTTGTTGGAGTAAATGGACTATTTAGGGTGTATTTTAAAATAGGGCTGCATCTCCTTCTAAGATGGTTTTTACTGTACAATAGTGCCATATTGTTGCTGTATTTAAAGTACTCATTTTCAGTGTTCAGGGACTATGACGGCAACATAGAAAAAACTTTTCAATTTGCCACTTTATCACACAACCTTCAGAAGAATATGTGCCCATTTTGCTCTCTGCATAGGAAAATGGATTCACCCATAAGCAGTTAATTTGATTTTTACATTTGACACCACAACAAAATTGTATATTGCCTTGATCAATTCCATCCCTGCAGCCGTTGTAGAGTCTTTGACATTGGAGGTTGTCTTTCCAAAGAGAAAACGCTTTAGTGGTTTGGACTTGAGACCCAAGAGATGTGTTGATGCTCCAAGGCAAAATTGTGAAGAATGCAATCCCCAGCTGAAGAAAGCCAATGTTTGCTTTGGAGTTTGGGGCAATATTTAATTCCCAGATGCTGCATCTCTACTTAGTGAGGATTGAGTCCCATGATAGGATTCAAAAACCTGTAGATTAGGCTGTGAGCTTGGAGACGGAGTAGAAATTCCTAATTCCTAGTCCTGACTGTGATGTTGCTCAAATTGGACAATGTGGGGCAGGTTTCTTTAGCTCTCCAGATGTTAGTTTTCCCAACTGCAAAATTCGGTGGCAGAAATGATGTTCTCCATTTTTCTTCTAGAAGGAATATGATGTGATTCCGAATTCTTTGGCTAGGTAGATGCCTACTTAAATGGGATTAAAATATCTAACAAAAATGTAACTTGCCCCTAGTTAGTTTTCAAGTCAGTTTCCCATGGTTCTTATAATTACCCTTACTAGAGTAAACCATCTGAGTGAAGGAAGCATCTCCACAATTATATATTCTACCCACAGATAAGAATCCTAATGGAACTCAGGAGAAGGTTCAAGAGCAGAGGTTCAGAAATGTGCCATGCATCAATCAAACGTGAATGTAAATCTTGACAGTTGCTGCTATATTTTTAAAAGTAATTCAACCTCTCTCTGTCTCCGTTTTTCTCATCTGTAAAATTAGTTTAATAAAAACTGACTCATTTTGTGGTTGTAATCTAATGAAACAAAGCATATGAAGCACTTTCAACTAGTTACAGTGCCTTCATATAGGAAGTACTAAAAAATGTTACCAATTATTATAATTAAGAGACTCCAGCATAGCTGAAGAATGATTATATCACATATAGTCTAGTATCATGTGAAATATGTTAGACACATTTAATTATCATTCACAGTAGGTCCTTTGAATGCCATATACAAAACACCTTGCTGGCTGCAGTATTAGACATCTGTATTCCTCTATCGTGCAAAATAAGAGAAACAAAACAATTTTTCTTTCTTTCTACCTTGTCCAGTATTTTTTTTTTCTTTTTTATGACAAATGACACCTATAACCCTTCTATTCACCTATACTGCACCAATATATCTGATATGGCTGATTGCCAGCACTATTAATTCAGTCTTACTAAGACTGCTCCCCTAGAATGAATCCTTGTTCAGCAAAGACCACTGGGATGGCCACATGAACATACCGTTTTCTAAGACACCCTCTCTAAAGGAAGAGAAAACTACAGGTAACCTTAAATAAGACAGGATTCCTGGTGGTTAGACTTCCTTATGAACTATTTAACAACTCAGTCGGTTTGAAATGACTTACTTCAGCCATGTATATGGAACAGTCACTTGATAAAGTACACATTAAAAACTCACACATAGCTTTTAAACACATTCTTTAGGCACAGCTCTAATCATAACAATATCCATTGTATTATTTCTAGGCTTTGCTTCCTAAATATTAAATCTTGAGAAATATCTATTGAGGAGATCAATAAACTTCTGACAGTTTAGAAACTTCAGAAATTTAATCTATTTTAAAAGATAACTCTACATTTTTTCTCATTTACTTCAATTACTGTGACCCAAGAACATTTGCCCAGAATGTTCAAATTGTAGAGCTTCTGATGATGCTATGGCATCTATTCAGAGTTTTATTGTTGAAGCATGGTCTTTGGGAAGCCAATTTCATGGGTTTTTTTTTCATGGTATGATGTTTGAATTATTTTTCCTTCATGTTAGTTTTGATAATTTGATTTAAATAATATTTCCTATTGTGGGTTGCAGTGTGGATTTCAGATGCTGGACTGCTCTACTGTGGATTAGTTCTCTGTTTGCATGATAATCCATTTCTTGTCTCTTTAGCTAGCATTTTTAAATATCTTCATTTAGATTTCTATTGAAGAAGGGAAGGGAGTAAAGGGAAAAGCTCAAGGAAAGAGAGTTTCTTAACAAAGAAAGGTTGTTGGGGAGGGGAAGAAAATAAAGAAAAGATTTAAGCTAGAATATGAAATAGAAGTGCTCTGAAAATACAAGGAGAAGCATTTTAATTTTCTTCTGGTCTATAGAAAATGACCAAAACAAAATGGCATTATTCAAGTCTAGGTAGGAAGGAAGATTATCAAAATTACCACTTGTAGGTGTACATTTATTAGTAAGAAAATGACCTGCTGTATTCAGATGAAAACGTGCAGCTCTCCTAGTAAAGGGAATTCAGATACATGCTAATTATCAGCCTAAGCCCTTCAAAGAATTCCCAGGGCACCTCTTCTCCAAGGCTTGAGCATGCCTCGCATAACCTGTTCTTTGAAAATTATTTCCTAGTCATAGTTATAGGAAGCTGCCAGCTGCTTAACTTCAGTGTCTTGGCCACAAATTGATTATATATACAATGTATTATATATTATATATATATAAATATTCTGAAGAACATACACTATTAAGGAGACTATAGACATAAGCTTCATTTATGAAAGAAATCTTAGTAGAGTGTCCTTGGGATTAGGGCAGTGGTGAAGAGATTCATGGATTCTATACCTGCATTCTAGAAGCCAATTTGGGTAGATAAGAATCAGACTATACAATTATTGCCTGTCAATTTAAAACAGAGAAAAATAGAAAATGGCAGATCCTATAATTTACAATAGCATCAAATTATGAAATATTTAGGAATAATTCAGACCAGGGAACTAGACGACTTATATACAAAAACCACAAAAGATGGTTAACAGAAATGAAAGCATTATTCATTTTTTAAATAGTAAAAGTTTCTTCTTTCTTTCCTTTCCACGTTATTTTCAGTTCAGATTACTTTGGCCTCTATATTGACGAGAGAGCTCTGAGTAGATATTAACTACCCTGAGAAGCCAGATGCATAATATTCCTCCATCAGCTTTCATAATAATATTTGACACCATTTATCATCATCTTCTGAAGGATCTTCATGTTTTACCATGCCCCAGACTTAAGCAAATAATATCTTCTAAAAGATGGTAAAGGAATTCCCATTAGAAGAAATTTTGGAATTCATTATAATGAGTTGTGTTAAAATAATAAATATGTGTTATTAAGTCCTTCCTTTTGCCATGTTATATATTGTGGTTCTTGAGGTTTCCTAAATATAAGGCCTCTCAGTGTTGGCTATAGGGAGCATTTGTGCCCAGTTCCTTATGGCAAGCAAAGAGGTAAGCAAAAGGGTGAGTACCTTGGAAAGATGCATGGTAGCTATGGAAAAGATGAAGAATGTCTATAGGCAATCTTTGTCCTAACCTAACATTTAAAGGAAATGGGACCCTCAGAAGCACCCAGCCCCTCTTTTCTGCCATTCCATCCTCTTCCTTCGCCTGGTCCATTGGTAGGTAGTATCTTAACACTGCACATGGTAGATCACTTGGGGGAACTTCCTCAAGCTTTTAGAGGTTTTTTTTTTTTTCTTTTCTTTTTCCCACAAGCCCTAATGCCAACTATAACATACATCCCTCTTTCCAAGTCAAAATTTCCTTTTAACTAGCTTCTAGTTTCAGATTCATAAATGAAAACTGCATTGTATAATTTGATAACAAGAAATAACTATATTAAGACTGAATGTACAACAAAAATTGTGCATTTATGAATATCCACATATGGAATTTCATATATTAAAGTGCAGACTGGGAGATATGGGAAGGTTATTAAAGAGATTTCCTCTCTTTATATTCAATTCTTTTTCTGCATACATATGACAGAAGCTTTGTTACAGGACAAATAGTTTCTAAAAATGACACATTCATAATAAATCACATTTGCCAAAATAAATTATAGAATTTGCATTGTGGGACATGAAGGGCTAAGTCTTTGATTGCTTTTCTACTAGATAAACAATTTCTCCTAGATTTCTTTTCCAAAGAATATATAAAGTATAGGAGTAATATGTGCTTTTGTTTTTATTTCTATTCTGTTTTCAGTTTTGATTCCGGGACACCAACAAATAACTCTAGGATATAGGCTTCAAAAATTTTTAACTTCAATACTCTTCCAAACTAAACAAGGAGAAGGAGGAGAAGGAGGAGAAGGAGGAGGAGGAGGAGGAGGAGGAGGAGGAGGAGGAGGAGGAGGAGGAGAAGGAGAAGGAGAAAGAAATAGATGAATTTTCTGTGATAAACAAAACCATTCATACTTTTTTCATATATAAATCTTAAAAAATAATTCATTTATGACATACAACATTGGTATATTAATCTTAGGGCAAGTAATAATGATGTGCTGCATTTGAGCTGTTTCAATTAAGCACAGTTGATTCTTTCTACTTATTTTCTTCTGTGACTCAGAATAAGATAAGATGAAGTGAAATACTAATACAAAAAGGGAAAGTTCACAGAGTTCACCTGTTTTTAAAACATCATTTTCCCAGGCTTCCCAAGTATATAAACAATCATTTTATTTTCTTTCTCACTCCACTCTTCTCCCTTTCTTCCATATATATGCCTAATTGATTTGTCCCATCTCAATCTACACTGTGAAAGTAGTTCATTACTTGACAACCTCCAAATACTTGCAAATATCTAGAGCATTTTTTTCTAGTCCATACAAAGATGATAGTCTGGATACGGTGTGGCTACTTAAAATCTTCCTCAGGAAGTTCTGCTGCTCTTCCTTCTGGAAAGGGGGATTTAATATAGACTTTTTAATGTCCTAGTAGAAGTTCAATTGAATGCTCTCACCTGTTCCTTTGGTATCCACAGTATAAATCAGTTTATATCTTATAAATAATATAGAATAACACCACCAGCTCTATTTTTCCTTTTAAAATATGACTCCAGGGCTGGTGTTGTGGCACCACTTGCAACACTAGCATCTCACATCAGAGCACTGGTTGAAGTCCCAGCTGCTTTGTTTCTGATAGAGCTCCTTGTTATTCTGCCTGGGAAGGCAGGGCATGACACAGCCCTGCCCTGGCTGTTATGGCCATTTGGGGACTAAAACAGCATGTGTGCTTGCTTGCTTGCTTGCTCTCCCCCTTCTTCCCTCCCCTCATCACTCTGCCTTTCAAGCAAATAAATCTTTTTTAAAAAAAAGCAAATAAATATATATTTTTAAAAATGCATGACCTCCAAAATGGATGGCTTCTGAGACTGAAATTTCCTTTTCTTTATCTTTCCCAAACCTGTTATCGAAGACCTATATAAGCAGCTCTCAAGCACCCCACCCTAAGCAAAAACAAAGATATTCTGAAGTGAGCTATTAATTTAGTGGTTAATATGCCCATATGCATATGAGTGATTGGATTTGAATTCTGGCTCTACTCCAGATTCCAGTTTCCTGCTAATGCTCCCACTGTAGGCATCAGGTAATAGCCCAAGTATATGGATTCTCGCCACACACATGGGAGACCTGGAGTGAATTGCCAGCTCTTGGCTTTGACCCTGGCCCATCCCCAGCTGTGGTGATCATTTGGGTGAGCAAATCAATAGATGGGAGCTACACTTCTTGCTCTCTCACTGTCTCTTTCTCTCTTTCATAAACAAATATTTTTAAGAAAAAGTTAAAAGTTGAGATTAGAGAAGTGAGTAAAAAATGGTTCAACCATATGTTGTATCCAAGAGACCCATTTTATGCTCAGGATCACTAGCCATCAGTGAAATGCAAATAAAAACCACAATGAGGCTTTACCTCACCCCAGTTCTAATGCCTATCACCCACAAATAAAAAAAAACCAATAAATTCTAGTGAGAATATGGGGGGAAAGGTACCCTAATACACTTTTGGTGGCAATGAAAACTAGTAAAGACACTGGAAGACAGTATGGAGCTATCTCAGAAATCAGAAAATAGTCTACCATATAACTCAACCTGGGTTTACCCAAATGAAATGAAAACAGAAAATGAAAGAGTTATCTATACCCCCATGTTAACTGCAACTCAATTCACAATATCTAAGATATGGGATCAAATCAGATGTCCATCAGCTGATACCTGTACAAAGAAAATGTGGTATAAATACACTATGGAATACTATTCAGCCATACAAAAGAATGAAAATCTATCTTTTGCAACAAAATGGATGCAACTGAAAAACGCTATGCATAGTGATATAAGTCAGTCCCCAAAAGACAGTATCATCTATTTTCCCTGATTTACGTTAACTAATATACAGAATACAAAAAATATAATGTATATGAGTGAAATTGGTATTTTGAAGTTTGATCATTGTTTATAGCCTTTCTATACTCTTGAGGAACAGTGATTTCTTTCTACTTACTACTTGTTGAATTCTTTATTTAGTGGAGGGTTCAGCTTGTGATTATAAAATAACCTAAATGTGGCCAGCGCCATGGCTCAATAGGCTAATCCTCTGCCTTGCGGCGCCGGCACACTGGGTTCTAGTCCTGGTTGGGGCACCGGATTCTGTCCCGGTTGCCCCTCTTCCAGGCCAGCTCTCTGCTGTGGCCCAGGAGTGCAGTGGAGGAGGGCCCAAGTACTTGGGCTCTGCACCCCATGGGAGACCAGGAGAAGCACCTGGCTCCTGCCTTCAGATCAGCACAGTGCACCGGCTGCAGCACGCTGGCCGTGGCGGCCATTGGAGGGTGAACCAACGGCAAAGGAAGACCTTTCTGTCTCTCTCTCTCACTGTCCACTCTGCCTGTCAAAAAAAAATAACCTAAATGCATGTCATTAAAAAATAAAAGAAAAAAATAAGAAAAGGAGGAGGAGGGAGGGTGGAAACATGGGTGGGACATATCATTACACTCTTAAAACTGTATATATGAAATACATGTAATTTGTTCACCTTCTATAAATATTTTTAAAAAAGAGACCCATTTTAGAATCAAATTCATGAGTAGGTTGAAAGTGAAATGATGGGGAAAAATATATACCATGCAAACACAAACCAAAACAGATAATTACTATTTTGGAAGATGTTGTTTTACTAAATCAGAAAAAATAAAATTTAAGTCAAAACTATTATAACAAAGAAGGATATTGGTAGTTGATAGATACAATGATGGTTGGAGACATAAATAGTCCATTTTGAAGGAAAGATAGAATAATTAAGTGGAATTTTAATCAGAAATAGAAGACATGAACCTCCATACTGTTCCCCATAATGGCAGTACTAATCTATGTTCCAACATAAGCTTTTCCTTTTTTCCATACCATTGCTAGCAGCAATGCACCACAATAAACAATCTGAAAAGACAATTAAGAAAACAATTGCCAGGCAAGAGTGTTTAACTTAGCACTTAAGATCTGGTTAAAATGTCTTCATCTCAATGTTTGTGTATGCAATGGATATTTATTATTGTGTACTGATTTTATATCCTGAAACTTTGCCAAACTCTCTTATGAGTCCCAATAATCTCTTAGTGGAGTGTTTTAGTTTCCTTACGTATAGGATCATATCATCTACAAATTGGAAAAATTTGACTTCCTCTATCTCATGTGCATCCCTTTGATTTATTTTTCTTATCTAATGGCTCTGGCTAAAACTCCAAGAACTATATTGCATAGCAATTGTGAAAATTGGCATCCTTGTCTGGTTTTGAAACAGTAGAAATGCTTCTAGCCATTTCCTATTCAATATGATGCTGGCTGTGGAGTTTTCATATATTTCCTTGATTGTGTTGAGGTTTTTTTCCTTCTACATAAAATTTGCTTAAGATTTTTATCATGAAAGGATGCTGTATTTTATCAAATGTTTTCTTTACATCTATTGAGATAATCATATATTTTATATTCTTCAATTTATCAATTTTGATGTATCACATTTATTGATTTGTCAATGATAGAGCAACCCTGCATACCAAGAATAAATCCCACCTGGTTCAGGTGAATGATCTTTCTGATGTGTTGTTGGATTAGATTGCCTAGCAGTTTGTTGAGGATTTTACAACCATGTTCATCAGGGATATTCATCCACAGTTCCCTTTCTTTCTTGTATCATTTTCTGGTTTCAGATTAATGTGATGGAGGCCTCACAGAAGGAGTTTGGGAGGATTCTCTCCCTTTCAACTCTATTGAATAGCTTGAGAAGAATTGGAGTTAGTCCTTCTTTAAAAAGTTTGGTAGAATTCAGCAGTGAAGCCATCCAGCCCCGGGCTTTATATACATAAATAATTCCATGGCTGTGAAAGAACTTGTAAGATCTGCCCAATTCACAATAGCTACAAAAATTGTATATACCTTGAGATAAATTTAACCAAAGATGTGAATGATCTCTTAATGAAATTATAAAATATTAAGGAAATTTACAGAAGACACAAATAAAATAGAAAAATCTTCCATGTTCATGGATTGGAAGATTTAATATCACGAAAATGTTTACACAACCCAAAGCAATTTACAGATTCAATGAGATCACAATTAAAATACCAATGATATTATTTTAAGTTCAATAAAAACAATGCTAAAATGCATATGGAAACACAAGATATCCCAAATAGCAAAAACAGTCCTAAACAGCAAAACAAAGCCAGAGGTATCACAATAACACATTTTAAGATACAATTTGGGGCATGCTCAATCGGACTTGCCCCAAATGGTGGAGTTAAAACCGTGCCAGGGGATTCCAATAAAATCCCATCAAGGTGGCATGTACCAATACCATCTCACTAGTCCAAGTGATCATCTTCAGTTCACAATTGATCACACTGCTAGGTCTAAGAGTCAAAGGGATCACACAAACAAGACTAGTGTCTGCTAATACTAACTGATAGAATAAAAAAGGGAGAGAACAATCCAACATGGGAAGCGAGATACACAGCAGACTCATAGAATGGCAGATGTCCTAAATAGCACTCTGGCCTCAGAATCAGCCCTTAAAAGCATGCGGATCTGGCTCAAGAGCCCATGAGAGTATTGTAGGCATGGAAAGCCAAGACACCATGGAAAAGAATAAAAAGAAGAAGACCTAAATGAAAGATCTCTGCGAGTGAGATCCCAGTGGAAAGAACGGGGCCATCAAAGATGGAGGTACCTTTCTCTGAAGGGAGGAGAGAACTTCCACTTTGACTATGACCCTGTCAGAATAAGATTGAAGTCAGTGAACCCTAAAAGCTTCCATAGCCTTGGCAAATCATGACTATAGCCTAGGGAGATTACTGATGCCATAAACAAGAGTGTCAAATTGTTAAGTCAGCAACAGGAGTCACTGTGTACTTACATCCCATGTGGGATCTGTCCTTAATGTGTTGTCTAATGTGAAATGATGCTATAACTAGTACTGAAATAGTATTTTTACACCTTGTATTTCTGTGTGGGTGCAAACTGATGAAATCTTATTATACTGAATCGATCTTCTGTATATAAAGATAATTGAAAATGAAAAAAAAACTTGGTATTAAATTGGAAATTGCATAGAAAGTTAAGCAATTCTTAAAAAAAAATATCATGTAGGATCTCTGTCCTTAATGTGCTGGACATTGTGATTTAATGCTATAACTAGTACTCCATCAGTATTTTTCACTTGGTGTTGCTATGTGAGGGCAAACTGTTGAAATCTTTACTTAATATATACTAAACTGATCTTCTGTATATAAAAAGAATTGAAAATGAATGTTGATGTGAATGGAAGGGGAGAGGGAGTGGGAAAGGGGAGGGTTGTGGGTGGGAGGGAAGTTATGGGGGGGGAGCCATTGTAATCCATAAGCTTTACTTTGGAAATTTATATTCATTAAATAAAAGTTAAAAAAAATGTATTTCTCATGTATAAACAAACCAAAAAAAAGACATATTAAAGGGCAGTGAGAATCGAAACAGCCTGGTATTGGCACAAAAATACATATGTAAATCAATGGAACAGAATACTCCAGAACTTAATCCACACATCTACAACCATCTTATCTTTAACAATGGAGCTAAAATCAATCCCTGGAGCAACGACAGTCTCTTCAACAAATGATGCAGGAAAAATCAGATCTCCACATTCAGAAGTATGAAACAAGTCCTCTACCTTACACCTTACACAAAAATCCACTCCAAATGGGTCAAAGACCTAAATCTATGACCCAATACCATCAAATTACATGAGGTAAATATCAGGCTAACTCTGCAAGACAAGATTTCTTGGATTAAAACCCCAGAAGCACATGCAACAAAAGCAAAATTGACAAATGAAGAAGCCAAGAACCTTCTGTACTACAAAGGAAGCACTCAGCAAGTGCAGAGGCAACTGACATAATGGGGAAAAATTTGCAAAGTATGCAACTGATAAAGCATTAATATCCAGAATCTATAAAGAACTCAAGACTCAACAATAAAACAAGCAATACAGTTAAGAAATTGTGTAAGGATATGAACAGGCATTTTTTAAGGGATAAAATACAAATTGCCAAGAGTCACATGAAAAGATGGGCAGACTCACTAGCCATCAGGGAAATGCAAATAAAAAATCACAATGCTGTTTCACCTGGCCCCAGATAGAATGGCTGTCATCCAAAAATAAAATAAAAATTATGAATGCTGGCGAGGATGTGGGGGAAAAAGTACCCTAATACATTGTTGGTAGGAATGTAAATAATACAATCATTATGGAATACAGTATGGAGATTCCTCAGAAAACTGAAAATAGACCTACCAAATGACCCAGTCATCCAACTCCTATGAGTTTGCCCACATGAAAGGAAATCAGCATTTGAAAGAGTTGTATGTACCTCCAAGTATATTGCAACTCAACCCACAACAGCTAAGATATGGAATCAACCCAGATGTCTACCAACTGATGACTGGATAAAGAAACTGTGCTATTTATGCACAATAGAATATTACTCAGCTTTAAAAAATGAAATTATTTTGGAACAAAATTGACAACACTGGAGACCACTATGCTTAGTGAAATAAGCCAGTCTCAAAAAGGCAAATATCGTATCTTTTCCCTTGTTTGTGGTAACTAATATACAAAGCATAATAAAAATAAATGTAAATAAGTAAAACTGGCATTTTGTGATTTCATTACTGTTTATAGCCCTTGTCTATCCTGTTGAAGAACAAAGGTCTTTCTACGTAGTACTTGATTTTTTTATTTACTGGAGGGTTAAGTATGTGATTATAAAGTAAACTGAAAGTATGTAATAAAAATGAAAAACAAGAAAAGAAGGAGAGGGTGGTATCAAACTATTAAAAGTGTTTATATGAAATACATGAATTTTTTTCCCTTTATATAAATTTTCAAAATTAAAAAAAAAAAGATGCCTCTACCTCATATCAAAGTACCCAGGCTTGATACTCCATCCTGCATTCGGTTTCCTCCTGGATTTCCTGTGAAACAATGGCTGTGTAACAATCAATTAGGTTCCTGTCATCCACATAAGAGACAAGGATTGAGTTCCGAGCTCCAGCCTGGGCCGTTCTCAGCCATTTGGGGCATTTGAGAAGTGAATCAATAGGTGTGATAACTAATTCTCATTCTCTCTTCTCTCTCTCCCTCTCTCTCTCTCTCTCTCTCTCTCTCTCTGTGTGTGTGTGTGTGTGTCTGTCTGTCTCTCTCAATCTCTATCTCTCCTGTTCCAATAAAGAAATACTTAAAAATAATTTAACAAGAAAACAAGTCCATGTGCAATAGCATCTAAAAAAATAAAATACCTACGAACAGATTTAACCAAGGTGAATGAATTGTACACTGACACTAGAAAACATGGTTTAAGGAAATTAAAGAATTAAATGGAAAAAGATCTTGTGTTCATGAATTAGAAAACTTATTATTGCTATCACTACCACTCAAAGCAATCTATAGATTCAATGTCATCCTTATGAAATTCTAAATATTTCTACAGAAATGGAAAATGTGATAATAAAGTTGTATGAAGTTTCAAGGGGCCTTTAAAGGTCAAAACAATCTGATAAACCAGAATAAGTTAGAGAACTTCTACTCTCCAATTTAAAAATGTATTATAAAGCTATAATAATCAGAATGCTGTAGTTCTGATATAGGATAGACACATAAACAGAGGGAATTAAGAGTTGATAAATTAACTCATACATGTATAACCAACAGATTTTTGAAAATTATGTCAAGTCTACTCAATAGGGAAAGAACAGTCTCTTCAGAAAGTAATGCTAGGATAATTGGATTTACAGTAAGCAAATAATAATGCTGAATTTTTACTTCACATTATATACAAACAAATCAAGATGGAATAAAAATTCATAAACATAAGAGTTAAACCCTGAAACTTTCAGAAAAAACAGAGGAGTAATTTTTGTGACCTTAGATTCTTTAACATGACACCAAAATTATAAGGAACACCAAAAATAGATAAATGGAATTTCATCAAAATTCAAAATTTTTATAAATTAAAGAAAATTGTCAATAAAATGAAAACACCACCTATAGAATAAAAAAAATACTGGAAAATCACATATCTATAAGTGTTGAATACACAGAACATATAAAGAACTCTTAAAACTCAATCACAAAAAAAAATAAACAATTTTAAGAATGTCCACGGCCGGCACCGTGGCTCAATAGGCTAATCCTCCACCTGCAGCGCCAGCACACCGGGTTCTAGTCCCGGTCGGGGCACCAGATTCTGTCCCGGTTGCTCCTCTTCCAGTCCAGCTCTCTGCTGTGGCCCAGGAGTGCAGTGGAGGATGGCCCAGGTCCTTGGACCCTGCACCCACATGGGAGACCAGGAGAAGCACCTGGCTCCTGCCTTCGGATCAGCGCAGTGCACTGGCCGCAGTGACCATTGGAGGGTGAACCAAAGGAAAAGGAAGACCTTTCTCTCTGTCTCTCTCTCTCACTGTCCACTCTGCCTGTCAAAAAAAAAAAATGTTCAGACAAGACTGAGTGTATATGGTTGTAGACAATGGGCAATGGACTTGAACCAGTATATTTTCTTTTTTGTTTTAAGTTTTATTTAGCAAATATAAATTTCCAAAGTACAGCTTATGGATTACAATGGCTTTCCCCCCCCATAACTTCCCTCCCGCGCACAACCCTCCCAACACCTGCTCCCTCTCCCATTCCATTCACATCAAAATTTATTTTCAATTCTCTTTATATACAGAAGATCGATTTAGCATATATTATGTAAAGATTTTAACAGTTTGCACCCACAAAGAACATAAAGTGTAAAGTACTGTTTCAGTAATAGTTATTGCATTAATTCACATTGAAATACACATTAAGGACAGAGATCCTACATGAAGAGTAAGTGCACAGTGACTCCTGTTGTTGACTTAACAATTTGACACTCTTGTTTATGGCGTCAGTAATCTCCCTAGGCTCTTGTCATGAGTTTCCAATGCTATGGAAGACTTTTGAGTTCACCGACTTCGATCTTATTTAGACAAGATCATAGTCAAAGTGGAGGTTCACTCCTCCCTTCAGAGAAAGTTACCTCCTTCTTTGATGGCCCTGTTCTTTCCACTGTGGTCTCACTCACAGAAATCTTTCATTTAGGTCTTTTTTTTTCCAGAGTGTCTTGGCTTTCCATGCCTACAATACTCTCATGGGCTCTTGAGCCAGATCCGCATGCTTTTAAGGGCTGATTCTGAGGCCAGAGTGCTATTTAGGACATCTGCCATTCTATGAGTCTGCTGTGTATCTCGCTTCCCATGTTGGATTGTTCTCTCCCTTTTTGATTCTATCAGTTAGTATTAGCAGACACTAGTCTCTCTACTATGGCCTGGGAAAGCAGTAGAAGATCGCCTAAGTCCTTAGGCCCCTACACCCACTTGGGAGACCGGGAAGAAGCTCCTGGTTCCTGGCTTCAGATCAGTTCAGCTCTGCCCATTGCGGTCATTTGGGGATTGAACCAGCAGAATGGAAGACCTTTCTCTCTCTCTCTGGCTCTATGTCTCTCTGTAACTCTTCCAAATAAATAAAATAATTCTAAAAGAGAGAGAGAGAGAAACAAAGAAGGGTACTATGTAAAGATGAAGGGATCAATTCAACAGGAAGATATGATAACAAAGGTATATACACCCAATCACAAGGTACAAGGCTATTGAAAAGTAATGTTGATTGAACTAAAGGAAGACATAGACTCCAATGCAATAGTAACAGGAGACTTCAACACCCCCACTTTCAGCAATGGACAGATCAACTAGACAGAAAATCAACAAAGAAACAACAGAGCTATTTGACACTATGGACTAAATGGACCTTACTGATATCTACAAAACTTTTCACCCTAGAATTACAGAACACACATTCTTCTCATCAGTGCATGGAACTTTCTCAAGGCTAGACCACATGCTAGGCCATAAAGCAAGTCTCAGCAAATTCAAAAAAATCAAAATCATACCATGGATCTTCTCTGAGCACAATGGAATGAAGCTGGAAATCAACAATTCAAGAATCTGTAGATGATACGCAAACACATGGAGACTGAACAAAATGCTCCTGAACAACAGTGGGTCATAGACGAAATCAAAAGAGTAATCAAAAAATTTCTGGAAATGAATGAAGATGACAAAACAACATATCAAAACTTAAAACTTATGGGATTCAGCAAAAGAATTGTTAAGAAGGAATTTTACAGCAATCAATGTCTACATGAGGAAATTGGAAAGGTACCAAATAAATGAGCTATCAATGCATCTCAAGGACCTAGAAAAACAACAAATGAAACTTCAAATTCATAGGAGGAAAGGAATATTTAAAATTAGAGAATGAACAAAATTGAAACCAAAACAATAAAAAAGATCAGTGAAATGAAGAGCTGGTTTTTTTGAAAAAATAAATAAAATTGATACAACATTGGCCCAACTATCCAAAAAAAAAAAAGGAGAATACCCAAATCAATAAAATCAGAGACGAAAAAGGAAATGTCACAACAGATACCACATAAATTAAAAAAAAAATCAGTAATTACTACAAAGAGCTGAATGCCAACAAATTAGAAAATCTAGAAGAAATGGATAGATTCCTAGTCACAATCTACCAAAATTGAGTCATGAAGACATAGAAAACCTGAACAGACCAATAACCAAGACAGAAATTGAATCAGTAATAAAGACCCTCCAAACAAGGAAAAGCCCAGGACCAGATGGTTTCACCACTGAATTCTAGAAGCCATTTAAAGAGGAACTAGTTCCACTTCTTTTCAAGCTGTTAAAAACAATTAAAAGGGAGGGAATGCTCCCAAACTCCTTCTGTGAAGCCTGTATCATCTTAATACCGAAACAAGAAATAATCTCTTAAATTTTCATATTGAAGTAGCTGTTGTATTTAATAGGGACATCCACGTTCTGTGTAGAAGTGCCTGGGTTTGAGTCCTGACCTCACTCTCCATTACAGCTTCCTGCTAATGCACATCCTTGGGGGCATCAGCTGATGGCTCAAGAACTTGGGTTCATGTCGCTCATGTGGGAGATTTGGACGGAATTCCAGGTTCCTGGCTTTGGGAAGTAAATCAAACTCTTCCCCCCCCCCCGTTTCTCTTTCATTTTTTAAAAATTTTTATTTAAGATATACACATTTGATGTATACACAGATTCTGGAACATACTGATACTTCCAACTCTATCCTCCCTCCTGCCCATCATTCTTCCAACTCCTTCTCTTATTCCCATTCTTATTTTTTACAAGGATATATTTTCCATTAACTTTATACTTATAAGATCAACCCTACACTAAGTAAAGAGATCAACAAATACTATGAGGATTAAAAAAAAAAAAAAAACACTATTCCTCAACAATGGAGACAAGTGCTGTTAAAAATCACTGCATCTCTAACAACACTCTGGCCTCAGAATCAGCCCTTAAAGCATGCGGATCTGGCTCAAGAGCCCATGAGAGTATTGTAGGCATGGAAAGCCAAGACACCATGGAAAAGAAAAAAAAAGAAGACCTAAATGAAAGATCTCTGCGAGTGAGATCCCAGTGGAAAGAATGGGGCCATCAAAGAAGGAGGTACCTTTCTTCGAAGGGAAGAGAGAACTTCCACTTTGACTATGACCCTGTCAGAATAAGATCAAAGTCGGCGAACTCTAAAGGCTTCCATAGCCTTGGCAACTCATGACTAGAGCCTAGGGAGATTACTGACGCCATAAACAAGAGTGCAAATTGTTAAGTCAGCAACAGGAGTCACTGTGTACTTACATCCCATGTGAGAACTGTCCTTAATGTGTTGTCTAATGTGAAGTGATGCTATAACTAGTACTCAAACAGTATTTTTACACCTTGTATTTCTGTGTGGGTGAAAACTGATAATTATATACAGAATCGATCTTCTGTATATAAAGATAATTGGAAATGGAAAAAAAAAACTGGTGTTAAATTGGAAATGGCATAGAAAATTAATTAATTTTTAAAAAATTATCATGTAGGATCTCCGTCTTTAATGTGCTTTACACTGTTATTTAATGCTATAACTAGTACTCCAACAGTATTTTTTTCACTTTGTGTTGATATGTGGGGGCAAACTGTTGAAATCTTTACTTAATATATACTAAACTGATCTTCTGTATATAAAGAGAATTGAAAGTGAATCTTGATGTGAATGGAAGGGGAGAGGGAGCGGGAAAGGGGAGGGTTGCGGGTGGGAGGGAAGTTATGGGAGGGGGGAAGCCATTGTAATCCATAAGCTGTACTTTGGAAATTTATATTCATTAAATAAAAGTTAAATAAAAAAAATCACTGCATCTCAAAATGTTAATTTCATTCCTATTGATTACCAAATATTTTTAAACACCATGGTAATGTGTAAGAACAAAAAAAGAAAGCAGTACAAAGAAAACTCAAGCTTTCACACTGAAAATGTGAAATCATGGAATCTAATTAACATTTATAAAATACTCCTCCCCAAACCAGCAGATTTATACAGTTATTTTCTTGTTTCCACAGAACATACACAATTATAAATCATATGTTGAACTATTACAAATCCTGAATTGCTTTTAGCCCTTGTTTATACTTCTGTGGCACTGTGGTCTTTCTATTTTTTTGCTTGCTGAATATTCTGTTTAGTGAATTAAGCCTGTTATTATAGAGTACATTAAAATTATGTCTTTGCAAAAAAAAAACTATACCTATGAAGTACATTATATCAATTCTCTTTATATTAGTAAAAATTAAAAAAAGTAAGACTATACATTGTGCTTTTTAACAATGGGATAAAGTTAGAAATAGTAACAGAAAATTGTAGGAAAATCATCAAATACTTGGAAACTAAACTTCACACTTCTAAATAATACAAGGGACAAAAATGAAGTCTCAAAGACATTAAAATAGTTTAAAACAAATTAAAATATATATGTGTCATATCAAAATTTGTGGAGAAATAGTAAAAATAAGAGGAAAATTTATAGTACTAAATTAATAAATTAGGAAAGAAGGAAATACTTCAAATTATTACATAGTAGCATAATTTCACCTCCAGAACCCAGAAAAACAATAAGATAATATCAAAGCAATCATAATGAAATGAATAATAAAGATGAGAAATCAACAAAATTAAGGAAAGGAAAGTAATAGAAACAGTCAAGAAATAAAGAGAATATATCTGAAAATATAAGAAAAATGATAAACTTCTAGCAAGATAAATAAGATAAAAGAAAGAAATCACATTATTTTCATTATCAGTGGTGAAACAGAATTTCACTACATGTAGAGCGCTACATGGAAATAAAAGTCATAACTTAAAAACTCCAAAGAAAGAAATCTCTAGGCTCTTACAACTTTACTGGAGAATCTTGTTAAACATTTAAAGAAGACATTAATAATAGTTTTAAAATTTTTCCTGAAAACAAAAGAATACTTCCTTATTCATGCTATGAAACTACTATAGCCCTGAAACTAAAATCAGACTAAGACAATAGGAAAAAGTTGATGACATACCAGAATTTCTCACAAAGATAAATCTAAAATATTAGCAAATTCAGAATATATAAAAACGTTACCGAGTTGGCCAAGGAAAGTTTATTTCAGGAATGCCAGTCTCAATCAATATTCAATAATATAATCTGTCATATTAACTGGGCAAAAAAGAAAAATCACAAGACCAATACAGAAAAACATTGATAAAATTTAACATGCATTTATAATAAAAAGTCATAGTACAATATATGTAGAGGAGAGCTTCCTCAAATTGAAAAATAGAACCTATGAAAAAACAACATATTTTTTCTCTATAGTACAATATTAGGTGCTTTATCTCTATGATCATGAACAAGACTTCTACTATGATTGAACATAATGCTAGAAAATCTATCCAGTTCAATCAATGCAAGAAAAGTAAATAAACACATGCTGATCAAAAGGAAGTAATAAAGCTGCTTTTATTCTCAGATGGCATTATTGCCTGCTGAAAACATCACAAGAAATGTACAAATGATTTCCTAGAATAACTGAATTCAGAAAGCTCTCAGAATACAAGAAAATATTTAAAACTCAACTGCATTTCTACAAATAATGAACTCACTGACAATAAAATGTAAAATGTAATGTCATTTATACTTTACAAACTATGTACTAGCTGTAAGTCTAACAAAACACATACAGAACTACAAGTATGCATGATTTCAAAAATTTTTATACTAAAATAAGCCTTTCTCTGAAATTAATTTTCTTTAAAGTTTTAGAAGTGTCCTTGTATATTCTAAAAACTATGAAACACAGGTAAATCAACCAAGGACTAAATAAAATGGTTTTCCAAATTTATGGAGTGGAAGATGCAACATTTATAAGTATAATGTAATTTCTATCAAAATTATAACATGCATTTTAATAGATACGGATGAATTTAGTCTGAAATTTATACAGAAATTCAAAGGAATTAAGACAACTAAAATAATTTTGAAAAGAAAAACAACTTATTTTTAAAAAAGGTACAAAGAAATTCAGTGAGGCAATAAATATTTTCAACAAATTCTGCTGAAGTAATTGCATATGCATAGCCAACACACATACATACATACATACATACACACATAAGTATATTGGGAGGGAGAAAGATCTTGGTCAGTCTCACACATTATAAAAAATTACCTAAAAATGTCAATAAATTTAAATGCAAAGTTATAAACTTTTAGGAAAACAATAAGAAAATCTTTAGGATCTAGAGCTAGAAAAATAATTCTTACACTGGATACTGAAGAAAAGCAAAATCCAAAGACAGAAAACTATGATAAATTCGATTTCATCAAATTTAAAATCTTTGCTCTACAAATGATTTAGATAAAAGGATGAAAAGAAAGCTACTAATTAGAAGGAAAAAATGCACGCTGTGTTTCTGATAAAGGACTCTCATTTATAATAAAATTAACAAAATAACACAATTCTATTAAGAATAAGTAACATGGGGGCTGGCGCTGTGGCATAGTGAGTAAGCCAATGCCTGCATCCCATATGGGCGCTGGTTCGAGTCCCGGCTGCTCCACTTCCAATCCAGTTTTCTTTTATGGCCTGCGAATGCAGTAGAAGATGTCCCTACTGTTTGGGCCCCTGCACCCATGTGAGAGACCTGGAAGAAGCTCCTGGCTCATGGCTTTGGATTAGCCTAGCTCTGTCCATTGCGGCCAATTGGGGAGTGAAACAACACTCTCTCTGCCTCTTCCTCTCTGTAACTTTGCCTTTCAAATAAAATAATAAATAAATCTTAAAAATTGGTAACATTTATGAATAGACATTTTACTGAAGAGAATATGTAGATGAAAAATAGGCATATGAAAATAAGCTCAATTTGATTAACCTTTGGGGAAGTACAAATGAAAACATAAGAAAACACAAGCTAAAGCCACCCACTTATTAGAATATCTAAATTTTAAAAAATGTGAGAACATCAAAGTAGGAAGAGGATGTAGAGTGACTAGGTAACCAATATAATGCTTGCAGCAATGTAAACTGTAGACAAAGTTTGGAAAACGGTTTGGCAGTTTCCTAGAAAAGCATGCACACAATTATCATATGAAGCAGTAATTGCACTCTTGGGTATTTACCCCAGAAAAATGAACACTTATGTTGACAGAAAATCCTGTAGATAAGTATTCATAGTAGCTTTATTGGCAACTACCAAAAATATAACCAGTTTACATGCCCTTCAGTAGGTAAATAGTTAAAATGTTTTCCCTCTATACCATGAACTATTATTCAGCAATAAACAGGAAGGAGCTTTTAAAACATGACATATCTTACATAAATCTCAAAAGGACCATGCTTAGTGGAAGAAAAGAAAATAACAAAATATTAATATCATGTGATTGCATTAATGCTACATTCTTGAAGTGCCACAATTAGTAAATTGAAAGCAGCGAGAGAAACAGTAATGTTACATACCAAGGAACAAATATAGAACCTACATTAACCAGAAATCAATGAAGTGATATCATCAAATGCTGAAAGAAAAAAATCAACCCAGAATTTAATCTCCTATATATTTGTAAGTTTAGTAATATACTGCTAAATATCTAAGGATACACAAGAGACACTAGAAATATTTTAAGTTAAGTGAAAATAAAAATAAAGGCTATAAAAACGATGGGATATAGCTAAAGTAGTAGAGGGAAATTTATAGAATTAAATGCTTGTGTTAGGAAAGAGCAAAAATCTGAAATGGGTAATCTAATATTCTCCTTCAAAAAATGAGGAAGAGGGTTGAGAGTTTGGCCTAGTAATTTTGCTACTGTTTGTGACTCCCACATCTCATACTGTAACAGTGCTTAAGTTTGAGTCCTGGCTCATCTCCCAGTTCCATGTTCCTACTAATGTACACCCTGGGAGACATCAGGAGATTGCTAAAGTAGTTGGGTCCCTGTCATCCACATGGGAGACGTGGATTGAGTTTGAGTTCTCAGTCCCCAGACTCAGCCTGGCACAGACTGAACTACTGCATACATTTGGGGAATCAATCAGCAGACAGGATGATCTCCTGCTCACTAGCTTGCTCTTTCATCACCCAACTCCCAGCCCCTCACAAATAAGTAATAAAAGAAAAAAGAAATTAGGAAAAGAACATTTCAGACATATGGCATATAGAATGAAGAAATAATAAAAGCAAAAGTGAATAAAATTGAAAATCAATAACAGTGAAATTAATACCACCAAATGATAATTCTTCTAAAAAATAAAAATTACACTTCTAATAAGAATGAAGAAGGCAAAAAATATAAGGAAGACCAAAATTTCATATCAAAAATGAGAGATAAGACATTATTACACGTACTCCAGAAACTAAGAACATAATAAATGAATATTAAGAAAAATTCTATGCTGGCCGGCGCTGTGACTCACTTGGCTAATCCTCCGCCTGCGGCACTGGCATCCCATGTGGGAGCCAGGTCCTAGTCCCAGTTGCTCCTCTTCCAGTCCAGCTCTCTGCTGTGGCCAGGGAGGGCAGCGGAGGTTGGACCAAGTGCTTGGGTCCCTGCACCCGCATGGGAGACTGGGAGGAAGCACCCGGTTCCTGGCTTCAGATCAGCGCGGACATTACAATGAAATAAAATTAGAAAGTAATGTACCTTAGGATCTTTGACAAATAATCCTTAATAACATATTAACATTTTAAATACAACAATGTATAAGAAGGATAATCTACCATGATACAGTTGGGTTTGCTCTGAAGATACCAGGTTATTTCAACATTTGAAAATCAATAATTTTCACTAAACCAACAAGCAAAAAAATAAAAGTTATATAACATTATATCAATAGATACAGAAAAAGCATATGACAAAATTGAACATCCATTTAAAAAATTCTCAGCCATCTAGTGACACATGATTTCTTCATCTTGATAAAAGATATGTCTGGGATACCTAAAGTTAACATGAAATTTCAGTGAGAAAGATTGAATGCTTTCCTCTTCATCTCAGAAACAAGGGAAGAATGATCAATTTATACTTGTATTCAAAATTAGACTAGGTTCTAGCTAGTGTAATCAAGTACAAAAATGAAATTGGAAAGGACAAAATAAACTGTCTTCATTTGCAGATGACATGATTATCTATTTAGAAAATTCTAAAGCATTTTCAAAAAATGCATTCCATCTGAAAAATGAGTTTTCAACATAACAGGAGGCAATGTACCCAAATCAGTTGAAATTTTCTAGACCAGCAAGGAGCAACCAAAATTTACAATGAAGAAAACAGTATCATTTATAATTCTGTCAAAATATTAAATATGCATGAATAAGTCTAACAAAAGAACTACAATGCCTGCATGCAGAAAACTATAAAATATTTCTTTGAGAAATGTAGAAAGGTCTAATTAAGTGGAGCAATATACAGTGGTCATTGATTAGAAAACAATATATTAAGATGTCAAGTCTTCCCAAATGGATCAATAAAATTAAATCACTCTCAATCAAATTTAAGCAGTCTGATTTATTTTCATAAGAAATTATCATGGGGCCAGCGCTGTGGCATAGCAGATAAAGCTGCCGCCTGCAGTGCCAGCATCCCATATAGGCACCAGTTTGAGTCCCAGCTGCTCCAGTTCTCTGCTATGGCCTGGGAAAGCAGTCCCCTCCCTCCATCTCCTCTCTTCTCCTTGCCTCACCTCTCCTCTCCTCTCCTCTTCTTTTCTCTTTCTTTCTTTTTCTTTTTCTTTCCTTCCTTCCTTTCCCTTCCCTTTCCTTTCTCAGATAAAACAGGAGAGGGAGGAGGAAGTCAGGGAAGAATGGGTGGGAAGCAAGTATGGTAGGAAAAATTATTATGTTCATAATGTTGTATTTATGAGATACAAATTTTAAAAAAATTTAAAAAGTAAATAGGTAAAAAAATATTAGGACATATGTACATATGCCTCTGGAGATGGGGAGGCATTTATTGGGAAAAAAGCAACTGAGAAATTAACACTTTCACTATAAAAAACAGAATACCTTTTTTAAAAATGGTACTAGAAACTTTATGCACCCGTATGTAAAAAAACTCTGAACCATCCATCACACCACATACAAAAATTAACCAGAAACATAATCACTATCTAAATATCAACATACAAATTCTAAAAGAAAGTCTGGGTGAAATATTTATGATCTTGAGCTATTCCAAGGGATAATAGATTGAGGCAGGCATTGTGGCACAGCAGGTAAAGCTGCCGCCTGAGATGCCAGCATCCCATACAGAGTCAGTTCGAGTCCCAGGTGCTCCATTTCCAACACAGCTCCCTACTAATGTTCCAGGGAAAGCAGCAGAGGATGGTCCAAGTCCTTGGGCCCTGGCACCCACGTGCGATACTTGGAAGAAACTTCTAGCTCTTGGCGTCGGCCTGGCCTACTTCTTTCCATTGTGGCCATTTGGGGAGTGAATCAGCAGGTGAAAATTTCTCTCTCCATCTCTCTCTCTCTCTCTTTAATTGTGACTTTCAAATAAATAAAATAAATTTTTAAATAAAGATATAATAAATAATACATATAGAAATCATGAAAGGAAAATATTGATAAATTAGACATCAAAATAAAGAAAAACAGTTCTTCAAAAGACAATTTTGCAAAGGTAGAAATTTAAGCCACAGGTAAGGAGAACATTTTTGCCAATTACATATCTGATAAAAGACTTATATACAGAATACAAAAGGGACACAACTAAATAGTAAGACAAACAACAAAAGGCAAATATTTGCATAGATATTTTATTAAATAAGAGCTACAGATGGCAACTAAGGATATGAAAAGATTTTCAATATCATTTGCAATTGGGAAATGTAAATTAAGCTAAAATGAGATACCACTAATATTACTAGGCTATCTAGAATTTTTAAAACTACAAAAACAGGAAGGAAAAGCACATTTAATTTTCATACATTGCTGGTGGGAATGAAAATTATGCAGATATTTTAGAAAAGATTTTGGTGCTTTCTTCTAAATTAAACATACACTTATCATATGACCCAGCCACCACCGTGCTGGTAATTTACCTAAGAGAGATGAAAACATATGTCCATACAAAGGATGTTACACAAATGTTCATAACAGCTTTATTCAAAATAGCCCCAAACTGAAAGGAATCCCAATGTTCATCAACTGGTGAAGGGCAAAACTGTGATACAATTATACAATGAGAACAATTTACAATAAAAAGTGATGAACTACTGACACTTGCAACAGCACTGAAGAATCTTGAAAGCATTATTCTACAAAACCAGAAAAAATCACATATATATGATTCCATTTATATGAGATTCTAGAAAAGATAAAATTATAAAGATAGAAATCTGATCAGTGTTTGCTGGGGATTGAGAGTGAGATTCCTGATTCCATTCAAAATAACAGCCAATGTCCTTACAATGGCTTATGGGGTCTTACACAATAAGACATCCTGATTACCTCTCTGGCCTCAAATCCTAACACTCTCCTCCTCACTCCCTTCACCTGAGCCACACTAGCTTCATGACTAATCCTAAAACAGTCTAGACACACTCTGCCATTTTAACGCTTTTGCACTGGCCATTTCCTCTGCCTAACTCTTTCTTTCCTTAGATACCTATTTTTGTTATTCCCTCTCTAACCTCAAGTCTTCACTCAAATCTTACCTTCTGAACAGGGACTATCCTATTTAATAGACTCCTCCTTTTCATACAGTCCAGGTACTTATCATATTTGAACATATTAAATAACTAATCTTTTTGCTTATTCTTGTTTGTCTGTCCCCACTAGAATGTGAGCATCAATGCAGACAGATATTTGTCTTATTTATCTACTGGTTTATCCTGAGTGAATACAATAGTGGGAGCTGGCTGCATAGTAGGTCACAATACTTATTAAATGAATGAATGTTTTGGGGGCGGAGCCAAGATGGCGGATAGTGAGGATGTGCGCAGTAGTTTGGGAAAATAAAGTTTCATAAAAGTGGAATTACTGTAGCCTCAGGAAAAGATTCAAGAAAAAAACTGCAGAGGAAACGCTTCCGGATCTAGTGGATGTGACACAGAGAACCTACAGGGAGCCCACCGCGTGGAAACCCAACTGCGGGAGACCAGCCGCAGAATCTCGCCAGCACGGGAAGGGGCAGGAGGTAAGACAAAGGCGTCAGAAACCCGAGACATTGAGGGGGAAAGGCAGAAACCTCTCTCTTCACTCATAGAGCAAAACAAAGAGAAGGCGCCATTTTATATATGTAAAGCGCCACCAAGGAGTTCACAAACTCAGTAACTTGGAACGTTGGTGAAACCTGAGAACACATTGAGGGCTGCATAAACTCTTTGTGTGGTCCCAGGGGTAGATCAAATGAATACTCGCAGAGACCAGATTTCAACTACACTCAATTCCACTCACTTGTACCGAATAAATTCCCAACTGAGTCAAAAAGAGAGAGAGAGAGAGAGAGCGAGCAATCCAGCAAGGAGGAAGGGAGAGAACAATCTGGGCGAGTCGCTTTTTGCACAGCCTTAAACCCAAATAATCAAGCAGAGCTCTCTGGCCACACCCATCACAGCCTCTAAGGATCCATCAAAGTAGACAGCCCACTTAGAGGCATAGTATAACGAGAAAAAAAACACCACAGCCAAAAAAAAAAAAAAAAAACACCATAAATTATCTCCAACACGCCAAACAGCAAACGTAGAAACCGAGGTAACAAGAGCAAGGAAGACACTATGATGCCCCAAAATGAACAAGACACCCCAATCCAACATTATGAAGATGAAGAGATAGAGGAAATGCAAGAAGCAGATCTCAAAAAATTGATAAGAACATTAAGAAGTTCTCAAAAACAAATTCTTGAACTACAGAAATCCTTAATGGACAACATAGAAAATCTCTCTCGTGAAAATGAAATATTAAGGAGGAATCAAAATGAAATGAAACAACTAGTAGAACATGAAACTGTGATAGTGACAAAAAACCACAATGAAATGAAGAACTCAATAGATCAAATGACAAACACATTAGAGAGCCTTAAAAACAGAATGGATGAAGCAGAAGAGAGAATATCGGAATTAGAAGACAGAGAACAGGAAAGGAAACAGTCAAATCAAAGAAAAGAAGAAGAAATCAGAAATCTAAAAAATACTGTCAGGAATCTACAGGGTACTATTAAAAAACCCAACATTCGGGTTCTAGGAGTTCCTGAAGGCATGGAGAGGGAGAAAGGATTAGAAGGCCTTTGCAGTGAGATTCTAGCAGAAAATTTCCCAGGTTTGGAGAAGGACAGAGACATCCTAGTACAAGAAGCTCATAGAACCCCTAATAAACATGATCAAAAGAGATCCTCACCACGACACGTTGTAATTAAACTCACCACAGAGAAACACAAAGAAAAGATCCTAAAATGTGCAAGAGAGAAACGCCAGATTACTCTCAGAGGATCTCCAATTAGACTCACAGCTGACTTCTCATCAGAAACCCTACAAGCTAGGAGAGAATGGCGAGATATAGCCCAGGTACTAACAGAGAAAAACTGCCAGCCCAGAATATTATATCCTGCAAAGCTCTCATTTGTGAATGAAGGTGAAATAAAGACCTTTCACAGCAAACAGAAATTAAAAGAATTTGTCACCACTCATCCAGCCCTGCAAAAGAGGCTTAAAGATTTGGCCGGCGCCAGGGCTCAATAGGCTAATCCTCTGCCTTGCGGCGCCGGCACACCGTGTTCTAGTCCCGGTCGGGGCACCGATCCTGTCCGGTTGCCCCTCTTCCAGCCCAGCTCTCTTCTGTGGCCAGGGAGTGCAGTGGAGGATGGCCCAAGTCCTTGGGCCCTGCACCCCATGGGAGACCAGGATAAGCACCAGGCTCCTTCCATCGGATCAGTGCGATGCGCCGGCCGCAGCACACCTACCGCGGCGGCCATTGGAGGGTGAACCAACGGCAAAGGAAGACCTTTCTCTCTGTCTCTCTCTCACACTGTCCACTCTTCTGTAAAAAAATTAAAAAATAAAATAAAAAAAACAAAAAAATTTTTAAAAAGATGCTTAAAGATTTGTTACATACAGAAACACAGAAACACGGTCACCAATATGAAAGAAGATAAAGGAAGGAAACCTCACAGCAAAAGATCACAGGAGTCTTAAACCATATATTAGAAAAAATCTTTGGCAAATGACAGGGCAAAGTTACTCCTTCTCAATAGTCACATTGAATGTTAATGGCTTGAACTGTCCAGTTAAAAGACACCGATTGGCTGATTGGGTTAAAGAACAAAACCCATCTTTTTGCTGCTTACAAGAAACTCATCTTTCCAACGATGATGCATATAGACTGAAAGTGAAAGGCTGGAAAAATATATACCATGCCAACAGAAATGAAAAAAGAGCGGGCATAGTCATCTTAATATAGGACAACATAAACTTTACCACAAAAACTGTTAGGAGAGACAAAGAGGGGCACTATTTAATGATTAAGGGATCCATTCAACAGGAAGATATAACGATTATCAAGGTATATGCACCTAATTACAGGGCACCAGCTTATTTAAAAGACTTGTTAAGGGACTTAAAGGGAGACTTAGACCCCAATACAATAGTACTGGGGTACTTCAATACTCCACTCTCAGAGATAGACAGATCAACAGGACAGAAGATCAACAAGGAGACAGTAGATTTAAATGACACTATAGCCAAAATGGATCTATCAGATATCTACAGAACATTTCATCCTACATCTAAGGACTTTACATTCTTCTCAGCAGTACATGGAACCTTCTCTAGGATTGACCACATACTAGGCCATAAAGCAAGTCTCAGCAAATTCAAAAGAATTAGAATCATACCATGCAGCTTCTTAGACCACAAAGGAATGAAATTGGAATTAGCAAGTCGGGAATCCCTAGAGCATGTGCAAACACATGGATATTGAACAACATGCTCCTGAATGAACAATAGGTCATAGAAGAAATTAAAAGAGAAATCAAAAATTTTATGGAAGTAAATGAGGATAAAAGCACAACATACCAAAACCTATGGGATACAACAACAGCAGTGTTAACAGGAAAGTTTATATCAATAGGTGCCTACATCAAGAAATTGGAAAGGCACCAAATAGATGACCTTTCAAGTCATCTCAAGGATCTAGAAAATCTGCAGCAAACCAAACCCAAACCCAGTAGGAGAAGAGAAATAATTAAAATCAAAGAAGAAATCAACAGGATTGAATAAAAAAAAAAACAATTACAAAAAATCAGCCAAACGAGGAGCTGGTTTTTTGAAAAAATAAACAAATTTGACACCCCATTGGCCCAACTAACTAAAAAAAGAAGAGAAAAGACCCAAATCAATAGGATCAGAGATGAAAATGGAAACACAACAACAGACACCACAGAAATAAAAAGAATCATTAGAAATTACTACAAGGACTTGTATTGCAGCAAACAGGAAAATCTATCAGAAAAGGACAGATTCTTGGACACATACAACCTACCTAAATTGAGCCAGGAAGACATAGAAAACCTAAACAGACCCATAACTGACACAGAAATTGAAACAGTAATAAAGGCCCTCCCAACAAAGAAAAGCCCAGGACCAGATGGATTCACTGCTGAGTTCTACCAGACATTTAGAGAAGAACTAACTCCAATACTTCTCAAACTATTCAGAACAATCGAAAAAGAGGGAATCCTCCCAAATTCTTTCTATGAAGCCAGCATCACCTTAATTCCTAAGCCAGAAAAAGATGCAGCATTGAAAGAGAATTACAGACCAATATCCCTGATGAACATAGATGCAAAAATCCTCAATAAAATTCCTGCCAATAGAATGCAACAACACATGAGAAAGATCATCCACCCAGACCACGTGGGATTTATCCCTCGTATGCAGGGATGGTTCAACGTTAGCAAAACTATCAAAGTAAGACACTACATTAACAGACTGCAGAAGAAAAACCATATGATTCTCTCAATAGACGCAGAGAAAGCATTAGATAAAATACAACACCCTTTCATGATGAAAACTAAGCAAACTGGGTATGGAAGGAACATTCCTCAATACAATCAAAGCAATATATGAAAAACCCATGGCCAACATCCTATTGAATGGGGAAAAGTTGGAAGCATTTCCACTGAGATCTGGTACCAGACAGGGGTGCCCACTCTCACCACTGCTATTCAATATATTTCTGGAAGATTTAGCCAGAGCTATTAGGCAAGAAAAAGAAATTAAAGGGATACAAATTGTGAAGGAAGAACCCAAACTATCCCTCTTTGCAGATGGTATGATTCTTTATTTAGGGGACCCAAAGAACTCTACTAAGAGACTACTGGCACTCATCGAAGAGTTTGGCAAAGTAGCAGGATATAAAATCAATGCACAAAAATCAACAGCCTTTGTATACACAGGCAATGCCACGGCTGAGGGAGAACTGCTAAGATCAATTCCATTCTCAATAGCTACAAAAACATTCATATATCTTGGAATAAACTTAACCAAGGACATTAAAGATCTCTACAATGAAAATTACAAAACCTTAAAGAAAGAAATAGAAGAGGATACCAAAAAATGGAGAAATCTCCCATGCTCATGGATTGGAAGAATCAATATCATCAAAATGTCTATTCTCCCAAAAGCAATTTATACATTCAATGCATTACCAATCAAGATACCGAAGACCTTCTTCTCAGATCTGGAAAAAATGATGCTGAAATTCATATGGAGACACAGAAGACCTCAAATAGCCAAAGCAATCTTGTACAACAAAAATGAAGCTGGAGGCATCACAATACCAGATTTCAGGATATACTACAGGACAGTTGTTATCAAAACAGCATGGTACTGGTACAGAAACAGATGGATAGACCAATGGAACAGAATAGAAACACCAGAAATTAATCCAAATATCTACAGCCAACTTATATTTGATCAAAGATCCAAAACTAATCCCTGGAATAAGGACAGCCTATTCAACAAATGGTGCTGGGAAAATTGGATTTCCACGTGCAGAAGCTTGAAGCAAGACCCCTACTTTTCACCTTACACAAAAATTCACTCAACATGGATTAAAGACTTAAATCTACAACACGAAACCTTCAAATTATTAGAGAGCATTGGAGAAACCCTGCAAGATATAGGTACAGGCAAAGACTTCTTGGAAAAGGCCCCAGGAGCACAGGCAGTCAAAACCAAAATTAACATTTGGGATTGCATCAAATTGAGAAGTTTGTGTACTTCAAAAGAAACAGTCAGGAAAGTGAAGAAGCAACCAACAGAATGGGAAAAAATATTTGCAAACTATGCAATAGATAAAGGGTTGATAACCAGAATCTACACAGAAATCAAGAAAATCCACAACAACAGAACAAACAACCCACTTAAGAGATGGGCCAAGGACCTCAATAGATATTTTTCGAAAGTAGAAATCCAAATGGGCAACAGACACGTGAAAAAATGTTCAAGATCACTAGCAATCAGAGAAATGCAAATCAAAACCACAATGAGGTTTCACCTCACCCCGGTGAGAATGGCTCACATTCAGAAATCTACCAACAATAGATGCTGGAGAGGATGTGGGGAAAAAGGGACACTAACCCACTGTTGGTGGGAATGCAAACTCGTTAAGCCACTATGGAAGTCAGTCTGGAGATTCCTCAGAAACCTGAATATAACCCTACCGTACAACCCAGCCATCCCACTCCTTGGAATTTACCCAAAGGAAATGAATTCGGCAAACAAAATGCCATCTGCACATTAATGTTTATTGCAGCTCAATTCACAATAGCTAAGACGTGGAACCAACCCAAATGCCCATCAACAGTAGACTGGATAAAGAAATTATGGGACATGTACTCCATAGAATACTATACTGCAGTAAGTAAGAAACAATGAAACCCAGTCATTTGCAACAAGATGGAGGAATCTGGAAAACATCATGCTGAGTGAATTAAGCCAGTCCCAAAGAGACAAATATTATTTGTTTTCCCTGATCGGCGACAACTGAGCACCAAAGGGGAAACCTGTTGAAGTGAAATGGACACTATAAGAAACAATGAACTGATCAGCTCTTGTCCTGACTCTAGATGTACAATTTAGTATTTGTTGTTGTTCTAGTACTAGTGGTTGAATTCTGTAATTAACACACAATTATTCTTAGGTGTTTAAATTTTAACTGAAAAGTGATCCCTGTTAAATTTAAGAGTGGAAAAAGAGAGGGAGCAGATGTACAATTTGGGACATGCACAATCAGACTTGTCCCAAATGATGGAGTTAGAAATGTGCCAGGGGATTGCAATACAATCCCATCAAGGTGGCATGTACCAATGCCATCTCACTACTCCAAGTGATGAATTTCAGTTCACATTCGATGGCTCTGATAGGTCTAAGAATCAAAGGGATCACACCAACAAGACTAGTGTCTGCTAATACTAATTGACAGAATCAAAAGGGAGAGAAAGATCCAACATGGGAAGTGGGATACACAGCAGACTCATAGAATGGCAGACGTCCTAAACAACACTCTGGCCTCAGAATCAGCCCTTAAGGCATTTGGATCTGGCTGAAGATCCCATGAGACTATTGTAAGCATGGAAAGCCAAGATACCATGGAAAAGAAAAAGAAGAAGAAGACCTAAATGAAAGATCTCTGTGAGTGAGATCCCAGTGGAAAGAACGGGGCCATCAAAGAAGGAGGTACCTTTCTCTGAAGGGAGGAGAGAACTTCCACTTTGACTATGACCCTATCGGAAGAAGATCAAAGTCGGCGAACTCTAAAGTCTTCCATAGCCCTGGCAACTCATGACTAGAGCCTAGGGAGATTACTGACGCCATGAACAGGAGTGTCAAATTGTTAAGTCAGCAACAGGAGTCACTGTGTACTTACATCCCATGTGGGATCTGTCCTTAATGTGTTGTCTAATGTGAAATGATGCTATAACTAGTACTGAAACAGTATTTTTACACTTTGTGTTTCTGCGTGGGTACAGACTGATGAGATCTTTACTAATTATATACTGAATCGATCTTCTGTATATAAATATAATTGGAAATGAAAAAAAAAACCTGGTGTTAAATTGGAAATGGCATAGAAAATTAATTTTTTTAAAAAAATATTATGTAGGATCTCTGTCTTTAATGTGCTGTACACTCTTATTTAATGCTATAACTAGTACTCCAACAGTATTTTTTTCACTTTGTGTTGCTATATGGGGGCAAACTGTTGAAATCATTACCTAATATATACTAAACTGATCTTCTGTATATAAAGAGAATTGAAAATTAATCATGATGTGATTGGAAGGGGAGAGCCAGCGGGAAAGGGGAGAGTTGTGGGTGGGAGGGAAGTTTTGGGAGGGGGAAACCATTGTAACCCATAAGCTGTACTTTGCAAATTTATATTCATTAAATAAAAGTTTAATTAAAAAAAAGAAATATAAAAAAAAGAATGAATGTTTTGAAACTTCTATATCATGTAGCACATCATAGGATTCTATCTTTGTATAATTTGAGAGTTTTCTATCAACTAAATCTTCATGCAATCATTGTTTAAAACAAGGAAAGTTTGAAATGGTTTAGATGAAGTTTCAAGGATAGCATCTTCTGATAGGGCATAAGAGTATGGAAACTAAGGTATACCAATACAAGTGGAAAGATTTATCCTTGGCATGAATTGAAATGACATATACAATATTAACTAGTTCACTGAGTACCCACTTATTATGAGTCCTGATATCAGGTAAGTCTTGTGGTAGACACAGGAGATCTTATTACAGAATTTCAGGAACTAGGAATCTAGCTCTCAGCCATGGCCTGGGAAAGCAGTAGGAGATGGCTGAAGTGCTTGGGCCCCTGCACCCACATGGGAGACGGAAGAGAGCTCCTGGCTCCTTTGGATTGGCTTACCTCTGGCCATTGCAGCCACTAAGGGAGTGAACTAGTGGATGAAAGACCTTACTCTCTGTCTCTCTCTCTCTCTCTGTTGTAACTCTATCGCTCAAATAAATAAAAGTATATTTTAAAAAGAGAAATTATGTTAAAAGATGATGTATTCTTCTTTTAGGTGTGAAAAATAAACCCTCAGAAAAGTCATACAATTCAGTAAACAATAAAAATTAACAGTTTTTTAATGTTCCTTTTGTGATTAGTAATAAGAAATAATATTTTACAACATGGCTGTTAGTGAGTCATAGTTTTGCAAATTTTTTCTTCACGTTTCTTTTTAATATTATTTAGCTGTATGGCTGATTTATACATTATTAATATCAATCATCTTTTAAAAGATTTTCTCAAAAATATAATTTACTATTTTCAGATATGATGTTTTAGGACACAGAGAATTTCTAAATTTTATGTCACCACTTGTATTTTTTTTCTCTTTGTGCTTTTTAAATGATCACAAGTTCTATTTCACCCTATACATATTTACCTATATATTCTAGTTTTTATTGGTTTTCTTACTATGTATTTTTAATCCTGTAGAAAATTATTTTGGAGTATTCTTTGAGATAAAAGGTATAGCAATGCTTTTTTTTTTCAAATATACGATATATTGCCCCAACACATTTTGTAAGTGTCTCTGTGTTAGCATTATTTATAACTTTAAAAATATAAAACTTGTAAACATAAAGTTGAGAGAAATTTAAAAATTCCACTCAATAACAATTACTGTATAACAAAATACATATATTGACCACTTTTGAAGTATCTTAAGGGCAAGGAAAGACTCTTTGCTCTAATGTAAAGCAAAAAATAAGAATATAGTATGATTTTTATCAACTAAATATAAACAGTGAAAGCAGGTACACCAAACTATTGATACTCATTATCTATATATCATTGGATTATGAGTTTTATTTTGTGTCTTCTGTATTTTATAAGCTACATTTAATAAAAATTCATTATTTACAGTGTTTTTTTTAATATTTATTTTATTTGAAAAATAGAGCCACCAAGAAAGGTAGTAACAGAGAACAGAGATCTTTCATCCACTGATTATCTCCCCAAATGACAGTAACAGCCAGGTGTGGGTCAGAACAAAGACAGAATCCAGGAAACCATATGGTTGGCAGAGGCCCAGATAATTGGCCCATACCCCACTGCTTTTCTATGCACATTAGCAGGGAGCTAAATTCGAAGCAGAGCAGTCAGGACTGAACTTGGCACTCCAATATGGGTTGCTGCTGTTGCAAGGGGCAGCTTAACCTGCTGCACCACAATGCTGGCCCCAATCATACTGTTTTTAAAATCAATTTTCTGGTAATAGTTGAAATTAAAAATATGAAAGGAAATTTGTGTGAAATTGTAAATTTTAGTTGATCACAAGATTAATATAAAGAATGATCAACATGAACTGCTTATCCAGACATCTATATTAACAGAGATATGGGGTCCAATCCATGGTTAGCAGTAATCTCACACATTTCCATGATAGCTAATAAGCTAAGATTATATTCATTTTGGTTCTAGGTCCTGTATTTAGAAAATAACACTTACAAGCTAGAAAACATTTATATATAAAGTTTGTTAGATTACTTAGTCTTCTATTTCTTTTAAAATATAATTTGTGGGGCCAGTGTTGTGGCATAGCAAATTAACCTGCTGCCTGTGATGCTGGCATCCCATATGGGCACCAGTTCATGTCCTGGATGCTCCACTCCCAGTACAGCTCCCTGCTAATGCTCCTGACAAAGCAGTGGAGACTGGCCCAAGATTTTGGGCCCCCGCACCCACATGGAATACTTGGAAGAAGCTCCTGGTTCCTGGCTGTGGCCTGGCCCAGCTCCTAGTGTTATGGCCATGTGGGGAATGAACCAGAGAATGGAAGGTCTCTCTCTGTAAGTCTGTCTTTCAAATAAACAAATAAATCTTTAAATGTACATATAATTTGTTTATTTGTTTATTGACATATAAAATAGCTAAATTAGAACAAGATTCAGAGGGAAATCCATTATATAAAATTGGAATTCTTAGGCAAGGAACAGTTTTATGTCATCCCAAAAGACAAAACTAGACTTAGATTACACAGCAGCTGAAAAAGAAACTAAATAGTTATCTCTCATGACCAGTATAGAAAGATTCCTACTTTAAGTGGCAAGGTAGATTGAGCAATCCAAATTGTTTATTTCAAACTTCAAATTTCTGACTCAAGGATTATCTGATCACCTTCACTTAGACAAACAAACTTTTCTATACCATTTAATATCATTAAGAAAAGGCAAATTTAAATTTGACTTATTTCTTCATGTGGTGATAAGTCTGCTTCTAAGCTAAAAATCATAATGTTCATAGGAGAAAAGATGTGCATCCTAGTATTACAAAAGAATTTCTGAAGAAGTTAAAAAATGCTAGAAAATGTTTTCAAATTTTCTAATGATATACCCTGGAGATTCAGTCAGATAATAGTATTTCAATTATAACAGGGATATATATTTTGATTCTATTCACATGATACTCATAATGCTCTATAAATGACAGAAAATATGACTTATAACCAAAATTCACAGTACAATAACATCATTGGTATCAAAGGCCATCATTGCTGTCATAATTCATAGAGCAAAAATATTATTATGAATTAAGAATTAAATGTCACACAAACCTTTTTTATTATGATGAAAGATATATAATTATACTTCTTGAAAGACATTCAATCTAATGACATTAGAGAATATAAAGCACAACAAGTATTCTACCAATGAGAACTTGAGTTATTTATCAATTTGGCATAAAACTTCTGTACTCATAACAGAATTGTAGCTGTTTTGTCAATCTATAACCCAAATGACAAGTTCATTTGGAGTCATTTCTCTTGAACTACCTATGAGCATTCTTGAATACCAACGCTTATCAGGGCAATCACGGAATTGTTAGATATAGCCAGATCAACCATTGTGAAAACAAGAGCACTGACTGGACCAAGTCAGACACATGAATTCATTCATTATGCATCAACTATGTACCTAATATTTGCAATCTAGACCCTAAAAGTGATAAAAATGTATAAAATGTTACCCTATTAAGTAGCTTATAGTCTAATCAACATTGCAAGATTTATACACAGATTAATAATGCAAGGAACAAGGTGATAACATAAGGAGGGAAAATTAAGGTGTACTGGGATTTTGCAGTAGAGCATATTGCTTTTTTGATAGGGAAAATATAAAGAAAATATTTAACTTAAGCCTTAAAGAAGCATTTAGGATATGGACAAGAGAGATATCAGGAAAAGAAAAAAGGATTTGCAGGAAGGGGATGATGGTACAAAGAAACTGCTAGGAACTAGAAAGCATACTTAGAAGAAATGAATGGTGCTGCAGAGATGAAGTAAATAGCATGAAGGAGTGCACTGAAAATAAGATGGGAAAGATACACTAGGAACAGAGGAGTAAGGGAAAGGGGCTAAAGTGTATTGTTAAAGAATTCGAAATGTGTTTGGCACTGAGGAGCTTCTAGGGGTTAGGCAACTAGTAACAGCAGGATGCCATAAATCCCAAAATTGTTTCATTGTGTGCCTGTCAGTAGGGGTAGATGGGAACATGATTCTCCTTCATAGGCTCCCAACCACTTCTGATTGGTTTCAGTTCCTATCCAAGTATAGCCTTGAATTTTGAGGAAGTTCAGAGACTAATCAGAGTATGCCTAAAGGTCTACACAAAATTCTAGTTTGTTTTTTCCTTTCAAGATCCCATCACTTTTACAAAAGCGCCATGCAGAATGATTATTGAGCAAAGTACTATATATGGGTTCAGAAAGGAAAATACTATCAGATTAAATACAGAAAGCAAAATTTTCAGCCACATAATGTAATTCATTTTATTGTTTTGAATAATGTGTTTTGCTATATTATCTATGTCTGGTCCCTTTAATGAATATAGATAGCTTAAGATGCCTGTATATTGAACCATAATGAAAGTAAGACTATCTAACTCTGTCTCAGCCATCAAACATTGGTTGTGCTTGAAGCAGTTTTTGCAATTGGCAGATGCCAATAAACCCCCTCACTAAAGATGCTAAAATTGAGTTAGTTATATATAAAGGCCATGACACAGCACTAACAGAAATAATACAGGCAATAAATCATGGCGATATAAAAAATGAATTGTCTCTGTGTACCAGTATTTCAGCAAATATAGTTTTGTAAAACTATGTTTTATAACTTTGTGAAATCAATGGTTAAGAATCTCATACTACTAAAGGTTTAACTACTTGTCAATACTGTACTGTATATGGGTGAAATGGTCATTTTTCCATTCAATTATTGTTTAGAGTTGTTGTCTATATTCCCATTAAACTAGGATCTTTTGCTCTTTATTTGTTAAATTTCTTATTTGGTGAAGTATTAAGCCTTTTAGCTGTAATGTAATTTTAAAATATGTTATCTCAAAAACTAAAAAAAGGGAGAAGAAAGGAGGGTTACGGGGGTGAGTAATTGCAAGGCAAGAAGCAGGATGATTACATTTAATAAAACATCTTGAGCACTTAACTTCTTGTATGGCATAGTATTGTGGGGGTACATCAGTAAAAGAAATTTTGATATAATATATTGTTGAAACTAGAGCATCTTAAAGAAAATAAATGGAATTACTCTTAAATTATAATTATATAATATTAGGGATAAACTTGAAAATACTGAAATCTATGGCCTGCATCTTGATAGAACTGGCATGTCAAAATCTTGTAGTGTACAAAATGACATATGACCAAATGCAAAGTTTAAATTGAAAAAAAAAATTCTGAGAAACAGTTATACTCATCAAGACAGTAAGATATGAAATTATAAGATAAGAAATCACTGACTAAGAATAGACATCAAGATAAATAAAATAAAGGTAGAGAAGCTAGAAGTCTAAGTAAAAGAGGGAAGGTTGAAGTGAAGTGGATGTGAGCAGGAGCCCAAGAAAGTGTGTTGGACTTAAGTGAAAGCATATTTTGGAATGGGTATCTGAATAGAATTTTTAAAGGTTGATTCAATTGATTCCTATTGGCTCTCCTTGAAAAGCAGGCTAAGAAGATAGCACTGCTTACTTCCTCTGTATGAAGTGATTTCCCTCTTTAGAAAGCTAATTCCAATTATGGATTTCATGCATGTCAGGCTCAATAGGCAGGGCTATGATTACATCGGAAAGTGGTATGCAGTGTGTGCACTTTAAAATTACTCAGAGAATAATAGTTTGCAATCTTTATGTAAATCAGTAAGCCTTTCTGGCTCTATCACTCCCTCCCAGCGTGGCAGGAAAAGTGCAAACCTCATCCATTTGCAAAGAAAATGACTGATGAAATATTAATAAAGATTACTGACAAAGTAAGGACTATGACTCAGGTTGTATAGAGCTGTGGGACCTAGATGGCGAACAGATTTATTCATCATCAGTGCAAGTTATTCAGATGTTTTAAAGCCGATGATACCACCTCTATAAACGCCAGCAAGCCTTTGGGCATGAGGCAGCATGGGGATATGGGAAGGGAGAATTTGAAAGAAGGGAGTAATTTTATTGGGATTAAGTAGCAGTCAAAAAGGAGAGGAAATTTGAATGAAAAATCTTACAACACATTCACTAAGTAGCATAGAAGTCTTCATTTCCTCTCTAAAATAGTTACATTTCCCTCAGTCTTGTCATTTGGAGCATCACGGGCATTCAATTAAGCCATACATGTTTCTCAGCACAAGGCTGAGAAGGCTTGCAGAGGCTTGCAGATCATACACGCACATGTGACTGGCTAATATGTTTCTTTTTTATTTAAAAAAATCAAAAAGTGTGATGTGAACACTGAAAATGGTATGTTAAACAAGGTACCTCTAAGACAATTATACCTATTTAAATGGATTTGTGTATTAGAGACTTATATGATGACAGGGTCTTGAGGAAAGATCAGAAGAAATCAATGTCTGTTAAATGTAGAATGAACTGACATATATTCTGTCATCCCTAATGTCCTCTGAACTTAAGAGGACATGGTGAGGAGAGAGATAAAAATGTTATTCAATAATTTGAGGGACTTATGTTCAGCAAGGATGTTCAAAGCAGCTACCTGCATCATCTCTGGTAACCCTTCAATCTTTGCAAGAGCGGCTCAGGAGTTGGGGATTGCGACACCCGTGCCTGTGATATCCAAGTTATGGTGTTGGGGTGCCTTCTTCCTGCACTTCTAGGAAGGTCCTCTCATGATCATTATCGTAACTCTACCACATAATATATAGGCCATGAACCAAAGGGGAGATCCTTTATCTGAGTAAATTTCAACATTAACAGGGTAGTAAAAGGGGACAGTATGCATCAATCAAGAGATATACCCATTTTTATAAGTGAGAAATTTGAGGCCCAGAGAGGCCTTCAGTAATTAGTCAAGGTCAAGAAATGAGTTACCAAGGAAACACAAAGAATATTTGAGGTCTCCTGAATCCTAGCAGACTTTCTTTCTTCAAAAGCATACTGCTGACTTGAAAGCTTAAAAAACTCTCAGGGCCTCCTTTGATAGGTATTTTCCTATAGGCTAGAAAGGTAACTAAGGTCATTTTTATAAAGGAAGAGGAATTAAAGAAAGAGAAGACTGCAGCTATTTCTCAAAGATTGTAGTTCAGTTATATCTATTATAGTGAATAACTCACAGAACAAGGGACACAAGAGAGCCCAGAGGGTAGTTAGTCCATCCTGACTTCAATTTTTTTCAAAGGAAAAGGAGAAGTTATTGCTATTGTTTTAAAGGGGGTTAGAGGATTTTTTTCTGGTGCTGTTGCATAGTACCCATAGCTTTTAAAAAGTCAAACTGATAGTCATCCTTCCTGACTCTCAGGATTTAATAGGGATCAAGAGCTGGGGTGTCAAGGTGCAAGCTTGAACTACAGAAGATGAGTTGAGCTTTGCTGTAAACTATTAACTGCTATTAGTAATTATATTAAGTATATGTGTTTAAAATCCCATTGCTTTTACATGAGGACTGGGAGACTTTATTCAGTTAAATAAAGGCATGGCTTAGTGCCCTACTGGTTTATGTGATTTGTATACATTGGCAGAATTCAAGTGCTGTTTTTCTTTTATTCACAAGCACTAAGCACTAATGAACTACGGGGACTGTCAATTCAAACAAACTATGAAGAATGTCAACATCAGAAGTGCAAATACTCTTGTAATTAATGAATTTAATAATCATTCCCTCTGGTTTGGGATATTAACACAAATCTGGTGCTTATAAAATAATAAGATGAGTATATATGCAAACATAAGACCTAGTCTCAACACATACACAAACACACAAGAAAATAAAACTCAGCAACTTCAGCCCTGGACTGATAGACAACAAGATAAACCTGAGATTTTTCTCATAAACCCTATGAACTAAAGCCCAAGAATTTTATCCTATAGAATTATTTCATTCTTTGTTCAAAGTCACATGCTGATGTGTCTGCATGTCTATATGCACTGTATTTTATACACAGGCAAAATAATTTTACTTATCTCATTCTCAAATCTACAGAATATTAGAAGCAGCAAATTAGAAAGTCAATCAAGTAAAGAAAGTTGTCAGTTCAGATGACAGAAAACAGTCAAAAAATGCAAGGTATTCATGTAGCAAGCTAGAGGAAAAAATGTCTAAGACTGTGCCCAAGAAATTAAAAGCACTGCAATTTGATGTTATTCTAGCTATGGATGATATATCTCAAATACAAAGATATGATAATGTATTACACGACCTGATATTTGATGGTAATATTGATTCATTACTTCAGTCATGAAACAAAAATATTCTTACATTCTCTGAGATTTTATCTTCATTTATATGAATTATTAGGAAATAAAATTTGTATTTTGCTGATTTTCTAAAAAATTCAGTCTTTAAAAAGGGGTTTAAGTTTTTTTGAAAATTTGACTACTCCCTTAGTGATGCTTGATTGAAAGTAAATTTCCATATTTATATGTGTATGTTAGAAGAAATATCAATTTATTCTGAGTCCAATGAAAGAAATTTAACATTGGGTGCCTGGATAAAAAGAAGTAGGATTGTTCCCAGGGCATACGGGGTTGAGACCAGGGTATATATTAAATATTTTTTGCAGAGCCTCTGATTATATGAAAAACTTAATTTATAAAAATATAAAATCAATGTTAAATTCACATGGTACCATGTGAAGACATAGAATTTGATAAAGAAAATTTAGGGCCGGCACCGCAGCTCAATAGGCTAATCCTCCACCTGTGGCGCCAGCACACTGGGTACTAGTCCCGGTCGGGATGCCGGATTCTGTCCCGGTTGCTCCTCTTCCAGTCCAGCTCTCTGCTGTGGCCCAGGAGTGCAGTGGAGGATGACCCAAGTCCTTGGACCCTGCACCCACATGGGAGACCATGAGAAGCACCTGGCTCCTGGCTTCGTATCAGTGCAGTGCGCTGGCTGCAGCACACCGGCCACAGAGGCCACTGGGGGGTGAACCAACGTCAAAGGAAGACCTTTCTGTCTCTATCTCACTGTCCACTCTGCCTGTCAAAAAAAAAGAAAAGAAAATTAAAATTTAGAATATTGTATAGTGAATAAGTTCTTTTGTTTTTGTTTATTATACAAAAAGTACATGTGAAAACTTCATAGTGTACAGGTACTGCCAGATTCTGTCCAGATCCACAAACAAGTTATTTGTGTATTTTATTCTAAAATATGCTATTCCTGGCTAAATTCAGATCTCTCGGTAGGATAAAAAGTAGAAATAACAGAAATATTGTTATTACTCATAATATCATAGCCCTTTGCAACAACTTTATTGGAAAATAAAGATCTTCTTGCCTCTACAGTTCTCAAATCCCATTTGTTTAATGCTGATTATACCATCACTCATGACATACTTTATCATCCATTCTGCTTTTGTAAATAGTAGCTCCCAGAGAATGCCTTATAAGTTATTACTGTGCTTTCACTTTTTAAAAAGTATTTATTTTATTTATTTGAAAGTCAGAGCTACAGAAAGAGAAAGTTAGAGGGAAGGAGAAGGAAAGAAGGAGAGAGGGAGAGAGTTCTTGCACCTGCTGGTTCACTTCCAAAATGGCTGCAACAGCTGGAGCTAGGTCAGGCCGAAGCCAGGAGCCAGCAACTTCTTCCAGGTCTCCCACATAGGTGCAGGGGCCAAAGGTCTTGGGAGTCCTCTGTTGCTTTCCCATGTGCCTTAGCAGGGAGCTGGATTGGAAGTGCAGCAGCTAGGACTTTAACTGGCACCCATCTGGGATGCCAGTGCTGCAGGCTGCAGCTTAACCTACTATGCCACAACACCAGCCCCTACTCAGCTTTCTTGGTGACAACAAATGCAAGTCTCACTCAGAGCATACTGTGGGCAATAATTTTTCCAGTCACATTAAATTTATCATTCAGATCTCAGAACATAAGCTTAAAATCTTCCAACTGTGTCTTCTTTTGAACTCTTTAGAATATAATCATGACATTCTTAATATATGATCTGTTTTATTTTCAATAGCATTCCTGTATTCCACACACCATTTTCAGTTGGAAGAATAGGAAAGGAGCTCAACATCACAGTAAACAGAATGATTCTGATTGCTCAAAGAATGTCCCATTCTCACATCCAGCAAAGCTGAAGACCAATATGAGAGAGATTACATTCTCACATGAATCAGGGAAAGTGAAGATATTGATTGAAATGATCCTGTGGTATTGGGAAACAATGGCCCTGCTATCCAGAAAGAGAGAAGTCTAGCCACCTCCAGAGGACTCCCTGAAATACAGCCCAAAACCTGTGAGGTGGGTAGATTTACATGCTAGCTGTTAGCAGCAGATGGCACAAAGTGTAAATGTTCACAGATGCAGAAGAAGACCAGGTAGAGATGATGAGACAGTTCTCAGAACCCTGAATTCATCCTGTACCCAATTATGAGATTTACCCCAAACAGCTGGTCAACCTCACATAAGGGAAGAACATATGTCAATGTCTTAAAGGAGAGAGGTGAGAACTAGGTTTCACGTGGATCCCAGTGCAGACTCAAGACAATTTTCTCAAATGTCAGTGTTAACCCTAGCATGACCCAGGTGCCAGAGAAAAATTTACAAAAATTTATGGGAGTGCTTCAGGTGATTGAGATCCACACAGTCCTGGAGTGCACCACCCAAAATACTTTGTTGGTCCTGCCATATCCCAGTTACTGGAAGGTGATTTTAAACAATTGAAGAAGCCATTCTAAAGTATTGGGTACCCTGAGGAATCAATTATGAAGACATCCCACCCCGCTCAGAACAGTACTGCATGGAGTATTCAAAAGCAAAAAGAAAAGAAAAATCAAGATGCAATAAAAGACGGTGAAAAACAGCCTAGAAGTCTGAAGAGTCTAGGTTTCAGCTGGAACATTAATATTGCCTTTAGAAACTTGGAAATCTATATAGAGACTATTAGCAATTTAACAGGACAAACAGGGAAATATATATTCAAGGTACTGAGAGACACTGTCTCTTTGAAAATAATGATTATGAAAAAGAAAGGAGGAAGAAGAGGATGACAATAATGATCATAGAAAAAATAACTGCCTAATTAATATTTCTGGCACCATGTTAAGTACTATGTTTCTAGCATCTCAAATCCTACAATGTCCCTATTTCTTTTTTTATTTAGTAAATATAAATTTCCAAAGTACAGTTTATGGATTACAATGGCTTCCCCACCCCCAATAATTTTGCTCCCACTTGCACCCCTCGCATCTCCCACTCCCTCTCCCATTCCATTCACATCAAGATTCATTTTTCAATTCTCTTTATATACAGAAGATCAATTTACTATATATTAAGTAAAGATTTCATCAGTTTGCACCCACACAGAAACACAAAGTGTAAAATACTGTTTCAGTACTAGTTATAGCATCACTTCACATTAGACAACATATTAAGGACAGATCCCACATGAGAAGTAAGTACACAGTGACTCCTGTTGTTGACTTAACAATTTGACACTCCTGTTTATGGCGTCAGTAATCTCCCTAGGCTCTAGTCATGAGTTGCCAAGGCTATGGAAGCCTTTTGAGTTCACCGACTTCGATGTTATTCCGACAGGGTCATAGTCAAAGTGGAAGTTCTCTCCTCCCTTCAGAGAAAGGTACCTCCTTCTTTGATGGCCCCGTTCTTTCCACTGGGATCTCACTTGCAGAGATCTTTCACTTAGGACTTTTTTTTCCAGAGTGTCTTAGCTTTCCATGCCTACAATACTCTCATGGGCTCTTCAGCCATATCCAAATGCCTTAAGGGCTGATTCTGAGACCAGAGTGCTATTTAGGACATATGCCACCTTCCTTTCACCTTACACAAAAATTCACTCAACATGGACTAAAGACTTAAATCTACGACCCGAAACCATCAAATTATTAGAGAGCATTGGAGAAACCCTGCAAGATATAGGTACTGGCAAAGATTTCTTGGAAAAGACCCCAGGAGCACAGGCAGTCAAAACCAAAATTAACATTTGGGATTGCATCAAATTGAGAAGTTTCTGTACTTCAAAAGAAACAGTCAGGAAAGTGAAGAGGCAACCAACAGAATGGGAAAAATATTTGCAAACTATGCAACAGATAAAGGGTTGATAACCAGAATCTACAAAGAAATCAAGAAATTCCACAACATCAAAACAAACAACCCACTTAAGAGATGGGCCAAGGACCTCAATAGACATTTTTCAAAAGAGGAAATCCAAATGGCCAACAGACACATGAAAAAATGTTCAAGATCACTAGCAATCAGAGAAATCAAAACCACAATGAGGTTTCACCTCATCCCGGTTAGAATGGCTCACATTCAGAAATCCACCAACAATAGATGCTGGAGAGGATGTGGGGAAAAAGGGACACTAACCCACTGCTGGTGCGAATGCAAACTCGTTAAGCCACTATGGAAGTCAGTCTGGAGATTCCTCAGAAACCTGAATATAACCCTACCGTACAACCCAGCCATCCCACTCCTTGGAATTTACCCAAAGGAAAGGAATTTGGCAAACAAAAAAGCCATCTGCACATTAATGTTTATTGCAGCTCAATTCACAATAGTTAAGACCTGGAACCAACCCAAATGCGCATCAACAGTAGACTGGATAAAGAAATTATGGAACATGTACTCTATAGAATACTATACAGCAGTGAAAAACAATGAAAACCAGTCATTTGCAACAAGATGGAGGAATCTGGAAAACATTATGCTGAGTGGATTAATGTCCCTATTCCTATATGATTTTTATTATCTTGATTTCATAGATGATTAAAATAGGGGTCCTGACAGATATATTTGCTTGTCTAGTCATACAAATCTTAAGTGTACTTTTTTTTATTTTTATTAGATTTATAACTTAACTCAATGACAGAAAAACAACTACATTTATAAAATATTTATATACAATGTTTCATAAACAGCTGTTTGGTAAACTCAGGGATAACTTACTCTATGCTGAATCACACAGTTTAAATCTGAACTTAGTTAAACAAGTGTTTATCAATCTAATAAAGGCGTAAGGAAATTTTACTGTGATGGGTAGGGATCACTTTTTATACCTCTAGATCCGTGTATTCCAAGATTAAAGTCACTAGCCACATGTGTTTATTTAAAATTAACAATTATGATTAGTAAAATTAGGAATTCAGTCCCTCAGTTGTACTAGCTACATTTCAAGTACTTACTATGTACATGTGGCCAATGTTTATCATATTAAACAGTGTAGATATAGAATATTACCATAATTTCAGGAAGTTTATTGGTTTGAACTGATGAAGATAATCTTGCTCTCTCCTGAAACTACTACTTGATGACACTAACAATAAAGATAATTGTAAAGACAGAGGTTTTGTAGTCTGATAGAGTGATACAAGGGGAGAGATCAGAACATCTAAATTCTAGTCCATTTTTTTGGTCCATGTACTGCATGCATGATAGGTCTTCAACAAATTTATGGAAAACAGAATTAAAATTAAGTTTAATTTAGTGTAAAGAGTATTAAGAAAAACTTTGCATGGATTTCAGACATTTCTGCAACAAAATAATCTTTGAAGAACCCCTGTATAATCTTTGGAAGTTATTTCCTTTCCATGTGCTTCAGTTTCTGAAATTTCTATGTAATAATAATAAATCCTCTGTGTTATAAATATCAATAAGAGAATATAATAGATAGCTATTTTTTATTTTCTCTCCTATTTTACTTCTAGGATATGCTTTCTTTAATTTAATATGATTCTGCCAGTTCTCTTATTCAAGAACTCAGCCTGTTCTACCTCAAGCATGCATGACCTAGGATGACTAATGTGAGAACAATTCTTCCCTGATTACGGCAATGTGACACAAACTAAGCTCGTGTCCTTTGTGGAATGGGTGCTCAGTAACAGAATGTCAGGTCTCTTTCTTTAGAATGTTGAACCACCAGATTATATGATCTTGGAACTGCTGGTGACCATCTGTGATGCCTTCTGGCTAGATCTTGCCTGGGAAAGAAAATAATAAAGAATAAAAGAAAATAATAAAGAATAAAAGCTGAAATTAAGAAGTGGGAAGGAAAAGAAACTGAATCTGATGACATAATTTGGAATACCGGATCTAGCCACATATTCTGAGTCCAGATTGCTCATGATTTTCCAGTAAATAAGTCAGTGAATTTCTTTTTAGCTTGTGCTTGTTTGAGATGAGTTTCTACCCTTTTCCTCAAGACAGAGGTTTTTTTTTGTTTGTTTTTTTTTTTTTTACAACTCCTATGACTTCAAATATCAAACACTGTAAATCTATGACCTCTATCCTGAGCTCTAGACATGAATATACAACGTTTCAATTTCTCTACCTGGATATCAGAATCTTAAGCATGATACTTTAAAAACAGAACTCATGATTCCGCCTCAAATTTAGTTCTCTCCAGGAACTTTCTTGACTGCCTTTCTGTTCTCCACACCCTCCTTAGGCACAATGGTCCATATTTTTACTCTACATACCACTATAGGGTGTTTGCACTGCATGTTTTTTTCCCCCTCTCTCCACAAGTACATGTCTATCATGATCTCTTTAATTTTACTCATAGTACTCATCACTTTCTGAAATTATCTTGGTTATCAAATTGCTTATTTGTTTATTTCTTTTCATTACTATTGGCTATAAGGTCCATGAAAACACAAAATTTGTGTTCAGGCTGATGGTGGTAATTGCATGATTCTCTGTGACAAATGGTAAAATTGGGATGAGAGGCTAGATCTGACACCTCATCCAGTTCTTACAAGGATCCTAAAATCTATTTGGGACACAAGGCTAACATTAAGATGTGTGAGAAATTTAAAATAATGAGACAAATAGGATCAAGGCACTGTTCATATTTCAGGGCAAAAGGACATGACAGACGAGACTTCAGTCAGATCTGCCTCAGAACACATTTGACCCTATTTAGATGTGCATTCCTTTCTCAGAATGTGTTGAGGTCCACTAGGCTGAAATTTGCCATATTCCATCATTTATATGCTGAGAGCTATGCTTTACATGAAAGCAAATTATTCCCATCCTATAGATAACCACCAACATCAACTTACCCCTCAATCCCTTCTTTTCCCAGGAATTTCTTTGTTCTTTTCCCTTCCACCTTACCATTCTAGAACTGTTTCCTGGGCATTCAGGGGTAGGGAACATTTTTTTTTCTACCAAGGGCCAGTTGACAGGCCATACAAAATTATCAACTTAAAAATATACCCCATTATAGATTTATTGAATTTCATTCATAGCTTTTAAAGCAAGTGGTCTGTGTTTTCCTCACCTCTGCAAGTTATCCAATCCTTTTTTTTTTTAAATAAAACAGTTGGCTACTCTGCCTATACCCCTTTAAATTCTTGGTGAAGAACTGATGCAATCCCCCTCCCCACTTGTGGTCTTTACCTTAAAACCTGCTGGGAATCTGTAAGTTGTTGGAGCTATAATCTGAGATCCCTGGATGGAACAACCCCAAATAAACTCATCTGTCTTGATTTGTGCCTCAGTTTTTGGAGAGTAAACCTGCAAATGCAAGATATCTCTCTGTGTGTGTGTGTGTGTGTCTCATTCTACCATTCTCTGTCTCTCCCTCTCTTCCAGACTTTCAAATAAATTTTAAAAATCTTTAAAAATAAGTAAAATAAGTATGTTTGGAATCAATATTTTATATCTAAACAAAATTTAAAGAAAGACTCTCAATATTTTATTCTTGCATTTAACAGCTTTGTTTAATGCTATTATGTGTTACTAGCAAAAAAACAAAACAAAACAAAAACCTCACAATTTGGGGTTTCTCAACTTGCAAATAGAACCCATTCAAAAATGGATTCTTTTCTTCATTCTTGATTAACAAAATGCTCTTTATCTCAGGTTTAGGAGTACAAAATAAGCTCCTATCTCGTCTGATATTAAAAGGAATGAAAGTCTTCATAGCACATATTTCAATCAATCCTTTTGTTCTCTTAAACATTGATTTTCTCAGAATTCCTCAGAATCCTTATGGTGAACACAATACTTCTATCGACTAATTAACCCAAACTCTATACAATGAAAGCCAAGTAATAATCCAAATGGAAACCAAATAGCTATTAAAATGGGGGTAAGTAAATATACCAAAACAATGATGAATGGCAGTGACCAAAGCAAATCCATACAATATTTCCAGTAATTGTAAAAACAAAGGAACTCTGAATTCTGACCAGTGCATTTTGGGGGTATTTCAAAGAGGCTGCAGCTTTCATCTAAACAACTGAACTATATAATAGATAAAAAAAATACCAAGTACATGTTTAGCTCTGCTATGGCCTCTTTTAGAGTATATTATTTCCATTAAGTGTATTTTCCTTCTCTTGATTGTATCTATTAAGCTACAATTTAAAATAAACTAGTGCTTGAGCTAATATCCTTGCTGATACCTTTCTTGAATTATTAACCACTTCGGTTTTCATTTAGTTTTGCCCATCCACCTATTTCCATGGCAATTTCCAAGCTGAAAGAAAGCAGAAAATTATATTAAAATTTGTCATCTTAGGTGCTGTGGGTTAAGCTACTGCCTACAAACACCAAGCATCCCATATCAGAGTATTGGTTTGACTCCTGAGTATTCCTTTTCTGATTCAGTTCCCTGATAATGTACCTGGGAAGGTAATGAATGATGGTCAAAGTATTTGGGACTCTGTCACATGTGAGAGACCAGGATAGAGTTCCTGGCTCCTGGCTTCAGACTGGCCCAGTCCTGGCTACTGCAGCCATTTGGGAAGTAAACAATGAGTAGAGTCTGTCTTAGCTCTCTCTCTCTCCCTCTCCCTCTCTCTCTCTCTCTCTCCCTCTCTCTCTTATCAGTCTGCCTTTCAAATAAATAAATTAATTAATTTTTAGAGAAAAATATATCATCTTAAGCAAGACTGGGAGGACAGAATGTCTGGAAGGGGACACACACACACACACACACACACACATATATATATATATATATATATTTGTCATTCAGGATATGTGATGCATTATATTGATGGTGATCAAGGTACGTTAATGGCTGCCACTCCTGCCAATGCTACTGTTGCCATTATTGAATTACCATACTCTGAAGGAAATAAAGTGCTATATATAATTCAAATGTTTAATCTCCAAATGGTGTGATGTATTATAGGTTAATTATAAACTTCTGGCTGAATTTAGGTGTGCATCTTCATATTGTGAATAAATATCTAGCCAGAGATATCTCATACTAATAATTTACAGCTTGGGATTCTACCAAATCCATTATCTACAGCAAAATGTTTCTCTCTTTTTAAAATTTTTCATTAACACTCAAAAATTGCATAATAAAACATTTCAACAGTATAACATCATGGGTTACATTATAACATTTCAACAAATATACATGATGCATACTGATCAAATCAAAGTAATCATTATTTGAAACTTGACCCTGAACAATAGCAGGGGGTGGTTCCAATATGGCGTAATAGGGAGGGAGCTTACTGATCTAGTGCAGGAGAAGATAGTTTAATGAGTGGAGATAGTGTAGTCTCAGGGAAGAGTTTGCGGAAAAATTAGAGGGACACAGTGGACCTACATGGAGGGTGTGGGCACCCACGGCTTGGGGCTCCAGCAGCTGAGTGCCTACCCACCAGCACTGGAAAATGATATAATTAAAAATGAATCTTAATGAAGAATGGGATGGGAGAGGGAGAAGGAGATGGAATGGTTCGTGGGTGGGAGGGTGATTATGGGGTGAAAAAAAAACACTATAATCCAAAAGTTGTACTTTCAAAATCTATATTTATTAAATAAAATTTTTCTAAAAAAAAAAAAAAAACTTGACCCCCTACTTCTCATGCTAAAAATATGGATCAAAGCCCAAAATACAAGATCTGAAACAGTGAAGCCAGCAGAAGAAAATGTAAGGCAAATACTTCAAGATATCGATCTAAGCAATAACTTTATTGACAAGACAATAAATAGGCAATAAAGTAAAAAAAATATAAATAGAACTATAGCAAATGAAGTTTGTTGTACAACAAAGGAAATAATACACAGAATGAGGGAAAAATCTAGAGAATGGGAGAGAATTTTTTTATATGATTTATTTTATTTACTTGAAAGACAGTTACAGAGAGAGGTTGAGACAGAGAGGTCTTCCATCCGCTGGTTCACTCCCCAGATGACCTCCACAGCTGGAGCTGCACCAATCTGAAACCAGGAGCCAGGAGCTTTCTCCTGGTCTCCCACACTTGGGCAGGGTCCCAAGGACTTGGGCCATTTCCACTGCTTTCCCAGGCCACAGCAGAGAGCTGGTTTGGAAGTGGTGCAGCCGGGTCTCGAACAGGCGCCCATATGGGATGCCAGAGCTTCAGGCCAGGCCTTAACCCGCTGCACCACAGCGCCTGCCCCAGAGAATTTTTTAAAATATTCATCTTGCAAACATTTCTACTTAGATTTAACCCTCATATCAATATTTTGATAGAAAGAACATGGGTTGTTGAGTCAGAAAGACTTAGGTGTAAATGTGGGAAACAGTAATATTTATAAATTTTCTATTTTTTTCTGATTAACAAAGTAGCATAAGGTCACTGTAAAAGGAAATGAGGAGGGAGTATAATTCAGATAAAATAAAGAAAATTAAGGTAACCCAAATTCTGATACCTGAACGTAGCCACTATTAACATTTTAGTATATTTTCTTTAAGCTCCATACCTCAGGCAAAGAAACTGACACTCAGATTTATACACTGTGGAGATTAAGTAATTAAATAACATAATTGTGGCCGGCACTGCAGTGGCAGCATCCCATATGGGCACAGGTTTGAGACCCGGCTGCTCCACTTCTGATCCAGCTCTCTGCTATGACCTGGGAAAGCAATAGAGGATGGCCCAAGTCTTTGGGCCCCAGCATCAGCACAGGAGACATGGAAGAAGCTCCAGACTCCTGTTTTCAGTTCTGCCCAGCTCCAGCCATTGTAGCCATCTGGGGAGTGAACCAGCAGATGGAAGATTTTCTCTCTCTCTCCCTCCCTCTCTGCCTCTGCCTCTCTAACTTTTTCAAGTAAATAAATAAATATTTTTTAAAAAAAATAAATAACATAATTAAAGCACTTTGAATGATACCTAGCATAGAGCTTGCCACTAATAAATACAACTATAGTTTATCAAAGTGATTTTGCATTTCTTATATTATTTGATACCCCATATCATCATTTTAATATAAATGAAATCAGAAATATTAGCATTCTTCTTCTTTAGATGAATCTTATTTTTTAAAAATAGAGTATTCCAGGCTCTGGATACCCAAAAATTTGCAATCCTGTATATCTGAGTATGGACCAGGCCTTTTGCATGTGCCAATATTTCAACACATAAATCTGGTACGCAATTTGAGAACCTCTGCTTTAAAGAGACCACTCAGTGAACATTCAGAAAGCATGTACTAAACATTCTCTTGATAACCTTGATGTAAATTCAAAACAGCTCTCAGCAAAGTCCACACTGGTAGGCAGGGAGCCAAGGTAATTCTGATACAGACTTCAGAATCTTTGTTTTATATCCGATGTCTTTCTGTCATGTGTTAAATGTCCTCATATGTTTTTTTAATGTCTTTTACCTATGTTGTCCTCAATTCATATTCCTTATTAGCAGCCCCTAGGAAAGCAAATCTGAACTCCTGATATCATGCAGCCCTACATTACTTAGCATTATGTGTTGCCCCCAGTCACAGATAAATCAATGGTATTGACTCACCAAATGATGGATTTGAAGCAACCAGTCAATGCTACACTAGCCGTAAGGGAAAAGAATGCGGAACTGACTTATTTTCAACAACCTCCATTTGCTTATACTTATTGGAACAACCACTTCCCTCTGGGCATGGTGAAGAACAACTCCCTTCATCCTCTATCAGATTCTTCCTTCTCTAGCTCCTCTTGACTGTCACCCACAAGTCTCTTGTTGATATTGTTCTTCAACTTGGATAATGTGTACCACTTCAGATATTCATAGAAGAGGGCCTAAAGTATTAACCCAGCCTCTTCCTGGTAGGCTTCTTGTTCGTTCACTTACAACGGTTCTTTTACTATCCTCTGGAAGTGCTGAAATGATTGAATATCTGGAACTCCCTGTAAGCTGCCAATTCTTACACTGTAATTGCTATTTCTATGTCTGGAATCAGGCTGCCTGGAGTAGAACACATGCTATGACATTCCTTAACTCTTTGACCTTGAAAGCAAGGTTCTTACATTCTCTGCACCAGTTTTCTCATCTGTAAAAATAAAAAAAAATGTGATGGTTGGGGGATAATATCAGTATCCACTCCACAGAAAAATTCTGTGGACTACATTTCATAATACTGGTAAAGAACTTAGCACTGTGACTGACACATGATAAGTGCTCTGCAAGTGTTAAGGAGAGATGATGTTATCATTGGGAATGACAGAACAGTGAGAAATGTGCTGATGTCAGGAAAAATGAGAGGCAAGAAATCCCACAGGGCTATTCGGACAACAGAGGTCAGATGGGGAATAGGTTCTCAATTTCGGGCATCAAGAATCCAAATACTAAAGGGAGCATCTAACAGAAAGGAGAGAGTATGGCTTCATCAGGGAAGTCACATATGTTCATCAAAGATGAATAGGAGCAAGAACATAAAGGATTATTCCTACATAGATGGAAATGTCAAGACTGCAGTCCAACATCAGTGTTTCCTTCCCAAGATGTGTTGTGAGAAATTCCAAATTGTTGGTGTTTAACTTTATTTTTAAAAAAGAGAAGAAAGAAAACCCATTATTGACTTGATTTTTTTGTCCCCAAAGTAGCAAACTTGTACATTATGTAGCCATTTAGCTCTCCCTGTGTGGGTGTTAGGAAAAAAAGGCTATAATAAACCCACAGTAGTTCTCCTTAACTGTAGGAATTGCATCAATACCAATGTTCAGGGTCAATGCCATTATGCAGCATTTCTGTTAACTATAGCTGTTACATGACCTGAAAGGAATAGAGGTAGCATCAGTTAATGTCAACCATGAATCTTCCCAGTTATATCCCTACACTATCCACAACACAAAGAGATCTCTGCCCCTTACTCCCCCACACATTTTTGAAAGCATCATTAAGGGGCCAGCACTGTGGCATAGTGGGTAAAGCTGCTGCCTGCAGTGCCAGCATCCCATATGGGTGCCAGTTTGAGTCCCGGCTGCTCCATTTCTGATCCAGCTCTCTGCTATGGCCTGGGAAAGTAGTAGAACATGGTCCCTGCACTCACTTGGGAGTGCTGGAAGAAGCTCATGGCTCCAGGCTTCAGATTTTGGATCGTCCGAGCTCTGGGCATTGAGGCCATTTGGGGAGTAAACCAGCAGATGGAAAACCTCTCTCTCTCTCTCTTTCTCTCTCTCTCTCCTTCCCTCCCTCCCTCCCCCCTCCCTCCCTCTCTCTCTCTCTGTCTGTCTTTCTGCCTCTGCATCTCTACCTCTGCCTTTCAAATAAATAAACAATATTTTTTAAAAAGCATCATTAAGAGCTATGCTATAGTAAGCCAATGGAGCTCTCAGCTTCAAGGATCATGATTCCCTTGAGGCTTCTCAAGGGACCCGCTTCTCAATGAGATTTGAGAAACCACAGTTTTCTCCCTTCCTCATACAAGAAGAGAATCGTTACTGTACATTGCCTGTTTTGAAAAGCACAGTGCTTAAATGTCTTTTGTCCTGTAATGCTGACCTGTGTAATCCTAACTTCTTATTGCAGTCCATGCTACAGTTCCAGAATCATAGATCTGAGAAGTCCTGGCCAGTTATATCATCTTTCTGGTAGGTAAAACATCTTATCCTTGCCTTCCTTCCTGCCCTAGGAATGTAGGTTACACTAGATCATATTCATTTCTCCCTAGGTGAAGTCACTGGGAGCTTTGCAGTTCCGTTAATAATTTACCCTCATCCTACTTCTCTCCCACTCCTTTCCTCACTGCTGCCAATATACACTATAAATTCTTTCCTCCGTGATGTTCTTTATGCTATTTCCTACCCCTGAAAAGCACTCCCTCCTCCTCCATGCCTCTTCAAGTTCTATGTATCTTTCAACACCTAGCTCAACTTCCTTCTGCCTTACTAATTAAGTTTCTTGTGCTGGTTCCAGTGCACACTGGTCTGAATCTTCTCTTAGTTGATATAATAATATAAATCATCACATTTTCCTAGGAAAAATGATCTATATATGTCACCAGTGACTACACACACACACACACACACACATATATGTATGTGCGTGTGTGTGTGTATGTGTGTATATGTATTCTGGTCTCCCCAAGAAGAGTTAAATGTCCTAGAGAGCAATTTTATATTGGACACTTCTATGCTTCTACACTTCTTTTGTCTTTCCCACAGCAATGTGCACAGATATTGTAAACATATATAAATATTCACTTACAATCCCTTAGTATCTCCTGTTATTCATATCCAAATTATTTCTGTCCATTATCTACTCTGTAGTCCAATTTATTCCCCTAATAAATATCTAAAACTCATTTTCTTCCCAGTTTTTAAAATAGAGGAAATATAAAAGAAAAGGGCATTGTGATTTTAGGAAAATTAAATTGAAAAGAAAATAGGAAAGAAACATATTTATCATTCTCTCTTATCACTTATGGCATTAAAACTAATTCTAGACCCATATTTACTGATCTGGTTACTGAAATGTCATGTATCTGCTGGGTTGATTGTGTTTGGCTCAGAAAACGAGTTTAAAAAATAATAAGGTACTATTTATTAGGAGCTTTCCAGGCTCTAAATGTTCTGTTTAGATTTAATTTTAGCAATTCCGTGGAGAAAAATTTTTTCCCATTTTACAGACAAAGAAAGCGAGACACAGAAAGGTTGAACAACTTGATCTTATTTACAGTAATTAGGGTTCAGAACTAGAATTTGAACACAGATTTGGCCTTATTCTAATGCTCATATTTACCCCTACTGTTCTCTATGGTCTCTCTGGTTTCAGGGTTTGTTGAGGACCCAAGAAGAAGGATTTGCAATCTATATCAGATCAGGACTGGGAAACCAGGTTCTTAAAGGGCTACATTACACCAATGTATTTAATACTGTTGGTAAAATTTACTATGGATGAAACATCATCATATGGTATATAAATACAGACTTTTGAAACCAGACATTCTGATTTATAGTTCCTGACTCTGCCACTAACTGGGTATGTGACAGTGGGCAACTCATTTAACTTTTTTTGAATCTGTATTTTTTTATCTGAAAAAATGAGGTAATCGAAATAGGTGATCTCTAAGGTTCCTTCTGACTCTAAGAGTCTATGAATTAAATATCAAAATTATTACTCCAAGAGAGACAGCTGTTTAAGAATATGTAATTAAACCAACTGAAGGAAAAATCTGGCTAATAGATTTAAATATACGTGTTAAGCTAAATTTAGTGTTTCAGCACTCACAATTTTTCTTTGCAAGTTAATACAGAAATCAAACGGTAAAGTTTTCCTAACATAAAGAGGAAAATATCTCATTACAATGTCATCAAAACAAATTCAGACGTTAAAAGGCCAGAAATGTTATAGGCAAATGAGGTTATGGTATAGAAACTAGAGGAGTCCTACAGGCCTCAGAGGTTTCAGCTGACAACTTTTCATGAATTAAACATCAGGATGGAATGTGTAGTGTATTCCTTTCTTTACTCTTCCTCAGTCTCAGTCTTTGGGTAGCATTTCTTCTCATCATCTTTGTGTTGATTCTGGCTGTTTTCTGCACTTAGCTTGTCGGAGCATTTAGACTCTAAGCTTCTGAAGACAAAGCCCTTCAGAAAAAGCAAAATAGTCAGATTTATAGCATATGCCTTATAGCATATGCCTTAACATATGATTTAGCATCACTCCTTTTGTAGCTTGATACCCACAGTAAACCTACATCACACTGCTTTCTCAATGTCTTGTTAACCAGTTGCCTAATATTTGGTGATTAAAAATTAAGATTGCGGTTCCATGGGCAGGAAGAATAATTCCATCTATTTGTATTTGATTCATGATTCATTAGAACTTGTTCCCACCATTCACCACCTTTCAATTCAAGAGATCACAGTTGAAATTTGTGAAAGACAAAAGATTATTATTAAGCAAAATCACAATATGTGACTTCCATTTGTATGGGAAGAGAGTCAAGCAAGAAACAAAACAAGAACATCAAAAAATGACTTCTGCCACCCTACTTTCTTAGTGTTTCATCTACATCCAAATTTTCAATGTATCTAAGGGTGGTATGGTTTTGATTCTTTTGCATATAGATGTGTAAGATTGGGAGAGAATTAAGATGGGAGAGACACAAGACAAAAATAAAGAGATGGAGAGAAACAGAGAGAGAATCAATGAATATCATATTTGGTTCAGTTGAAAAGCATCTGAATATTCAATACTATGTCCAGCTTTGGGGACTGTGACTAACATTGTCTTTTGACTTACTCCATAACCATCTTCTTCTTCCTAATAGATTTGTTTGCAAAAATTTGTTTAAGGCCAAGAAATAAGACATGATAGTTGAGTATTATGAAAATTCACTTACTCTTTCTCAGTGATCAAATTAATAGGATACATGTGATGTAATCCCGGTCTATGAAATGTGAAAAGAAGTCTTCTACCCCTAAAATGTCCCAGAAAGTTTAGATCTATCGCAATCTTTTCCCTAGTACTGGACACTTTTTATCTTTAACAACATTGAGGCTTTTGTTTTCCTGTGTTCCTGCTTTGAACATTTTCATATAAGGACATGATGTTTGGAGCTATTTCAGTCACCTAGTGACCACTAGGGAAGAGCAAAAATAATTCCAGAGAGGCCCACTCAGTGTCCTGACATCATCATTCCATTGAATTAATCCTAGCAACAACTCCCTCAAGATTTCTCCTTTAGAGAAAACTAAATGTCCTTATAATTTAAACCACTGATAGTCTGGTTTTCTGTTACTTGTAATAAAATACATCCTGAAATATACCAGAAACTGGCCAGAAATGTGACAACCTTCTAAAAAGTTGTAATAAAATCAAATGGCTGCTACCCATGATCATATTGTCCTATACCATTTCAAAATCATCCCAATGCACTGATGACATTGTTTGGCATTTGACTATACACGAGATTTGTCTTCTGTATTTCTATTTCCTAAATTCATCTCATCTGTTCAACAGGATTGTAAGCTACTTGAGAGCTGTGCTTGGATATTATAAACAACATAATACATAAGGTAGTGTGGTTCTACTTGTTGAACTGAAATATAGCTCTCCTATCAACCATACTTGTGATAGACTCTGAAACTCATTTTTTCCCATCAACACAGATGATGGAAAGAGCATGGCCCTTTCCAACAGGTTCTGAAAGGGGAGTCTTCTGTTCCATTTTTCATTCTCCAATGAAGTTTCATATAAGTAGGTTTTAAATGAATAATACTGGTTCAAATTTATGATTTTTCAACTTCATGATGATATGAAGGGAATACACATTCAAGAAATAATGTTCTCGGAATTTTTAATTTGATCTTTGCCTTGGCTAGTAAGATATAATGTGATTCTCTCTCATGATGCTGGGCAGTGGCAGCAGCCACAGGTCCTAGTCAAACCCACGATCATGAGCGGAATTCACCAGTATTTTATAGTGTGCTGTGTTGCTAAGCTAGGGTGTCCACTAGATTAAGTGTATTAAATATATTTTCAACTTGTAAAATTGTCAATTTATCAGAATGTTACTACACCCAAAGAGCACTTGCACAGTTGTGCACTACTTAACAATGGGAATATGTTGTGAACAATGTGTAATTAGGAATATTGGCCTGATGTGAACACAGTAAAGTGAACTTATACAAATCTAGATATATACCTGTGAAACATCTAGACTATATGGCATAGCTTATTGTTCCCAGGCTACAAATATGCATAGCATGCTATTGTACTAAATACTGTAGAATATTGTATCATAGTAAGAATTTGTATACTTAAATATATCTAAACATAGATATGGTATGGTAAAAATGTGCTATAAATAATTTTTAAAAGCACTCTTATGCAGGGCACTTATGAATGGAGCTTGCAAAACCATAAGTTGTTCTAGGTAAGTCAATAGTGAGTGAAAGTGAAGGCCTAGGACCTTGATATACATTCCTGTAAATTTTTTTAACACTATACACTAGGCTGCACTGGAATTGTGTGTGGGGGCCAGTCCTGGCATGTGCCAGGATGTCATCATTTACCTCATTGCCCAGATCCCCACAGAAGATCCGGAAGTCATCTGCATCCCACTCCAGCAGGCTGGGGTCTTCCCAGCTGCTCCTGGCAGCTGTGCAAATGCAGCGCTTCAGCTTTTCCGGCTTCCCTTTCTTCTTGTCTTCACCCAGGGGCTCTGGGACCTCGAGAGCCATGAGGCTAGGAGGTGGCTCAGGCTGAGGGGGCTGGGGTCTTGGACGCAGGGACAGGAGTTCTCGAATGCACAGAGGAGGCAACAGGCCACGTACTACCTCCAGAGGCAGGGGCAGAGGCTCCGGCTCTGGCAATGGCATGGCCAGGGCCAGCGGAAGGCTGGGCTCAATGATGGCAGGACCTGCTGGGACACCTCCTGCCCCCACAGCCACCGCTGCACTAGCTTCCTCCAGCCCAGCTGCTGCCACCACTGCCTCTTCCTTCTCCTTCAGGCCTAATCCCAGGCCGAGGCCCAGCTCTCTGGATGCCGCTGGCTCTTACAGGGGAGGCCTCAGAGCAGCCATGGAGCCTAGGGGGGGACCTGGGGCCCGGGCCATTGGTGGCAGCATCATGGGTGGTACAGGGGGCCTGGGAAGAGGGGGCCCCACAAGGGCCTGGTGAGGGGGCCGCAGGGCCATGGGTCAGGGAGCACCTGCCAGAAAGGCTGGGTCAGTCCAAAACCAAGACCCAGGAACTTCGTTCTGGGTTCCCACATGGATAACAGGAACCCAAGTATCTGAGGTATCTTTCAGTGCCTTCCCAGGTACATTATCAGAAACCTGGGAGCAACTAGGACTGAAACTGGCACTCTGATATGGTATGCTGGTATCAAAGGTGGCGGGTTAACCCACTACACCACACGAGTCCTAACTTTCTGATTATTTTAGTAACAATTTGCTCAAAACACAAACACATTATATGGCTGTACAAAAATATATTACTACTTAAAATTAATTAATTAATTTCCAAGATTGAATGACACAAAGAGAAATAGAGAGATCTTCCACAAGCTCGTTCACTCCGCAAATATCTGCAAGAGCCAGGGCTAGGTCAAGACAAAGCCAAGAGCCAGAAACTCCATTCAGGTATCTCATGTGGGTCGCAGGGACATAAGTATTTGGGCCAACATCTGCTTCCTTTCCACGATCATTGAAAGGAAACTGAATAGGCAGTGGATGAGCCAGGACTCAAACAGGCACTCTGCTATGGAATGCAGGCATCACAAGTGGTGTCTTATCCCCTTGTGCCACAAGCCCACTGCTGAAACATATTCTTTACAATCTCTTATTCTATACATTTTTATATATCTTAATTTTGTTTTTACTTTTTAAACATTTTTGTTACAAACACACACACATACACACACAACTGATGTAGACCAACACAGAGTCAAGATCATTAATATCACTCCCACCTCCACATTTCGTCCCACTAGAACATCTTCAGGAGTAGTGCCATGCATGGAACTGTCATCCCCTATGACAAAAATGATTTCTTCTATAACTCCTCCTGAAGGATCTGCCTTAGGCTCTTCTTGAGGAAGTGTTGCTGTTTTCAGAAATATGTCCATGGTGGCCTGCTTGGTTTCTTTTTCATCATAGATATTCTTGCAAGCAGATAATTCATCATGAACATTGCTCTGAGAATTGTGCTATATAGGAGTCCACATTTCTAAAATGTTTAAGGAGCTTGTTGAGGACTGTAACAGCTTCTGCTAAATCCTTCAACTGTTCTTGAAGGTCTAAGGCTTCTCACCATCCCAGATCATGCCAGTGGTTTCAATTGGTACCTTTCAACTTTGCTCCCAAACAAGACTTAAAAGTCTTGAAACCTGGCATTGATCTGGCCTCCTTATGGATCAAACTCTTTTTAGGCATCCATTTCCGGAACAGGAAAGTTACATCCAAATCGAAGATTTGCTCTGGCAAGTAATTTTCCTCCATAATCAGCTTCTCTAGAGCTTCCAAAAATTCTTCAGCTGCCTTCACGTCAGTAGTCACAGAATCACCACTCACTTTTACATCATGCAGTGAATAATCATTCTTGACTCATTGAAACCACCCCATGTTAGCAGGAATTTCAACATTATAAGTCAGATAGATACTTTTCTTTCAACACGACAATTTTTTTTTTTTTTTTGCTTTGGCCATGATTCTCACAGTGATGGTAGGGATAGGCTTCTGTGTCTGGTCCTCAATTCAGGTCATTAGAAATTTCCCTACACGTGATATTGGCCCTCCTCAAATTTCTGTTAATCTTATTGCCTTCAATGAGGCAGACTTTTAACAGCTTCCATCATCTTTTCTTTGTTCAAGCTCATAACAATGGTGGATTGAGATATGCTTGACTGACAAAATATCCATCACTGATTTTCTACCTTTATAGCTCTAAATCAATTTTAACATCACTTCCAGGCCAATCACTAATTGCAGCCTCTTACTGGCAATGTTCATAGTGGATTTTGTATGCTTACAGGCCACGATGGCCAAAAAAATCACATATGACATTAAATTAGCACAAATGAATAGAATGTAACTCAGAGTTAGTGACAAGGATATACCTGAAGGAGCTGATGATATAAAATGGAATATATTTTATAGCAAACCATTAAAATCTTATGCCACATTTTAAGTAGAAGGAATATACAGAAAATAACAATAAAAGTATAATATACTAAATACATAAACCAGTAAATCATTTTTACCATTACCAAGTATTATGTCTTGCACATGGCTGTATATGATATACTTTTATAGGATTCAAAATTTGTTTACACCAGCATTGCCACAAAGATATGAGTCATGCATCGTACTATGGCATTAAGGTGCCTATGGTGTTAATAATTGATAAAAAGTTTATGTCTCCTCTATAAACTCGTAGGACCATGGCTGCTCAAGGGTATCAAAAAGTTCATTGAAAGTGGATTTAAATGGATTTATCTTGGTGCAAAACATTTTGTACTTCATGTATATGTATTTTATAATACATAGTTTTCATGAACTTTTGGAAGACCCTTCCTGTATGTGGTCTGCTGTTGATCAAAACATCATTATGCAGCATATGACTAAATTCTGATTCTATTAGCTTCTACTTTGCCAAAGTCAATTTGGTATTCTTTGACTCATGGATTCTAAACAATACCCTAAACAGCTTGAGAGTGTAATCAAAGAAATGAAACAATGGCATAACTACTTAATCAAATCAATTTGAAACCTTGACTAAATTCACCAGTGTTTCTATTGTTCCAAATAACAGCAGAATCTTCAAGCTAAGACACTAAAATCCTTTTAAATATTTCCTTATAATTTTCCTTGGCCTTAGGTCATAGGTTCATTAATCCCAAGTCTCTCTCTCTCTCACACACACACTCTCTCTCTCACATACAGTGCTTTTGTAGGCTGTGCAACATTCATAGAGTCTAAAGTCAGAATCAGGAATTTGTAGAGGAATAGGCAATTGGTCTAGTGGTTAAGATGCCAGTTGGGTTGCCCACGTCCCATATCAGAATGCCTTGGTTTGATTTCTGGCTCCAGCTCCTAACTTCAACCTCTTGTTAATGCAGACTCCAAGAGGCAGTGGTGATGGCTCAAATAATTGGGTTTCTGCCACACATGTGGGAGTGTTGGATTGAATTCCCAATGCACGGCATTTGCAAATTCAGCCTTGGCTATTGAAGGCATTTGGAGAGTGATCCAGTACACAGAAAGCTCCCCTCCCCCACCACTCAAACACATTTTTTGTAAAAAAAAAAACATTTTTAGAGTATCCTAGTTGATTCACAGAATTTTTTATTTCTTCCCCTAAAACTGCTCTGGTTTTGCAGCTACATGAATAACCCCCAAAGCCTCATCTTCATCTGAAACACTGTACTTTTTTGCATCCCACAAAAGCAGATGTTCTTGTCATTTCTTTTTTTTTTTTTTTTTTTTTACAGGCAGAGTGGACAATGAGAGAGAGAGAGAGAGAGTCAGAGAGAAAGATCTTCCTTTGCTGTTGGTTCACCCTCCAATGGCCGCCGCCGCCGGCGCACCATGCTGATCCGAAGGCAGGAGACAGGTGCTTATCCTGGTCTCCCATGGGGTGCAGAGCCCAAGCACTTGGGCCATCCTCCACTGCACTCCCAGGCCATAGCAGAGAACTGGCCTGGAAGAAGGGTAACAGGACTAGAATCTGGTGTGCTGGCGCCACTAGGCAGAGGATTAGCCTGTTGAGCCACGGCGCCGGCTCTTGTCATTTCTTTAACTCTGAACTGGACCCCTGTTCCCCATCCCCAAAATTATCAGCAACCCAAAGTGGGTTCATTTAGGTTGTGTTGTTGTGATATAGTGGGTTACGCTGCTACTTGCTATACCTCCATGCCATATTAGAGTGCTGATTCGAACCGTAGCTGCTTTGGTTTTTTATCCAGTTCCAGGCTAATACTGGGAAAGCAGAAGAAAATGTCCTAAGTACTTGGGCCCTTGCAACCTACATGGAAGATCTGGATGGTGTTCTTGGAACCTGGGTTTGGACAGGCCCAGCCCAGCTATTGCAGTCATTTGGGGAATCAACAAGCATATGGAAGATCTTGTTCACTCTCTGTCACTCACTCCTTCTCTGTTGCTTTCTCTTTCAAATAAATAAAAAACAAATCTTTAAAAAGTGGATTCATTTGACAAACCATATATCAAACTCGCCAACATATGTTCGAGGGTATGACTTCCAAAGGGCCTTCATTTCACTTTTGCTTCTTTCCTGTCCATTCTCCCTTTCACTGTGATCATTATATTTTATGTGAAAGAGTCAAAGATAATTTCTTTCCTTGAGCAATTCTAAGATGAATTTCAAGGAAAATAGGCAATTAGAATTTTAGCACCTGCACAATTCAATTCCAAAGCACTTTAAACAACAGTGCTAAATTTACTAGAGAAAAGCAAATGTTTATCTTAAATACGGTTTAATCCTCTTTTCCAGGAAGCTTATGTAACAAAAAATACAGCTGGAGGCTATAGTGGCCCATTTATAACCATACTTGGGTTTGTTACTAGGGAACCTGTCAAAATCAGCTTAGCTTGTTTGAATGGCTCATTCTGGCTCTCTGTGTCTTTCTTCTCATTTGATTTTAGGAATTCAAACTGGTTCAGTGATGCTAGCCAGAGGAAATGGATTTGTTTGTGCCAACTGGGCAGGACTGGAATAAATGAAATAGATGGCTATCCAAATGGTGTCACGTTTGAGGGGCAGCTCATTTGTCTCTGCCTCTCTGCAGTGCTCTCTTTACTGAAATGACTTTGGATTCCCCCTCAGAGTCATTACTTTGGGATACAACAAAACCTACAGCAAGCTACATATGGCAGGGAAATATACTCCCCTCTTGGGGAATAAGCCAGTGTGTAAGACTGATTTTGCCTGACTGGCAGAAAGAAAAAGAAGGTACCTTACTGTGAGAGACTCAAATTCCAGCACTACGGACAAATTTAGCCATGCACAATTTACTCACTGCCTAAGAGGAGACAGATCTGGGTTCCAACTACCCTGATTAACATTATTCTCAAATTATTTTCACCTTTATTCTTTAGAATTTGACACCATTGCACTCCTTGACCCTGATTCATTTCCTTATTTGTTAAGCAAGGTCATCTAATGAACCTAGTGTATTAGTTTTCTATTGCTATATAACAAATTTTGACGTACTTTCAGACTTAAAACAACACACATTTATTAGCTCACAATCAGAAGTCCAGATAGGCTTGGCAGGGTTCTCTGTTCTGAGTCTCACAAGACTGCAGTCAAGGGATCAGCACTCGGGCAACAATGTAAAACCGCTGCTTACAGTGCCGGCATCCCATATAAGTGCCAGTTCAAGTCCCGGCTGCTCCACTTCCAACCCAGCTCTCTGCTATGGTCTGAGAAAGTAGTAGAAGATGGCTTAAGTTCTTGGGACCCTGCACCCGTGTGTGGGCCTGGCTTCGGATAAGCTCAGCTCCAGCCGTTACAGACATCTGGGGAGTGAACCAGAAGATAGAAGATCTTTCTTTCTTTCTTCCTCTGCCTCTCTGTAACTCTGCCTTTCAAGTAAAATAAATAAATCTCTAAAGAAAAAAGACTACAATGAAGTGTGCTGACCAGCCAAGGCTTTTATCTGAACTACATGAGGAAAAGCTTACTTCTGAACTTATTAATATCATTGGCAGGATCCAATTGCTTGTGGTTTTAGCACTAAGGTATCCATTTTTTTTTTTAAGATTTATAAGCCAGGAGCTTCTTCTGGGTCTCCCACACGGGTGCAGTGGCTCAAGGACTTGGACCATATTCTACTGCTTTCCCAGGGCATAGCAGAGAGCTGGATCGGAAGTTAAATATGAGTGGGAATAAGCGATGGAGGAGATGTACAATTTGGGACATGCTCAATCGAATGTGCCCCAAATGGTGGAGTTAGAAATGTGCCAGGGGATTCCAACACAATCCCATCAAGGTGGCATGTATCATTGCCATCTCACTACTCCAAGTGATGAATTTCAGTTCACATTTGATGGCTCCGATAGGTCTAAGAATCAAAGGGATCACACAAACAAGACAAGTGTCTGCTAATACTAACTGATAGAATCAAAAATGGAGAGAAAGATCCAACATGGGAAGTGGGATACACAGCAGACTCATAGAATGGCAGATGTCCTAAACAACACTCTGGCCTCAGAACCAGCACTTAAGGCATTCGGATCTGGCTGAAGAGCCCATGAGAGTATTGTAGGCATGGAAAGCCAGGATACCATGGAAAAGAAAACAAAAGAAGAAGACCTAAATGAAAGATCTCTGTGAGTGAGATCCCAGTGGAAAAAACAGGGCCATCAAAGAAGGAGGTACCTTTCTCTGAAGGGAGGAGAGAACTTCCACTTTGACTATGACCCTATCGGAATAAGATCAAAGTCAGCGAACTCTAAATGCTTCCATAGCCCTGGCAACTCATGACTAGAGCCTAGGGAGATTACTGACGCCATGAACAGGAGTGTTAAATTGTTAAGTCAGCAACAGAAGTCACTGTGTACTTACATCCCATGTGGGAACTGTCCTTAATGTGTTGTCTAATGTGCAGTGATGCTATAACTAGAACTAAAATAGTATTTTTACACTTTGTGTTTCTGCGTGGGTACAAACTGATGAGATCTTTACTAATTATATACTGAATCGATCTTCTGTATATAAAGTTAATTGGAAATGAAACCAAAAAAACCTGGTGTTAAATTGGAATCTTTACCTAATATATACTAAACTGATCTTCTGTATATAAAGAGAATTGAAAATGAATCTTTATTTGAATGGAAGGGGAAAGGGAGCGGGAAAGGGGAGGGTTGTGGGTGGGAGGGAAGTTTTGGGAGGGGGAAGCCATTGTAACCCATAAGCTGTACTTTGGAAATTTATATTAAATAAAAGTTTAATTTAAAAAAAAGAATTAGCTAGACAAGCTAAAATCAATGATGTTTTTCAGACCCTTTTGAGAAACGAGATTACAGGTTAAAACATCACTATAATATTTGGAGTAAAACATCGCTGTAATATTTGGAGCAGCTGGTTCATCTAGAGAAATTGCAACTGAGATGTTTTTGCCTGAAGATGGTGATGCTAGAGTCATTAACAAGAAGGAACACTTACATGATAACTTCATGAATTGCTGGAGTCTTAAAGTGGGGACTAGCATGAAAGCAAGAAACTTGTGGGTGCTACAATATTGGGTAGGAACACATTTTCATATACATCATTCCTCCCAACTCTAACAAATTGCCAAGATTAGCAGCTAGGAAAGATACTCTTGAAATTGTGGCAGGAGGGAGGGAAAAGTGACAATTCTGACTTCAGCTCACTCAGAGTCTTCTACATAAGACTCAGAGTCTTCTACATAAGAAAAGTCTACTTGCAAATGGAAATGAATTTTCCAGAGCACAATTATAAAAACCTTTTCCTGTGGTGAGAAAGGAAAATTATTCTCTACTTTATTCCCCTCCAGCCTTCCTATACACCTAAGAGGGAAAAGAAAAATAGTCACTACGGATAGTAATTCTAGGAAATAGAGTGCCAATGCTATAGTCAGGGAAGGTAGTAAGGGAGCAGACTAAAGGAAAGAAAGCTTGGTAAACCAAAGCAAAGCATTGGTGAAAGTCACACCCCAAGGGCACAGACATACTAAAAGACAGATTTAATCATAAGATAGCAACAAAAAATGCCTGGTTCTACATCCTACAAGGCAGCTCCAGTGTAATAACTGCAATTACAGCTCAAAGAGCTGTAAGATACAGAATTTTATTAAAGAGGAGTACTCAGAAAAGTCCTAAAGAAAGGAGAAAAGACAAAACGAACAACATTGGAGTAATACAAAGCTGCTGGTATCTACAGATACAACCTACAAATATTTAACAAATACCAATTACTAGCGAGATCACCAGAAATATGTACCCTAAAGACCTATTTACTTCAGTTCTTATTACCCCAAACAACATGTCTTATGTTCAACAGAGAACTATCATAAACACTAAAAGATAAGAAAAACACAGCCTTGGAGACAAAATCATCATCAAAACTAGGCTCAGACATGACACAGACTTTGGACTCATCAGATTGGGAATTAAAAATAACTGTGATTGATTTGTTAAGACATCTAAAAGAAAAATAAAAACTAGACAGCATGAAATAACAAATGGACAACATAAGTGGAAAGATAGAAAATGCAGGAAAAGATAAAAAGGAAATATGCCAATTGAAAAACACAGCAAAAGAAGTGAAAATTTTGTTCAAAGGAGTGATAAACAGATACAACATGAATAAGAAATAATAAGTGAACTTGAATATAGGTCAACAGACACTTCCCAAACTGAAATAAAAATAATCAAAAGAATGAGGAGTAAAAAACATAAGAAAAGCAGAACAGTAGGCCAGTATTCTGGTGTAGTAGATAAAGCTACCATCTGTGATGCCGGAAACCCATATGGGCACTTGTCCGTGTTCCAGTTGCTTCACTTCTGATTTAGCTCCTTGCTAATGGCCTAAAAAAAGCAGCAGAAGATGGCCCAAGTTTCGGAGGCCCTGCACCCATGTGGGAGACCTGAAAGAAGCTCCTGGCTCTCCGCCATTGCGATCATCTAGGGCGTGAACCAGTGGATGGAAGACATCTCTCTCTTTCTCTCTCTCTCTTTCAAATTAATAAAACTTTATTATTTTAAAAAGCAAATAAATAAACAGCATAGGACTTTCAAGCAAGTTAGGACAATAACAAAAGTTGCAGCACTTATGTAATGGCATTGTAAAAAGAAGACTAAACATAACAGGAAAAAATGTGAAATACTAATAGCCAATGAATTTCTAATATTAATAACAGTTATCTAATCAAAGATCCAGAAATCTCAAGGAATGACAAGTAGAATAAAAAGCAAACAAAAGAAAACAAAAACAAAAATATACAGGTTTATCATATACAAACTGCAGGAAACAAAAGAAATGGGAGAAAATATTTAAAGATGGTTGGCATGATGTCTGTAGAGGAACTTGAATAAGAATTAAAATGGACTTCTCATCAGAAACCATATAAACAAGAAAGAGGAGTCAAATATCTAAACTGGTAGTGGGAAAAGAAAATCTACTGTTAGAGAATTTTACATCCAATAAATAATCCCTCAAAAGTGAAGCAAAAGCAAGCAATTTCAGTGAAACTGAAACTGAGGGAAATCATTACCTACAGACCCACCCTGCAATAAATAGTAAGAGAAGTTCTTAAAGAAGGAAAATGACATAGACTCTGGCTCCTGACTTAAATTTCATGCTAATCATTTCTGCCTCTCAGAGCCGGGGAGGCAGAAATTATTTTCTCTAGGAATTGGGTCTCTGATATGCATATGAATAACTCAGATTGAATTCCCAGCTCCTGGCTTCAGCCTAGCCCAGCCCTGGACATTGAGGGCTTGAATGAAACAGCAGAGATGGGATCTCTCTCTCTCTCTCTCTCTCTCTCTCTCTCTCTCTCTCTCTCTGTTTCTCTCTCCCTCCCTCCCTCTCCTTCTGTGATAAATTTTTAGAAATAGAACAAACAGCACAGTTATACATGCATAAAAGATCTGAATGGATACGGCTCCAAAGAAGATATACTGATGGAAAATAAGATATGAAGAGATACTCTGGGCAACTTTGTGGCACAGAAAGTAAAACTGCCTGCGTGCCGGCAGTCCTTATGAGCACCAGTTGGAGCCCCTGCTGCTCCACTTCTGACCCAGTTCCCTGCTAATGTGACTGGAAAAGCAGCAGAAGATGAATCAAGTACTTGGGGCCCTGCCACCCAGGTGGGAGAACCACATGGAGTTTTAGGCTCCTGGTTTCATCCTGACCCAAATCTGGCCATTGTGGCCATTTGGGGAGTGAATCAGTATATGGAAGATGTGAGTGTGTGTGTATGTTTGTGTGTGTCCCTCTCTTTAATTCTTTCAGATAAATAAATAAATCTTTAAACAAAATGATGTTCATCATGTTATTAGAGATTATAAAAACAAGGAGATACTACTCCACACCTTGTGAATAGCTAATTTTTTAAAAAAAAAATGAAAATAGCAATTGCTGATTAGGATTTGGAGCAATAGGAACTCATCCTTTATTGATGAGAATGCAAAATAGTACAATGACTTCGAAAATAGCTTGATGGTTTCCTACAAAGATAAACATAGTCTTACTAGTCAATCCAGAAATCACACTTCTAGGTATTTACATAACAGATCTGAAAACTTATGTGTACAGCAAATCTTCACATGGAGGTTTATAGCAGGTTTATTCTTAATCTCCAAATACTTTCAGTTTTTCAAGAACCAATATGTACTTCATTAGGTAAGTGGAAAAGTGAACTGTGGTAGTGTTTAGTATTCCATACAATAGAATTCTATTTAGTAACAAAGTAATGTACTTTCAATCTGCATGAAAATTTTGATGAATCTTAAACACATATTGCTAAGTGAAAAAAAAAGTATGAAAATGCCACATGCTGTATAATTCTTTTCATGTCATTCTGGACAGTAAATAAATAAGCAGTTTATGCAAGAGGGAAGGAAAAATAGTTGACTGCTAGGGAATTTCTAGGATGGTGAAACTATTCTGGATAATACTGCAGTGGTAGAAACACAACAGCATACATTTGTCAAACTACATAAGACTTTACAACGCAATGAATGGACCATAGTGCATGTAAAATTTTAAAACTAATCCTAGAGATCAGGTGCTACAAGAAAGGAATGCATATAATGATAAGAGAATATAGGTGCATTACAAATATGAAGTAAATTAACTAAAGAGGGTGGGGAAAAAGTTGCTGACCTGTGTAACTTAGACATAAAGAGAATCCTTCTAAGACTAAAAGCAAAATAAATTGTACATATGCACTATACTCTAGCTAGTTTTACCCCATTGGAGTAAAGGTTAAGCATTCTGATAGCACGGCACACATATACTGAGATTGAATAATTAAGTAAATGGACTGTATATAGTGGGAACTAGGTTTCTTACTGTTAAAGTAGAAGTTTACAGATAATCAAGAAGAGGAAGCTAAAATGATTCATTCAGTCATGGATTAGAGTTGGAGACATTAATATGAAGCAATTAATATGACATTAATATGAAGTGTAGATTAAGAGATACAGATGATTATAGATGGAAATACATGCAGTTATGTGCCTATCCATTGAATAGTATACATACATATTTTTCCTGGTACAGTTAGCTTACAAAGCCTTTAATAGTGAACCTAAAGGAAGTTGGAGGAGGAGAATAATTTTACAATGGATAAACCTGATAAATACTACTTCATCTAGGTAATCAAAGTTAACATCAACAGTCATACGTCATGTTTATAATACATACCTTTGATATGCTGTGATGAGAATGGCACTTTACCACTCTTTTTTTTTTGACAGGCAGAGTGGACAGTGAGAGAGAGAGACAGAGAAAAAGGTCTTCCTTTTGCCGTTGATTCACCCTCCAATGGCCTCCGCAGCTGGCGCGCTGCGGCTGGCACACCACACTGATCCGATGGCAGGAGCCAGGTGCTTCTCCTGGTCTCCCATGGGGTGCAGGGGCCAAGGACTTGGGCCATCCTCCACTGCACTCCCGGGCCACAGCACAGAGCTGGCCTGGAAGAGGGGCAACCGGGATAGAATCCGGCACCTCAACCGGGACTAGAACCCTGTGTGCCGGCGCCGCAAGGCGGAGGATTAGCCTGTTGAGCCGCGGCGCCGGCACCACTCTGGTTTTTATCCGTAAAATATTTAACCACAATATATCTATAAGAAAAACACTGGAGAAATTCTAATTGAGGTAATCCTTCAAAATACCTGAGCAGTACCCTTCAGAAATGTCAAAGTCATCAAAACTAAGGAAAGTCTGAGAGAATGTCACAATCAAGATGAGATGGGATGAATAAGTATAATGTTTTATCTTGGATGGGAACTTGAACTGGATAAAGACAAATTAGATAAAAAATAAGACATTCTGAATAAATACTTTAGTTAATAATAATGTATCAGTATTGGTTCATTAGTTATGGCAAATATCCTTTACTTATACAAGATTTTAACAATAGAGAAAACCAGAAACATTCTTTACTAGCTTCATACTTTTTCTATAAATCTAAAATTATGCTAAAGTTAAAAAGTCTACTTAAAAACACATAGTGGACTATACTCTGAGGATAAACACAACAGCTGGCTGCACTCTAGAATACTGATGGTCACTGACAAGGCAAAAACTTGGGTTTCTCCAAGGTCAGCATGAGCTTAAACACTACAGAGTTGGTACAGCTTACCTTAGGCAGAGTAGAGAAATAAAACATTTTGGGATGCACTGTGCTCACTGCTAAGGTGAGACCAGGCAGAATCCACTGACTTTAAGATGGCAGGGGCAGGAGGTAGTAGTGCGGAAGATTTTACTACAATGGTGCATAGTTCAGAAAACTACTTCTAGAGTAGCTCAAATGTGAAAGAAAACTGCTTTTGGGGCCTTGTGAAGTAGTATATTTTGTAGGTTCTGGTCAACAGGGAATTGCCCTTTGCAGGGAACTACATCTGGCAGAGTTTGCTTTGAGGTTTGCAAACAGCAATAAAAAGATATAAACTTTTTAGTTAAGATGTCATCAAGTGTAATAAAATGGATATGAGGGAAGTCATTCCCACACTAGCATTAACTGAGCAAAAATATCCCTTTATCTAAACTGTTCATGTGGGGGAAAAAAGGACAATATAGGATAAATTATTTTTGTGAATCAGAAAAAAATGTATTCTTTATACAAAATTCTTTTTCTGGGCTACACCCAGGATAAGTACCTAGTGGAAAACAGACATAGTGAGCAGAGGAAGGAAAGATATGACACAGGGAATTAATCATCTTCATCTTTTTGGGATTAAGTCCTCAGAGAAATCAGTTACATAAAACATAATCTAGGCCCAGCATAAAATTCTGGTCTGATCTTTTTGGGTCTACTCTGGGATAATAGCCAGGCTGTTGTAAATCAATTGACTATGGAATCAGGTAGAGTTGGGCTTTTGCATAGTTTGAGACTAAAAGGAAGTATTTTATTAGTCCATGATTCAAGGTACATTTATATAGTGTTCCATGGCTATCCTTGTTTGGGGAACAAAGGACCATTTCAAATACATTCTTTCATTTTGATTTTGATCTTTACATCTATAAGAGGTAAGAAAACCAACATTTTTGATGTTCATTACAAAGAAGTCCATTGAGGAGAGAAATTTAGTAGTTAGCTTAAGGTAACACAAGCAGAAAGTCAGGAACACGGAATCTGACTTCAGTTCCTTGACTTTCAGCACAGTGCTCTTTTCGTCCTGCCATAATGCCTTTCATACACAACTTAGGACTTGAGCCTGAGTAATTTGCCGCATGCCCCAAGGTGTCCTAAAGTTTCAGAGACAAGAGTTCAGGTGAGTACACAATATAGCCAGTAGTGATCCTTTGTGTAATTGCAATTGAAACAGGAGAGAAGTCATCTAGGCTACAGGCATCAAACAACATCTGATTGTTTCCTCCTCTTAGCACTACCTGTTATATGAAACAGCTCATGGCATCTCTGCTTATTGAGACCACTTTGGGGGTAATTGGCTGGTGATTTGTCACAAGGACCCGGGTAAGATGTACTTTCAACTACAGATACCAGTGATATAAGGACATTTTTGTACTGTCACCTTTCTAATTGCAGACAAACTAAAGCACCTCTTATTCAAAACCAGGATATATGGCTCTAGAAAGACATCTAAGCCAGGATATTTATTTCAGCATTTGAGTAATTGATTACTTAGACAACAGTGATCTGGTTCTCCAGACATTCATAGGTTATTTGCTTAACTTATCCCCATTCTTTTAATGAACATCTGTCATCATAGAGGACAAAGGATGGGAGATATTGAAGGGATGCATAGCCTCTACAAACAGGAGTAGCATAAATCATTCCAATTACCAAATGGCTCCAGACTTCTTCCTACCTCTGTCAAAGAAGGGAAGCAACCTGAGCAGCCAAGTCAATGATGCTGTGGGAATCATGGCTAAATACCACTTAAACAACACTTGGGCTAAAATAAAATTTGAAAAAGAAGCCCATGTTTGGCATGATAACGTGGCCTCATACCTGAATTTATTGTTGCTGAACTTTAAGTATTTAGTTCCAGATAATTTAAATGTTTGATGTGAATATCCCAGACAGAAAGGTCATGTCTAACTATCAAAATGATTTGATCTATTTAAGACAAGCTATAATAAAAAGGAAACAATGCTAACATACAAAAGCTTTTGAATTTTTAATCAATTATTTAATTTATATGCAAGATAGGCAGCATAGCAATAGATTTAAAACTTATGTGGCTCTATCTGATAGAATTGTGAGGAGTTAAAAAACTTAGCTTATCTGAATTTTATAATTTTAGTCCATGAAAAGTATTATTTATAAATTTTAATTTGAAATTCTTAATTTGTAAATTTTAATGTGAAAAATAATGGGGCATCTTATAAAATTTCCAATCAAAAGATGTGAAAAATAAAAGATCTTCAAGAGATCCTCTGCTCTGATTTCAATCTTTAGGCAGACCTGTAGCAAAATTTACTATAGTAGTAGCTTTCCTGCTTTCAAAGCACTCCATTGCTTAAACTCCTTTATTCTACAGATGCGTTAACAAAGGCCCAGGATGAATAAATACCTTGCTCCCCATGGCACACAGCTAGTTGGCAGCAGAGGCTAAGAAGGAGCACCAGAAGTTGACACTACCATTATTTGAACTTTTTCCCATGTTCCCTGCCTTTGCTATCCCTTTACCACCACCTTCATTCCTATATGCTGTCACCATCCCTGGGGTCCAAATTTGAAGAAATATGCTATAGATAAGCAATTTGGAAATACCATAAACCTGAGAACACATTGTTTGGAAAAAATTCTATGTATCAGCCCTGTCAATATACACAAGCAGCATATATTATGTGTTTTGAGACAAAGGCATCTGTTCCCCACAACAAAGCACTGACTAAAAGATTATTCTCACTATTTTATATGTGCCTCAAACCCCCATCCTGTCATATTTGTAGACCCATAAATTTAATGTTCAATCAATCATCCATAAGAAATGTATTGACTTTGAGCAGTCACAGTGGGAGACTCCACATGCTCTTGGTTACCTGGTGAGAGACACTGCTGGGGAAACTGAACTTACACTGAGGACTGCACAGATCCTTTGTGTGGTCCTTGGGACAGAGCAGAAGAATATTATGCCCAGTAGGGCTAGACCTCAGGCACTGTTCTCCTTTGAGGAAAGGAGCTCAGCTGAGCAGAAAAAAATTCCCTTCTGATAGAGATAGAGAGAGAGAGAGAGAGAGAGAGAGAGAGAGAGAGAGAGAGAGATTTACCATGCCAAACCTGGGTGTAACACCTTAGGCACGCTGTTAACTCTGGAGAACTGAACAGAGCTCTCTGGCCACACCCACTACAAGCCTCTAGATATTCACTGAAGGCAGACATTCCACTTATCTCCAGAGTCATGGTACAAAGATAAAAGCCACCATAGCAAAAAAAAAAAAAAAAATGAAGAGACCAACGAGTATCTTCACAAATGCCAGACAACAAACACACTAATTCAAGAAACAAGAATAAGGAAGACAACATGATGGCCCCAAAAGAACACAACACCTCAATGCTAGATTGTGAAGATGATGGGATAGAAGAAATGCAAGAAATGGAATTCAAAAAATTGATAAGATTACATAGAAGTAATCAGAAACAAATTCATGAACTACTGAAATCCATACAGGAAAATGAAAGAAAATTTCTCCCATAAAATTGAGATCTTAAAGAGAAATCAAAATGAAATGAAGAATTCAATAGAACAAATGAAAATACAGTGGAGAGCCTTAACAACAGAATCAGTGAGGCAGAAGAAATTATATTGGACTTAGAAAACAAAGCACAGGAAATTATACAGTCAAACCAAAGACAAGAAGAGGAAATTAGAAAACTGAAACACACTGTTGGGAATCTACAGGATGCTACAAAAAGACCCAACATATGGGTTCTAGGACTTCCTGAATACATGGAAAGAGATAAAGGAGTAGAAGGCCTTTTTAGTGAAATAATAACAGAAAACTTCCCTAGTTTGGAAAAAGAAAGGGACATCCAAGTACAGGAAGCACAGATAACAAATCATGTAATAGGAACTATTTGGATGATATGGGAATTAAGAGTTGAACAACTTATGGTCCTTTCCCTTGAAAACTTGACACAGCATGAAGTTATTTGAAAACATCATGGAAATGTACGTTATGAAAAAAGCCTATGAGTAGATTTCAAAATTATTTTGGACCAAAATAAACTCAACTATTCATTCCATTTTCCATGAACTTTCTGAAATATCTATATATCTGTAAATAAAACTAAGTAACCAGTCTACTCAAAATTGTAATAGATGTGGTGTGCATGTAACTTAGTAGTTAGGACACCAGTTAAGATGCCAATATGCCATATCAGAGTACCTAATTTTGAGACTCAGATCTGCTCCCAATTTCAGCTACTTAATAATATACAGCCTTAGAGGCAGTAGTGATGGCTCAATTGGTGGTTGTGTTCTTACTTCCCATGTGGTACACCTGGGTTGAGAGCTGAGCTCACCTGTTGTGGGTACTTGTAGAGTAAGTCAGCAGACAGGAGTCAATCAATCTCTCCACACACACACACACACACACCTCAAAATAAATATTTTACAAATGAAACTATAATACAGGAATAAGCCCAAGTGTAATGCAACATAAGGATACCTAATTCAGTAAGGGCTATTCAGAGAAGCCTTCTTGGATGTGACATCTTAGCTATATTTTAAATGATGAGTAGGCAGGTAAAAAGGAGTAAGTTGAGAGACACACCCTTAGCAGATGAAACAGTGTCAGGCACATTGGAGCACACTGTTTATTGAGCAGCTGAGGTCAGTCAGCATAGATGAAAAAAGATCGTGACATAATGAAGTAGTGAGAGATGAGAATGGAAAGGTAAGTGGGGGCCAAGTTATATAGGGTCTTGTGGAAGCTGCTAAGGAATGTGGGCTTTCTAAAGCTGTCAGAAGTCACTGAATAACTTTAACCAAGAACATGCAAACTCTGTGCCCTGGGTTCGGCCTGGCCCAGCTCTGGTGACTGCAGCCATTTGAGGAGTGAACCAGTGGGTGAAAGATATTCTCCTTCTCCCTCTCTCCCTCTCTCCCTCTCTCCTTCTCTCCCTCTCTCCCTCTCCCTTTCCCTCTCCCTTTTCCTCTCCCTCTCTGTCTAACTCTGCTTTTCAAATAAATAAATACATCTTAAAAAAAAAGAACATGTATTAGAGTTGGATTCACAGCATAATACTGTCTGTACGGGTCGCTGTATTAGAATAACTGATTCTAGCTAAGAGCCAAGTTATAACAGAATGACAGAATTATAACTGGATTAGGTACAACAAGGCCAGGTCAGGTACACTGAATCCTAACCAAAATTGGGTCATGATAAATCCTGTTCATCACGGGACTTTGGAATATACAGGCTCATGTCTTCTGAGTACAATTTCAGCTGAATTGTGATGTGATGTGCTGTGCATTTGGATTGGAGCTGCAGAGGATGTACAGAAGCCAAGGTGAGCTGCTTTTCCCTCTGCATGGTATGTCCCCTCTCTCTAACCACCTTATTTGTTTCTCTACTTTGTAACCCGATATCAAGCCAGCAAGCAGGACCCCATACATGAGAACTCTATCAAGCTTCTTAACTGCCTCTGGGATAATATAACCTGAAATCAAAGAGGAGACCAGACATAATGTTAAGTAAAGGCTCAACCTCAGAGTTACTCTGCCCCCGTTAACAATGTCTTCAATCACACATTGGCTTTGTTACCTAGAAAGCCACTTTTAGCAAAAGTGTAGTCTCTTCCACACAGAGCTTAAATTCATTCCATGAGACAAAGTAAAGCCCCATTTAGCTATACACATTTAAACTATGGGTTTACTCTGGAATTTTTCTACCTAATTAGCAATCAGCAGGCCATAACAAGCTCTAAAATTTTGCTAGCCCCGTCTCAATCATTGGCATGGCTTTGGGAGCAGTAGTTATAATGAAAATAATATCACCTTCATTAATATTTAATTTACATTTCTACCTGAAAGACTTAGAAAAACTGCAGAGGGATAGCATTTATACGAAGAAGGGAGCTAAGCTTTCAAATGTGGTAAAGGTGCCCTTCATTAGAGAAAAATGCTGTGCCAGGGTTCAGAGAAAATGCAGATTAATAGTTTTAGTGAAAGCATCTTCTCCCTTAACTAAGGAAGACTATGACATAAACACGATGTCTTATGATACTGCTTGCTATAGCTTGCCACCACTCATTCATGTGTAATACATTTTAAGTAAAATTTTCTATTTTCTGATAGAATGCTTCAGAAAAGTGGTAGATGGTAATTGAGAACTTGGAAGTGACTGGACAGATGCCACCCACAAATGATTGTTGTTTAAGGTGCCAAGGCAAAAGTGGGACCTGGAATCAGCTTTTTCTGTAACCTCCTATGATTTGAAGATGTGATGATAAATATTAAAATGTTAAAATGATTATGAGGGTCTGAATACAAGCAAATCTTACACGAATCACAGAAACTGAGAGCAGGAAGGGATCTTAAGGCTAACAAATATAATCCAAAGTTGAGAACTTTGAATCCATAGAAAGTGACTTGCACAATGTTAATTTACCATGAATATGCACTCTCAACTCAGTTTGACTCTTACTCTCATTAACCACTTTCTTTCATATTAGTGGGATTAGAAAAGAGATAGGTAAGACAAACTTGGTAAGAGGAAAAATGAAGAAGAGGTGGCAGAGCTTCTAAGCCTGGACAACAGAGAACAGTGATAACAATTAGAAATAATATTGGCATGCAGAGTGCTACTTAATTATATTATTCTGAAGGAACAAAGGAACCTAATAATAGAACTTTGATTCAGACTTCTTCCAACACCCCCACTAAAGAGTTGCATGCAGCAAGGAACAAGTGACAATTAAAGGCAAATCAGTATTTGCTGTGGCTCTTGCCACAAATCTCACTGTAGAGAATTTTAGTATGTCAGGTTAGACCACATGCAATACTCCCCTTTTGCATGATCATTGCACTTTTGACCAAATCTGATCGTGTGCTCTGCTCTATAGAATTTGATAACTTCCTAACCCCTCCACTGCTACCACTCTAGTAGAGGCCACACTACAACCTACTACCAGGGTTATTCCAATAACCTCCTAACTGGTCTCCCTGCTTCTACTTTTGCTGGTTTTTTTTTTTTTTATTGTCAGTGATTTCATTAAATTGTATGGCAGATCATGTTGTGTTGCAACTTTAAAACCATCAAAACTCATCCTAGTGGCCCTCAAGGCCTCATATAATCTTTTTCTGTCATTGTTATCTCATTGCCCCTCTCTCTGGAGATTCTCTACTTCAATCATTGTTCCACTAACTTTGGCTCCTGTTCTGTTCCTTGAATTACATCAAGCATTATCTTCTCAAGACTTTCTCATTTGTTTACTCTCTTTGCTATATTATTCCTACAAAGATCTGATTCCTTCCAAGACTCTTATTCAAACATCACTTAGAGATACCCGGCTTGATCTATATAAAAATAGTAGTATTCATGCACCCATTTTTGTCCTTGGAATTTCCTTACCTGGTTTTATTTTTCTCCATTTTACTTCTTACCATCTTTCTGTCCTTCCTACTAAGATGTAAGAGCCATAAGATCAGTACTTCAGTGTTGCCGTTGATTTCTCAACAATGTTGCAGTGGGTTCGTTTCTGAGAGGAGCAGCGTGGTGGGGGCAAGAGGCGCGGAGTCACCACACAGATTCCGGGAGTCAGGTGAAAGCAGGCTTGAGGCGAGCAGCCCGCAGACTCGTTTATTACAGTTGGTACAACAGCTTATATAGCCAAGACCAGCCAATCCGACCAAGGGGCTGTCTATGCCCCAACCAATCACAGCCTGTTGCCAGGCAGTTTCTGAAACCATCCAATCACGGCCTGCCGTCAGTCAGGCTCTGTTGTCATATGGTTTCCTCTTGTCATGTGGTTTCCGAAGCCATCCAATCACGGCCTGTTGCCAGGCAGTTTCTGTTGTCAGCGGCCATCTTAGCATGACCTTTTCACCTCAGTGGCCATCTCGGCATGAACTTTTCACCTCAGCAGCCATCTTGATATGACCTTTTCACCTCACTCCACCACATTTCCCCCTTTTCGTTTATTTTTGAGCAACGGGAGGCGTGATTCTTGGCCATACCATTGTTGACCCCGTTTCCATGTGGTCTCCGTACGCAGCTGTGCCTGTCTTAGGTTGTCCCCCAGGGGATCTTACCTGTCATTGACTAACCAGTGCTCAAATCAAGAGACCACAGGATTGCTTGCTCAGATAGGGGTAGGAATGAGGAATAATGGTTATCAGAAATGGCATGACCACACACAGGCTGTGGGCCATTTGAGTGGCTGACCAGAGCTAGTGGGGTACACAACAGTAACAGATATGGCTTTGGGCAGTTTCTCAGGGTAGGATGATAGGGCAGGTGCGTCTGCTAACAAGGCGGAGTCTTGGTCTTGTTCAGCTGGTTCTGGTTGGCTGTCAGTTGCAGGCTGTTCCGCATTCTCTAGAAAGACACAAGCACTTCAGTATTTTTTTGTTGTTGTTGTTGCTTTGATGTGATCTATTTTGTTTTGGTTTGTATTTGCTTACACTAATGTATCCTAATGCCTCAAACAAGGTCTAGAATATAGTAGACACTCAATAAATATTTATTGAATGTATTAATGATTGAATAAGCACTTAAAATGTCAACTTCATGACATGTACTGTGCTGAGTGCTTTGCATTTATTGTCTCAATTCTCATACACAGAAAAATAGCATTAGAAAGGCACTTTTAGTGATTCCATTTCTGGATGAAATAGCCAAGAAATTAAATAATTTGTCCAAGACCACAAAGGTAGTTGCACCACAGCTAGGATTCATTAAATCAAAGTATAGCTGATTCCTAAAGACTATGTGCTTAGCTACCATGAAATATCTCCTCCTTGCTTCCTATTTGAACCTCAATTTGTCTGCCTTTCCTTTATCTCCCACATTTTCTCTCCTTTTTCATAATGTTCTCTGAAAACAATTGACTTTGTATATAAGGGTATTTCAAAAAGTATATGAAAGTGGGAAATTAAATGATTTATTCATTCTAGTGCAAAAATTGAAATTTGTGCATAGTTTTTTCATAGTAAATATTTTCCTTTTTTAGGTTTTTTTTTTTTACTTTTATTTAGTAAATATAAATTGCCAAAGTACAGCTTATGGATTACAATGGCTCCCCCCCCATAACTTCCCTCCCACTCACACCCCTCCCATCTCCCCCTCCCTCTCCCATTCCATTCACATCAAGATTCATTTTCAATTCTCTTTATATACAGAAGATCGATTTAGTATATATTAAGTAAAGATTTCATCAGTTTGCATCCGCACAGAAACACAAAGTGTAAAATACTGTTTCAGTACTAGTTATAGCATTACTTCACATTGGACAACACATTAAGGACAGATCCCACATAAGGAGTAAGTACACAGTGACTCCTGTTGTTGACTTAACAATTTGACACTCTTGTTTATGGCGTCAGTAATCCTAGGCTCTAGTCATGAGTTGCCAAGGCTATGGAAGCCTTTTGAGTTCGCCATGAACTCTTTGAAGAACCTCCTCATATATGTTATTATCCATTTAAAAAAGCTCTCTTCATGAGTATTGAATATCAGTCTCATATGTGATGGGATCCCAGTCAGGTACCATTTGATTTCAAAAAATGACCTTGAATGCTAATGAGTTATCATGGAGAAGTATCCAAATGCTGGGAGTGTGTGCTGCACAGAAGCATTTGATTTCAGTGCTTATCTGAAGCTCAGCATATCACAGGCCTTTTGAATACCCCAGGAATTGGAACACAAATACAGAAAAAGCTGTTTGGTTCATAACTTTTAAATCCGTATGTTAAGTTGTTACTGCACTAAACACAAGTCTTGTATCAATTCATGTGCCTGTTGACAATATTTTCTTGAAAAAGAAATTAGGCAAGAAACTAACTAATCCAAACAGCCCAGCCATAGACTCATAAAAAAAAAAAAAGATGTGAATTTATTTTGTTTGGAACTTTATCAAATGCATTGGGATGATGAGATGGCTTTTTCATACAACAGCAATAATTACCTATGTTTATTTTTTTTCTCCTGCCCTTAGCAGTTTTCAAAGTCATTTTATCTGTATGATCTCAGTTTAAGATTTTAACAAATATATGAGGGGTGTAGAGGAAAAAACTGAGTTCCTGTGCGTGATAGTGAGCGAATAGCCCAGCCTGGACTGGTACCTACATCTTCTCTGAGGCCAGTGTTGTCTTCCTTAATATAACTTTTTTTAGTAATTCCCTATGGAATCTTCATTAGTGAAACACTGGCCTCCAACATATTCAAGTTTAATGATAAAGTGCTGCCAGAGTTTGCTCAAAAGATATATTATAGTTAACCTTGTAACTGGAGTGATAAGAGTAGTATTTCAAGGTTCCCTGTCCTGAAGTTTTACTCTGATAAGTCTGACCTAAGTTATGTATTTCCCTATTCTCCAAAGTCACTGAAGCCAAATCACATGAAGCTGGTGGTAATCCTACAGCATAAATCGATGTAAACACTTTGCTTCAATATTCCAGGAATAATGTAAAGGATGGGCCATTGGACGACTTTGAAAAAAAGAGCAATAGTCAAAGAGCCTAGTTAGCCAGAGGACAATATATGAACGCAGAGTGCCTGGAGTGGGAGATAAATATGTGATGGATGGAGAGAGTGATCAATATGAAGGGTGGAAAGAAAACTGGTCTAGGAGTCCAAATCACAACTGACCAATTTTTCTCTGTGCTTGCTCTGATGGAAAACAAGTTGTGTCTAAAGCAAAACAAACTAAAGGGAGTTTGTGAAGGTGAAATATTATTTGTAAATATTCCAGAAAAAAAGGAACTGAAAAAGGCTTAGTTTTCCAATGTACTCCAGTATGGTACCCAGAAAAGATAGAATTGATTTCCCAGGAAGCTAATGAGCTACTAAATGGAGGGTGTAAACTGCAAATGATGCCAATGAGAAATATTAATGGAAAATATGCTGCATGCTGGTTTTCTTCATTATATTTCTGAGTTAAATTTTCTAGACACCCCTCACACACATGTACATATTTAAATAATTAGATTTGGGTTAATCTTATGAGTATAAAAATTAACTGAAAATTGATCTCTGTAAACAATAAGAATGGGAAAGGAAGAAGAAAGGCAGGGGTATGGGTGGGAGGGAGGTGTGTTGGGGGAAGAAGCATTATGTTCCCAAATACGTATATATTAAATGCAGGAAGTTGGATTCCTTAAACAAAATTAATTTTAAAATATAAATAAATTTTCAAGAAAACACAAAAGCGGAGCCAACGCTGTGGCACAGCAGGTTAAAGCCCCAGCCTGCAGCACTAGCATCCCGTATGGACACCAGTTTGAGTCCCGGCTGCTCCTCTTCTGATCCACCTCTCTGCTATGGCCTGGGAAAGCAGTGGAAGGTGGCCCAAGTCCTTGGGCCCCTGCACCTGCATGGGAGACCTGGAGGAAGCTCCTGGCTCCTGGCTTCAGATAAGTGCTGCTCTGGCCACTGAGGTCATCTGGAGAGTGAACTGGCGGAATGGAAACTCTCTCTCTCTCTCTCTCTCTGGCTCTACCTCTCTCTGTAACTCAAATAAATTTAAAAAAATTCTTAAAAAAATAAAACACATAAGCCTCTTGGGTTTTAAAATGGCAAGAGGAATATTTCAGGAATCTGTTATCTTCAATTCTTTAAATGTTCCATGATAGTAAGCATAACTAGGTCAACAATTACTTTAAGTGAGATTTTATTTTTTAAACTTTTCTAGTCACAACACTAGAATTTTTATTGGAAGGTAGAGTTACAGATAGGCAGAGGCAGAGAGAAATTTTCCAACAACTGGTTCCCTCCCCAAATGGTTGCAATGGCCAACCCCTAAGTGGGATTTTTAAAAAAGAACAAAAACTATTGATTGATATTCATGTAAAGAAACATTTTGAAACACTTTGAATAATACATGGCTAAAATGCTATATTTTTATTCTGCCTTCAGAATACATATGGGTTCTTATTCTGAAAACAATGCAGTATTGGATTGTTTTCTATTGCTATAACAAAATACCTGAGATGGGTACTTTATAAAGTTTACTTAAGGAAAAATACTAAATTCTTTCTTTGAACATGCTGCCATGTTCTGTAAAGATGTCTCTTGGAGTAGTCACACTTGTGAGGCAACAAAAGCAAGCAGCTTGTAGCTTTTATGCTAAAGCTCCACACCTGCCCTCTTCCATTGCAGATATTAGACAACTTTGTGACTTGCCTGACTCCTCACTCTGCTCCTGAATGGTTATCTCTTATTATTGGAATTTTCTGTAAAATATGACACTGTTTTTCCCCTGTATCCTCCATTCCCTAGTTTTCCATTTCCCAGGTTGGGAACATGCTAAAAAGAGGAGTTACCACACTGATTCTCTTTCTCTTCAGGCTTCTCAAGACCTTATCACTCTCTAATGTAACTATTGTTAACCAGGTAACTAAATCACTGATCTGATTTACCTTCTATTCACATCTCTCCAACTAACCTAGTTTTAGGAAAAATTTTTGGGGGGTTTCTTTTGTTTATTTTAGGTAAACATAGTATTTCAGAATAGCTTCAGATTTATGGAGGGAAAATGAAAATAGTTCTGAGTTCCCATAGTCCTCGCCTGGTTCCCCTACTATTTTTTTTAAACTTTTATTTTGTAAATATAAATTTCCAAAGTACAGCTTATGAATTACAATGGCTTTTCCCCCAATAACTTCCCTCCCACTCACACCCCTCCCATCTCCCGCTCCCTCTCCCATTCCATTCACATCAAGATTAATTTTCAATTCTCTTTATATACAGAAGATCGATTTGGTATATATTAAGTAAAGATTTCATCAGTTTGCACCCACATAGGACATAAAGTGTAAAATACTGTTTCAGTACTAGTTATTAATTCACATTGGACAACACATTAAGGACAGAGATCCCCCATGAGGAGTAAATACACAGTGACTCCTGTTGTTGACTTAACAATTTGACATTCTTGTTTATGGCATCAGAAATATCCCTAGGCTCTAGTCATAAGTTGCCAAGGCTATGGAAGCCTTTTGAGTTCACCAACTTCGTTCTTATTTAGACAAGGCCATAGTCAAAGTGGAAGTTCTCTCCTCCCTTCAGAGAAAGGTACCTCCTTCTTTGATGGCCCGTTCTTTCTACTGGGATCTCATTCGCAGAAATCTTTCATTTAGGGAAGGAATGCAGAGTTATAGCTAAAACTTAAGGAATTTTGCGTTTCCTTTATCCACTGCAGTGTCAGAATGGCAAGCATCTTCTCTATATGGCATACTGAAAGACAGTAATGGATATTACTGGTTTAGGTGTATAATCCCTGACTTCAGAGTAAGGATTCCTAATTTCAAATCCTATCTCCATCACTTACTGGTAATGCATCATTTCCTTTCTCAGGGTTTAAATTTCTTAATCTATAGTAAAAGGACTTACATATGATTATTGGGAATCTCCTTTTTCATTTTTTCAGTTGACTTCAGCTTTGTAGAAATACATTGATAATAAATTTTCATTCAACACATGGTTGTAAAGAAGTAAATTGGATGGCACTTTCATATAGGTTACAGTCAACTTGTGTTTTCTTTTACTCTGTCAAGAATATCTTTATCAATATCAAAAAGGAAATGGTAATCCAGAAAAACTGAATCCCTACATTATTGTGGCATCAGTTTTAACTCAGGTTTGAAGCTCTGGTTGGGCTCAATCTTGTCTAGGTAAAGAGAACAAAGTTGTTCACAATCTTCATCTCCAAAGCCCGAGTTCTTTTGTAGGACTAATGTGTATAATCACAGGATTCAGACAGCCTTGCTGGTTGAATGTAATAAGGAATGTAGAGAAATAAATGTTCAGATACACTGTCTCCCATCTCTTTCCTTTCATTTTCTTTTGAATATATTCCAGTTGAACCTTCTGTATTCTGCTCTTGAAAATGTTCCCATGTACCTATGTTTTCTAATTACACTAATTTATTGTTATGAATGATCCTATTTAGCCCATCAATCCATGGTCAGGACAAAAATTTGCTTTTTACTTGGCTCCTCTTCTATTTCACTGACCATTCATCTTCAGGCCCCTTTGCTCATTTCTACTTGTGGCAGAGACTAGTTAGAGGTTCATTATACACATATCTGATTCTTCCTTGACACACAGCTTAAATTTACCAGCTTCCCTTGCAGTTCATTGCAGCCTAAGAGATTTCATTAGTAAAAGATGTACACCACTTATGTGGACCAATTCAAACCTGGCCTGTAAAATGAACCCACTCATGATCCTCCAGATTAATTGCCCTTCTTCCATCCTGATGCACTATGATGGAGATCAATGTTGTGAAATAGAAAGCCAGGTATTAAGGAGAGTGAAACCATGAGTTAGGTATCTTGGGTAAAATGTCTATCCATTAGTAGTGCTTATTTTGGAATTTACATAAGTGAGATATAAACATTTATTTTCTTTTTCTTTTTTTTTTTTTTGACAGGCAGAGTGGATAGTGAGAGAGAGACAGAGAGAAAGGTCTTCCTTTTTGCCGTTGGTTCACCCTCCAATGGCCACTGCGGCCAGCTCATCATGCTGATCCGAAGGCAGGAGCCAGGCATCTCTCCTGGTCTCCCATGGGGTGCAGGGCCCAAGCACTTGGGCCATCCTCCACTGCCTTCCCGGGCCACAGCAGAGAGCTGGCCTGGAAGAGGGGCAACCGGGATAGAATCCGGCGCCCCGACCAGGACTAGAACCTGGTGTGCCAGCGCCACAAGGCGGAGGATTAGCCTGTTAAGCCACGGCACTGGCCAACATTTATTTTCTTAACATGTTTAGCAATTCCTTTTTTAGAGAAAATAATGTTGATAATCTGTACTTCATTTATATAATTCTTAAATGCACTATATATATATATATATATATATATATATATATACATATATGCTGTTCAAAAAGTTCCTGGAAAATTTGTATCATGAAAAAGCTATACATGAATTTTAAACATTTTTGGATCACAATGAACTTTATTCCATTTTCCATGAGTTTCCCTCTTTTGTATATGCTGATGACACAAATGTCCATCTCTATCCTGGGTTTCTACCCTACAATAGACCAATATAAATTTTTTTACCTTGTATCTCTATTTGAATTAAAATTTAATATTCCTAAATTAAGTCCTTGATCATCCCTAAAACACATGCTTCACATTACTTTCTCATCTAAATTATGGCCCCTGCATTCTTCCAGTCCCAAGGTTAAAACTTTGGGGTTATCCTTGCTCCTCTGTTTTCTCAACCCTCTCATATCAAATTCATCATCAAATCGAGATGGCTCTATGTTCAAAATATATTTAAAAATTCAACCAATCACCACCTCCATCACTACTACCTGAGGCCCCAAATCATCATCTCTCACCTGTATTATTGCAGTAGTCTTCTAGCTGGTCTCAGAACTTTCTCTATTGCATCCCTTCAGTCTATTTATCAAAAAACAGGCTTATCCTCCTAAAATATAAATTTATAGCATACTTTCATTTAGAAACCTCCAATCTCTCTACTATCATCCATATTAAAAGCCAAAATCCTTACAATTGTATTTGGAGGATACTTAATCTGACCTCATCTATTTTTCCAACTCTCTCCCCCTTGCTTGCTCTTTTATAATCACAACGACATCCCCACTATTCCCTGAACATAACAAGCCCACTTATTCTCGAAGGCCATATTCAAATTGCTTAGAATTTCATTCCTTGATATATTTGAACAGTTAATCTCACATTCTTCAGGCCTTTACTAAAATGCAGCCATCTCAGTCCAATCCTCCCTACTCTATATAAAAGTCATAAACCTCCCAAACTGCTCCACACACACTCTAGCTCTATTTCCCTCCCACTACTTACCACCATCTAACAGCATATGAATTTAACAATTATATTATTTTCATATCCCACTAAATAGATTGTAAAGTCCTCAAGGGTAGGACTCTTGTTCTGTGCTATACTCTCAGCATGAAACATAAACACATATGAACTCCACAATAAATATGAGTTAAAGAATGCATTTTATACCACTGTTATCTTAAATTCTTTTTTTTCTTAACATTTTCTTAACTTTTATCAATCATAATCAAGCAGAGCTTCCTTCACTATCTATAGATCCCTGAGCAGTTGGTAAGGCTAACAGCCATCCCCTTCAGTGTCTGTGTTCCCACCACAGGTCTGAATCCTCCAGTGTCTTACCAAGATAGCTTAAAACAGCTAATCACCATTCTACTGGAGTTGCTATCCATCTCACAGATGTAGTACTGTGCTACTCAGGATGTGGGTGAGAGCACTGTGCCCAGATCTTTTGGCCTGGCAGAATCCATCCCCACTGACTACTATTCAACATCCTGTCAGCTCTGTTATGTGACCTCTGTCACCAGAGTAGGAGCTAAAAAATATCATTGGCCTGGCATTTACAGGTTTTTCTTCCTGAGATATACCTGGTTGGTTTTTATAGCACCCTCTTCAGAGGAAGGAGATTCTGTTTTGTTTTGCTGTTTGTTTGCATTCTTGTTCTCAGTTTCATTATTTCTGTCCTTTTGTGAAGAAATCTGTAACTCACTCATCTGCATGTGTTATAGTTTTCTTTTTGGAAATTTATCAGTTCTCTCTCTCTCTCTCTCTCTCTCTCTCTCTCTCTCTCCTGATCTATTTCCCCTAAGGCAGACCATCAGCACAAAATTATCACTTTAAATGCTCCATTTTGTATATAAAATAATCTGATCTAATTTAAATGACTAAGAATAATTGTGTGTTATTCAACCAATAGTATTAAGTAGAACAAAAAATACTAAAAGGACTAAAGTAGTAAGTTATTCCTCGACAGTCAGGACAAGGGCTGATCAAGACGTTGTTTCTCATAGTGTCCATTTCACTTCAACAGGTTTCCTTTTTGGTGCTCGGTTAGTTGTCACCGATCAGGGAGAACATATGATATTTGAACCTTTGGGACTCGCTTATTTCACTCACATGATGGTTTCCAGATTCCTCCATTTTGTTGCAAATGACCAGATTTTATTTTTTTTACTGCTGTATAGTATTTTATAGAGTACATATCCCATAATTTCTTTATCCAGTCTTTAGAGTACATATCCCATAATTTCTTTATCCAGTCTCCTATTGATGGACATTTAGGTTGATTCCATGTCTTAGCTACAGTAAACTGAGCTGCAATAAACATTGAGGTACAGACAGCTCTTTTATTTGCCAATTTAATTTCCTTTGGGTAAATTCCGAGGAGTGAGATGGCTGGGTCATGTGGTAGGGCTATATTCAGGTTTCTGAGGAATCTCCAAACTGACTTCCATAGTGGCTTTACCAGTCTGCATTCCCACCAACAGTGGATTAGTGTCCCTTTTTCCGCACATCCTCACCATCATCTGCTGTTGGTAGATTTCTGTATGTAAGCCATTCTCACCGGGGTGAGGTGAAACCTCATTGTGGTTTTGATTTGCATTTCCCTGATGGCTGGTGATCCTGAACATTTTTTCATGTGTCTGTTGGTCATTTGCATTTTCTCTTTTGAAAAATGTCTATTTAGATCCTTGGCCCATCTCTTAAGTTTAAATTTAACTAAAAAGCGATCCCCATTAAATATAAGAGTGGGAATAAGAGAGAGAAGAGATGTAGAGTTTGGCACATGCTCACTCGAACTTACCCCTAATGGTAGAGCTAGAAATGTGCCAGGGAATTCCAATTCAATCCCATCAAGGTGGCATGTACCAATGCCATCTTGTTAAAGTGATCAGTTTAAGTTCATAATTGATCAAAAAGATTGAATTAAGTGTCAAAGGTATTACATAAATAAGATCAGTGTCTGCAAATTATAATTGATAAAATTAAAAAGGAGAGAATGATCCTACATGGGAAGCAGGATATGCAGCAGACTCATAGAATGGCAAATGCTCTGAACAGCACTCTGGCCTAAGAATCAGATCTTAAGGCATTCAGATCTGGCTAAGAAGCCCATGAGAGTTTTGCAGGCATGGAAAGCCAAGACACTGTGGCAAAAAAAAAAAAATACCTAAATGAAAGATCTCTGTGAGTGAGATTCCCAACGGGAAGAATGAGCCATCAAAGAAGGAGGTACCTTTCTCTGAAGGGAGGAGAGAACTTCCGCTTTAACTATGGCCTTGTCTAAATAAGATCGGAGTTGGTGAACTCAAGAGGCTTCCACAGCCTTGGCAGCTCATGACAAGAGCCTCGGGTGATTACTAACATCATAAATAAGAGTGTCAATTGTTAAATCAACAATGGTATTCACTGTGCACCTGCATCCCACGTAGGACCTCTGTCCTTAATGTGTTATTCTATGCGAATTAACAGTAAAACTACTACCCAAACAGTACTCTATACTTTGTGTGTCTTTGTGGGTGCAGTCTGTTGAAATCTTAGTACATGCTAAGTTGATCTTCTGTATGTAATTAAAAATGAATCTTGATGAAGAATGGGATTGGAGAGGGAGTGGGAGATGGGATGGTTGCGGGTGGGAGGGAGGTTATGGGGGGAAAGCCGCTATAATTCAAAAGTTGTACTTTGGAGATTTATATTTATTAAATAAAAGTTTAAAATATAATCTGATCAAATATTTTTATAAAAAGAGTAACATAATATTTAAGATGATCACATAGCTGAGTTTTATATATATTTGGAAGACATCTTTGCCTACAGATTCATTTTCCAGATGGTAAAACTAAGTCCTGGTGGGTCCAAGCCACTACAGTAACTTAGCATTTGCAAACTGCTTTCACAAATATCTCCGTGTTTCAATAACCCTGTAGGGTAATAACCATTGTATGCATTTTACATATAAGGAAACTGGAAACTGGGGTTTTGTAAGGTTGAGGAACTTCCAATTGTCACACAGCAGAGAAAGAATCCTTAATCCGCTTTTTCCAACATACCATGCTAATTCTTAAACATGCTTCAGAAAAAGATTAGTGTTAAGCTCTTAAGTTTGTCGTATGTAAAGGGTGAGGAAAAAGGATTGTGCAGGGAACAAGTTGACCCACAGTTAAATTGATTATTTCTCCTGAAGAGCAGCCTATTTCTATGCCTTTGTCAGGGCTCTTCTGACAGCTGGTGTGGTACTGATAAGTTGCCGAGGGCAGAGACACAAAGATTGGTTTAGACAAAAGCAGCATGGGTGAGTCCACTGGTCCTTAAAGGAGACCTTGTCCCCATGCAGCCTCAGCACTGCCAATTGGCAGACACAAGTAATGGTCAAGGCCATGGTTTTGTAACTCTTTGTGGATAAGTAAGAAATATTAAAGCAGCTTTCTCTATTTTGCTCTGTTTACTCTCTGAATTCTAAGGTCAGAGGGAATATATCATATTCTCTCACTTAATTTTTCCTCCTTTTCTGTCCTCAGATATTTTACTGTTAACACTGTTAATACATAGCAAGCTTATAATGTAAATAGTACATATATATGCAAGTGTGTTGCCCTAATAATGATAAGCTCTAGAAAATTTGAGTTCAGATATAAAATCTTTCAATCCAGCATATTTTGCTACTCATGACAAAGCTTCCTTTCAGCACACAGCCTCCAATCACTTGGTTAGAGTGCCTCGTGTGCTGTGAAGTGCGGTTAAGGTTAATGCAGACATCTATTCAGTCCAATGAACTTAACACAATGCTCCTGCTTTTATCTATTCTCACATACATTCTGTAAGTCCCAGGTATCTTTGGGAAACATACCAAAGAGAACATTGTTGAGTTATATGACATATTTATTCAAGGTAAAATATTTGGCTTTGGGTAGAATCCAAGAAATCTTGCACAATCATTTGAATTCTATATTTTGCCTTTCTAGCAATACCTTTGGCTTATTCAGCATTTTCACTGTGAACAATGTATTCAGCACATAACATCTTACCTAGAGGGACTGGTTAAAACAAGAAGACAAAAGGACTCAAGCACTAACTGTCTTAAACAATCGGTCTTCAAGAATTCATGGAAAATGCATATTATTGAAAAACTTATACATGAATTTCTAATAAGATTTGCACCAAAATAAATATTTGAATTTCACTTTATCAGAAACTTTTGATGAACCCTCATGTTGAGTTGTTTCATGATCAGTTGTCCTTTAGGAATTTATCTGTATAATGAGAAAAATACCAAACTGCAGCATACCGAATCAAACACAAGTGTTTTTATTCAATTAGAATTTTTTTTCTCTAAACTAAAAATGTAAACAGAAAGGGCCACAAAAATGCACTCACTGGTTATTCTTCCCTTCTGAAATAATGACCAGAATTACAAATCAAGTCAAAAACATATCTATCACACTAGTCACATACACTTTTAGGGGATAGGAAAAGTCAGGGTCACAGAAACAAGGAAGTTTGGGCTATTGTCATTACAGAAAATATCTAAGAAGTGAGTATAAACTACTTATCAGTGCATGATATATTCAACCACTGATGTACAAAAATAGCTTTTTAACTGCCCCCCGTACTCTTTCATTCCATTTTCCACACTATGTTTGAAGCAATCATTTAAAACTATAAATATGAGGAAAAACAAACCATTGTCACTCTCTTGTTTAACTCTGCTTTGTCCATTCATGTGGCACTTTGGATAAAGGACACATTTCTTGACATGACCTAATTAACCCTGCATGATCTAACACCTGAGTAATTCCCTAGCCTCATCCAAGACTTTCTCTCTGATAACACTCAAAATTTCCATCGAAATGAACTGCCTTACCTTTGCAAAAGTTGTTTCCGCTGCAAGAAACTTTCTAGCTAGTGAGCTTCCAACCCCTCCCCAACCCACACACCCATCTTATTTCTCCTTTTGCCTTAATAGTTCACTTTAGCCCCTCAAGTCTCAGCATAGCAGTGACAGATTCTCTAGACTATGTTACTCAGTCTAGTAATCTTCTTTCATGACATGCTGTAAATCCCATATCATAGTTCATAATATATCACAAGTATTTAATTTAAAGATTTGTTCTATTTTGCTAGGCTCTGAGTTCCTTAAAGGCAGGAACTATTTCTCACTCATTATTAAAAGCAGTTTAACACAGTGGCTAAGACTGAAGGCTCTGGAATGATTGTTTAAATTCAAATCCTGTCTCTATAACCATAACCTTACTAGGTTACTTGACCCATTAATATCTTGGTTTTGTCATCTACAAAATGAGATAATAATAACATTTATCTCAAAAGGTTGCTGGGGTGATTATATGAGTTAATATATGTAATGTATTTTAAATAGAGGTAGGCACATAAGTGTTCAAAATATTAATTGCTATTTGTTGTATCCACAATACCTAACACAGTAGCGCATACCCAACAAATGCATGATGAATAAATGATGAGTGAGTAAGGAGTATAATTAGGTGGGTCTTATTACTAAGCAGTAAACTCTAAGAGTAGGAACACAATCTGTCCTTTACATGATTGAATTTTTAGTGCCTAATGGTTGTAGTTACCATGTGGTTCATCAACTCCTATGAATTTTATGAATTCATGAGATCAAGAGGTCTAATTTTGGTGCAGCTTTATGATAATTACTGAAATGTTATTCCAAACTTCAATAAGCAAATTTCCAAGATTACAGAAAAATGTGGAATCTACATCTTTTCTGGTAAACCATTATACTAGACATTTTATTGTCATTGAGGATGGAGTCAGATTATAGTTGGTTCTCAGAAAAACTTGCCAGCAGCATGACTCATCCCAAAATAAAAGGCAAAAAAGAAAAAGAAATCTTCACAAAATTCCATTTTGCTTTTGAAAACATTAAAGTTTTACTTACCAAGTTCTACTTTCAAGTGAATACCCCTACTGATTAGCACAAGTTTGCACTGATGGAAAATGGCTTTGAAAGTTGGATTTGAACTTCCCAGCTGAGCCAGTAGCACTCAGGGGAGGAGTGAGCTGAACTGTTCTCCTTTGCACAGCCATACAAGGAAAAGATGTGCAATCCTTGACATAGCCTAGAAGACATGCAGGATTTTGTATCCTAGTGCTTTAACTTCTGGACTTCCTGAGCAAGTTTCTTGATCTCTCGAAACCTCTGTGTTTTCACCTATAAAATGGGAAATATAGGAACCTCACAATGGAGATTTGTTTTAATTATTAAAAAAGATCATGTATATAAAGTGCATAGCAAGATGCCTGGAACATAGTAGGTACTCAACAAATGGTAGCTTTTTATTGCAGGCTTTAACCCTTGCCATCTTAATTTGTTGGCTGGATTATCTGAAGAGCAACACAGTAGTCACTTCCCAAATTCAAACACTTAGCACCTTAATCACTGTTTGCCGGAGAGCCTTTCTGAATACACAGCATAGAGAGGCTCCTTTCTCATTATTTCAGTAAAATATTAGCACCTTGGCTGTTCAACTTTCTAGCTCTGTGATCTTGGACAAGTTGCTTATAAATTCTGGGTGCCTTAGTTTCCTCTTTCATAAGTTGGAAATACTAATGACATCTAACCCTTCAGGTTGCAATGAGGTTAAATAAAATAGCTTATTATAGTCCTTAACAAGAGATCTAGCAAATTGTACAAACTTAACAAATGTTACCAGTAATAATGACATACAATGCTCATTATTTGTCCTTGAACTCTACTTGATATTCATTTGGTATAATGCCTTGAATATTCACATGAAATTATAAACATGGTCTTAAGAAGAGGAGTATAATGAGTGTATAAGATTTGCTCAATTTATTAAGCAGGTACTCTTCTAGGTGATTTACAGACATTAATACTCAGAGCAATGCAGTTTAGTAGACATGATTAACCTGACTTTGAAAACACATCGTTAAGATATTTTGAGATATTTTGAGAAAGCTACCTAAGACCAAACAACTAAGAAATGTACTTTTTTTTAATTTAACAGATAGAGTTAGACAGTGAGAGAGAGAGAGAGAAAGGCCCTCCTTTCGTTGGCTCACCCCCAAAATGGCCGCCATGGCCGGAGCTATGCCAATCCAAAGCCAGGAGCCAGGTGCTTCCTCCTGGTCTCCCATGCGGGTGGAGGGGCCCAAGCACCTGAGCCATCCTCCACTGCCCTCCTGGGCCACAGCAGAGAGCTGGACTGGAGGAGGAGCAACCGGGACTAGAACCTGACACCCACATGGGATGCCGGAGCCACAGGAGGAGGATTAACCAAGTGAGCCACAGCGCTGGCCCAAGAAATGTACTTTTAAAAAGATAGAATTGAGAGCTGAGCCCTGGGCTTCTCTGACACCAACATCTGTGTTCTTTTCACCACATTTTTAATTCATTATTGTGAATTTGTTTAGCAGATTAGCTAGCTGTCATTGACAAGAGAGAGAGAGCCTGTATGGATGAAATAGAGGACAAGAAAGTTCAAGAAGGAAGGAAAACAAAATAAAATAACTCAAACAATGCTTGGCCTCAGGCCAGTCCTGTCAAAGGCTTAAGTCTCTGCTCTTTCTCCAATTGCCTCAAGGTCCAAAGGTTTTGCTTGTGCTTTTTGCCTTAGGTTTACATTAATTTCTCAACCTATGAAACCTTACTCTGGATCTCAATATTTTAATTTCCATTGCCCTGTGTGAAATGGTCATTCTTTGCTCTGCTTGATAATTTTGTCTTTTATTTTCTTTTTGTTCATATAGACCTTCCCTTCACCTTTTCAAAATGTAGCGTTTTCTGTCCGCCGTTGACCTGATTCTCTCCCTGTACCTGCAATTCTGGTGAAAACTGCACATCTCTATCAACTAGACATTGGGAGGGAGTTAATGATATCACACAGGGCTAGTGTGAGGGACTCCAAAAAGTTTGTAGAAAACAGATATCATAGGCCGGCGCCGTGGCTTAACAGGCTAATCCTCTGCCTTGCGGCGCCGGCACACAGGGTTCTAGTCCCGGTTGGGGTGCCAGATTCTATCCCGGTTGCCCCTCTTCCAGGCCAGCTCTCTGCTATGGCCCGGGAAGGCAGTGGAGGATGGCCCAAGTGCTTGGGCCCTGCACCCGCATGGGAGACCAGGAGAAGCACCTGACTCCTGGCTTCGGATCAGCACGATGCACTGGCTGCAGCGGCCATTGGAGGGTGAACCAACAGCAAAAAGGAAGACCTTTCTCTTTGTCTCTCTCACCATCCACTCTGCCTGTCAAAATAAATAAATAAATAAAGAATTTTAAAAAAAAGAAAACAGATATCATGACAAAAATGCATGGATTTCACAATTTTTGTACCAAAACAAATTTCCTTGTAATTCCATTTTCCACAACCTTTTTGAAGTTCTTTTATATTTCAATGCAGCCTATGGACAAGCCACCATGTTTTTGTCTTATTTCCCTTTTTCACTTTTTAATCTACTTCTCCATTAGATCCACTAACACTGAGAAAAGTATTTACATTTCTTTTTGCCCTTTAGAGATCAAGGTCCACTTCTCCCTTCTTACATTCTAGACATGTAGGCTGATTTGTGACATCATGGATATAGCCAGACAGAAAATTACAAAGCCACCCATACTAAATAGATCTGCATTGAACAAGGTGCCAGAGATAGGAAGTGACTCAGAAATGTGGCATCAAGGAAACTGAAATATTTCTGATGATTCTAGACCCTTGGAAACTGGATGGTGGACTTTATGAAGTACTTACAATGTATCCCTAACAAAATTTTGTGCTATAGTAAAGTCGTTTCCATGGGAAGAGCTTACAAGACATTCGAATTTTAAATCTGTTCAGTTTTAGCTTTTAACATACAGCTAAATCTTCTCTCTCAAACCAGCTTTGTAGCAATTCCCAGTAGCTGTCCATATACTTCTATTTATGGTGCATTCAAAGAATGAATAGGGTTTTCTTTTATTCCTAGACCTTCAAACTTCTTCCCTTACCTATGGATGCCACCAGTTTAAACTGAATTAATAAGTAGGACTAATGAGACAATGTGAAGAAACTGCTTCCAAATATTCAGGAAAGCAGATCAAATCAAGCATCTATAATCTTGTGTATCTAGATGCATAGCTATCCTAGATCAAGGTAGAACCTGGAAAATATCAATAAAGAAGACAGAGTTATTAAAAGATGGATTCACTGAAGTCCTGTTTACATCTATGTCACCTAGTGCAATGATGTATGTGAATGTATGCCCCCTTTCCTTTATTGTTGCCAGCATACCTATCAGCTTTTTAAAAGCTAAAGTTTACTAATGCAAAGTGAATTGCCCACTTCCATTTCCACAGGAATATCCATTTTCAATAATGATTCTCATAGTAAAATAAGCATTAAGATAAAAGTATTATCGTGTCTGTGTAAAGTTTTAAAAAAGTATTACCTTATACAAAAGAACTAAAAACAGAACCCCAGCTGATCCTGTGTTTGCTTGTCACAGTCCCTTCTTCTTGGGCGTTAGTCAAGTTCATCTATAGCCAGGACAGCTTTTCAGTGAAAACCACTGGGTTAGAAACAATGAAGCAGGTCTTCCTGGATGACTCAGAAGCCAAATCCTATTAACGACTTCCTTTCACTTTGCCAGAACCATTTGAAAACTTGACACCCACATCCCCCTGTCACCTCTCCATATCCAGATCCCTCAGCTTTTCCTTTTTTTTCTCATGCTAGAGCTAAAACCACTTTTTTTCAACTGCACATCCCTACTCTGAGTCATGAAGATAAGAAAGTTTCCCATTGAGAGAGAATGACCAATGTTCCTAGAGTTAAAAGATAAAGTCTACAATTGATATGCTTAGTGTAGAAATACCTAAAGGTGAGGTCTGTTTTCTTGTATTCTACATTAGCATCTCTACATTCAACCAAAAGGCATTTAGTGCAGTTTATCAGTGTGCTAAGATAATAGAAACTCATATATTGTCAAATGGAAACTTGAAAACCATTAAAGAAACATGAGCAAACAGTTTATACCCCTACAATAAGATTTTCTACACACTTAAAGAGAATTGTATGTATATTTATATTCTTTATATGTTTTTCCTTTTAATTTACATTAAAGCATTTTAAGAGTGTTTTATTTTCCCTACATGATTCAGTCTTCTCTTTTGCACTGGATGACAGAGTGCAAGTGAAGTTGCCCTGCTGTTAAAGCATATCCTGCTGTAAGGAAGCAAAACGACACTCTCTCCTATAACTAGGTCTACGCCAACTTAAAGTTTATTGGTACCACTATTCAGTAGATTATTATGTGATCCAAGCATAAATGATTTGCCAACACTTAAACTCCTAATTCACCTTCAAAATCCACCTAAAAAGATCTCTTAATAGTGCTATTTTTGCAGCTCTCCTGTAAATCTAAAAATATTTCAAAATACAGAGCTTAAAACAACTGTCAAAAGCTTTTTATTCCATGACATTCTGGAAATAGTGCTTCTTTTTGGATGTGGAAAAGGACACTTCCAAATAAAACCTCTATGGTGCTCCCAAAAGCAGGCATATTAATAAGAGAAGGAACTGTCCTTGGGCTAAACTCCTGTGCCATCAAAGCTGTAGAAGTGAGGTACACGTTATTCAGCATTTCTCATGAAGCTGGACACAAGTGACTACTTTCTTTATAGAAAAATTCAAAGCTCAGGAGGCTGCCCTGCAAGAGGACTACTGATAGCACTAAAAGGCTCTTTGTAAATTCATTCGTAGAGGAAAAAACCCAAAAAGCTCTAATCTAACCCTTCTGAACTATGTCTATAATTGATTTTTTCCTCTACTTTTTATGAACTGACTATAGAACTTGACTACAAGGCTAGCCTCTTGATGCAATACAAAATATTATCAATCATACACAAAACACAAGAAATCACAGCACTGTCTCCTCTAGGGACGTTCTAAAGTACTAATCCCAAAGATATCTGATCCAAGTAGTTCAACCATACAATTTTTGCATTTTAAGATATAAATTGATTCTGTGAATCACTTAAATTTACTTTATCAGAGTATTATTAGTACTGTAACAAAAAGCTTAAGAATATGAAAATTAAAATTCTTTTTAGTCTCTTCAGAGCAGCAATGTGTTCATTTGCAAGGCTTTTCCTGTCAACAACTAAGACTGGCCTGTCCATGTGCCTTTGGAAGAACCATTCACTTAATGACTATTAAGTAATGGGGTTTTTCAGGGAAAAGGGGCTTCATTACCATTGCAAATCATTCACTTGCAAGAAAACATTGCCTGCTCCATTTCCACAGTTGTTTTCTCTTAAATACCTACCCATTAATTCTCTATATCTCAGCAGAAATGTTTACTTAACTCAAGGAAACAATAGTTATCTTAGAGGATTAATGAGTGTTTTCTTGGTTTTCACTGAAATATATTTTCTTTGTGTGTTTGATTTTCCTTTATACTTCAATTTCAACTACGTTTCTCTCTTTAACTCTAAATTCACATATAGCTGTCTGATGTGGGAATGCCATTTTGCTCATAGTTAAGATTTTCTCTCTCCCCAATACTTTCTGAACCTTCACATTTAAAGACAATGAATTTGTCATGCTTGTACTCTATAAATAGAGATGGTAAATCTTAATTATACTTTCAGATTGCGGTGTCTGTTTCCAGCTGTGCATTTGCGTGTTTCTGATAGGAATATATGTCCCAGTATGTTTATTTTTAATCTCAAATTACAACCTTCACAAGCCAAGACCAAAAGTAAAATGATCAACATTTACAGACATGTGTCAACTGCTTGTTAACAGGACCATTTCTTGACATACCTCCCTGAGAATTTCCCTGTGCCTATAATCTGGGGTAAGACATGGGCCTGAAACATTTCATACTTAAAGGTAGATGTGCCTATTATGCTTCCCAATGCTTATCAAGCAAGCCCTCACTTCCCCCACCAAGTTTGGCATGTGTGGGGCATTTCCATGTATTTATCTGGATCTTTCCTCAAGAACCATAATAGATTTTGAAAAAGCTGCACTATTTAATAAGGAAATGTGGATTTGAAAACTGAGCTGGATGTACCCCTCTTAGGCTATTCACAAAGACTACCAGTATATGGAATGCAACAATAATTGAAAATATCTTCTAAGGTGACTTCAAGCTAATTACACAGAAACAAAGTTCTACAATAAAGATTCAATGGAAGAACATGCTTAAAACTCATACACAGCATTAGTTCATTTATTAGCTGGTCTTCTCTAACTAGTCACCCACAGAGGCTAAGACCTATTTTTTTTTCCTCTATCATGTATGCTAGTTTGACTAAAGGAATTGGATAATTTGGTAGTTCAAAACTTTGAGCATTCTTCCTTTGAAGACCCATGGCAGATGGTAATTGGAATATGTTTTTATGGATTACTCCACAGAGAGCAAGGAAGAAGAAAAATGAGTCTTAGACTCAATGATCAGTAAGCAACAATGGTGGTAGAAGTGTTTATTATTATAAAAGTCTTGACCTTAGATATTACCTGTTGTTAATGTCATCTACATTGTATATAAAACTGCTGGCCTAATTTGTGGATCCCTTTGAGTGTATATCAGGATTACTAAATAGCTTTTTAACAAAGGAACAACCTTCAAGTGTTTTTAGTTGCAAATGAAAATACTTGTTTTCTGATGTGTGAAGGAAAATGTTGGTTGGTTACTTGCTGTTTTATGTACAGAGGCTTCTAAATGCTGAAGTTAAATAAGCAATCCCAGTGGCCAAAATTAAAAATAAATAAATCCAACAGTTATTACTCTTTTGACATTGACCATTCTCTTTACTATATGACAAATTCAGTTCCTTTCTAGAATCTGAGTGTAACTTTATAAAATCATAGTCATATTATCATAAAGCATGTTAAGTTGGAATAAACTAAACTTCAATTCATTTGAAAATCCTTGAATTTGGGTACATGGAATGCTGCCTACTGAAGGTAATACCTACATAGCAGTCCAAAATTGTCCCAAAATCTGGAAGTAAGGGAGAAATTGATGTAATTTATGTTTTAAATCCAATTATAGTTTTCTAGTATACACCTAAAATTAACTGAACACTTGATTTCCCTCGCCTACAGAAAATCCCCTTCCCAGTCTTCCCCATTTAGCTAAATGGCATCATTAGATCAAACAAACTTAATTATTGATTGCACTCCTCTCAATAAATATTCATGCCTTCTAACCTATCAGCAGGTTCTATTTAGTCCCATATATAAATTTAATTTGACCACTCATCTTGATGTCCCATCCAATCCAAGCCTCCAACATTTCAGTCTTGGACAACTGCAACAAAATCACAAATGTTCTCTCCTCATCTATGTTTCAGTCCCTATATTTTAACCTCTATAAAGTAAAAGAAATATTTTTAAATGTTACTCACATAGGTCTTTCTTCCCCAAAATAGTGCAGTATCTTTTTATTGCCATTGTACCTAGAATAAAGCCAATAAAGCCAAATTCTCTATTACTTCAGGCCCTATAGATCTAATTTCTACTACTTTTTCAAATTCACTTGGTAACACTTTCCTCTTACTCATATACTGCATCTACAACAGCCTTCTTTACATTTTTGAAGTGTTCATGAATATTACAACCACACAGACTGTACTTTTCTTTCCGTCTGTAATCTACTTCCTCATATTTCTTCAAATATTTTAAAATTGATGTTTAGTTTCTGAGAGAGAGAGAGAGGGAGAGGGAAGGAGGGAGGGGGAGGAAGAGAAAGAGGGAAAGAGGGAGGGAGATAGAGATGGAGATGGAGATGGAGATGGAGAAGGAGAAGAAGAAGAAGAAGAAGAAGAAGAAGAAGAAGAAGAAGAAAAAGAGAGAGAGAGAGAATGAATATCTCCCATTTTGCTGGTTAACTCACCAAATTTGAGGTTGGGCCAGGCTAAAGCCAGTAGATCTGTTGATAAAGTCTTGGGAGGAATTTCACAAATTCCACACCCAGAAAATCCTTAGTCCAGCAATATCCCCAAAAAAGGATGAGGAAGAGGAGAAACAGTGGATTTGCACCCCAAAAACTCCAGTCTTAATGCAAACTGGGCAGTTGATTCTTTGCTGAAATATCTGCCGGTCATATCAGTTATATTCTCTTCACTGACTATCACTAGCTTGCTTATTGCTGATGTCTGTGTCACATATGAAATTGTTTTCGTATGGGAAGACAAGAATTTGAGTTCCAACCTTCTGTGTTAACAATAACGCTAACTTCAGCAGAAGAAGGGATTTGACTGGAATTTAAAGACTGTGAGTGATCCCATAATTCTTGTCTGTAGCAATAAATCTCTCCCTTCAGATGCAACAGAGGCAATACTCAAGACTGGAAAGAAAATGGAGTGATAGTTGGGGGACTCGATGTGTAACCTTGGACAAATCACTTAGTCTCATCAAGCTGCAGGTTTTTCACCTTTGAAAATGAAGGGCTGGATGAATGCTTCGCAAGAGCCTTTTGGAGTCTGGAATTATAAAAGCCTGTAAAATTAATAGGGTATATAGGTAAATTGATCCTAATGAGAGGTATTTCAAAATTTTATGGCATTCCTGAAATATGAATCCTTTATTTAAAGTTCTATAAAAGATGTAAACTACATTTCTATAAAGAAAATTGGTAAAAAGCTACAAGAATGAAACTATCCACAACAACCCTCTAGTTTCAGAATAGTTAAGAACTGAGAAAGTCACTGAAATATGCACTTAGTTATATGTTATGGTGTATCCCCTCAATAGCCATCTCTTCTCTAGATGATCTGGTAGGAGACATGAATGTACTATCTGAGCAGTGATTGAGAGAATGTATGCCCTTGGCTTCTGGAAGTTAAAGCATAGATTTATTTTTTTTCATCCTTATCCTTTGTCATTCTTCCTTTTCATTGCCCTTCATGAATTTCAGCATTGCTACACTCATGCAGTGTAACAAAGAAGCAGGTTCACTACATTTGGTATCATTTCCTCTTGGCTTTTTTTTCCTCTGGTAAATCTTGCGAGCATGAAAATGAAAACATGTACTAATAAAATTCTGATTCCAGTTCATTCTCTGTGACTATGACATTGGTTCTGCCCCCCTCAGGCATACTGAGAGTCAGAAACCAAAAGGAGAGAAGAAATGACAAAATTAAAAAAACATATATTAAGTGAGAAATTAGGATACAAAAGCAATGTTAACAGTTTATCATAATCTTTAAATGAAGAAAATAGTCTGTATTTTGCTATTATAAAATATACATTTGTTTTTTTTTATCCCATTTCCTGATATACAGCTTCTAAAATCCTTGGACTCTGGAATAACAAGATTATGTTCTGTGCTCTAAGCAGATGACCTTTGTCAGGTTCTCGCTAGGTAACTTCAAGTTGGGGGCTGGTCACTAGAAACACTAAGGCATGATCACAGGGTTGAGACTCTCGGTCCTACCCCCTGAACTCCAAGGAGTTGAGAAAGGGACTAAAGATTAAGTTGATCACCAATGACTAACCCAAAGGACTAGGTTCTGGGAACTTTCACATGTCTGAATACATGAAGGTGTCTGGAGATAGTGCACCCAGAGAGAACATGGAAGCTCTGAACCCCATCTCACATGCCTCACCCTATGCATCTCTTTCATCTGGTTGTTCATCTGTACCATTTCTAATCACCTTTACAATAAATCAGTAGATGTAAGTAATATGCTGCCCTGATTTCTATGAACCTCTCTTATAGATAAATAGGACCAGAGAAGAGGATGGTAGAAACCCCAATCCATAGCAGAACAGCCATTAGTATAGGTAACAATCTAGGGCTTGTAATTAACATCTAAAGGTTAAGGGGGGTAGTCTTGTGGGAGAAAGCATAGAATCTGACACTGTCTCCAGGCAGTGTTGGAACTGAGTTGAATCATAGGACAGCCTCCCTGCTGCTATCCACTGGAGAATCATTTTGCTAGTGAGAAGAAATCCACACATGCTTGTGGCCAGGTGAAGTATTCTGTGCTACATGGAGTGAGTGGGCCATAGAGAAAGGAAAGAAAAAAAAAATTCTCACTGTATCTCTAATAGATTTTAAAGACTGAAAGGAAATGTATTCTACATTTGTGCTTTTCTGCAATTTCCACATGTTCTATAGTAAGACTGTCTGAATTTTACCATAAACAAAAACAATGGAGGCCTTTGCTTTTCAATTTAAAAGGAACTCCTCAAAAATAAAATAAAAATAAGCCAATATGTAATAAAGCAACAAAGAAGGAATTTCTGGTAAAGTTCTTACTGTAAAAGGAGAGAGTTAGAATGCACACTCCCCTTGGAAAGGAAATACAAACTAATAATAACATACAACTTTTAGAATTTCTGTGATATGCTAGAATATGTCTGAAACTGTTTATGTATTAAGCTGGAAACAATACCTATTTATCTTGGTTGTTATACTGGCTTATTATACTTCTCCAACAATTCTTCTCCCTTCTTTTTTCTTAAGCCTCCTTTTCTAGAAAATGAGAATAAAAACATTTCCCTCTCTCTCTGCCACTGCCTATAGAGACATGCTATTTTTCTCATTAGAAACCCATGACAAATTTCGTATTCTCTGCAACATATTTTAACCCTTCAGAAACAAAAGCTTTCAATGTGTTATTACTACAGATTCTATAAAATATTAACCCTTCTTTAGATTATCTTTCCTTCTCAAAATAATCATGATTATTCTATTTAAATACTGTACATTTCAAATTAATTGAATCTGATATATTGCATTCTCTTGATGCATTTATTTGAGTTCTGTTCCATACTTTAGCTGAAAAAAATGGGTCATTTCCCAGCAGACAACCATAATAAAAATAGACCATCCTCAGATAACAAGTACATTCAGATACCAGATAATATTAGTCTTTAAGGGAAACTCAGTTGAAGACTTCATTACTACAAAGTTTCTGACTTCCCTATATTTTAATATAGTCATAGTTGTTTAACCTTTCATAATAAGCATTGTTATTGACACACACAATATTGTTCCCTTGTCATTGGGTTAGGATGAAAATAGGTTTCATTCTCTATGCTTAGTAGGGGAAATTTAATAAGAAGATGTGAACTAAAAATCCACAGTAGCTTTACCCTAGTGAATGGACAGGATTTTGATTCATTAACAAGATTCAGGTGTAACTGCAGTCCTGGTTTTTCATTAGCAACTTCAATTTCAGTCACATTCTACTATGGATACACAGGATATTATTCATTAATTGGGATGTAATTATAAAGTTCCCCAAGTTATCTAACAAATGTGCTAATTAGACCCTCTCTAAATTATAGTGATTACATTTACTTCCTTTGGTGACATGTTCTTGAGCTGTAAATGGACTCTGACTCCATGTCTGGTTCCTTTTTGGCAACGCATGCAAGCACAGATACTTTCCTCTTTTGCTCCAATTCACTTAGGTATAAACTTCCTTGGAGTAGGTATGATGATTCAGTGAAGTTCTGAATCAAAAATGCTCCTGGTTTATGAACAACATAATACCCTGTCAGACAATGTAACATAGTAAAAAAGCATTCTACAGCTCCCCATTTTCCGTCCAATGAAGAAGGATGCTCCTCCATCAGTCAGCAAAACAAGCAGATGAGATGACCAGGTGAATGAAGAAGCTTGTCTTTGACTGAGCCAATGTGCCTGTACATACCTACTTCCTCTGACCCAGCCTACTGTTTCAGAAATGTTGAATACACCCAAACTACCTTTGGCTGCCCACTGTGAGCTTTCCTTTTTCTAGTAGTCCATGGCCTAGACCATTCTCTCCTTTTTTTCCCTCTGCTCTTTGTGTCAAAGAGCTAATCTGATGGACAAGACATAATTCCAACCTTCAAGACATAATTTCAACACTATTCTCTATTTTTTTTCAGAGATTTACTTGAAAGGAAGAGAGGGAAAAAGAGGGAGAGAGATGGAGTGAGAGGGAGAGGGAGGGGGAGAGGGAGAGGGAGAAAGGGAGGGAGAGAGGGAAATTAATGAATCTTCCATCTGCTGGTTCTCTTTCCAAATACCTGCATCAGCCAGGGACCTAAACCGGAAAAGCCTGGAACATAATCCAGGTCTCCCATATGAGTGGCAGAGGCTCAAGCATTTGGACCATCTTCCATTGCTTTACCAGACATATTAGCAGGAAGCTGGATCAGAAGCAGAGCAACCAGGACTCAAACCAACAATCGTATATGGGATGCTGTCAAAGCATTCAGTGGGTTATCCCACTGTACCATAAGGCCATCCCCTACATATTTTTCTTTTCCTAGTTTATTACATGACTAAACTTGAAGGAGTGATACTAACTGCAGTTATTATAAGTGCTTTTGGTATGCTAGAAATCTTCACAACCCATAATTCAGGATACTGCCTAATTGTCATAGACAAAGAGTTAAGTACTACTAGGATCTGTCATTCATTTTCTGTGCATCCCTTGAAGGGGTCCTCTTCTTTGTTCAAGGTTTTCTCTTCTTCAGTAGTGAAATGGAATTCAAGAGCTGCAAACCCAAATTTGAAAAGTAATTTACACAGAAAGGCTGAAAGAATTCTCTTGCACCATCTGGACTAGAAATGGCAAACAGCTTTCACCCTGAAGGCAAGCCTTGATATAGTGCCTTTGGTACACACACTAATTACTATCAGACGCTAGTCTCCAAAAGTCTCTCAGTCTCCCTTCTTTAAATTTCTTTGTAGTAACCTTTTACTACAATTAACTCAGTTGAAGGAAAGGTGTAGCAACACTGACAGACTCTCTAATTACAGGGTCATGAAGTAATTTATCTCCTCTATGGAAAACATCATGATGTTTAGTCTTATCTTGAGGGTTTCTTTCCAAGAATTCCAGGCCCTGAGGAAAGTAACTACCAGCTTGTGGAATAAAGCACTTTTCCATCATCAAAATTCTCAAAAGAATATAGTATTGCTGACCAATAAAACAAAGGCCACAAATACTACAGATCAATCAGAGACCTACACAGAAGTTGGGCATACTATCTCTGAACCAAAAATTCTATCTGTTAGAACCTTAAGTCCTTAGCCCCATGAGGAGCCTGAGAATTGGATGATAGCTGCCTGGCCCCTTGTTCTGTTCTTTGCTTATAAATACCTACTTTCTTCTACCACTCCAGTGTTAGTGATTGGATTGCTGTGCATTGGGTGAACAGACTGGTGTTTCGCAATTCTATAATAATCCCAATGGTCGGCTTTGTTCTATTGATACTGGTTGTCTATTGTGTAGTGTTAGAAGTAATTCTGAGGCCTTGTATTGGATCAATGGCAAAGAATGCCATGATTGTGATGCACTCTACCACTGATGTAAAAACAGGATGTGGGGGCCAGCAGTAGCTTAGAGGGTAAAGCCACCACCTTGCCTGCATCCCAAATGGGTGCTAGTTCATGTCCCCACTATTCCACTTCTGATCCAGCTCCCTGCTAGTGTGTCTAGGAAGGCAGCAGAGGATGACCCAAGTGTTAGAGCCACTGTACCCACATGAGAGATTCGGAGAAGGCTTGTGGCTTGAGATGGGCCCAGCTCTAGCCATTGCAGCCATTTGGGGAGTGAGCCAGGGATAGAAGACCTCTCTCTGTCTCTCCCTCTCTTTCTAACTTTGCTTTTCAAATAAATAAATAAATCTTTTTTTTTTAAAAAAAAAAAGATGTGATAGTCTATGTGTAACCTGTTTTTGTTTGTTTTTTTTTTTCTATTTTATATTAGAGGTATCTCAATTTAACTGCTGACTTTTATATAATAAGGTAAAAGCATGATTAGATATTTGAATACTTTATGGCTGAGATAGTACCAATAGATGAGGCACACAGTTGTCGTCTCTCTTCCTTAATGGTTGGGTTTCTAGGCACTTCAGAATTTATAATACTCTCTTCCAGTGGGGAAAATATGTGCTGGAGATGGCTTGAAACAGAACCCAAATTACCTAAAAATGTAATTGCCAACATTAATGTTGCTTTTTTTTCCAGTGAAGGCAGCAAATACAATCAAATGTAGCTATGTTTCATGAGCCAGAGAGCATGAGAAATTCTCATTAGCCATCATGATTGACACTGATGATAATATCAGATTAGCTCTCATCACAAGACTGGAAAGTAAGCCTGAGCCATGAATATAACAGTGTATTTTTTTCTGTAGAATAAAATAAAATAGAAACAACAGTTTAAGTAAGTCCAGGAAATATTAGATTCTGAAATGTAAGAGCTGGTTTGGAACTTCAGGGACCAGAGACACTAAGATACAAAGAGGAGATATATAACATCCCAATGTCAAATGTTTTCTACTCTATAGGTTGACAACTTGGAAACAGTTAACACTCTAGATAGTGTGTGTGTGTGTGTGTATGTGTGTATGGGAGGGAGATAAGGAGAGATCCTCTATTTACATAGGCAAAATAGCCAAACAACAGTGGTCAAATCACAAAAATTAACATGTTAAAGATTTATTACTATCAGGAATTTTCAAATTACAAGAAATGAGGGGTTGACGGTGCTGCAGTGTAGCTGGTAAAGCCACCGCCTACAGTGCTAGCATCTCATATGGGTGCCAGTTTGAGTTCTGGCTGCTCCACTTCATAACTAGCTCTCTGCTATGGCTTTGGAAAGCAGTAGAAGATGGTCCAAGTGCTTGGGCCCCTGCATCCACATGCAAAGACCTAGAGGAAGCTCTTGGCTCCTGATTTCAGATTGGCATAACTCCAGCCATGGTGGCCAATTGAAGAGTGAACCAGTGAAAGGAAGATGTCTCTCTCACTCTCTGCCTCTTTTTCTCTGTGTGTGTAACTCTGACTTTCAAATGAATAAATAAATCTTTTAAAAAATGAGGGACCAGTGCTGCGGCACAGTGGGCTGAACCACTGCCTATGGCAACAGCAGTCCATATGGGAGTGCTGGTTCAAACCCTGCCTACTCCATTTCTGAACTAACTCCTTGTTAATGCACCTGGGAAGGTAGTAAATGATAGCCCAAGTGCTTGGGCCCCTGCTACTCATATTGGAGACCAGGAAGATGTGTCCATGCTCCTGGTTTTGGCCTGGCCCAGCCCTGGCCATGACAACCATTTGTGGAGAGAATCAGCAGATGGAAGATCCCTTTCTCTGTCTCTACTTCTCTCTGCCTTTCAAATAAATAAAATCAATATTTTAAAAACTGATAATAAATGAATTAAAAACTTAAAAAGGATTGTACATCCCTTTAAAACCAATCCCCTGTACAAGTACCTAGAAGGCAGATGTGAGATATCAGCAGGTCCGAATCTTCCACGCCTCACAGCCTTATTTTAAGGTATATTGGCCCTTCTTTTATGATTGCTAATTTACTACACAATAAAAGTAACTAATTTAATTGAGTGAGTGGTACAATTGGCCCTGTAAAATTCTCCTATAACATCTTGATGGTCAGTGTTGTCTCAATGAGAGTGGGAGGGGGGTGGTTCTAGGCCAAGGATAAGAAGTAATTACCACATGCATGTAGCCCCAGCTTAAATGAAGACCACTTTTCATCATAAAAAATATGGTATCACTGACCAATAGAGGAAAGCAATGAACACTTTCAAACAACCCAGAACCTGGACATACATTGAATACTCACCTATTCCCCGACCTTTGAACTATAAGATTCACTGCCTTTACTCCCTTAGGGAGTCTGGGAATTGAGCATTAGCTGCCTGGCTCCTTGCTCTGAGCTTTACAGTATAAGCCTCTCCTGTCTCCTACCATCCTGGTGTTATTGATTGACTTTCTATATGTCTGGCAAGTGATCCTAGTTTGGAGGTTATACATCAACTCTGCTAACTAGTTTTGGGGACTGTTCTATAACAGTCTCACTGGGCAACTAACACTGTGTTCAGTACCTTCCTTCCTTCTAACTGCCACACTTAGAAATTAATTTTCAGGGAATCTCTCCTACCTTGCATACTTTCTAATTAATAAATGTCAGTACTAGGTCTCACTCTTTCTAAAAAAAAGGCTACATGTGCCAATATACAAGTGATTTGTGACGATAACAATTACTGTTTCAACCCAATGTTCTACCAAAACTGGAAAAGGCTAAGAAGACTATAGTTAGAAAGTAAACAGTCAACAAGAATTTGAAAATGAAATACAAATGTAGTAGGCAAGATAGTAAAGATTAAAAAACAAAATTTTGAATAATAAAACAAAAGCCAAGTTCAGAAAGAACAAAACTCTTAAAGATGCAGGTTCCCCATGAGCCTAAAGATAAACAGGTCACCCTGATAAAGCTCTTCACACAGTCAAACTGCAAAGAGGCAAGTGTGAGAAGTTAGCTGTGAGTTCTTGAATGGTAGACAAAGTGGGAGCTAAATAAATGAGCAGGTGACAAGTGTCATTTCCCATCTACACATGGGAAAATAAACTCATTCCCTAAAGGCCCTATTCAGTGCTTACTCTCCTTTATGACTGCTTCATTGAGTTAAAGCATGTTTACTAGAAGCCCCAAGCACTAGGAAGAATATGTTGCTTTCTTCTCCATGAAATTAAGCAAAAAAAATTAAATAAGCATCACTAACACCAATAAGCTTGATTCTTTTTATGATGACTAACTCAATGAAACTTTGATTTTTTGGGTAAAAATATCAAGAATAAAATTTTTCCTTAAAATATTTTGATGCTTTTGTTACCATGTGAATATGTAGTTGGCCCTCTATATCCACAAGTTCCAAATATATGGATTCAAGCAATCATAAATAAAAAATACTTAGAAAAGGGGAGAGCATTGTGTTGTAGTGGGTTAAGCCACCGCTTGTAATGCTGGCATCCTATATGGGAGTATAAGTTTGAGTCCCAGCTGCTCTGCTTCCAATCCAGCTCCCTGTTATTCAGCATGGGAAAGCAGAAGGTGATGGCCCAAGTGTTTGGGCCCCTCCAATCATGTGGAAGACCTGGAAGATGCTCCTGGTTCCTAGCTTTAGCCTAGCCTAACCCTGGCTGTTGCAGGCCATTTGGGGAGTGAGCCAGCAGATTGAAGATCTCCATCTCTGTCTCTGTCTCTTCCTCTGTCACTCTGCCTTTCAAATAGATAAAATAAATCTAAAATTAAAAAAAATAGAAAAAGTTGTTTTTATGCTAAACATGGACATTTTTCTTGTCAATATTCCATAAAGAACATAGTATAACAACTATTTAAATATCATTTACATTGCATTAGGCATATTAGAGATGATTTAAACTTTCAGTGAGGATTTGTGTAGGTTATACACTTTGCCATTTATATAAGGGACTTGAGCATCCTTGGATTTTGTTTTCCATGAGGGGATAGGGTGTCAGGGATTAATCTCTCGTGGATACAGCAGAACAACTGTACTTTGATAATCCACATCCCCTCATGTCTACTTCTTGCTAATGATTTCTCCCTCTTTGTCCCCTCGTATAGAGCATGAAGCAGCTTCTCGCTGACATGAGCCCTGCTTTCCCCAATGGAGAAGAGGGTGCTGCTCATCCTGAGTATTCAATACCAGCCAATCCTTCTCCCACAGGAGGTTTAGGGTCAATCTGGTTCATAATGTCTGGCAGCTGTGTCTTTGATGTACAGGCTCTAGGGATTAGGAATACTTCAAAGGTCATAAGCTTGTTAATAAGGTTAGCAGCCATGCTGAGACCAACAATGAAAAGAAGTTAAATTCCTCCACTTCTCTAGAAAACAAAATCAAATTCAGCTTCTGGGCTGTGCTTTCTTAAGCTAGGCAAGCCCAGGTTCCTATTTCTAGGGCAGTGATACCAAGAGAAGCAGTACATACTTCTACAAATGCCATTTCTTTTGTATTATGTAATTAAACTGGATACTTGCTCTTAAAAATTAAAATTATAATTTTGCTCTAGGGTCCATAGTGGATTGAATTATTTCCTGCACTACTTACCCCATGCTAGAATACTTACGAGGAACCTGGGAATTACATAGGTCAGGCTTCAGTTTGGGGAAATTCTCATGTATCAATTTCTTCATGTTCCCTCATGAATTTGGACATCTTATATGCCTTGTCTTAGTAATCGCCACTATTACATAACCAGAACCTGCGGGGGGGGGGAATATATTAGCTCAGAAAGCCATAATAAAATACCATAAGCTCATAAGCTTGTGGCTTAAACAATAGGAAATGTATTTCTAATCCTGGAGGCTGTAAGTCCAAAATCAAGGTACAGATAGCAAGGCTTCTCTCCTGGACATGCAGAGGGTAGTCTTCTCTCTCTGTCTTAAAGTGGCCTTTGTCTCAGTATATGAGAATTTCTAGTGTCTCCTCCTCTTCCTTTAAGGACATCAGTCCTATCAGGGCCTTACCCTTATGATCTCATTTAACATTGATTAATGTTAAATTAATGATAGGACCTCCTAAATGACTCTATCCCTAAATAGACACATTGGGAGTTAAGGCTTCAGTCTCTGAATTTTGGTGGATACAATTCATTCCATAGTATTAACATTAATTCCCCAAATTTAATGTATTACCAAAACATGATCCTTAAAATAAATGAAATATCCTTTGAACCATCCAAATTCCCCTAAAATCTGCCACAAGTAGTTGGTTCAAGCTGTCATGACTGACTTTGCCTGAACCAATACAATCATCTCTGAACTGATCTCTCTTTATCTGCTCTCTTCCTTTTCTCATATGCTCTCCAATCAGCCAGAGTAATCACTCCAAAATACACATGTGAACAGATCATCCTCCTCTTTAAAATATTTCACCTGCTTCTCATGGCCTTAAGCACATTTAACCACCATCTGACCCTTTCCTAACTTTCCAGCCTTCCTACCTCATGGCTATGCTTAACTTTCTGTTCTTGCCACACTGGCCTGTGTTCAAAGTTTTCCCGAAGACCTGTTCCTGCTCCACTGCAAGCTTCTACACATGCCATTTCCCTACTTCCATTCATTCCATCAGGAAGGCTTTCTTGATCATCATGACTTGGGCAATTTCTCTAATTATACAACCTTGTAGCCACTTTTAAGGCTTATCATAGCTGCTATGTTAATTAATGTATGATGTTATTTGATTATTGTCTGCTTTTCCCAGATATTTTAAAGCCCTTCAAATTAGTACTATAAGGACTGAATGAGATAATTAATGTAGAATACTCTATCTAGTGGCTGGCATATAGAAAGTACTAAATTAGTTGAGCTTAGTTTTTGACCCCTAAAGTTATCATTTGTTTTTTATGATTTATGACATGCTTTAAGTATCTAATATATGGTTAACTCTCAATAATAATTGTTTGCTATTATTATTATTATTATTATTATGCATTCTCTGATATTCTTCTGCATAGAGGTCTATCTTTACCACTAGTTGTGTGACCTTGAGCAGGTTGCCTAACATTCGTGATGATAATGAGGCTGAATTAAACCAGATGCTATAAAAATTAGCCAAATAAAATGAATTGCAGAGAAGAGGTTCTTGGATATATTATTTCATTCACTCACATTCTATGCAGAAGATTCATGCCTTCCTTTCATGTAGACACAGAAAACAAAAGGCATGTTAGGAAAACATTTTATACTCAAATAAAGCAAGCCCTTGCCTTCATGATGAGAGAGATGATGTCAGACTTTCTTTGGGAGTCAACATAATTCTATAGTTTTCAAATGCCAGGAGACTATTCATAAACATACTTGTCCTTCAGCAATGTGGCCAGAGGATTCCAATATGAGCTGCTTCTCTGGTGGAAATGTACAGACCTAAATGCATTTACCTCCATTTCCAGTTTGTCTTTATATTTCCTATGTTCAACAGCTAGGCCTTCAACACTGACGGCTGGTGGGGCTGTTTTCAGACAAGATTATAAAAAAATCCACATTTCAAAAACACCAATTTGATTATTCTCATTACTGGATTCTGTCTTGACAAAAAGATTAACCATAGGATTATTTTTTAAACTTTTATTTAATGAATATAAATTTCCAATGCACAGCTTATGGATTACAATGGCTTCCCCCTCCCATAACTTCCCTCCCACCAGCAACCCTCCCCTCTCCCAATCCCTCTCCCCTTCAAAGCACATCAAGATTCATTTTCAATTCTCTTTATATACAGAAGATCAATTTAGTATATATTAAGTAAAGATTTCAACAGTTTGCACCCACATAGAAACACAATGTGAAACATACTGTTGGAGTACTAGTTATAGCATTAAATCACAATGTACAGCACATTAAGGACAGAGATCCCACATGAGGAGCAAGTGCACAGTGACTCCTGTTGTTGACCCAACAAATTGACACTCTAGTTTATGGCGCCAGTAACCACCCTAGGTTCTTGTCATGAGTTGCCAAGGCTATGGAAGCCTTCCAAGTTCGCCGACTCTGATATTTAGACAAGGTCATAAAAGACAGAGTGAGGATAGTAACCAATGATCCTAAGAGTCGCATTCACCAGGTCTGAACAATTATACAGCATTAATGGGGGAAGAGGACCATCAGTACACACAGATTGGGAGTAGAGCCATTGGTGGTAGAGTAGAGGTTATGATTACAAAGCAATGAGGCCCAAGTACGCTAGACAGGGTCTAGAACAAAGGACAGAGTCATTATTAGAGGAGCTAAGAAAGGTGCTGTCTAAGCTACAATTAAGTTTTCTGATTGAGAGGCAAATAGAACCTGACAGAAGGGGCTTGTTAATAATCTGGTGGGCTTTAGGCCTTGTAAGTGAAGAGGCCCAGACCTATCTATCTCTTCACATGGGGTACATCCTAAGGGAGGTGTGAACCTCCTAGGGGAAGGCACTCTGTTGACTTTCATTACTTGGCTGGCCTGGGAGGAGAGCTGGCCAGGGAAAGGCAGGGGGCATCACTAACAAGAAAATTACAGTTCTGCCTGCAATGTTGCTGACCCTACTTGGCTGTCCCCTCAGCTGCAGTGGTCACTTTGGAAGTTGGGCTGAGTGAAGGGCTTTTCAGCTTAGAGCCAATAAGATCTGTGGCTCTGACCTGGGCATCCTTCGACTCCAGGGCAGGTCCATTTCCAGTGATCCAACTCTTGGCAGAGCTGCCAGGGCTCTTCACAAGCTGACTTCTGCTGAAGCCCAGGCTTACCACATGGAAAGCCACTGCAGTGGACTGGCCTGTTGGGTCTCCTTGAGGGCAGATCACTGTACAGATCAGCCATTAATAGGCCTGCCACCCATTGCTTCTGATGCCTAGCTTTCTTTTCCTCCTGGTTTGTGTTAAAGCAGACCAGAGGATGCAACTCAAGGGAGTGCGCATGTTCCATCTCTAATCTTTGGTGGCCTGAACTACAAGTCTATAGTCACAGGCATGTTTTGTAGTAGTTTTTCTAAGGTAGACAATGCCCATGAGGAAAATTGTATTCTCACTTTAAAACTTTCTTTCCCTTTTGTCTGAAAGGGAGGTTTTTTCTACTTACTGTTTACTTCACTGATGGCGAAGTGAATCTAGCTATGAGATTATTATTTAAGCTCTTATTTTGGCTATGCTATTACAGAAAAATGTTAGCCATCTCTTTTATAAGGTCTAAAGATTAAATTGTGCGTCCTGCAGATTCCTTCATAATAGAAATAGTTTCCACCTTGAGGAGACTAGAGAAATGAAAGAACAAGTTGGGCTTAGAATAGGGAAATGAGGGAGCAAGTACTAGATCGCTTGCTGACAATATAATATTACATGAATACTTAGCAAATAGTTTCAACCATTAGATAACAACTTAAGAAAACATTTACCAGAAGGTCCAATCCCTTCTATAAATTTTAAGAATCATGTATTTGAAAACACCTCTTAAATATCTAACATGGTGTAGTTTGTTTAACCAGTAAACTTTTTTTTAAACTTTTATTTAATGAATATAAATTTCCAAAGTACAGCTTATGGATTACAATGGCTTACCCCTCCCATAACTTCTCTCCCACCCACAACCCTCCCCTTTCCCACTCCCTCTCACCTTCCAATCACATCAAGATTCATTTTAAATTCTCTTTATATACAGAAGATCAGTTTAGTATATATTAGGTAAAGATTTCAACAGTTTGCCCTCACATAGCAACACAAAGTGAAAAAATACTGTTGGAGTACTAGTTATAGCATTGAATAAGAGTGTACAGCACATTAAAGACAGAGATCCTACATGATATTTTTTAAAAATTAATTAATTTTCTATAATTTCCAATTTAACACCAGGTTGTTTCTTTTTCATTTCCAATTATCTTTATATACAGAAGATCGATTCTGTATATACTTAGCAAAGATTTCATCAGTTTGCACCCACACAGAAATACAAGGTGTAAAAATACTGTTTCAGTATTAGTTATAGCATCACTTCACATTAGACAACACATTAAGGACAGATCCCACATGGGATGTAAGTACACAGTGACTTCTGTTGCTGACTTAACAATTTGACACTCTTGTTTATGGTGTCAGTAATCTCCCTAGGCTCTAGTCATGAGTTGCCAAGGCTATGGAAGCCTTTAGAGTTCGCCGACTTTGATCTTATTTCTATAGGGTCATAGTCAAAGTGGAAGTTCTCTCCTCCCTTCAGAGAAAGGTACCTCAATTATTGATGTCCCTGTTGTTTCCATTGGGATCTCACTCACAGAGATCTTTCATTTAGGTCTTCTTCTTTTGTTTTCTTTTCCATGGTGTCTTGGCTTTCCATGCCTACAATACTCTCATGGGCTCTTCAGCCAGATCTGAATGCCTTAAGTGCTGGTTCTGAGGCCAGAGTGTTGTTTAGGACATCTGCCATTCTATGAGTCTGCTGTGTATCTCGCTTCCCATGTTGGATCATTCTCTCCCTTTTTGATTCTATCAGTTAGTATTAGCAGACACTCGTCTTGTTTGTGTGATCCCTTTGACTCTTAGACCTATCAGAGTCATCATTTGTAAACTGAAATTGATCACTTGGAGTAGTGAGATGGCATTGGTACATGCCACCTTGATGGGATTGTATTGGAATCCCCTGGCACATTTCTAACTCCACCATTTGGGGCACATTTGATTGAGCATGTCCCAAATTGTACATCTCCTCCCTCTCTTTTTCCCACTCTGAAATTTAACAGGGATCACTTTTCAGTTAAAATTTAAACACCTAAGAATAATTGTGTGTTAATTACAGAGTTCAACCTCTAGTACTAGAACAACAACAACAACAAATACTAAAAAGGATAAAGTATTACATTGTACATCTAGAGTCAGGACAAGAGCTGATCAGGTCATTGTTTCTTATAGTGTCCATTTCACTTCAACAGGTTTCCCCTTTGGTGCTCAGTTGTTGCCGATCAGGGAAAACAAATGATATTTGTCTCTTTGGGACTGGCTTAATTCACTCAGCATGATGTTTTCCAGATTCCTCCATATTGTTGCAAATGACTGGGTTTCGTTGTTTCTTACTTACTGCTGTGTAGTATGCTATGGAGTACATGTCCCATAATTTCTTTATCCAGTCTACTGTTGATGGGCATTTGGGTTGGTTCCAGGTCTTAGCTATTGTGAATTGAGCTGCAATAAACATTAATGTGCAGATGGCTTTTTTATTTGCCACTTGGTCTGGGTGGATGATCTTTCTGCTGTGTTGTTGCATTCTATGGGCCAGAATTTTATTGAGGATTTTTGCATCTATGTTCATCAGGGATATTGGTCTGTAATTCTCTTTCAATGCGGCATCTTTTTCCCACTTAGGAATTAAGGTGATGCTGACTTCATAGAAAGAATTTGGGAGGATTCCCTCTTTTCGATTGGTATGTATTTTTCCAGCCTTTCACTTTCAGTCTGTATGCATCATTGTTGGAAAGATGAGTTTCTTGTAAGCAGCAAAGAGATGGGTTTTGTTCATTAACCCAATCAGCCAATCAGTGACTTTTAACTGGGCAGTTCAGGCCATTAACATTCAATGTGACTATTGAGAAGGAGTAACTTTGCCCTGTCATTTGCCTAAGATATTTTCTAATCTATGGTTTGAGATTCCTGTGATCTTTTTTGTGAGGTTTCCTTCCTTTACCTTCTTTCATATTGGTGACCGTGTTTCTGTGTTTCTGTATGTAAGACATCTTTAAACATCTTTTGCAGGGCTGGACGAGTGGCGACAAATTCTTTCAATTTCTGTTTGCTGTAAAAGGTATTTATTTCACCTTCATTCACAAATGAGAGCTTTGCAGGATATAATATTCTGGGCTGGCAGTTTTTCTCTCTTAGTACCTGGGCTATATCTCGCCTTTCTCTCCTAGCTTGTAGGGTTTCTGAAGAGAAGTCAGCTGTGAGTCTAATTGGAGATCCTCTGAGAGTAATCTGGCGTTTCTCTCTTGCACATTTTAGGATCTTTTCTTTATGTTTCACTGTGGTGAGTTTAATTACGACGTGTCGTGGTGAGGATCTCTTTTGATCATGTTGATTAGGGGTTCTATGAGCTTCCTGTATTAGGATGTCTCTGTCCTTCTCCAAACCTGGGAAATTTTCTGCTAGTATCTCACTAAAAAGGCCTTCTAATCCTTTCTCCCTCTCCATGCCTTCAGGAACTCCTAGAACCCGAATGTTTGGTTTGTTAAGAGTATCCTTTAGATTCCTGACAATATTTTTTAGATTTCTGATTTCTTCTTCTTTTCTTTGATTTGACTGTTTCCTTTCCTGTTCTCAGTCTTGTAAGTTCGATATTCTCTCTTCTGCTTCACCCATTCTCTTTTTAAGGCTCTCTAATGTGTTTGTCATTTGCTCTATTGAGTTCTTCATTTCATTATGGTTTTTTGTCACTATCACAGTTTCATGTTCTACTAGTTGTTTCATTTCATTTTGATTCCTCCTTAATGTTTCATTTTCACACGACAGATTTACTATCTTGTCCATTAAGGATTTCTGTAGTTCAAGAATTTGTTTTGGGAACTTCTTAATGTTCCTATCAATTTTTTGAGATCCGCTTCTTGCATTTCCTCTATCTCTTCATCTTCATAATGTTGAATTGGGGTGTCTTGTTCATTTTGGGGCATCATAATGTCTTCCTTGCTCTTGTTACCTCGGTTTCTACGTTTGTTGTTTGGCATGTTGGAGATAATTTATGTTTTTTTTTTTTTTTTTTTTTTTTTTTTTTTTTTTTTTTTTTTTGCTGCGGTGTTTTTTTCTCATTATACTATGCCTCTAAGTGGGCTGTCTGCTTTGATGGATCCTTAGAGGCTGTGATGTGTGTGGCCAGAGAGCTCTGCTTGATTCCTCAGTTTTAAGGCTGTTCAAAAAGTGACTCACCCAGATTGCTCTCTCCCTTGCTCCTTGCTCAATCTCTCTTTTTTTCTCTTTTTTTTTTTTTTGACTCAGTTGGGAAGTAATTCCGCACTGCTGAGTAGAATTGAGGGTAGTTGAAATCTAGCCTCTGTGAGTATTCATTTGTTCTACCCCTGTGACCACACAAAGAGTTTATGCAGCCCTCAATGTGTTCTCAAGTTTCGCCACAGTCCCAAAGTTACCGAGTTTGTGTACTTGGTGAGTTCGCTCACCCCCTCTCGGATTTTCACAGTGGCAGATAGTTAGCTTCACCTGTTTTCACTAGATTCTAACCTCCTGTTATTTCTCCCAACCAGAGTCAAGTTTTTCTGCCTGGCTACTCGTGGTTGCCGCTTTACATATGTAAAATGGCATCTTCTCTTTGTTTTTTTTTTATTTTTTTTAATTAAACTTTTATTTAATGAATATAAATTTCCAAAGTATAGCTTATGGGTTACAATGGCTTCCCCCCTCCCATAACTTCCCTCCCGCCTGCAACCCTCCCCTTTCCCGCTCCCTTTCCCCTTCCATTCATGTAAAGATTCATTTTCAATTCTCTTTGTATACAGAAGATCAGTTTAGTGTATATTAGGTAAAGATTTCAACATTTTGCCCATATAGCAACATCAAGTGAAAAAACTACCATTGGATTACTAATTATAGCATTAAATAGCAATGTACAGCACATTAAAGACAGAGATCCTACATAATTTTTTTTCAAATTAATTAATTTTGTATGTCATTTCCATTTTAACACCAGGTTGTTTTTTTTTTTCATTTCCAATTCTCTTTCTATACAAAAGATCACTTCAGTATATAATTAGCAAAGACCTCATCAGTCTGCGCCCACACAGAAATGCAAAGTATAAAAATACTGTTTCAGTACCAGTCATAGCATCACTTGGCTTTAGATGACACATTAGGGACAGATCCCACATGGGGTGTAAGTACACAGTGACTCCTGTTGCTGACTTAGGTGATTGGAGAGAGAGGCTAGTGTCCGTGCTGGTTCCCCTGATTTATTCGTGGTTTTTTTTTTTTTTTTCTCTCTTCCAGTCAGCCTGGTGATGTTGCCCAGTGGGGCCTCAGGCCTCTGCCGTTCCCCACCAATTTCTCGGGTTTTGGAAGTTTTTTGTATTACCTCCTGTTCCCACTCCAGCGAGATTCTGCGGCTCGACTCCCGCGGCTCGGCTTCCACGCGGTGGGCTCCCTGTAGGTCCTCTGTGTCACATCCACTAGAACCGGAATCAATTCCTCTGCAGTTTATTTCTTGAGTCTTTTCCTGAGGCTACAGTAATTCCACTTTTATTAAACTATATTTTCCCAGACTATTGGTGCACGTCCTCACTATGCACCATCTTGGCTCCGCCCTTAACCAGTAAACTTAAGCACAACCATATAAAATGTTTTTAGGTTTTTTTACCAACAATTATAAAACATATGATGCAGAGATTCAGGTCACACGAATTAAAATGTATCTTTGATTAATTTTAGCAGCTTAAATTTATGGACAGTCTTATCTATAAGCCAATTAAAATAAAATTCTTAATAAAATTTTCCTATGTGGACATACAATATGTACACACATATAACATAACATAATAGACCAATATAGCAACAACATCTTACCACAATGAGGTAGGAAGAAATTGCTGTATACCCCACTGCTCTTACTTTTAGCTGAGAAGGAATTGCACAGTGACACACTGATTTTACTCCAGTCTGGGTTGCTGATTGGGGTCAGAATAACTGCCAGTCTTGGAGCAGGGAAGGTGCTTGCTTCTTTCCCTCCCCAACTCTTGCAGAGCACCATACTCATCAGGAAAAGCTGGGCAGTGCACCTATATTTCATCCTACTATTATCAGAACCAGCATCTGGAGGAGAAAACATCTTATTAAAGAGAAATAAGAATAGACTACAGTAGCCCATGACACTGGTGTTATTGCCTAGGGAGAACGTTGTGGACCACATGGACTTTGAGTCTAGCCTGGATCACTAGAAGTGTGCAGGATGCCAACCAAAACTTGTGAAGCAAGAGCGCACTGCCTGCTTTCCATCTCCTCAACAAGGGCACACAGCAAATTGTAGGGAAGAAGTGCCGTGTTAAAAGACAAATACAAGCTGCCACAGCATAGAAAGCCATCATTATGAAAGAATGTGAAGGCAGAAAATCTTCTTGTAAAATTACAAAGGAAATACAAAGCAAACAATAGGAATATTTCTAGAAAAATGACAGGGCCAAGTCATTACATATCAATAATAACCTTGAATGTAAATGGCCTAAACTCTCCAATTAAGATACAGACTGGCTGAATGGATTAGCAAACAATATCTTTCGATTTGCTTCCTGCAAGAAACATACACCACTAATAAAGATACACACAGACTAAAAGTGAAAGCATGGAAAAAGATATTCCATGCTAATGGAAAAAAAATCAGAAGTAGCCATCCTGATATCAGACAAAATAGATTTTAACAGGAAAACTGTTAAAAGAGACAAAGAAAGGAATTATGTAATGACTAATGGATCAATTCAATAGGGATATGTGACTATAATAAATGTATATGCACTCAATACCAGGGAGCCTGGATGCTTAAAAGCAATGTTAATGGATATAATAGGAGACATAGACTCCAAAACAATAATAACAGGGGACTTCAACACCCAACTTTCATCAATGGACAGATCAACTAGACAGAAAATCAAAGAATAAGTAGAGCTAATATACACCATGGACCAAATGGACCTAATTGATATCTATAGAGCATTTCATCAACAACTGCAGAATACACATTCTTTTCATCATCCTGGAACTTTCTCTAGGATAGACCATTTGCTAAGCCATAAAGAAAGTCTCAGCAAATTCAAAAAATTAAAATCACACATGAAACTTTTTAACTTAAATAAAATTCAAAGAAAAATAAATAAAACCTACAGTCAACAAAAGACTTGAAAAAGGAAATCATACGATATGTCTTTTCTGACCACAATGGAATAAAGCTGGAGATTAACAATTCAAGAATCTCTAGTACATGTGCAAATACATTAAGACTGAATAACATGCTCCTGAATGAATAGTGGGTTATAGAAAAAAACAAAAGGGAAATCAAAAAATTTCTGAAAAGGAATAAAGATGACAACATAACATATCAAAACAATAGGATACAGCAAAAGCAGTGTTAACAGGGAAGTTTATAGCAATCAGTGCCTCCATCAACAAATTGGAAAGGTATAAAAGGAATGATCTAGCAATGCATCTTAAAGACCTAGAAAAAGAACAAACCACACCCTAAATTAGTAGAAAGAAAGAACTAAAATTAGAGAATAAACATGATCAAAATGAAAAAATACAAAAGATCAGTGAAATGAAGACCTGATTTTTAAAAATGACAAAATTAATACACCATTGGCCCAACTACCAAAAAAGAGAGAAGACCCAAATTAATAAAATCAGAGATGAAAAATTATGTTACATTGCATAAAATAGAAATAAAAATCATCAGGAATGACTACAAAGAGCTATATGCCAACAAATTGCAAAATCTAAAAGAAATGAATAGATTTCTGGACACACACCATCTACCAAAATTGAGTCATGAAGACACAGAAAACCTAATAGGCCAATAACCAAGATGGGGATTAAATCAGTAATAAAGACCCTCCCAAGAAGGAAAATCCCAAGACGAGATAGCCCCACTGCTGAATTTTACCAAATTTTTAAAGAACTGATTCCAATTCTTCTCAAACTATTCAAACAATTGAAAAGCAGGGAATCCTTCCACACTCCTATGAGACCAGCATTACTTTAATTCCAAAACCAGAAAAAGATAAAGAAAGAGAACTATAAACCAATGCTATTGATGTATATCAATGCAAAAATCCTCAACAAAATACCACCTAATAGAATCTAACAACACATCAGAAAAATCATTCATGTGGACCAAGTTGGATTTATCCCTGGTATGCAGAGATGGTTCAACAAATGCACATCAATAAATGTGAGATCAAGCTAACTAATTGAACAAATAAAACCATATGATTATCTCAACAGATGTAAAGAAAGCATTTGATAAAATACAGCATCCTTTCATGATGAAAACCTTTAGCAAATAGGGCATAAAAGGAATGTAACTTAACACAATCAAGGCGATATATGACAAAGTCACAGCCAGCATAGTATTCAATAGGGGAAAAGCTGGAAGCATTTCCACTAAGATCTGGAACCACACAAAGATTTTCATGTTCACCATTGCTATTCAGTATAGTCTTAGAAGGTTTAGCCAAGCCCTTAGACAAGAAAAAGAGATCAGTTGGATATAAACTGTAAAAAAAAAGGAAGTCAAATTATCCCTGTCTGCAGATGCCATGATCCTATATATATAGGGAAAACAAAAGACTCCACTATGAGACTATTGGAAACCAACAGAGAGTTTAGTAAACTTTCAGGATACAAAATCAACACACAAAAATTAATAGCATGTGTATATACAAAGAATGCTATGTCTGAGAAAGAACTTGCAAGATCAGTCCTATTAACAATAGCTACAAAAAATTTAAATACCTTGGAATAGATTTAACCAAGGAGGTGAAAGATCTCTACTCAAAAACTACAAAATATTAAAGAAATAATAGAAGAAACAAAAAATAGAAGAATCTTCCATGTTCACATATTGAAAGGATATTACCACAATGTATATACTACCCAAATCAAGTTAAATATTCAATGCATTCCCAAACAAAATACCAATGACATTAATGACATTATTCTCAGATCCAGAAGAAAGATACTAAAATCCATATGGAAACACAAGAGACCCCAGTTTCCTAAAGCAATCCTATACAACAAAACAAAGCCAGAGAGATCACAATACCAGATTTCAAGACATATGACAGGGCAGTTATACTCAAACCAGCCTGGTGCTGGCACAAAAAACAGACATGTAGACCAATGGAACACAATAGAAACCCCAGAAATCAATCCATGAATCAAAAAATTAATCTTTGACATAGGAGCTAAAATCAATCCTTTGAGAAAGGACAGTCTCTTCAACAAATGATGCTGAGAAAATTGGATCTTCATGTGCAGAAGTATGAAAGAAAAACTGTTCCTTATACCTTTTAAAAAATCAACCCAAATTGGATCAAGGATCTAAGTCTACAACCTGATACAATCAAATTATTATTGGAGAACATTGGGAAAGCTACAAAGAGGCACAGGCAATCAAAGACAAAATAGACAGGTAGGAATACATCATGCTATGTAGATTGTTCATTGCAAAGGAAACACTCAACAAAAGGAAAAGGCAACCAACAGAATGGGAGAAAATATTTGCAAACCATGCAAGTGATAATGAATTAATATCCAGAATCTATAAAGAACTCATGAACCTCAACAAAACCAAACAATCCAGTTAAGAAAAGGGAAAAGGACTTAAACGGACATTTTTCAAAAGAAGAAATTCAAATGGCCAATGAACACATGAAATAAAGGTTCTGGATCACTAGCCATCAGGGAAATGTAAATAAAAACCACCATGAGGTTTCACCTCACCCCAGTTATAATGGCTATACAGAAATCAACAAACAATAAATGCTGGCAAGTATGTTGGGAAGAATGTACTCTAACCCACTGTTGGTGGGAATGCAGAATAGTACAGCCATTGTGGAAGATAGAATGGAGATTCCTCAGAAATCTGAAAATAGATCTACCATGTAACCCAGCAATTTCACTCCTGAGAATTTACCCAAATAAAATGAAATCAGCATATGAAAGAGTTATCTGTACCCCCATGTTTATTGCAGCTCAATTACCAATAGCTAAATTATGAAATTAACCCGAATGTCCATCTAGCAATGACTGGATACAGAAAATTTTGTGGCTGGTGGCATGGCTCACTAGGCTAATCCTCCGCCTGTGGTGCTGGCACCCTGGGTTCTAGTCCCGGGCAGGGCACCGGATTCTGTCCCAGTTGCTCCTCTTCCAGTCCAGCTCTCTGCTGTGGCCCAGGAAGGCAGCAGATGACGGCCAGGTGCTTGGGCCCTGCACCTACATGGGAGACAAGGAGGAAGCTCCTGAGTCCTGGCTTTGGATCGTTGCAGCGCTCCAGCCGTAGCGGCCATTTGGGGGGAGAACCAACGGAAGGAAGACCTCTCTCTCTCTCTCTCTCTCTCTCTGTCTAACTCTGCCTGTCAAACAAACAAACAAGAAGACAATTTTGTATATATGCACTACGGGATACTACTACCCTTAAAAAAAAATGAAATCCTGTGTTTTGCAACAAAGTTAATGCAAGTGGAAACCATTATGCTTAGTGAAATAAGCCAGTCCCAAAAAGACAGATACCATATGTTTTCCCTGATCTGTGGTAAATAACAGAGTACAAAAATATGATGTAAATGAGCAAAATTGACATTTTTAGTTTTGATTACTGTTTACAGCCCTTGTCTCCACTGTTGAGGAAAAGTGTTTTGTTTTTTTTTTCTCCTTACTACTTGTTGAATTCTTTACTTAGTGGAGGGGCAAGCTTACTAAGGGGCAAGCAAACTAAAAGAATGTCACTGTAAAAAGTAAGAATAAGAAAGAAAGGAATACGGAGGGTGTGAATGTGGGCAGGAGGGAAGGGTAGGGTGGAAAGTATCACTATGTTCCTAAATCTGTATTTATGAAATACATGAAATTTGTTCACCTTATAGAAATAAAAAGATTTTGGGGCCAGCGCAGTGGCTCACATGGCTAATCCTCCACCTGAGGTGCCGGCATCCCATATGGGCTTCTAGTCCCGAGTTCTAGTCCCGGCTGCTCCTCTTCCAGTCCAGCTCTCTGCTGTGGCCCGGGAGGGTGGTGGAGGATGGCCCAAGTGCTTGGGCCCTGCACCCACATGAGAGACCAGGAGGAAGCACCTGGCTCCTGGCTTCGGATTGGTGCAGCGCCATCTGTAGCGACCATTTAGGGAGTGAACCAAAGGAAAGAAGACCTTTCTCTCTGTCTCTCTCACTGTCTGTAACTCTACCTAATAAAAAATAAATAAAAAGATTTTAAAAAAACTCTTTACTTAATTTATACTAAATTGATCTTCTGTATAAAAAGATAATTGAAAATGAATCTTGATGCGAATGTAATGGGAGAGGGAGCGGGAGATGGGAGGGTTGCAGGTGGGAGAGAAGTTATGGGGAAGAAAAAAAACCCATTGTAATCCATAAACTGTACTTTGGAAATTTATATTTACTAAATAAAAGTTTAAAAAAAATTCATCTTCCCAAATCAATTAAAGTGTACATTCACACATCATTAGCTGAAAGAGAAAAGTTGTAGTACAGAATCATTAAGTGAGAGGCAACAGCAAAAGCCCCTAGGAACTATACCATGACAAGACAATTGTTAACAAAAAGCAAGCAACTTGAAATTATGATGAGCTTGTGAAAGAATAAGAAATAACTTACAAACCGTTCATTTTACACAGCTTTTCAGTTTGCTTCATCTCTAAATAAAGAATACTGATGCCCTGTTAGGGTAAAAGAATGTTTGAGTTGAGAGGACTTCACATATTACATATATCATAATGCGATCAGAAATTCCATCTTGACTTTGCTACAGTTTGAGAACATGATTGCAACACAACACATTTGAGAAGGTGGAACATGAATAGTTCTAAAGGAAGGGAGAAATGAAGGATCTGCTGAATCTGTCAGCTCCCAGTTACACACCTATTCTTTCATTTCCTTTTCATGGACTTAATGCATTATCTGATATAGTCAAGTAGTGCTGTTTCTTTGAAAACTGAATGTCCTAAAGGACCATATGCTAAATGGTTAGTTCCAAAAATCTTATGTTAATGCTACTAAGGGAGTCCAAATTTAATCAAATTATGATGTTTGAAGGTCGGGCCTCTGGGACATGATTGGATTGTATTGGATCATTATGGTAGGGTCCCTAGTGGCCATATATGGGATCATGTACACATGGATGCATATTCCTTGTCTCTTGACATGTGCTACTTTGTGCCACTTCGGGAATCTGCCAGCAAGAAAATCATCATCAGATGCCCAAACAATAAGGACACATGATCTCAGACTTGCACCACCAGAAATATAAACCAATATAAACCTCTTTCCTTCATAAGTAGTTTACATCAGATATTTGATTGTAGTAATATAACTGTACCAGGGTAGACATTTGACAGAACAGTTAAGATGTTGTTAGGATACCTCCATAACATATTGATGTGCCTGAGTTCAAGTGTACACCCTGCTTCCAATCCAGTTTCCTTATAATGAACATACTAAGAGATAGCAGATGATGATTCAAGTACTTGGGCCCCTGCCACCCATGTAGGAGACCCAGATTAAGTTTCAGGCTCCTCATATTGGGCTGGCCCGATGCTTATTGTTGCAGGCATTTGAGAAGGAAAGCACAGATATAAGATATCACTCTATTTGTCTTTGCCTCTGCCTTTGCTTTTCAAATAAATACATAAAAACTTTTTAAAAGCTGACTAATACAAATCGTCAAGATAACAGATTGTCCAAGTTGTAATCCTCACTCTTACTTACACATTGCTTATTAATTCTGATGTTTGGTAAGTTATTTCATTTCATGATCTCCATTTCCTCATTGGTAGACAAACAGGACACATAGGAAGGTTGTAAGGATTAAGTCCATATAAAGTACTTAGTGCACACAGTAAGTATTTCTCAACAGATGTTAGTTGTTAGTATTAAATACTCTGTGAATGTTATTAATATTAAATACAAGTTTCCTGAATGTGGCAAAAGACACTCCACTATTTAAATGAAAAAATGTCTACTTAGAATGTCTCCAATGATAGAGTGTTAGCATTACAGGATATAATTGCAGTAGAAGTTGTTTTTCTTCTATTGGAAAGTTCATTTAATAAAACAAGAGCAAACTGAATGATAGTTATATAAAGTAAACATTAAAAAGTGAAAAAATATATTCATACTGTCAAACAATGGAACATGAACCATTATGAAAAGAGTCTGTGGAGGAATAAGAAATGATTACCCAGGGAGAAGGATTATTTAATGATATGGAATGGTTTGAAAAACCCCTAAGTAAGTAAAATAATGCAGGCAATATGTGCAGTATGATCCATCCAACATATATTTACATGGACATAAACACATACTTTTTTTTAACTTGGAAAAAAAGAAGACATACTAAATCATTAAGATAACTATATTTGGGTGGTTGGAATGTGACTTCTAAATTTTTTAATCTGTATTTAAAATCTTGTACACAGACGAAATCACAATTTCCATGAACTTTTTGAAAAGCTCTTATACATGTATATGTATATAAACATATATTCATATACACACACATACATATGTGTATGTATATTATGCTACACAATGATTTCGCAAATTAAGAAACACTGTCGGGGCTGGAGCAGTGGCACAGCAGGTTAAAGCCCTGTCCTGAAGCATCAGCATCCCATATGAGTGCCGGTCCTAGTGCTGGCTGCTCCTTTTCTGATCTAGCTCTCTGCTATGGCCTAGGATAGCAGTAGAAGATGACCCAAGTCCTTGGGCCCCTGCAACCACGTGGGAGACCTGGAAGAAGCTCCTGGCTCCTGGCTTCAGATCAGCGCAGCTCCAGCTGTTGCGGCCATCTGGGGAGTGAACCAGAGGATCAAAGACCTCTCTCTGTCTCTACCTCTCTCTGTAACTCTGTCTTTCAAATAAATGAAATAAATCTTTAGAGAAAGATCGAACATGGGAAGTGGGATACACAGCAGACTCATAGAATGGCAGATGTCCTAAACAACACTCTGGCCTCAGAATCAGCCCTTAAGGCATTCGGATCCGGATGAAGAGCCCATGAGAGTATTGTAGGCATGGAAAGCCAAGACACCATGGAAAAGAAAAAAAGAAGAAGACCTAAATGAAAGATCTCTGCGAGTGAGATCCCAATGGAAAGAACGAGGTCATCAAAGAAGGAGGTACCTTTCTCTGAAGGGAGGAGAGAACTTCCACTTTGACTGTGACCCTACCGGAACAAGATCAAAGTCAGCGAACTCAAAAGGCTTCCATAGCCCTGGCAACTCATGACTAGAGCCTAGGGAGATTACTGACGCCCATGAACAGGAGACAGGAGTGTCAAATTGTTAAGTCAGCAACAGAAGTCACTGTGTACTTACATCCCATGTGGGATCTGTCCTTAATGTGTTGTCTAATGTGCAGTGATGCTATAACTAGTACTGAAACAGTATTTTTACACTTTGTGTTTCTGCGTGGGTACAAACTGATGAGATCTTTACTAATTACATACTGAATCGATCTTCTGTATATAAAGATAATTGGAAATGAAAAAAAAAAACCTGGTGTTAAATTGGAAATGGCATAGAAAATTAATTAATTTAAAAAAAATATTATGTAGGATCTCTGTCTTTAATGTGCTGTACACTTTTATTTAAAGCTATAACTAGTACTCCAACAGTATTTTTTTTTTCACTTTGTGTTGCTATATGGGGGAAAACTGTTGAAATCGTTACCTAATATATACAAAACTGATCTTTTGTATATAAAGAGAATTGAAAATGAATCATGATGTGATAGGAAGGGGAGAGGGAGTGGGAGGGGGGAGGGTTGTGGGTGGGAGGAAAGTTTTGGGAGGGGGAAGCCATTGTAACCCATAAGCTGTACTTTGGAAATTTATATTCATTAAATAAAAGTTTAATTAAAAAAAAAAAAACACTGGCATGGGTTTAAAGGTGTCAAGAAGTTAAGTGACTCAGATTTTACCTATCAAGTTTCAAGGTGTAACTCCAAACTGGACAAACATTAGTTGATCAGATGACAGTATAAATAAACTGATCAATTTATAATTTTTTAAACTTGGTATAATCCAGCTCATACTCTATTTGAAAGGGTAATTTAAAAAGTTCATGGAAAGTGGAATTAAAAGTTACTTCAGTGTAAAACACTTGAAATTCATGCATATGAAGAGTCTTTGAAAAGTTTGTGGAAAATGCATATTAAGAAAAAAATTTGCATGAATTCCCAAAAATTTTACACCAAAATAAACTTTTCTTTCAATTCTTTCCACAAACATTTTTAAAAAGATTTATTTGAAAAGCAGAGTGAGAGAGAACATTCCATCTACTGTTTCATTCCACAAATGACCACTATCGGCATGGCTGGGCCTGGACAAAACCAGGAGCCATGAAGTACATATGTATGGGTCACCCACATGGGTGACTGGGACATAAGTATTTGGACCATCATCTCCTGCCTTCCCAGGAATATTATCAAGAAGCTGGAATGGGAGTGAAATAACCAGGATTTGAGTTGGTGTTCCGATATGGAATGTGGTTGTCTTAGACCATGGCTTAAACCCACTGTGCCACAATGCCCACCCCATCTACAAACTTTCTGAAGTCCCACTGTATACATAAAACTTATAAATTTAACTAAGTGAATTTTTTTCTATATGTGGCAATGTTTTAAAAACATCAATATATCTATGTGCTCATTTGATTTTTCTTTGTTTTTCTGTATTATTTGAAATATTTTAAAATGAAAGGCACAAAACAAAGCAAAAACAAAATAACTTTTCCTGTAGGATCCTAGGTCAAAAACAAATCTCTAAGGTCATTTTACACATTCCCTTCTATTTGAAGATGTTAACATTATGTTAAACAAAGATAACATGAATGAGAATGCGAATAGAATGGGATTTTTGGAATTGCTTGGCCCCAATCTCCCAGAGATCAACCTCTATATCTTTCTAGACATGGATAATATGAAACATTGTTTCTTAGTGTTTACCCAGTGAGTCTTTCACTGTTTGAATTTATACATCAAGACAGACTACTTTGATTGTCAATTAGGTTCAAATATTTGTCAAAATATAATTCATATAATTTACCAAATTATCTGTCCTATGTAGAAATGGGAGATATTGTTTTTTTAAAATGTAATTGGTCACAATAAATACAAACAGGTATGCATTTAGGAAGCAAAGAAAGAAAAATCCAGATCACATACTTTGCTCTAAACAGGTTTAGACCTTCCACCTAGAAAGTCATGTCTCTGAAATAAAAAGTCCCACAACAAAGCCCAACCATGATTCACACAGCAGCAAGCCACTCTAACTACTGTATTTCTGTTTATCTGTACTATTCTGCACTGGGGCACTATACTAAGAAAAATACAGACTTTCTGTCCTCCCCCAAAGACAGCATGCTAATAAAGCATTAGTTTCAGCATTTATTAGTACTTCTGCAAAATAAATACCTTATGTTGCCTCTTATTATCTGAGCCCCTTCCTCTTTTGTACGCCTAATATAACCCGCATAATTTATTTATGCCTTTAATGTATGGAGGCATTTATTTAAATTCCATTCTTCAAAAACTTTTCAGTACCTTTTAACCTTTTATTTAAGGTATACAAACTTCATGCGTTTCATAAATACAACTTTAGGAAGATAGTGATTCTTCACACTCACTTTCCCACTCTTCCTCCTCACTCTTCTATTCCCATTTTTATATTTTCTAAGATCTATTTTCAATTAACTTTATATACATAAGATTAATCATATACTAAGTAAAGAGTTCAACAAATAGTATGAAAAAAAAAAAACTTCCTCAACAGTCGGGACAAGGGCTGTTCACAGTTATCACATCTCAAAGTGTCAATTTTACTTCCATAGATTATCTTTTAGGTTCTCTATTAGTTACCACAGATCAGGGAGAACATATGGCATTTGTCCTTTTGGAACTAGCTTATCTCACTAAGTATAATGATTTCCAGTGGAATTCATTTTGTTAAAAATGACAGAAATTCATTTTTACCACTGTGAAAAATTCCATGGTGTATATATCCCATAATTTCTTTATTCACTCTACAGTTGAACAACATTTGGGTTGATTCCATATCTTAGCTATTGTGAATTGAGCTGCAGTAAACTTGTGGGTACAGTTAACTTTTTCACATGCTGATTTCATTACCTATGGGTAAATTTCCAGGAGTTGGATGGCTGGGTTATATGGTAGGTCTATATTCAGATTTCTGCCATATTTCTATAATGTCTTCCACAGTGGCTGCACCAGTTTACATTCCCACCAAGAGTGGATTATGGTAACATTTTCCTCACATCCTCACCAGCATCTGTTGTTGGTAGATTTCTGTATGTAAGCCATTCTAACTGGGGTGAGGTGAAACCTCATTGTGGTTTTGATTTGCATTTCCCTGATGGCTAGTGATGCTGAGCATTTTTTCATGTGTCTGTTGGCCATTTGGATTTCCTCTTTTGAAAAATGCCTGTTTAAGTTCTTTGCCCATTTCTTAGCTAGATTGTTTGGTTGTTGTTTAGTTGCTTAAGCTCTTTATATATTCTGGATATTAATCCTTTATTAGTTGCATAGTTTACACACAACTTCTCCATTTTGTTGTAGATTTAGGTCTTTGATACATTTTGAGTGCGTTTTTGTGTAAGGTAGGGTTCTGCCTTCTTATTCTGCATACGGAAATCCAGTTTTCCCAGCACCATTTATTGAAGAGACTGTCCTTGCTTTGAGGATTGATTTTAGCTCCTTGTAAAAGTTAAGTTGCATGGATTGATTTATGGAGTTTCTATTCTATTCCATTGGTCTGTCCATCTGTTTTTGTGCCGGCACCAGGCTATTTTCATTATAACTGCACTGTAGAATATTTTGAAATCTGGTGTTATGATGACTCTTTTTATTCTATAAAATTCCTTTAGGTGTTTGGCATCTCCTGTGTTGCCATATGAATTTCAACATTGTTTTCTTTATATGTTAGAGGAATGTCTTTATTTTGATTGCAATTGCATTGAATCTGCAAATTACTTTCAGTAGTATGAACATTTTGATGATATTGATTCTCCCAATCCATGAATATGGAAGATTTTTCCATTTTCTATTTTTTCTTTAATGTTTTGTAGTTCTCATCATAGAGATTTGTGATGTCCTTGGTTAAATTTATTCCAGGTATTTAATAACAATAGTTATTGTGAATGGGATTGATCTTAGAATTCCTTTCTCAGCCATGACATCTCTGCATAGAAAGGCTATTGATTTCTGTATGTTAAATTTATATCTTGCCACTTTACCAAACTCTTTAATGAGTACCAATCATATCTTAGTGGAGAATTTTTCAGCCTTCATAGAAGGAGATTGCGAGGAATCCCTCCCTTTCAAATGTTTTTAATAGCTTCAGAAAAAGTAGAGTTAGCTCTTCTTTAACTGTATGGTAGAATTCAGCTTTTCTTTGATGGGAGGGTCTTTATTATTGATTCAATTTCAGTCTGTTTAGGTTCCCATGTCTTCATGGCTAAATTTAGTTAAGTTGTATGTGTCCAGGAATCTATCCATTTCTTCTAAGTTTCTCAAAATGTTGGCATACAGCTCTTTGTAGTAATTTCTGATGATTATTTCCTTTCTTTGTATCTGTTATATTTCCTTTTTTAATTAAACTTTATTTTAATGAATATAAATTTCCAAAGTACAGCTTATGGGTTACAATGGCTTCCCCCTCCCAAAACTTCCCTCCCACCCACAACCCTCCCCTTTCCCGCTCCCTCTCCCCTTCCAATCACATCATGATTCATTTTCAATTCTCTTTATATACAAAAGATCAGTTTAGTATATATTAGGTAATGATTTCAACAGTTTTCCCCCATATAGCAACACAAAGTGAAAAAAAAATACTGTTGGAGTACTAGTTATAGCATTGAATAAGAGTGTACAGCACATTAAAGACAGAGATCCTACATAATATTTTTTTAAAAATTAATTAATTTTCTATGCCATTTCCAATTTAACACCAGGGTTTTTTTTCATTTCCAATTATCTTTATATACAGAAGATCGATTCAGTATATAATTAGTAAAGATCTCATCAGTTTGTACCCACGCAGAAACACAAAGAGTAAAAATACTGTTTCAGTACTAGTTATAGCATCACTGCACATTAGACAACACATTAAGGACAGTTCCCACATGGGATGTAAGTACACAGTGACTTCTGTTGCTGACTTAACAATTTGACACTCCTGTTCATGGCGTCAGTAATCTCCCTAGGCTCTAGTCATGAGTTGCCAGTGCTATGGTAGCCTTTAGAGTTCGCTGACTTTGATCTTATTCCGATAGGGTCATAGTCAAAGTGGAAGTTCTCTCCTCCCTTCAGAGAAAGGTACCTCCTTCTTTGATGGCCCCGTTCTTTCCACTGGGATCTCACTTGCAAAGATCTTTCATTTAGGTCTTCTTCTTTTTTTCTTTTCCATGGTATCTTGGCTTTCCATGCCTACAATACTCTCATGGGCTCTTCAGCCAGATCCGAATGCCTTAAGGGCTGATTCTGAGGCCAGAGTGTTGTTTAGGACATCTGCCATTCTATGAGTCTGCTGTGTATCCCACTTCCCATGCTGGAACTTTCTCTCCCTTTTTGATTCTATCAGTTAGTATTAGCAGACACTTGTCTTGTTTGTGTGATCCCTTTGATTCTTAGACCTATCTGAGCCATCGAATGTGAACTGAAATTGATCACTTGGACTAGTGAGATGGCATTGGTACATGCCACCTTGATGGGATTGTATTGGAATCCCCTGGCACATTTCTAACTCCATCATTTGGATTTCCACGTGCAGAAGCTTGAAGCAAGACCCATACCTTTCACCTTACACAAAAATTCACTCAATGTGGATTAAAGACTTAAATCTACGAATAGAAACCATCAAATTATTAGAGAGCATTGGAGAAACCATGCAAGATATAGGTACAGGCAAAGATTTCTTGGAAAAGACCCCAGGAGCACAGGCAGTCAAAACCAAAATTAACATTTGGGATTGCATCAAATTGAGAAGTTTCTGTACTTCAAAAGAAACAGTCAGGAAAGTGAAGAGGCAACCGAAAGAATGGGAAAAAATATTTGCAAACTATACTATAGATAAAGGGTTGATAACCAGAATCTACAAAGAAATCAAGAAACTCCACAACAACAGAACAAACAACCCACTTAAGAGATGGGCCAAGGACCTCAAGAGACATTTTTCAAAAGAGGAAATCCAAATGGCCAACAGACACATGAAAAAATGTTCAAGATCACTAGCAATCAGAGAAATGCAAATCAAAACCACAATGAGGTTTCACCTCACCCCGGTGAGAATGGCTCACACCCAGAAATCTACCAACAATAGATGCTGGAGAGGATGTGGGGAAAAAGGGACACTAACCCACTGTTGGTGGGAATGCAAACTGGTTAAGCCACTATGGAAGTCAGTCTGGAGATTCCTCAGAAACCTGAACATAACCCTACCATACAACCCAGCCATCCCACTCCTTGGAATTTACCCAAAGGAAATTAATTTGGCAAATAAAAAAGCCATCTGCACATTAATGTTTATTGCAGCTCAATTCACAATAGCTAAGACCTGGAACCAACACAAATGCCCATCAACAGTAGACTGGATAAAGAAATTATGGGACATGTACTCCATAGAATACTATACAGCAGTAAGGAACAATGAAACCCGGTCATTTGCAACAAGATGGAGGAATCTGGAAAACATCATGCAGAGTGAATTAAGCCAGTCCCAAAGAGACAAATATCATTTGTTTTCCCTGATCGGTGACAACTGAGCACCAAAGGGGAAACCTGTTGAAGTGAAATGGACACTATAAGAAACAATGACCTGATCAGCTCTTGTCCTGACTTTAGATGTACAATGTAATACTTTATCCTTTTTAGTATTTGTTGTTGTTGTTGTTCTAGTACTAGTGGTTGAACTCTGTAATTAACACACAATTATTCTTAGATGTTTAAATTTTAACTGAAAAGTGATCGCTCTTAAATTTCAGCGTGGAAAAAGAGAGGGAGGAGATGTACAATTGGGGACATGCACAATTGGACTCTTATATTTCCTTTTTAATCAGTAATTTTATTGATTTGTGTCTTTTTTCATTAGTTGGGTCTATGATGTGTCAATTTTGTTTATTTTTTCAAAAAACAGCTCTTCATTTCACTGATCTTTTGTATTTTTCATTTAAAATTGTTTAATCCTTCTCTAATTTTATATTATTTCTTTTCTTCTTCTAATTTGAGGTTTGGTTTGCTGTTGTTTTCCTAGGTCCTTGAGATTCACTGATAGCCCATTTATTTGGTACCTTTCCAATTCCTCGATGTAGGCAATAATCACTATAAACTTTCCTCTTAACACTGCTTTTGCTGTATGGTGTAAGTTTTGATACCTTGTACTGTCATCTTCACTTCCAGATTTTTTTATTTCTTTTTTGATTTCTTCTGTGATCCACCTTTCATTCAGGAGCATGTTGTTCAGTCTCCATGTGTTTACATATGTTCTAGAGATTCTTATAGAGATTCTCTCATAGAAATTCTTGAGTTGTTCATTTTCATCTTAATTCCATTTTGGTCTTATCATCTGCATGATATGATTTGAATTTTTTTGAATTTGCTGAGACTTGCTTTATGGCCTAGGATGTGGTCAATCCTAGAGAAAATCCCATGCACTGCTGAGAAGAGTGTGTATTCCACAACTAGGGTGAAAAGTTCTGTAGATACCCGTTAGGCCCATTTGGTTATAGTATCAATTAACTTGTTTCCTTGCTGATTTTCTGCCCGGTTGTTCTGTTCATTAATGAAAATGGGGTATTGAAGTCCCCCATTACCATTTTGTTGGAGTCTATGTCTCCCTTTAGGTTTATTAACATTTTTTTATGTATCCAGGTACCCTGTAATTGGGTGCATATATGTTTATTATAGTCACATCTTCCTGTTGTATTGATCCATTAATCTTTACATAGTGCCCTTCTTCATCTCTAGTAACAGTTTTCATATTAGTCATTTTGTTTGATATTAGGATGGCTATACCAGCTCTTTTCTAGTTTCTATTGGCATGGAATATCTTTTTCCATCCTTTCACTTTTAGTCTGTGTGTATCTTTGTTAATGATATGTGTTTCTTATAAGCAGCAAAAAGATGGGTCTTATTTTTCAACCCATTCAGCCAGTCTGTATCTTTGAACTGGAGAGTTGAGGTCATTTACATTCAAAGTGATTATTGATAAGTGACAACTTGGCCCTGCCATTTTTCCATAAATATTCCTATTTTTACTTTGGATTTCCTTTTTACTTTTCCTGGGAGATTTTCTGTCTTCACCTTCTTTCATAGGGGTGACCATGTTTCTTTGTGTAGTACATCCTTAAGCATTTTCTGTAAGGCTTAATGAGTGGTGACAATTTCTTTTGATTTCTGTTTTTTATGGAAGGTCTTTATTTCACTTTCATTCACAAATGAGATCTTTGCAGGGTACAATATTCTAGGTTGACAGTTTTTTTTTCTCTTAAGACTTGGATTCTATTTCACTATTCTCTCCTGGCCTTTAGTGTTTCTCATGAGAAGTCAGCTGTGAGTCTAATTGGAAATCCTCTGGAAGTAAACTGGCATTTCTCTGGTGCACATTTTAAAACTTTTTTGTATGTTTTATTGTGGAAACTTTGACTAAAATGTGTTGCAGTGAAGATCTTTTCTGGTCATGTCTATTAGGAGTTGTATGTGCATCCTGTACTTGAATGACTATTTCTTTCTCAAAATTGCAGAAGTTTTCTGTAATGATTTTACTAAATAGGCCTTCTAATCCATTCTCTCTTTTCATGCCTTCAGGATCTCCTAAGACCCATATGTTGGGTCATCTGATAATGTCTTCTACATCTCCAACACTGTTTTTTTTTTTTTTTTCTAATTTCTTCTTCTTTTTTCGGTCTGACTGTAAAATTTCCAAAGATTTGTCTTCTAACTTGGATATTCTTTCTTCTGTCACACTGAGTCTGTTAAGGCTTTCCATTGTATTTTTTATTTGATCTATTGAATTCCTCATTTCCAAAATTTTGATTTCTGTTTAAAAATCTCAATTTTATGGGAAAAATTTTCATTCATGTTAAGTATGGATTTCCTTAATTCATGGATTTGCTTCTGGTTACTTCTAAATAATCCTATGATCGATTTTTTTTTAATTTTGTTTCTGGATTTCTTCAATCTCTTCATCTTCACATTATTGTATTAAAGTGTTGTGTTCCTTTGGGGCATCGTGTTGTCTTCTTTATTCTTGTTTCTTGAATTGCTGCATTTGTTTTTAGGCATTTGTGGAGATATGTTTTTTTCTCCCCTCTGATGGCTTTTATCTTTGGTCTATACCTATGTGGCTTAGTGGAGTATCTGCTCTTTCAGTGAATACCCAAATGTGTGTGCAGGGTGTGGCCAGGGAGCTCTGTTTAGTGCTCCAGAGTTAGTAGAGTGTCCAAGGTGACACCCAAGTTGGGTGCTGTAAATCTCTTTTATCAGAGGAGTGGCTTCATCAGCTCTGTTGGCATAGTCTCATGTTCACCTCCTCTCCTCTGAGGTGACCAATGCTTGGGTGTTAGCCTTAGTGGGTGCAATATTCATCTGCACTGCTACAATAACCACACGAAAGATCCATGCAGTCCTAGGTATGAGCACAGATCCCATAGAAGTGACCCTCACCAAGCAATTAGGAAGCCCTGAACATATGGAGTTGATTCCAGTGACTGCCCATGGACCCCACCACATCTTGCAGCCTCCCATGTAGCCAGTGCTTTCACAGTCCTAGCACACAAGTTTTCCACAGTCACAAGCGCCCAGGCCCCTGTCAATTCTCCCAGCCAGACTCAGGTATCACCTTTCAATTGGTTGCTGGGCATGTGGACACAAGCTGCTGCAGCTGTTATGCATGTCAAAATGGTACCCACCCTCTCTTTGGCTAGTTACAGGATGCCAGTTGCTGGGTGGTTGGGGAGAAAGAAATGTGTCCTGTCAGAAATCAGTGGGTCCCCGACAAGACCAAGATCCGTATAGCAAGCAAGAATCCACGACGTTTATGCGCTTTTCAGCTTTTCTTTATTGCTTCTCTCCTTCCTCCCTCCTTTCTCCCCAGGCGTCCCTCTTATATAGTCCACAGCCCGATTACTTCAGTTTGAGTCCTGCATGAAAAACAGGATGTACTTCAGTCCATTGTTTTTAAGTGAGCCAGGCTACGTGCCCTCCAGCCGCAGGGAATGGTTGTCATGAGCGGCCGGCCTGTGGTTCCCCACAGCTCCCCCTTTTTAGTTTTCTAGCAAGAGAGCATGCCTGTCTTAGGTCCCCAGCAACGCACCACGGGCTTACCCGTCATGGAAACAGTGAGTGGTTCATCTCCCTGTTCTGTCTTAGGTTGCTCCGTGTGCTTGCCAGTGGTTACCCGTCATTGACTACCGCTCCAGCATGCTGAGCCAAATTGCTTCATCATGGGGGTCGTCCCGCTGGATGGCCAACATAGCCTGTCGGATCACCAAGTTGGTGCGCTGTTGCCTTTCCAGCAATAATAACAGGCAGTAAGCTGAGGTATTGGACAGAGGCATAGGCCAGGGAAGTGCCCTAAGCAATCCCCAAGAGACACCTTCTTTCTCATTGCAGGCAATTGCCACCATCAGCATTAAGGCAAATATCTTATACCCGTGAAGCATTTTGAGCTCTAACAAATACATCTAAAGCACAATCAATAATAATTCCCAAAACTGCAGCAAGGCAGATTAACAGCAAGGCTATCAAAAGGGCACACAACAGTTTTTTCATTCGTCCATCTCTGCAGCCGGTTCAGTGGACAGTTCTGAGGGTTGCTCCTTTGGGTCTTTCTCGAGCAGCCGAATCCTTCTCTCTGGTGCCCAAACTGGTTGTGAGGCTCCCTGTGAAGAAATACAAACCTCACCTCCTGCCCTTCATAGCAAAGGGAACGGGCCCTTCCATTGGTTATCTTGGGGGTCCCTCCATAGGATCATTTGTTTTGTGTCAACTGGAACGTTATCATTCTCAGCTGAGTGTGCAGAGGACTGTTTGTTGACTGTCTGTGAGGGATGATCAAAACTGTCCTATTGGAACATGTGACGTTCTGCTAGGGTCTTGCCATTTGATGTTTTGTTTAAAAATTAATGGCAAATAGGGCATATTTAAGTATATCCTTAGGGGAATGGGTGAGTGCCCCTACTCCCCCTTTTTGTTTTAATATGATAGTTTTAAGATATAAATTTGCTCGCTCCACAACGGCTTGTCCTTGTGGATTATAGGGAATGCCAGTAATGTGGGTAATACCAAATTGTTGAACAAAGCGCTTCATTTCTTGAGAAGTGTATGCTGGCCCATTATCAGTTTTTATGACTTTAGGAATGCCCCAGGTGGCAAAACATTGCAACAAGTGTTGTTTAACATGTGTCACTGTTTCCTTGGCCATGGCTAACGCCATGAGTACGCCAGAAAAGGTATCCACTGTGACATAAATGCATGCCAATTTACCAAACTCGGAGTGATGGGTAACATCCATTTGCCATATGTGGCAAGGAAATAGGCCACGGGGGGATTAGTCCCAGTGGGTGTTTTAACAGGTTGGAAAGTGATGCATTTGGGACAATTACGTACAATTTCTTTTGCAATGCGAATAGGGATTTTAAATTTTAAAGATAAAGTTTTACTATTAACATGCCATAGGTTATGAAAACTCTTGGCCTGATCCACTATGGTGCCGATTACGAAAAAACGAGATTGTGAATCTGCTGTTGCATTTCCATTGGATAAGGGTCCGGGCAAGCCTATATGAGCCCTGATAAAGCCAATAAATATGGGCTCGATACGGTGAAATAGGGCTTGTTGTACTAGCTCAAAATAGGCATGGACTGTAGAATGTTTGGAAATTAAGGATGGTGAACCTAACTTTGTTACTGCATTAACTACATAAGCACTGTCTGAAAAAATATTTAATGGTCTCAAAACACAGCTAATGATTTTTGATACAGCGGCTAGCTCAGCATGCTGTGGAGGTGGAGGTGGTAACTACTCGAAAGATTTTATCCCCTAGGAGGGCTACTCCAGTTCCTCCTTTAGCCCCATTTGTGAATGCCACGGGTGCTCCTTCCTGAAGTGTTTTGATGATCACGTTTGGGTCATCAAATCCCCCATCACTGGGCCAGGCACTTCTTGTCAGGATCACAGCGTCTGCATCATCACCTGCCTCTGGATCTCTCTGTTTCTGGAAGAGGAAAGACAAGGGGATCTCCCTCTGGGGCAAACTGCTCCCTGGGTGGGTTGTTACTTGCATCAGGCATAGGCCCAATATTTTTGGCCAGTATTCAAATTGGAGTCAACTCCCCTATGTGGAACACACAGCCAATTCCTCTTCCCAACGCAATCAGTGGGTCAGGCCCTCTCCAGAGTTGGGTGAGAGGGTCTCCATCTAACGAGCATCTGAGGTTTAGGGGTTAAATGCCCACAATGTTTTTGGAACCTTGATTCCCTTGACCCTTTTGAAAAATTTCTTGTGGGTTGTGAGGAATTTTAGTAGAGTGTTGAATCATTTTACGTCTTGGCAGCACTTTTAAACATCCCAATTGGTTATTATCTCTGTAAGATAAGAGATACATCTTTTGACATCTCCAGGGGCCCTTTTGGAGATACCAAAAGTTTAGAGAATTTAGAACTTTGATTTTTAGAAAGTTTGTTAAAGGTGCCAAGAGAACTTAGAGTATCTGGTTAGAATAGAATTTTTTAACATTCTGAAATGATAGCCCTTCATTAGACAGGATGATCTTAACACTTTTAGACCAGATTTAATCATAATGATATTTAGCAATGCTTTTCATCGGTCTGAACTTAACAGAGACAGTGGAGTACACACTAGATTACCTTGGAAACCAGAAATAAAAACCTTGAACATAAGAGTTAGCACACAAAATCCTCACATAACTCAGAACTATTTAACAGGGCTAAAAAGAGAACTTTAGAAACAGCAGAGTAACCAATTAAGTAAACATTGTTAAAAAGAGACACTATAGTTTTTGCAAAAACAGATCTGTGAAAGAAACAAGTTTAAAGCATATTCAGGACATGTAAAGACTTGTAAGACCACTTTAGCTGGAAAGCAAAAACATGAATACAACATAGGTCTGACATTACTTATAACATTTTAATACACTTTGTATAATTTGAATTGACTCAAACAGTTGTTACTTTAACAAATTTAGAGTCTCATTCTTTTAGAGTTCCAGGGATCCTACTGGAAGTCCCAAAGTTGTTAGACTCCACTTGTGAATTAAACTGTTAGAGAGTCAAACCGCTCAGCCAAAAACTAGTAACCAAGGCTGTGGGCTAGATCTGATTAGAGTTAGGTAGTCACTCAAACGTTAAGGACAGACAAATCCAATAAAACACGAAACCTTCAAGACACGTGCAAACTCTCAGATAAGTTAACCACAGCAGCACAGAAAAGAGCTGGTCATCAGCATAGGAGCCCATTGCTTAGGACAGGGAAACCCATCTGAAACAAAGCGGCAGAGAATGAGAGTGGCCAGTTTGCAGCAATACGGGGGAACTCCTTCGCAATAATTTTGCCATGGCGATTGCTGCATGTGAACCAGAGGCAATGTCGTCCATAACGTCCCTGCAAATCTTTAGGAAGGTAGGAATATCCTTGTGTTGCCAGGGTCTTAAGGCCTCCCAACAAGTTTTATTAGCATTTTCATAGGCCAGTCATCTTACTAAAGGCATGGCCTCATCAACAGAGTTAAATAAGGCGCCTGCTGCCTCATTAAGCCGATGAATGAAGCCTGCATAGGGCTCGGAGGGTCCTTGCAAGATTTTTGTAAGACTATGCTTTATCTCTCCGTGTTTTGGCACTACCCTCCATGCTTTAAGCACGATTTCCCTTATTTGAATTAACACCTCTCTTGGCACCCTGCACTGCCTGTCTTCCATGTCAAAGCATCCCTCTCCCAATAGCATATCCTCATCCCATGCCGGCTGTCTGTCCAAGTGATTCTTAGTAGCCTGGGCACGGGCTAACTCCCGATAAGCTGACATCCAGAGGAGAAAATCTCCTCCTCCCAGGACTGCCTTGCAAACGTTTTTCCAGTCATCGGGAATTAGCCCTTGCGTCCCCAGAGTGCCTAAGACGGCGTGAGTGAAATTAGCTTGGGGTCCATATAGATTGACCGCCTTCTGAAGTTCTTTAAGGGCGGCAAAATCAACTGGAGTACAGCCCCTGTTTCCCTGTGCATCCTCAGTTACTGGAAAGACCTGGAATGGATTATAATAGGCTCCCCAGTCGGGCTTAGATCTGGTTGTCTGCACGGGTCCGTTTATTCTTGTAATGGCGGGAAATGCCCTCTCTGACTGAGTTCTTGTCTCAATATCTGATAATTCATCCCCTTCCTCTATCGGTTGGAATCGGGGTGGCTTTCCCTTTCCTCGACCTAAAGTTATTGGTTTAAAATCTGAGGCTGATCCTGTCGCCAAATAGCAGCCTCGGGCCTTGCTGCCCGGACTCTCGTCCGGAGGCTCATATGGAGGAGCTGATGGCAACACGGGATAAAGTGGTTGTTTCCTAGATTCACTTCCATCCAAGTCCCTTGCTTTTTCTTCCTCCTCTTCTCCCTCGCTATCCTTTTGTGACTGTCTGCTGATCTCTTCCATTAGCTCTACTCCTTCATCTAGCATCTCTGCCACACGCTGATCCTCCGTGTATAGGGCTGTGTCTATCAGGAACCACAAACGGAGAATGCCTTCCTCACACTTAGCCTCTAGTAACTCTTGTCCTACTTGTGTCCACGCTCTTCCTGACAATTCTCCCGCTTCGATAAACCACTTACAGTGTTTTTCCACTGTTTTAGTAAAGTGTACAATTGCTGCTGCTTTCACAGGCGTCCCTGTGGATTTCAGCAGGCGGTTTATTAGCACCCTCATTTTTACCACCAATGGTGCGTTTCCCATTTTTGAGTTTCCGCGGATATCTCCTAGGTTTACCCTTAGACTCCCGTCTATAGATGTTTCAAATTTGAATTTTCTTACCTTCTCCCATCGGTGATTCACATCCAAGTCATGGCACCAGATGTCAGAAATCAGTGGGTCCCCGACAAGACCAAGATCCGTATAGCAAGCAAGAATCCACGACGTTTATGCGCTTTTCAGCTTTTCTTTATTGCTTCTCTCCTTCCTCCCTCCTTTCTCCCCAGGCGTCCCTCTTATATAGTCCACAGCCCGATTACTTCAGTTTGAGTCCTGCATGAAAAACAGGATGTACTTCAGTCCACTGTTTTTTTTTTTTTTTTTTGACAGGCAGAGTGGACAGTGAGAGAGAGAGACAGAGAGAAAGGTCTTCCTTTTGCCATTGGTTCACCCTCCAATGGCCGCCGTGGTAGTGCGCTGCGGCCAGCGCACCGCGCTGATCCGATGGCAGGAGCCAGGTGCTTCTCCTGGTCTCCCATGGGGTGCAGGGCCCAAGGACTTAGGCCATCCTCCACTGCACTCCCTGGCCACAGCAGAGAGCTGGCCTGGAAGAGGGGCAACCGGGACAGGATCGGTGCCCCGACTGGGACTAGAACCCAGTGTGCCGGTGCCACAAGGCGGAGGATTAGCCTAGTGAGCCGCGGCGCCGGCCCAGTCCACTGTTTTTAAGTGAGCCAGGCTACGTGCCTTCCAGCCGCAGGGAATGGTTGTCACTAGCGGCTGACCTGTGGTTCCCCACAGTGTCCCCCTTTTTTTCTCTAGGTTGGCAGGTACACGGTCCCCTACAGGGCTGAAAGCTGTACTCACAGCAGGCCAAAGCAAAGAACTGCAAATTCAATACAAGTCTCACATATGGGTGGCCATATCCCAATTACTTGGGCTATCACTGCCACTTCCTAGGGTCTGCTAAAATCAGGATACAGAGCTAACTTGAAACCCAGGCCCCGCAACATGGGACACAGTCATCCCAACCAATGTGCAACCGCTATGCTAAACACTCTCTCCTATAATTTTTATTTTTCTAGGGAAATGTATACCTAGCTAGACTTTCCTAACTCCTTTATATCTTAATTGTGAAAGAGTAAAAACGGATTATAGAGAATGATGTCGTAAATTGATATGAATGCAAAGTGTGAAACATATTTCTTCCCAAGGTGATCTTTCATATCTAAGTTTTTTTATATTGTTCTTCCCAGACTACAAATACTCACTCATATAAATTCCCATGTATTTTTAACAGATTTATTTATTCAAAAGAAAAAGTGACATAGAAAGAGAGATAGAGAGACAAAAAGATATATAGAGAGGTAAAGATCTTTTATCTGCTAGTTCACTCTCTAAATGGCTATAGTAGCTGGGTGGGCCTGAGCCAGGCCAAAGGCAGGAGATAGAAATTCCATTCAGGCCTCCCATGTGGGTGGCAGAAACTCAAGTACTTTAGCCAATACCTGCTGCTTCCCAGGCACATTAACAGGGAGTTGGATCAGAAGTGGAAGAGCTGAGACTCAAACGGGCACTTCAATATGGAATGAAGGTATTCCAAGCATTGTCTTAACGAGCTACACCATAACAGTGCCCACCTCCAGGAATACTTTTTATCCAGGTTATTATACATGTAATACAAACATTATGTCTATAAAACTAGTAATAACATAGTTTTGTGTGATTTAAAATTTGTATAATTAGTGTAATTTTAATATGTAACTCTGCAACTAACTCCTATTTTTTACTCCTTTTGCAAAATAATTAGATATAATTTCCCAATGCATCACAATTCAAATAATTACCCATTTTTTTTAAAGTTTATTTACTTGAAAATCAGAGCAAGAAAGAAAGAGAGAAAGAGAGAGAGAAAGAGCGATAGATAGACACACACACACACACACACAGAAGTATCTTCCATCCGCTGGTTCACTTCCCAAATAGCAACAACAGTCATCTGGACCAGGCCAACGTCATGAGTTGAGACTCCATCCAGGTCTCCTACATGGGTGGCAGGAGTCCAAGCACATGGGCCATCTTCCACTACTTTCTCAGGTGCGTTAACAGGGAGCTGGATCAGAAGCAAAGCTGCCAAAATTCAAACCGGCAGTCCAATATGGGATGCCAAAGTCAGATATAGCAGTTTAACCCACTGTGCCACAATATTGTCCCCCTAATTTCCTATTAATAGACACTTTGTATTGATTCTAATTTTTGCCTCTATTAAACAATATTATATTAAGTACTGTTGTACACACACCCTTGCATACATTTACAAGAGATAATCTAGGGACTCTAGAATTGGAAATGCATGTTTTCAATTTTACCCAAATTTAACTTTATTATGTTTATCAAGGAATTAAAACAATTTGTATTTCTAGCAGTATTTCTAAATGTTTCTTGCTCCTTATACTTTCATTCACATTTGATACCACCAAATATATCTTTTAATTTTAAACAAACAAGGACTTGGGCCATCTTCCACTGCTTTCCCAGGGAGGGCTCAGCATTTCATAGAAGGTTAATCCTCTACCTGCAGTGCCAGCATCCCATATGGGCGCTGGTTCATGTCCCAGCTGCCCTTCTTCCAATCCAGCTCTCTGCTAATACACCTGGGAAAGCAGTAGAAGATGGCCTAAGTGCTTGGACTCCTGCACCCAAGTGGGAAACCCAGAGGAAGCTCCTGGCTCCTGGCTTAAGATCAGTTCAGCTCTGGCCATTGCAGCCATTTGAGGAGTGAACTTGCAGATCGGAAGACCTCCCTATCTCTACCTCTTTCTATCTTTAACTTTGCCTCTCAAATAAATAATCTTTAAAAAAATACTAGAAGAAAAAAAATGGCTGAAAACATGCCAAAATCTTAAGAGGCACCAACCTGCAGATTTAAAAAACTGAGCAAACAATAATCATGATAAACCTAAAAAAATGCACACCAAGACAGATCATATTAAACTTCCAAAAAAGAGATCACTTTTTTTCTGGAAAGCAGCAATAGAAAAATGATACCTTACCTATAAATAATAAATAATTCAAAAGACAATAGGTTTCTCATCAGAGGTGATGAATGAAACCAATGATACAAAGCAGGTTCAATGTTTAAAACTCAATTAATAAATTTATCATAATAACAAAGAAGAAAACCACATTATCATATAGACCACTGCAGAAAAATAATTTGACAAAATCAATGCTAAAGCATGATGAAAAAATTTTCAGAATAATAGGAATAGAAATGTCCTCAAGCTGATAAACAGCGTTTATGAAAAACCAACAGCTAACATTTTACTTAATGGTGAGTGACTAAATGCTTTCACCTTACATTGGGAATAAGAAAAATATAACTCCTCTCATCACCCTGCTTCAGTATAGCATTGTAAATTCTAGAAATGCAGTAAGCAAGAGAGAGAAATATAGGCACACATATCAGAAAACAAAAAATACAACTATTGGAATTTACAAATGACATGGTTAAATATTCCAATTAATCTATTTTAAATTCTCCTGGAATTTATAAAAGTTCAGTGAGGCTGAAGGATATGAAATAAACATAAAAATTAAATTTACTTCTATATAGTAATAATAAACATGTGGAAATCAAAATCACAAATATGATTTAAATGATTTAAAAAAGAAAAATATTTTGATATAAATCTAACAGAACATATACAAGATGTAAATACTGAAAACTACACAATGTTGATGAAAAAAATAATATCTAAATAAAAGGAGACACACCCTGTTCAGGGATTGGAAGACTCAACAAAATATACCAATTTTCCCATACACAGGTTTGATACAATTATAATCAAAACACCAGAAAAAATTGTTATAGATATATAAAACATAATGCCAGAACTAATACTGAAATTGAACATCAATAAAGTAGCTAAATGGCATTTAAAAAATTAGAAGGAATCATTCTATCTGATCTCAAGACTTTTAACACCACTATAGTAATTTTTTTACCTTTATTTAATAAATATAAATTTCCAAAGTACAACTTTTGGATTACAGTGGATTTTTACCCCCCATAATTTCTCTCCCACCTACAACCCTCCACTTTCCCACTCCCTCTCCCCTTCCATTCACATCAAGATTAATTTTCAATTCTCTTAATATACAGATCAGTTTAGTATATATTAAGTAAAGATTTCAACAGTTTGCACCCACATAAGAACAAAAAGTGAAAAATATGTTTGAGCACTAGATATAGCATTAAATCACAATGTATAACACATTAAAGACAGAGATTGTACATGAGGAGTAAGTACACAGTGACTCCTGTTGTTGACTTAACAAATTGACACCCTTGTTTATGGCATCAGTAATCACCAGAGGCTCTTGTCATGAGCTGCCAAGGCTATGGAAGCATTTTGAGTTCACTGACTCTGATCTTATTTCGACAAAGTCATAGTTAAAGTGGAAGTTGTCTCCTCCCTTCAGAGAAAGGTACATCCTTCTTTTTTTTTAACTTTTATTTAATGAATATAAATTTCCAAAGTTCAGCTTGCAGATTACAATGGCTTCCCCCCTCCCTTAACATCCCTCCTGCCCGCAACCAACCCCTTTCCCGCTCCCTCTCCCCTTCCATTCACATCAAGATACATTTTCAATTCTCTTTACATACAGAAGATCAGTTTAGTATATATTAAGTAAAGATTTCAACAATTTGCCACCAAATAGCAACACAAAGTGAAAAAATACTGTTGGAGTGCTAGTTATAGCATGAAGTAATAGTGTACAGCACATTAAACACAGAGACCCTACATGATATTTTTAAAAAAATAATTGATTTTCTATGTCATTTCCAATTTAACACCAGGTTTTTTTTTTTTTCATTTCCAATTATCTTTATATACAGAAGATCGATTCTGTATATACTTAGCAAAGATTTCATCAGTTTGCACCCACACAGAAACACAAAGTGTAAAATACTGTTTCAGTATTAGTTATAGCATCACTGCACATTAGACAACACATTAAGGACAGATCCCACATGAGATGTAAGTACACAGTGACTCCTGTTGCTGACTTAACAATTTGAAACTCTTGTTTATGGTATCAGTAATCTCCCTAGGCTCTAGTCATGAGTTGCCAGGGCTATGGAAGCCTTTAGAGTTTTCTGACTTTGATCTTATTCTGACAGGGTCATAGTCAAAGTGGAAGTTCTCTCCTCCCTTCGGAGAAAGGTACCTCCATCTTTGATGGCCCCATTCTTTCCACTGGGATCTCACTTGCAGAGATCTTTCATTTAGGTTTTTTGTTTTGTTTTGTTTTTTTGCCAGAGTGTCTTGGATTTCCATGCCTACAATACTCTCATGGGCTCTTCAGCCAGAACTGAATGCCTCAAGGGCTGATTCTGAGGCCAGAGTGCTGTTTAGGACATCTGCCATTCTATGAGTCTGCTATGTATCCCACTTCCCATGCTGGATCTTTCTCTCCCTTTTTGATTCTATCAGTTAGTATGAGCAGACACTCGTTTTGTTTGTGTGATCCCTTTGAATCTTAGACCTATCAGAGCCATGAATTGTGAACTGAAATTGATCACTTGGAGTAGTGAGATGGCATTGGTACATGGCACCTTGATGGAACTGTATTGGAATCCCCTGGCACATTTCTAACTCCACCATTTGGGGCAAGTCCCATTGAGCATGTCCCAAATTGTACATCTCCTCCCTCTCTTTTTCCCACTCTTAAATTTAACAGGGATCACTTTTCAGTTAAAATTTAAACACCTAAGAATAATTGTGTGTTAATTACAGAGTTCGACCACTAGTACTAGAACAACAACAACTAAAAAGGATAAAGTATTACATTGTACATCAAGTGTCAGGACAAGAGCTGATCAGGTCATTGTTTCTTATAGTGTCCATTTCACTTCAACAGGTTTCCCCTTTGGTGCTCAGTTGTCACAGATCAGGGAAAACAAATGATATTTGTCTCTTTGGGACTGGCTTAATTCACTCAGCATGATGTTTTCCAGATTCCTCCATCTTGTTGCAAATGAACGGGTTTCATTATTTCTTACTGCTGTATAGTATTCTATGGAGTACATGTCCCATAATTTCTTTATCCAGTCTACTGTTGATGGGCATTTGGGTTGGTTCCAGGTCTTAGCTATTGTGAATTGAGCTGCAATAAATATTAATGTGCAGATGGCTTTTTATTTGCCAAATTACTTTCCTTTGGGTAAATTCCAAGGAGTGGGATGGCTGGGTTGTACAGTAGGGTTATATTCAGGTTTCTGAGGAATCTCCAGACTGACTTCCACAGTGGCTTAACCAGTTTGCATTCCCACCAACAGTGGGTTAGTGTCCCTTTTTCCCCACATCCTCTCTAGCATCTATTGTTGGTAGATTTCTGAATATGAGCCATTCTCACATTCTCACCGGGGTGAGGTGAAACCTCATTATGGTTTTTTTATTTATTAAACTTTTATTTAATGAATATAAATTTCCAAAGTACAGCTTATGGGTTACAATGGCTTCCCCCCTCCCTTAACATCCCTCCTACCCACAACCCTCCTCTTTCCCACTCCCTCTCACCTTCCAATCACATCAAGATTCATTTTAAATTCTCTTTATATACAGAAAATCAGTTTAGTATATACTAAGTAAAGATTTCAACAGTTTGCACCTATATAGCAACACAAAGTGAAAAAAATAATGTTGGAGTACTAGTTATAGCATTAAATAACAGTGTACAGCACATTAAAGACAGAGATCCTACATAATATTTTTTAATTAATTAATTCTCTATGCCATTTCCAATTTAACACCAGGTTTTTTTTACATTTCCAATTTTCTTTATATACAGAAGATCGTTTCAGTATATAATTAGTAAAGATCTCATTAGTTTGCACCCACACAGAAACACAAAGTGTAAATATACTGTTTCAGTACTAGTTATAGCATCACTGCATATTACACAACACATTAAGGACAGTTCCCACATGGGATGTAAGTACACAGTGACTCCTGTTGCTGACTTAACAATTTGACACTCCTGTTCATGGCGTCAGTAATCTCCCTAGGCTCTAGTCATGAGTTGCCAGGGCTATGGAAGCCTTTAGAGTTTTCTGACTTTGATCTTATTCTGATAGGGTCATAGTCAAAGTGGAAGTTCTCTCCTCCCTTCGGAGAAAGGTACCTCCATCTTTGATGGCCCCATTCTTTCCACTGGGATCTCACTTGCAGAGATCTTTCATTTAGGTGTGTTTTTTTTTTTTTTTTTGCCAGAGTGTCTTGGATTTCCATGCCTACAATACTCTCATGGGCTCTTCAGCCAGATCTGAATGCCTTAAGGGCTGATTCTGAGGCCAGAGTGCTGTTTAGGACATCTGCCATTCTATGCGTCTGCTGTGTATCCCATGTCCCATGTTGGACCGTTCTCTCCCTTTTTGATTCTATCAGTTAGTATTAGCAGACACTCGTCTTGTTTGTGTGATCCCTTTGACTCTTAGTCCTATCAGAGCCATGAATTGTGAACTGAAATTGATCACTTGGACTAGTGAGATGGCATTGGTACATGCCACCTTGATGGGATAGTATTGGAATCCCCTGGCACATTTCTAACTCCACCATTTGGTGCAAGTTCCATTGAGCATGTCCCAAATTGTACATCTCCTCCCTCTCTTTTTCCACTCTTAAATTTAACAGGGATCACTTTTCAGTTAAAATTTAAACACCTAAGAATAATTGTGTGTTAATTACAGAGTTCAGCCTCTAGTACTAGAACAAGAACAACAACAACAACAACAGCAACAAATACTAAAATTGATAAAGTATTACATTGTACATCAAGTGTCAGGACAAGAGCTGATCAGGTCATTGTTTCTTATAGTGTCCATTTCACTTCAACAGGTTTCCCCTTTGGTGCTCAGTTGTCACAGATCAGGGAAAACAAATGATATTTGTCTCTTTGGGACTGGCTTAATTCACTCAGCATGATGTTTTCCAGATTCCTCCATCTTGTTGCAAATGACTGGGTTTCGTTGTTTCTTACTGCTGTATAGTATTCTATAGAGTACATGTCCCATAATTTCTTTATCGAGTCTACTGTTGATGGGCATTTGGGTTGGTCACAGGTCTTAGCTATTGTGAATTGAGCTGCAATAAACATTAATGTGCAGATGGCTTTTTATTTGCCAAATTACTTTCCTTTGGGTAAATTCCAAGGAGTGGGTTTGCTGGGTTGTATGGTAGAGGTATATTCAGGTTTCTGAGGAATCTCCAGACGGACTTCCACAGTGGCTTAACCAGTTTGCATTCCCACCAACAGTGGGTTAGTGTCCCTTTTTCCCCACATCCTCTCTAGCATCTATTGTTGGTAGATTTCTGAATGTGGGCCATTCTCACCGGGATGAGGTGAAACCTCATTGTGGTTTTGATTTGCATTTCTCTGATTGCTAGTGATCTTGAACATTTTTTCATGTGTCTGTTGTCCATTTGGATTTCCTCTTTCAAAAAATGTCTCTTGAGGTCCTTGGCCCATCTCTTTATTGGTTTGTTTGTTTTGTTGTGGTGGATTTTCTTGATTTCTTTGTCCATTCTGGTTATCAACACTTTATCTGTAGTATAATTTGGAAATAAAATATTTTTTCCCATTCTGTCGGTTGCCTCTTCACTTTCCTGACTGTTTCTTTTGAAGTACAGAAACTTCTCAATTTGATGCAATCCCAAATGTTGATTTTGGTTTTGACTGCCTGTGCTTCTGGGGTCTTTTCCAAGAAGTCTTTGCCTGTACCAATATCTTGCATGGTTTCTCCAATGCTCTCTAATAATTTGATGGTTTTGGGTCATAGATTTAATTCTTTAATCCATGTTGAGTGAATTTTTGTGTAAGGTGAAATGTAGGGGTATTGCTTCAAGCTTCTGCACGTGGAAATCCAATTTTCCCAGCACCATTTATTGACTACACTGTCCTTGCTCCAGGAATTGGTTTTGGATCCTTGATCAAATATAAATTGCCCTCAGATCTTGGGCCCTGCACCCCATGGGAGACCAGGATAAGCACCTGGCTTCTGCTATTGGATCAGCACGGCGCGCTGGCCGCAGCACGCTGGCCGTGGTGGCCATTGGAGGGTGAACCAACGGCAAAGGAAGACCTTTCTCTCTGTCTCTCTCTCTCACTGACCACTCTGCCTGTCAAAAAATATACATAAATTGACTGTAGATGTTTCGGTTGATTTCTGGTGTTTCTATTCTGTTCCATTGGTCTATCCATCTGTTTCTGTACCAGTAGCATGCTGTTTTGATAACAACTGCCCTGTAGTATGTCCTGAAATCTGGTATTGTGATGCCTCCGGCTTTGTCTTTGTTGTACAAGATTGCTTTGACAATGTTGATTCTTCCAATCCATGAGCATGGAAGATTTCTCCATTTTTTGGTATCCTTTGTATTACTTTCTTTAAGATTTTGTAATTCTCATCGTAGAGATCTTTAACGTCCTTGGTTAAGTTTATTCCAAGGTATTTGATTGTTTTTGTAGCTATTGTGAATGGGATTGATCTTAGCAGTTCTTCCTCAGCCATGGCATTGCCTGTGTATACAAAGGCTGTTGATTTTTGTGCATTAATTTTATATCCTGCTACTTTGCCAAACACTTCAAGGAGTTCCAGTAGTCTCTTAGTAGAGCTCTTTGGGTCCCCTAAATAAAGAATCATATCATCTGCAGAGAAGGATAGTTTGAATTCTTCCATCCCAATTTGTATCCCTTTAATTACTTTTGCTTGTCTAATGGCTCTGACTATAACTTCCAGAGCTACATTGAATAGCAGTAGTGAGAGTGGGCATCCCTATCTGGTACCAGATCTCAGCGGAAATGCTTCCAACTTTTCCCCATTCAATAGGGTGTTGGCCGTGGTTTTTTCATATATTGCTTTGATTGTATTGAGGAATGTTCCTTCCATACCCAGTTTGCTTAGAGTTTTCATCATGAAATGGTGTTGTATTTTATCAAATGCTTTCTCTGCGTCTATTGAGAGAATCATATGGTTTTTCTTCTGCAGTCTGTTAATGTGGTGTATCACGTTGATTGTTTTGGGAATGTTGAACCATCCCTGCATACCAGGGATAAATCCCACTTGGTCTGGGTGGATGATCTTTCTGCTGTGTTGTTGCATTCTATGGGCCAGAATTTTATTGAGGATTTTTGCATCTATGTTCATCAGGGATATTGGTCTGTAATTCTCTTTCAATGCTGCATCCTTTTCTGGCTTAGGGATCAAGGTGATGCTGGCTTCATAGAAAGAATTTGGGAGGATTCCCTCTTTTTCGATTGTTCTGAATAGTTTGAGGAGAATTTGAGTTAGTTCTTCTCTAAATGTCTGGTAGAATTCAGCAGTGACTCCATCTGGTCCTGGGCTTTTCTTTGTTGGGAGGGCCTTTATTACTGTTTCAATTTCTGTCTCAGTTATGGGTCTGTTTAACTTTTCTTTGTCTTCCTGGCTCAATTTAGGTAGATTGTATGTGTCCAAGAATCTGTCCATTTCTGATAGATTTCCCTGTTTGCTGGCGTACAAGTCCTTGTAGTAATTTCTGATGATTCTTTTTATTTCTGTGGTGTCTGTTGTTACGTTTCCATTTTCAACTCCGATCCTGTTGATTTGGGTTTTTTCAATTCTTTTTGTAGTTAGTTGTGCCAATGGGGTGTCAATTTTGTTTATTTTTTCAAAAAACCAGCTCCTCATTTGGCTGATTTTTTGTAATGTTTTTGGATTCAATCCTGTTGATTTCTTCTTTGATTTTAATTATTTCTCTTCTCCTACTGGGTTTGGGTTTGGTTTGATGCAGATTTTTTAGATCCTTGAGATGACTTGTAAGCTCATCTATTTGTTGCCTCTCCAATTTCTTGATGTAGGCACCTATTGATATAAACTTTCCTCTTAACACTGCTTTTGTTGTGTCCCATAGGTTTTGGTATGTTGTGCTTTTGTCCTCATTTACTTCCAGAAAATTTTTTATTTTTCTTTTAATTTCTTCTATGACACATTGTTCATTCAGGAGCGTGTTGTTCAATCTCCATGTGTTTGCTTGTGCTCTAGGGATCCCCGAGTTGCTAATTTCCAATTTCATTCCTTTGTGGTCTGAGAAGCTGCATGGTATGATTCTAATTCTTTTGAATTTGCTGAGACTTGCTTTATGGCCTAGTATATGGTCAATCTTAGAAAAGGTTCCAATACTGCTGAGAATAATGTAAATGCTTATGTGTGGGATGAAAAGTTCTATAGATATCTATTAGATCCATTTGGGCTATAGTGTTGTTTAAATCTACTGTCTCCTTGTTGATCTTCTGTCCTGTTGATCTGTCTATCTCTGAGAGTGGAGTATTGAAGTCCCCTCGAACTATTGTATTGGAGTCTAAGTCTCCCTTTAAGTCCCTTAACAAGTCTTTTAAATAGACTGGTGCCCTGTAAATAGGTGCATATACAATGATAATCGTTATATCTTCCTGTTGAATGGATCCCTTAATCATTATATAGTGCCCCTCTTTGTCTCTCCTAACAGTTTTTGTGGTAAAGTTTATGTTGTCCAATATTAAGATGGCTACGTCTGCTCTTTTTTTCATTTCTGTTGGCATGATATATCTTTCTCCAGCCTTTCACTTTCAGTCTGTATGCATCATTGTTGGAAAGATGAGTTTCTTGTAAGCAGCAAAGAGATGAGTTTTGTTCCTTAACCCAATCAGCCAATCGGTGTCTTTTAAGTGGACAGTTCAAGCCATTAACATTCAATGTGACTATTGAGAAGGAATAACTTTGCCCTGCCATTAGCCAAAGATACTTTCTAATATATGGTTTGAGATTCCTGTGATCTTTTGCTGTGAGGTTTCCTTCCTTTATCTTCTTTCATATTGGTGACCGTGTTTCTGTGTTTCTGTATGTAACACATCCTAAGCATCTTTTGCAGGGCTGGAAGAGTGGCAACAAATTCTTTCAATTTCTGTTTGCTGTGAAAGGTCTTTATTTCACCTTCATTCACAAATGAGAGCTTTGCAGGATATAATATTCTGGGCTGGCAGTTTTTCTCTCTTAGCACCTGGGCTATGTCTCGCCATTCTCTCCTAGCTTGTAGGGTTTCTGATGAGAAGTCAGCTGTGAGTCTAATTGGAGATCCTCTGAGAGTAATCTGGCGTTTCTCTCTTGCAAATTTTAGGATCTTTTCTTTATGTTTCACTGTGGTGAGTTTAATTACGACGTGTCGTGGTGAGGATCTCTTTTGGTCATGTTTATTAGGGGTTCTATGAGCTTCCTGTACTAGGATGTCTCTGTCCTTCTCCAAACCTGGGAAATTTTCTGCTAGTATCTCACTGCAAAGGCCTTCTAATCCTTTCTCCCTCTCCATGCCTTCAGGAACTCCTAGAACCCGAATGTTTGGTTTTTTAAGAGTATCCTTTAGATTCCTGACAATATTTTTTAGATTTCTGATTTCTTCTTCTTTTCTTTGATTTGACTGTTTCCTTTCCTGTTCTCTGTCTTCTAAGTTCGATATTCTCTCTTCTGCTTCACCCATTCTGTTTTTAAGGCTCTCTAACGTGTTTGTCCTTTGCTCTATTGAGTTCTTCATTTCATTATGGTTTTTTGTCACTATCACAGTTTCATGTTCTACTAGTTATTTCATTTCATTTTGATTCCTCCTTAATATTTTATTTTCACCAGATAGATTTTCTATCTTGTCCATTAAAGATTTCTGTAGTTCAAGAATTTGTTTTTGAGAACTTCTTAATGTTCTTATCAATTTTTTGAGATCCTCTTCTTGCATTTCCTCTATCTCTTCATCTTCATAATCTTGAATTGGGGTGTCTTGTTCATTTTGGGGCATCATAGTGTCTTCCTTGCTCTTGTTACCTCAGTTTCTGCGTTTGTTGTTTGGCATATTGGAGATAATTTATGGTTTTTTTTTTCCTGTGGTGTTTTTTTCTCGTTATACTATGCCTCTAGATTAAGTGGGCTGTCTGCTTTGATGGATCCTTAGAGGCTGTGATGGGTGTGGCCAGAGAGCTCTGTTTGATTCTTTAGGTTTTAGGGTGTGCCAAAAATGACCCACCCATATTGTTCTCTCCCTTGCTCCTTGATCGATCTCTCTGTTTTTCTTTCTTTTTTTTTTGACTCATTTGGGAAGTAATTCCGCACAGCTGAGTGGAATTGAGGGTAGTTGAAATGTAGCCTCTGTTAGTATTCGTTTGATCTACCCCTGGGACCACACAAAGAGTTTATGCAGCCCTCAATGTGTTCTCAAGTTTCTCCACATTCCCAAGGTTTGTGTACTCGGTGAGTTCGCTCGCCCCCCCTCGGATTTTCACAGTCTAAGATCGTTAGCTCCATCACTGCTTTCACTAGATTCTAACCTCCTGTTATTTCTCCCGACCAGAGTCAAGTTTTTGCCTGGCTGCTCGTGGTTGCCACTTTACATATGTAAAATGGCGCCTGCTCTTTGTCTTGCTCAGCTTTGTAAGGTGAGTGGAGAGAGAGGCTAATGTCTGTGCTGGTTCCCTTGATTTATTCGTTTTTTTTTTCTCTCCTTCAGTCAGCCTGGTGAACTTTGCCCAGTGGGGCCTCAGGCCTCGTTTTGCCTTTCCCCACCAATGTCTCGGTTTTCTGAGTTTTTTGTCTTACCTCCTGTTCCTGCGCTGGCGAGATTCTGCAGCTTGGCTCCCACGGCTGGGCTTCCACGCGGTGGGCTCCCTGTAGGTCCTCAGTGTCACATCCAGTAGATCCGGAATTGTTTCCTCTGCAGTTTTTTTCTTGAGTCTTTTCCTGAGGCTACAGTAACTCCACTTTTATTAAACCAGCTTTTCCCGGGCTATTGGTGCGCGCCCTCACTATCCACCATCTTGGCTCTGCCCCAAGTATATCCTTCTTTGATGGCTGTTCTTTCTACTGGGATCTCACTCGCAGAGATCTTTCATTTAGGTCTTTTTTTTAAGACTTTGTGGTATCAACAGAGAAATAAAATGAAGATCAATAAAACAAAAAATATTAGAAGTAGATGAAAACAAATACATTCAAGTAGTTTTTCAATGAAGGTTTAACAATAATTAAATGAAATAAAGGTTTTACAACAAATGCTGCACAGTAATTGCAATCCACACGCAAATAGAAACAAAATTGACATCTTACACAAAAACTCAAAATGAATCACAAACGAGATTACAAATATGAAATAAAGTAGTGTCAAAAAGACAAAAATCATATTTTCTGTGATATGTGGCAGTTAATATAGGATACAAAAATGTGTTGGAATGAAATGGACATTTTGTGATATGATTGTCTTTTATAACCCTTGTTTATACTCCTGAAGAACTGTGATCTTCCAACATTTCACTTGCTGAATATTATGGATAGTGGTCAATTACGCCTGTGAACATAGATTAGATTAAATTTATTTCTTTGCAAAAACTGATCAAGAAAAGGGAGGGAGGGAAGTACAGTTGTCTTCTTGAACTGTACCTATGAAATAGATGAAATGTGCTGTTTATATTAATAAAAAGAAAATATAAAACTTAAAACTTTTTAAAGGAGAAACTTTTTAAGTCTGACACTACACAGAATTCTGAGATTTTTTTCACCAAAATCGTAATCCATAAAAGGAAAAAAAAGGTAAACTGGACTTTTTTAACAATAAAACAATTTGTACTTTGAAAGAGTGTGTTAGGAGGAAAATACAAGATGCAAACTGAGAAAGTATATTGGCAAGTAACATAGAGGCTAAATATATAAAGACAGTTAACAATTACAAAATCAGTAATAAGACTTTTGATTTCTGGTCCAGCATGTAAGTGGCTTGGCAGTCACCACTCCATTCTAATAACAGGTAAAGAGGTCAAAAAAAGTGAAAAATCAACATCCATGCTTAGATCCATAAGAGAGAGGAGGTCACAGGGCAAACGATAGCCCTACAATTGGATAAACTGACAAATACCAAGAATCTCAGCATACCAAAACAAAGACATGTAAACATAAAAAAAAATCATCCAGTTCAAAGTTTGGTAAAACCCAGTGCAAGGTAGACAAACCCGAGCTTCAGTTCACAAATTTCTGGAGTCTCACTGTGAACTAAAAGCTCCAGGTGTACTCAGTCAAAATTATAATAGGGCCTCGCACTTTTTTGAGTTTCCTCTCCTAGAGCTGAATCAGGTTCTCACAGTTCATACTAGAGAACAATGTCTTTGGACTTGTTTTGGGGGTAGGGAAAGGAACTAATATAGGAGGACATTCTAGTCTTCACAAGTCTTTCCTTGAAGAGAAAGTATTTAACCAGAAGCTAATCTACCAGATTTTGAGAGCCTAATTGACTTGTGGGGAAAGAAATATCCAACTCCAACCACTTCAAGATTTCCATGTAGGAGAAGAGAAATATCTAGCTCTGGACCAATTTATGCATCTTGTTCTACCTAAATGTGATGAGCTACTGAGAAGACCTGGGGAGTTTCATAGTCCAGGGACACAGAAACACCAAAAATAATACCTAATCACATGACTGATTATAGAACACATTGCCTGCCCCAACACCTTACCACAGCACCATAATGACCTATTTACATAAGGCCTTTTACCAAGAATGTTTCTCTATCAATAAAAATGTCAAGACAAATTAAAAAACAAAAAATGTGCAGCAGAGACATTGGAATGATCAGACCAGGAATTTATAACAACTATGATTGATATGCTAAGCATTCTAATGGATAAAATTGACAGTGAAAGAAAAAATTGACATTCTAAAAGAACAAAAAATGCTAAACATGAAAACACTGTGATATAAATGAAGAACAATTTTTCATTGGATTATTAAAATCTGAGACATATATAAGGACTTGTGAGTTTTAGAATATCTTAACAGAAACTTCCAAATTAAAATGAGAAAAAAACCTGAAAAACAAAATAGAATATCCATGAACTGAGGGACAACTACAAGACACTACACCTCAGAGCATGATGCAATTGAACCATTTTTTGATAACCTATCTCCCTTTAATTCTGGCACGTATGCTTCATCTATTTTATGTGCTTCATTGTGCAGTGTCATAAGGTAAAAAACTTAAGTTACAGATTTAAGATAGTCCTTAATTTGTTTGCTATGTATTTCTTTAAAATTATTCGAGCTTCATGATGCCATATTTTTATTATTATAAAATGTCTCGGTTTTAACAGCTAAATTCTGTTCTGTATGTTTCCCCATCATTTTGCTTTCAATTTATAGGTATTTTTGAACCTCAAGAGTGTCCCCTGTGGAAAGCATATATTTAGCTGTTTTTTTTTTTAATATTTACTTTATTTATCTGAAAGGCAGAGTGACAGAAAGGAGGGGGGAGGAAAGAGAGAGAGAGGGAGACGAAGAGAGGAAGAGAGGAGAGAGGGAGAGAGGGAGAGAGGGAGAGAGGGAGAGAGGGAGATATTTCATTCTTCCATTCACTTGTTCACTCCCCAAATAGTCACAATGGTCAGAGCTGGGCCAGGCCAGAGCCAGGAGCCAGAAACTCCAGCTGGGTCTTGTGGGTGGTAAGAATCCAAATACTTGAGCCATTTTCCACTGCTTTCTTGGGTGCATTAGCATGGAATTATTATCAGGCATGAAGCAGCTGGGACTTGAATCAGCACTCTAATGTCCTATGCCAATGTTGCAGGCAACGGTTTAACTAGTTGTGCCTCAAAGTTGGCCCAAGCTCCAAGTGCTTGGGGTTTTTTGGAAATCCAACCTAATAATCTCTGCCTTTTAAATTGATTGCTTAATCAACTCACATTTATTTCCAGATATATTTCAAACTACATCTGGCATTTTACTTTTCTCTATCTCAGGTATTTTTTTTTCTTTCTCTATTCTTCTTTACTTATTTTAAATTAATTGAATATTATTTCACGTAAAATTTTAATTTCTTTAATAATGATTTCATTTTTTTGCCTATTATATCTAACATCTAGCTCTTCTCACCAAGAGAATCTGTTGTGTTTTTTTCTTGTATATGGATTGCACTTTCCATTTTACTTGTATATCTCATAATTCTTTTTTGCTAACTACAGATTTTAGGTGACATTAGAAACTCTGGATACTGATTCATTTCGCCTGTATTTGAGGCTTGTTTTTACTGTTGTTTCATTGTTTGTTTCTTTGGCTAAACTATTTAAAAGAAGTCTAATTTCTCTATAATTCAAAGCCAGTGAAGTTATTTCTCACAAGTGGTATATTATCACCCTGGAATGAGAGTGCTTTTAACAGGAATATATTTTTATATTTCTTTGATCTCTGTTAACCTGTCTACTTTAATTGATATTTATGCCTAGCCTTTAGACTCCAATAGTTTCTGACTGATTGCCATTTTGTTTCCAACAATACCCTGGGGCATAAATTGCCCCTAGTGTAATTCAATTACATTTTGTAAAGAATTGCTTGGTGGCTGGTGCTGTGGCATAGTAAGTAAGCCAGTACCAGCAGTTCTGGCATCCTATATGGGAGCCAGTTGGAGTCCCAGCTGCTCCACTTCCGATCCAGCTCTCTGCTATGGCCTGGGAAAGCAGTCCTTGGGCCCCTGCACCCATGTGAAAGACCTGGAAGAAGCTCCTGGCTTCAGATCAGCCCACCTCAGGATGTTTCAGTCATTTGGGTAGTGAATCAGTGGATGGAAGACTGACTGTCTCTCTCTCTCTCTCTCTCTCTCTCTCTCTCTCTGTGTGTCTCTGTCTCTGCCTCTCTATCTCTCTTCCTTCCTCCCCCTATGTAACTCTATCTTTCAAATAAATACATACATCTATTTTTTTAAAAAGCAATTGTTTGGTATAAAAATATATTTTTTAAACTTTTATTTAATAAATATAAATTTCTAAAGTACAGCTTATGGATTACAGTGGCTTTTCCCCCCCATAACTTCCCTCACACCCAAAACCAACCCATCTCCCACTCCCTCTCACATCCCATTCTTCATAAAGATTTATTTTTAATTATCTTTATATACAGGAGATCAACTTAGCATATACTAAGTAAAGATTTCAACAGACTGCATCCACAAAGACACAAAGTATCAAGTACTGTTTGGATAGTAGTTTTACTGCTAATTCACATAGTACAACACATTCAGGACAGAGGTCCTACATGGGAAGCAGGTGCACAGTGACTCCTGTTGTTGACTTAACAATTTGACACTCTTGTTTATGGCGTCAGTAATAACCCTAGGCTCTTGTCATGAGTTGCCAAGGCTATGAAAGCATTTTGAGTTCACTGACTCTGATCTTATTTAGACAAGGTCATAGTCAAAGTGGAAGTTTTCTCCTCCCTTCAGAGAAAGGTACCTCCTTCTTTAATGGTGTGTTCTTTCCACTGAGATCTCACTCGCAGAGATCCTTCATTTAGGTTTTGTTTTGTTGTTGTTGTTGTTTGTTTGTTTGTTTTTTTTGCCAGAGTGTCTTGGCTTTCCGTGCCTAACATACTCTCATGGGCTCTTCAACCAGATCTGAATGCCTTAAGGGCTGATTCTGAGGCCAGAGTGCTGTTTAAGACATCTGCCATTCTATGAGTCTGTTGTGTATCCCGCTTCCCATGATGGATCGTTCTCTCCCTTTTTGATTCTCTCAGTTAGTATTAGCAGACACTCGTCTTGTTTGTGTGATCCCTTTGACTCTTAGACCTATCAGAGCCATGAATTGTGAACTGAAATTGATCACTTGGACTAGTGAGATGGCATTGGTACATGCCACCTTGATGGGATTGAATTGGAACCCCCTGGCACATTTCTAACTCTACCATTTGGGGCCAGTCAGCTTGAGCATGTCCCAGATTGTACATCTCCTCCCTCTCTTTTTCCCACTCTTATATTTAACAGGGATCACTTTTCCGTTAAATTTCAACACCTAAGAATAATTGTGTGTTAATTACAGAGTTCAACCAATAGTATTAAGTAGAACAAAAAAATTCTAAAAGGGATAAAGTATTAAGTTGTTCATCAACATTCAGGACAAGGGCTGATCAGGTCATTCTTTCTTATCGTGTCCATTTCACTTCAACAGGTTTCCTTTTTGGTGCTCAGTTAGTTGTCACCAATCAGGGAGAATATATGATATTTGCCCCTTTGCGACTGGCTTATTTCACTCAGCATGATGTTTTCCAGGTTCCTCCATTTTGTTGCAAATTACTAGAATTCATTTTTTTACTGCTGTATAGTATTCTATAGAGTACATTTCGCACAATTTCTTTATCCAGTCTACTGTTGATGGGCCTTTAGGTTGATTCCAGGTCTTAGCTATTGTAAATTGAGCTGCAATAAACATAAGGGAAAAGTAAATTTTTATAAATTTTTATTTGATATGCAGAAATAGAGATGTAGAGAGAGCACTCCTATCTGCTAGTTCAATACTCACATACCCACAATAACAAGTACTGGGCAGGGTCAAATATGTGAGTTGAGAACTCAATCCAGGTCTCCTGTGTGGGTAGCAGGGAGCCGACTACCTGCTTCCACTCAGGTTGTGCATTTACAGAAAGCTGGAATCAGGAGCAGAGTTAATACATGAGCATCGACACTCCTCCTCTAACTGAAGTATGTTTGGGTATGACGTATTCACAAGTTTGTAAATTATGGGTCATTTGGAAAGTTTCCTGATTGCTTATTTTTTTCTGTGAATTTACCTTCAAACAATATTGTTTTCTACAGCAGTTATGTTCATGTCCTCATTTGTAGCATTTTTTCTATATAGTCTTGAATTTGTCTCTCTTAGGCCCTATGTGTTTCATCTATTCTGGGTCAGTTTAACATAGTTTTTGTATTCAATTTCACTGTGTGTTAAGTTTTACAGCATGTTAGTATTTTCCATGTGTTGTCATTATTCACAAATGGCCTAACATTCTGGTTAATTTTAAGTCACTCTTTTTACACCTATTGCACAGGTCCAATAACTCTTTTCTTTCTTGTATACTTTACATGGTGTGAAATGTTACACTACAGTGAATTTATACATTGGGTAGTCTTTTTTAGCTCTTTATTTTATATAGGGACCCCATTTATAGTCTCTGTATTTCTCAGATCCTCTAGCCTAGATACCAAACTTTGAAACTCACTTATGACATCCCATTCCTGAACTGCTCACTTTTATCTCCTACTTAATAATTTGAGTTCCATTTATATTTCCATCATATATGTCTATGCATACATATATACATATATATATATATATATGTATTTGTTATTCTCAAGCTTTACTAATTTTTACCATCATGCATTGTGTTCAGCATGTCCATATTTTGAGAGGGGGGAGTAGGGAAGACTTCTTATCTACCATGAATCTGGTGTCTTGACACATCTAGTTTCCTTCCTTCCACTTATTCAGTGGTTATTCCCTGACTGTTCTTCTGATTTGTGTTCTCCAAGAAGCCTTCCTTGTAAACCAAGAAGGGTCTAGTGCCCTGACTGTACTCACACTACTCTGGGCATGGCCCCATCATACAACCTGTTACACTGCATTGTCTCTCAAGTAAATCTCGAGGTCCTTGAGACATGATGACTTTTTTATTATTCCACATATCTCTATAAACTAGCACAATCCTACTCATAAAGTAGATTCTCAATATCTATTTAATGAAGGAATGACAGCACATATTTACAATTATTATCATGAACCTAAATTATAAACAATGTCCACAACTCAACACTTAAAGATAACATGGAAACATTAAATGTACAAAACATTGCCTAGGAATAATTTGGTCTTTGTTTCTAATCCATAGTCACCATCTATACCAATTTAATTACGTTTTTGATTAACAAATTAGTTATCAATCTGAATAAGAGAGTCAACCTTCAAAAACATTCAACTGGCTAAAATAGTAAACAAAAGTATATTATTTAGGGGGTCAGCATAGTGGGACAGTGGGTTAAACTGCCATCTGCAAAGCCAGTATCCCATATGGACACTGGTATGAATTCTGGTTGCTACAGTTCCAATGCAGCTCCCTGTTAACATTCCTGGGAAAGCAGACGAAGATAGACCAAGATCTTGGGCCCCTGCACTCAAGTGGGAGACTCAGATGGAGTCCAGTCCCAGGCTCCTGGTTTTGGTCTGGCCCAGCTCTAGCCATTGAAGCCATTTGGGGAGTGAACCATCAAATCAAATTATCTCTCTGTCTCTTTCTTCCTTGCTCACTCCCCTCTCTCCATTTCTGTATCTCTTTGTAACTCTGCCTTGCAAAGAAATAAATAAATAAAAATTTTAAGTGTATTTTTACACTTCAACATTATGTAAGGTGCAGAAGGCCTGGAATAATATCCATGCACCTGAGAAAGTTATTTTGGTTAAACATACATCGAACATGAATCTAAATAGGAGAGACAGGCAATTGGTTCATTAGTTATAATGCTATTTGGGAAACTGTATCCCATGTCAGAGTGTCTGGGTTTGAACCCTGGCTCCACTTCTTATTATAGCTTGATTCTAATTCACACTCTAGGCGGCCACAGGTGATAGTTCAAGTACTTGGGTTCTTGGCATCTATAAGGGAGAACTAGATTGAGTTCTGGGCTCTTGGCTTAAGTCTGCCCCAGCCCCAGCTGTTGCAGGCATTTGGAGAGTGAACCCGCATATGGAAGATATCTGTGTCTGTCTCCCTGTCTTTCAAATACCATAATAAATAACTTTAAAAAGTTAAAAAGTAATATGTATAGTACATGGCATGATGAAATGATGAACTTATTTTAAATACAAAGTAGTACAATTTAAGAGAATTACATTAAAATAAAAAAAACTATAAATGTAGGATATCTAAAAGAAAAAGACTAGAATAGTGAAGATTCTTTATATTGTATAAAGTGAGCAACAGTTGAAGAAAGAACGTTTTAAACTGCCCATTGCTTCTTGAAGGAAAAGAAAAACTATCTCATCATTTTTGCAAGTAGAAGTTATCTGGTACCAAATTTCCAAAACCTTGTGCATAATTACAAAACAAATAAAAGTCTTGCTGTGCTGAAACTGGGAAAAGCTATTAAGAGAGCATAGTAATCCCAGTTGCTAAATAAATTAGGCATGAGATTCTTTAATATGACAACATTAAGCTGGTCTTCCAGAGGCAACTATATAGATTTCTTAGTTCAAGCTTTGGGAACCATTAGGTTCCCAAACTTTCTCGTGTGTTAGATTCACTTAATTCCCTCTTCCAGATATTCTGATTTAATTGACATGGGATAAACACCGGACATCAGAATTTTTAAACTTACCACATTATTCTAATACACAACAAAGTTTGGGAACCATTGCTTCATGATATTATTAATTATAATAACAATGTCTTCCTTTATTGTACATCAAGTGAGGACCAAGAATATGGAGCCATTCATTGTGGTATGCTTAATATTACAGATGAATCTGCCAACCACAATTATGATAAAATCTTAAATAAATTCAGCTAGGTAGGTATTTAGCCTAGTAGTTAATACACCAGTTAAGACATCCTCATTCCATATTGGAGTACCGGGGTTCAATTCTCACCTCTGGCTCCTGACTCCAGGTTACTGTCAATGCAAACCATAAGAGGTAACACTGATGACTCAAATAATTGTTTCTTGTCACTCATCTAAGAGACTAAGTTGTGTTCCTAGCCAATGGGTCTGTCCCCAGCCCATTCCCTTGGGTATTTGGGAAGTGAACAAGTGGATGGGAGTTCTCTCTCTCTCTCTCTCTCCCCCTCTCAGCCTCTCAAATACATGGTCTCTTAATTAAAAAATAAATAAATAAAAATCAACTTATCATTTGCTAATATGACCTTCCCAAAGTCACTTTCCCTATAAACACAAGATTCAGGACTCAAAATCAAGTATATTTAACTTGATAGTATACTATATATAATGAATTATACTCCAGATAAGGTAGTAATGATGCAGTAACCATGTTATTGAAAACTTGTCTGGAAACACTATCGCAGTCTACTGAATGATATTTTAAATGCACCTGTGAGTTATTATTTATAACAACACTGTAGTGAATATACATTCATCTTCTACATTACTCTAGGGAACGTTGCTTAACAACAGCAGCTCTTGTAAAGGAGCCTTCAGAATTTAATAGACAGTAAGCTCAGAATGATTCAGTAAATGTGATGCAAATACCAAGACTACTAATGTGATTACTCTTAGATTGCACTAATAAAGTATGATATCTTGACTGGGGAGGTGATTATCCTGGCTCTTCTATGATCAGAACAGGTGAAAGTATTACATACAGTTTCTAGGCTCTCCCATTCTTTTGTTTATTATAATAAAATATTACAGACTCACAATAAAATATCTAAAATAAGACCTGGTATGTTTCAAAAATTCAATTTTTAAAAAAGCTAACATAATGCCATATACTGTATGTTATTTAGTATACCCAGTCTGGCTTAGGAACGCACCCTCTAATAAAAATTACTATTTCTATAACACATATCTATGAATATATATGCCACATTTCAATAGTAAAGATTATATATACACAGCTTTATATCAATGCAGGTTTTGCTGCCAAGTGATTCAGGTTAAGTCAGGTTTAATGGACAAATAATGTGAAAACAATCTTTTCCCTTTCAGAGTTATTTTGATTTCTGAATTATATATCATGCATTGCAGAGCTAGATGGGCCCATAGTAATAAAAATTTAACCAATACAGAAAGAGGCAGAAGAAAAAAAAAAACTACCTCTTCATCCCTACTCAGTTTCAAGGACATAACTATGTTTAACCTTTTATCTTTGAGTTTCCCAATGATTATTGACATAATTCAAAATGTGCTTAACATATATTTCTTGATTTATAAAATATTAAGATAATATGTTCAATTTTTGCCTCACTTCTTCCCTACTCACCATTACCATTCCCAGCACAACCCACCCTCAAAAAAACCTCTGCTAGGGGCCAGCGCTGTGGCACAGTAGGCAAATTGTGGCCTGCATCCCATATGGGCATCGGTTTGAGTACCAGCTGCTCCACTTCTGATCCAGCCTCCTGCTAATGTGCTTGGGAAGTCAGTAGAAGATAGTTCATGTCCCTGGGCCCCTGTGCCCACATGGGAGACCCAGAAGAAACTCCTGGCTCCTGGCATCAGCCTGGCACAGCCCCAGCCATTGAGGACATTTGGGGGGAACCAGTGGATGGAAAATCTCTCTCTCTTCTCTTTCTCTGTAAATTTGCCTTTCAAATAAGTAAATAAATGTTTAACAAAAAGCCCCCTGCTAGTCACATATTTTAAGTATAACTCTGCATAATATTTTTAAACTTCTTTTCTTGGGTACTTGGGTGCTTGCAATCCGATGGGGAGACCCAGGTTGAGTTCTGGGCCCCTAGTTGTGGCCTGACCTAGTCCTGGCTGTTCTAAGCATTTGAGGAATTGATTGGTAGATGAGAGATTTCTGTGTGTCTTTCTATCTTTCAATGTTTTCAAAAAGAAAGGGATGAATGTTGTTCTCAAGTAATCAAATGGCTACCATGAAGATGAGAGAACACAGTGTTCTGTGTATCGTCAAGAAGGTAGGACTGGGAATAATATATGAAGTCTACATAACAAATTTTGGAACATCATAAGCACAATTTTACAAGGATAAGCAAGTGCTCTCCAAAGAAGCTACAGATATCCCCAAGAGGTAATGAACTTTCTATTACTAAAGTGTTTAAACAGCAGTTTGATAATCTCTTGGCAAGTTATACAGAAAGTCAAATACCAACTGAAAAGCATAAATTAGACTATATTTATGGTCCTTTCCTACTCTAAATGTCTGTGATACTTGGTCCAGCACTGTGGCATAGTAGGCTAAGCTTCCACCTGAGGTGCCGGCATCCCATATGGGCACTGGTTTGTACCCAGGCTGTTTCTCTTCTGATCCAGCTGCCTGGGAGAGCAGTAGAAGATGGCCCAAGTCCTTGGGTCCCTGCAGCTGCATGAGAGATCAGGAAGAAGCTCCTGGCTTCCATTCAGCATAACTCCTGCCATTGAAGCAATATGGGGAGTGAACCAGCAGATAGAAGACCTTTTTCTCTGTGTCCCCCTCTCTCTGTAACTCTACCTCTCAAATAAACAAATTCAATCTTAGGGAAAAAAAGTATATGATACTACTGCTTGGTCTCTAGGACCACAGAGTTAAAAAAAATCTCAGATGATCTCACGCCATTAGTTTCAATAGCACCATTACTAATAAGGTCAGTCATTTATTCAGTAAGATAAGGATGTGCCATGTGTAGAATCAGAATCTTTTACTCAGAACTCTGTACTTTTCTTTCAGGAAGTCTCACTAGATTCTTTCTGATATGATTTTTACCCTTGTGTATAACAGTTTTTTGGGATACACCAAAGGAATTAAAAAATATTTATAGCTAAACAGTATTCTTAAATCCATTGTCAGAAAAACAGGAGAAGGATGAAAGATAAAGAGAATCAAGTCAGTTAAGAGTTATTAGGTCTGAGGTTTACAGGCTTGTTTTGGGGTGGGGCAGGAGAATAGGTTGTTAATTCCTCAAGAACATGAAAGGAATCCAAATTTATCTAGTCTTTTGCCTACTGAGAAAAATTGGTATCCAATTTAAAACCCAGGCCTTCAATTTATCATTTTGCATTTTTGTTTGGAAAACAGCTGTTCACAAGAATGCTACTGTTGCAGGTAAGTATATAGAACTCCCTCAAATACGCATCCTTGAAACTTGAAGAGATGCATTCAGATACCTTAGAAACATTTGTTAATAAAGATAAATTTAAAAGTTGCAGAAAAACAACATTTATTATCCTATCCCCTCCATTAAATAAATTCTTCTTTTCTTCTGTACTTATTTTCCCAATATTTTTATTTAAAAGATTTAAACAAAGTCTACAAAAGCCTCATATCTCAATGAAATCAAAAAAGTTGGAGCCGGTATTGTGGTATAGAGTGGGTTAAGCTGCCGCCTGCATATGAGCAGCAGATTGAGTCCTGGCTGCTCCACTTCTGATCCAGCTAAGGCTGGATGCACCTGGGAAAGCAGCGGAGAAAGGCTCACATGCTTGGGCCCCTGCACCCACATGGAGGACCTCGAGGAAGCTCCTGGTTCCTAGCTTCACATCAGCCCAGCTCTGTACATTGCAGCCATTTAGAGAGTAAACTAGCAGATGGAAGATCTCTCTGACTCTCCTTCTCTGTCTCTGTAACTCTGCCTTTCAAATAAATAAATAAATCTTTATTAAATTGGAAATTGCATAGAAAATTAATCAATTTTTTAAAAATATCATGTAGGATCTCTGTCCTTAATGTGCTGTACACTGTTATTTAATGCTATAACTATTACTCCAACAGTATTTTTCACTTTGTGTTGCTATGTGGATGCAAACTGTTGAAATCTTTACTTAATATATACTAAACTGATCTTCTGTATATAAAGAGAATTGAAAATTAATCTTGATGTGAATGGAAGGGGAGAGGGAGCAGGAAAGGGGAGGGTTGCGGGTGGGAGGGAGGTTATGGGAGGGGGGAAGCCATTGTAACCCATAAGCTGTACTTTGGAAATTTATATTTATTAAATAAAAGTTTAAAAAAAAGGAAGAAAAAGTTGTTTGTCCTATTATGTTTTACCTTGCAGGCCTATCTATGTTGAAGTTCAAGAGTAAGTATTATTTTGCTTATTACTGCCTCAAACCTCAAACATTTGTTACTATGGAATCATAGATGGTAACACTTCTTACTTAATGACTGGCTTTACCCATGTGGTGCACTCATGCAAATCCTCCTCATTTTTTTTCATGAATACAAATGCACACATACTCTGAAACATAGGAGTGAAAATTAATCTGAACAGTGAAATAATTATTAAAATATTGAAATAATTAATGAAAGAGTACATTTTCAGAAAAACAACTGAAAATCCAAAGTAACCCTTCTTCTTTAAAAAAATATTTTCCTGAGGAAACAGCATTTTCTAATGTTGACACTTAAATTAAGTCCCCCGATGACCATGACTACATACATATACACACACATGCATGCACACACACACCTGGTCATATTCAGAAACATTTCTCCACACAGATTTTGAGCCAAGGAGAAAATAAGCAATACATTCATTAATTTCTTTTTTTTTTTGACAGGCAGAGTGGACAGTGAGAGAGAGACAGAGAGAAAGGTCTTCCTTTTGCTGTTGGTTCACCCTCCAGTGGCCGCCGCGGTAGGCGCGCTGCGGCCGGCGCACCGCACTGATCCGATGGCAGGAGCCAGGTGCTTCTCCTGGTCTCCCATGGGGTGCAGGGCCCAAGGACTTGGGCCATCCTCCACTGCACTCCCTGGCCACAGCAGAGAGCTGGCCTAGAGAGCTGGCAACCGGGACAGGATCGGTGCCCCAACCGGGACTAGAACCCGGTGTGCCGGCACCGCAAGGCGGAGGATTAGCCTAGTGAGCCGCGGTGCCGGCCTCATTAATTTCTTTACAGGGTTGGTCATAACTTGGTTGGAATAGACCTAGGGAAATATATCTAAGTTGATCAACAAATAATCTACTCACGAAGACTAATAGGATGAAATTTATTGAATCAAGGGGGAAAGACTAAGAAAGCTAAATGGTGCATACTCATAAATTCACAAAGTAGATGAGACAAATTATATTGACTGCCATGTTCTGCACTATAGAACTAGACCAAAGATATGTGAACACAAGTAAGGAACTTGAGGACGCCAAGATTATCATCAAGGAAAGGATTTTATCACATAGCCATGAGAGGATAAATTAAAAGGATTTCCCTACTTTGAGATGCTATGTCATCTCAAGTTTACAAAATTCTTCAGTTGCATCACAGATAAGAATAACAAAGATGTGAAAGCCATTCACATGATATATCAGTCTCTGCCTTTTTGTGTGCTGCTGCTGTAACAGAATATCTGAGATAAGATAATTTAAAAAGAACAAAATTTACCTTTTAAATTTCTGGAAACTGAGTTGTTTGAAGTTAATGTGCTGACAGGTTTTGTGTCTGGTAAGTGTCTAGTTCCTATTTCCAAAAAGCCACCTTGAAAAATGTACACTCTAGTGGGAAGGAATACTGTTTCTCAAATGGCAGAAAAAAAATAGAAGAACCAAGAACATATGAGGAAGGGCTAGCTTCACCCTTTTATATGGCACCAAGCCCACTGATGGTAGAGTCCTCACAGTCAAATTATCTCTTAATACCATGTAAATGATAATTAAATTTCATTATGCAATTTTGAGGGGATATTCAAACTACAGTAACAATCATCTTTGGAAAATCTTATATTCAAAATCATTCTAATTTGTGTGATATTTGTTGCAGTTTTTCTTTTTATGAACTGAAATCATAATGTATGTAGTGTGTGGTATTAAGAAAGTGTTAGTCAATTATTTATATACCCATGTCTTGGAATCCCATGTGCCGCCACATAAATGTCCCCAAATGCCTAGTGCAGGTTATGGTAGAGGAGCGATAGTCAAGAAATTTTGTATCAATAAATGGTACTAACAGGGGGACAAAACTTATTCCACAGTAGAGTAAAATTATATGAAAGGTACATGTGACTTCTCCACATTTTTTATAAATTTTGTGAATTTTTAATTATTTAAAAATTTCAAAAACCAATCCACAAGGAGCTAATATTTTAGCAAACATGGAAAAATTAACAGGAATTAATTAACAGGAGAAAAATTAACAGGAGAAGGAAAACAAGAAGATTCTTGTACTGGTGGGTGACAGAATTTATGAGTTAACCACAGTGGAACTATATTCGGTATCTGGTAATGAACCAGAGAAGCCTACTAGGATATTTCTCTAATTCTTACTTTGAGATTTTTTTTTAAATTCTCTAATTCTTACTTTGACTATTATCAAAATCTCTGTTTCTAAGAAGATAGACTCAGTTCTGGAGGCCCAGAACAATAACAAAATACAGGTTGTTCCATGCATAAAATAGTTCATCATTTCCCTACTGCCATGAGCAAACTCAACTATGCAATTACTGTGCTATTATGCACAATTGCTGCTATACCCTTTCATAATAGCTGGGATATGTAAGGAGAGGGACTCCCATGCCAACATCTACCCCCAGGTAGAATTAACCTGAGAGGACTTTCCTAAATCATTTCGGTGTTGCAGATGGTGCCCCTGAGTCCACTTAGAACATTCCCTCAGAGATAAGTAGATTACCTTCTTCCATTAAATTTAAGCTGGATTACAAAATTATTTTCCTAAAGACAGTAGGCTCTTCATAGCTAAATCCACTAAGCCAAACAGGATGCTTCCCCCACATTTCTTGTGGTTTCTTTTGAATACCAGCTCTTTGTACCAATAATACCACTGGTTCCTGAAAACACAAATGCTTTGCTTGCATGGGGGGTGGGTGGAAAGGCATGTCTGTTCCTATACAGGTCTTTAGGTTAGGCCTTGTCATTGGATCACTTTTGTAGTGAATGTTTTCCATGAGTATTGAGGACTAATTTTCTGTTAGTGGAAATAACTTCCAGAAGAGAGAATGTGAGGTTAGGGAAATGGGTATAGAGGAGAGACAAAGCCTTTACTGTATTGTACTGGGCCATATTGCTCATGACAAAAAGTGTCTCCAGACACCAGTGAGTCAGCTGACAAGATGCAATCACTCCCACAGTCTCTTTAAGCCCATATTTAAATAATATATTCCTTCAATCCCACATCTCTTCCTCTCATGTCAATTGCAGCAAGATAAATGTTACACTAGATCCCATCACATACTTTCAATTAAAGAGGCTTTGGAGCATGTTGGTGTAATTTGAATGCAGGTGCTTCATTTTTTTTTTAAGCTGGGAAAACGATAAAGCTTGCTTCTTTGGTGCCTAATGAACAGCCTGAGTCATTAACCAGGTGAATAAAGAGGGTATGGATGGGCTCCCTCCCCTCCATCCATTTTAATTTTAATTTGCCTTATTGCAGGGAGCAATTCTGCCGCTGACAGCACATTTCCCATCCCTCCTGCCTGAGTCACCAACCGACAAGGAGAAAGTTTGCCAATTCACAGTGTTTATCCATACCATTAACCTGCCCCATATCTGAATTTTGCCTATCCATGACATCAAAATAAGGTTACAGAAAGGTCATTAAAAGAAAAAAAAAGGAAATTGGATTCAGAAAAGGAGTCAAGGGTAGAGAAAATTCAGTAATGAACAAAATACCTTAGGGCCCAGATGGCAGTAGGATTTCAGGGTATGAATTGAAAGGTCAGGAAGGAGTTATAAATGCACCCAAATACTTGCAGACTGAAATAATGCAGGACGGCCTTTCATGGACACAGCAGGTAAATCCCGAGATATATGGTTTTAAGGGGTGCTATAGAAAGCCTACTCCTTCTACCTCCTTAACCATTCATTAGCTAATACTCCTTTCTTCTGAGAGAAGAGATCCAATGTGAGGAGCCCTGGGAAAAGCAATATATTATCTTTCATTTTCTCAATGGCAACTCTGTTGCCTCTTTCATTCATAACTGAAAACCTTCCTATCGATGGTGTCTGCAGGTGGGAGAGAGATAGAAAAGTAACTAAGGGATGTCTCAAAGAGACAAAAAAGTGTTATCTTATAGCACTACCTTGAACGTGTTCTACAGAGACGGACTTTCTATGCAGAAACTGGCCTTTCTATAGTCCACACTTTTGAGGAAGACTAAGTACCTCTCTCTCTCTCTCTCTCTCTCTCTCTCTCTCTCTCTATATATATATATATATATATATATATACACACACACACACACACACATATATACACGTTTGGAAAGTTTTCCCTATCCCATTCCTATTGAAGTTCCAGAAATTACCCAAGCCCTATCTTGCCATAGCTCAAAATTAAAAGATGCAGAGATAGTCCTTATGGTTACCTGTGAGTCTATTTACAGCAAAAGTGCATTTATTAGAATAGTCATTGAAACATAAAATTTCATCGAGTATCTTCACAGAAATTTTGGCCTGAGTATCTTTATTTCATTTTATTTTATTTAGTAAATATAAATTTCCAAAGTACAGTTTATGGATTAAAATGGCTTTTCCCCCTCCCCATAATTTCCCTTCCACTCGCACCCTCCCATCTCTCGCTCCCTCTCCCATTCCATTCACATCAAGATTCATTTTCAATTCTCTTTATATACAGAAGATCAATTTAGTATATATTAAGTAAAGATTTCAACAGTTTGCACCCACACAGAAACACAAAGTGTAAAATATTGTTTCAGTACTAGTTATGGCGTCAGTAATCTCCCTAGGCTCTAGTCATGAGTTGCCGAGGCTATGGAAGCCTTTTGAGTTCGCCGACTTCGATCTTATTCTGGTAGGGTCATAGTCAAAGTGGAAGTTCTCTCCTCCCTTCAGAGAAAGGTACCTCCTTCTTTGATGGCCCCGTTCTTTCCACTGTGATCTCACTCGCAGAGATATTTAATTTAGGTCTTCTTTTTTTTTTTCCCAGAGTGTCTTGGATTTCCATGCCTAAAATACTCTCATGGGCTCTTCAGCCAGATCCGCATGCCTTAAGGGCTGATTCTGAGGCCAGAGTGCTGTTTAGGACATCTGCCATTCTATGAGTCTGTTGTGTATCCTGCTTCCCATGTTGGATCGTTCTCTCCCTTTTTTATTCTATCAGTTAGTATTAGCAGACACTAGTCTTGTTTGTGTGATCCCTTTGACTCTTAGACGTATCAGTGTGATCCATTGTGAACTTGGACTAGTGAGATGGCATTGGTACATGCCACCTTGATGGGATTGTATTGGAATCCCCTGGCACGTTTCTAACTGCACCATTTGGGGCAAGTCCGATTGAACATGTCCCAAATTGTACATCTCCTCCCTCTCTTATTCCCACTCTTATATTTAACAGGGACCACTTTTCTGTTAAATTTAAACACCTAAGAATAATTGTGTGTTAATTACAGAGTTCAACGACTAGTATTAACTAGAACAACAAAATACTAAAAGGGATAAAGTATTAAATTGTACATCAAGAGTCAGGACAAGCACTGATAAAGTCACTGTTTCTCATAGTGTCCCTTTCACTTCAACAAGTTTTTTTTAAGTCTTTTTTTTTTGTTCATTTATTTGAAAAGAGAGAGAACAAGCGAGCAAGCGAGTGTGAGCGTGCTCCAATTTGGTGGTTAACTTTGCAAATGCCTACATTGGCCATGACTGGTCCTGGTTGAAGCTGAGAGCTGGGAGCTCAACCCAGTTTTTCCACATTGGTAGATGTATCCCAACTACTTAAACCATCATCTGCTGTCTATCAGGGTCTGCATTACCAGGAGTCAGGAGCCAGAATTGTGTATCAAACTCAGGTTCTATGATGTGGGATACAGGGGTTTAACCACTAGGGTACATGCCTGCCCCTTGTTTTTCTCATTTATGCAAGTTTTAGAAAATGTTTGCTACATAGTTATGTGCCAGTTCTCATGCTGAGGAGGTACCAATAAGGTAGTGGGCAATCGCTGGCACAAACAGTGAAAGGTCGTCATTCATCTTGCCTCCTCCCACTATGACTTCAGCTACCAAGGACCACAAATTCCCACCATTAAAATTAACCAATTGAATTCAATGAGTGCTTATTTACTGTTAGTTATATGTAAGAGTCTATGGTAAATTCTGAAGTATAGACATGGCTGACACTGCTCTGTCCTCATGAAATTCACAGTCCAGTGGAAGACATACATATGGATAATTAACACTATTTCAACATGCCAATGACTCTACTTATGGTGTCTGCTAAGTGTGGTAGTGCAAGAGGAAAGATCTAAATAAATTTGAGAAAGAGGGAAAAAAGGATCATATTTGAGCAAGAATATGAAAGATAAGTAAATAGGTGTTAGGTAGAAATGACAAAGAGGGGAGTCAAAGAAATAGGATATGAAAAAGGCATGGAGAGTTTAAGTCAGTATATAATTCTGTATGAGCCTGAATGACATTTTATTGTATGTTAGAAAATGAAATGATTGGAATGAAAGAGTTCAGAGGGCCTTTACATTTATTGGCTATTGCTTATGTGTCAGGCATTGTTCTAAAGAATCTATATATGTATAATCTATCCTTACAATGATACAAGACAGAAATTTTCATCACATATGACAATGACTGCGGGTTGCTCAGCAAATATTCATATACTATACTAAATTTTCCTGGTTTCCTACCATAGATTGGAGCCATGAGACTGGGTTTTACTCAGTGCAATGTAGGTGGGAAATATGTAAATATGTAAATATATAAATATGTACTTCTTTGACTGATGGGATCGGGCACAAATGGCTTGCTGTCTGCTTTTGTATATAAAGTTTGATTGGAACATAGCCACACCCAAATGTGTACATACTGTCTATGGCTGCTTTCATGTTACAGTTGCAGAAGTGAGTAGTTGTGATAGAGAATGTATGATTTGCAAAGCCCAAAATATTTGCTACCTGATGCTCTATTAAAAAACATAAAATATTTTGCTGACCATTGCTCTATTTTACAAATAAGAAAAGAGAGCAACCAACTTCTATTTAAATAGCTAATTAATAATGTAGTTAGGATTTAAACCCAGGTCTGATTTTGATGATGTTCCCTATTTCTTGCTTTCATTGTTACTGGTTTGAAGTATTCCATTTGATTCTCTACTTCAGATACTGAAATTCTCCATTCCATCAACCCATACCATGTGGATTGACATCCCATCCTAGAATCACTTTTCTGGCTCCACAGTGGTATCTTTTTTTGGAATGACTTCCTTTATCATTTAACACTTAAATTAATACTTAAATTCTTCTAGTCTCACCCAAAGGATTGGCAATGAGAGAAGGAAGCACCAAGTATAATCCCGTGACCTTAGCTTATGTCACTAGATGGACACATTATAAATAGGTTAAACGCTATTACAATTATAGGGTAATGAATAGGGTAGAAGTTAAATGGTGAGCATGTTGAGTTTTAGGTACCTATGGGAAAATCCAAATGCACAGATAGATAGCTGAAGCCAGAAGCTCAGGAAAGGGATCTTCGTTAGAGTAATAGTAGACAAATTGTACTGAATCATCTACCCTTTATCTTAAATCTTGTTATGGTCAGTGCTAGAGCCAAAGTAAGGCTCCATCTAAAACTAGGTCTGTATTCAGTATTCTGTAATTATATAAGCACAGTACTAATGGACATAGTTGGGATTGTATCTATGATCTCTTTTCTCCCTATAACATAGCATCCCATGTCTTTATGTCAAGACCAGCATGCTTTATGTTTTAAGGTCATATAGTGCTCTATTTGGGATGAAAGCTCTTCTCAGAAATTTGACCAAAGCCTTTAATATTTCTACCAGGATTTCGTAGGAACTAGTAGCAGGTTCAGTTAAAGCCATTTTTTCCCCTGAGAGAAACAACTATATGAATAATTCAGTGTGCCACAGGAAGGCCATAAATTATTTGAACATTGCACAATTTAACTGTAGTTGAATTTAGGATTACTAATTCAGTACAGTGATTAAGCCTAAAGATGGATAAAAATGGAATTTTTTCCACACTTCCTATCTGGAGAGGTTGTGGGTCAAGTACCTGAGTTCAAACTTATTCGTATTAAGAATTCTTGATATTCTCATTACTCTCCACAAAATAATACTATATAGGGAATAAAGAACAACAACAAAAATTAAACCAAAAATTGAAAGTGCAACAATGACAGCAGTGTTTGCTTCCTTCAAAGTTTAGTCCTTATCTTCCCTCTTCCATATTGTAATTCATTACAAATAGATGATCTAGGGGGATATACATACCCGATAAATCTGTTCCAAGATATCTTCTTAAAAATATCTTCCACTAGAACTCACTTCATGGGTGTGAAACTTGTGCTGTCAAGCAGGGCTCTGAGTGCCATTTTTAGCTCAGTACTCTGTTGTCACTGTATTGATATTCTTGATTTTTCACTAAGACATCACATTTTAATTGTGCACTGAGGCTTGCAAGTTATGTGACTTGTTCTGTCTTCTACTTGACTTTGGTTTCCTACAATCTGACTTCACCCATACCTGAGCCCTTTAAAGATACTCAGGCCAGTTGTTATCAAAACAGCATGGTACTGGTACAGAAACAGATGGATAGACCAATGGAACAGAATAGAAACACCAAAAATCAATCCAAACATCTACAGCCAACTTATATTCGATCAAGGATCCAAAAACAATCCCTGGAGTAAGGACAGTCTATTCAATAAATGGTGCTGGGAAAACTGGATTTCCACGTGCAGAAGCATGAAGCAAGACCCCTACATTTCACCTTACACAAAAATTCACTCAACATGGATTAAAGACTTAAATCTATGACCGGACACCATCAAATTATTAGAGAACATTGGAGAAACCCTGCAAGATATAGTTACCAGCAAAGACTTCTTGGAAAATACCCCAGAAGCACAGGCAGTCAAAGCCAAAATTAACTATTGGGATTGCATCAAATTGAGAAGTTTTTGTACTTCAAAAGATACAGTCAGGAAAGTGAAGAGGCAACCGACAGAATGGGAAAAAAATATTTGCAAACTATGCAACAGATAAAGGGTTGATAACCAGAATCTACAAAGAAATCAAGAAACTCCACAACATCAAAACAAACAACCCACTTAAGAGATGGGCCAAGGACCTCAATAGACATTTTTCAAAAGAGGAAATCCGAATGTACAACAGACACATGAAAAAATGTTCAAGATCACCAGCAATCAGGGAAATGCAAATCAAAACCACAATGAGGTTTCACCTCACCCTGGTGAGAATTGCTCACATTCAGAAATCTACCAACAATAGATGCTGGAGAGGATGTGGGGAAAAAGGGACACTAACCCACTGTTGGTGGGAATGCAAACTGGTTAAGCCACTGTGGAAGTCAGTCTGGAGATTCCTCAGAAACCTGAATATAACCCTACCGTACAACCCAGCCATCCCACTCCTTGGAATTTACCCAAAGGAAATGAATTTGGCAAACAAAAAAGCCATCTGCACATTAATGTTTATTGCAGCTCAATTCACAATAGCTAAGACGTGGAACCAACCCAAATGCCCATCAACAGTAGACTGGATAAAGAAATTATGGGACATGTACTCTATAGAATACTATACAGCAGTCAAAAACAATGAAACCCGGGCATTTGCAACAAGATGGGGAATCTGGAAAACATCATGCTGAGTGAATTAAGCCAGTCCCAAAGAGACAAATATCATTTGTTTTCCCTGATCAGCGACAACTAACTGAGCACCAAAGGGGAAACCTGTTGAAGTGAAATGAACACTATGAGAAATAGTGACTTGATCAGCCCTTGTCCTGACTGTTGATGTACAATCTAATACTTTATCCTTTTTAGTATTTTTTGTTCTAGTACTATTGATTGAACTCTGTAATTAACACACAATTATTCTTAGGTGTTTAAATTTTAACTGAAAAGTGATCCCTGTTAAATTTAAGAGTGGGAAAAAGAGAGGGAGGAGATGTACAATTTGGGACATGCTCAATCGGACTTGCCCCAAATGGTGGAGTTAGAAACGTGCCAGGGGATTCCAATACAATCCCATCAAGGTGGCATGTACCAATGCCATCGCACTAGTCCAAGTGATCTATTTCAGTTCACAATGGATCACACTGATACGTCTAAGAGTCAAAGGGATCACACAAACAAGACTAGTGTCTGCTAGTACTAGCTGATAGAATAAAAATGGGAGAGAATGATCCATCATGGAGTTTCATAGCAGCAGCAGCAGCAGCATCTATCCCACAACATCCCTCACACCGAGTGGAAATCAACAAAAAAGATAATGATAAAAAGTCAGACTCTAGTTTCTCAGCTCACCTTTTCAAATAATGCCTTTTATTATTTTAACCTCCATTGTCTTTCAGTGACTCTTCATCTTCATTATTATTATTAAATGATGATAGTAATCAAAGCTGTCATTTGTTGAGCAGTCTTAATGTGCCAGGTACTTTATATAAACACTGTTAAACATTTTAGAAGATTAAAAATATTTATCCTGATCTGAGGAATCTAGCTTTGGCTACTGTTGAATTTGATTACCAGGGAAAATACTAATTTGTTAAGTATTAAAAATGGTAATGTTTGATTTCTTTCCTCCTCCTCTCAGCACTCATAATCTCAGGGTTGGCCCTGACTAATCAAACCCTCTAAGGAAATGGGAGGCAATATATAATACAATGGTTTAAGGGAAGGGGGCAGAATTGACTCCTTATGTTCAGATCTTATCTTTGACATCCCTACATGGCCTTGAAGCAGTGACTTGATTTCTCTAACCCTGTTTATTCATAAATAAAATGGAACTGATGATAATGTCTACCTCAGAGTTATTAAAGGAGTTAAATAAGATAATGTTTCTGTAGCAGTTATCCCAGAAAATAATAAGCATTCAGTAAATATAAACTATTACATTGACTTGGTTCAAATATTGGAGATATTTGTTAAGTTGTATCTGATACTACGATGGCATTTTCAAACATTTCTTGAGTAATGAAGTGTTCTAAATGGGAAGAGTCCAGGAGTCTATGTATTAGCTCTAATGAAATCTTACATTTCCTAAGTAACCTCTATAAAATCACTTGACCACACTTGAGCTCAGCTTCCTTGTTTACAAAATGACTTCAAATATCTCTGAGTTTACTGAAAGAATCCATTGCTTAGTTCAGTTTTTCAGACCCTAGTTATGAATAACTGCCAACCAAATAGAATAGCTTTTGTCATATTGCCAATTTGACTATAACCTATTGTCTATACTCTTGAGAAACAGTGGTTTTTCTATTTACTACTTGCTGAATTCTTTATTTACTGGATAGTCAGGCTTGTGATTAGAAAGTAAATTGATAGTATGTTGTTGCAAAAATTGTCTGGTGATCTCCTTCAAAACATTTGTCTGTTTATTTATGTGTTTGAAAAGTAGATACGGAGATACACACGCACGCACACACAGAGGCAGGCTGGCAGGAACACAATCTCTCCTATCTTTTGCTTCACTCCTCAAATGCCTGAAACAGCCAGAGCTGGGCAAGGCCAAATCCAGGAGCCAGAAATTCAATCCAGGTGTCACATGTGGGTGACAGAGACACAACTATTTGGGTCAGCATCTGATGTCTCTCAGGGTGCACACTAACAGGAATCTGGAATTGGGACTCAAACCCAGGTGCTCTGATATGTGATGCAGACAATTCGAGCAATGTCTTAACTGTTATGCCAAACACCCACTCCAGTGATCTACTTCTAAAGTAAGCTAATGTCCCTTACGGTGTCATTGAAGCAGGGAAGGTGCCCTGATTTGGGGCACTTATCATCTCTGTGACCAAATCCAGTGCTAAACTCTTATGTTCAGCTTCCCCATGATGATGGAAATTTAAGAAGCACAGAAACTGTTCATTTTCTAGGGACAGAATTCACTGAATTCATTATAATTAGAGTATGCCAACTTCCTAATGTTTCCTCAAGTTAACTAATATTTTTCTTAAGAAGTTGCAATGAAGCAACTATTTCAGTACAGAACCACATAATTTGTTCAGCAAGTGGAACCTGAAGTGCAAGTAGCACTTTTATAGCATTTCCAAGGCACACCTATGAAGGTCTAAATTTGTAGTGGTGTCCCACACCATTGTAAGGAGACAGAAAAAAAGTGAGATTGAATGAGTTCAGCCACTCATGTGACTCAAGATAAGAGAATTACACAAAAATTCTACCTTCTCCTAAGAAGAAGTAAATGCTCAATACCATGACCCTACATACATGTTTCAGCTCTGAAATTGTTACTTTCTTACACGGAAAATGGAACAATAATCTCCATCTGACATGGCTGATGGGAAGACTTTGTAAATATTCAAAGAGTATTTCTTGTTTCTTACACCTGTTTATTCTTATAGCGTGGGACAAAGCAATCAGAAAGGATCAGAATCTTTCAGGGATCCAGCCCTGTCTCTTTCCAGACTGGATGCATAATGGGTCATTGCTGTAAGCATAGAGGTAAGGTCTTTCAGCAATAAAGCAGATTAGTTTTATGCAGTGGTCATTGCAAGAGGAAATGAGTAAATTCTTCTTAGTAATGATTTTGGGACACAGAAGCAGCAACCATTATGTATGTGTAACTGGAATCTAATCATGAAGAAAATCCCAAAGCCCAAATGCACATTACCCAAGGTAGCCAGACTACAGACAATAGGAAGTACAATTGCTAAGGAACTGTTCCAGATTAAAGGAATCTAAAGATTCATGACAATTAAATGCAATGTATGATCTTTTAATGGATCCTTGACTACAAAATATAGCTCAAAGGACATCGTTGAAATTATTAGGAAATTTTGATTATGGGCTATGAAGTTGATAACAGAATTTTATCAAATTAAATTTCCTGGTTTTGGTAATCATACTGGAGTTATGTAAAACAATGTGTTGTTCTTAGGAAATATATATTATTTAGTAGCAAATAAGAAGAATATCTAAAACTTGATCTATGGGAATTATAAGGCGAGAGAGTTGGAGAGAAAGTAAATAGGACATAATGTAACATAATTAGTCAATATGCATAAAATGTGAATCATTTCAGTTTTCTTTAACATTGAAATTATATAAAAATTTGAAATGTAAATGTAAAAATGGAATAAAGGACATAAAAAGAAAAGGACAAAACTATGACAGATGGACACAAAATGTGTACCTGACCTCTTGAGTAGAAGAAAGCATTGGGAAAGACTTGCCAGAAGTACTGACACCTAAAACAATATATGATAAATTCATTCTTTTTTCAAATGAGGTGCTGTGCTTGGCATGGAGGAAGTATTCCAGACAAAAGGAGTAGTGTGTGTGAGGACAGACTTGAATACAATAGTTCCCCACTCCCACCCCTTTCCTGTGGTTTCATTTCCCAGAGTTTCAGTCACCCAGATTCAACAAGGGTAAGTGTAGCACAATCAAATATTTGGAGAGAGAGTGAAATACCATGTTGATAGAACTTTTATCACAGTATATAGATTTAACTATTGCATTTTACTATTAATTATTATTCATGTTTTATACTACCTAATCTACAAGGTAAACCTTAACATAGGTAATTATGTATGTGTAGGAAAGGCACATATAGCTGACTAAGTACCATCTACAGTTTCAGACATCCACTGAGGGTCTTATAAAGCATCCCCTATGGATAAGGAAAGACTACTCTAACTGAATGTAAAATAGAGGCTGTGCTGAGCAATGAAGTGGGAAATATAGGCTGGATGCAGAGCATATTGAGCCTTCTGGGGAATAAAGATTTGAGAAGATGCTTGTAAAAAACCCATGGGATGTGAAGGAAAGTTAGTGCCCATTTGTGTGTGGTTTTTCTGGGATATGGTTTTTAGGAGAGTTTCTGGTTGGGAATACCTGAGAGGCAGTGAGCAGAGGAAGTTTCCTTGAGGTTCTTTATGAAAACAATTGACTAGGTAAAGAGGGTAGGCAAAATCCCAAACATTATTTTTTTTAACTTTTATTTAATGAATATAATTTCACATACAAATTCTAAATCTTTGGAGGTGTTCTGCCACAAGCTATAATACCATATTACCAGCAACAGAGGTCACTTCTACTCGAGGAAATTATGGAAACAACATCTGGCAGATGTTGGAAGAGAGTAGATTTGGGAGATATGCTCCTCATCATAGATAGCACTCTGCTATAAAGACTTATGCCTTTTAGAGAAAGAGTTTTTGTTTTTACTTTTTTTTAACTTTTTGTAACTTTATTGAATAACTATAAATTTCCAAAGTACAACTTTTGGATTACAGTGGCTTTTCCTCCCCATAACCTCCCTCCCACCCACAGCCCTCCCATCTCCCACTCCCTCTCCCATCCCATTCACATCAAGATTCATTTTCAATTCTCTTTATATATAGAAGATCAGTTTAGTATATATTAAGTAAAGATTTCAACAGTTTGCACCCACACAGAAACACAAATTATAAAGTACTGTTTGAGTACTAGTTATACCATTAATTCACATAGTACAACACATTAAGGACAGAGATCCTACATGGGGAGTAAGTGCACAGTGACTCCTGTTGTTGATTTAACAATTGGCATTCTTATTTATGACATCAGTAATCACCTGATGCTCTTGTCATGAGCTGCCAAGGCTGTGGAAGCCTCTTGAGTTCGCCAACTCCGATCTTATTTTGACAAGGTCATAGTCAAAGTGGAAGTTCTCTCCTCCCTTCAGAGAAAGGTACCTCCTTCTTTGATGGCCCGTTAGGAGAAAGAGTTTATTACAGAGGATAAACTTAGAATGATCAAGGTGCTAGGAAAGTTAACATTTATAAGTAAAGCAAATCATTTGTAAAAAATAAAAACAATGTACAGTCAAGACAAGATCCTGCAGATCCAGATTTCTCTGATCTCTCCAAAATATACCTATAAAATGTGGAAACTATGCATATAAAATGAAACCAAAGCAGAAATCTGAAACTTGGAAAGGGGGAGGTGGATCAGTGAGGGACACCATAATTGAAGAAGCAACATAGTGGCAGTGTCTTAAGACACTACCCTCAACTGGATAATGCAATTCAGGCCCAGCATCTCCCACCCTGACCAAACAGGAAAAAATGATTCAGGTGGGTTTGTTCATGCCTTGTCTGGATTGAGTGGCGGACCTGCCCATATTGACAGGCATTCCCAGTGGCACCAACAAGAGGGACTGATCAGGAGGAGTTCCACTGACACAGGAAGTGCTTTCTCATCTGACTGCACCTGATCCTTCCTGCTCATACACAGAGCTATCAGGCAGCCAGGCAGCACCTGCAGGGGGGATGTTGTCATAAGTGCTCAGGTGATAAAGTAATCCTTGTCTCCTCCCACTGTCTAGGACACTCATTAGTTGTGTGACACAGGCAGAGATATCTCATTACAATGAGCCATCCAGTCCAGTAAACAAACCTTGTCTCTTCTGAGCCTGAGACTATACTCAGAGAACCAGAGCTCCTGGCTAGCATCAAAAAGGGAGCCACAACATGCACTTAGCTAGGGAAGCTCTTTTTATCTGTATAGGCTACAGACTCCCTTTCCCCACCCAGAAAGGCTGTTTCTGCCCCCTCAGGCACCACCAGCAGGATCAATGTGCACCAAAAAAACAGCACTACAAATTTTTAGAAAATTAAATTATCAGAGATACAGTCCACGAAAATAGGCCAAGACCTGTATGCTAAACCTAAACAGTGTGACTTCCTGCTATAATGAAAGATGGAAATATCCTTCAGAGTTTTCTTACATAGTAATTAAAATGCCCAAAATTCAAAAGAAATATCATCCATCATGCCACTCATCAGAAAAGCCACAAATAGAGTAAGGAAGGATAACAAAATGATATCAATACCATGATGCATCAAATGCTAGACTTATTTGACAAGGACTGTAAATAAGCCATTCTCAAAGTGCTACAACAATCAGTTATGAATATCTTAAATGTAAAAACAGAAAATGTCACCAAAAGAAATATAATTTTTTAAAAATTAGAAATTATACAATGACTAGAGGAATAAAGTAACTGAAATAATGAACTCACTAGATTGGCTTAGTAGTAAAGGAAAGATGATCCAGGGTAAAATCACTGAATCTGAAATCACAACTTACCCAATAAATAATAGAGATGATGGAGGCATCTGGCCTAGTGGTTAAGACACCACTTGGAACATTCATATGCCATATCAGAGTGCCTGAGTTTGAGTCTTATTTCCCCTCGGAATTCTAGCTTCCTGCTGATGCACACTCTAGGAGCTAGCAAGTGATAATGGAAGTGACCATGTCCCTGTAACCAATGTTGGAGACCAAGATTTAGTTCCTGGCTCATGGCTTCGGCCCACCCCAGTCCAGGAGGTTGACAGCATTTGAGGAGTGAACTAGCATGTTGGAGCTTGCTCTTTCTTTCTGCCTCTCTTTCCCTTTCAGATAAATAATTTTAAAAAAATAGAAAAGTCTGAAAAAATAAGCAAATCCTCAGGGCTCTGACACACAATAACCAAACATTTAACATCCCTGTTATCAGCATCCCAAAAGCAGAGGAGAGAGTGGAGTTGAAAGAGTATTTGAAGAAATAATCACCAAAGACTTTCTAAATTTGGCAAAATGTGAAAGCCTTCAGATTCAAGAAGCTAAAATAAACTCCAGAGATGATAGGCTCAAAGAAATCTATGCTGTGTCATAATTAAACTTCCAAAGAGCAATTGCACAAATAAGATTATAAATAACAAGTGCTTTCTTCTATACCATCAACAGACACTAAGGAGCAAATGAACTGTGATGACTTGGAGAGTGTGTGTCCTATCTAAAGGGGCAACATCTAGTCAGCTCCATCTAGTTATATATATGGGAATTCACTAGATTTCTTTGCATGTGTAATCTTATTTTTAAATATAACTAATTAATTCTTTATATTTTAAACCACACCCCCAATTTATGACCTCTAATTTTGTAACAATTAAAAGTGGTAAACATAGCAGTAGTGAACCAACAGTTAGAAGACATTCCCTTCTCTTTCTTTCTCTCTTCCTCTCTCTCTCTCTCTCTCTCTTTCTCTCTCTCTCTCTCTCTCTCTCACACACACACACACACACACATAAAGTGAAAATAAGTAAATAACAAAAATCAGAAAATGAAGTCAGTCTTTATTGTATATTTTTAGATAAGGACCAAGAGATGTGGACAATTTATGGATTTGTGCAACATGATTTGGTAAAGCCTGGTAGCCAGGACTCCTGACAGTTTTTAAGTTGCAACCCTGTCTCTTGCACTTAGTTCTACATTTGGAAAAGCTGCTAAGAAAGCCAGGATGCTCCCACTTGGGTACTAGAAGAAAAAAAATCATGCAAACTCCTGCTTGTGATTGGAAACCCTCACATAAGCCACACTTCAAACAATAGTAAAAATACAGAAATAATGTTCTTTAGTTACTCTCTCAAGCCACTTTCACACCAACTTAGTAAGTCTGACCCGATATTACAGAAAGACTCATTATGTAACTAACAAGCATTTTCATAACCTCTTGATGTGTATGAGTATGTGTGTGAACATACTAGCATCTGCATCTGGCCACATTTTTGGATGAGGGTCTGCCAGGTGTCACAAAAGTCTACAACAAGTAGGCATTACCATATTTACCTTGTAGATTTCCAGTGAGAAAAAAATGTCTGAAACACACCCTGGACAAACAGTAGCCATTACCATTATTTCTGAAGAGAACTTTTCCCTATCCCTCTTTTCCATTCTCAAAAATGTGCTCTTTTTTCTCTTTCAAAGACAGGTGTTGGGGAGTAGATGCAAGCAAGAGGAGATTCTAGGAATTCCAATTTGTATGGCATGCTCTATTCCTTCAGAATGCCTAAGGAAAACTTAGAAACAAAACTGACACACAAATGGTTTTTGTTAAGCCCACACAATATTTTTAAAACATTTTTATGGGCTGCAGATATTTGAAAATCAGGATCTATAAAATTCTAAGATTCTAGTCCTCAAAATTTTGGATGATCTAGCAATCAGTGTACTATTAGCTTACTTAGCTGGATAGCGGTTACCTCTTTTAAATGGGATATGAGCTCTCCATTTCGTTTGAGTCTATATCATTCCATATTATTTCTATCCCTAAGGTTCTATATCAAATTCCATTTTTCATTATAACTTCACTGTTGACTTCTTAAATAATTGAGAATTACTTGTCTGTATCAGTTCCTAACAAAAGTAGAAAATGAAATAGACCAAGATCACAATATTTTTCCCAGAAAAATAGAAAATTTAAGCTTATCCTGTTATTCTCAATGATACAATTTGCCCAATTTTCATAATCAACATTAGGATACATGTTTTGGACCTTCATTTGCAGATGAAGTTCCTCAAATTTCCTAGTGTAGGTCATCAAATTTTTCATTATCTTCTTTCACACTCAGATTGCAGGAGGTGCCAAAAAACTGAAAGGGTTAGCAAAGGCAATGGTTTTTTGTTATGTTTTGTTTGCTTTTAATTGAGAGTTATCAGAGAAGTTCAAGCTTACTTAGTATATGTGATTAGACTCTAATTACAATAGAAGATGTAATGGGAAAACTGCAAACCTGCGATATCATGCCTGACAAATTTCCCTTTTAAAAATGAAGGGAAGATAAAAGACTTTTCCAAACAAGCAAAAGCAGAGAATTCATCACCTCCTGACCTACCTTAGAAGTGTTAAGGAAGTTCTACAAGTTGAAATAAAAAGATACTAAACAGCAATATGAAAGTACAACTCTTACTGGAAAATGTAAAAACATAGGCAAACAGAATATAGTAATATTATAATGGTGGTACATAAATTACTTTTAACTCTAGTATAAAAGTTAAACAATAAAGGTATTAATAATAACTATTGGAGCATGCATTTGATACAGTGGTTAATAAACCATTTACGACACATACATCTGATATGAGACTGCCTGGGTTCAAGTCTCAGCTTTTTTTTTTTTTTCTGATTCCAGCTTTCTCCTGATGCAGCAAGTATGGCTCCAGGTCCTGCCTCCCACATGGGAGACATGGGTAGCATTTTAGGCACCTGGCTTTTGCCTTGCCCAGCTTTTGGCAATGAACCAATAGGTGGAAGCTATTTCCACATTGTCTTTGTCTTTCAAATACACAAACAATAAATGTATCTTTTAAAAATATATATATATCGAGGGGCGGAGCCAAGATGGCTAAGAGTGAGGGCGCGCACCAACAATCTGGGAAAAGATAGATTAACAAAAGTGGAGTTACTGTAGCCTCAGGAAGAGACTCAGAAAAAAAACTGCAGAGGAAAATCTTCCGGATCTAGTAGATGTGACACAGAAGACCTACGGGGAGAGCAAGGTGGCCCACTGCCGCGCCGAGCCGAGGAAGCCGTGCCGTACCGTGCCGCACCGCCACGGGAGCTGCGAGAGCAGGGGACCCAGCAAGCCCAGCCACAGAAGCCCAGCCACAGAATTTGAGCCCCAGCACTGGAAGGAAAGATAACCCGAGACATTGGCCGGGAATGTTAGAGCGTGGTCTGAACTCACACGGGGGGGGGGGGGGGGGGGAAGGGAGGAAGGGAGGGACTGCACCAGGCTGACTAGAGCAGAGAAAAAAAAGTGAATAAATCAGGGGAACCTGCAGGGTCACTAGCCTCTCTCTCCACTCACCTAACAAAGCCCAGCAAGAGAAAGAGCAGGCACCATTTTACATATCTAAAACAAACTCTGTAACCTAGGCAACCCGGTGAGCTGTGTGGAATTTCTTCCCAACTGAGTCTAAAAAAAAAAAAAAAAGCAAGAGAGCAAGCCAGAGAACAACCCTGAAGAAACAAACAGAGCTCTTTGGCCAAACTTCCAAGATGCCAAACAAACGTAGAAACCAAGGTAACAAGAGCAAGGAAGACACTATGATGCCCCCAAATGAGAAAGACACCCCAATTCAAGATTACGAAGATGATGAGATAGAAGAAATGCAAGAAGCGGATCTCAAAAAATTGGTAAGATCATTAAGAAGCTCTCAAAAACAAATTCTTGAACTACAGAAATCCTTAATGGACAAGATAGAAAAGGAAACAGGCAAACCAAAGAAAAGAAGAGGAAATTAGAAATCTAAAAAATATTGTCGGGAATCTACAGGATACTATTAAAAAACCCAACATTCAGGTTCTAGGAGTTGCTGAAGGCATGGAGAGGGAGAAAGGATTAGAAGGCCTTTTTAGTGAGATTCTAGCAGAAAATTTCCCAGGTTTGGAGAACAACAGAGACATCTTAGTACAGGAAGCTCATAGAACCCCTAATAAACATGACCAAAAGAGATCCTCACCACGACCATTTTAATTAAACTCACCACAGTGAAACATAAGAAAAGATTCCAAAATGTGCAAGAGAGAAACGTCAGACCACCCTCAGGGGATCTCCAATTAGACTCACAGCTGACTTCTCATCAGAAACCCTACAAGCTAGGAGAGAATGGCGAGATATAGCCCAGGTACTAAGAGAGAAAAACTGCCAGCCCAGAATATTATATCCGGCAAAGCTCTCATTTGTGAATGAAAGTGAAATAAAGACCTTTCACAGCAAACAGAAATTGAAAGAATTTGTCGCCACTCGTCCAGCCCTGCAAAAGATGCTTAAAGATTTGATACATGCAGAAACACAGAAACATGATCACCAATATGAAAGAAGGTAAAGGAAGGAAACATCACAGCAAAAGATCACAGGAAACCCAAAAATGGTAGGGCAAAGTTACTACTTATCGATAGTCACATTAAACATTAAAGGCCTGAACAATCCATTTAAAAGACAATTGGCTGATTGGGTTAAGGAACAAAACCCATCTATTTGCTGCTTACAAGTAACACATCTAACAAAGATGCACACAGACTGAAAGTGAAAGGCTGGGAAAAGATATACCATGCGAACAGAAATGAAAAAAGAGCGGGCGTAGCCATCTTAATATCAGATAACATAAATTTTGCCACAAAAACTATTAGGAGAGACAAAGAGGGACACTATTTAATGATTAAGGGATCCATTCAACAGGAAGATATAATGATTATCAATGATAATGCACCTAATTACAGGGCACCGGTTTATTTAAAAGACTTGTTAAGGGACTTAAAGGGAGACTTAGACCCCCATACAATAGTACTGGGGGACTTCAATACTCCACACTCAGAGATAGACAGATCAACAGGACAGAGATCAACAAGGAGACAGTAGATTTAAATGGCACTGTAGCCCAAATGGATCTAACAGATATCTACAGAACTTTTCATCCTACACAAAAAGAATTTACATTCTTCTCAGCAGTACCTGGAACCTTCTCTAGGATTGACCACATACTAGGCCATAAAGCAAGTCTCAGCAAATTCAAAAGAATTAGAATCATACCATGCAGCTTCTCAGACCATTAAGGAATGAAGTTGGAAATTAGCAACTCGGGAATCCCTAGAGCACATGCAAACACATAGAGACTGAATAACATGCTCCTGAATGAACAATGGGTCATAGAGGAAATAAAAAGAGAAATCAAAAATTTTCTGGAAGTAAATGAGGATAACAGCACATCATACCAAACATATGGGATATGATGCTGACATTCATATGGAGACACAGAAGACCTCGAATAGCTAAAGCAATCTTGTACAACAAAAACAAAGCCAGAGGCATCACAATACCAGATTTCAGCACATACTACAGGGCAGTTGTTATCAAAACAGCATAGTACTGGTACAGAAACAGATGGATAGACCAATGGAACAGATTAGAAACACCAGAAATCAACGCAAACATCTACTGCCAACTCATATTTGATCAAGGATCCAAAACCAATCCCTGGAGTAAGCACAGTCTATTCAATAAATGGTGCTGGGAAAACTGGATTTCCACGTGTGGAAGCATGAAGCAAGATCCCTACCTTTCACCTTACACAAAAATTTACTCAACATGGATTAAAGACTTAAATCTACGACCCAAAACCATCAAATTATTAGAGAGCATTGGAGAAACCCTGCAAGATATAGGTACAAGTAAAGACTTCTTGGAAAAGACCCCAGAAGCATAGGCAGTCAAAGCCAAAATTAACTATTGGGATTGCATCAAATTGAGAAGTTTCTGTACTTCAAAAGAAACAGTCAGGAAAGTGAATAGGAAACCGACAGAATGGGAAAAATATTTTCAAACTACACAGCAGATAAAGGGTTGATAACCAGAATGGACAAAGAAATCAAGAAAATCCACAATAACAAAATAAACAACCCACTTAAGAGATGGGCCAAGGACCTCAAGAGACATTTTTTGAAAGAGGAAATCCAAATGGACAACAGACACATGAAAAAATGTTCAAGATCACTAGCAATCAGGGAAATGCATATCAAAACCACAATGAGGTTTCACCTCACCCTGGTGAGAATTGCTCACATTCAGAAATCTACCAACAATAGATGCTGGAGAGGATGTGGGGAAAAAGGGACACTCACCCACTGTTGGTGGGAATGCAAACTGGTTAAGCCACTGTGGAAGTCAGTCTGGAGATTCCTCAGAAACCTGAATATAACCCTACCATACAACCCAGCCATCCCACTCCTTGGAATTTACCCAAAGGAAATTAAATTGGCAAACAAAAAAGCAGTCTGCACCTTAATGTTTATTGCAGCTCAATTCACAATAGCTAAGACCTGGAACCAACCCAAATGCCCATCAACAGTAGACTGGATAAAGAAACTATGGGACATGTACTCTATAGAATAGTATAGCAGTCAAAAACAATGAAACCCGGTCATTTGCAACAAGATGGAGCAATCTGGAAAACATCATGCTGAGTGAATTAAGCCAGTCCCAAGGAGACAAATATCATTTGTTTTCCCTGATCGGTGACAACTGAGCACCAAAGGGAAACCTGTTGAAGTGAAATGAACACTATGAGAAATAGTGACTTGATCAGCCCTTGTCCTGACTCTTGATGTACAATTTAATACTTTATCCCTTTTAGTATTTTTTTTTGTTCTAGTATTAGTGGTTGAAATCTGTAATTAAGACACAATTATTCTTAGGTCTTTAAATCTTAACTGAAAAGTGATCCCAATTAAATATAAGAATGAGAAAAAGAGAGGGAGGAGATGTACAATTGGGGACATGCTCAATCGGACTTGCCCCAAATGGTGGAGTTAGAAACATGCCAGGGGATTCCAATACAATCCCACCAAGGTGGCATGTACCAATGCCATCTCACTAGTCCAGGTGATCAATTTCAGTTCACAATTGATCACATTGATAGGTCTAAGAGTCAAGGGATCACACAAACAAGACTAATGTCTGCTAATACTAACTGATAAAACTGAAAAAGGGAGAGAAGGATCCAACATGGGAAGGGGGGGACACAGCAGAGTCATAGAATGGCAGATGTCCTTAACAGCAGTCTGGCCTCAGAATAAGCCCTTAAGGCATTTGGATCTGGCTGAAGAGCCTATGAGAGTATTTTAAGCATGGAAAGCCAAGACACTCTGGGAAAAAAAAAGAAGAAGAAGAAGACCTAAATGGAGGATCTCAGGGAGTGTGATCTCAGTGGAAAGAATGTGGCCATCAAGGTAGGAGGTACCTTTCTCTGAAGGGAGGAGAGAACTTCCACTTTGACTGTGACCCTGTCAGAATAAGATCGAAGTCTGCAAACCCTAAAGGCTTCCATAGCCTCGTCAACTCATGACTAGAGCCTAGGGAGATTACTGACACCATGAATAAGAGTGTTAAATTGTTAAATCAACATCAAGAGTCACTGTGTACTTACGTCCCATGTGGGATCTGTCCTTAATGGGTTGTCCAATGTGAAGTAATGACATAGCTAGTACTGAAACAGTATTTTTACTTTGTGTTTCTTTGTGGGTACAAACTGATGAAATCTTTACTTAGTATATACTGAAGCGATCTTCTGTATATAAAGATAATTGAAAATGAAAAAAAGAACCTTGGTGTTAAATTGGAAATTACATAGAAAATTAATCATTTTTTAAAATAAAATATCATGCAGGATCTCTGTCATTAATGTGCTGTACACTGTTATTTAATGCTATAACTAGTACTCCAACAGTATTTTTTCACTTTGTGTTGCTATGTGAGGGCAAACTGTTTAAATCTTTATATATACTAAACTGATTTTCTGTATATAAACAGAATCGAAAATGAATCTTGATGTGAATGGAAGGGGAGAGCGAGTGGGAAAGGGGAGGGTTGCGGATGGGAGGGAAGTTATGGGGGGGAAGCCATTGTAATCCATAAGCTGTACTTTGGAAATTTATATTCATTAAATAAAAAAATAATATATATATATATCATAAAAAATTAATATTTGATACACAATATCAATACAATATGATTAAGTTCTGAAGGCCTGTGCTACAACATTGTGCATACAGTTAACAGCACTGTATTATATACTTAAAACTTACTGAGAATGAAGATCTTACATTAGGTGCTCTTACTACAAATTTTTTTTAAAAAATGAATAAAAATAAAGAAGGCAGCAGTGAAACTTTGCAGGTGATGACTGCTTATGGCCCTGATTGTGGTGACAGTTTCATGAGCATATACTTATTTCAAAAGTCATCAGAATTATATATGTTATTCATAGTTTTTTTTTTTCTTTTTTTTGACAGGCAGAGTGGATAGTGAGAGTTAGAGACAGAGAGAAAGGTCTTCCTTTTTGCCATTGGTTCACCCTCCAGTGGCTGCTGCGGCTGGCACATCGTGCTGATCCGAAGCCAGGAGCCAGGTGCTTCTCCTGGTCTCCCATGCGGGTGCAGGGCCCAAGGACTTGGGCCATCCTCCACTGCCTTCCCGGGCCATAGCAGAGAGCTGGCCTGGAAGAGGGGCAACCGGGATAGAATCCGGCACCCCAACCGGGACTAGAACCCGGTGTGCCGGCGCCACAAGGCGGAGGATTAGCCTGTTAAGCCACGGCACCGGCCCATATTTTTTTTTTTTTTTTGTATTTCATATGTCAATATGAAAGTATTAAAGATGCAATGAGGTATTCATAAAAGATGTCCCATCGAATATATATTAAATTACTGAACTTGTTTTGCCTTACGAAACATCCCAGATATATAAAAGGTAAATTCTTTTTCTGCGGATACCACATTTATGACTTAATTTTATTTAATTCATTGCTCAACCTCCAAACATGTATTTACTGTATTTCATTGTGTTTCATTTTGTTTCAAATCTTCACTGGGGAAAGTTTCATATAAAAAACAAATTTAAGATTCTAGAGTTTCTGGTCCCGGAGATATAATTTTTCAGGTGCTACAGGTAAGTCCCAAGGCAAGACCTGTCCAAAATATGGCTTCCCAGAAACCTGCTATAATGCACAGAACTCTGCATCTCAGTCTTTTCTTTAGTTAAAAGATACAAGTTACATAGAAAATATAAACCTAGTAAGGTTGGGGCACAAAGAGTGTGCTTTCAGAATTGCATATCCTAAATTGGTATGAGAGCAGTCTATGACCTAGGAAAAGTTGGACAGCAAATTTTGAATTGTGGACAGAGCCAAGAAACCAGACTTGAAATATAGATTCTTACACTTAAAAAAGGAATGGAATTATCTGCTCTAGCTTCTTTTACAATCAGGGATTTTATTATGTATAGCATGCTTGAAATGGAACCTTGCAATCTCTAGCCTCTGATTTCCAGTTTGCACAAAACCTACTGTTGCCAGAACTAGCAGCTGGCGCCATGTTGCAGCAGGTTAACACTCTGGCCTGAAGCACCAGCATCCCATATGGGCGCCGGTTCTAGTCCCAGCTGCTCCACTTCTGATCCAGCTCTCTGCTATGGCCTGGGAGGGCAATGGAAGATGGCCCAAGTCCTTGGACCCCTGCACCCACATGGGAGACCCAGAGGAGGCTCCTAGCTCCTGGCTTCGGATCAACACAGCTCCGGCCGTTGCAGCCAATTGGGAAGTGAACCATTGGATAGAAGACCTCTCTCTTTCTCTTTGCCTCTCCTCTCTCTCTGTAACTCTTTCAAATAAATAAATAAATCTTTAAAAAGAGAACTAGCTCATTCTGTGGTTCTCGACTCTAGTCATCAGTTGTGTTTCTCTCTTTTGAGTCAAAGTACAGCTTTGTATTCCATTCACTGATTCTATTTCAAAATTCAGGAGCAACAAAGGACAAGTTTAATTTAAAAAGTTTAATGGAATAATTTACTCCTGATTTTTATATTTGTATGCTAATATGTTGATAACCTGACAGTGGGTAGCAGCCAGAGTCACATTTTCAGCAGAGAGGAAAACTGCCCTTGCTCAATCTTGCTTTTGCTTGTGATCAATCTTCAAAGTACAGAAAAATACCTTTTTCTCAATGAGCTTCTTAGAGAATAGAATAAATTTGACTCAAGTGCAAGTCAAATAGGCAGGCAATCAAAGGAGAAAAAAATCCACTAGTTTGAAATCCCAGGCCATGAGCAGTTTCTGATTCTTGACTGGTTACAACTACTGATAATTATTCCTTTTAGAACAAACCTGAGGATCAAGCAAAGCAGCTGAGATTAGAAAAAATGGGAAATTGCTCACAGCCATCATTATTTCATCATAATTAACCAAAAACGAATAGGTTGGTTTTTAAGTAGCACCTGGGTTATTCTATTGTAATTTCCTACTTAATTATAAGGATTACGGTGAAAGCATACCTGTGAGTTATGGCTTCAGCCTACTGGAAACGCTTGCCCACACCCATACACTGAGAGCCCTGAGCTTGCCATGAAATATCCCGCCAAGTGCCACTATTAGCATTTTCAATAGATCTCTCTCTCTGTCATGCCACCAATTTCATGCTTTGCATAAATTACATGTTGCTTAAACTTTCTGGATAATCACAATAAAATGACAAACCTATCTCTGATAATTAAACACATTACCTAAATGTTGCATTAGGAATGCAGTATATTTTCTTTTTCTTTTACAAGACACAAGGTAAAATATTTTAAAGGAGATAATTGGCATGTGAGAATCAATTTGCCCACTGAGTGATTTTAAATAAATTAATCTTTGGAATCAATTTTTATTTACTGAAGTAAAACGTTATTATTGACAAAAAGAGATAAATACCAATTGCACACATACATCCAAACTACACTGAGTGATGAAATTTTCAAAATTTGTCAAGGGATTGGGTAAACAATTTCTATAACACCTGTATAATAGTCTATGTAGTCATTAATGTCTGATTGATCTAGAAGATTTTATTATATATTGATTCATTAACGAGAAATAGGAAATCAATTGGGATTGAATGAGAAAAATAGCTGATACTAATCCAATATGGAATGTAGTATGTTCTACCATATATGAGAAAGTTATACCAAGAGTAAATTTCTTCCACTTCTCTTATTAATGGTACATGTTTTCAGTTTTAAGTCATCTTCTTTATAGACTATAAAAACACAAGCTTGCCAAAGGAATGCACGCCTAACTTACTAACCTTCACCTCCATTGTTACAATGAAGCAGTAATATTTGGCTCAGAAAAATCTATAAACCCGCTGTAAATAAATGGCCACCAGACCTCAAAAGATAAGGTCCTAGACTTAGGTAGTGTAGTTGACCTTGGGTAGGTATGCAGTCTCCCCAAGCTTCCTCATTTTTCCTGCTTGAAAATGAATGGACTCTTTAAGTTCCCTTCCAAGTTTAACATTTATTTGAAGTTTATATTTTGAACATGTATTGATAACTAGCTACAGTCTAGCTAATATCCTGTAATTATTGGCAAATCAGTTTTGATAGTGCTGATTAATCTTGGAGAAACTTAATCAAGTACTGTAGTTTTCAAAACCAGCAACTAGCCTTAATAGAAAAACTGATGAAGAGAGAGCAGCATGGGGGAGGATTGGGAGTAGGATCAGGGAAGTGGGGGAAGTGTGGTTGTCTTCTTGGAACTGTGCCTAGGGAATTCATAAAATCTTTTCTCTTTATATTAATAAAGATTTTTAACAAAAAGAAAACACTAAACTTATTTGATCAGCTTTATGGGCCTTAGAATAAGTACCATTTAAGGCTTCATCTATATAACAAATCCAAAACAATTTGGATATAAAATAAGGAAAGTATAGAGTACTCTGAAGATAACCAAACTATTCTTAAAGAAAATTAAATTTATAGCTATGGTTAAGATCATCCACTTCACCTCTAAATCCTTTATGGTTAGGCCCCTGAATTTGCTATCCTATTGGCTGGTGGCTAAAATTGATTGATAGATTTGGCAAATCCCACAGGGGAAACGTTCTATGAAGGGAATTACTGGCTTGGAAAACAAGCTGTTAACCTTGAGTATCTTTAATCGTCCACCAATTAAACGTAAGAACCCTTAAGCTCCCAGTGATTAACCTTTATTACCCCAAGTTGCTCCCATAGGCTTTTCTACTTAAAGACAAAATAGCAGAATGACAAACTATAGTACTGTTAACTTTTTCATAGTGTTTTTGACTATACTAATGCAAAAAAGTATATTAATGCCCACAAAAATATGTTGGCTGCCACAATCAAGAAGAGTCCTCAGATGTGTAAAATATTTGAGTCAAGTGCTCTGGGCAAACTGGCTTTAGGGGAGATAGTCTTTGGGCTGGAATATTGGAAAAGCAATACATTAAGAATCAAGAGATCTGGATTTTAGATCAAATTCAGTATAAACAGAACAACTGAGGAGTCACCAACATTCTCTGGGTTTCAGTTTCCTCAGGTATAAATTGAGAGTACTGAGAGTGATTGTATTAAAGAATCTCTAACGTCCTTTTCAATTGCAATATTCCATGAGCCCGATCTATTCTTCTATGATGAGCTAACAGGGACTAATTTAAACAAGACATTTTATTTGGGTACAAAATGATAAACACAGGTATGCTTGATTACTCTTCTGATTGCATTTGGATATTAGGCAGTTTCCAGAGTATAAACTAGGATATATATCTCCAGAAGCCAAAGCACATGCACTCTGGCAACACAGTAAACAATGCAGCTTTTGAGTATCAGCAGGCCTCACAGAATTTCTAATTTTGTTGACCTTTAACAGATGCAGATTTTATAGATATAAAACTTTTCATATAATTTCTTTGTAGTTACTCTGCATGAATTTTGGGGAGGTGCTACTATGTGGAGATTGATACCAGAAGAGAATCTGGGGGGCATAAAAGTAACATGTCCAATGGCTTATGTAAAGACAAATGCATCACACATCATAAAATTTTCACCCACTAGCCCGTTTTCTATAATTGACAAACGTTTTAATGGGAAAGAGTTTATTTACTTCTTCATATTGACAACAGCAACAGCTTACTTAAGGTCATTGTAAGCCAGAAGCAAAAACCCTTGAAAGTGCATTTGGAAGTAAAAGGATAAACCTGAGTTAGGATCTGTACTTCCTGACAGGATAAAGGTGTGCCATATTGCTCTGAAAGGAAAAATGGGAAATATTGTTTTATATAATGACTCATGAGAAGACCTGGTTAACAATCTGGACAGAGCAGAGGAACAAGAAAGTAGAAGGAACAAGAAAGAAGGTGGGAGGCTGTATCAGTTTCAAATTCTTTAAGAAATTGGTTATCAAGACTCAACTTAAAGTTGCATTCCCAAAATCAGACACCTCTTCTCCAAAACCCTTCAGGAAATTTTGGCATAAAGACCCTATATGAGCATCTGTATGGAAATCAAGGAAAAGAGACTGAGCTCTGAATGTGAGCCAGTGTGGAGCATAGATTCACAAAGATAAGCAAAATAAAAAGATAAGAACAAAATCTAAACAGAAGTCAGAAATCAGAGACATGAATAAAAAAAAAAAAACAGGAAACAAATCACTGTCATTTTTTTTTCCTACTCTACTCAGCTATCTCTTTTCAAATTCTGGTAGCCTGACTCCATCTTCTTTCAGGAGAATTGCCTTTTCCAAATTTATTGACATTCTTGGTTAAAGCCAATACTAATCCCCACCTAACATGGTCACAGCAGTGATGTATGACCCAGGCCTAGTCAATGGTAATTTCCCTTGCACTTGGTTACATGTTTTGGTCCAAAATGTGGCTCACAATGTGCAAAATAAGAGACCTTCCCTTGAATAAATCTCAGATAGCAGATTGAACTAACCTTGCCTAGGTATTTTTTTTTGTTTGTTTTCTCAGTGTTCTTTTCAGATTGTTGTATATAAATCCTACTTATTTTGTGTATTGAGTTTTGTAGACAAGTTGACCCAATTGATCACTAGTTCTAAACAGTATTTGGTGGAATATTTAGGGTTTCATCCATGTAAGATCATGTCATATGAAAATATTAGGTTTAATTCTTCTTTTTCAATTTGGATATTAATGAAAAAGATTTAACAAAAAATCTCCATTTACAATAGTAGCAAAAATTTGGCATACTTAGGAATAAATCTAACCAAGAAGGTGGGAGAATTGTGCCCTCAACATTAAGACATCATGCAAGAAATTAAAGACAAATAAATACAAAAATATCTCATGTTTATGGATTGGAAGACTTAATATTGTTATAATGTGTATGCTACCAAACACAATCTACAGACTCAATGCAGTCTTCATCAAAATTCCATCAGTATTTTTTGCAGAAATAGCAAAACTAATCCTAAAATTATTATTCAATACCAAAGGACTTCAAATAACACAACAATATTTTTTGAAAGTTAAAAGAGCACTTCAAAACTCATATTTACTCAAAACAACTTGGTATAACATAAAGACAAATAAACCAATGAAACAGTCTTAAAAACAAACCTTTGCATAAATTATCAAGTGATCTTGACAAAGGAGCCAAGATGAGTCAATGCAGAAATGAGAATCTCTTCAACTAATGATATTCAGAAAGCTGGATGTCATTAACATGCACCAGAATTAAGTGGGAGCCTTAATTAAATTATATTCAAAATTTAACTCAAGATGGGTTAAAGGCTGAAACATAAGATCTAAAACTATAAAACTTCTAAAAAATATAGGAGATGATCTTAATGATACTGCATTTAGCAATGGTTTCATGAATATAATGTCACAAGTACAGGCAACCTAAGAGTATACAAGTAGGATTATATCAAACTAAAAAGCAAAAGAAGTAATCAACAGAGCAAAAACACAATCTACAGAACGAAAAAAAATTAAAAAATAACTACAGAAAACAAATAACCTGGTTGAAAAATGACCAAAGTACATAAATACACATTTTTTTCAAAGATGGTATACCAACAAGCCAATGACTAGTGAAATATTAGTTACTAAAGAAATATCATTAATTGAATATTACTAGTAGAGAAATACAAATCAAAACCATGAGATCTCACCTAACTCAAAAGAATGAAAAAGCAATCACAGAATGAAAGAAAATATTTGCAAACCATACTTTAGATAAGTGGTTAATGTCCATAATATGAAAGAAATGATCATAATTTAAAAGTAAAACAAACAAGCTAACTTAAAAAGGAGCTGAGGACTTGAATAGACATTTCTCCAAAGGAAGCATACAAATGGCCAACAAGTTATTAAAATATATTCAATTCACTAATCATGGAAATATAAGTCAAAACCACAGTGAGTATCATTTTGTACCTGTTAGGATGCCTATTATACAAACAGAGGCCGAGTTGAGGGTGTAGAGAAAATGGAGCTTTTATGCACTGTTGGTGGGATTATAAAATGATGAAACCACTGTAGAGAACAGTATGGGGACTCTAAAAATTAATAATAAAATTATCACATGAGACCATATTCCACTTCTATATATATTCCAAAAGAATTGAAAGCAGAGCCTTAAAAAGATATTTCAATATCCATGTTCATTGTAGCACGATTCACAGTAGACAAAGGTGAAAGTAATCTAACGGTCCATAGATGGACAATATGAATAGTCCAATTGTCCACATATAAATGCGAATATATGAAGTATCTAAAATAGTCAAATTCATAGTTAGAGAAAATACAGTAATGGGTACCAGAAGTTGTGGAGAAGACAAAAAGGAGAACTGCTTTTAATGAGTAAATAGTTTCAGATTTGCAACATAAAATATTTCTGGATATCTGTTTCACAACAATGTGAATATACTTAACTGCTACTGAAATCCGTACTTAAAATTGTTAAGATGAGAAATTTTTATGTGTTTTTACTATTTTACTACAATAAAAATTATCTTGCATTATTGAAACTCAGTTGTTAGCATGATACAGTGTCTTTATGGAAATTTGGATTAGTTTCTTTGGGAAGAGGGTATGAGTATGTTCTATAATTAGAAAAAAATCAAGGGGATATTTGATGTCTGAAGGTCACTAAAGCATATGTTTATATATCTCCAAATATCAATATAATCTACCACACTTCTAACCCCCCAGTACTTAGGCAGAGACATGTGGATTGTTCTGGTAAATGAATGCTTACTTCCATATTGAAGCATTTAATTTCAGTTGAGAAACTATCTAGAGATTTCTTACTGTCTTACAGCAATTAAGAAGGCCAATGTTATACTCTCATGGGCTCTTCAGCCAGATCTGAATGCCTTGAGGGCTGATTCTGAGGCCAGAGTGTTGTTTAGGACATCTGCCATCCTATGAGTCTGCTGTGTATCCCACTTCCCATGTTGGATCTTTCTCTCCCTTTTTGATTCTATCAGTTAGTATTAGCAGATACTTGTCTTGTTTGTGTGATCTCTTTGACTCTTAGGGCTATCAGAGCTATCAATTGTGAGCTGAAATTGATCACTTGGACTAGTGCGATGGCATTGGTACATGCCATCCTGATGGGATTGTGTTGGAATCCCCTGGCACATTTCCAACTCCACCATTTGCGGCCAGTCCGATTGAGCATGTTCCAAATTGTTCCTCTCCTCCCTCTCTTTTTCCACTCTTAGATTTAACAGGGATCTCTTTTCAGTTAAATTTAAACACCTAAGAATAATTGTGTGTTAATTACTGAGAGCCCATGAGAGTATAGCAGGCATGGAAAGCCAAGATACCATGGAAAAAAAAAAAAAAAGACCTAAATGAATGATCTCTGTGAGTGAGATCCCAGTGGAAAGAACGGGGCCATCAAAGAAGGAGGTACCCTTCTCCGAAGGGAGGAGAGAACCTCCACTTTGACTATGACCCTATCGGAATAAGATCAAAGTCAGCGAACTCTAAAGGCTTCCATAGCCCTGGCAACTCATGACTAGAGCCTAGGGAGATTACTGATGCCATGAACAGGAGTGTCAAATTGTTAAGTCAGCAACAGGAGTCACTGTGTACTTACACCCCATGTGGGATCTGTCCCTAATGTGTCGTTTAAAGCCAAGTGATGCTATGACTGGTACTGAAACAGTATTTTTATACTTTGCGTTTCTGTGTGGGCGCAGACTGATGAGGTCTTTGCTAATTATAGACTGAAGTGATCTTCTGTATATAAAGAGAATTGGAAACGAAAAAAAAAAAAAAAGGAAGGAAAAAAAAAAAAAAAAAACAACCTGGTGTTAAAATGGAAATGGCATAGAAAATTAATTAATTTGAAAAAAATTTTTGTAGGATCTCTGTCTTTAATGTGCTGTACATTGCGATTTAATGCTATAATTAGTAATCCAATGGTAGTTTTTTCACTTGATGTTGCTATGTGGGCAAAATGTTGAAATCTTTACCTAATGTATACTAAACTGATCTTCTGTATATAAAGAGAATTGAAAATGAATCCTTACACGAATGGAGGGAGAGGGGGAGCGGGAGGGGGGAGGGTTGCGGGCGGGAGGGAAGTTATGCGAGGGGGGAAGCCATTGTAACCCATAAACTATACTTTGGAAATTTATATTCATTAAATAAAAGTTTAATAAAAAAAAAAAAAAAAAAAAAAAAAAAAAAAAAAAAAAGAAGGCCAATGTTTCTGCACTGACTGAGCCTACATCAGCCTAGAGCCCTGAATTACTGTTGTAAGCAAAACCCCACACTGAACTGTATTGAACACATAGCATAAATGAGAACTTCTTTCTGCTTTATTAAGTCATTAATATATTACTAAGTCATTGATATTTGTTAGTATAACATAAGTTATGCTAACTATTATGGAATTATCCTAAGTGCTTCATTAAAACTAACTGCTTCCAGGATCCCCTGAGATTATGCACATATGCTTAGGGATTCCTTTGCCTTCATCAAAGGAAACACTTGATCAAGAAAAAAAAAAGAATCTGGAGTGAAAAGAAAGGTTCAAGCACTAATCACATAGAAGCACAAATCCAGAGCAGAGTCAGAGAATTAAAAAATCATATCATAATCTTTCTTGGCTAATATTTGTCCCTTTAGCACCTGAAAAGTGTCTTAGAATCAAGATATCTACTCATATGCTCCTATGGAAGGAAATGATTTAGAGCAACCAAACTGAATCTAGAGTGAAAACAAAAATGGAAAGTTTCATTTTCTGAGATTTTGATGAAGAATAATTCCTATGTATTTATTTCAATTCTTCCATGGTATTGCTATTTCGGCATGACTCACAACATTTAACCATATTATTTTTTAGACAAGTGTTACCACTCATAAAATACTTCCATAGCCCTGACCAGAAAAACATACACACACACATACACACACACTCAGCTTTTAATCAGACACATTATTTCAAGAACAATCTCCATAAAGTTTTTGAAGAAGTTTCCTTTATACTTATATTGTGGAAGAGGATTGCTTTTTGGAAACAGCAGTGATTCATGAAAATGCACTGCTTAGAGCTTTTCTTTTGGGAGGCAAAATGGCCTGCCAGGATCTACCACCATGTGAAGAACACACTCCTTTCAGTCTGCTTCCAGACAATGACTGAGCACAAGAGGTACTGAATCACCTTAATTCTGAGAAAAGATAGAACATTTCTGGCAAGTGATTCTGGTTCAACTTCTTCGTTCAGTCTGACCAAACCATTCCTAGAAATCTGTGTCTTTTTCCATCTTTAATTTTACAATTCTCAGACCTTAAACATAGTCTATAACTTCCATTTATCTTCTCATCCCCAACAAAAAAATGTTTCACATCTCCAATTCTGTCTCAACAGCTATTTCTAGGCTAACCCAATATATCTGAGGAGTCTTGAAACAATTCATAAAAAATGTGGCCTATGAAAAAACACATAAATTTCATACTTTATTTTGTACTAAAACAAATCTGAAATAAGTTTGTGTAACATGTCTGAAAAGGATGGATTTTGAGGCAGTAAGAATAATGATACATTAGTTTGGAAAGAACCCCTGTCCAAGCAATATGAGTTCTGCTAAAATTGAAGCAAGGATAAAAATAAATTTTGTGATGAAGTTTGGGTGGAAGAATGAGAAACTCATTGCCACTTTATGAAAAGTTTACTGCGGCAATACCCCAAAGAAATCAGCAGTTTACAAATGGCTAACTCATGTGATAAGGAACAAAGGGGAAGTTGAAGATGAAGCCTGCAGTGACAGACCATCCAGGTCAATCTGTGATAGAAAAGTTAACTTTGTCCTCTAATTGAAAAAGATCTACCTATGACTAACAGCAGAAACAATAAATAGGCAGTTCCATAGACATCTCAACTGGTTAAGAGTTGGCAATTCCAGGGACCAGCATCGTGGTGCACTAGGTTAATCCTCCACCTGTGGCAGCAGAATCCCATATGGGCGCCAGGTTCTAGTCCCGGTTGCTCCTCTTCCACTCCAGCTCTCTGCTGTGGCCCGGGAAAGCAGTGGAGGACGGCACACGTGCTTGGGCCCCTGCACCCACATGAGAGACCAGGAGAAAACACCTGGCTCCTGGCTTTGGATCGGCATGGCTCCAGCGATTGCAGCCATTTGGGGAGTGAACCAACAGAAGGAAGACCTTTCTCTCTGTCTCTCTCTCTCACTGTCTGTAAATCTACCTGTCAAATAAAAAAATAAAAAATCTTTAAAAAAAGGAGTGGGCAATTCTGACTGAATTGGAGTGAATTTTTTGCTTGATTGATATCAAAACTATTGTGCTCAGATCAGTTGTAGACAATAGCAGACTTTCAATGGAAATTCTAAACAAGTAGGATCAAGATTTTGAAGCATTTCTTGGAAGAATTGAATCAGAGATGAAATATGGCTTTACCAGTACATTCATAAACAAAAAATACAACCAAAGCAAGAAGTAGAAGTAGACCACTCAAACAAAAGTAAACTATACAAGAGCAAAGGAAATGGAAATAATTTTCTGGAATTATCAAGTCATTTATCTTGTTTCTATTTCTGGAGGGACAAAGAAAAAGAACATCTACTTCTTTGCAGAGTGTTGAGAAACCCAATGCTTTAGCAGAAACATACCCAAGAAATCCTTAGCAGAGTCTTTCTCCACCACCACAACACTCCTCATTCTTCTCATCAGATGAGGAGAGTTAGTTGATATTTTCTTTTTTTTTCTTTTTTTTTATTTAGTAAATATAAATTTCCAAAGTACAGTTTATGGATTACAATGGCTCCCCCCCCCATAATTTCCCTCCAACTCGCTCCCCTCCCATCTCCCACTCCCTCTCCCATTCCATTCACATAAAGATTCATTTTCAATTCTCTTTACATACAGAAGATCGATTTAGTATATATTAAGTAAAGATTGCATCAGTTTGCTCCCACACAGAAACACAAAGTGTAAATATACTGTTTCAGTACTAGTTATAGCATTACTTCACATTGGACAAGACATTAAGGACAGATCCCACATGAGGAGTAAGTACACAGTGACTCCTGTTGCTGACTTAACAATTTGACACTCTTGTTTATGGCGTCAGAAATCTCCCTAGGCTCTAGTCATGAGTTGCCAAGGCTATAGAAGCCTTTTCAGTTCACCGACTTCGATCTTATTCTGACAGGGTCATAGTCAAAATGGAAGTTCTCTCCTCCCTTCAGAGAAAGGTACCTCCTTCTTTGATGGCCCCGTTCTTTCCACTGGGATCTCACTTGCAGAGATCTTTCATTTAGGTCTTCTTTTTTTTTTCCCCAGTGTGTCTTGGCTTTCCATGCCTACAATACTCTCATGGGCTATTGAGCCAGATCCGCATGCCTTAAGGGCTGATTCTGAGGCCAGAGTGTTGTTTAGAACATCTGCCATTCTATGAGTCTCCTGTGTAATCCACTTCCCATGATGGATCGTTCTCTCATTTTCTGATTCTATCAGTTAGTATTAGCAGACACTAGTCTTGTTTGTGTGATCCCTTTGACTCTTAGACCTATCAGTGTGATCAATTGTGAACTGAAATTGATCACTTGGACTAGTGAGATGGCATTGGTACATGCCACCTTGGTGGGATTGTGTTGGAATCCCCTGGCATGTTTCTAACTCCATCATTTGGGGCAAGTCCGATTGAGCATGTCCCAAATTGTACATCTCCTCCTTCTCTTATTCCCACTCATATATTTAACAGGGATCACTTTTCTGTTAAATTTCAACCTCCTAAGAATAATTGTGTGTTAATAATAGAGTTCAACCAATAGTATTAACTAGAACAACAAAATACTAAAAGGGATAAAGTATTACATTGTACATCAAGAGTCAGGACAAGCGCTGATCAAGTCATTGTTTCTCATAGTGTCCATTTCACTTCAACAGGTTTCCCCTTTGGTGCTCAGTTAGTTGTCGCCGATCAGGGAGAACATATGATATTTGCCCCTTTCGGACTGACTTAATTCACTCAGCATAATGTTTTCCAGATTGCTCCATCATGTTACAAATGACCGGATTTCACTGTTTTTGACTGCTGTATAGTATTCTATAGAGTACATGTCCCATAATTTCTTTATCCAGTCTACTGTTGATGGGCATTTGGGTTGGCTCCAGGTCTTAGCTATTGTGAATTGAGCTGCAATAAACATTACTGTGCAGATGGCTTTTTTGTTTGCCAATTTAATTTCCTCTGGGTAAATTCCAAGGAGTGCTATGGCTGGGTTGTATGGTAGGGTTATATTCAGGTTTCTGAGGAATCTCCAGACTGACTTCCATAGTGGTTAAGCCTCTATGGAAGTTAGTTGATATTTTCAATGGGAAGTCACTAGGCATCTACATCAAAGTCATGATTTGGCTCTTTGTGACTGTTTTTTTTTTTTAATCTTATAAGAATCTTTAAAGAGCACCTCATTTTCTTAATAAAGTGACATGTTTAAATTTTCAGGATACTCAATTCTTCAGGTATGGACTACATGTGAGGTATCATCTCAGAAAAGTCTCTTGAGAGGCTTGCACTGTGACTCAGTGGACTAAACCACAGCCTGCAGTGGCAGTGTCCCATATGGGTACCAGTTAAAGTTCTGACTGCTCTACTTCCAATGCAGTTCCTAGCTAAAATGCATGGGAAAACAGCAAAGGAGTTCCTAAGTGCTTGGGCTCCTGCACCCATGTGGAAGAACCAAAAGCAGCTCGTGGCTCAAGGCTTCGAACTGGCCTAGCCCCAGTCATTGCAAACATTTTAGGAATAAGCCAGTGAATGGACAATCTCTCTTTCTTTATCTCTCTGTAACTATGCTTTTCAAATAAGTAAATAAAATCTTTTAAAAAAGAAAAGTTCCTTGAACTTGATGGAGCTTATGTGGAGAAATAAAATTTATGCATTTTTAAATTTCCTTTTTCCTTAAAATGCTTGAAGTACTGTCTTATTTGAAAAGAGATGAAGTGACTTAGATGTATAGTCCCAACTTGGCAATTGATTTCTATCAACAATTTAGTGATTCCAAGGGAAAAAATATTCAATAAACTAATTTATTTGACATATTCAAAAGCACTATGTTTTAGAAAACATATACTACTGTTAGTTTATTTTTTAATAGATTTTCTTGGAAAGACATCAAAGGCCATAGCTTGAAAGTAGGCAGTGGTTTGTATCTTCAATTGTCAGGTGATTCTAAATGCTTATTTTGGGGAGCAGACTAACATGGGATAATCACAAAGATTCAATGTTGAAAAGGTGATAACAATATCTATTGAATTATGGGTAAGAGGAAGACTGACTCTTCACAGTATAAGGAAAGCATATAGGAGTTCCATTTAGTGGCAACTTGTAGAGGACTCCTTAAAATGGGCTTAGCCTGAACTCTCATAGATATTATATTAATGTATTTTTCCAAGTTTTCTCTTTTATAACGTTTTCTATGATCCCCAAGCCATCAAAAATTTGATAAGTTTAAATAATACATCTTGATACATGATACTTTAAAAAGTTCATGAAAATGGATTTAAAAGATACATTCAATTTGTGTGAAAAATTTGAAATTCATCTGTTAGGAGATTCAAAATGTTCATAGAAATGTATATTATAACAAAGCTACTTATGGATCTTAAAATTTATTGCATCAAACTAAACTTTTTTTAAATTCAATTTTTATGAACTTTTAAAAGTTTCATCATATATCATTTGTCATGTTCTCAGTGCCCCATAAAATTAGCTTGTTTAATTGTTACCATAACCTTATGAAGATAGGTACTCATTTTTAAGAAGATGAATCATCAAGATAAAGAAACCTATTTGGCGCCTATGTCTAGTAAACATAAGAGTCAGGATGTAACATTCCAGAGTTAACCACTATAGATTCCAGATCTTAACCACTATACATTACTGACGTCTTATGATCTTATATGCATTATATGCTAGTTTTGCTGTAACATGTGATTACAAAATGGACATTTTTTCATTTATGTTATGGACTAGAACAGAAGTGGTACTAGCACAAGCAGACCAGAAAGGTGATAGCAGTATCAACTCAGTGGAGAAAAATAGTTCCCAGTATCAGGAAATAACCATTAGTGAAGTGATGAATTGACTATAACAAAGAGGAAAGAAGGTCTGGAAAAAGACTGAAGTGATGATTTGGTATATGGCTTCATTCTATATGATATGAAAAAAATATATATTATCTCCTCTTTTTGCCTTGTACCCCTTGAAAAATTATGCTACAAGATAATAAAAGTAGAAAAGGAGAAGTTAGATCCTGCTATTATACCGATGATGGTTATTATGCCAGACAACAGTTGATAACATTTACGGGTCTATATTTAATAGGAGAAATACAGAACTTCAATAGAATAAACTATAATGACGAATTAATTTTAAATGAGTATTTATTTATTTGAAAGGCAGAGCAACACAGAGAAGGAGAAAGTGAAACACAGAGAGAGAAAGACAGAGAGGTCTTCCATCACAGGCTGGCTTACAAAATGCGCTGGTTTACAAAGGGATGCAACAGCCATAACTGGGCCAGGCAAAAGCCAGGAGCCAGGAGCTTCCTCTAGGTCTCCCATGTGGGTACAGGGGCCCAAGTACTTGGGAAATCCTCTACTGTTTTCCCAGGCACATTATCAGAGAGATGCATCAGAAGTGGAGCAACCAGGACACAAGCCAGCACCTATATGGGATGCTAGTATCAAAGGCTGTGGCTTAACCTGCTATGCCACAACACCAGCCCCTAGTTGTGGATTTTTTCATAGACGCCCTTCACCAACTTGAGGAAGCACCATTGCATTCCTATTTTGGTGAATTGTTTCATATACAATGTTGGATATTATCCAAATTTTGTGTACCCATTGAAATTATCATGTGAGCATTTCCATTGGTTCTATTATGGATTAACTTTGGAATATTAAACAAATACGGGATAAACCCTATATGGACATGATATATTATATGTGGTGCTGTATGTAATTTGATAATATTGCTACAAAATTTTATATTTATATTCATAAATAATATTGGTCTGTAGTATTTGTTTCTTGTGATATCTATTTTCTGGGTTTAATCTCATGATAATATTGGCCTCATAGAATGAATTAATGAATTCAGAAGGGTTCCATTTTCTTTCATTTTTTTTCAAAGTTTTTGAGAAGAATTTGGCCGATTCTTTAAATATTTGGTGGAATTTAATTCTGAAGTCATCATATCATAATTTATTTTGTGATGAGTTCTTTATACTAATCAGTATCTTTACTCGCTATATGTACACTCTAATTTTCTACTTGTGCTTCAGTCATTTGAATTCCTTAGGAGTTTTTCAATTTCAGCTGAGTTATCTAATTTGTTTCTATACAGTTGTTTATAGTGCTCCCTTAGAATATTTCTTAAAAACAATTCTGTAAGGTATGTAGTAATATCCCTTTTCATCTTTGATTTTGTTAATTTAGGTCTTCTCTCTTTTCTCTTGATTAGTCTTGTTAAAAGTTTCTCAGTTCTGTTGATCCCTTCAAAAAATCAACTTTGTTGGTTGTTATTTTCTCTATTGTTTTTTCTATTCTATCTTTGAATAGTTCTGCTACAGTTTTTATTATTTTCCACCTCTCACTTAAGTTTAGCTTGTCCTTACTCATTAGTTTCTTAAGTTGCAAATTTAGGTTATTAAGATGGTATTTCATTTTTAATATAGGTGTTTATAAGTTTTCCTTTAGTAATTCATTTTATCACATCCCTTAAGTTTGGGAATGTTTATTTTTCATTTCATTCATTTCAATGTATCGTTCAATTATCCTCATGACTTTAACTCTTTCGTTATTTAGAATTACATTTTTAACTTCTACCTAAACACAAAATTGGCCAATTGTCCTGTTCCAGGAGCCTGGAAGTTTCCCTGGGTCTCTAATGTGAGTGGCATGGGGCCAAGGACTTGGGCCATCCTCTGCTGCTTTCTCAACTGCATTAGCAGGGAGCTAGATCAGAAGTGGAACAGGCACAACTTGAACCAGAAACCATATATAATGCCAGTGTGCAGGTGGCATCTTAACCCACTGTTTCACGACACCAGCCTCAGATTATGTTTTTAGGTACACATGTTTTTAATAATTACAATTTATTTTTTTTCAGAGTTTAGGACCTTTAATTTGTCCTAAAGTCACTGAAGCAAAAATCATGATAAAACATTGTTTTCCTTTACAAGCCCCCAACGGGAAAAAAAAAAACAACAATTTGTAGGAAAAAAAAGGTATTTGTACATGGGATGAAACAATATAAATTCAAACTTACAGATAGGGTTAGCTCTATCACTCATCTCTTTAAAAAGTTTATATGAATATCCAGTCAAAACCGACAGGGTGTCGCCCTTGAAATGTTATCTATACGACTTCCAAGCAGACCACAGGACTGCACACTGTCTTGGAATGTCCTCAGAAGGCTCTGTCATTGAGCAGGTTAACAGAGTAAAAACCCCAGAGTCCTTTCTTGCAAATGGAAGAGGGAAAGACAGGGACAGAAGAAACTGTTCAAACTTCGTCTTCTTTCCTTGTGGCTTGTGGTCTCCGCCTCCTCCTCTGCCGCCTTGGAACCCTCCTCACCCTCCAAAGCCTCTCCGGCCTCAGCCACCAAATCCACCATGGCCTCCTCTGCCGCCACCTCAGCCTCCACCTCGGCTTTCATCATTCTAAAATATCAGCCTTTGTATTTAACTTTTCCTTTAGAGTTCATTTTTGTCTATATAAGCATAGCCACTCCAGCTTTCTTCTATTACTATTGGTATGATATGTATTTTTCCATATTTTTACCTTCAATATATTTTGCATTTCAGCACACTTTAGATTTGTGCCTATCATAGACTACATCTAACTAAGTCATTTTTATCCATTCTACCAATATGTGCCTTCCTTTCCTTTGGCGTGCTTAGTCCATGTACATGTAATATAATTGCAGATGAAGTCAAATTTTTGCAGTAATCTTGCTCTTTGATTTTTAACTTTGGTTTTTGATTTTTCTTTTCCTTCATTACCATATTTTTTGTTGAATAGGTATTTTCTAGTGTACCATTTTCATTCCCTTGTTGTTTCTTCGGTTAAATATTTTTAGTTACATTCCTAATGGTTGCCCTGAGGATTAAAATTAGTATCTTTATAACAAGTTAGTTCACACTAATACTAGGTTAGAATCAATCATATACAAAAAAAAACTTTGCTTCTATATTTGCTGTTCTTTTTGCCATGCAAATTATGTATTTTAAACATTTTGTGTCTATCAACACAAATTTAGAATTATTGCTTTATATAGCTGCAGCTATTAGGTAGCTAAAGACCTGCAACGCCATTAAGCTAAACACCTCCAGGCAATCAAATGAACTAATGTTAAAATGCTCTCCAAAAGGTACATCACCACAAAAAAGATTCTTGGACTAAGTCTCCTAGCTCACTACTTCTTTAGACAAATAAGAATGTTTCTGTAAAAGCTATGAAATATTTCTGCCTGGTGATTGAGAAAATTATACAGGATTCAAGTTTATAATGGCAAACAATTGACAGCTGATTTCTGGGTGGTTTCAATTAACAAGAAATGTATGGACAATCATCTGTTTTATATGAGATGTCATCTTTTATGCATACCAATTTGAAGCCATAAGAAGGTGATAATAATACATGTTTCAGAAGAGGACCTATATTCCAGCAAAACTTTTTAATTGATGTATAATAATTTAACTTAATCTAAGAAATAGTAATCCTATCATCTAAAGTACAAATTTATCTTAAGGTATTTTCTAATTGATTTTCTCCTTGCCTAGAAATATTAAATATGTTTGGTTCATAACTAATTTAATTAACAAACCTGTTGTTTTTCAGTCTATTCATCTTGGAAAGGGGTGAAACAGGAAAGAGAATGTTGGCAAGTTAAGAGTCAATTGGTTTAATGGTTTAATATATGGACATACCATATATATATGTGTATATATATATATGGTGTATGTATGTATGTATGTGTGTGTGTATATATATATATATATATAAAACTACCAAGAGTTGTCTGTGCTTGAAATGTCCTTATAAAAAGCCACTACTTTGACTAGCTCTTGATTTTCTCTTTAAACAAGAAACAATTCAAGAAGAAGGGGCTCAAGGAGATTGGAGGAGAAATGTGTGTTGACAGATGGGTGAGCCTTCCAGTGCTCTGCTGCCAGGTAAAATGAGTCCACTGGAGTTGCGATCCGTTTCTTCTACAGCTGCGAGGCGGCTGGAGGCATATTTCACTACTTGTTAGTGCAGACCCAGTCCATTTGGAAACTGTCACGGGAAATAACAATTTGACGTTTAATAATTCATTCCTTGCTAAAGCCAATATTTTGGAATGGTATGTGATGCATCCTACATTTAATAGCAAGAGCTTGAGTTATTACTGGCAATGTCATATACTTTACTGGTTTTTGAGGCTTGGAATTAATAGTAAAAAGAATAAAATAAAACAACAACTCTTAATAAGCACATGACAACACATGGGGAATTTTGTTCTGTTAGTTTTACAAAGAGGAAAAAATATATTCTCTTTAAAAATTAATGTATAACTGCAAACACATGGTTTATGAGATTCTCCTTTCTTAAAAGAGCATACTTGAAAAAAAAGGTTAATCTTATGTGATGAAGGTGGGTAAAGAGCAAAAAAATAAAAATGCTCTTTCTTACCAGTGTTTTATTTTCCTTGTATCAATTCTCAAAGCAGACCTGTGATCTTGGAATTATCCACATTTCACACATCAAGAAAATGAGGCTATAAAAATACTAGTCTTCAAAAAAACAAAAACTAGTGGGTAAATTAATTAGAATTATACCTTTTATTACATCATGCTATTCCCCAAACATTCAAGGTTAAGGGTCATTGGAAAAGTGTCAATGATTTAAAAAGAAGGAAACAAAGGATAAAAAGAGTAATTGTTAGGCACGATCTTATGGCCCGATCTACACTCTGATTTACATCGTAGGCCCTAGCCCCTGCTGCCATTGCTGGAAGCCAGGTGGCCACATGGCCCTACTGCCATTGTCAAGCTCCACCCCCATCCTAATGGGATTCGCTGCTCCTGCTTCCCTGCCCGCCCTTTGGCAAAGTTTTAAAAGGATCTGTTCCTGAACACGTGGCTGTCTCTGTCTCTCTCTCTCTCTCTCTCTCTCTCTCTGCTCTCTCTTGGCTTCCCTCTCCATTCCTCTCTCTCCTCTCTCACTCTCTCGGCGGCTCCTTTGTCTTCTCTGTTCTCTTGTCTTCTCTCTCTCCTAGCTCTCTTGTCTCACTCCTCTCCTCTCTTCACTCTTCTCTCCTCGCTAGCTCCTCTTTCTCTCTCTCTCTCTTACTTTTTCCTTCCTCGCCCCTTCCCTCTGGCCTACTGGGTGTTCCCCAATAAACCCTTTCCTTTAATCCAATGTTTGGTGTGTTTTGTGACTATCTTACAGTAATATCACTTGAACCTTTGGATGAGTGCTGACAATCTACTAATCTACCATTGTGCTTTATTGTTAGTAAAATGGCCCAGTCTTATCTGTGGTGTGATCCACGCCCCAGACACCATCCTAGGCTCTAGACCCCACTGCCATCGCTGGAAGCCAGGTGACCAGATGGCCCAACCACAAATGTCAGCTCCAGCCCCACCTTAATGGGATTCCCTGTTCCTACTACCCTGCCACCCCCCAACAAAAGTCCAAAAGGACCTGCTTCCCAAACAAGTGCTCGCTCACTCTCTCCAGATCTCTTTCCTCTCTCTCTCTCTTCTTCACCTCTTCCCTCCCACCTGTTGGATTTCCCCTGTCAATAAACCCTTTCCCTTAACTCCACATTTGGTAGGTTTTGTGGTGGCCTTACATTTATACTAGCTAAAAATAAAAAACCTGAAGAATGTACTCTGTGGCCTGGATTTGTCCACATTTTCTTCCCTAAAATATTAATTTTAAGCAATATTTAAGGATTCTTATCTGACAGAAGGGTTAAAGTAGTTTAGAAAGACTCTGGGTTAAACAAAGTTATACAGTTTTTTTCCAATGTTGAACTTTTAAAGCTTTTAATATGTTAATATGTACTGGTGAAGTTCCAAGAGGTGCTATGGAAACGCAGGTTTTCTAAATGTATCTTTTCACAGAAACCTGTTTTACCAAATTTGTTTCACAGAACACCAGCTTGAGAAATCCTCTTCTGTGCTGTTTCAGTGACTGATGCCCAGTGTGAAGGAAGTGAAGCAGGTTTGCTAAGGAAAAAGGAGCAAGGGCCTGAAATCTTTTGAGTCTGGGAGATGTCTCCCAAAATGGAAATGGACAGGGCCCCTGGAATTCCCTGAAACTGTCTGCTTTAAAATGTTGTTCAAAGTTGCCTGCACCTGAAACACCAAGAAATGCAGCACGTTTGAGGCCTGGCCACTCAGGAGAGATGACCAAGTCACAGAGAGAGCTGATGGTATTACACAAACAAACATTAACAAACCTGAACGATAACAGCTGTTCACACACCAGCATCAGCATTATGTGGAAACTACATAGTTGATCAAATGTCATAATTTGTGCCACCCTTCCTCCAAATATCTTCCCTTTCTCCTCCCTAAGATATCATACTTTCTGGAATTCTTCCACTAACGATACATATTCTTTTATTTGAAGTAGAAATATATATATATTCTTTGAGTTAAGTATTTCCCAAAGACATCCACTTAGAGATGCAAAAATACCTTGCAGAGGAGTAATGTATGAAGTCCCTTGCCACAGTTTATCAGAACTTTTCTTCTGCACTAGAGAAATGGGGTCTCATATGTGGGAGTGTGATAATGGATTTTTGCAGGATGCAAAAGAAAAACTTTTCTTCCTATTTTGACTATTGGCACCAAGCCAGCAAAAACCCAATAAAAACAAATGAAAAAAATCTCCCTAAGCTTGTTATTTTTCCCCTTCTTTAATAGACAGCAACGTCTATAGATATGGGCAGAAAGTTAGACCAGGGCACTTGACATTCTAGTGTCCTACCCTTTCTAGAGGGAGGCATAAATGAAAGCATTAATGAAAAAGCCATCTTATCATTTAAAATGCCATTGAAATACAAATTTAGAGATACAATTTATTTTAGATTCATTGGATAACTAAAGACTAAAATATGTGGTACTAACTCTAGCGATAATAATATTTTCACGGGAATAAAAAGAGTAGTCTGGAACGATCAGGGAAAATTACTGGAAAAAGCACATGAGCTAAAGTTTACAAGCACAGAATGAAATACAGAAGTCCTGATTGCTCCTATGGGATCAAGCAGAGTTAGTATTTGGTTTCATCTGTTAGGCCAGTTCCCAGCAATTCATAGTGGCTGCTGGCCACCAAGAGCACAGTGTTGAGAAGGATACTGAAACTGCTTCCAGGCTTGCTGTAAAAGTGTGCTAAGATCAGTTTAGTGATACCTGCCATGGGCTACAATAACCTTATCTGGGCATAGAAGCAAGAGTTCTCTAAAGCCAATTTTGACCTGATACTGATAAATATCAGAGATCTGAATCAATTCGGGGTGAAGAAATCAACAAAATATATTCTCTATGCCACTACAAAATTATTTTGTCTACATTTATAATTTTTTTTAAATAACGAATCTCCATAACCATGTTTCAGCATTACCTCTTTTAACAGATATACACGAACTACCCTGTCACATGGAAAACTTTAATTTTGGGTTTAGTTGAGTTCAACCCATGTTTAATGGCTTAAAAAATAATTAACATGGGCTCAGTTTGAAGAATTATGTATGCAGTGAGAATGTTAAAACACAGTCTGCTTAAATGTCTGAGAACTAAAAGGATCTATCTCTATTTGGTGCCAATTTCTGGCTCTACACCAGATGGGCCTACTAATGGCTGTGGTCCTGTGAGTTTTAAGTGGAATTGGAAAAATGGGAAAGTTCTATCTTTATGCTTCCTTTCAATACCCTCAGCATGGCTCTTCTCATAAATACATCTCCTCAAAAAACAGAGGACTCTATGTCCTTTTCAGTATATCCTTGGATTTTACGAATCTAAAATTATCGTTAAGTATATTATGTTTGGTGAGCTTTGCTTTTATCTCTAACAAATTGTCATGTTTCTCTTTAAGAGAACACTTTGCATTCTGTTGTCATAGTAACAAAATGTGCTAGTAGGCTGAAAAACTGACATTTCCCCCATGCTTATTATTCATGATGCAGACACCATTTTCTCCATCACCTCCATCAGCACTGGGGGTCTCTCCATTTAAATGTAAATTGGCCATAAAAAGATAAAAGACTCTACTTTTACTGGCCAAGAAAGGTGTCTGTGTTTGCCATTTTTGTTCTTCCTTCTATACTTCGGATTCAGCACCTCAAGACAGGAGGTGATCTTTAAATGTAGAAGGGACATTTTCCATTGTACCAAATTATAGGACCTTTCTTATGCATGTATTATTCCAAAAGAGAGGAAAAATTGTTCTTATCAACAGAGGGAATAACCCTGGCTAACGCTATACACATAAATTTACACTTTTCAAAGTATTTGCACAAATGTCTCTACCAGCTGTCTCTTCTGGACTCTAGACAGGCTCAAAATGCAATGCCTTCTCTACAATCTTCAAAACAAAGGCATACATGACCAGTATGCTTCCGGTTTAAAAATAAAATATTCACACTTCCTTAGGAGGAATGCATAAAAAAAAGTCATTTTTGTGCAGTTAGGCCTCTGTGAGACCACACAGAAGGTCTGCTTCCCACAAATTTCATACAACCAGTCTTTCCTTAGACAACCTGTTCAGAACACGTTTTCTTCTTTCTAGAATATAGGAGCCAATGAAGGCAAACCTTCTGCCTATTCAGCATTTTCATAGTATGAAACCATGGAAGCAAGTACATCAGCGAACTCCTTTTCCTTTGTTCATTTATATTGTTAGATATTTTTAAGTAAAATCTGATTTAATTTTCAGTATTTGCAGAATCAAATGGATAGAACTGAGAATTTGATTTTAACATAAACATATATTTATTGAAAGGCTAAATAAGTAAACTGTATGAACTTGCAAAATGCTTTCATGAAGGCTCTGCGAAAATTTTTCAAGGATAGCCCAAACTCCAAGCAATTACAATTTTAGGATATTTTCCTATCAGTTGCAGAATCTTACAATTTGTCAGAAGGTTGTATGTAGGGAACAGAAATATCCCTCAATTATCCTGATAATGGTAAAGACTTTCCTAAATCCATTATGTGCTTTCCTGATTTAATTATTCAAGTTCAAAAATTTTTTTTTCCTTCTTTCTTTGGTTATTGTAATTGCTCTTCATAAGACACTTTCTAAGAGGTCAAAGTTGTGGGTTGTTTTAAGATTTATTTATTATTTGAAAGACAGTTACACACACACACACACACACCAGGCTAGGACATGTTGAAACCAGGAGTCAGGATCTAGGAGATTCATCTGGATCTCCTATGTGGGTAGCAGGGGTCCAAACACTGGGCCATTTTTCACTGATTTTCCTTGGCCATTAACAGGGAGCTGGATCAGAAGTGGAGCAGCAGGGACATGAAGAGGTACCCATATGGGATGTCAGCATTGCAGGTGGCATCTTTACCCACTGTGCCACAAAGCCAGCTCCAGAGCTCAGGTTTATACTGGGAGCATAAATCATTACTCCACAATGGCAAGATGGTTTGGTAATATAGTTAAATGCTCAACAATAAATTCAGATACAACTGGGTTTGAATTCTTGCTATTCCAGCTACTAGGTAGGTGATCATAGGAAAGGAAACTTAACATCTCTAGGTTTCAGTATCCTCACCAATTTTACTAGTATTTCTTTCATTTATATCTGCAAACATTAAATGAGATAATTCATGTGAATTACTTAGCCCAACATCTGGTACACAGTGTTACTGAATGTTAGCTTATTTTTTATTAATAAAGCAGCAAACATTAAGCATTGATAGCCCCTGGAAAGTTGCCATTTCAGTCAAGGCTTTGATATGAATTTGTTGATATTTGTCTCTTTGACTTAATCAAAAAGGAGAATGTAGGGATCATGTTTAATGTCATTATAGAGCAAAAAATCATCAAATATTCCAGCAAATTATTTTCACCATACTCACAATAGCTTCATAGAAAAAAGTATGCAAGAATTCTACAGTCACCCTGTTAGCTACTATTCCAGATACATGCAGTAATCTTGGTCTTAAAAAATTCAATAAATACAGATTTCTATATTCAAGCAGCTTTTTTTGGATCTAATTGGAAACCCTCTGGCTAATATTTAAAATACTTCCATTTCTTTCCTCTTTAATAATGAAGAACAATTGATCTCTATGATTGCTTTAATAGTCCTTAGCCCATACAGAGTTTAATAACAGAATTGTGGATAACAAATCTGGAAATAGTGTTAGAGATTTGCTTTTTCAAATAATTCACCCTAAAGATATTTTTTAAAAAAATGAGAAGGCTGTCATGAGAATTAACATATTATATGTTATGAAGACAGTGAATGGCAAGTGGCACAGACAAATTTGTCTGGTTTGTAATCCATCATTTTTACCAAAGAATCATTCCATGAAGTACTGACTCTATGGTGGACATTGCTAATTATCTTAGTTTGGGTTCTCATTATAGGAGATCCTGAAATAAGAACATGGGTACAGATACCTCATATGAGAAGTCATTCAAAAATGCCTAAATTAGTAAGTGGAGAGAGAGGGAAGTTAGAGAATCCAATTTAGTGTGTGCTATTGAGTTAGTTATACCATGAACGACTAGGGCTCAGTACTACTGGAAAGCTTGAGAGAAATCATTTAGAAAATGCCTCAGAATATTTTCCAAAGGACTGGATAGTTGGAGCATTTATCTACTGGTCTCCTATTCTACATTTATTGAGGGTTAGCTTCAAGAACTTAAAATTCCATCACCTCAGTCAATACTTTTGTGTAGACTGAGCAGACTTCCAATGCTTTAGAGATAGTGCTAAGATACAAAAGCAGACAGAGACTACAGGATAATTGAAATGGGATGAACTCTCTGCTAAGGCTGTACAGAAATCAGGTAAGCCAACGTGATGTAAAGCAGCATAATATAAGGGTCTGCTATGCTCTTTTCACCCAGTAACTAGCTATTTCCCCATGCAGGGGGAGACCACATTTTTCAGTTGCCATACAATAGAGCAGAGTTATATGAAAATAAAATATGATAAATGATGCTCTGTTACAATTGACCTCAGGCAATTAAAAGCTCTTATACAATTCTCCACTACCTTTCCCGCCTTTCCATAACAATCATGAAGGGTACCTTGAGATGGTAAGACCAAGGCACTCTAGTTTGGAAAACAGCTACCTTAAGGACTTACCTGGGATCCATGCGAGACTCTTTCTAAAAAAGCAATAGGCTTTGTTGGGTTAAGTCACTGATGCTTGAGATCTCCCTTGTTACTACAATATACTTAGCCTCTCTTGACCAATATAGGCTGTACCTTCTGTAAGTCATACACTTCAGATATTTCTGAAGTTGTAGGGATGTGCCATCATGAAACAACCCACGCTATCTTTACTGTTCTTCTTGATGATCATCACTGTATTTGTCTAGAGGCTGGTCAAGATTAAGGTTGAAATCTCTGCCACTGGTAAAAAGGAAAGTTTATGTAGAGACTGGATACGCATTCTGAACTTCATTACCATGATATGCTAACCATGAAGACAACCAGCCCCAATCAAACTATATAGTAACTGATAAAACTACTCCATTGTGGGAGCAAAATGTTTATATCCATATCAGTAGTTTAACAGAATAAAGAAAACTGTTTTAACCCTGCTTCATTTCTCTATCCACCAAAAATCCATGCTTTTGACATCACAATAGGCTATGTACATTTGAAGTTACTTAACTTATCAGAACATATAGCATGTCTTTGTCAATCAAGAGTCAAGCTGTTAAAAGTCACTGTTATTCATGTTATGGAGATGTTACAGTTATTAGCCCACTGATTTTCTTTGACATCATTTTTTCTTCTATTGAGGGAAAACATATTTCCACACAGTGAGAACCACAGCTTCAAGATTTTGTGAAAATATAACCACACAGGAGAGGCCCTACTTCAAACTTCTACATTCATCCCCCTATAATACCTTTTGTGTTTACCAATGGACTTCGCTAACTACTGTGATGATTTCTGTTCTTGTGACTACTATGTATGAATCTAAACAAACCTGTGAATCTACTTTCTATTCACAAGCCAGGTTTTTGTTACCTATTTCTACTGTTTTGGACCTGTTTTAAACATTTCTTTTTTTTATTATTTTTTTTATTTTTTTTGACAGGCAGAGTGGACAGTGAGAGAGAGAGACAGAGAGAAAGGTCTTCCTTTTTGCCGTTGGTTCACCCTCCAATGGCCGCTGCGGCCAGCGCATCTCACTGATCCGAAGCCAGGAGCCAGCTGCTTCTCCTGGTCTCCCATGCGGGTGCAGGGCCCAAGCACTTGGGCCATCCTCCACTGCCTTCCCGGGCCATAGCAGAGAGCTGGCCTGGAAGAGGGGCAACCGGGATAGAATCTGGTGCCCCAACCGGGACTAGAACCCGGTGTGCCGGCGCCGCAAGGCAGAGGATTAGCCTGTTAAGCCACGGCACCGGCCTAAACATTTCTTATTCTTTTCAGCACTGATACTAATACAGCAAACATATGTTATTTTACAAGACAGAAACAGGGTCTCCATTGAGCATTTTACTTCCATTAGACACCTGGAGGCTTCCCCACTAGCTGGAGATTGCAACTTGCCCCAGAAGTTTTGGTGAAGAAATTCCAATGCACATTTGCAAATGTCATACAACAGCATCCCAGAGACCCATGCCAGAAAATAAATGTGCTAGGACATGTGTCTTTTGGTGCCATTTACTCAGGAATAAATTGGCCCAATTATTTCTGTCCTTTAGCTACATGAGCATGATCATTCCCACTGGGCAAGGTAAAGGAATGATGTTCAAATTTAAGATTTTCTTCAAAATGATTCAGTATATTTGTGCCTAATGGTGACATTTCAGTCATGTTCTTTCTTATGCTGTAATTAAATTAACTTTAATTAGTTTCTCCCCAGCCTCACTTCCACCCCACCCCAATTCTTCATATAATTGCTGTGCTTTGAATTTCCAGTCATTCTTTAAAAATCTGAGTCATCTTATAAAGACACTACCAACATGGTTGTTAAAAATAACACTGAAAGACACTGTATAATAACACAAAAGGGGTCAGGGAGAGGGAGGAAGCAGAATTATTGAATAATTTTCATTTAATTATATTGCTTTGATCTCTTATGTATTTGCTGAATGTCTATTATGTGTGAAAGACAGTTCTAGGCATAGTCAGTGATATGGAATCAGATGAACAAGACACCTTCATACTTCCCCAGGAAAAGATAATCCAGCATATGATAAGATTATAGACAACATTAGTTATAGATGCATGCAGATGGTGAGATAGAGAAAGATTGATGGATATCAAAGCAACAGGAAGAAATTTTTAAACTTCTAAATTTCCATTAAAGTTATGCTTTGAAAGATAAATATTATCTTATCAGGTCTAGATAGGATGACAGTGAAATATTTCAGACAAAGAGAATAAATAGCATCAGCTAAAGTGCCAAGGTGGCAAATAAAACTAAATACGAACAGTTTGGTACTTCAAGTTGGCTGGGGCATATGATACATGAAGGAGACCAGTGGTTAAAAAAACTAAAGAGGCAAACTCATAGTGAGATCACAAAGGTCCTTAAAGAGAAATTGAGAATTTTAACATAGTTCAGTAGTTTTAAAGCATGTCAATTTTTTTTTTACTGAAGTCATGTGATGACACTATCTTTCAGGAAGATTAACCTGGAGCAGTATGCATAGCATATTAGAGGTAAGCAGGAATGTGTAGGCACAACACTCACACACACACATACACACACACAGACATAAAAACCTTCAACCTACACATATTTCATTATTTATTCTCAAAAGCAAAGGGAAAATGACATTTTAGAAAGCATTGTGATTTTTTTTGTCTACCATTCCACAAAGAAAATGTATGCCCTAGAGTGAGCATATAATGGGTGCATGAGTATGCTATTTCCTTGGCTGTTCTCTCAGTTCCTGTGGATGTCTCATATTTTGAGTATCTCACCACAGTGAGTATGATTCTATAATTAAAATATATTCATTTTGTTTTGGTATAGCATTCCTCCTAAACTTGAGCCAACTACTTTAGCACTGAAAAGAGTAGTGATCCATTCCAAACCCACAGCAACTACTGGCTGCACTAGATCATTTGAAATATGATATCAGTTTCCAAGGTGATGTTTCCCAAGAGATTTGCACTGATTTAGAATTTAAACTCTACAAAATTTGTGATTCCAGTGTGTTGTGATATTACAAGTTAGATGTAATAGGGCCTTGAATGAACATGATAGCATAAAAGGAGAAATAAAAATGGTTTTTATATCAGAGGTATAATCTACAACAGTTGTTCAGTGATTAATAACTTCTATATTTGAGGCCTGGGCAATAGAATTAATGTAAAGATGCTTAATTTTGGAGAAATAGCAGATTGGATCAGGAATGGGATGAGTGATAATGAGTCTTAGAGAAATTGAGTTTGGAGAGCTAATGAGTCACCTAAATGTCTAACAAAGAGAAGTATTCAAACTTTGCTGCACACTGAAATCAATTGGGAATCGTAAAAATGATGATCTCAGGGCCAGCACTGTAGAGTATTGGGTAAAGCCATTGCATGCAATGCTAGCATCCCATATGGGCACCAGTTCAAGTCCTGGCTGCACCACTTCCAATACAGCTCTATGGTATGGCCTGGGAAAGCAGTGGAAGATGGCCCAAGTCCTTGAGCCCTGCACCCACGTGGGAGACCCAGAAGAAGCTCCTGGCTCCTGATCAGTGTAGCTTCAGCCGCTGCAGCCATCTGAGGAGTGAACCAGTGGATGGAAGACACCTCTCTTTCTGCCTCTGCCTCTCTGTAACTCTGCCATTCAAATAAATAAAGCTTTGGAAAAAATTATGATATCTTGTCTGCATCTCATACATTATTATTTGATTTGTATTGTGCAAATTGTTGGTGTTTGGAAATTTTATGTTTCCTAGGTGATCCAAATGTGTAACAATTCTTCGTAACCACAATGAAAACATTAACCACAATTCACAAAGAGATGATGCTTGAAACTATGAGAGTTTTGGCAATTACTTAGCAGGTGTAAAAAGCTAATGATAGAGGCCAGAGTATTGGAGGATTATGTCCACTTAATGGCTGTGAGAAAGGAATAGATGATGGACAACTGGAGTTAAGGATGCAGCCACTAGCTACAAACAGAATGAAACTACCAAAGCAACATGTAGCATCTCATATCATGAATAATGAAAGTAACCACTTCTGTGAGGACTTATTAACACCATTACCATCATCATCATCATCAAAGCAGCAGCATTACCATCACCATCACCATTATCATCAACATCATCCAACAGTGATTGATTGACTACTCTGCATCATGCACTAGTCTGAGCAAATTACAGACATCATTTCATTTAATCTTCACAAAAATCCTATGAGTTCTCCATTTTATAAATAATTAAAATGAGGCTTAGAGAGATTAAGGAACTTGCCCAAGGTCACATATTGGCTTAACCAGGCTTGATTCCAAATATCTGACTGCAGAATCTGATATTTGTATTCATTTCATATATCAACCAGTCTGGGTAAATACCTTTAGTAATGACAGAAAAAAAGTTGGCATTAATTTCCTAAAGCATTTTTATTTACCTCTTTTATTTAACTCATTCAGAGCAAGTAATATTGGCCTAGTTTTATAGATGAAAAAACTGACACACACAGAATTTACATAATTCAATTAAAGTCACTTTTCATTAGTGGAAACTGAGTTTAGTTAACAACAATGCATAAGTTTTTATAAACTTTCTTCCATCTTTTATAGTCCCAAGGCATTCTAAGCTTTTCCTCATCAGCATTTACAATATTGTAGTTGGTTTATTAACTGTCAACAAAAAAGTAAAGAGGCAAGGATAAGTCTATGATATATAACCACGGAATTTTCTAGACCCATACAAAACTATGAAGATTACTCTCCTTTAAAACTCAGACTAGCGTAAGTGAGGGCTACAGATGAATAAAACAACTGAAGACACTGATGACAAAAAATTAATGAAGGCATGAGTAAACACCATATGTTCATGGACTGGAAGATTTAATATTGTTAAAATGTTTATACTACCCAAAGCAATGCAGAAATTTAATGTACTACCTATCAAATTCCTATAGATTTTTTATAGAAATAGAATAAAATCACCAAAATTAATATGTAACCTCAACGGTTCACTAGTAGCAAAAGAAAAGGACCAGTAGTAGCCAAAGAAATCTTGAGAAAGTGGAATAAAGTTGGAGATATCACAGTTCGTAGTTTCTAAATATATTACTAAGTAACAGTAATTAAGATAATATGGTGCTTACATAAAAACAGGCATATAGAAAATGGATGAATGTAGAGACCAGAAATAAATCAATGCATATACAATCATTGACAAGAGTTTCAAGAACATATTGGAAAAAGAGTGATCACTGAAACTAATGGTGAAAATGAATATCACATGCAAAAGCATGAAATTGGAACCTCATCATACATCATATACAAAAGTCAATTTAGACAAATTAAAGAATTAAATGTATGTCCCCAAAACTATAAAACTTCTAGAAGAAAATACAGGTGAAAAGCTCCTTGACATTGGATTTGGAAATGACTTAATGAATATAAAGCTAAAGGCACAGGCAATAAAAACAAAACAAAACAAAAAAAGACAATTAGGTCACCACTTATGACACCAGTATCCAATATCAGAGTGCAGGGTTGATTTCTGGCTGTTCTGCTACTTATCAGCTCCCTTCTATTGTGCCCGTGAAGGCAATGGTGGATGGCCCAAGTACTTGCCACACAAGTAGGAGACCTGGATAGAGTTACTGGCTCCTGGCTTTGGTCTAGCTCAGCTCCACCCTTTGAGACTCTCTCTCTCTCTCTACCTCTCCCACCAAAGCACATCTCTCTCTCTCATTATTTCAAATATATATGTATAAAATAAGCTTCTACACAGCAAAGGGAATCATTATAAAACATGAAAAGGTAGGGCTGGTGCTGTGGCAGAGCAGGTTAAAACCTGGCCTGCACATGGAAAATTAATTAATTTTTTTTAAAAAAATATTACGTAGGATTTCTGTCTTTAATGTGCTGTACACTCTTATTTAATGCTATAACTAGTACTCCAACAGTATTTTTTTCACTTTGTGTTGCTATATGGGGGCAAACTGTTGAAATCTTTACCTAATATATACTAAACTGATCTTCTGTATATAAAGAGAATTGAAAATGAATCATGATGTGATTGGAAGGGGAGAGGGAGCGAGAAAGGGGAGGGTTGTGGGTGGGAGGGAAGTTTTGGGAGGGGGAAGCCATTGTAACCCATAAGCTGTACTTTGGAAATGTATATTCATTAAATAAAAGTTTAAAAAAAAACCTGGCCTGCAGTACCAGCATCCAATATGAATGCCAGTTGGAGTCCTGGATGCTCCACTTCCAGTTCAGCTCCTTGCTATGGTCTGGGAAAGCAGTGGAAAATGACCTAAATATTGGGCTCCTGCACCCATGTGGGAGACCCAGAAGATCTTGTCGCCTGGCTTCAGACTGGCCCAGCTCCGGCCATTGCGGCTATTTGGGGTGTGAACTAGCAGGTGGAAGACCTTTCTCTCTATCACTCCCTCTCTGTAACTCGTTCAAATAAATAAACAATAATTCTTTTAAAAATATTAAAAGGCAACCTAAAAAAGGAAGAAAATATTTTCAAACCATATATCAAATAAAGAGTTAATTTCCTGCCAATGCTGGCATCCTGTATGGGCTTTGGTTTGTGGCCAGGCTGCTCCACTTCCCATTCAGCTCACTGCTGATGGCCTGGGAAAAGTTCAAGATAGCCTAAGTGCTTAGGTTCCTGCACTCATGCGGGTGATCCAGAAGAATCTCCTGGCTTCAGCCTGGCCCAGCCATGGCTGTTGTAGGCATCTAGCGAGTGTAATAGCAGATAAAAGATCATTCTCTCTCTTTCTGTCTCTGTCTCAGTTGTTGTTGCTGTTGTTTTTCAAATTTTTTATTTATAAGATTATCAAATTTCATGTAATTCATATTTTCAGATTTAAGAGAATAATGATACTTCCCCCCTACCCTCTCTCCCACCCACTCTCCCATTCTACCGCCTCCTTCCTTTCTTATTTTTTCATTTAATTTTTACAATGGCATACTTTTGGTTTACTTTATAATCACAAACTTAATCCTCCACTAAATAAATAATTCAGCAAGTCATAAGTGGAAAAACTACTGCTCCTCAAGAGTGTAGGTAAGGGCCATAAACAATAAATCTCAAAATGTTAATTTTGCTCATATACATCACATTTTTTGTGTATTTGTTAACACAAATCAGGGGAAACATATGATATTTGTCTTTTGGGGACTGCTTATTTTACTAAGCATAATGGTTTTCAATTGCATTAATTTTGTTGCAAAACACAGGATTTTATTCTTTTTTATAGCTGAGTAGTATTTTATAGTAAATAGATATGTATTTTTAAAGGAAGAGTTAATTATCAAACTATGTAAAGAACTCCTAAACCTAACGGCAAGAAAACTATCAACTACATTAAAATAAATGATTGAACCAATCAAATAGATGTTTCTCCAAAGAAGACATTCCAATAGAAAAGTGTATGAAAAGATTTTCAAGCAACTATTAGGGTAATGCAAATCAAAACCACAATGAAATATTACCTCACATCTGTTAGAATGACTATTATAAAAAAAAAAAGAAGAAGAAAAAGGGTGTTGTAGCACTATTCACAGTAGCCAAGACAAGGAAATAAATGAAATGTCTGCCAATGGATGAACAAATAACAAACAATGAGATATATACACATAATAGAATATTCAAGTTATTTGGCCTTTAAAAAAGAAGGAAATTCTACAATATGCAGTAATAGCTTGGATGAACCTTGAGAACATTATTCTGAGTGAAATAAGATGATCAGAGAAGGATGAACACTATAAGATTTCTCTTACACGAGAAATTTAAAGAGAGCAAAACAGTGGTTTCCAGGGACAGAGGAAAGAGAAAAAATGGGGGATTTGCTAATCAATGGACATAAGTTTCACTAATGCAAGTCCAGTCACTTCTAAGAGTCCTTGTAACATGGTGGCCATGGTTAGCAATATTGAATTTCACACTTAAAAAACTGTTGGCAGTATAAATCTCAGGTTAAGTGTTCTTATTATCATGAAAAGGAAATTTTTAATGGGGAGAGCAGTAATGAAATCAAAGTTGGGATTGGATTCCTAAGTGGGAACTTAGCTTAATTTTCCATCAACTATATTTGCTGAGCAAACAGAGAGGAGTATGGTGTCAAAATGGGCTCATGAGTTGAACTTTATATAAAACAATGATGGTTTCATTGGAGAGACTTCAAAAAGTTCATGAAAATTGTATGTTATGAAAAACTATGCTTGAATTTAATCATTGAGTTGCACCCAAACAAGCCTATCTTTTAATTTCATTTCCCATGAACATTTTAGGTACTCTCATCTTTGTGGGTTTAACAAAATCCTCGATGTTAATTTAGTTTCTGCCACAAAACACAGGAATTAATGAAAGGGAGATAACCAAGGTCCTATTCAGTTTGAAGTTTTTCTTGCATAGAGGATTCAAAATACAGACAACATGGATCTTACCATTGGAGAGATTCCTACAGAGATAGACAAATCAGGTTGACAAGAAACCCACTAAGTTAGTCATTTATGAATGATACAAGACTGAATGCATAAGGATGCCAACTGTATATGTAGACATATTTTGGAAAGTCAAGTATAAGAAAGATCAGAGGAGGGTATAAGAAAAAGCCTTTATGTGAGAAAAATCACAAAGGAATAAAGAAGATCAAGCCAGGGACAAAACTGGTAGTTCACCGAAGTTAAAGCATGCAAAGCAACCCATCCTGGAGCCTATTGCCATTTTTTATTTAGTTAGTTTCAGTTTATTTATTTGTATTTTGTTTAAACACAGGCCAATAATACTATGGTAGTGCAAAATTCTTAACCATAGGTTTGGCAAAGGTATAAAACAAAGTTTTATTAAACTATATTTGCAGCAATACTGATACACACAGGCATTTATCTTTTTCATTTCTTTTTTTAATTTTATCTCCCACATATAAGGGAGAACATGTGGTATTTGTCTTCCAGCATCTGGCTTATTTCACTCAATATCATGTCCTCCAATTGCATCCATTTTTCTGCATCCATTTTTAATTTTTTTTTACAGTTGAATAATATTTCATTATGTATGAATACTACATTTTCTTTATCCATTCATCTGATGATTGGTGCTTTAATTGATTCCAAATGTTGGCTATTGGTGGTTCAGGTATCTCTGATACACAGTGTTCATGTCTTTGGAGTATATACACAGAAGTAGGATTTCTATATCATATGGCAAGTCAATTTCTAGCTTTTTAAGAAATCTCCATACAGTTTTCAACAGTGGCTGCACTAATTTACATTTCTACCAATAGTATGTAATTGTTCCCATTAGGTACTTTTTCCACACCATTTCCAGCATTTGTTACTCTTTGTGTTTCGGATTTTAGCCCTTCTAACAGGAGTAAGGTGATATTTCATTGTGCCATTGACTTGCATTTCCCTGATGGCTAGTGATACTGAGCATTTTTTAATATATTGGTTGGCTATTTGAATTTCTTGTTTTAAGAACTGTCTATTGAGATCCTTTGCCCGTTTCTTAACTGGATTGGTTGTTGCTTTGCTGTTGTTGTTATTGTTGAGTTTTTTAAGTTACTGATATATTCTGGATTTTAATCTTTCATTGGATATGTAGCTTGCAAATATTTTTTTCACATTTTCTTAGATGTCTCTTCACTCTATTGATTGTTTCCTTTACTGTGCAGAAGCTTATGAGTTTGATATAATCTCATTTATTGTGATTTTCTTTTAAGGCTGCTTGCAGGAGAAAAAGGTGGGAAAGAGCTAAGAGGTTTTAGCCTTAATAAAAAATTAGCAAAATTAATGAAATGGTAGACTTAGGCACTATCACTTATGGGATGGTAAAATAGCATTTCAGGAAGAATTCAAGTTCTGTGACTTGCTTTGCTGGCTCAGATAAATTTCTCTGAATGCCTAATCCTATACTCTGTTGCCAGGACACCCAGCAGTCTGCAGTGGGTTTGGTTTATGCTAAGCAAAGGAAGAAATGAACTCCTGGAGATTTTTGCAGGAACCACTTTAATACTGAAATTTTACATGTCGTGATAGATTAAAATAAAACAGTATTTTTTCCTCTGTTTTTCAGTATTTGCAAAACAGGCCAACTCAGGAAACGAACAGGCAAGGAGACAACCCTGAACGAACAGAAAGATTTTGAGCACAGATTTTAAAGCACTTCAAGAAGTAAATCAGGCAGATGACTCATCATTTCAAGGTTTTCATAGAAAAGGATTAATCTGTGCAATGTCCTACATAATCTGAAGTACCCTGCAGAAGGTTACTGAACCAGGCACCTAGGATAGAAGGCACTTGTTCCCATTGTACATTACTTAAAGCAAGTGTAAAAGGACTTGTCAGTGAAATTCAAGTTATCAGGGCAAGTTTATCACTTATACAGGGATAACTGTTGGGTTTTTGATTTTCCTTTGCAAAAGAATCAGAAATATATACTTCTCCATTCTATCTTAGCTACCCCTTAACATCCTACTCAGTGACACAACTTCCTGATTATACAGTTCACTTGCCTGCATATCATCGTTTAAACAACTATTCTCACCAAGACTCCTCTCTACTTTCTCTGTATTCAGATTACATCTGAAAGCTTAACATCATCTCAGTCTTTTACAAATGTAATGCTTTGGTCCTTCCCATATTCTTTTACACTATCATACAAACACTGGGTGAACACTATCACCCCTTTGATCCATGACTACAACTAAAAAATTCAGATTTAAGCAGAAAATCCAAGAGCTAGGAAAATACTGCAATGCTTATAACAAATTTGTGATAAATCATCCAATTGGCACTAAACGCTTCAAAAATGATGTTTCCCTAATAATTTTTTTCTACAAGGACTAAATTTTATTTTTCTTTTCATTTAACCCACGAGATTCACCGCCATTTTGGTAATCTCTCTCTTGTGAATGATTTTGCGTTATATGGAACATAGAAAGTAGCCCTCAGATAAACATTAGCCCCATCTTCTTGTACTAAGTATTCAAATCTACTTGCATCTATGCTCAATTCCACTCTCTAGTCATAACAGAAAATAGGAATTCATGCTAACAATGATCAGAAACTTTGAATGTGATCTGCTTATCATCCCTTCCCACCTCTTTTCAGGACCTCTTTTCTGGGCTTCAGATATGTGCAGGACATCCATCTATTTACTCAGCATTCATACTCACAGCTGTCTCAAACTCAACATTTCCAGAACTGGATTCATTTTCTTCACACCAACAAAAATAATCTGCTCCTTTCCTCATGTTTCTCATCTCTCTAAATCATACTGCCATCTACATATTCCTCATAAAGTTAAAATAAAAAATACAAAAACCTTAACAAGGCCCTGAAGTACCAACCACTGATATCTATCTCTCTGTCCAGGACCTTTCCTACTCACTAAAATGCAGCTCTAGAAACTGTCTTTCAGCCTTGGCATATACTGTTATACTACTCCTTCAGTCTGGAATGCTTTTTTCTTCTAGCTAACTCCTACTTATTCTTCAGAATTTATGTTACATATTTTTCACTCAGAGCAGATTTTCCTAATGTAAATTAGATTGCCTCATAATTTTGATTATAGATTTAGTTTTTATTATTGCCTACTTCAAATCTATTTCACCGTGGCATTTTTATACCTCAAGGGAAGGGATTACTATTTTGTTCATCATTGTAAACACTGTACGTAGCACAGTGCTAGGACCAGGGCAGGCAATTAAAAATAGTTAAGGAGTGAATAAATAATGATAAAACATTAGTATAATTCTCAGTTTTAGAAAAAATGTACACTATCAATTATCAAAAGTTTTGGTCAGTTCCAGATGATATAAAAAGATATGAGGGTTTTAATCATTTTAAAATAAGTAAAAAAAATTCTCAGAATTTGTGTACTGCCTATCTACAAGAATATTCACTCCATAGAAAAATTAATAGAACCCTTGCAATGTTTTAGTAACATAACTAGGTTCAAAGTATATATGTATAAATATTTTCTGCCAGATATATTCATATAGAAAGTAGAGCATAAGAAGATTCATTTCAAGTAGCAAAGAAAAACATGTAACAGTTATAAATAACTTCAAGTTACAGATGTCAGAGTAAATGTGGTTATCTGATGCTCTTCTCTGAGAAAAGCTAAAAAAGATGAAAATGAAAAAAATGAAGAAACAATTACATTTTCAATAAAGCTAAAAACAAACTATCTGAACACACAATCCATAAATAAGATTGACCAGTACAGATAAAATTTGGCCAGTTGAATGAGGAAACCAAGAGTAGAACACAAGAGAGTAGATGAGCAAATATTTGATAGCATGGAAATTTTAATAAAAAGGGGATGTACATCCTTAGGGGCCAAAGCAATAGTATCTTAAAGGTACTCAATGCACCCCCAAACTCTTAAAACTGTAGAATTACCGAGGACTCGGGGATAAATGAGAGAATACACAGACAACTCATCCATCAGTGGGTGTGAGAAAACTTTCATAAGTCAGTTCTGCAATATACACAGAAAACCAGCACACACAGGTTTCAAAGCTAGGCAGTCCATTTTCAGTAATTCAGTAGTAGGTATACTATAATCCTCTACCCCTACAGCAGTTTCTCTCAGCCTCAGCACTACTGATGTTTTGGATCACATAATTCCTTGTTGTGGGCACCTGATATAGCATTCTTGCACCCCTAGTTGTGACCATAAAAAATGTCTTGTGAGATTACAAATGCCCCTGTATTAGTAAATTGTCATCAAAGAGGCCAATAGGATTTATCCAGATATAGATATTGACATAAAATATATCGGGGGGGGGGGTGGGAGGGAGGAAGATGAGTTGGGGGAGGGGAATGAGTGATGAGAGGCAAGAGTTGAGATTAGATTTTATTAGTGGAACTGTATCACATAATTATGGAGACTGATTAGTCTCAGGATAGAATGTCTGTTAACTAAAGACACAGAGAAGACAATAGCATGGCTCAGTTATTATTATATCCCTTAATATAAGCCAATTTAATAATATAGTTATTAAAAAAGGAGACCTGAGTATATCAGATGTCTGGAATATTAATATTTTTCTGAAAATTTAGGTACACTCCAATTGGCTACAGGTAATCTTTTTTAACCTTATAATATAAACACTTTTCCTCCTGCTTCTTGGCACCACAGAAGAACCTTTCATCTTGCTGCCACCTACGACATGCTTCTGTCCATAAGTCCCTAATAAATCACACTCTGTGTGATCCTGAATATGTATACCAATTTCTTTGGTTACTCAGTGCCTTCTGGCTTTGGCAGTCAGTTGTGGTTTTGTTGTTGTTGTTGTTGTTGTTGTTGTTGTTTTGTCTGTCCATTGCTTTATTCTCCAAATGCTCTTTAAAAAAAAACTTTTATTTAATGAATATAAATTTCCAAAGTACAGCTTATGGATTACAATGGCTTCCCCCTTCCCATAACTTCCCTCTCAACCACAACCCTCCCCCTTCCCTCTCCCTCTCTCCCTCCATTCACATCAAGATTCATTTTAAATTCTCTTTATATACAGAAGATCAGTTTAGTATATATTAAGTAAAGATTTCAACAGTTTGCCCTCACATAACAACACCAAGTGATAAATACTGTTTGAGTACTAGTTATAGCATTAAATCACAATGTACAGCACATTAAGGACAGAGATCCTACATGATATTTTTTTAAGAATTGATTAATTTTCTACGCAATTTCCAATTTAACACCAAGTTGTTTTTTTTTTTTCCACTTTCAGTTATCTTTATATTCAGGAGATCGATTCAGTATATACTAAGTAAAGATTTCATCAGTTTGCACCCACACAGAAACACAAAGTGTAAAAATACTGTTTCAGTACTAGTTATAGCATTACTTCACATTGGACAACACATTAAGGACAGATCCCACATGAGAAGTAAGTACACAGTGACTCCAGTTGCTGACTTAACAATTTGACACTGTTGTTTATGGCGTCAGTAATCTCCCTAGGCTCTAGTCATGAGTTTCCACGGCTATGGAAGCCTTTAGGATGCACCAACTTTGTTCTTATTCTGACAGGGTCATAGTCAAAGTGGAAGTTCTCTCCTCCCTTCAGAGAAAGGTACCTCCTTCTTTGATGGCCCCGTTCTTTCCACTGTGATCTCACTGGCAGAGATCTTTCATTTAGGTCTTCTTTTTTTTTTCCCAGAGTGTCTTGGCTTTCCATGCCTAAAATACTCTCATGGGCTATTGAGCCAGATCCACATGCCTTAAGGGCTGATTCTGAGGCCAGAGTGCTATTTAGGACATCTGGCAGTCAGTTTTCATATCATAAGCTTTTTTTTTTTTTTTTGACAGGCATAGTGGACAGTGAGAGAGAGAGAGAGAAAGGTCCTCCTTTACCGTTGGTTCACCCTCCATTGGCCGCTGCGGCTGGCACACCGCGCTGATCTGAAGCCAGGAGCCAGGTGCTTCTGGTCTCCCATGCAGGTGCAGGGCCCAAGCACTTGGGCCATCCTCCACTGCCTTCCCGGGCCACAGCATAGAGCTGGATTGGAAGATGGGCAGCCGGGACAGAATCCAGTGCCCCGACCGGGAGTAGAACCTGGGGTGCCGGCACCGCATTAGCCTATTGAGCCATGGCGCCGGCCATAAGCTTTTCTTAAATAATACTTAAGTTTAACATCAAGCCAAACAAGAGGAAAAAGGAAAGAAAAACAGTGGGGAAGGACTAATAATAAGCATTAAATTCACATAAATATTGAGCTAAGAGTAAATTGGATTGGAATTAAAGAACATATAAAATATGTGCATATATGTGTGTATGTGTATATATGTATATAAATACATATAATAGTGAACACAAAATAGAAATTGTTAACAGTGGCAGGTGATGAGACAAAAAAACACTGTCAGTTCCCTGTGAATATCTATTCTATACTGCTTCCTTGACTAGCAAAAGTTATTTTTTATTTAGGAGAGAAATATGTCCAGCCACATTCTGGACAATTAGATGTATGTAGCACTCACTAGATGGCACTTCCAGGAATGCTTTTTATTTATTTTTTAAATTAGGAAGTTTGCCCAATATCATACAATTAATAATAGTATGATTTTTAAAATTTTTCAAAAATTTATTTGTTATTTGCAGGACAGAGTCTCTCTCTCTCTCTCTCTCTCTCTCTCTCTCAAACACACACGCAAACATACATGGAGGGAGAGGGAGAGAGAAAGGGATAGACAGAGAGAAAGAGAATGAATGAATCAATCTTTCATACACTACTTCACTCCCCAAATGTTCACAACAATAGGGCTGGGCCAGGCCAAAGCCAGGATCCAAAAAATAAATATAGGTCTCCCATGTAAGTGCCATGAACACAATTACTTGAAACATAATCCATTGCCTTCCCGGGTACCTTAACAGGAAGCTGACTTGGAAGCACAGGAGTCAAGATTCAAATCAGTACTCTGCTATAGGAAAAAGATATTTCAACCAGTGGTTTAACTTGCTATGCTACAAATTCATCATTTTTAAAATTTTTAAACATTTATTTATTTGCTAGGCAAAGAGAAAAACAGAGATCTCCAATCCATTGATTCATTCTCCAAATACCTACAATGATTTAGTGAGCAGGAGTCAAAATCAGGAGTCAGGAGCTCAATTTAAGTTTCCCATGTAGGTGGCAGGAACCAATTATTTGAGCCATCAGGATTGCCTCATAGAATCTGCATTAGCAGGAAACTAGAGTCAAGAGGTGGAGCTAGATATCAAACTCAGGCACTCCAATGTGGGACAGGGTCATGTTAACCAGAATCTTAACCATTAGCTAAGTACTCATCACCAGGAAGCTTTTTTAAAGGACACAGAGTTGGTTGGCTTTTGTCTTGGTCTGTTCAGGTAGCTGGGAAAACATACCATTAATTGGGCTGGCACTGCAGCTTAATGGGCTAATCCTCCGCCTGTGGCGCCAGCACTCCAGGTTCCAGTCCCGGTTGGGGCGCTGGAGTCTGTCCCGGTTGCTCCTCTTCTTCTCCAGCTCTCTGCTGTGGCCCGGGCGTGCAGTGGAAGATGGCCCAAGTCCTTGGGCCCTGCACCTGCGTGGGAGACCAAGAGAAGCACCTGGCTCCTGGCTTCAGATCAGCGCGGTGTGCCGGCTGCAGCGCGCCGGCCGCGGTGGCCACTGGAGGGTGAACCAATGGCAAAAGGAAGACCTTTCTCTCTGTCTCTCTCTCTCACTGTCCACTCTGCCTGTAAAAAAAAATAAAAAAACAAAATACCATTAATTGAGTATTTTATAAACTTAAATTTATTTCTCACAGTTCTAGGGGCTGGGAAGTCCAAAATCAAGACAGATTCCATGTTTTGTGAAGGCCTCCTTGTTGCTTCATAGATAACTTTCTTTTTACCATAAACTTACAATAGTTGGAAGAGATGAAGATCTCACTGAGGCCTCTTTTTTTAAGGACAGTTATCCATTCTTGAGGGCTCTGTTTTTATGATCTAATTACTCCCCAAAGTTTCTACCTTCTAATAAGGAATTTGGGGGATACATTCAGACCATTGCAGCAATTGTGATTTTTTTGGTCCTGCTTTGAACATGAACTCGAGACTAAAGGTTAATAAGAAGAAGCTTTACAAAGATAATGGAAAACTAATAAAGAAAAAATATGCCTGGATTTCATAATTTTTGTAAAAAATAAATATATTTTAATTATATTTTCAATGAACTTTTAAAAATACTCTCATACCTAATAACTTTATTTCCCTTTGGTCTGAAAGGGAGGTTTTTTTCTACATACTGTTTACTTTGCTGATAGTGAAGTAAATCTAGCTATGAGATTATTATTTAAGTTCTTATTTTGGCTATGCTATTACAGAAAAATGTTAGTCATCTCTTTTATAAGGTCTAAAGATTAAATTGTGCGTCCTACAGATTCCTTCATAATAGAATTAGTTTCCTACCTTAAGGAGAATAGAGAAATGAAAGAACAAGTTGGGCTTAGAATAGAGAAATGAGGGAGCAAGTCCTAGATCGCTTGCTGACAATAGTAATATTACATGAATAATTAGCAAACAGTTTCAACCATTAGAAAACAACTTAAGAAAGCATTTAGCAGAAGGTCCAATGCCTTCTATAAATTTTAAGAATCATGTATTTGAAAACACCTCTTAAATATCTAACATGGTGTAGTTTGTTTAACCAGTAAACTTAAACACAAACATAAAAAATGTTTTTAGTTCCTTTCTACCAACAAGTATAAAATATGATGGAGAGATTCAGGTCACACGAATTAAAATGTATCTTTGATTAATTTTAGCAGCTTAAATTTATGGACAATCTTATCCATAAGCCAATTAAAATAAAATTCTTAATAAAATTTTCCCATGTGGACATACAATATGTACACACATATAACATAAGAGACCAATATAGCAATTTTAATAATAGCTTTTTTTAAATTTTTTTTTATTTTTGACAGGCAGAGTGGACAGTGAGAGAGAGACAGAGAGAAAGGTCTTCCTTTTGCCGTTGGTTCACCCTCCAATGGCCGCTGCGGTAGCGCGCTGCGGCCGGCGCACCACGCTGATCCGATGGCAGGAGCCAGGTGTTTCTCCTGGTCTCCCATGGGGTGCAGGGCCCAAGCACTTGGGCCATCCTCCACTGCACTCCCTGGCCACAGCAGAGAGCTGGCCTGGAAGAGGGGCAACTGGGACAGGATCGGTGCCCCGACCGGGACTAGAACCCGGTGTGCCGGCGCCGCAAGGCGGAGGATTAGCCTAGTGAGCCGCGGCGCCGGCCTAATAATAGCTTTTAAAATCTTTAACTCTTTTTGTCGATTGCCAATTGATTTGAATTGCTTTTTGTTTTTAGTAACCTCAGTTAACCATACTTTCTCTCTGTTGGTACTATTAATACATTATTGGTTTCATCTGTTTACAGAGCCATCCCAAAGTACTGAATACAATAGAAGTGGCTGGAAAAAGTCCATAGGAACCCATAGGAGGACAGCTAAACACAGAACCAACGACGCTTTAGTTTTATGAGCAGCAAATCATATATAACTGTGGATGACAAAAGAATTTAAGTCGCCATGTTTAAAATTATAAACTCATCAACCAACAAGAGGCACTTGCTTACTTCACAGTATTTTTGAAAGCACCTATAGGATTTTACAAGTATTTAACCCTTTAGGCCTCTGGGACTTTCTCATTAAGATAACTATCAGTCTAGTAACACAAGATCATTAGACTTTTAATTCTCAAACATTTGTATTAATAGCATTTTCCATTATGGAAACTTAAAATTTAGTACCATGTCACATCTTGACAGTACTTCTAATATAATCCAAATAGCCTGATTAGTTGGTGTCTCTAGAAGATGAGAGACATAGGTCCTTCGAGTTTTTCAGTTGGGCCCAAACTGGAAAAAACAAAGTCCAAGATTTACTGGAAATTTTAGAGTCCAGATTGTTTGGAACTTTGATTTTTTGAATGCCTGTCAAGAACACCAAGTAGGCTCAAAATCCAAAATATCCGGTTGAAATAAGATTCCTTAAAATCATGACATAACATAGAGCAAATTTGATCATTGTTACAAGGTGATTTTTCAAATCTTTGAACATAAGCACATATGTAAATAACCCATAACTCTTAATAAAAATTCAGCTGTTTCTGAACAATTAGAATTTAACAGACATCAAGAGAACATAGTAGATTACTTTAACATATTGCTTTAACAGAGAATCAGATTTTAATTCCGTGTCAAAAAACCGCCCTTTCAGACCAAAGGGAAAGAAAATTTTAAAGTGATAATATTATTTTCCTCATGGGCATTGTCTACCTTACAAAAACTACTACAGAACATGCCTGTGACTATATAGACTTGTAGTTCAGGCCACCGAAGATTAGAGATGGGACTTGGGCACTCCCTTGACTTGCATCCTCTGGTCTGCTTTAACACAAACCAGGAGGAAAAGAAAGCTAGGCATCAGAAGCAATGGGTGGCAGGCCTATTAATGGCTGATCTGTACAGTGATCTGCCCTCTAGGAGACCCAACAGGCCAGTCCACTGCAGTGGCTTTCAATGTGGTAAGCCTGGGCTTCAGCAGAAGTCAGCTTGGGAAGAGCCCTGGCAGCTCTGCCAAGAGTTGGATCACTGGAAATGGACCTGCCCTGGAGTCGAAGGATGCCCAGGTCAGAGCCACGGATCTTATTGGCTCTAAGCTGAAAAGCCCTTCACTCAGCCCAACTTCCAAAGTGACCACTGCAGCTGAGGGGACGGCCAAGTAGGGTCAGCAACATTGCAGGCAGAACTGTAAATTTCTTGTTAGAGATGCCACCTGTCTTTACCTAGCCAGCTCTCCTCCCAGGCCAGCCAAGTAATGAAAGTCAACAGAGTGCCTTCCCCTAGGAGGTTCACACCTTCCTTGGGATGTACCCCATGTGAAGAGATAGATAGGTCTGGGCCTCTTAACTTACAATGCCTAAAGCCCAACAGATTATTATCAAGCCCCTTCTGTCAGGTTCTATTTGCCTCTCAATCAGAAAACTTAATTGTAGCTTAGACAGCACCTTTCTTAGCTCCTCTAATAATGACTCTGTCCTTTGTTCTAGACCCTGTCTAGTCCACTTGGGCCTCATTTCTTTGTAATCATAACCTCTACTCTACCACCAATGGCTCTACTCTCAACCTGTGTGTACTGATGATCCTCTTCCCCACTTAATGCTGTATAATTGTTCAGACCTGGTAAATGTCACTCTTAGGATCATTGGTTACTATCTTCACTCTGTCTTTTATGACCTTGTCTAAATATGATCAGAGTCGGCAAACTTGGAAGGCTTCCATAGCCTTGGCAACTCATGACGACAGCCTAGGGTGGTTACTGGCGCCATAAACTAGAGTGTCAATTTGTTGGGTCAACAACAGGAGCCACTGTGCTCTTGCTCCTCATGTGGGATCTCTGTCCTTAATGTGCTATACATTGTGATGTAATGCTATAACTAGTACTCCAACAGTATGTTTCACATTGTGTTTCTATGTGGGTGCAAACTATTGAAATCTTTTCTTAATATATACTAAATTGATCTTCTGTATATAAAGAGAATTGAAAATGAATCTTGATGTGAAAGGAAGGGGAGAGGGAGCGGGAGTGGGGAGGGTTGCGGGTGGGATGGAAGTTATGGGAGGGGGAAGCCATTGTAATCCATAAGCTATACATTGGAAATTTATATTCATTAAATAAAAGTTATAAAAAAGAATTATAAAAAAAATACTCTCATACCAAGAGGTGGCAAACAAAATGCTAAATAATTAGGGTAGACAGATGAAAGACATCTGGGTTCCTGGTGGCTTTTTTGAGTCAGATCAGTTCAAAATTGCCTTCTCCAAGAATTTTTACTGTATAGAATGAGCAAACTTCTATGTATTTAAGAAACTTTCCAGTATATGTTGTTATTTGTAGACAAATGTATTCAAAATGACACTAAAATGCTAGTGACATGGTATTTGAGGTAGATATAATTTTTGTACATATTTTAATTATGTACTTTACCCATGTCAATATCCTGTTTTTATCTACAGAATAGTAACTAAAATGCTTATTAATAAATAAGAATACAGAGTATATTTAACAAATATACATGACCTTACTGAAGTATCTAAAACACATTCACATATGATGACTTAAAAAGAGGTTAATTAGCTTACAAATAGTCTTGAAGCACACATTTGAAATTTTCCAAGTCTTAAAGGTTCATCTGGAAAAATAAACTTAAAATAGAATTTTCTAAAAGATGCTCATGTCCCATGTTGGAGTACCTGAGCTTGATCCCTAGCTCTAACCCCTGACTCCAGTTTCCCGGTTGATGTAGACCCTGGGAGGCAGTAGTGATGGCTGGAATCAGAAGCAAGAGACAGAATATGGAATTTGAATATGGAATGTAAGCATTGTAACAGGCACTTAACCACTAGGCCAAATGTCTACCCTGAGAACAGCAATTTTAAACCTGGATTTATAATATAATTTCCTGGAGTGTACATTGAACTGGTTATTTGTGTCCCTCCCCAAGTTCATATGTAGTAATTCTAATCCCCAATATGACATTTTTAGGAAGTAGGCCATTCAAAAGAAGTGGGTTATTATCTCAGGGGTTTGGAACCCTCATGATTAGAATACTGCCCTTATAAAAGAAATCCCAGAGAGACTTATTTTCTCTATTCTCCATGTAAGAATATAACCAGATCTAGGCAGCCCATAACCAAGTAGAGGGTCAACAGAACCCAATCACTGCTGTACCTTGATCTAAGATTTCCAGCCTACAGAACTTGTGAGGAATAAATTTCCTTTGTTTATAATCCACTTAGTCTATAGTACTTTAAATTGACTAAGACAGGGAGCATTCTAAAATCCAAATATTGATACCTGAATCCACCTCTAGATATTCTGATTTATTCATTTTGGGGAACAAATGATCATTTTATGTATGCAAATATAAACACACAAATGGGCAGTTCAAAAATTCATGGAAAATATACTTAAAAGATAAAATTTTGGGCACGTTGTTAAAGTTTACACATAATTTTTTGATAATATGAATTTTATATTAATTTTTGAAGACCCCCACATATTCATGGATTTCAAAATTTCCTTTCACCAAAATATTTTTATCTTGTAGTAACATTTTCCATGAACTTTTTGAAGTACTCTTTCTCTCCCTCTTACTCCCATGTATGTATATTTTACCAACTAGAAAGAAAAATTCAAAAGGTTCATGGAAAATTAATTTTTGATGCAAATATGTACAATATAAAGATTCAACTTGGACAGCAGAAGAAAAAATTTTAAATCAATCATTATAATATAAGATGTAAAAATTCCAAATAAACTCCCAGTTAACCATATCAAACAAGCATTAAAAACAGGGAGAATAGGAGTGTGGGTGGAAGGGATAGTAGGGTGAGAAGTATCACTATGCTCCTAAATCTGTATATATGAAATACATGAAATTTGTTCATCTTATCTAAATAAAAAATGAAAAAAAGATTTAAAAACCACATTAATGACATATCTTTTAATATTAAAACATATATTGCTATAAATAATAATTTTAACAGATTAAGAAGTATAAAAATGATAATGTGGGTACAGAAATTTTTTTTGAAATTTCAGGGCTCACTCATGAGTGAAACAATTTTAAGCAAACTACAAATAGTGGGATCTTTCTTAACTTGATAAAAATCTGTCTACCCTAAGTCAACAGTTGCTGGAAAAATATTAAAAATATAGTGTTTATTTCAAAGTTAGGAAAATGAAAAAATAATCACTGTTACTGTTTTTGTTAAACATAAAATAGAAATCCTAGATGGTGCAAAGAGACAAAAATTAATCATAGGTCTACAGATTAAATATCAACATCACAATTACTATCATTCACAGATGATATTGTTATAGAAGATAATTTTAGAGAAAGTTGTACCATGCTTGTTAATATGGGCAAGAAGAATCTTTTATCTTTTTTTCATTTTTTAACCCAGAAAACTTTTATTTAAGATACACAAACTTCATGAATTTCATAAATACAGCTTTAGAAACACACCCAACCTCCTACCATTATTCCTCTTTCCTCTCCTATTCCCAGTCTTATTTTTTACTAAAATCTATTTTCAATTAACTTTATACACATAAGATGAATTCTATACTAAGAGTTCACAAAAGAATCTTTTGAAGCTTATAGTTGCTTCTAAGTTAATGAAAAAATTCAAGGGAAATCCAATGAATGTTCCTAATGCATATTTCAAACAAGCAGACAAGTTACCTCCATAATTCATTTGGAAACAAAAAAGGACTTAAAACAACCAAGAAAATATCAAAGACTAATAGTAAAGGAGAATGTGCCCTATCAGATATTTAGATTCAATATAAAGTTATACTAATTAACACAGAAGTTGTTGGGTCAGTAATAAAACAATGGAACAGAAAAGAAAGCCTAGAAATAAAGCTGTATTTATGTGGCAACTTGATATATGACAAAGGTAACACAGTGTAGGCATGATGCAATATTCAACAAATGGTGCCATGATAATTAGCCACATATTTAGAAAAAGACAGTCCCACACCATATCATACACAAAAATAATTCCATGTGAATCAAATGCCCAAAGTTGAAAATCCAACCTTGAAAGGTTTTAGAGCATGGAAGATATTTTTACAACATTGAACTATTATACTATTTTAAACAAAACATAGAAACATAAAGACCGTTAAAGGGATAGTTGATAAATATGACTACCTTAAAATTTTAAGCTTAAGTATATCAAAAAATTATGAATTTTTAAAAAATCAGATTTGTAAAAATATTTCTATATACGTACAACACAAAATACATTGGGATAAAGAATATATAAGGAGCTCAAAAAATCCATATTTTTAAGTCAAACAATAAAGAATGTACAAGTGATATGAGCAGGTATTTTACAAACAGAACTCAAAATTTATACAAATGTATGCAATAAAAGTAAAAATGTATAAACTAGAAATATCTGGATAAGTCCTAAAGATATAGTATTGAGTGTCGAAAGACAGGTGACAGGGACAGTGCTGTAGCGTAGCAGGTGAGGCTGTTGCCTGCAGTACCAGCATCCCATGTGGACGCCGGTTCAAGTCCCGGCTGCTTACTTCCAGTCCAGCTCTCTGCTTTGCCCTGGGAAAACAGTAGAAGATGGCCGAAGTCCTTGGTCCTATGCACTAGCATGGGAGATCTGGAGGAGGCTCCTGGCTAAGGATCAGCCAGTTCTGGCTATTGCGGCCATTTGGGGAGTGAACCAATGGATGGAAGAGCTCTCTCTCCCTCCCTCACCCCCCTCACTCTCTCTGCCTCTCTCTCTGACTCTGCTTCTCTGTACCCTGCCTTTCAAATAAATAAATATTTTAAAAAGACAGTTGGAAAATGATTCTATTTAGTTACTTTAAAGCACACAAACAATACTTCATAATGTTCATGGTTTATAAATGAAAACTTGCAGGTAAATTACACAAAATTTCAGCAAAGGAAGAGACAGGAAAGGGATAGATGTAGAACTTTAGCTAACCTTGTAGTTGTATCTCTTTAAAAAATACTTAGGTAATATGGCAAAATGTTAACATCTATTAAATCTGTGTGGTTTCTATGTAGGTCCATTATCATTTTCTTCTGTATGAAGTAAATCACAATTAAAATTTTCAAACCGTAAATGATTGTAAGAAAATATAGGTGAATATTTATCTGCTCATAAGAGAAGGCTTTGTAAATATAAAAACAAACAAACACATGGAAAAATGCTCAGGATTGCTAGCCATCATGAAAATACAAAGCAAAACCACAGTGAGGTTTAATATCACCCCAGTCAGAAGAGCTATCATCCAAAAATCAAAAATTAGTGAATTCTGGAGTGCATGTAGGGGGAAAGCTACCCTAATCCACTGCTGGTGGGAATGTAAACTAGCAAAATTATGGAAGCTAATATAAAGATTTCTCAGAAATCTGAAGATAGATTTAACATATTACCCAGCCTTCCCATTCCTGATAAATTACTCAAGGGAAATGAAATCAGCATATGAAAGTGTTATTTGTACACCCATGTTTATTACAGCTCAATTCACAATAGCTAAAATATGGAATCAATCAGATGTTCATCAACTGATGACTGGATAAAGAAAATATGGTATATATGTACAATGGAATAATACTCAGCCATAAAAAGATTGAAATCCTGTCTTGTATAACAAAATGGATGCAACTGGAAACCATTATGCTTAGTGAAATAAGCCAGTTTCAAAAAGACAAATACCGTATTTTCTCCAATATGTAGTAGTTAATATAGAATAAAAAATATAGGAATGAAATAGACATCTTAGGATTTGGTTGTTGTTTTTAGCCCACACCTGTGGAACGGTGGTCTTTCTATTTTATATTTGTTGAGTATTACGGTTAGTGGTGCATTAGGCCTATGATTATAGAGTAGATTGAAATTATGTTTTTGCAGTGTCAGTGCTGTGGTGTAGCGGGTAAAGCCTGCAGTGCTGGCATCCCATGTGGGCGCCAGTTCGAGATCCTGCTGCTCCACTTCTGATCCAGTTCTCTGCTGTAGACTGGAAAGCAGTGGAAGATGGCCCAAGTGCTTGGGCCCCTGCACCCATGTGGGAGACCTGGAGGAAGATCCTGGCTCCTGGCTTCAGATTGGCGCAGCTCTGGCCATTGCAGCCACCTAGGGAGTGAGCCAGTGGATGGAAGACCACTGACTCTCTCTCTCTCTCTCTCTCTCTCTCTCTCTCTCTCTCCTTCTCCCTCTCCCTCTTCCTCTCCCTCTCTCTCTCCCCCTCCCTGTCTCCCTCCCATCATCTCTGCCTCTCCTTCTCTCTGTGTGTAGCTCTGACTTTTAGTAAAATAAATAAATCTTTTAAAAAAAGAAATTACATTTCATCAAAAATTAAAGGAAAAAAGTAAAAAGGGACGGAGATTGAGGGGAAAAAAAGAAGGGAGGGAAATGTAGTTATCTTCTTAGAAATGTACCTATGAAATACATGGGATCTGTTCTCTTTATATTAATAATTTTAAAAACCTATAATTTTAAAATGCAAATCTCAAGGGTAAAAGCAGATAAATGTGACTATGTAAAAATGTCTAGATTATATATAATAAAATACATCAAAATTTTATTACAAAATAGAAAAAATATTTGTAATACATTTGAATAAGCATACATAGAATAAACATTGTTAATTTAATGAAAGCACTCTCAAAAACTGTTTGTTCATCAAATGTTGAACAGTATTTACAAATTACAATACATATGGTGATGAATATGGCATAAGATAAATATTTTATCAATTGATAGTGAGATTTTAAAATGGGTGAGCTTTCTGGATAGCAATTGACAATATTAAAAAGAGCATTAAGATTATTCATACTAAAAGTAGACATTAACCTCATAAAACTGATGATCTGTAAGGAATGAGATGATAAAAATTATTTAAAGCATTTAATGCACTTCTCTATTTTTTAAAGTCATGGTTTGTGTTTCATTATTTAAAATTATAATTGCTTTTTAATTTAAAATATTTCAATAATAAGCAACAATTTGTATCTTTCAACCCCAGATTCCACTTCTAAGGATATCATTCAAAGAAAATAATTAAATATGCACAGAAAACCTGATACCAGATTAACTTTGTAAATGTTCTAATATACAAACATAGACAAAACTAAATATTAGAGTAATAACTAAATACACTATGGTACACACCATTATGTAATAATGTGCTGATATTAAAAATATGCTTTCAGGGGCTGACCTAATGGTGCAACAGGTTTAGCTGTTTCCCATAACACCAGCATCCCATGAGTGCTGGTTCATGTCCTTGCTGCTCCACTTCCAATCCAGCTCTCTGCTATGGCCTGTGAAAGCAGTGGAAGATGGCCCAAGTCTTTGGGCCCCTGCACTCATTGGGAGACCTGGAGGGAATTCCAGCCTCCTGGCTTTAGCCTGGCCCAGACTTAGCTGTTGTGGCCATTTGGGGAGTGAGTCTACAGATGGAAGATCTTTCTGTCTCTGCTCTCTTTGTGTTAATTCTGCCTTTGAAATAAATAAATAAATAATCTTTTAAAATATGATTTTAAAGATATTCATACAGGAATATGCTTACTATGTGATTGCAAGTAAAAGGCAAGCTCAACGATTTCATTTAATGTCAAGTTAATGGAAAAAGACTTTGCAATATGATCCAAGTTGAGAAAGGGACAAGTGGCTTTTATTATAATGAAGTCATGGTTATGCTGGCATGGAAGTAATTAATCTTCTATAAAGATCCAATAAAGAGTTTTGGCAGGAAAGAAATTCTCACCATGTGAGATTTGCTTATTTGTTTGTTTATTTTGTTACTTTCAGGAATATAAAAACATCAAATAGCAGACTGCAGCCCAGAGTGGAAGATCACCCTGATGTTTTTCCTCTTTGATCCTTACCCCTTACTATAGGATTTTGAGATCCCCATTTTCTTTACCAGGCAGGCAAAGCAGATTCAACTGACAATGCATACCATAGAACAAACATTCACAAATAAGGGTAGGGAGAGCGAAAAAGAGAGAGACCAGTTGATATTAACCTGGGACTTGCAAATATCTGATAGAGAGATAAATATGAACAGAATAAAAAGGGGGAGGTGGGGACCTGAGGAAGCAGGAAAGAAGTTAACAAGGCAACATGACTGAAGGGAAAAGAAAAGAGGATAGTATGAGGCCAAAAAAGGGAAGGCATTGTCCTTCACACAACACATGAAAAAAAAAAAACTCACATAACAACATGACAGTATGATCAGCACACCTGTCATAGTAGGTAGACAGGAGAGAAAAATCAGGAGCTCACCAAACAAGTTTAAATGAACTACCATCATCACACTGTAGAGTTTGTACAGATAACTAGAGCAAAGAACAGTTTGAGCTCCTTTTTATGATGTTTATTTGTGTGGGTCACAAGACAATAGCTGGTATAAGGAAGGTAATATTCACTTCTATTCCCATAGAAGGGCAAGGAATTCTCTATGGGGTTGAGGGGTAATATGTCTAAGGGAGTTCAGGAAGGAAATGACAATATATCAGTTCTTTCTGCCTAACCGCACTAAACTGCCATTTCTAATTTAATGCAGCAATTCCATGGTGGTGCAGGAAGTCTGAAAAGTTCCAGTTATTCAAATGGAACAAGGAAAATGGCTGAGAATTGAGAAATGGCAAAACAGTGTCTGTCTGTGAGGGTGTCTTAGCACAGGGAAAGGGAGCTGAATAGGAGATGCAGATTGGACAGCTGATACCTGAAGGGGGTGAACTTGATGGAGTTCCAGCAATTCTCCTTATGCATATGAACTCAAAAGGATTTCAGTTGCTCTGAGATTACTGACAGCTCACTCACCCCTCCATTTATCCTACTTCCAAACCATGACTAGGAATGTCTATACCAAGGGTATTACACAAATAGGCATATCAGCAATGAATGCAGACAAGCTGATATTTAAGACCATGCTATATATGCTGCCTACTGAGACCTTTAGTGGAGGTCAGAGATGTTTGACACTCAGATTCAGTGGACATTACAAAACCTAGTTAAAGTGAAGAAGGAAGTGTTGAGCAGAGAAATTCTTAATGGGCTGATTTTAAAATAAGAAATAATTTAAGGTATTTTACATTATAAGAATTAAGTTTGTAACAAAGTTGAAATGTAGATTAAATCTAGGAAAATTTCATCCTTAGAGGAATAAAGAACATTGCACTTCTGTGTATTAGAGTTTGTGACTTTGAAATTTTCCACTTGCTATAGTTCTCTAGGCTTGCTAGGGTTTTGCAAATACACTGCATAATTTGCATTTATTCCTTTGAACCTGAATGAAACAAACATTAAAATAAAGCTATAAACATTTTCAAAAATGAAGATTAATGTATGTTACTTTAGAAAATTCTGGATTGGTGGAAGTCTGGATTCACATCTAGAGGCACTATAAAAGAGTGAGTCCTATATTGAAAAGCAAAGTGCTGGAAGCTGAAAGGAACTTGCTAAACACATTTCAAAATGAATATGTATCAATGCTGTGAGAAGTTGTTAAAAATCCATAAGTAAGCAGGTGGCAAGAGGATACTTTACATTAAGAAAAAGTGAAAAATTCTCCATTTCATATAGTACAGTGATATTTGATAAATATCTTGGGAAAGGTATAAACAAAGTGCTATGGGTGCAAATTCAGGGGAGCCATTTAGTTCCTTTGAAAGGTTCATAAATGTCTTGCAAGTCGAATCTGCAAACCTAGCCATATAAAATGGTAACACCGAACACTGATTCTTTGATAAATCTTCACAATGGGCATGTAACTGATGTCAAGGTAGAGGATGTAATCAGGGATTCTTCTTGCTGTCATGGAACATATGTGGTATTACAAATGGCAGAGAAGAAGAATTTTCCTGTCATTGTCAGGGTGGCAAACTCTTACAAATCTGGTTGACCTGACTCACAGACATGTTTATATGAGTCCACAGTTTTCTTTTAAACAAACAAATTTAAATGTCCTGAAATATACTATATGCTCTCCAGTTTGCCTTTGGACATACCATTTCCTTTTGGAAAATCAGCACTGTGAGTGATTTAGAAACTCTAGAAGTAAGAGTGCTCTAGTTGAAATTCTAATATATCACTTACCATCGACATGAATTTGTTAGAATGACTTCTCTGTGCCTTCAGTTTTTATCTCTAAAATGGAGCTAAGCAATAGATAAATAGATAAATAGATAAAGAAAAGGTGGCCTATATACAGAATGGAATGTTTTTCAACATTAAAAATACATGAAATCCTGTCATTAGCAGCAACATGAATGGAACTGAAGGGCATGATTTCAAGTGAAATAAATTAGGCAGAAAAAGCCAAACGCTAGATAATCTCACTCACATACACAGTCTAAAAGCTAACCTCATAAAAACAGAAAACTGAACAATGATTACCAGAGGCTAGGGTGGAGGTGCAGAGATTGGTTAATGGGTATAAAGTCATAGCATACACAGGAGGAATAAGTCCTAGTGTTCTAATGCCCAGTTAGGATGATTTTCTATTTCAAAAATAGTTATAAGAGGATTTTGAATGCTTTTTTCCACAGAGAAGTGCCAAATGTTTGAGATGATTAATAAGCTAAAATATCCTGATTTGATCATTATTGAAACTATAAATATGTAGAATTATTATTGTCAGTTGAAATTTTTAAATAAAATGGAAATAATTATAGTAGAGTTGTGGTGAGAATTAAATGAGTTAAAATTTGTAAAGTACTTAGGATAATGTCCAACACACAGAAAGGTCTCTATAAATGTTAAATAAATATTTCCTTATCTGCAAACTTATTATATCCCCTCCACGGACCCTGTAGGAAATGGGTTCATGCATCTAGTAATTTTATAACCATAATGGAAGAGTGACAGTACACTAGTCCATACCAAAATGTTACACCAAAATGTGCCATTAATACATTTGTTTCTTTTTAACCTAAAAGCTCCTTTATATCATTATTTGTGTGATTTTTGTTTTGTCTTTCTACAATCTACTACAATGTTTGACACAAATTAAAGTTTTGTAAGTGTAAAACTGAAGCAAAGATCAACAGAACTAGATAATTTATGATTAATGAGGAAAGAAATAGCTGTTAAGCTTGCTTTGTAATTAGATTAAGAGAATGTGACAAATGAAGTTCTGGAAGAGGCACAGAATTGGGGAGGGGTGGATTTTCAGAAATGAAAGCCTTGAAAATCTCTCTCCCTTTCTCATACAGGCACATGCACACACACACTCCCTCCCACCTCCCCTTCTCCTTTGCCTCTTCCCTCTCACTGTCTCTCTATCCTTCCCTCCTTCTTTTGTCTCTCCATATCTTAATAAAGTTATCATTTTGGAGGGATAAAAATTCACATTTTTTTTTACAGGCAGAGTGGATAGTGAGAGAGAGAGAGACAGAGAGAAAGGTCTTCCTTTTTGCCATTGGTTCACTCTCCAATGGCCGCTGCTGCCGGCGCATCTCGCTGATCCGAAGCCAGGAGCCAGCTGCTTCTCCTGGTCTCCCATGCGGGTGCAGGGCCCAAGGACTTGGGCCATCCTCCATTGGCTTCCCGGGCCATAGCAGAGTGCTGGCCTGGAAGAGGGGCAACCGGGATAGAATCCAGCGCCCCAACCGGGACTAGAACCCGGTGTGCTGGCGCCGCAAGGTGGAGGATTAGCCTGTTAAGCCACGGTGCCGGCCAAAAATTCACATATTTTAATAATTGCATACAAATTTATTATAAATATAAGAAATACAGCTTCATAGAAATGGGACATAGGAGCAATCAATTTGAGCTTAGAATATAGCAGGAAATTGGGCATCTGGGAGATCTACTATGATTTGAGGAGATTAGGGAACCTGAGATGGGTACTGAAAGAGAAAATTGATTTCTAAAAGAGTAAGGCATTCACTGACCAGTGTAACAATAATAACAGTATCAGTGTAACTATCAGCTTTGGATTTGACCTTCTACTGTCACATAAAAGATGAGGTCACATACTATTAAAGGAAATGTAAAGGGGGAAATTTCAAATATACTCATCATTGAATTAACCAGCTCACTATGGTCTACAATCGTACTTCCATCTCCATTAGCCCAGGGACATTAATATCTTAGGGACTATCTTTCAGACAGCTAAAAAATGCAGAAAATCAAGTCTTATTTCCTGGAGGTAAATGGATCTCAGAGTTAAAGTAGTTTATGAAACTTGACAATTTCCCAGTGGCAAGGCATGGCCTTTTAACTAAACTGCACAAGACTTATCTGTTCCTTTTCATCCTGAGATAACCATGAAATGGTTTGGCTATAGTGTAATTCTCTGGCAGTAATTTAATATACCAATGTGGCTTAAATGAGTCACCGGCATCAGTGAAATATGGCTCTTTCACAGATTGAGGCATACACTGATGCTCAATAAATGCTTGTTGAATTAAACTGAATTGGACTTTTAGTGGTAGTGATGAATTTGCCCTGGTTTAACCACATGTGGGCGAAAGCAACCCAGTTGTGCTATTTCTAGTCAATGTTTATGTACATACTGTGGACAAGAAAAAGAGCAAGTAAACCTAACAGTATTACTGAGGCAGAACCAGCAACTGGAAATTTCATCAGCTTTGGAGTAAGACACAACTATATTTGAGCCTAGGATTTGATAAGTACTATCTCTGTGAATTTGGGAAAATGTATTAACTTTTGATCTTCACTACTGTGTCTTCAAAATATGTATTATGATAATGTCCACCTCATATAGTTATTAAGATTGAATGGTAAAATCTATAATCATCAGTATGATACTTATAAGCATCAGAAAAGCAATATTGGCCTTATAAAGTTAGGTACTTTAACCAAGTGAGTAAAGCATTATGTTATTAAACTGGTATAGTGAACAGAATAATTGTTCTCCAATGATGTCTGTGTTCTAATCCATGTAAATATGTTACCTTATATGGCAAAATGGAGTTTAAAGATGTGATTAAGGTAAAGATCTTGAGATGAATATTTCATCCTGCATTACCTGGGTGAGTCCTATGTAATTCCAAGAGTGCTTACAAGAGGTAGGCAAACAGAGCTACAGGCAGAAAAAGGAGCTATGGTGACAGAAGCAGAAGTTTCAAACTATGTGCTTTAAAGATGGAGGAGGGGACATAATCCAAAGAATATAGTTGTCTTCTAGAAGCTGGAAAAGACAAAGAAACCTCATTCTTTAGAGCCCTCAAAAGGAGCATAGCCCTGTGGACACCTTAACTTAAATACTCCTTACCTCCAGGACTATAAGATGATAAATCAGTATTGCTTTAAGTTACTAAGTTTGTGGTCATTTGTTACAGCAGCAATAAGAAACTAAGAAATCTGGAATTTAGCATGTTGTCATCATCCTCCAAAAATTCAACTATCTCCATAACTTAGCACCATAGCAGCCATTGCCTATAAATTAGCAAAAATCTACCTGGATTGCTCTTCCAAATCATGGTATCACTCTGGAACCCATGTCCTTGATTCACTGGTAACATTTCTTAGAACATGGTCTTAGAATGGCTAATTGTAACCAAACGGACAAGTATGTATTGCTACTTGTGACCTCTTTAATGGATGAGCTTCACTCTGGAGATGCAAGACAAAGCAAGAAAGATGATCATTTCTTTGACCTCTCAGGAAAATGGCCTGCTCCATCCACCTGTACCTAAGGAGTGATTCTAACTGAGTGACAGGCATTGTTCTTATGAGTAATATAAGCCTTATGGTTTCTGCTCAACAAAATCCAACTGTATTTGATGTTGAGGCGACCTGGATACCACTCTATTCTACAGGTGTATCATTTACATTGCTTCAGTGTGAGAAGGAGGGACAGGAGAACTGAACGACCATAGATATATGCTTGGGTAAGTGGTTGCCATTTTTCCTAGTCTGTGCATAAGTTCAGAATAATGTGAGACATATTTGAATGTTCACTTTTACTAGATTAGGAATGTGCTATTTTCAATTTTATGAAATCACTGGAGCATTTTGTTCAATACTGAACCAACACCAGCTTATTTTCGAAAAAGACTACGTTACCATATAATGCATTTTAACTGTGCAAAGGATGATTGGGGATTCTGTTTCTAGTTTCTTAAAACTGCATTTTTGAAAAAATAGCATCTAATGTAAAAATCACTATGGGCACAGTGTTTAAATTCTCCTGCCAGTGTCAATCTATTCAGCTTTATTTTTAAGAGAAGCAAACTTCCTCCATCTTAACCATTAAGTTATTGGGGGAAAATATCAGCTATGCCCTGAAAAGATCAAACTTTGTATTTGATAAAATATTATTTATAGGAATTCCAGGTGTTTAATAATCAAACCTTATACATTTACCCAACCAAAATTAGAAGTAATGCTCATATCCCAGAGCTTAGTAAAACAGCTGGCATTGTATATTGCTTTAATTTCCTTTAAGCATTCATTGTGCCATTTATTCAACAAATATGTATTGCAGATTTACCTCTATTTATTATTTACTGAGGATATATGCGATAATAGGAATATAGAGGAGACCAAGACACATCTTTGCCCTTATGGAGCTTAAAATCTAAAATATAATATGCTATATATTAGATATATGCTACATGTTTCATAAATCAATGAATTTATTTATTCATATGTGGTTAAAACATAATTTCCATGTGTGCAGGGTATGTGTGTTTGTGATCATATGATGTTTAGAAATAAAGAGAAGGAGAACACACCATGGAGAAATGAATCCCTTATACTTAGTCTCCTAGACCTGTGAGACTGACAGCTCCACTTCTAGAACATGACCACTGATGACAATGTTGATAGCCCTAAGTCTTTAGTGATGGCCACTACATTCTCAGTAAGGTAGGAAAGTTGATTCAGATACTTAAAACGAAAGTTGGGAAGATGCAGGAGGGTTCCAAGATGGCAGAATAGGGAGGGAGCTCACTGATAGTCCAGGAAAAAGATAGTTTAAAAAAGTGGAGATAGTGAAGTCTCAGGGAAGAGTTAGGGAAAAAAAAACTGCAGAGGAAACTCTTCCGGAATTGGAGGGACACGGTGGAACTACGTGGAGGACATGGGTGCCCAGGGCTCGGGAGCCTAGCTGCCAAGTCTATGCACCAGCGCTGGAAAGGGAGGTGAGATGAAACTGCAGTAGCCCGAGACACTGACTGAAAGGCAGCAGAAAGAGCCTAAGGGAATGAGGCTTGAAGCCTGTGGGGGAAAGTTCACCAGCCTAACTAGAGGAGAGAAAAAAAAAGGGGGGGGGGGGACCGGTATGGACATGATTCTCTCTCTTCACTCGCCTTACAAAGGCGAGTGAGAAAATAGAGCAGGCTCCATTTTGGACATACATAACAGCTGCACCAGCTCGGGGCTGCGCCTGCTCTCAGCCAAGCAAAAAAAAAACCTGACTCTGAACTAGAAGAAAGAATATGGGCTTTGGAATCAAGCAAATCAAGTTTAAATTCCTAACTCTGCCTCTTACCAATTCTGTGACATTTGGTTAAGTTGCTTCACTTGCACAAAGCTTACTATCTTCACATGTAGAATAGGCTCATTACAAGGATACCTCATATAGTTGTTAGAATTCAAAAAGATGGGTTCAGCATTGTGGCACAGCAAGTTACTCCGGCATCCCATGTTGGAGCAACAGCTTAAGTCCTGTCTCTATTTCCAATCCAGTTCCCTGCTAATGCAGTTGAGAAGTAGCAAATGACAGCTCAATAACTTGGGACTCTGTCACTCATGTGGGAGACCAGGATGGAGGTCCTGGCTCCTGATTTTGGCCTGCCCCAGCCCTGACTGTTGAAATCATTTGGGGAGTGAATCTGCAAATGGAAGATCTGGGTCTCTGTTTCTCTCTCCCTCCCTGTTTCTCCACCATTTGAATAAATAAATAAATTAAATAAGATGATCCTTGTAAAAAGTGTTTTGTAAATGTTTGCTATTATTTTGAGGTGTGAGTCTAAATTATAGGGATCAAGCAGTTCCCCTTTTCTTCCTACAGCCCCAAACTCCCATTACTTCTCTCCATCTGCACTAGCATTCTTTGTCTTAGAAGAGTGCTAATTCTCTCATTCATTTACACCACCTTCACTAGTGAAGCTTCTACTGAAACAAAACTATTTTGTGTTTTGAAAGGCAGAGTGACAAAGAAAGAGATCTCCCTTTCGCTGATTCATTCCCCAGATGGCCACAATAGCCAGGTATGAGCTAGGCTGAAACCAGGAGCCAGGAACTTCATCTGAGTCTCCCACATGAGTGCAGGGGCCCAGACATTTGGATCATCTCCCGCTGCCTTTATAGGCTCATTAGCAGGAATCTGGATTGGAAGTAGAACACCAGGACTGAAACTGGCACTCCAATATGGGATGCTAGTGTCACAAACTATGTCTTAACCCACTGAACCACAAGACCAGTCCCAAAACTATTCATTTCTTTATAACAATGCTAGAAGTTTCTGGCCTGGAACGAGCTATGTCCTTGATCAGCAAATAAGCAGCTGCATCAATCAAGATAGATGCACCTTTGTGCTCACCATGGGTACATAGTGTTTTTTATATGTTACTGAGAGTCCCTGGACTCAGTAAACCACCCATGAAATACAATTCAACTTAGGGAAATAGGTTATAAACATGACTCAATGACGAAATCTCTCTGAGGAAATAATCCTGGCAGTGGTTACCTTCAATGACACAAATTGAAGAAAAACTTGTCCAGGTTGCAGACTCTAGCTCTTTGTCATTGTTTGTTCTGCTGCTGCAGCTTCCTTATATTTCTTGATTTTAGGCTCTTTAAATACTGCTGGTTCTCAAAATCTATCCAAATAGGGACATTGATATGAATTACTCATTATGACACTCTCCCATCTCACAATATCAGGTTGGATTTAGCATTCATTTGTCTTAAGGAATATTGTGTGAACCCTTTCTTCGTGCTAAGTACTGTGCTGCCTTATGTAGATACAGACCAAGGCATACCTGATCCCTGGTTTTGTGCATTTTGTGAGTAATTCAAGAAAGCTGTATGAGTAGATGATGATAGATTAATGCAATGTGTATTAAGATAGCACTAAAGAAAAGGAGCTAATGTATATTTGAAAGGCAGGACATATGGAAGAGTGCAAATAAACGCTTCCTGGAAGAAATCACCTTTTAAGATCTTCAGAATTGGTGCAAGTAGACTAAAGCCTAGGGCTCATTTCAGCATAAAGGAAGAAGATACAAAGTGTTGTTTGGATGGGGAAGAGAAAGGAAATGTAGGACCACATTTTATGTGTAGGCTATTAAATATTTCAGAGAGGATCAAGGAATGATGACCCTACTGGGGTCATGAAACTAACCATTTAGACAACAGTCAGAGCTTATCCAAAGCAGACTTGAATCAAAGTTATTTTCTGCCACACCTTTATGTGTGCTTCTCCCCTGAGTAACACAACTCATAAACTAGCTTTTTCTTGGCCTGGGAATAGAAGCCCCAAGAGTATAGATGCCACTATGGAACTGAAAGGACTTTGAAACAGTCCCCTGACAAATACCTTGGAAAGCTGTAGATACCTATAAATACAGATCTGCTCTTTCACACTCCATCAATACCCAACTTAAGAAAGAAATAAACAATTATAAATTAAGAAGTTGAATATCCAAGAAAAGATGCAATAAAAAATATTGCTTTGGAGGTGGGTATTTAGTCTAGCAGTTAAGATGTCAATTAAGATGCCCACATCCCATATCAAAGTACCGAGTTCTATATCCAGTTCCAGCTTCTGCCTGTAGCTTCCTGTTACTGCAGACCCTGAGAGGCAGTTGTGAAACTCAAGTGATTGGCTTCCTGCCACCCATGTGGAAGACCTGGAGTGAGCCCCTGGCTTCCAGCATTGGGCCCTGCTGGACCACCGCAGGCATTTGGGGAGTAACCCAGCAAATTTATGTGTCTCTCAAATAAATAGCTTTTTTATTTTAAAGATATATTGCTTTAGAAGATTGCTTTTGTACTTACTAGTGAGGAAAAACTAGCCTCACTTTTACTGCATAGCCCCTTCAACTGATTAGAAAGAGTGAGGACTCATCACTTTTCCCAGTGTTTTTATTAAAATGAGTAAGGCATTTTATTCTTCACAAGGTTATTACAAAATTGCTGGCATATTTTCCACCTCTCTGTTTTATAAGGTTTTTCCTGCAGGCAAGCTTATTATGTAACCCTAACCCTGGCCCTTTATAATCGATCATGTCACAGAGGTACTAACTCATTGTCCTCCAAGCAAGCACGTGAAATGCCATCCCTGAAAACTGCAGCTTGTTCTCAGGATTATGTTAGGACTCCCATCATTCATGCTCAGACCAAGATAGTGATACCCTTTGAAAAATGGTGGCTGAGAGGATCAAACATTTTTCCCTCTTCCCTCGTGTTCAGGGAGAAAAGGGCTGACTCAAATTCCATCAATACTTTATATGGAAGCTGGATGATGATGGAAAATAACAGATGCAAAATATTAGGATGTGAATTTGCTGGATGTGTGTGTGTGTGTTTAGATAGAGAAGGAGTAAGTGCACAAACACTAGAGGAAAGCCCCCTAAATCCTTTATGTAAATAATAAGGCAAAGGGAATTCTTTAATCAACCAATATGTTTTACTTCAAAGCAAAGTAAGATCCTGTATATTCTCAGTATTTTGGCCACCTATGTAGAAGTGTGAACTTCAGCAAGATAATTCCATTTTCTGTGCTTCAGTTTCTTCATCTATACAAAGAATGAGTAGAGAGAATTGAAAGGCCCTTACAGTTTAGTGTTTCACATCACCTTTGACTGCAATTTCTCCAAATTAATGAGAGATGAGGCCGATGCCTATCGTTCTACAGTGACTTGCTGACCTACTCTATAGAAAATTCCCTTGCAGCACAAATCAACAGAACTGCTTCAGTTACCATAGTTAGGTTCAAGGCTGCTGAATGCCTAAGCCTGACTCTGGGAAGTAATATGTTTGCAAGAGTTTGCATATGTTTCTAGGATTTGTTTTATTCTGTAGCCATAAGCTTGGAGGGGATCCCTGCCAGCTATCCCAGTAAACACATTGTTGGCCACAAGGAGAATTAGGTGAGAAGGCTTATGATGAGATAATAAATCTATATTTTGAACAATGTTCATTGTTGAAGAAATATTTATGAGAAATAATCTTAAAAAATATGACTCTACATGTAAAAATCTATCACACTGTATACACACACACATACATGCGCACAGGCATACACACATATCCATATTCTATACCTTGAAATGACCAGATATGTTATGCATGTTCTTAATCTACTTTTTAACCAGATATTTCATATCTGTTAGACATTTACAGGAATTTATTGCAACTATTTTCTTTAATAAACTATAAAGAAACATCAGACATGATCTGGTACTCTTAGAAATAGTCTTTCCAAGTAAAATTTCAATAATTATGTGGCATTGTTGAACTTAGAAAAATCAATTCAAGATGATTTGATGCCATATTTCAGTGACAGAGACTGTTTCTGTATGTAAGGAAATGACCACTCAAAGAGCACGAATATGCAAAATGGAATAATAATTCTTGGCATGTAGAACTGATGGAGGGCCTTAATTGGGGATGGTGAAGGTTCAAACACTTTACCTGATACTGCAAAGGGGATCATAGGATTCCCATATCTTTTTTGTTTTGTTTTGTTTGGAATTAAGGATGAAATTTTTTCTTCTTTGTTATCCAAGTACGTTGGAGAAAGCTTAGATTTAAAAATAGGCTCCTCCACTTACTAGAAATCAAGGACTTTTTGATGAATTTAACTCTTTGATCTTGTACCTTACAAGTAGAATGCACATAAAAAGCATGGGTTATTTTAATCTATGAAATAATATATAGATAAAACTCAATGCAATCTAGGGTCTAAATTATTGAATAGTAGCTGCAAATTTTGGCATCTTCATTATTATTGTCATTACCATCAGTATAACCATCATAATTTACATTCACGTGTTAACGACTATAGTTGTACAATATTGTAATTTTTGAATTGTTTTCATTTATTTTATCCATTTTAAAGTTCTATTTTACTAAAGAAAGTTTATATTGGTGCAAAATTTCACAAAATCCATGCATAGTTTTTTCAACATATGCATTTCCATGAACTTTTTGTAATCCTTCATATTTATGAAGTATAACATGTTTTGATACATGTATATACTGTGGAATAAACAATCAGAGTAATTATCATAATCATCCCCTCAAATATCTATCATTTCTTTGTGGTGATAATATATAAAATCTTCTAACTATTTTGATTATACAAAAACATAATTTTTTTTGTTTTTTTTTGTTTGTTTGTTTTTAACTTTTATTTAATGAATATAAATTTCCAGTGTACAGCTTATGGATTACAATGGCTTCCCCCTCCCATAACTTCCCTCCCACCCGCAACCCTCCCCTCTCCCGCTCCCTCTCCCCTTCCATTTGCATCAAGATTCATTTTCAATTCTCTTTATATACAGAAGATCAATTTAGTATAAAGATTTCAACTGTTTGCACCCATATAGAAACACATAGTGAAACATACTGTTTGAGTACTAGTTATAGCATTAAATCACAATGTACAGCACATTAAGGACAGAGATCCCACATGAGGAGCAAGAGCACAGTGGCTCCTGTTGTTGACCCAACAAATTGACACTCCAGTTTATGGCGCCAGTAACCATCCTAGGCTGTCGTCATGAGTTGCCAAGGCTATGGAAGCCTTCCAAGTTTGCCGACTCTGATCATATTTAGACAAGGTCATAAAAGACAGAGTGAGGATAGTAACCAATGATCCTAAGAGTGGCATTTACCAGGTTTGAACAATTATACAGCATTAAGTGGGGAAGAGGACCATCAGTACACACAGGTTGGGAGTAGAGCCATTGGTGGTAGAGTAGAGGTTATGATTACAAAGGAATGAGGCCCAAGTACGCTAGACAGGGTCTAGAAAAAAGGACAGAGTCATTATTAGAGGAGCTAAGAAAGGTGCTGTCTAAGCTACAATTAAGTTTTCTGATTGAGAGGCAAATAGAACCTGACAGAAGGGGCTTGATAATAATCTGGTGGGCTTTAGGCATTGTAAGTTAAGAGGCCCAGACCTATCTATCTCTTCATGTGGGGTACATCCTAAGGGAGGTGTGAACCTCCTAGGGGAAGGCACTCTGTTGACTTTCATTACTTGGCTGGCCTAGGAGGAGAGCTGGCCAGGTAAAGGCAGGGGGCATCTCTAACAAGAAATTTATAGTTCTGCCTGCAATGTTGCTGACCCTACTTGGCTGTCCCCTCAGCTGCATTGGTCACTTTGGATGTTGGGCTGAGTGAAGGGCTTTTCAGCTTAGAGCCAATAAGATCTGTGGTTCTGACCTGGGCATCCTTCGACTCCAGGGCAGGTCCATTTCCAGTGATCCAACTCTTGGCAGAGCTGCCAGGGCTCTTCACAAGCTGACTTCTGCTGAAGCCCAGGCTTACCACATTGAAAGCCACTGCAGTGGACTGGCCTGTTGGGTCTCCTTGAGGGCAGATCACTGTACAGATCAGCCATTAATAGGCCTGCCACCCATTGCTTCTGATGCCTAGCTTTCTTTTCCTCCTGGTTTGTGTTAAAGCAGACCAGAGGATGCAAGTCAAGGGAGTGCCCAAGTCCCATCTCTAAGCTTTGGTGGCCTGAACTGCAAGTCTATAGTCACAGGCATGTTCTGTAGTAGTTTTTCTAAGGTAGACAATGTCCATGAGGAAAATTATATTCTCACTTTAAAACTTTCTTTCCCTTTGGTCTGAAAGGGAGGTTTTTTCTACTTACTGTATACTTCGCTGATGGCAAAGTGAATCTAGCTATGAGATTATTATTTAAGTTCTTATTTTGGCTATGCTATTACAGAAAAATGTTAGCCATCTCTTTTATAAGGTCTAAAGATTAAATTGTGCATCCTACAGATTCCTTCATAATAGAATTAGTTTCCTACCTTGAAGAGAATAGAGAAATGAAAGAACAAGTTGGGCTTAGAATAGAGAAATGAGGGAGCAAGTCCTAGATCGCTTGCTGACATTAGCAATATCACATGAATACTTAGCAAACCGTTTCAACCATTAGATAACAACTTAAGAAAACATTTACCAGAAAGTCCAATGCCTTCTATAAATTTTAAGAATCATGTATTTGAAAACACCTCTTAAATATCTAACATGGTGTAGTTTGTTTAACCAGTAAACTTAAGCACAGCCATCTAAAATGTTTTTAGTTTCTTTCTACCAACACGTTTAAAACATATGATACACAGATTCAGGTCCCACGAATTAAAATGTATCTTTGATTGATTTTAGCAGCTTAAATTTATGGACAATCTTATCCATAAGCCATTTAAAATAAAACTCTTAATAAAATTTCCGCATGTGGACATACAATATGTACACACATATAACACAGCATAGTAGACCAATATAGCAATTTTAATAATAGCTTTTAAAATCTTTAACTCTTTTTGTCGATTGCCAATTGATTTGAATTGCTTTTTGTTTTTAGTAACCTCAGTTAACCATACTTTCTCTCAGTTGGTACTGTTAATACATTATTGCCTTCAGCTGTTTACAGAGCCATCCCAAAGTACTGAATACAATAGAAGTGGCTGGAAAAAGTCCATAGGAACCTATAGGAGGACAGCTAAACACAGAAACAACAACGCTTTAGTTTTATGAGCAGCAAATCATATATAACTGTGGATGACAAAAGAATTTAAGTCGCCATGTTTAAAATTATAAACTCATCAACCAACAAGAGGCATTTGCTTACTTCACAGTATTTTTGAAAGTACCTGTAGGATTTTACTATTATTTAACCCTTTAGGCCTTGGGACTTTCTCATTAATATAACTATTATGTCTAGTAACACAAGATCATTAGACTTTTTAATTCTCAAACATTTGTATTAATAGCATTTTCCATCAAAAACATAAGTATTAACTATAATTCACATGCTGTGCAATAGAACACCAAATCTCATTTCTCCTAGCTAATTGAATATTTGGAACCATTAACCAACATCTTCCCTTTTCCTGTTCATCCCCTTACCATCCTCTGGTAATCACCATTCCACTCACTGCTTCTATGAGTTCAGTTCAGCTTTTGTACATTCCACATTTCAATATACAATATTTGTTTCTCTGCCTCTGGCTTATTTCACATGTCTTTTGGGTTCACCTATGTTGCCACAAATGGCAGAATTTCTTGTTTCAAGGCTGAATACTGTATGTTATACTATATATACATTTATATACATACACACAGGTCAGGGACATGTGTTATATATACATATATATACATATATATACATATCAAGGACATATATACATGTGTATATATATATGTTTATGTGTGTGTATGCATGTCTCTCACATTTTCCTTATCCAGGCATCTATTAATGTACACTTAGACTGATTTCATGCCTTGGCTGTTATAAATAATGTTCTGATGAAGAGGAGACTACAGACATCTCTTCAGTAAACTGATTTCAATTCCTTTGAGTATACATGGTTTAGTCAGATTGCTAGATCATATAGTTCTTGTCTCCATACCACCAATAGTGCTTAAGCATTCCTTTTTCTCTGCATCCTTCCCAATGTTTATGATCTCTTTGAAATCAATGCCTCACCAAAAATTTATATAGATCTGTGGATGCTATGGATCTGTAGACCTGCTTTAAATGCCATTCATTCCTCATTGCCTACTTGGTAAAGTCTAAATTCTTTGTCTTTGATACTGGTGAAACTTAATTTTATGTCTCTCGTCTCACCCTTTTTAGCAAATATATTTTAGGTATTTTGAACTTCTTATAGTTTCCAGACATTCTTTGATGTTTCACAGTTCTCTGCTAGTGTTTGCGGTATTTCCCCTGCCTACAGATTCTTTTCTGATTAAGGTTTACTCGTTCTTCCAGATCTACCTAGAATATCACCGCTTTCATGAAGCCTTCCATGAAATATAAAGTACTGGAGAATCTTGTTGGAATTGTCCTTGGGCTCAGAGAAGATTTTGTGACTATTCCATAGATATGTCAACTGAAAGACAGGCATAATCCTGGCCCATGAAACAACAAATTAGTCTCTAGAAGCTATAGGTAAAAATATTATCTTTAATTCATATGTCCTATTGACACTGAAAATAACAATGGCACTAAATTCATTATGTCTTCCCTAAGATCATTCCCCCTTCTAAACCACTTATTATAAATTGTGACACCACTACCAATCTCTCAAGCTCAAAAGCACTGGCTTATCTCTTTTATTCTTTTCTCTACTTGTGTGCAATATACGTCCACTTAATCTTTAAATTCTGCAGCTTCTGCTTTAGAATCCTCTCTCAAACCTACCATTATTTCCTATCTCAACTAATGTCATCTCTTGCCTAAATTATTACAAAGCCCCTTGAACAGTCTTTCTTCTACCAGCATGGTCACATTTAAATCCATACTATATACCAGAGTAAATTTCCTAATATGCAAAACTGTTTATTTTACTAGTCAACTCAAAATGCTCTAATTGTTCCGCATTGTCTCCATTATAAAAACCAAAAATGTTACCATGGCAGGCAATGAACTTTGACAGTCATGTCAAACCACCTTTCCATGCTTGTCTTTTGCTATGACTCCATGAAATGTTCATATCAAATAAGCCGAGTGTTTTGCAAACATCTTACAGAGCACATGCAATTTCACCCAACTGTGTTTCAGCACATGTGAATTTTTAATGTGTTTACTTATTTTCATGCTTTCTGCCCCAACTCTTCCTGATCCTTCAATATCTAGCCTACACCTCTCCATCGTGTGAAGCCTCAGGTTTTATTAACTGTACAAAGGTGACTTAGTCCAGTACCTATTTCTTTGGTCCTTTAACTATGCCTTATCAAAAATTTATTACCATGATACTTAATCTGGTTAACAGTCTATATTCTATATTCTCCATTAAGTTATGAGCTCCTCTAGGATAGTGACCTGCCTTCATTCAACTGTATTGTAGTTGGTCCCTATCACAGAGCTTAACATTCCAAAATATCCAAAAGTCATTCCAAAAATATCTACTTAGTACCTCCTACCTGTGTTTTTTACAGCTATTACTGGAGAAGTGGGCACATAAATTCAGTAAATGCTTTTGCAGGAATTAATTTCTCTGGTAGGTTCCAAGAAGCTTCCATGTTATAACAAATTTCTCTCAATAACAGAGCTAGAACACATTTTCAAAGTATTTGATTTTCCTGAAGTTGTTATCAAGAATTAAAAGTTGTTTTGTTTTTGTCTTTATAATTGAGTGAATATGTACATCCAGCAGAGTTAACACATTAATCAAACCAAGTAACCAACTGAAAATGGAAATAAATCAATTGTAACACACGAATTCAATGTGTTCCTGTTCACCGAAGGAAATGGTATTAAAAGCCTCATTCCTTTGTAATCATAACCTCTACTCTACCACCAATGGCTCTACTCCCAACCTGTGTGTACTGATGGTCCTCTTCCCCACTTAATGCTGTATAATTGTTCAAACCTGGTAAATGCCACTCTTAGGATCATTGGTTACTATCCTCACTCTGTCTTTTATGACCTTGTCTAAATATGATCAGAGTCGGCAAACTTGGAAGGCTTCCATAGCCTTGGCAACTCATGACGACAGCCTAGGGTGGTTACTGGCGCCATAAACTAGAGTGTCAATTTGTTGGGTCAACAACAGGAGCCACTGTGCACTTGCTCCTCATGTGGGATCTCTGTCCTTAATGTGCTGTACATTGTGATTTAATGCTATAACTAGTACTCAAACAGTATGTTTCACTTTGTGTTTCTATGTGGGTGCAAACAGTTGAAATCTTTATACTAAATTGATCTTCTGTATATAAAGAGAATTGAAAATGAATCTTGATGCAAATAGAAGGGGAGAGGGAGCGGGAGAGGGGAGGGTTGCAGGTGGGAGGGAAGTTATGGGAAGGGGAAGCCATTGTAATCCATAAGCTGTACACTGGAAATTTATATTCATTAAATAAAAGTTAAAAAAAAAGTTATGTTTAGTCACATCACTTGTCTTTCTCACATAAAACAGACAAAGTAGCCATATAAACAATCCATATTTGTGGATTATTGGTTCATGACTCTTTCTAATCCATTGATTCATTTGATTTCCACAACAACCCTGATAAGTTGACAGGAGGGTTTTACCACAATTCTTTGTCTGTAAGATGCCACGAGAAAAAAAATAAAAATGTTAAGTGGATCATAAGAATTATTCAGATTTCAAGAACTTTAAAGTATGAAAACAAAACTTTTGTCTTAGACCTGAAGAAATGTGGCATGACCCTCTTTTGAACATGGGGAAAAGGAGATCTAGAAGACTAATGCCACATAGCTATGAAGTAGAAGATACAGGGAAGGGTTTCATTCTTTTGATAGAATAAAAAGAAGATTCACCTATTAGGTTTTCCTAAAGACTCTTCAACAGAACAAAAATCTTGTAAGAATGTTAATAAAAAAGGAGAAAGATTTGGTAATTAACTCACTTTGAGAAACTAACAGTTAACTAGATTTCTTTGTACAATTTCTCAGATCTTTTATTGTGCTAATTAATGTACATTGTGAATTTCAAAGATAGAACTATTCTATACAGCTTTGCACAAATTTATTTTACAATAGAACCTTTTTCTTCTGATAAAGTATTTTGTGGGACTTAGTTCCGTGGAAAACACTTTGGAAAGCTACACTATACCCACCTAGGTTGAATTTTATTAGTCTCCAAAATGTATGAACCACAACTCACAGTTTGTCTCCTGCTATATTCAAAGATTATACATGGTAAAGCACCAAGTAGGATGTCCTGTTGCCTAATCCTTGATTCAACTTGGGTAACATGAATGCTGAACTAAAACGTTTCATTTAAGAAAGCCTGAGGAATTAGCCATGAACATAGTCATAAGCCAAAGAGATATCATTCTGGAATTAACTATATAACAAAATATGGCCTAGGCATAATCTGAGTTCTCTGAGCACAGCCTTCCACTAGCAATATTTGTCTATAATTGGCACAAAAATCTTCTTGGAAATAGATTTCTCATGTTGTTTTTCAGCAGCACCTACAGAAATGCTTACTAGTCAGTAGAAGCTGTTCTTAATATATCCAGCAAATAATTCCTAACTGCCTGGTATTTTCCGGGCAGTATGCTGAACACTGAGGATACAATGGTAAATAGGACAGATCAATCTATGACCTCATGATACTGACAGCCCAGTCTAGGAAATATTGATATACAAATACTATATAAAACACATCATCCAATTCTGGACATGCAAAATGCTGCAGAGGATGGGACAGGTGCCTGCATAATTCATACCACCAAAAGTCTCAGTCTGAAATATCTGAATCAGGACACCAAAGGAGAGTCAAGGGCTTAACTTAATGGAATATTGGCCCAGCTTTTCTATTTATATCGCCAGCAAAGTGCTGCTCTTACCAGTGCCACGTGATTCCAAAGACAAACAGAAACATCTGACATCTTCTCTAATGTCATAATTGCGTCTGCACTCACAATAAAGAACAAACACTTTAAAAATCTATAGAGATCTACCTGCCAGGTCCTGATGAACTATTGTTTGTTTCAAAGATATTGGATTTTTCTCCAAGTTTAGTAATCCAAGGGGCTCACCATAAGGAAATTAGAGATATAAAATACCTGCTAGACTGCTACTAATCTGTCTCTGAACACCAGTGCCAAAAAGCAACAGAAGCACTGAATCCCTCACAGCATTAAAGCATTGAACACTACTCTGCTGCCTGGAGCTCTCTTTGCCTCTTCTTTTCATTCATATGCCACATGAATGTTTCTCCATTTTGTTATGAAGGACACATTAATCTAACAACTGCCTTCATTGATAGACCATTTCAAGTCTTTTTACCCTTAAATGAAATGTCATAATTTTTTAACCATCGATAAGCTAAGTGAGCTATTTTTTATGAATTGCTCTATGAATTTGCTCCTATCCCAATGCTTTTAAATTATGTATTTCATTATCTTATTTTTTTGTTAATTGACACAAATAACTGCATATATTTAAGGGGTACAAAGTGATATGTGATATTTTTATACAAATATATATATATATACATGTATGTGTGTGTATATATATAAATATATATAGTGGAATGATCCAATTTGAGAACATAGCACATCTATCGCCTCAAATAATTAGCATTTCTTTGTGGTGAGAACATTTAAAATCTCCTATTTTAGCTATTTTGAAACCTATAATACATTATTAATAATTCTAGTCACCTTGCTGTACAATAAAACACAAGGACCTATTCCTCCTCTCTAACTGAATCTTTCACCCATTGACCAATATCTGCCCTTTCCCTTCCCTCCCTCTGGTAATCACCATTAATTATACTCACTGATTTTATGAGTTTTTTTTTAATTTCACATATATGCAGTATAATGTGATATTTGCCTCTCTGTGCCTGGTTAATATTCTCTAGTTTCATCCATGTTGTCAAAAGTGACAGAATTTCCTTTTTTACAAGACTCAACAGTAATCTGTTTTGTATGTGTGTATGTGTGTATGTGTGTGGCTGGGTGGGGAGATGCATCACATTTTTGAAAACCCATTCATTCATTAATGGGTTTTTGGTTTATTTCAATACCTTGGCTATTACAAATAATGCTGCAATGAACATGGGAGTGCAGATGTCCCCATTTTATTTGCATGGCCTCTTTTACTACCAGGTTTTGTTTCTGATTCCAGAACTTTGATAATAGCAATTATAAAGGAGAATTTACTATATATATATACATATATATACATATATATATATATATGTATACATAAATTTGTTGAAAAAGTCACAGGGCCCTTGTTTATAGGGTAATCTCAAAATAGCATTTTCTTAAATTTCTTATTTTTAATATGATAGAATTATGTAACTTAATGCAGCTGGTTGTGTTGTATGCTCCCTGTTGGATGCACTAGGTATAGCAGGTGATTCATGAGCTTCCCTAAAGTTTGGCCTGGATTCTCTTTAGATTTATGAGAATGGCTTCCAGAGAAGAATGCCATGGATAAGATTAGCCAGACTTACAAATTTTTGGATAGTGTTTGTTGAGACACTTGAGCCATGAGCTCCTGAAGATATGAGGCCTTTAGTAAATATGATGAGCAAACAATATCTTATATGATAAACATAATAGATCTTATTAGTACCTTATATCTTACAGCAATACCTAAAGGATTTACTATTTACCAAACTCTTCACATGTATCAACTTATTTTTCAGAAATGCCCTACAGAGAGATGACTTAAAGGTAGAGAAACTAAGGCATAGGGGTATTTACCCATTCTGGTCGATAATAAATGATGAAACTTGGCCTTTATATCTGTAACCTACTTCAAATTCTCCCTCTACTTCTGCTCTGTTCTTCAGAAGAGGAAACTACATTCCAAGTTTCCCTGTTCTCTGGATATTGAGTAGGTTTGATCAGTGGGAGGTACTGGTAGAAAATTGTACAGCAGTTGAGGAAAAGTCAGAGTGTACTTCTCTCACCTCTCTTGCCTCTGCTACATACCATCCTGCAGTATCTCTAGAAGCAGCTGTAACTTCAACTATACATGGATAGCTCTCCCTCCATAGCCCCAAGTCTATCTGGGCAGCCCTTGGCTTGTTCTCAACTCCAACCAGACTGCCAGGGTTCTAGGTTTTGATAACATAACATTCCATTGCTCCTAGAGCCCTAAAAGTGGAACGAGCTTCTTGTTTTTGCTAATCATTTGATGACCTCACCATCTTCTGCTTGACCTCTCAACAAGTGCATTACTCATTTAACCAAGGTTCTGTATTAAATCCCTTTTAGCTGAATGACTTAGAGTAGTTTCCTAAAAAAAAACCCTCACAAAACAAGGTTGGAATTAAGTCTAGTCCCAGAGTCCATGTACTTAAATCTATGCTACCCTACCTCTAATAGAAGAATTTCATTCCATGGGGTTTCTCGAAGGGTCTAAGTATAACCCAGCTAGGAAGTTACATTATTTAAATTATGGCTGGCCAAGTGTAGCCTGTAAATACCCGAATACCCTAACTTGATTTCAAATTCTGTGAGGAAAGCACTTGTGCATCTTTTATTCATTGTTTTATCTACATAACATAGCATAATGCCTGGCATATTGTATGTAGACAATACATATTTATTAATCCACTACTTGAAATCCTCTTCATCTTTTTCTTGTGTAAGTGAAACTGATAATGTCTCATATTTATCCAGCATAATATGCATAATAGTACATTATATGTGTGTTCTATATATTAAAGCAAACGTGCTTGAAAATCAAATTGCTTCAGTTTTCAAATTCTAGTTTCACTTTTCACTAGTTATGTAGAAGTTTCTGAATCTTAGAACTGCTAAAACTAAGACAATATCGGGATTTATCTCATAGGGATGTTGTAAAAATTAAATGAGATGATATATATATATATAAAGTGTGTAATACAGGCTTAGAACATGGTAATTATTTATTTAATGGAAGTATATGTTGCTATTACTATTGTGCTATTACTATTACTACAGCTGTTGTTACTTTCACATTTCCCTTTTTGAAATGAATGAATGTTTATTATAGCATTTCCTCAGGAGGTAGGGAAGGTTTTTAACTGATTTTCTGCCTATAAGATCCTTCAGCCTGTATTTTCTTCATACCTCCCTATTCAGAAGCTGAAGCCCTCTCTATATAGACTGTAGCCCAAAAAGTCCATGAGACTCACTGCCAGTAGAGAAGATTCTGTATGTGTGTCTGAAATAAGCCCAGAGTTACCAAGAACTCCATGAACTTCAAATTCCTTCACACATCCTGCTATGTTTAGCCAGTATATATAACTAAGTTTCTGCCTCTGTTTCCCTTTTTCACACCAGTTTCTCTGGTGGATCTACAGCCGGAAAGCTTGACTTGCTGATTAGCTTTGGCTGATGTGGACACAATCCTCATTCTCTGCTGTCAACCAAATGGAGTTTATAGAACCAGTGCTACCATATTTCTGCATATAGAGCTACATATTGCTTTCAAAACTTCAGCTAATGAGAATCTATATACAATCCAATCATATTATAGCACTTGCCCCCTTGGAGATCTATGCAGGATAGGTCCGAATATGCTACACTCTTATAGACACTGTGATATTAATAGTTTGCTTGTTGTTTTAGGATCTCCTACTTAAACTGTTTAGTGCCACAACCCTGACCATGGTCCCTCCTGGACTATCTTCCTGCTGCACTGGATCACTAACATTCTCATAGGGTTTCAAGTCCAATTTATGTAAATAATAAAAATATTCAGCCCAACATTATATGGAGTAAGGTGCACCCCACACATTTAGTAAATGAGAATGCTGGATCTATTATACCCAAAACCATTCAGCCAGGTTGACTCACTGCATGTTCTTCTGCTTTCCTTCATTCACTCATTTAAGAAATATTTATTGAACATTTCCTATATACTCTACTAGGAATATGAGATGCAGTGGTAAATAAGAATAATCTATATCCTCAAAGAGCTTACCTTCTGCAGGCTTAGGGCTCACCATGAAAAATTTTATTCAAGCTTCCCAGGCCCTCTATTTTCATTTCTATATGTCTAAAAATCTTTTTAAAAAACACATATCACCAATCCACTGGCTTCCACAATGATTCTTTTCAAAGAAAGTTATTTTTATGCTGCTAATAACATAAGGCAAAAAACAAAACTAATGAACACCCTTATCCACCCACATGGTAAGTTATCAGTATTAAAGGAAAATAATTATTCTCATTTCAACAAAAGCTGTGCCCCCAAAGTGTTGAAGAACCCATGCATTTATTTTTATTTAATAGAAGAACTGATGGCCAAGTTAGTTAATTGGTCTCATCACATCAGACCTTTGACAACATTTTGCAAGTAAGGAAAATAAAGTGAGTGTGATGTCAGACCACCCTTCATATCATAAGCTGCCTGCTCCAACTGAGCTTACAATCCATTCAGAATTTCCAACAAATACAAAGTAGCTAGAATGACCAGACAAATCTTCCAAGAGCAAAAAACCCCATCTTTTCCTCTTGTTTGCGTCTTTCATTGTCAATAGGTGGTTAATTACTATGTTTCAGCTCAGTGATATTAGAATTTTTCTAATGATATTCTGAATATTATTTATATAATATTCTATTATATGAATAACTAAGGAGAAAAAGTCTCCAATGACATTATATGCAAAATGTGCATTTTAATTGGAAGGCAATTCAGGTATTTATTTAGGCTGTGCTTGTGTGCAAGTTATTTCTAATGATGGAAAGCTGCTTTGGAGGAACTAATTATAATAAATGCCTAACAGTGATTGCAAACATTGAGTGTTCAAAGTAGTCAGTAGACCAAAAGCCATGCTTAGATATAATTGCAAATATTTTATATGAACTTCTTGTGGATATTTTTTACAAAAAGTCTCCCACCTTTATCCTGTTCTTACCAGAGAACGAGTCCTTGAAGTGCACTAAAACCTCCTAAGTATTGGTAAAGCTGCCTTAACGTACAGATATATGAGCCCCTAGATCCCTAGACAGGACTCTGGATTGTCCCAGAACATACTTAATTCTCAGAAGAACTGGGGTGCTAGTACAATGTTTAAATATCCCAAGTAAGCTTCCCTTTTTGCAGAAATCAATTTTATCTTGGTATAAGAGGTGCCAGGCTTGATGGGAACAAGTTAGGTGAAAATTTAATTTTGCAAATTGTTAATTTAATCTCACATTCATTGTCAGTGAGAAAATAAAATGGAGTAATTTTCATATAGCCACAAATCAAGTGCAACAGAAAAGTACTTAGATTCATGTAAAACCCATTTTAAAATGAGTTAGACAGTTGAAATCTTGGCTGTCCAAAACAATGTTGCTCAAGAGCAAAGCTATTTTTCTGCTTCAAACCTTATCACAAAAGCAACCTTGCTCTGTGCATTATGAAATATTTCAGGGTCAGCAGGCCTTGCCACTTTCGCTTGGTATTTTGAAGGCATGTATCACCATGAAAGGAGACCATGCCCAGAAACATTGATTCCCAGCCCACCAGAAAATGCTCCACATATACAGTTTTCAGTTTCAGCTCCTTATTTGAGAATTTCAAAAGGTACAACATATAATTCAAACACCCTCATATCTACCATTCAACTTATGACCTAAAATATCACGAATATAAATGAAGCTACCTATGCATTTCTTCCTGTTTATCTCCTTTCTTCGCCAGAATAAGTTTTATTATAAATTTGGTGTCTACTATTCCCATGTGTTTTTTTTACTATCATTTACACATATATATATTCATATGTGTGATTGTTTTGTATTTTATGGTATCACACCATGTATTTTTTTATGTTTATTCACTCAACATTATGGTTTGAGATTCATCCACAGTGATGTACATAGCTCTCATTGAGTTATTGTTTCTATGTATTCCATTGTACCCATGTCACAAATTTATAATCTTTTCTCTGTAGATGAATGTTGTTTGTACATTTTTCATATTACAAATAATGGCACTGTGAGCATATTTTCTGGAAATCACATTCAAAGGTTTCTCCCGGGGGTATATCTAGGCTTGGAATTACTGGACTGTAGGATATATGCACATCTTCAGCTTTACCAAATGATGCCAAATTGTTTTTCAGAGTCGTTTGTACCAACTGACTTGCCCACCAGCTGTATGAGAGGGTTTCCATTACATTTTCTTCTTCTTCTTCTTTTTTTTTTTTGACAGGCAGAGTGGATAGTGAGAGAGAGAGAGACAGAGAGAAAGGTCTTCCTTTTGCCATTGGTTCACCCTCCAATGGCCACCGTGGCTGGCATGCTGTGGCTGGCGCGCTGCGCAGATCCGATGGCAGGAGCCAGGTGCTTATGCTGGTCTCCCATGGGGTGCAGGGCCCAAGGACTTAGGCCATCCTCCGCTGCACTCCCTGGCCACAGCAGAGAGCTGGCCTGGAAGAGGGGCAACCAGGACAGAATCCGGCGCCCCGACCGGGACTAGAACCCGGTGTGCCAGCGCTGCAAGGCGGAGGATTAGTCTAGTGAGCCGCGGCGCCGGCCTTCCATTACATTTTCTAAAAATTCCTCACAAAGTGATTCCTTTGTTACCTTAATGTTTTAAGTTCTGGTACTACAGTGCTGGAAAAAAAAATTTAAAAGGGGTCCCAAGTTATGGAAGCTGCTTAGCTAGGGTCTGCCTAGGGAGCCAAAGGAATTACTTCAAGCTCATACTTCTTGACTCAGGCAATCTTAGGAAGAAATGATGAGGTAGTAGATATTCATATTTGGAAAATTCAACTCCTCCCTCTGTATTCTCAGCTTCCATTGATCTGATTGATTCCTTGCCTCTGAATAGAGCCGTGCAACTACCAATCACCACTTTTACTCAAGTCAGTTCCCATTCTCATCACAACTTGCCTGCAAATCACTCACTCATTTATTAATTCAATCAACCACTCAATTGTTCAACACATGTGTACTGAGTGCCTATAATTTTCCAGATACTATATGATGAATTTTTAATTGGGTCTTCTGTGATGGATTTAAAAATGAAGTGAAATATCAGAGTGGGCAAGACTGGTGACTCTTCTGCCTTACATTCTAACCTTCCTGTCTTTGTCAGAAAGTCTTATGAATTAAATTAAGGTGAATTAGAAGAGAACAAGTGAGCACCTACTATAAGATAATGTATCCATGGCTGAAAATGAAAACACATTCACTCTTGTGTGTAACATATTTGTACAGGAATGTGGCCACAAATTATCTGATGCAAAGAAAAGTGAGTAGAAAGAAAATGAGTAGAAAGAAAGTACTGATACGTTTCTGTCATAATGCTGTTATCTTTTTTTAATTCCCTAACAGTACTGTGAGATAAGGATTATTGTTTTCCCCATTTAGTGTAATGGAAACTAAGCATCAAAGAAACTCAGCATCTTGCCCAATGTCTGAGACTAAGAGATTTATCTAACATTCAAATCCTGATCTAACATTACCAATGCACAGCCTCCTATGAATGATAGCAGGAATTTTAAGCATTATAAACCAGACAATGAAAATGCAGTTTCCCATTCTAAGTCACTGTACATAGGGCCAAACAGACAGAATGTAATTTGCTGATGTGATTTTTGCCAAGAAAACATCCAAGGAATCTTTAATTATTGTGAATAGGCTGAAGTTCTATTACCCGGTATAGACAGTACCTCGCTTGGGACAAGGTCACAATGTCCAAGTCTTGATTCACTGCCTAGTCTGGTTTTGTGTTATAAGAGCTAAGGACTGTATCTCTGGCTTGAGGAACCTTCCAGAAAACATTGCCCTAGCATCTACTAATGAAGGGCAGGGCCAAGATATCACTACTCATGTGAATGACTATCCAACAGCTACAAGGAAAACTGGGTAAATGGGGGAAAAATAACACTAAGGACTTAATCCAAGAGGATTAAAGAATGAGAACTGGCATCAAGCTTGAAGCCCTTGGGAGGAACCAGGATGTAAGTTTGGGCGTGATATCGTCTATAAAACCTTCTCTACCACACAAGAATGGGTTGATGGTTTTCTTGTGTGCTTCCACAGAGCCCTGTGCTTCCCTTACCATAAGGCTGATCCTATTAAACTATAAGGTTACCAGCATGCTTCCTTCATCAATGTTGTGAGCTCCATGAGAGGAGAAACTGTACTTGCAATTTCATTCTCATGTATTTGTAGTACTGAGCAAAGTGGCTAGTACAAGACAGGTATTCAGTGACTGAGTGCTTAATGAATTAATGAATGAAAAAATGAGATTAGGGATGAAGAGTTCATATCCTTTTCTTTCCAGAGAAAGAGATTCAAAAGTAGTCTCACTGAAGTACTATCAGCAGCTAGAAAGTAGGACCCTACTGATGTGCAATTTCCTTAGTACACTAGACTTTGTACCATTTAACATACATGACTCTATCCCATGGATCCATACTCTTGGATCTGACATGTCAATCATTCTGAAGAAGAGTCATGCTAAGCTCTGTACAAGAAGATCTGTAGTTGATTCATACCAAAATTGCACATTGGTAAATTATTTTAGCTTGGGTTTGGGTATCAAACCAAACTGGGCTAAATACTAGCTCTAACATTTACTAATGATTAGGCATTAAGCTACTTAAAACCCTCTGAGCCTCAGTTTCTCTTCTCTCAAGAGAGGTAATATTTTGTCTGAAAGAGTGCTCAAAACACCAAATATGATAGATTATACCCAGAGTGAACGTCCAACAAACATTGGTGTTGTCTATGGTAATTATTTTCTTTTGTTAGAAAATTAGGATACAACTATGCATTTCTTGGCATTGTTGTGAAGGCTAAAAACAGGGAGAGTACACCAAGCAAGCAACAGGCTATGTTGCACTCCGTCTTCATCCCATTTCCTCCTCCTTCACTGGCATTCAAGTTCTGGGCTTACCATGTACTAAAACTACTCTTTAAAAGGTCACCTATAACTTCCAAAATGTCAATTCTAGAGATCTTTTCTCATCATCCCATTTGCCCTAATATATTTTTACAAAATTATTGGCCACCCTTCTTAGATTTCTCCTTTCTGGTCTTTATAAAATTATGATTTGTTGCTGTTGCTGCTATTGTTGCTGGTAATGTAACACAGAGCTATCTCTTGCACTAGGAATTCCTCTCTTTCAGCCTTTTCAACAGATAGTTGCCAATTTTTATCTTTGGTACACTGCACTTCCTGTTGACCCCACTCTTACTGGGCAATCACATTTACTCCTGCAACTACAATAATTCACACTGTGTGGATGAGCCCCAGATTTATGATTCTGACCTCAACCTCTACAGAGCTTGAGTCCTAAATCTCTATGCCTTACTGAATATCAAGCTTAGCAATTTCTCCTTTTTTCCTTCTTGAACCAGTATCTCTACCTATATTTCCTGTTCTTACTTATTAGTCACATCACCCTCCCAAGCCATCAGAGCTTGAAACCCGAGTAAACCCCTTCAGTTGTAGCCTTTATTATTTTTTCATCAAACTCAAACAATAGTGACCAAAAAAGTTTCACTGATCCTAGTCTCAACCTGCTTTACTGTATCCTTCAGCTGGCCCAGATTCACAGTCCTAACAAAGCCACTCCCAGGCCTAGAATGCATGAACACCACAGTGACAAATTTACAACTGCAAGTGCTTTAACCCAGCAATCTTGCCTTCAAAGTCCTTTACTAAATCAAACTCCTCCTGAACTTAACAATAATACTCCCTTTGGAGCTTTTGAAAGTGAACCTCTAGTTCACCATAGAATTCTATGTCATTCTCTCTGTTGAACTGTACTACACAAGTCCTCTTACTTTCAAAGACATTCACGTTTCAAAAGCATGATCATCTTTTAAGCCTTCTTAAAATCCCCCTTGAATCATGCAGCCATCTTCAAAATATTAGAAAACATATTTATCTTTCCTCAGCACCTAGTTTTTACCTCTCTTGGAGTTTTCCATAGCCCATATTTTGTTATTATTTACCTATAGATATTTTTCATGGATTAGATTATGATACGTAAGGACAAAGGGGATTCGTTGTTTTAATCTTTGAACTGCCCACTTAAGGAAATATGCAATTTTATACATGATAGGAGCTCAGGAAGAGAATTTCATGTTTCTGCTTGTGTGCATGTATATGTGCATGTGTGCACATTTTGGTTGAGTTTAGCCTTATGGACTTTGAGCCTCCAGGATCTCTGCAATCCTCCTCATCAAGGAACCCCCACGTGTTCCCTGAGTAGGTGGACTTAAGATGCCTACCTGAGCTCCAGAGCCCCTCCCAGTGAATGGCCTGAGTAGGGGAGTGAACCTATGAACCTCTACCTCACTCTAAGCAGTCCATAACTAGTAAGTGAATCAGTTACATAATTCAATAATTTGAAGAAGGCATGAGCTGAGATCATCTTAGGAATCTACTAGACCTGGCTCATTGAAGCCTTAGACAAATGTATTAACAAAGGCTGCTTATAAGGCACAGTGGGCAGCCTGTCATCACAGGCTTATCATCATTAATTCGCCCTTCAAATTTAAAGTGACACCATTATGGTAAGCATTAATAATTCCCAGAATAATAGCAGTGATAACAGCAGGTAGTTTTTGAAAACTATTACCCATGTTTCAATAGCACATCCTGAATGTTGTGCTTAAAGCAGTTTCCTGAATGGAAACAGAAATGGAAATATTCTAATAATAATGGTTTATAGTAATAATCATTTAGAACTCTAACTCGAAGTAGGTTATGTGTGTCCTTTACTTTTTTAATCTCTGAGTAACGTCACTTATGGAATATCATTTTTCAAAAGTACTGGCATGAGCTAATCTCACTTGATAATGCTGTAGTCATAAAATGGCTGCAGTCCAAGCAGCTTCTAAAAATCACAGAGCCCCAGAAATGTCAGTGGTCCCAAAATTCCAAAGACTAATAATCCATTATCTGTTAGAAGCATCTATTCTTAAATGTACCATTTAAGAATGGACAATATAGAAAGAATACTGAGGTACAGTAGATAAATGCAATACTCTTGATGTACACAAGGCCTGGGTTTGAAACCTCAGCTAAGGCACTTCCCTTTGGCAAGTTACTTAACACTCTTTTCTCTTAAGCTTCTTATAAGATAGAACAAGTAACACCCATCTTATTTTGTCGGGAGATTATGTGATCTGATATACAGCAAGTATACAATATCTAGTAGCTTCTAGTCTAAATTTTATTTAGCATGTGGCCTATGCCCAAAATTGTGAACTTGATCATTAAATGGGTCATTTCACATATTCATAGATATCTGAATATCTTTACCTTGAGGCAGTCACTGGGAAGCCAGTCTTGAGTGTCTGCCCCTTTGGATCTCACAATATAGAAAGTGTCAGTGCAGTATATCTACTACAAAATGTGATGAACACTATTACATAAATAAGTACAGAAGGCTTAGAGGTCTCCTGGACATGGTAGAGCAAAGAATTGCTATCTCCTCTGACGCAGAGCTCTGCACCCACTCTTAGATAGAGCCCTTTAGACTGTAAGCCCTTGGGTCAGACAAAACCCATCCCATTCCTGGCAGAATATCTAAGACTGCTCAATCTCTTGATAAAATGAGGAGTTTGTGGCACCATCTTTCTGTAATTAGGGCAGCAAACTATTTCATAGATTCTCAAAGACCTCCACAATACCAAGAAACACAGTGCATATTGGAAAAAAAACAATGCTAGGGGCAGGCACTGTGGCACAGCAGGTTAAAGCCCCAGCCTGCAGCGCCAGCATCCTGTATGGGTGCCAGTTCGAGTCCCGGCTGCTCCTCTTCCAATCTAGCTCTCTGCTATGGCCTGGGAAAGCAGTAGAAGATGGCCCAAATTCTTGGGCCCCTGCATCCACATGGGAGACTCAGAAGAAGCTCCTGGCTCTGAATCAGCTCAGCTCTGGCCATTGTGGTAATTTGGGGAGTGAACCAATGGAATGGAAGACCTCTCTCTCTGGCTCTACCTCTCTAACTCTTACAAATAAATAAAATAAATCTTTTTTAAAAAATAATGCTACTTCTGCTCAACTTGGTAACTTGAAGACATTTTCAACTCGTTAAAAACTGGCTCTAAGAGATTTTAAGATACATAAAGATCAGGGCTTCCTGAGAAATGCACTATATAGGTCTGAATCAGGAAGATGATCTCTGTCAACTGTTGTCCAGATCGCAGGGTTATTGAATCTGTGTGGCAGAGTTCTAGTACGCAAAGACAATGGCCACCTCTAGTACTCAGAAGACCAGAAGAGTCCTAAACTACTGAATTCTGGCAATGAACAGTCTATTCCTTTTACTCCAGTGTGAAAAAAAAATTATCATTCTGCCTATGTCTTGACAAAAGAGGAACTGAAAAGCAACACTATGGAACTCCTATTCTAAAGGTGCATAATGTTAGCCTTCACTATATCAGAGTTAGAGAGTCAAGGGCATCATCAACCATGTCATCATCATGAGTGGTATATTTATTCATGTAAAAGGTGCCCTTATTATGAAACAGTAATGTGCATTCTTTCAAATGTTCTGCTCTGTTCTTGATGTCAAATGATGAACGAGATGGCCATTTATAATAAGGGGAAGATAGCCAATTCTTAATCCAGAAGCCACTGGGACTGTCACGAATTTTGGATACTGCCACATCAAAGATAAGTGTGTTGGGAGTGGTTATTCATCTCTCACGATATGAAAAAGTCCTAAATATAGCCATGCCTGGTCATGAAGGCATCATGGGGAAGTCATCTCTCTTTAAGAGAAAATAAACATTTTACCTGGAAAGAAAATGATAGCAATATGCAAGAAATCCCAATCTGCCTTTTCAGGGTCCCTTCTGTTACACTTGAAACAAAACAAAAACCAGCCAACCGACCTTTCTACACCTCACAGTTGGGGCTTTTGTTTTTCTCCAAAAGCTTGTTTTGAGGGCCATTAGGAAAATGCTTCCGGCTGACCAGGTTACTCCAGATTTGCAACTCTGCTGTCAGTCCAGGGCAGACTCCCAGCAGAAGCCTCCTAATTGGCTGTCAGTGAGTCACTTTTCTGCACAGCCTTTTCCTTAAAACCTTTTCCACCCCAGTAACATGTCCTTTCTAAAGCATCCTCAGAACACTTTGGAAGTGGAGACGTGGGGATGGGAGGAGGAGGGTTGGGAATCACACAGAACTGGTGCTTCAAAAGTTGTGACTGTTTCCCAAATGTTTCCACTGTAAACGCGCTTCAGTTATGTGAAGGCAGTCAAAACAGTTTGACAAGTTTGTTTGGCTCTGGTCTTGGCTACTGTGTTCACGACCTGATTAGCTATTGCCTAGAAGGGATTGACAAGAGTGGCAAATCTACTGAGACAGCTCTTTGTAAAGGGAATTTCAGGATGTGTAATACAGTGATTAACCCTAAGCACCCCTAAGCTTTCACAATGGGCACCATAACTTCTTTAGAGCCAAGGGAATCAGAAGAGTGAAATCAAACGTTTTCAGCCTGTAAATGTGTCTTCTCTCTGAACACATTTCCCTGCCTTTGAATATGATTTTATTGCTATGGTTGCTGAAGCTGAATTCAAATCTTAACTCTGCCACCTAACAGCTGTGTGACCCTAAGTAAAACCTTAACTTTTCTGAGACTCATGTACTTAACTGTAAAAACAGAGCTGCCAATTCTCACTTTCCAGGATAATTATTAGTTTACATGTGCACTATCTTTACAAGTGAAAACACTTAACATAAGATGGTGGGGAGTTTACATGTGAAAACGTTTAGCACAGCAGGGTGGTTAACACACATCAATTTCTCTCTTTTTCCTTAAACCAAGTGTTTGAATTAAAACTTGCTAGCATTGTTGCACAAGGCATACAATGCAGAGGAGACACTCGAGGCCTATGTGTCTGCCCTATGCAATATGCCAAAATGATAACCCTGGACTTAAAACTCTCTTTTCTGACTGGGACTGGTTTTCTCAGCAGGATGCAATCTGCCATCACATCTATCATCCATAGGAATTTAACTCTAAGATTTTAATATTCTTTTTAGCTGCTCTTGGACATCAATCTTGGAAGATGAGCTATCTGAGCAAATTCTTTTAATGCTATCTCTGCACGTGCAGCACGTAGCCTCCTTAAAGAACTTCCCTCTGCTGCTACTGACTAACTCATACTCTGGCACCTATGTGCCAACACATGCCCTTGCTCTTGAAATATTTTAGGCTTTCAGATCATATTGCCTGGAGAGATGAAGTGCTCAGAAAGGAAATAGGGCATGACAAAAAATCAAATTGAGCTCATATTTCCTCATTATTAGGATTATTATTTGTGAAGCTGAGATGCCCCAGACCCTGAGACTGAGTTGAGCCTCTCTTCTGTTTCCCAACTCTCCTTTTGTTCATCTCATGAGAGTACTTACCCTATGTTATTGATTGCTGAGATCCCTTAGGTCAGGAACTGTGTCCGGAAAATTATCATAAACAAAACAACTTAGATAATGCCTAGCAATTATAGGTGCTCAGCTAATATTTGTCAAATGAGAGAATAGATGAATGAAAGAAAGAAGGTTGGTGAAACAATTTATAAATGTCTTCAGTAAGACTATCAAGAGCTCCATAGCCCCCTCCTCTACTCCTCAGTCGTTTGCCTAAATGACCAGAAATAAATATAACCCTCTCCTCTCCACTTGGAGAAAAATTAATTATTATAAGCCCTACTGCTCCAATTGTGCTTATTGACTTTCAGATAAATTCACAGTATATCCCCGGGAAAAATAGAAAAGAAACAACTTGGCACTCAAGGTTCTCTTCTATGTGTAGTATTTTGGGACTCCCCTCCTTTTGTTTCCTAGCCTGGACATACACTGCAAATATGCAATTCTCCTCTAGGTCCGGTTTGCAATGCCAGCCCAAGTAAAAATGATCCTCCCTAGAAACTGAGCATGCAAATAAACCTGAGGTTGACACCAGTTGAATGGAATTCCCTTGGACCCAACAGCTAACATCCAATATGAATACTCTTTTCACAGTACTACTAAAAGCTTTAAATGACATCTGAGGTAGCTAGCTAATTCTCTCTCCCTCTGAATGAGAGGGCATGAAGCAGTCTTACCCTTCAGTTCACTCTTCAGTGCACACTAAAAGAAAAAAAAAAGAGAGACACAAAACAGTCACATACTACATTTTTTTCTGAATGATTCTTCACTTGTTGTTTTTCCTATCTAGAAAATTTACTAGAAACCAAAATTGCTTCATATCTAAGTCATTCACTTTTGTCCAGTCCCTGCCCAAATGCCCATCCTTTCTTAAAGCAATGTTTTTAACAATATATTACATCTTTTATTCTCTCAAAGGAGCCATAATTCCATTTTAATATTCTTTTTTTAAACATTTATTTATTTATTTGCAATGCAAAGTTACAGAGAGAGGGAGAAATAGAGAGGTCTTCCATCTGTTGGTTCACTCCCCAAATGGCTTCAACAGCTGAAGCTTGGCTTATCTGAAGCCAGGAGCCAGGAGCCAGGAGCTTCTTCCAGGTCTCCCACGTGGATGCAGGGCCCAAGGACTTGGGCCATCTTCTACTGCTTTCCCAGGCCATAGCAGAGAGCTGGATCAGAAGTGGAGCGGCCAGGGCTGGAACTGGTGCCCATACAGTATGCTGGTATTGCAGGTGGAGGCTCAACCTACTACACCACAGTGCTGGCCCCTCAATTTTTCTTAAGAATTTTTAAAATCACATTGAAACAAATCAGTTTCATTTAACAAAACTATATATAGCAACAGTTTCCTTGTATACTGTGTGCTCTTTTTGGCTACCTATATCCACTCCACCTGAATTCATAATGAAGCTGTCACTACAAACACCAATTCACACTTATTTTCCATTCTTTTGCAGTTTACCAGAACGTGCTATACAAATCCCACAACTTAGGTCTTTCAATCTCATAGTTTCTTGGAGAAGTCCTGCATTTCCTCAGCTGAGGTGTTCCTTTTACTTCTACTTCTTTTGGATTTCCCCTGGCATGTGGCATTAGTATAAATAGCTATTGGCATAGAATAGTTATTTATTATATCCTGTTAAATTAATACATGATCTTTGGGTAGGGTATAATTCCTGGAACGGATGGGGCTCAGATAAAGATAGCTTCGTTCTCCTTACATCCAATCCTCCAAGGTAACCATTTCCTCACATCTGCTGGCTTTAGCCCAATAGCACCCTCAGTGCTGTTATAACAGCCTTAGGCGGAGCTAGGAAGACATGGCTCTCAGGTGATTGTCTTTCCAGGGTGGAAGCTCAGCAAAAAGACCAAGAAAACAGATGCTTCATCCCTCTGGGTTTGCTTGTTCTGTCTGCAAAAATCGAATTTCATCAGCTAAACACTTTCCACTACTGCTAGCACCTGGCAACATCAAAACAGGGAAATTTGCTGTCTTAATGGGAGAAAGGTCATTTTAATTTAGCCTGGCACAAAAACTTAGTAGCCAATGAACACTTCTGAACCACCAGGGAAAATAAGTATGTCTATACTAAATGGAGGGAGAAAAGAACAATTTAGAGATTAGAAAGTACCCTTCAGAATCTGGCCAGCACTGGAAACCATTTCAATATTCAAATCAATAGTGAGGAGACTGTTTAATAAAGACATTTTGTTCTCCTTGTGTGATGCTCCTATATTCCAACTCAGCTAACCTAAATTGTGGGAAACACATTCCACAATTGAGTGTCTCCTGACAAAAACTACTCTAGAAGTTTCAGGGGGAATTCCAATGAAATTAGAGCTATCAATGATAAAACTAACATAGTAAGGCAAATGGCTTGGTCAAGAAAGGGGAAGAAGGAAAAGACTCAAAACACATTTTGTTTAATATACACAAGAACTCCGTGAAATAGGTACTATTATTACTCCTATTTTAGTGATGAGGAAACAAAAATCGATAGCGAGAATGGTAAGAAATTTTAATATTATTTAATTTTCCCTAATAACTTTAATAATGCAGAAAGTATAGGTCACAGGCAGAAGATGGTTTTTTTATTGAAGTCACGCTGCATCAAGATGCAAACACTTCTGATTCTCAGTCTATTGCTCTATCTGCTATTTTAAGTCCCTTTCTACTCCAGCCCACATCAAATCCCTCTGCTCCAAATGTTACCTTACTTTCATTACCAATTTGTCTGTAGAATGTTATTTAATATTTGAGCTTGTATTCATCTGTTATTAAAATAGTATTTCTTGCATGTTGGGTAATGTGCTAGGCATTAGGCCCCAGAACGGAGAAAAAAATAGACAAAATTGCAGTTCTGTTGGCATTTAAAGTCTAGTAAGAAGCAGACAGCCAATGATCAACAAATAGATAATTATCAACTATGAATACAATTAAGGAGTACTAAAAAGAATATGAGTGTATAATAGCAGGAATAATTTACTTTGGATGGAGTATGTTCAGAAAAGGGCTTTCAGGGGAGACAAACTAAACTGAGATAAGAAAGACAACTAGAATTTGGTCAAGCAGAGTCCAGTGTTACCATTTTTGGGTCTGTGATGGTTTTATTCTTTCAATAAAATCTAGTGTTTACCCACTAAAATATTATTATATTGCAGAAGTCATTTCATTTATAACCATCTAGCACAGAATCCTGAGCAATTAGATGCTTCAGAAAAAATATTCTGCTGATAATTATGGACAAAAGAATCAAAGTCAATCTCAAAGAGCACAGTTGGTTATTTCAAACATTGATTAGTTAGCTTCACCAAGTGAATCGTGGCCAAAAAGTTTATGAACTGCCTTTAAAGCAAGGGAATAACTTGAACACAAGCACTAAAGTGTCCCCTCACAAATCCTAATGGAAATGATCAAATAAAGCTGAGTTCTGAGATTATTGAGAATTTCAGTTTCCTTCCCATGTATTTCTCCCCTGAAAGCCCTTTTACAGTATCATTTTAAATTTATATCTACTTTAAGATAGGTTAAGGTCATTGAAACCACACACAGCTAAACAGAATGCAAGATAAAGCCACTCACATGTTTGGCAGGCATTATAGCAAGGTGAGTTAAACCCTCCTCATTCAAAAAAGAGTTAAAGTGATCTGGAATCAACACAAGGTCAATGAAACTGTGCTGCAGCATAAAAGAAAAGAGAAAAAAGTCAAATACGTAGAGAAGTAACTTTTTTATGGGTACCTTTCTCTGAAGGGAGGAGAGAACTTCCACTTTGACTATGACCCTATCGGAATAAGATCAAAGTCGGCGAACCCTAAAGGCTTCCATAGCCTTGGCAACTTATGACTAGAGCCTAGGGAGATTACTGACGCCATAAACAAGAGTGTCAAATTGTTAAGTCAGCAACAGGAGTCACTGTGCACTTATGTCTCATGTGGGATCTGTCCTTAATGTGTTGTCTAATGTGAAGTGATGCTATAACTAGTACTAAAACAGTATTTTTACACTTTGTGTTTCTGTGTGGGTGCAAACTGATGAAATCTTTACTTAGTATATACAGAATCGATCTTCTGTATATAAAGATAATTGAAAAAAACAAACCTGGTGTTAAATTGGAAATTGCATAGAAAATTAATTAATTTTTAAAAAATATCATGTAAGATCTCTGTCTTTAATGTGCTGTACACTGTTATTTAATGCTATAACTATTACTCCAACAGTATTTTTTCACTTTGTGTTTCTATGTGGGTGCAAACTGTTGGAATCTTTACTTAATATATACTAAACTGATCCTCTGTATATAAAGAGAATTGAAAATGAATCTTGATGTGAATGGAAGGGGAGAGGGAGCGGGAAAGGGGAGGGTTGCGGGTGGGAGGGAAGTTATGGGGGGGAAGCCATTGTAATCCATAAGCTGTACTTTGGAAATTTATATTCATTAAATAAAAGTTAAAAAAAATTACTGTAGGAAACAGAAGTTAACTTAAAAATAGTCTGCTTTGTACAGAAAATTCAAGGAAACTTAAACTCTCTGAAGTAGATTGATTATTGAACTCTTAGTATAGAATTAATTGTATGTGTACAGAATTAATTAAAAATAGATCTTAGTAAAAAATAAGAATAGAAGAGGGAGGAGGAAGAGGGGTGGGTGGGAGGGTGGTATATTGGGAAGAATAACTATGTTTCTAAAGTTTTACTTCTTAAATGCAAGAAATTGTATTCATTAAATAAAAGGTTTCTGGGAAAAAATAAAAAATGCCAAACAATTAGATTTCAAAAGGAAATTTGTTAAGTCAAATAATGAACATAAGGAAGGAAATCATGCTATAACATATTTAAATGGTTCTTACAAGATTTTGCCTTGGTATTTAATAATGAATCTTCTATGAATATCATCTTATGTTAATTCCATAGACGTAAGCAAATAAAAGAAGAAAAAAAAATTAAAACCAAGGATACTCTGACTAGCAAGAAAATATAAAAATGTGTATAGCAGTTGAGAAAATGGTAACAATATCTTTGAGATCATAATCAGTGTTTTAAATATTACAAGAGTGCCATGCAATTTCAGTTTCCTAGGATAAACATGATGAAAAAACCACTGACTATCCATCGTTCCAAATTTAAGGGTTATATTTCATCGGGAATAGGATCAATCTTATAAAGGTAGGTATCTCTGCAGAATGTTGTACAAACTAGTCAAGAATTCAATTTTATGATGGCAAGATACAAGATAAATATTGATTTAAGTTTAGCTAATTGTTCATCCCACCTATCTGATGCTTTTTTATTCTTTGTACATGTTTTGTAACTACTATCCTGTTAGTCCTTATCTTTTTTTATTTATTTTTTTGACAGGCAGAGTGGATAGTGAGAGAGAGAGACAGAGAGAAAGGTCTTCCTTTTTGCCGTTGGTTCACCCTCCAATGGCCGCTGCGGCCAGCACATCTCGCTGATCCGAAGCCAGGAGCCAGCTGCTTCTCCTGGTCTCCCATGCGGGTGCACTTGGGCCATCCCCCACTGCCTTCCCGGGCCATAGCAGAGAGCTGGCCTGGAAGGGGGGCAACCGGGATAGAATCTGGTTCCCCAACCGGGACTAGAACCCGGTGTGCTGGCGCCGCAAGGTGGAGGATTAGCCTGTTAAGCCAAGGCGCCGGCCCTGTTAGTCCTTATCTTTAAAACAAAGTATAACATGTAATTCCGTTCTTTGCATTCTCAAAAACCTTTTTGCCAAAGCCCTGTAGAAATGTAGGCAAGAAATATGACAAGACAAGAAATGGAAATACTACTTACATATTTAGAACAAAAGATAATTGCAAATTACAACTAAATGAAGATAGTTTTCACCTATAAAATTGTACTATTTTGAGATTTTTCATCTACTAAATTGTCAAAAATCCAAAACTTTAGTAAGGGAACTCATTTCATAGAGTTGTGGCAAAATAGGCCCTCTGTCATAAAGCTGGTGGAAATGCAAGTTGAAAGACCTATAGAGGGCAATGAGGCAAGATTGAGCAAATGCACATATGCATTTACTTTTTGTCTAGTAATCTCACCAAATATATATAGTCAAAAACATAAAATAGCACAGGACCAGCATTACAGTGTAGTGGGTTAAGTTGCTACCTGCAACATGACACTTGCCTTCCATACTTGCCTCCCATATGAGCACGGGTTCAAGTCCCAGCTATCCCACTTCCAACCCAGCTGCTCGCTAGTGTGCCTAGAGAGGCAGCAGAAGATAGCCCAAACTTAGGCCCCTGCCACCCACTTGGGAGACCCAGATGAAGTGCCTGGCTTTGGCTTGGAGCAGCCCAGCCATTTTGACCATTTGGGGAGTGAAGCAATGGGTGGAAGCATGCTTCTCTCTTTTTCTCTCTCTCTCACTCACTCACTCACTTTCAAATAAATACATAATTCAAGAAAATGTATATATGTATATAATATCATATGCTGAAAGCTTTTCAATGCAGTACTATGTAATAGCAAAAGACTAGAAATGTCCCCCACGCTTATCAGTAAGAGGCAATTGTAATAAACAGGGATATCCATACAATAGGATGCCTTGCAGTCATAAGAAAGGAATGAGGCAGAGCTCCAGATACTACTGTGGAGGAATCTCAAGAATATATTGTTTTGTCATAAAAGTGGTGTGCAGAACACTGTGTTAAATTATGCTAGGTTTACATAAGAAAGCGAGAAAAGTTATGAATTATGGATATCTATCTATATTTTCTTACATTTTTAAAAAAGACACAATGGAAGGATAAACCAAAGCTATTTTTTAAAAAATACAGTTATCTATAAGAAGAGAAGGAGAAAATGGTGATAGAGAAGCTAGACTTTTCCTAATGTACCTTTTTTTGTTTTTGTTGTTACTCTGGAACAATGTAAATGTTTCACATAATTATAAAACAAAATTGAATTAGAAAAGCAACTGTTAAGAAACAAGAATAAAATGAAACAAATGAACTTAATTATATACCAAGTTGTTGCATAACCACAAAAATAATTATTTCAAGGGACTTTTACACACAGTAGTTTGATTATACTTCCCTTGTGAGATGCACCGTAAGAACAAAAAATTAAAAATAACTGCAGAGGATTCTCAATTTGCTTTCTGTAATCACCTTTTTTCAGTAATGATATTGATTGCTTTCAGTGATCACTTTGTTAGCAAGACTATATTTATATTATCATTTTAAAAGTATACATAGTACAAAGGCAATTATATTTGTGTAGTAAGCACTTACAATTTTCAACACAGGATTAAAAAATAGACATAAAATGAAAGAAATTAAGTAGAATGCAGAAATTTGAATTGAAAATTTGACTATGAAATATTTATCTATTTTTCTAGCTTTGTCCCCTGAAAAGGTATAAGATGCAAAAAGCAAAGAAAGCTCACTGAGAAGGACACAAGATAACAAATGGAAAAGGGGTACCAGATACTAAATTGACTTTCAAGTGACTAATTCTGAAATACATATTACTTTATTACCTCCGTGGATAATGAAAGATTATTATTATTATAAGTAGTCAGACACATTTCTATGGAAAGCTGTTTACATACAAAGAAATTAACAATACCTTGGCTTTCTCTTCTCTAAAACCTAACAGCTAGGAGTAGACCATGTGTATGCTAAGAAACGTGTAAAAGCTAAGTGGCTTAGAAATATTAGAGACAAAAAGATAGACAAAAGTGAACCAGGCAAACACAAACAAAATGAAATCCAACTGGTTAATATTAACATCCAAGGCAGGAAGCATTGAAGAACTCAGGGAAAGTTAATATTTTAGTAACTATTTCAAGATGCAGGTCCCCCTGTTGAACTTTATCCTTAACATGTCAATAATATGAGACCTGAGAAAGTAAATTATGATTAAAAGTAAAATAGAACTTATTAATACTGATAACCAAATGTATAAAACATCTTTCAGCTAAAAACTAGTATATGAAACATTAAAGAAATATACAAATCTAAATGGAAAATACAACAGAAAACATAAAAGAGGGGCAAATTTCCCATGATGAAAAGACCTTGTATTGAAAACAAGTTAATTCTTCCCACATCTATAGCTTTAGTGCAGTTCTAATTCAAAGTATATGGATAAATTTTGGACATGCACAAAATGTTTTTGAAGTTTACATAGAAGAAAGAACAGAATGGACTTGCACAATTAGAAGCTGAAGTATATTATAATATTTTGACAATAGGGAGAACAGAAATAGACATATCAAAGAAAGAATTTAGAAAGCCCAGGAGGACAAACCAGTATATTTAAATGTTTACTATGTAATACTAATGGCATTAAAACTCACTTAGTTTATATAATTATGATAATGCCACAACGGGTGAAAATTCCCTAAAAACATAAAGCTGGAGCTGGAGCTGGCATTGTGGCATAGCGGGTAAAGCCGCCACTTGCAGTGACGGCATCCCATATGAATGCTGGTACAAGTCCCGGGTGCTCCACTTCCGATCCAGCTCTCTGCTATGGCCTGGGAAAGCAGTGGAAAATGACCCAAATCTTTGGGCTCCTGCACCTATGCCGGTGACTGGGAGGAAGCTCCTGGCTTCTGATCAGCGCAGCTCCGGCCATTGTGGCCATCTAGGGAGTTAACCAGCAGATGGAAGACCTCAATCTCTGTCTCTCTCTGTCTCTCTGCCTCTGCCTCTGCCTCTGCCTCTCTGTAACTCTGCCTTCAAATAAATAAATGAATCTTTAAAAATATATAAAGCTAGAACTTTATATTATGAAAATAAATGAATTGTGATTTAAAAAAAATTCTTGAATATTTGCTATTTAGCCAGAAAAAACTTTCTAATTCTGAACATGAAGAAAGAAACTTCATAGGGAAAGTGTGCCAGATTTGGTCACATACAATTTACAACTTCAATATGTTTAATCATACCATAAATAAAATTTAAAAATAATACAAATACTTAAAAGAATATAATAAATGTAAAATCTAACATATAATATTACAAGACAGTAAGAAAGACTAGTGCATACCAACAGACACATAGGAAATGGAAATAAAATTCATTTTATAAAGTAAAAATATATAAAACACAAATTGACACAAGACCAAGTTAAGTATCTATATCACAACGACTGAAACTATAATACTCTATGATTCTTAGGTTATAGTGAAATAGCCAACTATAACACAATATATACAATATCAAAACTATTGGTAAGGATGTAAATAGTACTACATTTCTGAAAGTCAATTTGTTATAGTACCAGCCCCATCCTACCTCTAAACAGAAACTCAAAAATATGCATACCTTCGAACCATCAGTATAATTCCTAGGAATTAATAGAAAATAATGAGATTTTCTTAAAAGAGAAGTAGTTTTCTTAAAAGATCAGTACTAACAATACTCCTCCTCAATACTTATTGAGACCTTAAAATATGCTAGACAGTATTATACTCATGATCTCTTTACTGTGTATTGCAATCTTAGAAAGTTGTTAATATTTTCAATTCCATTTTATACATGAAAACTATAAGAGCTAAAAAAGCTAAGTAATTTGCTACAATCACAAAGCCAGTGAACATTAAAAACAGGCTTCAAACATAGATCCATGCAATTCTAGTGCATGAACTCTGGAACTATCCTATTGTTGTAAATAAAATGATGGTTAATCAATTATGATGCAGCTATGTGAAAGAGCACCATGCAGCCACTACAATCATAGTGTATAGGAAGTAGTGACAGGAATATGCTCATAACTTACTGTTAAGTGAAAAACCATCTTATATTTTAGAGGATATATTTATGCATATTTATTTAATTAATTCATTTGACAAACAGAGAGACAGGAAGATAGTTCCTATTTGCTGGTTCATTCTCCATATATCCACTATGGCTGGGACTGGGTTGGAGCCAAAGTTGCAAACTGGGATCCCAATCCAGGACTCCAATGTTTGTAGTAGGAACCCAATCACTTGAGCCATCACCTGTTGCCTCCCAAGATTTACACTGTCAGGAAGCTATTGTCAGGAGCCAGAGATGGAAACTGAACCTAGGCACTCCAATATAGAATACAGGTACTTGATCCTCTGTCTAAGCAACCACTCCCTATGTATTTTATTTTATTTTCATTATTTGAGAGGGAGAGAAGCAGAAGGAAAGCAAGACAAACAGAAAGAGAACTCTCATCTACTATTTCAATCCATAAATGCCCACAGTGGCCACAGGCCAGGATGGGGTCAACACCAAGAGCTGGAAACCCAATCTAGATCTCCCATGTGGATGGCAGGAATCCAATCACTTGAGCTTATCACCGCTGCCTTTCAAAGTCTGCATCATTAGGAAGCTGGATTCAGGAACTACATCTGGGTATTGAACCTAGGTAGTCCAATGTGGGATGCAGGCATCCCAACCAGTATCTTAACTACCAGGCCAAAAGCTTATCTCTCTCCATGTCATCATCAGATGAATAGATAAAGAAAATGTGATACACACACACACACACACAATGGAATATAATTCAGCTATAAAAAGAATGAATTCTACCATTTGCAGAAAAATAGATACAACTAGAGGACATCATATTAAGTGATATAAACCAAGCACAAAAAGACAAATACCACATGTTCTCCCTCATATGTGGAAGCTGAAAGTAAAAAAGAAAAAAAAATCATTAAACAAAAAAGAAAGGCCTGTCTATATCAGTATTGCCGCAAATATAGTTTTTGTCAAACTTTGTTGTATATCTTTGTCAAACCAGTGGTTAAAAATGATACACTACTATAGTTTTAATGATCTGTGATTGTTTTAAAATTTACTGTATAGGAGTGAAATGGTCATCTTTTTATTTTATTGTTTATAGCCCAGCCTGTATTTCCAATGAACTAGGATATTTTTACTTTTTACTTGTTGAACTTTTTTTATTTAGTGGAGCATTAAGCCTTTGACTATAATGTAAATTAAAAACTCATTATCACAAAAACTAAGAGAAACAAGGAGGGGGAGGTACAGATGGAGGGAGGGAGGGAATATCTTCATACTCTCAGAATTGTATCTATGAGCTACACTGGATCTCTTCTCTTTATATTAAGTATCCCTGGGTGACTGATATGTGGTTTATGTGCTGCTGACCTTAGAAGGAAGGAAAAGGCCACGTTAAATCCTGTTTTCATAACTAAAAGTGTTGACAATAAAAAGTACATCATTCTAAGGTTATAAAAACACAAAGGCCTATATCTGAGCCCACAGAGAATGTTGGAAGATACAGAAGATCAAGCTTCTCACTTAGAGTAGCCTTGTGCTTCTGACACAATACAGGCAGCTGAGATCACACTCATTGTGAGCCAGCAGCTCAGATCACTGGTGGTATCACTATATACTCAGCATCTCCATATACCCATTCTATTTCCTGAAATAGTCTCCAGACATCCTTTACCACAAACAACTCTTCCAATGGTCAAGTAAGTTTCAAATATGTAAAATACTGAGAATGACTTCTGTTTTTCTGAATGGACATTGACTGACACAGGACTTAGTATCAAGAAATGGTGGTACTTGCCTGCTATGAGGTAGCAAAAGGCACCACCGTTTCCTAAAAGAGGCCATAAATTGTTTTAAGGAACAACATGGGGCTGGCACTGTGGTACAGTGGGTTAAGCTGCACCCTGCAGAGCTAGCATTCCATATAGTTGTCAGTTCCAGTCTCCACTGTTCCACTTCCAATTCAGCTCCCTGCTAGTGTGCCTGAGAAAGCAGAGGAGGGGCCGACACCGCAGCTCACTTGGCTATTCCTCCACCTGCTGCGCTGGCACCCCAGGTTCTAGTCCCGGTTAGGGTGCCGGATTCTGTCCCAGTTGCTCCTCTTCCAGTCCAGCTCTCTGCTGTGGCCCGGGAAGGCAATGGAGGATGGCCCAAGTGCTTGGGCCCTGAACCCGCATGGGAGACCAGGAGGAAGCACCTGGCTCGTGGCTTTGGATCCACACCACACACCGGCCACAGTGCACCAGTCTTAGAAGCCATTTGGGGGGTGAACCAACGGAAAGGAAGGCCTTTCTCTTTGTCTCTCTCTCTCTCTCTCTCTCTCTCTCTCTCTCTCACTGTCTACATCTTCCTGTCAAGAAAGAAAGAAAGAAAGAAAGCAAGCAAGCAAGCAGAGGAGGATGGCCCAAGTCCCTGGACCCCTGCTACTCACATGGGAGAATCAGAAGAAGATCTTGCTTCCTGGTTTCATTCTGGCCCAGCACCAGTTGTTGCAGGCAACTGGAGAGTGAATTAGCCAATGGAAGAACTCTCTGTCTCTCCCTCTTTCTCTGTAACTACACCTTTCAAATAAATAAATAAATCTTTTAAAAAAATTCAGTTTTCTCTGTGTTCTTTTTTAGCAGTGCCTCTCTTCTTCAGTAATAAGAGGTCAGCATTAATACATAGAACAAAATTACTAGCACTAATTTACCCTATGAACTTAAAAACATTCCACTCCAGAGAGATGTACTTAGATAAAGTTGTTAAATTTCAGTGTCTTCAGGACACTATTCAGAGGGAAAATTGGCCTTCATCCACTGCGGTTTTGGTCCATAGATCTAGCTTGTTTTTTATGATAATTAATCATTGTTATTATATTTATAGACAGCTTTATTAAAATAGCATTAAACTCAAGAGCAGATTAAGCAGAATTCAAACTAAGTCAAGTTGAAAGCCTAGAATAAAGGGCCAAAAGGGAAGAACAGTGAGAGATTGTAATAATAATAATACCTTGGATTTATATAGCTCTCATCCTCCCACAAGCGCAATGTGAATGTGAACAGCATATATAAGTGGATACAGAAGTAAATGCAGTTTTGGTTACTCAAGCCTGGATTTAAAAAGCTCTGACAGAAGAAACTAGCAAACAGCAAGTCAGGATTTTAAGACCAATTTGAAAATGCTCCTCATGGAAACACATATTTTTAAAATATGTTTGCCATTCCTGTTAAAGGGGCAGCATTCTGAAAATAAAGCCAAGACTTGTATGTCACAGAAGTGATCAAAATTAATGAACAAATAAGAGATGATCTATTGCATAATTGTCCCTCAGATATAATCATTGAAATGCTACCTTGTCCATTAAATTTCTGGGTTTTGCATAGGTTTCATGGGGGACACAGCACATTTATCTTGTGTTGGAATTATTTATGTAGATTCCTATCTCTTTCACCAGACTACTAATCCTAATGTAGTGTCCTTTGGAATTAACGTAGGGTTATATTAAAAACTAGATTCAAAGGCCAAATTCTCAGATATTCTGATTGAGTCTTTAAGATTTATTATTTATGAGAGAGAGAAAGAGAGAGAGGAAGGGAGAGAGAGAGAGAGAGAGAGAATATGAATTTTCCATCTACTGGTTCACTCCACAGATGGCCACAAAGCCTCTAGCTGGGCTCATCCAAAGTCAGGAGCTTCCTCCTGATCTGCCACATGGGTGCAGGGTCCCAAGCGCTTGAGCCATCTTCCACCGAGGTGCATTAGCAAGAAGCTCATCAGAAGTGGAACAGCTGGAATTTGAACTGGCACACATATGGGGTGCTAGCACCACAGCTTTACCTGCTAAGCCACAGTGCATGCCCCCTGATTGAGTCTTATATGTGCCCAGGTACCTGTATTTTAAATAAGCACTGCTAATCTGACATGCTTGCTTCATACCTAAATTGTGACTTCCTTGAAGGAAGAAACCGTGTTCCATGTCATATATATCTAGATCCTACTGAAGCATTGTATGCAATACTATGCACATAATAGTTTGCTCAACATATTCATAAAATGTTTGAGTAAACATGAAATATCTAAATGTACCAGGTTATTTAGTGAAAGGATAAAAAAAGCAGTATAGTCTTCCAGTTCTGTGGAGTTCAGAGTGGTAACCTTCTAGACTACAATAATGGAAGTTTTCACAGGGAGATGTTCCTTAATCTGGACTCTGAAAAAAAGGTGGAAATTTAGAACAGGAGAACAAAGGGCAGGGAAGGCAAAAGAAAACGTAATGACACAAAGGTAAGGGCCGGCGCTGTGGTGTAGCAGGTAAAGCTGCCACCTGCAGTGCTGGCATCCCATATGGGTGCCGGTTCGAGTCACAGCTGCTCCTCTTCCGATCTAGCTCTCTGCTATGGCCTGGGAAAGCAGTAGAAGATGGCCCAAGTCCTTGGGACCCTCCACCCACATGGGAGACCCGGAAGAAGCTTCTGGCTCCTAGCTTCGGATCAGCATAGCTCTGGGCGCTGTGGCCATCTGGGGAGTGAACCAGTGGATCTAAGACCTCTCTCTTTCTATTTCTCTATCTCTATCTCTGCATCTGCCTCTCTGTAACTCTGCCTTTCAAATAAATAAATAAATCTATTAAAAAATAAATGACACAATGGTAGAAATAAAGGTGATATGTTTATAGAATACTCGAAATACATATGCTTATATTTCTTCCTTTTTAAAAATCAGATTGTACAAAACCCCTTTAACTTAATGCATGATCAACAGATTTTCATTCTGCTCTGCTCCTGTATGAACCAAGTGGCTTCCCTTTTTATAGGATGGTTCATAATGTTCTAATGATATAGCGCCTCTATGTGTGTCTCCTTTATACACTCCATCTTCTATCTTCTAGCTGGAGTAGTTACTCAGTTCAAAGAGAGGATCTGGAGTTGGTGTTGGGTGCAGCAGTTAAGCCTCTTCCTAGGAAGACTGCATTCCTTATTTGAGGGCCAGAGTTTGAGTCATGGATCCACCCTTGAATCCAGCTTCTTGCTAATGCACACCTTGGGAGGCAGCAGATGATGGTGCAAGCACTTGGATCCCTGCCACTGAACCTACAGTGAGTTCCCAGCTCCAGGCTTGAACTTGGCCCGTCCCCTGCTCTTTCTCAAATTTGGGGAGTGAATCAGCAGGTAGGAAGATAGAAGATATGTCTCACTCTTTCTCTCTCCCTCCCTCCCTCCCCTGCCTCTTCTCATTCCCACTCCCCATCTCCAGTTGCTATCTTTTGAGGAAATTCATGTCCATATGGTAAGCTGAGGATTGTCAGCAATCACAAATGAGATAGGAAGCCAGTTTTCTCAGTCCAGGCATCAGCTACGTGAATGCAATCAAAAGGATATTTCCAGCCACAGTTAAGTCTTGCTATGACTACTTCTCTGACCAGTGGTGTGCCTTTACCACATAAGAGATACTGATTGAGGAGCAACCAGCTAAGCTGGGCTTGGATTCCTGTCCCACAGAAACTGACAGATAAGAAATATATGCTGTTTTATGCAGCTGCATTTTGGATAATTTGTTAAATAGTTATAGATAATTAATACACACTCTTTTGTTTTACTAATGCTATTCTAGGTGCACTTTGGGAGAGAATCAGCTTTGATTTTTCTTTCTCAATTTTTAACAGCTTTTTTGAGATACAATTTATATGCTATGTAGTTCACCTACTTAACGTGTATGATTAAATGGTTTTTCAGTATATTCAAAGTCATACAACCATTAGCAAATCAATTCGTAAACCTTTTCTCATAAAGAAACCTCAAATCCATTAGTTACTAATCTCCTACTCCTGCCATACCCCTAGGCCTAAGCAAACATTATCCTATTTTTTGTCTCTATAGATTTCCCTATGTTGACATTACACATAAATGGAGTCATATTGTGACAGCTTCTTTCATTTAGTACCTTTTCAAGGTTAATCCATGTTGTAGCATATATAAGTACTACACATTTTATGGTCTAATAAGAGTTTATTGCATGAATATACCACAAATTCATTTATCTATTAAACCATTGATGGACATTTAGTCTATTTCTTTTTCTATATTATGAAAATGATATAATAAACATTCCCATGTAAGTATTCCTGTGGATATGTTTCCATTCTCTTGACACACATGCATACACACACATTATATATCTATATATATCTATACATATCTATATATAGATATGTAATATATATTATATATATGAACTGCTAGGTCACATGGAAATCCTGTACTTAATTGTTTGAGGAACTATCTACTGTTTTGCAAAGTTGGTATAGCGATTTACATTCCAATAAGCAGAATAGGAGCATTCCAGTCTCCCCACATCCTCATCAGTCCTTATTAGTTTCTGGTTTTTATTCTAGCCACCCTAGTGGATGTGGTTTTGATTTGTGTTTGCCTGAAGACTAATCATGTTGAGCATTTTTTCACGTCTATATTGGCCATCTGTATATCTTCTTTGGAGAAGTGTAGACGAGTATCATTTCTTCTTCTCTAATTGGGTTAAGTGTATTTTAACTATTGAATCATAAGAATCCTTTACATATTTCACATACAAGTCATATATCAGATATATGAATCAAATATTGTCTCTCACTCTGGTGCCATGTTTTTTACCTTCTTGAGGCAAATGTCCTAATTTTCATAGAGCTCAGTTACCTTATTTTTCCTTTCATTGATTATGCATTTGGTTTCACATCAACGAATCCATTTCTAAACCTTAAGTAATGAAAACTGTCTAAAGTTTTAGCTCTTAGCATAAGCCTTTAATCCACTTATAGGGTTTTTTTTTAACTTTTATTTAGTAAATATAAATTTCCAAAGTACAGTTTATGGATTACAATGACTTTCCCCCCCATAACTTCCCTCCCACTTGTACCCCTCCCATCTCCCACTCCCTCTCCCATTCCATTCACATCAAGATTCATTTTCAATTCTCTTTATCTACAGAAGATCGATTTAGTATATATTAAGTAAAGATTTCATCAGTTTGCACCCACACAGAAACACAAAGTGTAAAATACTGTTTCAGTACTAGTTATAGCATTACTTCACATTGGACAACACATTAAAGACAGATCCCATATGAGACATAAGTACACAGTGACTCCTGTTGTTGTCTTAATAATTTGACACTCTTGTTTATGGCATCAGTAATCTCCCTAGGCTCTAGTCATGAGCCTACGGAAGCCTTTAGGGTTCGCCGACTTCAATCTTATTCCAACAGTCATAGTCAAAGTGAAAGTTCTCTCCTCCATTCAGAGAAAGGTACCTCCTTCTTTGATGGCCCTGTTCTTTCCACTGGGATCTCACTCACAGAGATCTTTCATTTAGGTCTTCTTTTTTTTTTTTTTCCAGAGTGTCTTGGCTTTCCATGCCTAAAATACTCTCATTGGCTCTTGAGCCAGATCCACATGCCTTAAGGGCTGATTCTGAGGCCAGAGTGCTATTTAGGACATCTGCCATTCTATGAGTCTGCTGTGTCTCCTGCTTCCCATGTTGGATCGTTCTCTCCCTTTTTGATTCTATCAGTTAGTATTAGCAGACACTAGTCTTTTTTGTGTGATCCCTTTGACTCTTAGACCTATCCATGTGATCAATTGTGAACTGAAATTGATCACTTGGACTAGTGAAATGGCATTGGTACAAGCCACTTGATGGGATTGTACTGGAATCCCCTGGCACGTTTTTGACAATTTTTAATTTTTAATTCGATTTAATTTATTAACTTCTAATGTTATTACTGATATTGGATTTATAGCTCCCATTTTATATACATATATACATATATATTGTGATTATTCATTTAATGTTTGTTTATATTTTTTAATGTAGCATTAAATTCTATAATGAATCTTTTCACTGTTTTCTTGTATTATGTCCTTACTAGTTACTCTATGCCTTGCTACACACGTTCACCTCAACTTACCAGAACAAGCCTTGGATATATACTTTTTAAAAAAAAAAGATTTTATTTATTTATTTGATTGGTAGAGTTAGAGACAGTGAAAGGGAGAGACAGAGAGAAAGGTCTTCTTTCCGTTGGTTCACTCCCCCGATGGCTGCAACAGCTGGAACTGTGCCAATCCAAAGTCAGGAACCAGGCACTTCTTCCCGGTCTCCCATGTGGGTGCCGGGGCCCAAGCATTTGGGCCATCTTCTACTGCTTTCCCATGGCATAGCAGAGAGCTGGATTGGAAGAGGGTCAGCCGGGACTAGAACTAGCACCCATATGGGATGCCGGCACTGCAGAGGATTAACCTAACTGCGCCACAGCCCTGGCCCCTAGATATATAATAACTTAATTTTAGTGAGATGTAGAAGTGCTTGTCCTTCTTGGCTCTACTCCCTTTTCCTCCTTTTGTATTATTATTGTATACATGTTACATATGTAAATGTTACAAATCCAACATACATTATAATAACTATTAGTTTATATGATCTTTTAAAATAACTGTGAGAAGAAAATAAATGAAGTCTATACAAGGAAAGTGTGGGAAAATAAAGTTTATTTTGATGGAAAAATTTTGAAAATTGTGCATTCAAAGGATCTTCGAAAAGTTTACAGAAAAGTGGGTACTATGAGAAAAGCTTTGGATAAATAGTTTTTCTTTTTGTAAAAAGAATAGGAAAAGAAATATGGGTTTATAACATCTTCTATGGTTACATAGTAACTTATTCATTTTATTTATTTTTCTCTATGGGTTCAAGTTTCTATCTAGGATAATTTCTTTCAGCCAGAAATTCTTTTTGTATTTCTAGCAAGACCTGTATGCTAGCAACAAGCTGCCTTATTTTTTGTTTATTATGAGAATATCTTTAATTCACCTTCATCTTTGAAAGATACATTTATTAGATGCAGGAGTCTCAGTCAACATTTTTTCTTTGCCCACTTAGAATATGTTATCTCAATGCCTTCTAGCCTCAGTTATTTCTGACAAGTAGTCAACTTTTAAACTTCCTGAGGTTTGCTTGTATATGACATGTCATTTTCTTTGTTGCTGTTTTAAATATTTTATCCTTGCCTTCACCATTCAGCAGTAGTATGGTAATGTGTCTGTTTGAGGATCTCTTTGCATTTATCTTACTATGAATTTATTGTATAGATTAATGTTTTCAATACTATTTAAAAATTTAGGGAGTTTTCAGACATTATTTATTCAAATATTTTTCTTTCTCTAATTCTTCCCCTTTTGGTAATACCAATATATTTTTATGACTGCATTTAATTGTGCCTCATATTTCTCTAAGGTTCTTATTTTCCTAAATTTTTTCTCTCTGTGTTCTTCAGATTATATAATTTCTACTGATTTGACTTCAAATTCAATAGTTTTTTTTTCCTGCCAGATCAAATATAATGAAGATCAAATACTAGAGCTTGACTCACTTCAGCAAATTGTGATTTCAGTTACTGTAATTTTCAACATCAGAATTTCTAATGGTTTCTTTTAGATTTTTTTTTGTCTTTGTATTAGATGGTCTCTATTGGGTGTGACATTGTCATCATGTCATCCATTACTGTTTTGGTCACAGTTTATTTTGAAAATATTTATAATGACTTACTTTGAAGTCATTTTCTATCCAATCTGGCATCTTGCCATTTACACATTTTCTGTTGCCTGCTTTTTTATCTGTTGTTGTTGTATAGATTCCACTTCCTTGTTTTATTGCATGTCTCATAATTTTTGTTTAGAAAGTACATATTTTAGGTAACAAGCCCTAAAGAGTTTGCTATTTTTATTTTTTTATTTGCTTGTTTACTGACTGACTGGATTACTTTAGTAAGGTATACATCTTTGTCTTCCTGGAGAATAGTAAGCCTCTGATACTGCCCTCAGATGGTATAGGTTTGGGTATGTCCATGGTCACCCTGAGATGACAGTGGTTTTGTTAGAGCTCTATTTAACTGTTTTTTTAAGATTTATTTGAAAGTCAGAGAAACAAAGATCTTCCATCTGCTGGTTCACTCCTCCTCAGATGGCTGCATTGGCCATGGCTCAGCCAGGAGCTTCATTCCTGTCTCCTACATGGATAGAAGGAGTCCATTAGCAGTCCATTAGCAGGGAGCTGCATTAGAAGTGGATCAGCCAGATCACAAACAAGTGCCCAGAGGGGACACTGGCTATTACAGGCAAAGGTTTGACCCACTATGCCACAACATAGGTTATAACTGATTCTTTCCCTGATCAAATTCAGCTATTTGATTGACTCAGCTCCACTAATAGCCTATTGAATGTTATGTAGCTTTCTAGTGTGCCCTGAGGTATAAACAGCTTCACAGATTAATCCAATCACATTTAAGTTCCTTCAAGGAGATAGTTTCTGAAGTCAGTGTTTGAGATTTGTGATTTGTCTTAACCCAAATACAACTTCTGTTTCTTTCCTACTTTTTGCCTATATCGTTGATGAATCTACAAATATCCTCCCAAACACATTTCACCACAACTTTGACAGTTTTTTAAAGCACCATTTGAATTTCACACTTTTCAAATTAATTCAGCCTACTTTGTTTTCTTCAAGAGGCACACAGAGTTTCCATATGCTGGCTTACTCCTCAAATACCCACAATGGCTAGGATTGGGCTAGTCCTAAGCTAGGAGCTAGGAAATCAATCCAGGTCTCTCACATGTATGGCAGGAACCCAACTATTTGAGCCACTACCTACTGCCACCCAGGATCTGCACTAGCAGGAAATGAATTAGAAACTAAAACTGGGAATCCAGGCACTCTGTTATGATACACAGGTGTCTTAACCAGTGTCTCAGTCACTGGAAGGGCAATCTCCTGCCCCAAGCTGGCCCTTTTGAGAAGATGTTAGGAGCTATCTGTGTTAGGTCCTGAATTTAACCCTAGAGAAAAAAATCTCTAAGCCACAACCATGAAATTAAAAGTATAAGCAATTGAAAGCTTCTGAGTCAATCTCTCTCTCTCTCTCTCTCTCTCTCTCTCTCTCTCTCTCTCCCACACACACACACACACACACACACACACACACACTTTAGAAACAGTATTTGGTGTAGAGATGAAATAGTAGTTTCAGAATTTTCAAACTGGCTCTCCAAGCATGCAACTACCACCTTATGAGCTTGTTCAAGGACAATCAGTGCTCCAGCATTCTCACTAACATTGTGCCAATATAGAGCCTCTATGCCATAAACATGCTGGACAAAAGGAGGAAGCCCTCTCCTTTCAGCTGCACTTACCCAGAATATGCCATCCATAATAGGAAGCTAAGAGCAAGATGAAAAATGTTGATCTTCTGTACCTCACAAGAAGATAGCCCTGTGACTGAGAGCTGGGGGAGAGCCCTGTGCAGCTACCTGTGTACATCTACCTGAACTGGGTTGGGGGAAGGCGATAGCAGTCTTAAATACCACTATCTCAATGCTTTATACTAAGTTTTAGTAGGCTGCCTTGAAATGAGCAATTCTTCTTTTGCTGTATACCATTAGGATATTTCCAGAGACATTAAAATTTTTAAAAGTAATTTCCAGCAGTTTCTCTGGATAGGTCCTCTGAGCTTCTCACTGTTCTGCCAGAAGTGGAATCTTTCTCTCTACACATAAAAACAACTCAGCTCAGCATGGAGCAGTCCAAAAATAAATGATGTCATATAAACTGGGCATTACTTTATGAGATTCACCTCCTGAGAGAGATCCCTTTCTGTATAATTCTACAAAGCCTGCAAAGAAGAATTGAAACCTTTCCATAACAAGGATATGTGGACGATCCTGGTGAGTACATCCAAAGCTGCTATGCTTAAAGTGCTTGCCCAATCATTTGGGAAAAACAAAGAATTATAATTTCTTTCCCAGTAACAAAAATTATTGCCATATGTCCTAGAAACCATTGAGTTTTAACAATTATTGTTCTCAAAATATCCAGACACCATGCTCTCTAGTAGTTTAAATATTAAATGAGCTTAGCAACTTGAGAACACGGTCTATGTAGAAAAATATCAATAAAATTTCTATAATGATAAGAACGAAGTTGATGATATAAGGGGCTTGTGAGATAGTGGAAGAGAAAATAGATAAAACTTAAAAACACAGAAAAAATAATTTTTAAACAATATTAAATTCAAGCATTACATTACCCTATAAATCGTTTGCCATGTATACAAAGTATATTATGAGCATGGCAGTTTCACCGAAGAAGAGATGACTTCTAAGAGAAGGCATGATCTGAAATGCATCTTGAAAGTAGTGACATAGATTAAGTTTTACATGTCTGAAACAATTACAAAACTTATATAACAGCCAAATAATCTAATCCTAGTTAATCTGTGTGTTCATATTTATTTTCAGCACAAGTACATTCCTTTCTTACAGAATAAATGGTAATTCAGATATCTTTTAAAATATATTTTTATCTTTAGTAAATATAAATTTCCAAAGTACAGTTTAAGGATTACAATGGCTTCCCCCTCCCATAATTTCCCTCCCACTCGCACCCCTCCCATCTCCCACTCCCTCTCCCATTCCATTCACATAAAGATTCATTTTCAATTCTCTTTATAAACAGAACATCAATTTAGTATATATTAAGTAAAGATTTCATCAGTTTGCACCCACACAGAGACACAAAGTGTAAAAATACTGTTTCAGTACTAGTTATAGCATTACTTCACATTGGACAACACATTAAGGACAGATCCCATATGAGACATAAGTACACAGTGACTCCTGTTGTTGTCTTAACAATTTGACACTCTTGTTTATGGCATCAGTAATCTCCCTAGGCTCCAGTCATGAGTTTCCAAGGCAATGGAAGCCTTTTGAGTTCACCAACTTCAATCTTACTCCGACAGGGTCATAGTCAAAGTGAAAGTTCTCTCCTCCCTTCAGAGAAAGGTACCTCCTTCTTTGATGGCCCCATTCTTTCCACTGGGATCTCACTCACAGAGATCTTTCATTTAGGTCTTTTTTTTTTTCCAGAGTGACTTGGCTTTCCATGCCTAAAATACTCTCATTGGCTCTTGAGCCAGATCCGAATGCCTTAAGAGTGGATTCTAAGGCCAGAGTGCTATTTAGGACATCTGCCATTCTATGAGTCTGCTGTGTATCGCGCTTCCCATGATGAATAATTCTCTCCCTTTTTGATTCTATCAGTTAGTATTAGCAAACACTAGTCTTGTTTGTGTGATCCCTTTGACTCTTAGACCTATCAGTGTGATCAATTGTGAACTGAAATTGATCACTTGGGCTAGTGAGATGGCATTGGTACATGCCACCTTGGTGGGATTGTATTGGAATACCCTGGCACATTTCTAACTCCACCATTTGGGGCACGTTTGATTGAGCATGTCCCAAATTGTACATCTCCTCCATCTCTTATTCCCACTCATATTTAACAGGGATCAATTTTCAGTTAAAATTTCAACACCTAAGAATAATTGTGTGTTAATTACAGAGTTCAACCAATAGTACTAGAACAAAACAAAGAAAAAATACTAAAATGGATAATGTATTACATCAACAGTCAGCACAAGAGCTGATTAAGTAACTGTTTCTCATAGTGTCCGTTTCACTTCAACAGGTTTCCCCTTTGGTGCTCAGTTAGCTGTCGCTGATCAGGTAGAACATATGATATTTGTCCCTTTGGGACTGGCTTATTTCACTGAGCATGTTTTCCAGATACCTACATCTTGTTGCAAATGACTGGGTTTCATTGTTTTTGACTGCTGTATAGTATTCTATAGAGTACATGTCCCATAATGTCTTTATCCAGTCTACTGTTGATGCCATTTGGGTTGGTTCCAGGTCTTAGCTATTGTGAATTGAGCTGCAATAAACATTAAGGTGCAGACGGCTTTTTTGTTTGCCAATTTAACTTCCTTTGGGTAAATTCCAAGGAGTGGTATGGCTGGGTTGTATGGTAGGGTTATATTCAGGTTTCTGAGGAGTCTCCAAACTGACTTCCATAGTGGCTTAACCAGTTTGCATTCCCACCCACAGTGGGTTAGTGTCCTTTTTTCCCCCACATCCTCTCCAGCATCTATTGTTGGTAGATTTCTGAATGTGAGCCATTCTCACCAGGGTGAGGTGAAACCTCATTATGGTTTTGATTTGCATTTCCCTGATTTCTAGTGATCTTGAACATTTTTACATGTGCCTGTTGGCCATTTGGATTTCCTCTTTTGAAAAATGCCTATTGAGGTCCTTGGCCCATCTCTTAAGTGGGTTGTTTGTTTTGATGTTGTGGAATTTCTTGATCTGTTTGTAGATTCTGGTTATCAACCCTTTATCTGTAGTATAGTTTGCAAATATTTTTTCCCATTCTTTCGGTTGCCTCTTCACTTTCCTGACTGTTTCTTTTGAAGTACAGAAACTTCTCAATTTGATGCAATCCCAATAGTTAATTTGGGTTTCACTGCCCGCACCTCCAGGGTATTCTCTAGGAAGTCTTTGCTGGTAACTATATCTTGCAGGGTTTCTCCAATGCTCTCTAATAATTTGATAATGTCAGGTCATAGATTTAAGTCTTTAATCCATGTTGAGTGAATTTTTGTGTAAGGTGAAAGGTAGGGGTCTTGCTTCATGATTCTGCATGTGGAAATCCAGTTTTCCCAGCACAATTTATTGAATAGACTGTCCTTGCTCCAGGAATTGGTTTTGGATCCTTGATCAAATATAAGTTGGCTGCAGATGTTTGGGTTGACTTCTGGTGTTTCTATTCTGTTCCATTGTTCTATCCATCTGTTTCTGTACCAGTACCATGCTGTTTTGATAACAACTGCCCTGTAGTATGTGCTGAAATCTGGTATTGTGATGCCTCCAGCTTTGTTTTTGTTGTACAAGATTGCTTTGGCTATTCGAGTTCTCCTGTGTCTCCATATGAATTTCAGCATCATTTTTTCCAGATCTGAGAAGAATGTCTTTGGTATTTTGATTGGTATTGCATTGAATCTATAAATTGCTTTTGGGAGAATGGACATTTTGATTATGTTGATTCTTCCAATCCATGAGCATGGAAGATTTCTCCATTTTTTGGTATCTTCTTCTATTACTTTCTTTAAGATTTTGTAATTCTCATCGTAGAGATCTTTAACGTCCTTGGTTAAGTTTATTCCAAGGTATTTGATTGTTTTCCTAGCTATTGTGAATGGGATTGATCTTAGCAGTTCTTCCTCAGCCGTGGCATTGCCTGTGTATACAAAGGCTGTTGATTTTTGTGCATTGATTTTATATCCTGCTACTTTGCCAACCTCTTCTATGAGTTCCAATAGTCTCTTAGTAGAGTTCTTTGGATCCTCTAAATAAAGAATCATATCATCTGCAAAGAGGGATAGTATGAGATCTTCCTTCCCAATTTGTATCCCTTTAATTTCTTTTTCTTGCCTGATGGCTCTGGCTAAAACTTCCAGAACTATATTGAATAGCAGTGGTGAGAGTGGGCATCCCTATCTGGTACCAGATCTCAGTGGAAATGCTTCCAACTCTCCCCCATTCAATAGGATGTTGGCCGTGGGCTTTTCATAAATTGCTTTGATTGTATTGAGGAATGTTCCTTCCATACCCAGTTTGCTTAGAGTTTTCATCATGAAATGGTGTTGTATTTTATCAAATGCTTTCTCTGCATCTATTGAGAGAATCATATGGTTTTTCTTCTGCAGTCTGTTAATGTGGTGTATCACATTGATTGATTTGCGAACATTGAAGCATCTCTGAATACCAGGGATAAATCCCAGTTGGTCTGGGTGGATGATCTTTCTGATGTGTTGTTGCATTCTATTGGCCAGAATTTTATTGAGGATTTTTGCATCTATGTTCATCAGGGATATTGGTCTATAATTCTCTTTCAATGCTGCATCTTTTTCTGGCTTAGGAATTAAGGTGATGCTGGCTTCATAAAAAGAATTTGGGGGGATTCCCTCTTTTTCGATTGTTTTGAATAGTTCTAGAAGAATTGGAGTTAGTTCTTCTTTAAATGTCTGGTAGAATTCAGCAGTGAATCCATCTGGTCCTGGGCTTTTCTTTGTTGGGAGGTCCTTTATTTCTGTTTCAATTTCTGTCTCAGTTATGGGTCTGTTTAGGTTTTCTATGTCTTCCTGGTTCAATTTAGGTAGGTTGCAAGTGTCCAGGAATCTATCCATTTCTGACAGGTTTTCCTGTTTGCTGGCATACAAGTCCTTGCAGTAATTTCTGATGATTCTTTTTATTTCTGTGGTGTCTGTTGTTGCATTTCCTTTTTCATCTCTGATTTTATTGATTTGGGTCTTTTCTCTTCTTTTTTTAGTTAGTTGGGTCAATGGGGTGTCAATTTTGCTTGTCAAACTTTCAAATGTAAAATTAAAAAGAACATCCCATAACTTGTAAAAGAGAAATACCATATCAATTTTAAAAGCAACTCCCATCAGAACTGGAAAAACTGACAGCAGATTTCTCAACAAAACCCTACAGGCCAGGAGACAATGCAGAGATATAGTTCAAGTCCTAAAAGAAAATCAATTAACTCAGGATACTTAACCAGTGAATCTTTCATTCATAAATGAAAGTAAAATAAAGACCATTTAAGACCGGCAAAAATTTAACCCAGATATCTATCACCTGATGACTGGATAAAGATATATACTGTAGTATATATACAAGATGGAATACTACTCAATCATAAAAAAGAATGAAATCTTGTCTTTAACAAAATGGCTGCAACTGGAGACCATTATGCTTAGTGAAATAAGCCAGTCTCAAAAAAAAGTTACGTATTCTCCTAGACTTGTAGTATGAAAAATGTAATATATATGACAAAAATTGAGATTTTGAGAATTGATTGTTTATAGTTGTTATCTATACCCCTTGAGGAAAAGTGATCACTGTACATACTACTTGTTGAATCCTTTTTGAAGTGGAAGATTAAGCTTGTGATTATCAAGTAAACTAAAGTATGCTGTTGCATAAATTAAATAAGAAATGAAGTAGGGCAGGTGGGAGTGAGGCAGGGAGAGCAGGTAGTTGGGAAGTATCATTATGCTCTTAAAACTGTATATATAAAGTACATGAAATTTGTTGCCTTTATATAAAAATTAATTTAAAAATTTGTCACCACTCAACGAACTTTAGAAATACTTGAGGATGTACTTCACACAGAAACAGAGAAAGGCAATCAGCATCATGAAGGACTATGAAGACAGAAAACTTCCTAGTGAAAGAACAACAGAGATTTGAAAAGAAAAAAATAGGAACATTTATGGAAAAGTGACACGATCAAGTAATTTCTTATCAATAATAATCTTGAGTGTAAATGAACTAAATTCTCTAATTATAAGATATGATATAGACTGAGGGCCGGCATAGTGGTGTAGCAGGTTAAGCTACTGCCTGCAGCACTGACATCCCACATGGGTACCTGTTCAAGTCCCAACTGCTCTATTTCTGATCCTGATCCCTACTAACGAGACTGGGAAAGCAGCAGAAGATGGTCCACATCTCTGGGCCCCTGCACCCACATGGAACACCTGGATAAGCCCCTGGCTCCTAGCTGCAGCCAGCCCCAGCCCCAACTGATGTGGCAATTCAGGCAGTAAGTCAGTGGATGGAAGCTTGTGCTCTCTATCCCTCTTTCCCTCCTCTCCCTCTCCCTTTCCCTGTCTCTATGTAACTCTGACTTTCAAATAAGATAAATAAATCTTTAAAAAAAATATACAGACTAAAGGAATGGATAAGAAAACAAGACTCATCTGTGCTGCCTACAAGAAACACACTTCACCATTAACAATACACGCAGATTGAAAGTGAAAGGTTGTAAAAAGATATTCCATGCAAATTGAAATCAAAAACAAACAAGAGAGTCTATACTCATATCAGATAAAAAATATACCTTAAGACAAATTTGTTAAGAGATAAATAAAGTCATTGTTTAACAATTAAGGGATCAATTCAGTAATATGTGACTAAAGCAAATTTATATGCATCCAATCCTAGGGCACCCAGTTTTATAAAACAAATGTTAATGGATCTAAAGGGATACATAAGCTCCAATACAATAATAATGGAGGACTTCAACATCCCACTTTCATCAATGTACCAGACAAAAAACCAACAAAGAAACAACAGACCTAATATACATAACAGACCAAACAGACCTAATAGTTATCTACAGAACACTTCATTCCACAGTTATAGAATATATACTTTTTAAAAGATTTATTTATTTATTTGAAAGACAGAGCTACAGAGTGGCAGAGGCAGAGAGAGACAGAGGTCTTCTATCCACTCCCCAGATGGCCTCAACAGCCAGAGTTGAGCCAATCCAAAGCCAGAAGCCTGGAGCTTCTTTTGGGTCTCCCACACAGGTGCAGGGGTCCAAGGACTTGAGTCAACTTTTACTGCTTTCCCAGGCCATAAGCAGACAGCTGGATTGGAAGCAAAGCAGCTCAACTTGAACCAGTGCCCATGTAGGATGCTGGCACTGCAGGTGGTGGCTTTGCCAGCTACACCACAGCGCTGGCCCCAAATATATACTTTCTTTACATCACTGCATTGAACATTCTCTAAGATAGTGCATACCAGGCCATAAAGCAAGTCTCAACAAATTCAAAGAAAATGAAATTAAACCATGTATATTTTCCAATAACAGTGGAATATAGCTGGAAATGAAGACAAGAAACTCTAGAAAATATACAAACACATGGAAACTGAACATGATCCTGAATGAACAGTGTGTGATAGAAGATATCAAAAAGTTCCTTGAAATACATGAAAGTGAAAACACAAAATTTCAAAACTTATGAGATACTGTAAAAGCATTTTTAAGAGGAAAGTTTATAGCAATAAATGCTTACAATAGAAAATTAGATGGCCAGCGCCGTGGCTCAACAGGCTAATCCTCCGCCTTGCGGCGCCAGCACACCGGGTTCTAGTCCCGGTCGGGGCACCGATCCTGTCCCGGTTGCCCCTCTTCCAGGCCATCTCTCTGCTGTGGCCAGGGAGTGCAGTGGAGGATGGCCCAAGTGCTTGGGCCCTGCACCCCATGGGAGACCAGGAGAAGCACCTGGCTCCTGCCATCGGAACAGCGCGGTGCGCCGGCCGCAGCGCGCTACCGCGGCGGCCATTGGAGGGTGAACCAATGGCAAAAGGAAGACCTTTCTCCCTGTCTCTCTCTCACTGTCCACTCTGCCTGTCAAAAAAAAAAAAATTAGATGGGGCCAGTACTGAGGCACAGCAGTTTAGAGCTCTGGCCTGCAGTGGCAGCATCCTATATGGACACCAGTTCAAGTCCCAGCTGATTCACTTCCAATCCAGCTCCCTGCTAATGACCTGAGAAAGCAGTGGAGGATGGCTCAAGTGCTTGGGTCCATGCAACCACATAGGAGACCCAGAAGAAACTCCTGGCTTCTGGTCCCTTATATAGGTGAGCCAAAACACTCCACTTAAGAGACTATTGGAATTCACAAGGGAGTATGACAAGGTTGCAGGATATAAAATCAACACACAATATCAATGGCATTCATGTACATCAACAACGCTCTGGCTGAAAAAGAACTTGTAGGATAAGTCCCATTCAGAGTAGCTAAAAAATTTAAATACCTTGTGATAAATTAAGAGGATGTGAAAGATTCCTACAATGAAAATCATAAAATATTAAGGAAAGAAACAGAAGGCACAAAAAATGGGAAAAAATCTTCCATGGTCATGTATCAGAATAATTAATATCTACAAAATGTCCATACTACCCAAAGTAATTTACAGATTCAACATAATCCCAATCAAAATACCAATCGGCATATTTCATAGATCTAGAAAAAGCAATCCTAAAATTTATATGGAAACACAAAAGACCTCAAATAAGCAAAGCAATCTTAACAATAAATACAAAACTGGAGGCACTACAATACCAGATTTTAAGGCATACTACAGGGATGTTACAATCAAATAGCCAACTACTAGCACAAAAATTAGACAAGTATACATGGAAGCAGAACAGAAATGATAGAAATTAATCCATGCATCTACAACCAAATAACCTTTGACAAATGAACTATTATGATTCCCTGAAGAAAGGACAGTCTCTTCAACAAATGGTGATGGAAAAATGGATTTGCACATGCAGAAGTTTGAAACAAGACTCCTATCTTACAGTCTATATAACAAGCAGCTCAAAATGGACCAAGGATCAAAATCTTGGAATTGAAACTTCAAATTACTAAAAGAAAACATATGGGAAATGCTACAATACTTTGGCCTAGGCAGACTTCTTGGATAAGACCCCAGAAGCACAGGCAATAAAAGCAAAAACAGACAAATAGGATTATATCAAGCTAATAAGCTTCTAGATGGCAAAAGATATACTCAAAGTGAAGAGTCAACCTACAGAGTAGATAAAAATATTTGCGAATTATGCATTTGATACAAGATTAATATCCAGAATATATAAGTAGCTCAAGAAACTCAACTACAACAAAACAAGCAATTCAGATAAGAAATGGGCTAAGGATATAAACAGGCATTTTTCGAAGAATGAAATACAAATAGCCAATGATATATAAAAAGATGCTCAGGATCACTAGCCATCAGGAAAATGCAAGTAAAAAGCACTGTGAGACCTCAAATAGCCAAAGCTATCTTAAACATTGTACCACTGTTAGGATGATTATCTCTAAAAATAAAAAAAAAAAAATCACAAATGCTAGTGAGGATGTGGAGAAAAAGGTACCCTAATACCTTGCTGGTGTAAATGCAAACTTGTACAAGCATTATGGAAGACAGTATAGAGATTTCTCAGAAATCTGAAAATAGATCTATCATATGACCCAGCAATCACATTCTTGAGAATATATCCAATGGAAATTAAATCATCATATGAAAGGGTTAGCTGCATTCTCATGTTTCTAGCAGCTCAATTAGCAATAGCTAAGATACAGAATCAACCTAGGTATCCATCAACTGAGACTGGATAAACAGAATATGCTATACATACACGATGGAATAGTATTCAGTCATAAAAAAGAATGAAACCCTGACATTTGCAACAAAATAGGCACAAATGGAAAACATTTTAGAAAGTGAAATAAGCCAGAACCTAAAAGACAAATATCACAGGGTTTCAATTCTTTAGGTATAAAACCATGAGCAGAATTGCTGGGTCTCATGGCAATTCTGTTTAACTTCCTAAGAAATCACCAGACTGTTTTCTAGAGTAGCCTCATGAATTCATATTCCCACCACCAACATATGAGGGCTCCAATCTCTACATCCTCACCAACATATTATTTTCCATGTTTTAAATTCCAGCCATCCGGGTGGATATGAAGTTATATCATGCTATGTTTTAAATTTACTTTTAGGAGGTGTCTTATGTTGTTGATCATCTTTTCATGCGCCCTTGGTCATTTGTATACTTGCTTTGAATATATGTCTTTCAAGTTTCTATTTATTAAAAGAAAGACTTATTTATTAATTTGAGAGGCAGAGTTACAGAGAGGCAGAGGCAGAGAAAGAGAGAGAGAGAGTCTTCTATTCACTGGTTCACTCCCCCAAATGGGAGTTACCAGGCCTGGGTCAGGTTGAATTCGCGTGCCAGTAACTCCTTCCAGGTCTCTAACATGCGTGGCAGGGGCCCAATTACTTGGGCAATCATCCACTGCTTTCCCAGGCATTTTAGTAGGGATCTGCATCAGAAGTGGAGCAGCTGGACTTTAAACAAATGACCATATGGCATGCTAGCATCACAGGCAGGGCTTTATCAGCTATGCTACAGCGCAGGCCCCAAGTTCTTTCTCTATTAATTGGCTCATTCAACTTTTTTGTCATTTAGTTGTAAGATTTGTTTATACATCCTGGATACAAGACACTTACTGGAGATATGATTTAAATATATTTTGTCTCATTCTGTCAGTTACCTTTTCACTGTCATAATAGCATCCTTTGATGCACAAATTTTTTTAATTCTGATGTTCAATTATTTCTTTCTTTTGTTGTTGCTCATGCTTTCAGTATCATGTTTAATAAAATATTGCCTAATGAAAGCTCATAGAGCTTTACACCTATTTTCCTTCTAAGAGTTTTATAATTTTAACATTTACATTTAAGTTTTTGATACATTTGGGGATAAAGATGGCAGTCAAAGCCAAAATTAACTATTGGGTTTGCATCAAATTGAGAAGTTTCCGTACTGCAAAAGAAACAGTCAGGAAAGTGAAGAGGCAACTGACAGAATGGGAAAAAATATTTGCAAACTATGCAACTGATAAAGGATTAATAACCAGAATCTACAAAGAGATCAAGAAACTCCACAACAACAAAACAAACAACCCACTTCCTTCTCCATATCCTATTTACATTATTATTTTAATAGGATCTATTTTCAATTAACTTTATACACATACGATTAACTCTATACAAATTTTAGAGTTCAACAAATTGTGTGAAAGAATAAAAAGTTCCTCAACAGTTGAGACAAGTGCTGCTCAAAGTCATTGCATCTCAAAGCATCAATTTCACTTCTATAGATTACCTTTAGGTGCTCTATTAGTTATCACAGATCAGGTAGAATATATGGCATTTGTCCTTTTGGAACTACCTTAATTCACTAAGTACAATGTTTTCCAGTTTTATCCATTTTGCTGCAAACGCCATGATTTCATTATTTTTTTACTGCTCTGTAGTATTCCATGATGTACATACCCCATAAGCTATTTATGCAGTCTTCAGGTAAAAGATATCTGTGTTGATTGTATATCTTGGCTACTGTCAATTGAGCTACACTAAACATAGGGGTATAGATAACTCTTTCATATGCTGATTTCAGTTTTCTTAGGTAAATTCCCATGTGTAGGATGGGTGGGTCATATGGTAGATCTATATTCGGATATCCAAGGTATCTCCATACTCTCTTCCACAGTGGCTACACCAGTTTACATTCCCATCAACAGTGGATTAAGTTACCTTTTCCCCCACATCCTTGCCAGCATTTGTTGTTTACTGATTTCTGTGTGAAAGCCATTCTAACTGGGGTGAGGTGAAACTTCATTGTGGTTTTCATTTACATTTCCCTGATGGCTAGTGATTCCGAGCATTTTTTCATGTGTCTATTAGCCATTTGGATTTCCTCTTTTGAGAAATGTGTGTTTAAGTCCTTTGCCCATGTCTTAACTGGGATCTCTGTTTTGTTGTTGTTGAGTTTCTTGATTTCTTTATGTATTCTGGTTTCTAATTCTTTTTCAGTTGCACAGTTTGCAAATAATTTCTCTCATTCTGTTGGCTGCCTCTTCACGTTGCTGTGTTTCCTTTGCAGTGCAAAAGTTTCTCAGTTTCATGTAATCCCATTTGTCAATCTTGACTTTGATTGCCTATGCCTCTGGGGTCTTTTCCAAGAAGTCTTTGCCTATGTCAATGTCTTGCATAGTTTCCCCAGTGTCCTCTAATAATTTGATGGTATCATGGATTTAGGGCTTCAATCCATTTTGAGTGGATTTTTGTGTAAGTTATGAGGTAGGGGTCTTGCTTCATACTTCTGCATGTGGAGATCCAGTTGTCTCAGCACTATTAGTTAAACAAATTGTCCTTGCTCCAAGGATTGATTTTAGCTTTTTTGTCAATAAGTTGGTTTTACATGCTTGAGCTGATTTCTGCTGGCCTTTCTTTTCTGTTCCATTGGTTTATCCTTTTGATTTTGTACCAGTACTTGGCTGTTTTGATTATAACTGTCCTGTAGTATGTCTTGAAAACCGGTATTGTGATGCCTCTGGCTTTGTTTTTGTTGTATAAGATTGCTTAAGCTATTTGTGATTTTCTGTGTTTCTAGATGAATTTCTTTATCATCTTTTCTATATCTGAGAAGAATAGTATTGGTATTTGGATTGGTATTGCATTACATCTGTAAATTGCTTTTGGCCTTATGGACATTTTGATGATATTGATTCTTCTAATCTATGAACGTGGAAGATTTTTCTGTTTTTGTGCTTTATTATATTTCTTACTTTAATGTTTTATATTCTCATCGTAGACATATTTGACATCCTTTGTTAAATTTATTCCAAGCTATTTGCTTTTTTTGGCTACCATGAATGGGATTGTTCTTAGAAGTTCTTTCTCATACGTGGCATTTTCTGTGTATACAAAGGCTATTTTTTGTGTGTGTTGATTTGATATTCTGCCACTTTACCAAACTCTTCTTTGAGTTCCAATAGTTTCTCAGTGGTGCTGTCTTTTGGATGCCATATATAAAAAATCATGTCATCTACAAATAGGTATAGCTTGAATTTCTCTTTCCTGATTTGAATCCCTTTGATTTCTTTTTCTGTCCTGATGGCTCTGGCTGAAACTTCTAGGACTATATTGAATAGCAAGCAATGGAGAGAGTGGGCATACTTGTCTGTTTCCACATCTCAGTTGAAATGCTTACAACTTTTCCGCATTCACAGTGGTGATGGGTTTTTCATAAATCACCTTGATTGTGTTGAGGAATGTTCATTCCATACCCAATTTTGATTAAAATTTTCATCATGAAAAGGTGTTGTACTTTATCAAATGCTTTCTCTGCATCTATTTAAAATAACCATATGGTTTTTGTTCTTCAGTTTGTTAATGTGATGTATCACATTGATTGAACCATCCCTGCATACCTGGGATAAATCCCACTTGGTCTTGGTGAATGATCTTTCAGTCTGCATCTACTTTGTTGGTGAGATATGTTTCTTGCAGGAAGCCAATAGATGGATCTTGTTTTTTGTTTCTTTTTTTTTTTTTACAGGCAGAATTTAGACAGTGAGAGAGAGAGAGAGAGACAGAGAGAAAGGTCTTCCTTCCATTGGTTCACTCCCCAAATGGCTGCCACGGCTGGTGCTGTGCCAATCTGAAGCCAGGAGCCAGGCACCCCCTCCCAGCCTTCCATGTGGGTGCAGGGCCCAAGCACTTGGGCCATCCTCCACTGCCTTCCCAGGCCACAGCAGAGAGCGGGACAGAATCCGGCACTCCAACCGAGACTAGAACCCCGGGTGCCTGCACCGCAGGTGGAGGATTAGCCAAGTGAGCCATGGCGCTGGCCTGTTTTCTCTTTCTTATTGAAGGTCTTTATTTCACCTTTAATCATAAATGAGAGCTTCATAGGGTACAGTATTCTGGGTTGACAGTTTTTTTCTCTTAAAGCTTGGAATGTATCTCACTATTCTCTACTAGCCAGTAGGGTTTCTGATGAGAAGTCAGCTGTAAGTCTGGAGATTCCTCTGAATGTAATCTGGCATTTTTCTCATGCACATTTTAGAATACTTTATGTTTGATTGTGGAGAGTTGAATACAATGTGTTGTGGTGAAGGTCTTTTTGGGTCACATCTATTAGGAGTTCTATTTACTTCCTGTACTTGGATGTCCCTTCCTTTCTCTAAATTAGGGAAGTTTTCTGTAATTATTTCACTAAAAAAGCCTTCTTATCTATTCTGTCTTTCCACACCTTCAGGAACTCCTAAGACTCATATATTGGTTAATTTAATAGTATCCCATAAATCTCTGACACTGGTTTTTAGTTTTCTAATATCTTCTTTTTTATTGGACTGTAAAATTGCCCAAGATTAGTCTTCTAACATGGATATTCTTTCCTCTACCTCACTAACTCTGTTCTTAAGGCTTTCCACCATATTTTGTAGTTGTTCTATTGAATTCTTTATTTCCAATATTTTATTTTTTTCATTAAAATCTCAATTTCATGGGAAAAATTGTCATCCATGTCACATACGGATTTCTTTAGTTCATGAATTTGCTTCTGATTACTTCTAAGTAATCCTATAATCAATTTTTTGAATTTGATTTCCAGCATTTCTTCAATCTCTTCATCTTCATATTCTAGTATCAAAGGGTTGTTCTCTTTTGTCTTCCTTATTCTTGTTTCTTGAATTGCTGAGTTTATTATTAAGCATTTGTGGTGGCATTCTTTGGGTTTTTTTTCCCCTGTGATGGCTTTTTTCTTTGAAATATGCCTCCGCAGCTTAGTGGAGTATCTGCACTTTCAGTGAATACATACAGGTATTTGCTGGGTGTGGACAGGGAGCTCCGTTTAGTACTCCAGAGTGATGTGTGTGTCCAAGGTGATACCCAAGTTTGGTGTGGTAAATCTCTTTTTTTTTTTTTTTTTTTTGTCAGAGGGGAAGTTTTTTCTGCTCTGTTGGTGTATTCTCACACTCACCTCTCCTCAAAGGAGACCAATGCCTGGGCGCTAGCCCCAGTAAGTACAATATTCATCCACACCATCACAAGAACCACACAAAGGATCCATACAGTCCTCAGTCTGAGCACAGTTCCTGCAGAAATGATCTTCACCAGGGAATCAGTGAGCCCCGAGCCTGTGGAGCTGCCCACAGTGACTGCCCAATGTCTCAGCCTTACCCTGCACCCTCCCATGCAGCCAGTGTTTTCACAGTCCCAGCACACAAGGTTCTTACAGTCACTAGCTTTCATCCCCCTGTAAAGAATCCCAGACAGACTCAGGTGTCTCCTCTCAACTGGTTGTGGGCAGGCAGACACAAGCTGACCCAGCTGCCACATATGTCAAAATGGTGCCTGCCTTTTCTCATCCAGTTACAGGACACTGGTGCCGGGTGGTCAGAGAGAAATGTGCCCCCCTTTTTTCCTCTCTAGGTTGGCAAGTACACTGTCCCCGACATGGCTCCAAGCCAGACTCATGCCCAGTTCTTCCCGCAGCTTTATCACCAGTGGCTTGGACTGCTGCTCTCTGTTCTCACCTCACTTCAAAGCTGGTACTGAGGTTCTTGGCTGCTGGGATCCTGAGTTTTGCATGTCCACACCCCCCACATAGGTCTACAGTGTCCCTCTAATTTGCATGGAGTTTCCTCTGTCTTTTTTTCCCTGACCCTTCCCTGAGGTTGCACTCTCTCCACTTTTTTCCAACTATCTTCCCTCAGATTATGGCAGTAAGCTCCCTCCCTGTTCCACAATCTTGAAAACTCTCCCTTCCTACCTCTTTCTCTGTGTGTATAAGTCTGCCGTTCAAATAAATAAAATAAAACTTTAAAAAAAAAAGAATCAGTGCCCATTTTTAAAGTTCTTCAAAAAAAGTTGGATAGAGGATAATACTTCCACAAAAAGTTGGATAGAGGGTAATACTTCCAACCAGCACTCTTCTGACATGGGATGCAAAGGTAGTTCAACATATGGAAATCAATGAATATATAAACCACATTCACAAAATAGAGGATAAAATAAGAATCATTTCAATTGATGCAGGAAAAGAATTTCATGAGTTTCAACACTTTTTCATGAAAAAAAATTCATTATATATTAAGAAAGAGAAATCCCCTCAACCCAAATAAAATAAACACAGCTACATGATGTCCACGTGTGAAGAACTGGAAATTTTCTCTCCAAGTTCAGAAACAAGACAATGATGTCCACTTTCACCACTTCTATTTAGCATGATATGGGAATTCTAGCCAGAATAATGGAGACAAGAAAAAGAAATAAAAAGCATCCAAGTAAAAAAGGAAGAAGTAAAATCATCTGTGTCTGAAGATGATCTGACCTCATTTATATAAAATCCTAAACACTCCACACACAAAAAGAACTGTTAGAAGTAATTGGCAAATGCAGTCAAGTGGCAGGAGATAAAATCAGTATTGAAAAGCTCAATGTCATTTCTATACACAAACAATGAACTATTCAAAAAGGAAATTAAAAATATCCAAGTAGTGCCAAAAGAATGAGACACTTAGGAACAAGAAGTTCAAAGATTTGTAAACTAAAACCCATAATATATTGACTAAAGGAACTAAAGAAGATATAAGAAATAGAAATAGATCTTGTATTCATAGATTAGAAGACACAGTATCATTAAAATGCCCATACTATCCAAAAATAATTCCTTTCAAAATCCAACTGACTATATTTTTTACACAATTGGGAAAAGCAATTCTAGAATTCATATGTAATGACAAAGACCACAAATATCCAAATCAATCTTGAGTTACAAATCTAGAGGCAGCATACTTCCTGATTTCAAAGTATATTAGAGTAATTAAAACAACATGATACTGTCATAAGGCAGACATAGAGACTAATAGAACAGAACAGAGAATACATAAACAAATCCATAATTATAGAGTCAACTGTTCATTGTGTACTAGAAATACATAAGATTTCTCCTTATTTTTTGATAATCTCTTCAACTACTGGCATTTGGAAACTGTGTATCATTCATATACAAAAGAATGAAATTAGATACTTTCTTACACCATTCATAAAAAATCACCTCAAAATGGATTTTAGAACTAAGTGAAAGACCTGAACCTATAAAATTTATAGAACAAAACATAAGGGGGAAGCTGCTTGACACTGCATTTGGCAATGATTTCATTGATATAATACCAAAAGCATAGGTGATAAGATAAAAAATAGACAAGTAGAACTACATCAAACCATAAATCTTCTTTATAGCAATGGAAAAAAAAGCAACAGAGTGAAAGTGATTTGCAGAATGTGAGAAAATATTTACAAACAATATATCCAGGTTTAATTTCAAAATATATGGGGAATTCCTATAATGGAATAGCACAAAAAAAAATGAATAACCAGGGTCAGCACTGTGATGCAGTGGGTTAAGCCTCTACTTGCAATGCAAGCTCCTGGCTTTCCCCTGGCTCAGCCCAAGCCATGCAGCCCTTTCAGTAGTGAACCAGCTGGTGGAACATCTATTTCTCTGTCTCTCCCTCCATCACTCTGCCTTTTGAATAAATAAATATTTTCAAAATGTATTACCATATCGAAAGTTGGATGATGGGACAGGCATAGCAGGCAGTGAAGCCACCACCTGCAGTGCCAGCAACCCATATGGGCACCAGTTCAAGTCCCAGCTGTTCCACTTCTGATCCAGCTGTCTACTAATATGTCTAGGAAAGCAGCAGCAGATGGCCCAAGTCCTTGGACACCTGTACCCACATGGAAGACCCAGAAGAAGCTCCTGGCTCCTAGTTTCAGATCAGCTCAGCTCCAGCCATTGTGGCCATTTGGGGAGTGAATTAGCAAATAGAGGAGATTCTCATTCATTCTCTCTCTCTCTCTCTCTCTCTCTCTCTCTCTCTCTCTTTCTCTCTCTCTCTCTCCCTCTCTCTCTGACTCTCTGTAACCCTGCCTTCCAAATAAATAAATGAATCTTAAAAAAAGAAAGTTGGACCAAAGACGTGATTAAACATTTTCCCAAAGGAAACATACCTTTACCAATAGGCATATGAGAAGTTGCTCAACATCATTGATCACTGGGGAAAAGCAAATGACCATGAGATAGATATGAATTCACACATGTTAGAATAGTCAATATGAAAGGGAAGATATAACAAGTGTTTGCAAGAATGCAGAGAAAATGGAATGCTTGTACACAGTAGGTAGGAATATAAATTGGAACAGCCATTATGGAAAACATTATGAAGAGCCCATGAGAGTATTGTAGGCATGGAAAGCCAAGATACCATGGAAAAGAAAAAAAGAAGAAGACCTAAATGAAAGATCTCTGAGAGTGAGATCCCAGTGGAAAGAACAGAGCCATCAAAGAAGGAGGTACCTTTCTCTGAAGGGAGGAGAGAACTTCCACTTTGACTATGACCCTATCGGAATAAGATCAAAGTCAGCGAACTCTAAAGGCTTCCATAGACCTGGCAACTCATGACTAGAGCCTAGGGAGATTACTGACGCCATGAACAGGAGTGTCAAATTGTTAAGTCAGCAACAGGAGTCACTGTGTACTTACATCCCATGTGGGATCTGTCCCTAATGAGTTGTCTAATGTGCAGTGATGCTATAACTAGTACTGAAACAGTATTTTTACACTTTGTGTTTCTGCGTGGGTACAAACTGATGAGATCTTTACTAATTATATACTGAATCGATCTTCTGTATATAAAGATAATTGGAAATGAAAAAAGGGAAAACCTGGTGTTAAATTGGAAATGGCATAGAAAATTAATTAATTTTTTTAAAAAATATATTATGTAAGATCTCTGTCTTTAATGTGCTGTACACTGTTATTTAATGCTATAACTAGTACTCCAACAGTATTTTTTTTCACTTTGTGTTACTATATGGGGGCAAACTGTTGAAATCGTTACCTAATATATACTAAACTGATCTTCTGTATATAAAGAGAATTGAAAATGAATCATGATGTGATTGGAAGGGGAGAGGGAGTGGGAAAGGGGAGGGTTGAGGGTGGGAGGGGAGTTATGGGAGGGGGAAAGCCACTATAATCCATAAGCTGTACTTTGGAAATTTATATTCATTAAATAAAAGTATAATTAAAAAAATAAATTAAAAAAAAACTAAAAAAAAGAATTTAAAAATAGAACCAACAATTCCACTTCAGCATATTAATCCAAAAAATTAAAATCAGGATCTCAAAGATATATTTGCATTACTGTGTTCATAACAGCATTATTCATAATAGCAAAGATGTGGAGAAAAGCTGAATACCCATCAATTGATGAGTACTTGGAGAAAATGCTACATACACATGCAATGAAATATATTCAGTCCTAAAGAGGGAAATCTTGTCATTTGAAAAAACATGGATGGACTTAGAGGACATTATGCCAAGAAAATTAATCAGTCACAGAAGGAAAAGTAACAGTAATATTATACTTTCTGAGAACATTGGGACTTCCTTGGAACCTGGGCCTGTAGGTGTGTTCTTAGAGACTCAGTCCACATGGTCCACACTGACACTTGAATTTCCCAGGGGGTCCTGGACCCAGTTGAAATCGGAAAAGACCCCCTAAAATTTACACTGAAATGTGGCCCCTTAAAATTCCCTAGAAATGCTATCCAGGGTGCCACATGTGCTACCGGAATTTGGGGTGCCTTATGATTTCACCATGGGCTTATTACTAAATCCCCGATATTAATCAGCCCAAGAGGGTTCTTGCCTAATATTTAGAGAAGAATTCTAAATACCGGCACAGATAAACGAGGCAGCATGGTACGTTTTAAGCTTTTATTTAGTGAGAAAGATGCATAGGAGAGTGAGAGCTTTAAGAGAGAAAGGTAAATAGGGCTTCATACCGAGCACCAGGAACCAGCCATGTGGAAGAGCATCTAGGCCTGTATCTGGGCCAGGAAACCAAGAGCACATGGCCCAAAGGCCATGCACCCTGGAGGCACGGGGCTACAGCAAGCCCCCTCCTGACAAGAGGCCAGGGAAGAAGGGAGGCCGGGCCACACCGTGTCCCGGCTTTTAACCTACTTCCAAAGGGGAGTGGTTAATTAACCTGATTGGCTGGTGGGCACCCAGGTGTGGCCAGGTAGGGGAATGAGGCCACACAGGGGCGTGGCAAAGGCGTGGTCTTCCAGTACACAAATCTAATCAATTTTAGTCTGTATGCCTACCTACTTCACAGTGAGTGCTAAAGAAGACCTGAACCCTGGATCCATTGGTATTTGGAGCCACAATGACTGGCGTGGAGCATGGATCCATCCTGGTTCAGGGATTAACATGGAGCCTGGGGTTAAGTGTACTGTCTTGCCACATACCACTATTGGGGCTAAACCTAGAGACTAGCACTGTTGGAACCAGATTGAAGCCTGTGCTGCCCTAGGAGTTATGTTAACAAGGACTGGCCTGGGACCTAGATCCATACAGGGATGTTCTAGAACTTAAGGCTATGGGGGCTGGTACAAGGCTGGGATCTCCTGAGACAAGCATAAACCTTGGTCTATTGAATAATGGGGCCACAGACGCCTGCCTGTTGTTAAATGGTATAGGTGTCAAACTGGTACTGGGTTGGGCCTGAATCTTTTGTCCACAGAGGTCAGCCTAAAAACTTGTAGGAGGAAATAGGCTTAATGACTAAAGCTTCAGTGCCTAGCCTAATGCTAGACAGAGCCTGAGGCCTGAATCTGTGGGAAGCAGCCCATGCTGGAGGCAGTATGGAGTCTGGAGCCATTAGTGTAATCCCAATGTTGAGCTAGTCAGGAGAACAAGATCACTGGATATTCCTGGGGTGGTGGGAGCTAGTTTGACTCCAGAATGTACCTAAGGACTCAGTCCACAGTTACTGGCCTACCCAGAGCTGGATTTTAGTGAAGCAAATCTGGTGTTAGGGACCAAGGTATACTCCTGTGTTAATTTCCCTCTTCCTCCTCCACATGGAGGATATCTCCATACTGTGCTGCCTAGGGTTGGGTGAGGGAAGACATGGGTAATATTAAAACTGTTCTTCCTTATCTCTTCAATATGTCTTGTCTTATTTCTGTGCTATATACAGTAACTGTTATCTCTTACCCAGTTTCTTTGGTGTTTATGAATGTATTTTCATGTATGAATAGTTGTTCCTATTGTTATTTCTGTGGGAGATATAAGTGCTGGACAGTTCTATTCCACTATTGGGCTGATGTCCCTGTCCCACTATATAAAATTGTACCTATAATTGACAGTATTGTATTGTGCACTTAAAAATTAAGAGGGCAGATTACATAGTAAGTATTCTAACTTCAATGAATAAAAAATATAAAAAATTAAATAGGACACAGGAATACAAATACTCCATGTTATCCCCTGTATGTGGGAGCTAAGATTGAAAGGAAGAGAGGAAAGGAAAGGAGAGGAGTAATGACTCTATGTATCAGTTTTACTGCAAATACTGTGTTTTGTCAAAGTTTGTTTTGTCTTTGTCATAAAAATTGATAGGATTTGTATAGCATTGTAGTTTAATGATTTTGTGACTATTTTGAACTTTATCTGAGTAAATTTGAATGTCTTTTCATTTTATTGTTATTTAAAGCCTTTGCCTATTATCCTGTTGGAGTATAACTTTTATTTTGTTGTTGAACTTTTTATTTAGTGGAGCCATTAAGTCTTTGACTATAATGTAAATTAAAATATATTATCTCAAAAATAACAAAATATTAAGTTAACAAAAGAAAATAGTTAAAGGAAAATATTGTTCTTTATTTTTCTTTTGATTCGTTGGGTGTAGATTTGGGAAAATGCTGGCTTCATAAAATGAGTTGGGAAGTGATATTTTGGAAGATTTTGTGAATGAGTGGTCCTAATTCTTTAAATATTTGTTAGAATTTAGCAGTTAAGCACTCTAGTCCTGAACTTTGGGTGTAGTTGGAAGATTTTTGATTACCCATTCAACCTCTTTACTTGTTGTAGTGCTAATCAAATCTTCTACTTCTTGCATCATATTAGGTAGTTTGTGAATCATTAGAGATTTATTCATTTCATGTATGTTATATAATTTTTAACATGAAATTGTCCATAGAATTATGACAATTTTATTCTCTGAGATCAGTAATAATGATCCCACATTTTCTGATTTTAATAATGTGTGGATTCTTTTTTCTTAGTAAGTCTAGGTAAAAATTTTTCTACTTTATCTTTCTGAGGAACCAACTTTTTGGTTTGTTGATTCTGTTGTTTTTATTATCTGTTTTATTTATATCTGATCTGATATTCCTTCTTTCTAGAAGGGATGACTGGAAATGACTATGAGAGATCTTTCTGGAGTGATGAAACACCTCTAAAATTACATTATGATGATGAATACATAATTCTGTAATGTTGCTTTAAATTAATGAATTGTACTCCTAAGTAAGTATATTTAAGCTATGCTAATTATAACCCAATAAATGTTTTATCTTTTTATTTTAAAAATATTTCAGATAATACCAAAAAATTTAATGAATTCAGCAAGCACACATAAATTTAGCAATTTTTAACATTTTGCCACATTTACTTCAAATGTAAACATTATATATTATATATCCATGCATACATTTCATTTTTGAAAACAGATATTGATATCATACAATGTGGGATTTGTGAAATCATAAAATAAGGAAACATGTATTATTATATAAAGGGTATAACTCAGTGGAGATATTTATAAATATGTATATACACAATAATATGGCACACATCCTCACTCACATACACACGCTATATAATTTCCACACATACATATATTTCAAACTTACACACATACATAACATACCCATACACATGTCTTCCATAAATGAAAGAAAACAAATGTTTGTCTTTCTGTGTGCAGCTTATTTCAGTTAGCATAATGATCTCCAATTCTATTCACTTTGTTACAGATGTCAGCATTTCATTCTTTTTTGTGGCTGAGGAATATTCCATCATGTATGTATGTATATATGTATATGTATATGTGTGTGTATGTGTGTGTATATATATATATATATATATATATCACATCTTTATCCATTCATCCATTAATGGACTTCTAGCTTGATTCCATTACAGCTGAATAGGACTGCAATGAATATGGGAGTGCAGGTAACTCTTTCATATGCTGACTTAATTTAATTTGAACATATTCCCAGAAGTGGGATAACTGGGTCATATAGTTGATCTATTTTCAGGTGATTTTTTTTGTTGTTGTTGTTAAGAATATCCATGCAATTTTCCAGAACTGCCACTAATTTTCATTCTCATCAAGAATATATTAGGGCTCACTTTTTTCCACATCCATGCTAGTATTTTTAAAATGTTTTTGTAATAGGCATTCTAATTGGAATGAGATGGTACCTCATTTTAATAAAGCTGTTTTTAAATATGCCCAATCTTCCACTTAGTAATTAGGCAGACCTGGAAAATATAGAGTAAATTTCTCTGAGCTACAGTTTCCTAACCAACTTTTTTTAAAAAATATAGTTTTCACGTCAGAGGTTTAACTTGATAATTAGACATCATGTGTATAGAATTGCAGATGATACCTACGAAGTATCTAACACTCTTGGGACATTATAGATTTTCAACAAATGTCAATTACCTTACTACTTCTGTTAAGTACTGGTGACCATGATGATGATGATGACAACGACAACCATCTCAGTCCACTCAGGAAGAGACTTGAAGAATATACGGTCCATGTTCTGCCCAGACTCAGTTGGAAGAACACTGGAGTAGAACTAGGCTGAATTTTTTTAAAGCACTGGTCTATAAAATAGATCACGAAGTATAATTTTTTAAAGTTGTCTATAATGCAAAATAATGTTGAGACCAAATTTAGGCTTGAAGAGAATAGTATAGTTTATTTTACTTATGGAATTAAAATCTCTATTTGTTTAACTCTCTAGCTTGGGGAAAGGAAGATTTGGGCCTTCATCCATAGGTGCTAAGCTGTGACCAATGGAGCCTTCAACATTTTCTTCTTGAGAGTACTTTCTAAAATCTAATAACTTTTAGAATGGTTATTTATGCTCTGGAGTCCAACCTTCTTTTTGGAATTAAAAAAAAAAACACTTTTCTCTCTACTCAAAGTCTACAGAGGGTAGGATATGGTAAACTATTGTAGATGTAATTCTTTTCTGAGGACTTTAGAAACTGTATTCCAGCTTGAGACTGGCTTTTCTTTGGAAATAGATTACAGTAAGTTGCCAAGTATCATCTCAAGTTTCTGGAACTGTAACCAAACCTGCTGATTCTATGTTGCAATGTTTTAAAATGATTCCCCATTCAGGAGTTTTCCCAACTCAGAAAAAGCTGGGCCTCAGCTGCTTTCTATGTATGATAGGAGAAAATAATGAAATTTATCTTACAGAGTCCTTATAAGGATTAAGTGAGATAATAAAGCAGCTGGAACGCACTTAATTCTGTGCTGGTACAAACTTAAATGCCTATTTAGTTCAAAGTCCATCTGATAGACTTATGTCTCCTCAGATAAACAATAAACTCTGTGTTTATGTGCTCTTCCTACTATATAACCAAGCATCTGAGCAGTCTTTCACTCTATCATTAAATTGAAGTATTCAGGGGCCAGCATTGTGGTGTAATGGGTTAAGTCGCCACCTGCAGTGCTGTCATCCCATATGGGCGGTGGTTTGATTCCACCTCTGCTCCACTTCCAAACCAGCTCCCTGCTAATGAACTCGAGAAAGCAGTGGAAGATGGTCCAAGTCCTCCTGCCCCTGCACCCATGTGGGAGACCCGGATGAAGTTCCTGGTACCTGGCTCCTGGCTTCTGCCTGGCCCAGGCCTGGCTACTGCAACCATTTGGAGAGTGAATTTTCCATTAACCTCTCTAACTCTGCCTTTCAAATAAATATTTAAGTTGAAGGATTCAGTAATAAAGGATACTCTAGGAAAGAAACAGAATAAAGAAGTTTCTGGTGGGCTGTTCGGGAAAGAGAAGGGCCTTTTACTTTCCTTTGACCATGAAGAGCAAATAGTACTTAAGTAATTAACACTGATATTCTATTAGGAACCAAAGTTCTAAGGCTTTATATAAACAAATCCAAGGTCCATAAGCCAAACCAGAAGTCTAACACTTGGCATCAATAATAAATTTCAATCCAACTAGATCCATCTTGTGCCACTGTGCTCTGGAGCACCAAAGTAATCAGTAAAAAATGAAACATAAATCCATGAACTGAAAAGTATACTATACAAAATTTAAATCATGATATAAGGCATCAACAGTAGAATAGATCAAAACAGAAAATATTCAGTGATCTCAAAGACAGGCTATTTGGAAATGAACAAAGGAGAAAAAAAGAAAAAAATGACAAGAAGTATGAAGAAAGCTTAAAGGAAATTGGGATCAGCATTAAAAGAGCAAATATTTAGGTTACTGAGGTTAAAGAAGGAGTTGAGAATGTCAAAAGAGAATAAAGCTTATTTAAAGATATGGTAACAAAAATATTCAATAATCTAGAGAAGGTTGCAAATAACCAGGTACAAGAAAGTTAAAAATCACCAGAGATGGGTCCGGCACTGTGGCACAGCTGGTTAATGCCCTGACCTGAAGCACTGGCATCCCACATGGGTGCTGGTTCAAGACCCAGCTGCTCCACTTCTGATCCAGCTCTCTGCTATGGCTTGGGAAAGCAGTAGAAGATGGCCCAAGTCCTTGGGCCCCTGCACCCACCTGGAAGACCTGGAAGAAGCTCCTGTCTCCTGGCTTCGGATTGGCACAGTGAATCATCAGATGGAAGACCTCTTTCTCTGCCTCTCCTCTCTCTGTGTAACTCTTTCAAATAAAAATAACTAAATCTTTAAAAACAATCACCAGAGATCACCTCAACCAAGTCTATCCCAAGATATATTTTAATCAAGCTTTCAAAAGATAAATAAAGAACTCTCAAAGTAACAAGAGAAAGCAAAGAAATATCACACAGAGTGTTCCAATTTTCCTGACTGGAAACTTCTCAGCAGAAACCATACAGGTGAGGGAGTGGAGTGAGATTTTCATAGTGCTGAAGGGGAAAGAAAAACTTGCCATCGAAGAATACAGTATTTAGCAGAGACACACTTCAGCTATGAAAAGGTACAAAAATGTTTTCAGAAAATAAAAGGTAGGAGAGATTATAACCCCCAGACATGCCCTAAAAGAAAAGCTGAAGAGAATTTGTCAAACTGAGAGAAAGAGATGCTAATGAATAAGAAAAAATATCAGAAGGTAGAAAACTCAGAAGGTAGACAAATTCTGAATGCTCCAATATTGTAAGCATGGTTCATGAGCCATTCACATGTTTATATGATAACTCAGTAATAAAACTAAAATGCAATAACCACATTAATATTCTAGAGATAGGCAATATAAGAAGGTGTAAAATACAACATGAAAAATTTTAAATATGGTGAGGAATGGAATGAAAGTGTAGAGAGTTTTATTAGTAGTTATATTTATTTCTTTCTTGGTTTCTTTTCTATCTTTATGATCACTGTCAAGTTGCTATCATTTTAAATGGCTTGTTATAATCAAAAGATGTTTTTCTAAACCTCATGGTAACCACAAAACGAAATTCTATAATAGACACATCAGAAATAATAAGCAAGGAATAAAAATGCACTGCTAGAGAAAATTACTTAACCACAAAGGAAGACTGTCAGAAAGGAAGTAATAAACCATAACAAAACTAGAGAACAAATAACAAAAAGGCACTAGTGAGATTGTATTAGTTAATAATTATCTTATATCCAAATGAATTGAATTCTCCAATTAAAAGACACAATGTAACTGAATGTACAAAAAAATAAGACCCAACTAGATACCACTTACAAGAAACTCACTTCACATCTAAGGACACGCATACACTGAAAGTGAAGGCATGGAAAAAAGATATTCCATTCAAATAGAATCAAAAAGGAAGTAAGAGTAGCCAAACTTATATCAGATGAAGTATACTTTAAATGAAAAAGTAGTAAAACCAGACAAAAGTTGACATTATATAGTGAAAAAGGGTTCCATCCAGCAAGAGGAAATATGTACAAAATAGAGAGCACCTAAATATATAAAGCAAATATTAATAGAACTAAAGGGAGAGATAGATCTCAGTATATTAGTAGGGAGCTTTAAACTCCCACTTTCAGCAATGGACAGAAAATTGAGACAGAAAATCAACAAAGAAATAGCAGAGTTGAAGTGTACATTCCACCAAATGGACTTAACAGACATGTACACAACAAGCCACACAAGAGTTACATTATATACATTCTACTCAACAGCACATGGAACACTCTCCAGGCTTGAACATATGGTAGGCAACAAAATAAGTCTCCACAAACTTTCAAAAGTTAAAGATCTAAATCTACGATCCAACACCATCAAAAATTAGAGAACATTAGAGAAACCCTGCCAGATATAGGCACAGGCAAAGACTTCTTGGAAAATACCCCAGAGGCACAGGCAGTCGAAGACAAAATTAACAGTTGGGATTACATCAAATTGAGAAGTTTCTGTACTGCAAAAGAAACAGGAAAGTGAAGAGGCAACCGACAGAATGGGAAAAAAATATTTGCAAACTATGCTACAGATAAAGAATTCATAACCAGAATCTACAAAGAAGTCAAGAAACTCCACGACAACAAAACAAACAACCCACTTAAGAGATGGGCCAGGCCGGCGCCGTGGCTTAACAGGCTAATCCTCCGCCTTGCGGCGCCGGCACACCGGGTTCTAGTCCCGGTCCGGGCATCAATCCTGTCCCAGTTACCCCTTTTCCAGGCCAGCTCTCTGCTGTGGCCAGGGAGTGCAGTGGAGGATGGCCCAAGTTCTTGGGCCCTGCACCCCATGGGAGACCAGGAGAAGCACCTGGCTCCTGCCATCGGAACAGCGCGGTGCGCTGGCCGCAGCGCGCCTACTGCGGCGGCCACAGGAGGGTGAACCAACAGCAAAAAGGAAGACCTTTCTCTCTGTCTCCCTCTACTGTCCACTCTGCCTGTCCAAAAAAAAAAAAAAAAAAGAGATGGGCCAAGGACCTCAATAGACATTTTTCAAAAGAGGAAAACCAAATGGCCAACAGACACATGAAAAAATATTCAGGATCACTAGCAATCAGGGAAATGCAAATCAAAACCACAATGTGGTTTCACCTCAGCCCGATTAGAATAGCTCACATTCAGAAATTTACCAGCAACAGATGCTGGCCAGGATGTGGGGAAAAAGGGACACTAACCCACTGCTGGTAGGAATGTAAACTGGTAAAGCTACTATAGACTATGGAAGTCAGTTTGGAGATTCCTTAGAAACCTGAATATAACCCTACCATACCACCCAGCCTTCCCAATCCTCAGATTTACTCAAAGGAAATTAAATTAGCAAATAAAAAGCAGTCTGCACCTTAATGTTTATTGAAGCTCAATTCACAATAGCAAACATATGGAATCAACCTAAATGCCCATCAACAGAAGACTGGATAAAGAAATTATGGGATATGTACTCTATAGAATACTATACAGCAGTTAAAAAAATGAAATCCAGTCATTTGCAGCAAAATGGAGGAATCTGGAACACATCATGCTGAGTGAAATAAGTGAGTCCCAAAGGGACAAATATCATATGTTCTCCCTGATCGGTGACAACTAACCAAGCACCTAAAAGGAAACCTGTTGAAGTGAAATGGACACTATGAGAAACAATGTCTTGATCAGCCCTTGTCCTGACTGTTGATGAACAACTTAACTACTTTATTCCTTTTAGGATTTTTTGTTCTACTTAATACTATTGGTTGAACTCTTTAATTAACACAGAATTATTCTTAGGTGTTTAAATTTAATGGAAAAGTGATCACTGTTAAATAAAAAAGTGAGAATAAGAGAGGGAGGAGATGTATAGTTAGGCACATGCTCAATCGGACTTAGCCCGAATGGTAGAGTTAGAAACGTGCCAGGGGATTCCAATTCAATCCCATCAAGGTGGCATTTACCAATGCCATCTCACTAGTCCAAGTGATCAGTTTCATTTCATAATTGATCATGATAGGATTAAGAGTTAAAGGGATCACATAAACAAGACTGGTGTCTGCTAATACTAACTGATAGAATTAAAAAGGAGAGAACGATCCAACATGGGAAGTGGGATACACAGCAGATTCATAGAAGGGCAGATGTCCTAAACAGCACTCTGGCCTCAGAATCAGCCCTTAAGGCATTCGGATCTGGCTCAAAAGCCCATGAGAGTATTTTAGGCATGGGAAGCCAAGACACTCTTGCAAAGAAAAAAAAGGACCTAAATGAAGGATCTCTGCAAGTGAGATCCCAATGGGAAGAATGGGGCATCAAAGAAGGAGGTACCTTTCTCTGAAGGGAGGAGAGAACGTCCACTTTGACTTTGACGTTGTCTAAATAAGGTTGGAGTTGGCAAACTCAAGAGGCTTCCATAGCCTTGGAAGCTCATGACAAGAGCCTCGGGTGATTACTGATGCCATAAATGAGAGTGTCAATTGTTAAATCAACAACAGGAGTCACTATGTAGTTACTCCCCATGTAGGATCTCTGTCCTTGATGTGTTGTACTATGTAAATTAATGGTATAACTAGTACTTAAACAGTACTTTATACTTTGTGTTTCTGTGTGGGTGCAAACTGTTGAAATCTTTACTTAGTATATACTAAATTGACCTTCTGTACATAAAGATAATCAAAAATGAGTCTTGATGTGAATGGGATGGGAGAGGGAGTAGGAGATGGGATGGTTGTGGGTAAAAGGGAGGTTATGGGAGAGGTATCTGCTATAATCCAAAAGTTGTACTTTGGAAATTTATATTTATTAAATAAAAGTTAAAAATAGAAATCATATCAGGAATCTTTTCTGATTATAATTCAATAAAACTAGAAACTACAAGAAAAATTTGGAGAACTGAATAAACACATGGAAATTAGACAACTGATTCCTGAATAACCAAATGATGAAGAAATAAAGAAGAAAAGCAGGGGCCAGAAATGTGGTATAGTGGATAAAGCTGTCGCCTGCAGTGCCAGCATCCCATATAAGCACCAGTTCAAGGCCCGGCTGTTCTAATTTCTGATCCAGCTCCCTACTAATGTGCCTTGGAAAGTAGAGAAAAATGGCCCAAGTGCTTGGGCCTTGCACCCACGTGGGAGACCAGGAAGAAGCTTCAGGCTCCTGGCTTCATATTGGCCCAGCTCCAGCCCTTATGGCCATTTGGGGAATGAACCAGCAGATGGAAGAGCTTTCTCTGTCTCTGTTTTTTTTTTAAAGATGTATTTATTTATATGAAAGTCAGAGTTACACAGTGAGAGAAGGAGAGGAAGATAGAGGCAGAGAGAGAGAGAGAGAGGCCTTCCATCCGCTGGTTCACCCCCCAGTTGAGCACAATGGCCAGAGCTGTGCCAATATGAAATCAGGAGCCAGGAGCCTCCTCTTGGTCTCCCAGGCAGGTGCAGGGGCCTAAAAACTTGAGCCACCTTCCACTGCTTTCCCAGGCCATGGAAGAGAGCTGGATAGGAAGTAAAGCAGCTAGGCCCCTAACCAGCACCCATATGGAATGCTGGCACTACAGGCGGTGGCTTTACCCACTATGCCATATCAACAGCCCCTCTCTTTCTCTTTATGTGTGTGTTCCTCACTTTCTGTAAGTCCGCCTTTCAAATAAAATAAGTAAAATCTTAATAAAAAGTTTCCCATCAAGAAAAATCCTAGGACTAGAATATTTCAATGATGGATTCTACCAAACATTTAAAGAAAAATTCTAGTTCTTCTTAAATTGCCCCCCAAATTGGAGAGAATTATTTAAAATTCATTCTATATTGCCAGTGTTACAGTGATACAAAAACTAGACAAGAACACCACAAAGTAGCAAATGGATTTCAGTAGCACATTAAAAATATTACTCCTTGTACCAATTGAGATTTAGCTAAGTGATACAAGGATGCTTCAACATACATAAATCAAACATAATATACCACATCAATTATATAAGTGACATAAAACATATGTTCATCTCAGTACATGCAGAAATTACCATATGATCCAGCCATTCCATTCCTGAGAATTTACCCAAACCAAAAGAAATCAGCACATGGAAGAGTTATCTGTACCCACCATGTTTATAGCTGTTCAACTCACAATAGCTAAGATCTGGAATCAATCACACAAAATGACTGGATAAAGATATTGTGGTATATATACAGAGTGGGGTATTACTGAGTCATAAAGAATGAAATCCTATCCTTTGCAACAAAATGGATGCAATTATGTTTAGCGAAATAAGCCAGTCCCCAAAAAACAAATATATATTTCCCTGATTTGTGGTAACTAATATACAGAGTATAAAAAAAGAGTAATGTATATGAATGAAACTGACATTTTGGGATTTGATTATCGTTTATAGTGCCTGTCTATATTCCAGAGGAAAAGAGGTTTTTCTACTTATTTGTTGAATTCTTTATTTAGTGGAAGGATAAGCTTGTGACTATATAGTAAATTGGAAAAATAAAAGAAAGGTAAATTGAAAGTATGTTATTGCAAAAATTAAAAGAAAAATAAGTGAGGAAAGGTGGGAGTGAGGAAGAGAGGGTAAGTTTGGAAGTATCATTACATTCTTAAAACTGTATATTTTAAATACATGAAAAATGTTGCCTTTATATGCATAAAATTTTTAAAAGTTTGATAAAATTAAATATTCCTTCATGACAAACTCTCTTAACATTTTATAAAAGGAACACACCTCAACATAAAGGCCATATATAATAAGCACATAGCTAGCATTATATTTAAAGAGTAATATCTGTAGGCTATTGTTCTAAGTTCATGAACAAAACAAGTATGTCCCTCTTATCAACTTTATTCAACATAATACTATAAATCCTAACAATCAAGCAAGAGAAAGAAATAAAGTATATTCATGTTGGAAGAGAAAGTCAAATTATGACTACTTGCAGATGACCTCTTACATATAGAAATCCCAAAGACTCTACCAAAAATGTTAGAATAAGCAAATTCATCAAAGTTGCAGAATGTAAAACTAGCATTAAAAACTAATAGTTTCTATATATCAATAGATTATCTGAAAAATAAATCAAAAGAGGAATCTCACTTATAATATCTATCAAAACATAAAGTACCTCATAATAAATTTAACCAAAGATATGAAATGTCTCTACAATGAAAATTGTAAGAAATTGATGAAATAATTGATGAAAAGACATCCATGTTTATTGATTGGAAGAAACAATATTGTTAAAATGTCCATATTATACAAGGTCATCTTCAGATTCATTGCAATGCCTATTGAAATACCAGCAATACTAATTAACAGAACTAAGCAAACCAATCCTAAAATTTGCATAGAGCCATAAAAACCTGACTTGGCAAAACAATCCTGAGCAAAAGGAACACAGGAGAAAATGTTACATTAACAGTCTTCAAAACTGTGATAATTAAAACAGCATAATATTGGCATAAAAATGACACTCAGGCCAATGGAACAGAATAGCATCCATAAGTAAATCCATGAATATTCAGCCAACTGATCTTCAACAATGTTTGTAAGATCATATTTCAAAGAAAGGAGATTCTTTTCAATGGATGTGGCTAGGAAATTTGGATATTGACATGTAGAAAAATAAAATGAATTTAAAGATTTAAATGTAAGGCATGAAATTGCTAGAAGAAATCATAGAGGAAATGCTTCAGGACATTGGAATGGGCAATGATTTTGATAGGATCTCAAAAGTAAAGCAATGAAAGCAAAAATTGTCATCTTGATTACATCAAACCAAAAAAAAAGTTTTTCGCAGCATAAGAAATATTAACAGAGTGGAAAGACCACATGTAAGAAGAGAGAAGTATTTACAAAGCTGTATTAGCTTGATGATCACTATCAATATTAACTGAGAGGACCTACAATAGGAAGGAAAAAAAGTTTATTTCAGCTCATGGTTTTGGTGGTTCATGGTCCAAGATCCAATGTCCCCATTAGTCTGGTATCTAATAAAAGAAGTGGATAGTAGAACACATATAGTGGGAGAATCACATGGCAATCCAAGAACAGAAACATGGAGGAAATTCCCTCCTTTTGGAACTACCAAGATTGAATCAATCTTAGAGATCCTCCCCACCACCTTAATCTTACCGAATTACTTTCCAAAGTCCTCACCTTTAAATATCATAATTGGATCAATCCTCTACCTATAAATGTCATCAATCCATATCTCAAACATCATCATTAGTTGGGCAGGCAAATGCTGTTCAAAGCAAAGCAATCAAAATGATAAATCTAACAAGGGCTTAATATGCAGTCTATAGCTGTATAAGGAGCTCAAACAACTCAATAGCAACAAAACACAAGTAATCCCAGAAAAAAATGTGCAATAGACTTAGATATTGTACAGAGCCATATGGTTTATAAAAAATGCTCAACATCATTAATCATGACTGAAATGCAAATCAAAACCACAATGAGATATCAGCTTACTCCAGTTAAAAACAGGTATCATCAGTCAGTGACGCGGCTCACTTGGCTAATCCTCCAACTACAGCGCCGACTCCCCGGGTTCTAGTCCCAGGTGGGGCGCCGGATTCTTTCTTGGTTTCTCCTCTTCCAGTCCAGATCACTGCTGTGGACAGAGAAGGCAGTGGAGGATGGCCCAAGTCCTTGGGCCCCTTCACCCATGTGGGAAACCTGGAAGAAGCTCCTGGCTCCTAGCTTCGGATCAGCGCAGCTCCGGCCATTGTGGCCAATTGGGGTGTGAACCATCGGATGGAAAACCTCACTCTCTATCTTCACCTTCTCTGTAACTCTGTCTTTCAAATAAATAAAAAATAAATCTTTTAAAAAAATATCTCTTTCTCACTCTACCTCTCCATCTTTCTCTGTCATTCTGCCTTTCAAATAGATAAAGAAATCTTTTTTTTTCATTTACTAAACTTTTATTTAATGAATATAAATTTCCAAAGTACAGCTTATGGGTTACAATGGCTTCCCCCCTCCCATAAATTCCCTCCCACCCGCAACCCTCCCCTTACCCGCTCCCTCTCCCCTTCCATTCACATCAAGATTCATTTTCAATTCTCTTTATATAGAAGATCAGTTTAGTATATATTAGGTAAAGATTTCAACAGTTTGCCCCCATATAGCAACACAAAGTGAAAAAAAATACTGTTGGAGTACTACTTATAGCATTAAATAACAGTGTACAGCACATTAAAGACAGATATCCTACATAATATTTTTTTAAAAAATTAATTAATTTTGTGTGGCAATTCCAATTTAACACCAGGTTTTTTTTTTCATTTTCAATTATCTTTATATACAGATTCAGTATATAATTAGTAAAGATTTCATCAGTTTGTACCCACACAGAAACACAAAGTGTAAAAATACTGTTTCAGTACTAGTTATAGCATCACTGCACATTACACAACACATTAAGGACAGATCCCACATGGGATGTAAGTACACAGTGACTCCTGTTGCTGACTTAATAATTTGACACTCTTGTTTATGGCGTCAGTAATCTCCCTAGGCTCTAGTCATGAGTTGCCAAGGCTATGGAAGCCTTTAGATTTCGTTGACTTTGATCTTATTCCGATAGGGTCGTAGTCAAAGTGGAAGTTCTCTCCTCCCTTCAGAGAAAGGTACCTCCTTCTTTGATGGCTCGTTCTTTCCACTGGGATCTCACTCACAGAGATCTTTCATTTAGGTCTTCTTGCCCCAAATGGTGGAGTTAGAAATGTGCCAGGGGATTCCAATACAATCCCATCAAGGTGGCATGTACCAATGCCATCTCACTAGTCCAAGTGATCAATTTCAGCTCACAATTGATGGCTCTGATAGGTCTAAGAGTCAAAGGGATCACACAAACAAGACTAGTGTCTGCTACTACTAACTGATAGAATCAAAAAGGGAGAGAACGATCCAACATGGGAAGCGGGATACACAGCAGACTCATAGAATGGCAGATGTCCTAAACAACACTCTGGCCTCAGAATCAGCCCTTAAGGCATTCAGATCTGGCTGAAGAGCCCATGAGAGTGTAGGCATGGAAAGCCAAGATACCATGGAAAAGAAGAAAAAAAAAAGATAAAGAAATCTTTCAAAACTCAATAGGGATTTGACTGATGCTTCATTAAGAGTGAGTAAAGTAGGCCGGCACCACGGCTCACTTGGCTAATCCTCCACCTGCAGCACCAGCACCCTGTGTTCTAGTCCCGGTTGGGGCGCTGGATTCTGTCCCAGTTGCTCCTCTTCCAGGCCAGCTCTCTGCTATGGCCTGGGAGTGCAGTGGAGGATGGCCCAAGTGCTTGGGCCCTGCACCTGCGTGGGAGACCAGGAGGAAGTACCTGGCTCATGGCTTCGGATCGGAACAGCGCACCAGCCGTAGCAGCCATTTGGGGGGTGAACCAACGGAAGGAAGACCTTTCTCTCTGTCTCTCTCACTGACTAACTCTGCCTGTTGAAAAAAAAAAAGAAAAAATAGGTATCATCAAAAGGACAAAGGTTAATAAATGCTGGTGGGGTGTGGAGAAATGAGAGCCCTTACAAACTGTTGTGCAAATGTAAATTAGTGTTGGCATTATGTGAAATAGTATAGTCATTCCTTTAAAGATTACAAATAGATCCAATAACCCTACTGCTGGCTATATATATATCCAAAGGAAATGAAGTAAGTCTTCTAAAGAGGCATCTGTACTCCCATATTTATTGCAGTACAATTCACAATTAAGAAATGAAAACAATCAACTGATGAATGGATAAAGAACTTATGGCAGATATACACAAAGGAATACTATTCAGCTACAAAAAGAATGGAATCCTTTCATTTTGACAATATGGCTATAGTTGGAAATCATGTTAAATGAAATAAGCCAGGTGCATAAAAATATTCCACTTGATCTCACTCAAGTGGAATCTAAACAGTTGATCTGTTAGGAGTAGAAAAATGTTCTCCAGAGATTGTGGTGGTATGGAAAAAGGTTATAATTAGATGAAAGAAGTTATAATTAGATGAAAGAAATAAATTCTGGCGTTCTATTGTATAATAGGTTGATTACAGATACAATAATGTAATGTATATTTCAAAACTAAAAATTTTTAATACTTTTACTGCAAAAGAAATGAAAAATGTTTGAGGAGACATATAGGCTTATCATGATCTGAAGCTTATATTCATACAGTATACACCCATATCAAAACATCATGTGATACCCAATAAATATGTATAATTTTTGTCAATTCATCAATTTATCAATGAATACATTAATAAGAAGACTGCATACTCAACAACTACAAAATGGCAACAACTCAGGGCTTTAATAGAGCATTTTGTGGGCTCAAACAAGTGTACTAAAAGTTTTTTCCATACATTATTTCATTTAATCCTCATAACCACTTTACAAAGAAAATAATATTATGAATTTTTGTATACATGGTGACTGAGGCTCAAGAGACTGAATAGTTGCCAAAAATCATATAAAAAGGGAATAACAGAGTTGGCATTTAAACCTAGACCAATCTGACTCCAATGACTTTGCTCTTAATTATTACACAGACCCTCCACAGGATTTTGCCTTTCTTCTCATCAGTGATACATAATAATCTATTATACCTTTAATGATATAAAAAATTATAATAATTTATTATGCTCACAGATTCTATGGGTCTGGAATTTAGAATGATCACAGTTGCAGTTATTTCTTGTTTTATGCTATTTGGGGCCTTAGCTGCAAAACCCAAATGGCTTAAGGATAGAAGAGCATGAGTTAGAGAATTGATTTTAAGATGGTTCTTTCATTCAAATGTCTGGTGGCTAATGTTGGTTGACAGTTGTAATCTCACTTGGAGCTTTTAACCAAGGTAGCTAACATGTGCCATCTCCACATGACCTGAACTTCCCTCTTCATAGTGTCCTAAAAGTATCTGGATTTCTTATATAATGGCTGAAGGCCCGCAAAACAAATGTCCTAATGGATATGGCAGAAATTTCATTGCCCCTTGGGAACTATCCATGTAAATCAAGTAGCATCACTTTCACGGTTCTCTATTTTTTAAGGTGATAGGAATTGGAATCCACCTGTTGAAATGGGAATGGTGAGATCAAATGGTTGCAAAGTATGCCAGATGTGAGATTTAATTTCAGCCATATAGAAAACATAGTATGTCACATTTTCCTACCTACTTTTCAGTGTAGATTGTGGGCAAGCTGTTGTACCATCATTGCCAATGCCTAGTTTACTTTTCAGATTCATTTATTTGGACCTCAATGTTTTTTTTTTTTATTGTTGGGTGTATAAACATACCCTTATGTACCACAGAAAGAAAGTTTACCACTTTAATACTCAAAAAAGAAATGCAACTCTCCTAAAAATCCTCCAATGAATGTAAATATTGGTTTTAGCTGATTCATACACCATAAAACAATCATACTTTCAACATATATTCTGTGTTTTAGATTTGACTGTAAGTTTAAAAGAAATAGCAGTAGATGATTTACAGCTAGGTAATAAATACACAGAACTGGAACAGAAACCAGACTTCTTTGCCATTTCCAACATGATCTTCAGAAAATCACTTGTCATGTCAGAACATTATTTTGTTTGTCTAGCAAAGAGAAACTGTGTTCTAAAATACAGGCCTCTAGAAGATGACAAAATTCACATTTTAGAAGAATGAAGAATTAAATAAATGTGAAATGTAGTCAGAATTAGAAAGAAGTATATGTCTACCTCCGAACACCAAAGTAAAGCAAACTTTACAGAAAATGACCAACAGCTAATTCACAGGATACTGGAGTGAATGCCATGTGGATTCCGAGGAACTATTCAGAGTGAGGGTTACATTAGTGAAAGATTCAAATATGCATATTAGATATATTAATTACCTATTATTGCAGAAGTCTCTCTAAAACTCAATGGCATGCAAGAATAATTTAATCTCATGGTAATTGATCTTCAAGTCACTGAATTTTGTCTGATGTAAGTTGTATAGATTTGATCCAGGTCTGATCCATGTGCCTCTTATATTCCTTGAACCAGTGAGGTTCTACAGCAAGTTCAATTCATGGTGAAGGCAGAAAAATGAAAGGAGCTAATCTCAAACAGATATGCATATCTTCAGGCCATTTTTAGTAATATGGTCTGCCAGTATCATATTGGGAAAATGTCATTGGCTATCAAAGAGTCATTGTAAGAATGTGAATACCACCACCAGAGAGTAAAGAAGTGTACATAATTCAACCGAACACAATAGAATCATGTAAGAAAGAGCAGTGAATACTGAAGCCTAGGTGAGTTGTATATATGATGCATGAGTATAGAGAGAGTGATAAGAATGGTGGGGAAAGGAGCTAACATGTAACATGTAACTCAAGGCTATATTTTACATTATGATGTCTTGTACTTGGTGTTTGGTAGAGTTTGTCTCAATCGTTTACTTAAAAAGAGACTCCTAACCACTGTGAGGTAACTCTGTGGCTTCTATGCACCCTAACAAATTTTAAATGAGAAACTTGGAAAGTGCAGAATGAATATGTGGTGAATTCAGTGTAATTCCTCGGGACTTCCTAGAACCATCTGTGAGGTGAGTCTTGGAAATGGAGCAAATTAAATAACAGTGTCATTAAGCAAACTACATATTCATGCAGATGCTGTTGTTTACACATTTCTTCCTGGCTAAATAAAACACAGTACCATTTATGTGCAAATAACCACCTAATGATTCTCCCACACTTCTGAATGACTGAAGGAGGTGTTACTGGGTTCAGGTTTTCCGAGCCTCTAGGAATTATGGTGAGCCAACCAAACTTAAGTCATTTGGTGGGGTTTACTTAATTAAAAAACAAATGATAACAAGGAAAAAGAGTATCCATAAAACATAAGGACCTGCACAAAAATTAATCAGAGGCCAGATAGGCCACAGAAATCAAGAAGCCCCATTGAGAATAATGAGACAGAAGGGAAGAGAGCTGATGTTATTATGTTACCTACAATGTATCAGGTACCATGCTAGATCTTTCATATACATTACTTCAAGTAATCTTATTAATCACCTTATGGGCTATATAGTATTGTATTCCCATTTTACACATGAAGGTACTGAAATGCATCAAAGCAAAGTGGCTTAAGTTAATATCAGCCTGTACTACTACACTAAACTCAGGTCTCTCTGAATACATCTTTTATACCCTCTCAGAAATCTGCATTCCCCAGTCACAGAATTTTATCCTCATGCAACTAAGACTAAGATATTTGGGGAAATGGCAAGGCAAATAGTAAATAGTTAGTTCAGAGGGAATAAACAAAGGATGGGGTAGGTTGAAGTGAAGGTGAGAAGCAGCCACAGTACAAAGAAAACACATAGAGCAAAAATAACCTTAAGTTCTCCTTTTATCCACCCATATTTCTCAAGTAAAGACCAATCTTGAGTGAGAATGGCCTAGGATCTTGAAGAGGACAAACAGAGACATAAACCTGACTGCTCAGCACCACTATCTGGTCAGCCCGGCCCTACATTCATAAGCCTTCTCTGTCAGAGGATCTTCCCTGATGAGGACTTTTAGTTGGTATTAGCACAACTGCCTCCTTTGGCTTTTCAAACTATTGAGTAGCTTGTGTAAATATTCCACTGGAGAGAAATGGCATTGTGTGAACTCTATGTTTGTTCCTCTACTGGCCCAGTGAACATTAATGTTTGCAGAAAAGGATGTTTACAACTGCTTATTCTGGTCCTCTAAGCAAAGAGCACTATAATTTTAGTATTTGTTAGGATGCCCTCCTACTGGAGCCCTGAGGAGAAGAGCATCAGATAGATCTTCTCTTATTTTCTGGAAACATGAGATCCCTTTGGAAAGTATTAGCTGAAGAGGGAAAGAAAGTTAGCCCAGCACAATTCCAAAAGACAGAATTTACCATAAAGTTTTTTGTGAAACAATATGATATTGATTGGGAATTCTTGAACTGAAGGAATTGGCCAGATAAAACGTTTTTGATTACTAACAAGGCTTACCAAACATGTAAATTATCTGAGCCAAATGTTTATCACTGATTTCAGCTAGTTGCTCATAAAAACATAAAATTCCATATATAAGATTTAACGCTTCATAGTGAAAAACCTTTTAATGGTAAATCTTTTATCACTTAAAACTTTTATCTGCTGTACTTTTCTAGACTCTATCATGTAAGAGAGGAGTTAGTGAACTTATCCTATATAGGGACAGATACAAATTTTTTTTTATGTTGTCATTGTGATTCAACTCTGCTACTGCAAAAACAGCCATAGAAAATGTGTAAACAAATGGAAATACAATTGCAATAAAGTTCTATTTACCCTCCTAAAAATGGTGAATCAAATTTTTTTGACTCCTGGTCCAAAGAGAGATTATTTGAGCAGAGAGGCTGAGGTCACTAAGCATTGAAGACAAGAGAAAACTAAGAGACTGTCCTCCACAACACAAAAGTGGGGGTAGGGCCATTCTGAGTGTCATGGGCTATTATAAGTTCACCAAATAACCAAAATTCAAAACAAGATTCCACCTAGAGAGCACAAATTTATGTGGTAGAAACATGCATTCTTCTAGAGGGAAGGTCTTCATCTTTCATCAAATTTTTATAAGGAATGATGACACCACAAAAGATGGAACCCTAGAATATAGGGAATCATCTTGTCCTGAAAGCTTACCTTCTCCTGGATTTCCACTGAAGCTCAACAACCACTGTATGCCAACTCACATAACCCCTCTACAATCTTCCCAGAGAAAACATATCTGTTTTACAATTTATTCCCTCTACATTCCTTTTGCAGGCTATTTATTTTTGAAATTGCAGAAAGGCATATATTCACCAATAATAAGTTGAGCTTAGAATTCTACTCATTCTTAACCTGATCCTAGCTAATGAAAATAAAATGATGTACTTAGAGCTAATGAGCCAATTAGTGTTCTACCAGACACTGTGCCTATTTTCATCATTTTATTATGGGAATAAATTGATTCTAGACATGTATATATGGTGATCAGAATCAGATTTATTCAAAGATAGCAGAAGCAGTGAAGTGACAGGGTGAGCTGAGGCTGTTATTTAGGAATTAAAAAGGTAAAATTTGGGTTCCACTTTCAAATCATACATAGAACTTAGAATGTGTCACCCTTGTCCTTAAACCAAGAAAAGGCTAGCCAAATGATGTTTTTTGAAACCACAGATAATTAAAGTAACAGAGTAAATTAATACCCTAAAATCTAGAGAAACACTGACATCCAGAAAGACATAACTCTCCAACTTTGCTTACATGGAACAAAAACTACAGACATCCTTCAGCTGGTATGGGCATTCGAATGATTAGATAGACAAATTTCTAAGGGCAGACTAACTTGAGAATGAGAAATTTCTGGAGTAAAAAAGAGGCTCCCCTAATTAATGTGGGTTTTCACTCCAGGAATTCACCAGGTTTCCACAGAGAGGATCTGAAAAACATCAACTCATGCTTCTGGCTGGTACTTCAAATAATTTTTATTTAAATAATTTTATTTATTTAAAATAATTTATATTGCCTAATGTGTTTTATTATTATTTTTTATTTATTTGAGAGGTAGAGTTACAGATCGAGAGAGGAAGAGACAGAGAGAGAGGCTTCCCTCAACTGTTTCACTCCCCAGATAGCCGCAATGATTGAACCTGGGCCAACCTGCAGGCAGGAATTAACTCCAGGTCTCCCACGTGCGTGCAGGATCCCAAGCACTTGGGCCATTTTCCACCGCTTTCCCAGGCCATAACCAAAGAGCTAGATAGGAAGAGGAACAGCCAGGACATGAATCAGTGCCCATGTGGGATTCTGCCACAGCAGTCAGAGGCTTAGTCTAGTACGCTACATGCCGGCCCCTTAATGTGTTTTGAAAAGAAGTTTAAGTGACATGTCAAGAAAGAATATAAAACAAGAGAAGGCATAAAAATAGAAAAAACAGAAAATATGAAACTAATAGAAAACAGTTGCAAAGATGTATGTATATATATGTGTGTATATATATACATTAATGTATATATACATATATACACATACATCTTTGCAACTGTTAATCCAACTATAAAAATAATCAATTCATTGTGGTTTAAATATAGCAGTTGAAAGAAACTGCCATAGTAGCTTATCAAGAACACTCAAATGTTTGCTTATATGCTAATATAAGTACAATATATTGTCTGGACAATATATGTCCCTATATAAGGACATATATATAATATATAAATATATATAAATATAGGATAATATATGTCCCTATATAAGACAATCAACTTAAATATAAAGCTAAATATAAATGAAGACATCAAAATCAGCAAGGTATAGCTAAGGCAATACTAAGGGGTAAATTTCCAGCATTAAATATATTATTTTTAAAAGATAATAATTTTCTTTTTTTTAAAGATTTTATTTATTTTATTTGAGAGTTAGAGTTAAAGTGAGAGGGAGAGAGAAAGGTCTTCCTTCCGTTGGTTCACTCTCCAAATGGCCACAATGGCCGGAGCTGCGCCAATCCAAAGCCAGAAGCCAGTTGCTTCTTCCTGGTCTCCCATGTGAGTGCAGGGGCCCAAGGACTTGGGCCAACTTCTCTTGCTTTCCCGGACCAGAGCAGAGAGCTGGACTGGAAGTGGAGCAGCCGGGAATAGAACCGGCACCCATATGGGATGCCAGCACCACAAGCAGAGTATTAACCTACTGCGCCACAGTGCTGGCCCCAAGATATTAATTTTCTAAGCAGAAGAGAAGAAATCATCGATTTGAGAACAGAAGTCAATGAAACTGAAAATACGAAAATAGAGAAAGCTTGATTCTGTGAACAATAAAATTGATAAGCCTCTAGTCAAGCTAACCATTAAACAAAAAACGCCATCAGTATTGTGAATGGAGAATATGTTAGCACTACTAATTCTGAGGATATTAAAAGGATAATAAGGCAATACGATGAACATATATTTGATAACATACAGGAATCAAATCCTTTAAAAACACAAACTACCAAAATTCACTGAATTACTTAAAAGGAAACACAAATAGCTCTCTATCAACTAAACAAAATAAAAATTCTAGTTTGTAGACTTTCCAAAAAAAGAGTATGTTAGGCTCAGATCGTTTTATCATTAGATTTTATGAAATCCTTGATGAAGCTATAATAAACAAATATACACATTTTCCAGAAAGATACAGAAAAAGGGAACACTCCTCAACTCATTTTATATGACTGGAATTACCCTATTACTAAAACCAGACAAAAACATCACAAGAAATCTACAGATCATTATCTTATGACCATAATGCAAAAATCTTAACAGGGAGCAAGTTTTAGCCCATTGATCCAAGTGTCTAGATTTAATCCTCAGCTTCTGACTTGAGCTTCCTGCTAATGCAGGCCCTGAGCGAGGTGGGGCGGGGGGTAGCAGGTGATGGCTCAAATACTTGAGTTCTTTCTACTCATGTTGGAGACATGGATTGCATCCCATGCAAGTATGCATTAACAGTTAAAACTCTGTACAGATACCCTGGGATTGATCAATAAGTGAATGATTGATGGATATTGGGAGCCAAGATTCTCACTGTTGGAAAGAAAGATTACAAATAAGCCATGGAGGAGATAAGAAAGAGCCACAAGCTAATGGATTGAATATTTGTGACATCAATAAGAATACATACTTAAATATAGGTAAGCATATAAGGAGATAGGTAGATAAGCACATAGATAAATATTGAAATCTATATAGATGAAGTAAAGTGCATATAAACATATACATTTATTGGCTCTGTTAGCTGAATGGGCCTGGAAACAGTCTAAATGCATTAGTATCAACAAGCATAATCAATAGCCAGATCCTAATTTCTAATATCATTCTCCATTAGAAGGAATATAGGGCCCTTGGAGAAATAGCTGATTTAAAGACTGGCATTGGAAACGTACAGATGAATCTGGAATACACTGCAATGCCAGAAGATAAGTAACCACCAGCACATACACACATGCACACACACACTGAAAGCAGGGACACAAGAGCCAACTAAAAGAACCTGCAGTGGCCACAGCTGGAACGACCTCAGCAACAAAATAAATGAGGTAGTATAACTGAGTTACAATCCTATGTATGAAATAAATATCCATGAGTTCATAATGATGTAAATAAAAATAAATGTATAAATCTGGGAGAATAGAGAAATTATATTCTCAGCTATTGAGATGTAGATACTCCACTTTTATGGAGGTGGTGCACAGAATTACACATTTCTTAAATTTGGGCTGCATGTAGTGACTTCCTTTGAAAGAGTATAGGATGGATAATAGGAGAAAAGAACAGATTTACAGTAGAGACATCTGATAAAACTACCTCAGGCAGATTACCACAAGTGCTAAAATAGGTTGATAGTACATACCTGTGATATTATGGGATAATAATGGCAATTTACATATGAGAACTTCCTCCCCTAAACCCACAGTCCCAATCTAACATGAGAAAACACCATACAATCCCAGATGAGGGACAGTCTACAGAATATCTACACAACTATTACTCCTCAAAGTTGTTAAGGTGATCAAAAACAGAAAATCTGACAAATAATGATAGCATTCATGGGTCACATCTTCTAAAAGAAGCTAAACTCATAAAAGTACAGCAGAATGGCAATGGAAGTGGGTAGGAGCAGGGAACATGGAAATATTGGACAAACATACAAATTTTCAATCAAACAATGAGTTTTGTACATTAACTGCACAGCATTATAACCATATTTAATGATAATGTATTGTATATTTCAGACCTGTTCAAAGAATATATTTAAAGCTTCTCACCACACAAAAATGATATGTATAGTATTAGCTATGCTAATTGGCTTGATTTAATCATTACACAATGTATACATACATCAAAACATTATATATATATCCATAAACATAAAATATTACAAGTTAGATTTTTTAATTATTTTTGATTCATATAGAGGACAGACTTCATAGACATAATTCTAAGAATAAAATGATATTTCCCTCCTTATTTCTCCCCTCTCTCCCTTTTTCTAACTTTTTATGATACTATATTTTTAATTTACTTTACAGTGAAGGGATTAATGTTCCACTAAATAAAGAGTTCAACAAGGTTCCAGTGCTGTGAGTGATATAATAGCTTAAGCCTCTGCCTGCAGTACAGGCATCCCACATGGGCTCCAGTTCACATCCTGGCTGCTCCACTTCTGATCCAGTTACCTGCTAATTTCCTGGGAAAGCAATGGAAGATGGTATAAGTGCTTGGTCCATGGTCCACATGGGAGACCCTGGAGAAGCTCCTGGCTCCTGGTTTGGTATCCACTCAGCTCTTGCCATTGTGGCCATTTGGGGAGTGAACCAGCAGATGGAAGACCTTTCTCTCTGTCTCTCCCTCTCTCTGTAATTTTATCTCTCAGATAAATAAAATAAATCTTTAAAAAAAAAGAGCTCAACAAGTAAAAGCAGGAAGAACACTGTTCACCAGGAATATAGGCAAGGATTATAAACAAAAAAGCTCAGGGTGTAAAATTCATTCATTTACATTAAATTTTTTGTACTCTTTATTTTAGCTAGCACATATCAGAGGAAGCATGTGATATCTGTCTTTTTCAGTCTGGCTTATTTCACTAAGCACAATAGATTTTTTTTATCAAAAATATGCAGAAATTCCACAGTCAAGAACTATTGTAAGGAAATATAAAATATATATATATATATATATATATATATATATATATATATAGTGAAATCTTGGATGGAATTCTGGAATAGAAAAAAAAATGGTATCAGGTAAAATTAAGGAAATTCAAATAAAGTATGGACTTTATTCAATAACAAATTAGTATTAGTTCATTAGTTATGACAAATGTACCACAGTAATGGTGCAGAGTATACAGGAACAATAATATTTTACAGCTTTAAAAATATGTTGCTTAGGCCAGCACCGCAGCTCACTAAGCTAATCCTCTGCCTGCGGCGCCAGCACCCCGGGTTCTAGTCCCGGCTGGGTCGCTGGATTCTGTCCCGGTTGCTCCTCTTCCAGTCCAGTTCTCTGATGTGGCCTGGGAGTACAGTGGAGGATGGCCCAGGTCCTTGGGTCCTGCACCTGCATGGGAGACCAGGAGGAAGCACCTGGCTCCTGGCTTCGGATCGGTGCAGCACACTGGCTGTGGCAGCCATATGGGGGGTGAACCAACGGAAAAAGGAAGACCTTTCTCTCTCTCTCTCTCTCTCTCACTGTCTAACTCTGCCTGTCAAAAATAAAAAAATAAATAAATAAAAATATGTTGCTTAGGGGCCAGCACCATGGGGCACTAGGTTAATCCTCTGCCTGTGGCACTGGCATCCCATATGGGCGCCAGGTTCTAGTCCCAGTTGCTCCTCTTCCAGTCCAGCTCTCTGCTGTGGCTCAGGAGGGCAGTGGAGGATGGCCCAAGTGCTTGGGCCCCTGCACCCACATGAGAGACTAGGAGGAAGCACCTGGCTCCTGGCTTCGGATCGGCATAGCTCCGGCCATTGCGGCCATTTGAAAGTGAACCAATGGAGGGAAGACCTTTCTCTCTGTTTCTCTCTGTCTGTAACTCTACCTGTCAAATAAATAAAATCTTAAAATAAATATGTTGCTTAGGCACTGGTGCTGTGGTATAGCAGGTGAAGCTGCCACCTGTGGTGCCGGCATCCCATATGGGTACCAGTTCATGTCTCAGCTGCTCTACTTCCAGTTCAGCTCCCTGCTAATGGACTGGGAATGCAGCAGAAGATGGCCCAAGTGCTTGGTCCCTGCACCCATGTGGGAGACCCGGAAAAAGCTCCTAGCTCCTGTCTGTGGATTGGTCCAGCTCCGGCCATTGTGGCCATTTGGGGAGTGAACCAGTGGATAGAAGACCCTCTCTCTTTGTCTCTACTTCTGTCTCTGTAACTCTGCCTTTAAAATAAATAAATAGCTCTTTAAAAATGTTGCTTGGCCCTGATGTTTTAAAACTTATTTATTTTTTTTTTTATTTTGAGAGGCAAGGATCAGGGACTGGGGGAAAGGGAGAGAAATCATTTTTTTTAAGATTTATTTATTTATTTATTTATTTGAAAGTCAGAGTTACACACACACACACACACACAAAGAGAGAGAGAGAGAAAGAGAGAGAGAGAGAGAGAGAGAGAGAGAGAGAGGTGTTGAATCTACTGGTTCATTCCCCAGATGACCACAACTGCCTGGAGCTGTGCTGATCTGAAGCCTAGAGCCAGGAGTTTCTTTTGGGTCTCCCACATGGGTGCAGGGGCCTAAGGACTTGGGCCATCTTCTACTGCTTTCCCAGGCCATAGCAGAGAGCTGGACTCAAAGTGGAGCAGCCGGGACTTGAACTGGGCCCATATGGGATACTGGCACTGCAGGGAGCGGTTTAACCGCTATGCCACAGCGCTGGCCCTGGAGAGAAATCTTATGTTCACTGGTTCATTTTCCAAATGCCTGCAACAACCAGGTCTGGATCATGCCAAAACAGAAACCAGGAATATAATCTGGGTCTTCCACATAGAGGGCAGGATTCCAAGTACTTGAGACATCTCGTGCTGCCTCCCAGGGATTGAATTAGCAGGAAGCTAGAATCTGGAATTGGAAGCAGAGGCTAGGGGAATTCCAATATGGCTGGATAGGGAGAAGATAACAGGAGAAGATATCAGGAGAAAAGTGCAAGAAGTACATTCCTAGGGTAGAGCTGGAGAGAAATTTGCAGTAGAAATTCTACAGAAAGAAGGATGCCATGGAGCAGCGTGGACAATACAAACACGTAGGATTGAGTAGGGACACCACCCACGACTCCCGCCACAGCAGAGGCTGGAGGAGACACAAGCTACTGAGAATGAGGTGAGAGAAGACAGCTGCAGCCCACGTCACTGGTGATACTACTTAGAAAGAACCCTGTAGATCACACTGATTTGAGTCTAGTCTGGAGAGCTGGCAGGGGGGCAGTAAGCCCACCTAGCCCTGTGAAGGCAGAGCACATTTCTTCTCTCCATAGCCCAACAAGGGCACCCTGCAAACAGCAGGGAGAATGCACCATCTTAACACAAGTAGAGGTTATGGCGGCTCACACACATACCCAACTAAGGGATTTTCTGAGGGATAAATCCAGGTTCCCGACTGATTTTGAGTCTGGCCTGGAGCATTGGCAGGGATCTGGGCCACCATTTAGGACTGTGAGGTGCTCCCATCCTCCAACTCTATCACAGGCCCCCAAGGCTCAAACTGCTAAGGCAGAGAATGCACAGACAGCTGACTCTAGGAATGCTATCAGGGCCGAGAGTGGATACCCTGTACTCTGTGACTATGGGAGTCTTGTGCATGCACTGTGACTTTGGAAATTCTGTGACTACACGATAGGGCATAGAATGAAAGGATGGAAATAGATTCCCCATGCTAAAGGAAACCAAAGAAGAGCTGGTGTAGCCATCCTAATGTCAGACAAAATAGATATTAACACAAAAACTGTTAAAAGAGACAAAGAAGGGTATTATGTAATGAAAAGGATTCAATTCAACAGGAAGATGTGACTATAATAAATGTATATGCACCTAAATAGAGGGTGCTTGGCTATTTAAAAGAAATGTTAATGGATCTAAAGAGAGATATAAACTCCAACACAACAATAATGGGGGACTTTACACCCCACTTTCAGCAATGGACAGATCAACTAAAAAGAAAATCAAGAACAACAAAAAAACAGAGCTAATGTACACTATGGACCAAATGGACCTGATATCTACAGAACTTTTCATCTCACAGTTAGAAAAACACATTGTTTTCATCAGTGAATGGAACTTTTTCTAGGATAGACCATATGCTAGGCAATAAAGGAAGTCAAAGGAAAGTAAAAAAAAAAAAAAATCTTACTATGTATCTTTTCTGACCACAATGGAATGAAGCTGGAAATCAGCAACTCAAGAATCTGTATAACATATACATGGAGAGTGAACAACATGCTCTTGAGTGAAGAGTAGGTCACAGAAGAAATCAAAAGGGAAATCAAAAAAATCCTGAAAATGAAGGAAGATGACAAGACAACATATAAAACTTGTGGAATAAAGCAAAAGCAGTGTTGAGAGGTAAGTTTATAGCAATTAATAACTGGGTCAAGAAATTGAAATGGCTGGCGCCGTGGCTCAACAGGCTAATCCTCCATCTTGCGGCACTGGCACACCGGGTCCTAGTCCCGGTTGGGGCGCCGGATTCTGTCCCGGTTGCCCCTCTTCCAGGCCAGCTCTCTGCTGTGTCCAGGGAGTGCAGTGGAGGATGGTCCAAGTCCTTGGGCCCTGTACCCCATGGGAGACCAGGATAAGTACCTGGCTCCTGTGATCGAATCAGCGCGGTGCGCCGGCCACAGCACGCCAGCCGCAGCGGCCATTGGAGGGTGAACCAGAGGCAAAGGAAGACCTTTCTCTCTGTCTCTCTCTCTCACTGTCCACTCTGCCTGTCAAAAAAAAAAAAAAAAGAAAAGAAATTGGAAATGCACCAAGTAAATGATCTTTCAATTCATTTCAAGGACATAGAAACTCTGCAAGACATTAGCATAGGCAAAACCTCTTTAAAAGGCAATAAAAGCACAGGCAATCAAAGCCAAAATTGGAAAATGAGATTACATCAGATTGAGAAGGTTTTGCACTGCAAAAGAAACCCTCAGCAAAGGGAGAGGTAACTTATAGAATGGGAGAAAATATTTGCAAATATACAACTGATAAAGGATTAATATCCAGAATATATAAAGAGCTCAAGAAACTCAACAACAACAAAGCAATCCAGGTAAGAAATGGGCAAAGGACATGAACAGATGTTTTCAAAGGATGAAATACAAATGGCCAGCAGACACATGAAAAAATGTTCCAAATCACTAGACATCAGGAAAATGCAAATCAAGACCACAATATGATTTCACTTCAACTGAGTTAGAATGGCTTTCATATAGAAGTCAACAAACAACAAATGCTGACGTGGATGTGGGGAAAAAGGAATCCAAATCCACTGTTGGTAGAAATGTAAACTAGTACAACCACAATGGGAGATAGTTTAAAGATTCTTCAGAAAGCTGAAAATAGATTAAGCCAGTGAATATAGAGTGGATTAAATTTATATATTTTTTAAACTTTTATTTAGTAAATATAAATTTCCAAAGTACAGTTTATGGATTACAATGTCTCCCCCCCCCATAACTTCCCTCCCACTTGCACCCCTCCCATCTCCCACTATCTCTCCTATTCCATTCACATCAAGATTCATTTTCAATTATCTTAATCTACAGAAGATCGATTTAGTATATATTAAGCAAAGATTTCATCAGTTTGCACCCACACAGAAACACAAAGTGTAAAGTACTGTTTCAGTACTAGTTATAGCATTACTTCACATTGGACAACACATTAAGGACAGAGATCCCACATGAGGAGTAAGTCCACAGTGACTCCTATTGTTGACTTAACAATTTGATACTCTTGTTTATGGCGTCAGTAATCTCCCTAGGCTCTAGTCATGAGTTGCCAAGGCTAAGGAAGACTTTTGAGTTCGCTGACTTCGATCTTATTCCGATAGGGTCATAGTCAAAGTGGAAGTTCTCTCCTCCCTTCAGAGAAAGGTACCACCTTCTTTGATGGCCCTCTTCTTTCCACTGGGATCTCATTCACAGAGATCTTTAATATAGTTTTTTTTTTTTTTATTTCGCCACAGTGTCTTGGCTTTCCATGCCTAAAATACTCTCATGGGCTCTTCAGCCAGATCTGAATGCCTTAAGGGCTGATTCTGAGGCCAGAGTGTTGTTTAGGACATCTGCCATTCTATGAGTCTGCTGTGTATCCTGCTTCCCATGTTGGATCGTTCTCTCCCTTTTTTATTATATCGGTTAGTATTAGCAGACACTAGTCTTGTTTGTGTGATCCCTTTGACTCTGAGACCTATCAGTGTGATCAATTGTGAACTGAAATTGATCACTTGGACTAGTGAGATGGCATTGGTACATGCCACCTTGATGGGATTGTATTGAAATCCCCTGGCACATTTCTAACTCCACCATTTGGGGCAAGTCCGATTGAGCATGTGCCTATCTGTACATCTCCTCCCTCTCTTATTCCCATTCTTATATTTAACAGGGATCACTTTTCAGTTAAATTTATATGTTTTTAAAAACTGATGAAGAGAGGAGCAGGAGGGAGGGAGAGGATTTGGTGGGGAACAGGGCAGTGAGTGAAGTATGGCAGTCTTCTTGAAACTGTACTTACAGAATGCATAAAAACTTTTCTCTTTATATTAATACTTATTTAAAAAAGGAAAGAGGTGAGACTCAAACCCAGACAATGCAATGTAGGATATTGGCATCCAAGCAGCATCCTAATCAGTACGCCAGATGTACAACTTTGAAACTTTTCTGCATGTCTTAGACTATGACTCTAAAATTAAGTTTATTAATTTTTAAAGGTAAGTTTCTCCTCAAAATACTCAACTCCAGCCCACTTCCACAGAATCTAAAGTGTAACCATAGAGATCTATCAGCTCTATCATTGTATTGTGTGAAAGAAATCCTCCTGAGTACCTGGTTAAGCATTGTTGTCATCGTGTTTAACACTTTCTCTTCCATAGCTTGCTAACAGGTAGCAGTGAAGGAAAGAGGATTTTCACTGAGAAAAAGCAAGGCCACAGACACAACCAGGAAGGGTACCTGAGAAGATGGTACCAATCCTGAGGGCCTGGGCCCTGTGCTTGTGAAAACACACAGAATAAACATAGTAAACAGAGATGCAGATTGCAACAGTTGCAAATAGCACCTGTAGAGGAGGGCCTGCTGGCTCCTGCCAACTCTTACCTCTAGGGCCTTAGCTTGATGTCATAGTACTTTTTCTAGTGGCACTCTCTCAAAGCAATTCACAACATCTCATATTAAAAGCAGTCTCTCCCTGGTGATTTATTACTTTAGAACCCTACACAAATGGTGAGGGAATTTCAGTAGCACTTGAATGTCTATTTTGTCACAAGTTGCAGGAAGGCTGAGAAGAAGTGGTTAGGGAGTGGGTAATTATGGAAAGGAATACAAACTCAGCAGCTTTGCCTCCCAGACATGTTTCAACTTGTGTCTGGGTTCAGCTTAGCATGGGTGAAATCTCACTTAGCCAAATCAACATGCTTGTGAAAATATCCAGGGGGTAAGGGTGAGAGAAATCAACTTTTTATCAAGTAAAAGCTGTTTTTTCTCCTTGGGTTCAATGTCAATTTAAAGCTGTTTTATATTCTTTATCTGCTGGATCTTCAATGTGTTATTATCCCCCAACGTGAGTTACAAATCTCTCTGCCTTTTCCTCTAATTTCTCTGTCAACTAGTTAAATGTTAATCTGTAAACAAACACTTAAAAAAGATCAGAAAATAATCCTATTTAATGGTTTGCCATTGTGACTTCTTATCCTTAAACTGCAAGTTCTTCCGGCTATGTCAATTATTCTTCCCTTATGCATCAGAAGGCCTTGATTTTCTTAAGCAGTGGACATCTATCATCCTGTGGACTGTTCACAGAGAGGGAGAGCCAAACAAAAACAGTCTGTTCTGATAATTACAAGGCCTAGTTGATCATCAGAATCTCCCAGAGAACTGGTTAAACAGATTTCCAGCCAAACCCCATGTCTCCTGAATCTGAATCCCTTAGGTAGGACCGAGGAATCAGTATGCTTTATACAGCATTGCAGTTCTAGATCTAATTCAATATGAAAAATCCCCCAGGCGATTCTGATGATCAGTTTTGAAAACACTAGTCTAGCCCAAATTCCAACAAATCAATTGCACTCAGGATAACAGGACCACACTGAGTGACTCCATATGATTAAAATATACCTGAGGAACTTAGTAGCATCTTAATAGTGTAGACCTATAGCAAATGTTATTAGATTCTTTTCTTCTGTGTTCACAATTTTCCTGCCTAGGTGACAGAGCCAAGATTGCCATCTATCTACAATCAGTTTAAGTATTTTCCTTTGCATCAACTTGAGCAAACAACCTTCCTCGTTCCCAATGAAATCTTACTATAGCCACTAGAAACCACTCTAAAACCTCCCCACTTCCTCACCTTAGTTAGCCAGATAATGAGTTCAGTAACAGATTTAAATAGCAATTAATAAACCACCAAATAAAAATAGAAAAATTCACAAGAAATACCTAGAATTTGCCATGATAAGGATGACTGTCTAAATTCGATTTGGGAAAATGCCAATAGGCTGAATCACCAGGCAAAGTATATTGGTGGTTTGGCCACTTCAATATTTTCCTTCATGGTCAGGAGTGCTTAAGAACAGGTTCCATTACCTCTTACAACCATTTCTGAGTATAACTTAAAAATAGACTTGGGAATTTCATTTTCTGATATATACTGCAATGGACGCTGTACTTGGAGTCAGGAAACACTTTGATACTGCTCTAGTTCTGGATCATAAACTAATCACTTGCCTTCTCTGAGCCTTACTTTACTTACTTTCTATAAAATAAAGGAACTAAGATGAATAAGTGTTAAGAGTAGCATCTTTAATTTCTCATTGAATCCAATGAAGCCATTTGTAGTATAAGTACTAGACCACTCAAGGCTCCAGTTATTTGTGAAGAATCCAAAAAAGAACTCAAAAAATGACATGATTGCTGCTAAATTCAGCCACAGCAGTCTTCCAAATTTTTCCCCTGGCTTACCTTAAACTGCACTTGGCCAGTAAGCTACTTAGCCATAAGGCAAGGGAACCAGGGAAAGCTCTGTAAATATTGCTGCTAAGCCCACTAGGACCTGTCAGGAAATTCAGGACTTTGAAAATAATTGAGTTCTATGAAGGCGAAAGGAAAAATGTATAAAGAGTATTATCTCAATTTAAACCCCCAAAATGAGATTAAATCTCAACAGCCTTTCCAATGGGACAGGTTTGTCCAGCTTCAGCACAATACCAGCTGATAGAAATAAATAAAGGGGTCAGGCCTATTATCTGACCTATTAAAGTAGATAACGTGTTGAGTGGTCAGTAGGCTCTCAAGTACTATAGAAGAATTAATCTCTCTCTCTGTCTCTCTCTCTCTCCCCCCAACCCACTCCCATTTTGGTCTTTATTCTATTTGATATCAATCTAATTAATTCTTGCCATATATTATTTGTCTCCAGTTTTCCAGCTAGCTTCAATGGGATTATCATTTCCTCTGAAACAACCCTCTGTTTCTGGCCGCACCACAGCACGGACTTCTGGTTGGTTCTAGGATAGTGAAGTGTCTTCTTTTTTCACTTTCTTCCTTTTTTTCTGATGAGTTGGCAGCAAGAAATGAGGATATTACTTTGGTCCCATAACATAGCTCAAGTTTCTCACACTATAAAGCTAACCAGCCTCATAAAATATCATGACAACATCCTCGCCTCTTCCACTGACAGCCCATAAATAACAGAGGCCACAGGAAGCCCTTTTTTCCCAAAAGCATAAAAGGGTCCTTTCATAATACCGTTACCAGAAGTCAGGACCCACACCCAAGTTCATCACGCTACTGAATGGCATGGATAGTTTTGGATAGAAGCAGTCTAATGGGTGGTGACAAAAATTGCCATCATAGCTCACTGTCCTTTACCTGATAAAAGCATTCCTTATGACTAAATGAGGCCATCCTTCCAGGAAACCATAAATTCTTTGACCACTCACAACATCAGCACAAATTCATCATACTTGCTTTACCAAAAAGGATGGATTATTTTTTCACCAATTGGATCACTATTTTTCATACTTATAAACACCAGAAAATAACCTGGTGCTAAAGGTTCTGCAAATTCCAAGGCACATCTAATAGGCTGCTGGGCCCCTGAAGGAATGGGATGCACCTGAAAGTACACTTTCCCCAAGAGCAGACCTCCCATACCTATACCATTTCTTTATTCCTATGACTCATATTAAAGGGCACAACTCAAAACAGACAATGGATAGTCTGTGGAAGAATCCTTCTCAATTGGAGAAGACATGAATTAACCAAAATAACTACTTACCCACACTCTTACCTAAAAAGACATGTAATCCTCTCTGCTGAGATTATTTAGTCTCATGCTTTAGCCTCAATGTGATTAAAACATCTAAAATCAATCAGGACCCAAGTCAGGAGGAAGTTAAGAAACTCATCATCAATCTATCCTGCTGTAGATTCTTCCTTGCAAAAAAAAAAAAAAAGTTTCCGTGTTGTGGTTTCTGTGTACTTGGTCCTTGTTTCTAATTTATCAAGTCCTGTCTCATTTTCTTGTTCTAATAACTAGATCATTTATACGCTTGATACTGGATTTTCTCAGGAGCATCGCATGTACCCATAACTATTCTCTTCCCATGGCCTATAATTTTGATCTGTGTCCTACTTCTAAGTGCCTCCAGCATCGTTTTCTACTTCCCAGTAAGTCTCTCTGAATTCCATAGAATTTTTTCTGGTCTATATCATCACTACCCAAGAGTGAGCTCTGACAGTTCAGAAAGGTTAAGAGTAGTCAGGATCTCAGTTCCAAGTAGCTATGATTCATAGCTAATCCTACTATTAGTGGCCAGTAAGCTAGATTGGCCATCTGACTAACTTCCAAGTGATGTGAGAGGAGGGACATGGGGTTGGTTGGGAAAAGTTACAAATGAAGCCCTTCTACTTGTATCAAGAAGACTACAACGCTGCCTTTGGCATCCCTATTATTAACATAAACTGTTTTCATGACTCTTAGTTGTAAACCTTGAAGCTTTTATCCATTGGTAACATTGCCTTGATCTTACATACAAGATCCTAACATGTGACTTTTTATCCTATCATGTGCTGTGGGGCAGGAATGACTGTCTAGATACAGGAATGAGGAATGTCTGGTCCACAGGCCATATAAGGCCCCCAAAACCATTTGGTCTGGCCCTGCCAAGGCAACCACAGGCAAGACTTCAATAAACCCATAGCAGGTTAATTTTTAGGTTGATAATTTGATAATTTTGCATGGCCCACAAATGATGTTCTAAATATCAAAATGGCACTTGGCAGAAAAAAAGGATTCCTCACACTTGAGAAGGACCTAAACACCACAGTAATTATATATTCTCATTCCCTAAGTTTTGCTTTGCTCTATTCAATCTCCATTAACTATGCTGTCCAAACCAGATATTATCACTTTACTCCATCACAATGGTACTCCCTAGCCTGGTGACCACTGTAACCATTAACCCATGAAGATCCTACTAAATGCTCAGAGAATTTGTCACATAGGTAATAGAAACCTAGAATTATCAGTGACTTGCTTCTTACTCAGATCCTGGATACAGGATGAGAAACTTGTTTTTCTGAGACTCTTTTTGCTTTCAGAAGCATGAAATGCTGATATTAAAACTCAGAGTCCCTTGACTCAAGTCTGAAACACTGATATAAAAATTCACAGCCCCTTTATTAATTTCTTTGAATAATTATATATATTTATTGGTTATAGTGTGACATTTCAATAAACATATTGAATAATCAGGGTGATGGACATTTCCCCTTTGACATTACTCTATGGTTGGAGACTTGGAACTCCTTTCTTTTGTTTGTTCATAAAATCATATTCTAGATTATTGTGAACTATAGTCATCTCCACTAATTGAATTAAATGTCTAGAATGGTCACTGAAAGTCAGGGTATGTCATGTCTACTCTGAATTCAGCAGCAACTATTTCTGAACTCTGTCCAAAGCAGGCACAATTTATGAGGTCAATTGCTCTATAAAGAGAGTTAGCCTAGTGGTCAAAATATCAATTAAGATACCTGAGTCCTACACTGGAGAGCCTGAGTTTAATACCTAGCTCCAGCTCCTGACACCAGACATGCAACAATTCAGAACCTAGTAGGTAGTGATCATGACTCAAGTATTTGTGCTCCTTCCGCCCATTGGAAGACCTGGATTATGTTCCCAGCTCTCAGATTTGGCCTAGGCCAAGCCCTAGCCCAAGGCCAGCCATTGTGGGCTTTGGGAACTGAAATGGTAGATGAAGTCTGTCCCTCTCTCTCTCCCTCTCTCTCTCTCTTACTCTTAAGTAATAACATAAAAAGAGGTATGTGATAGAATCAAAGTTTTCTGATGTTAAGGGATCAGATTTATATTTTTGGGTTTTTTGTTTTTGTTTTTAGGAATTATTTTTTCGACTTTTATTTAATAAATATAAATTTCCAAAGTACAACTTTTGAATCATAGTGGCTTCCCCCCCCAACCTCCCTCCCTCCAGCAACCATCCCAGCTCCCAAGCACTCTCTCATCCCATTCTTCATCAAGATTCATTTTCAATTATATTTATATACAGAATATGAACTTAGTATATACTAAGTAAGGATTTCAACAGACTGCACCCACAAAGACACACAAAGTATAGAGCACTGCTTGGATAGTAGTTTTACCTTTAATTTGCAGAGTATAGCACATTAAGGACAGAGGTCCTACAAGGGGAGCAGGTGCACAGTGACTCCTGTTGTTGATTTAACAATTGACACTCTTATTTGTGATGTCAGTAATCACCCAAGGCTCTTGTCATGAGGTGCCAAGGCTATGGAAACCTCTTGAGTTTGCCAACATCAATTTTATTTAGACAAGGCCATAGTCAAAGTGGAAGTTCTATCCTCCCTTCAGAGAAAGGTACCTCCTTCTTTGATGGCTCGTTCTTTCCACTGGGATCTCACAGAGAGCTTTCATTTAGGTCATCTTTTTGCCACTGATTTTTGGCTTTCCATGCCTGAAAACTTTCATGGGCTTTTTAGCCAGATCTGAATGCCTTAAGAGCTGATTCTGAGGCCAGAGTGCTGTTTAGGGCATTAGTTGTTCTATGAGTCTGCTGTGTATCCTGCTTCCCATGTAGGATCATTCTCTCCTTTTTAATTGCATCAATTATTATTTGCTGACATTAGTCTTATTTATGTAATCCCTTTGGCACTTAATCCTATCTTTTTGATCAATTATGAACTTAAACTGATCACTTCACCAAATAAGATGGCATTGGTACATGCCACCTTGATAGGATTGAATTGGAATCCCCTGGCACGTTTGTAACTCTACCATTAGGGGAAGTCTGAGTGAGCAAGTGCTGAACTGTACATCTCTTCCCTCTCTTATTCCCACTCTTATATTTAACAGGGATTACTTTTCAGTTAAATTTAAATGACTAAGAATAATTGTGTGTTAATTAAAGAGTTCAACCAATGGTATTAAGTAGAACCAAAAATACTAAAAGGAATAAAATAGTAACTTGTTCCTTGACAGTCAGGACAAGGGCTGATCAAGACATTGTTTCTCATAGTGTCCATTTCACTTCAACAGGTTTCCTTTTAGGTGCTCAGTTAGTTGTCACTGATCAGGGAGAACATATGATATTTGTCCCTTTGGGACTGGCTCATTTCACTCAGCATGATGTTTTCAAGATTCCTCCCTTTTGTTGCAAATGACTGGATTTCATTTTTTACTGCTCTATAGTATTCTATAGAGTACACATCCCATAATTTCTTTATCCATTCTTCTGTTGATGGGCATTTAGGTTGATTCCATGTGTTAGCTATTGTGAATTGAGCTGCAATAAACATTGAGGTGCAGACAGCTCTTTTATTTGCCAATTTAATTTCCTTTGGGTAAATTTCCTTGGGTAAAATCAGTTTTAAATATAGAGTACTTGGGGGTTCAAAATCCTTACTCTGAATTTGAGCACATCAGTTGATTTTTATGAACCTAAAACTTTGCATCTGTAAAATGCAAGCGATAGTCTCTATGAGTATTATTATGAGGTTTAAGATGATAATCTGAAGAAAATATTAGGCTATAATAGAGGCCCATTAATTGTGAGCTATATACAACTAGTTACAGATCCTTCGTCTCTGGCTATTGGACTCTTAGACTGAACATTGAGAGTTATGTCTGGGCTCCAAACTGGAGATAAACTGTTCCAGTACAAATGCATCCATATCCATATAATTCATCGGGCGGAGTTAAATAGGTCCAAAACAGAGCAGAAACTAATGGTATCTTCTGACCATTATTCCAGTAATATTAGTGTAACATTATGAAAGACCACTCTATCATTAGTTTGATTCAACTCTCATTTTCTGAGCTCCTATTCTGTGTCAGATCATGTAATAGGCATCAGGGTAATAGGAAGAATAAGAAACATTTGGCTTTTTTTTAGCTTTTATTTAATAAATATAAATTTCCAAAGTACAGCTTTTGGATTACAGTGGATACCCCCCCTTAACTTCCCTCCCACCCACAACCCTGTCATCTCCCACTCCCTCTCCCATCCCATTCATATCAAGATTCATTTTCAACTATTTTTATATACAGAAGATCAATTTAGTATATATTAAGATTTCAATAGTTTGCATCCACACAGAAACACAAAGTGTATAGTACTGTTTGAGTACGAGTTATAGCATTAATTCACCATAGTACTGTCCAAATGCCCTTGTTTCAATTCAAAAGGGAATAAATAAACTACATGGAAACCTGAAAGAATGGTGACTCTGGCTTAAACAGAGTTGAAATGGTGCTCTTCTAACAAAATTGAAAACTGATGAATTAGATTCATTTGTGGGGGGAAATCCAAGATGGCTATATAGGGTATAGTCACACTGAATAAAGCTGTTTTGCGGTATAAAAATAACAAGGACTACGTTTTCAGGGGTCTAACTGTTGAAAATTTTCAACAAAGAAAGGGGGAAGAAAGAACAAAGACTCCATGAAAGGGACAAGAGAAAAGAAGACAGATACACTGTTGCAGCCAACCATGCAATGCAGCCAGCTGCTGGCTGTGAGCTGCCATCTTACCATGTCCAGGTAGGAAGAAATTGCCATGCATCCTGCTACTCACAGTTTTAGCTTAGAGGGAATTCTACAGTTACCCACTGACATTTACTTCAGCCTAGAGAGCTCACTGGGGTCTGAGTAACTGCCAGGCTTGGAGCAAGGAATCTGACTTGCTTCCTTGCCCTCACCCACCCCTGCAGAGTCAGTGTCAAGGCAACATGTGAGGCATAGGACAGAGCCCATGCATCCTGCAACTGTGGGAGTTTTAGGACATTAGCCCCAGAGCTATGCTGACACACTGTATGTGATCAAAGGAGACTCACCTTAGTTTCTGGGGTATAAAACCAGGAGCAAACTGCTAAAAATACCCACTCCTGCCCCCACAAAATCTGGGTAATGGCCCCACTATACCCTGCAACACCAGGACTGTAACAAGTTTGTTCTAAATTTCTTGGTGCCATTAGAATTGACCCGGTGGACATAGGAAAGACCCTACCTGCATTCCATATTTCTGGACTCATACCCTCAAGAGTAAAATCACCTGTAAACCTTGTAGTCACACTGTAGGACTGGAACAGGGTTCAATTCACTCTCCCTAGTCCTAGGACTAGGGCTATTCATATTAAAAGCCACAGTACCAGTTGGACTGTCCTAGTAGGACCTGAGGAAAGGTCTATCCATATCACATAGTCCTATAGCTACAGCAATTGTTGCTACAAAGCCTGGCATCTCTCAGTTTTGCCAGCAGTACTAGGGAGCAGATACCAGTGTCTCCTTTGGCACAAAGAACAATGACTTGGATTGTGGTGGAATGAGAAGGCCATGCCAAGATGGCCACTGGCAAGTGAGCATCAGTTACTCAGGAATGGCTTTGAAACCCACCTGGCAACAGAGCCTGCCTGGCAACAGGCTGCGATTGGATGGCTTTGGAAACCACATGGCAAACAGAGCCTGCCTGGCAACAGGCTGTGATTGGATGGCTTCAGAGCCTTCCTGGAAACAGGCTGTGATTGGTTAGGGCATAAACCGCCCCTTGACCAGATTGGCTGCCTTGGCTATATAAGCTGTTGTAGCAACTGAAATAAATGAGTCTGCGGGCTGCTTGCCTCCGGCCCACTTTCACCCAACTCCTGGGGTCTATGTGGTGACTCTGCACCTCTTGCCCTCACTACACTCCTCATATCTGAAAGAAATCAATCAACCTCAACATTTGGTGTGCCAACTTGACTGAGAGACAGTGTGTCGGACTCAGCAAGGCCCCCCTTGATTTTGGCAAGTAGGCCCTTCGGTGTTTTGTGTGCTGTTCGGTTCTATGAGGGTGAGCACAGAACCCCCCCCCCCTCCTACGCCCCTTTCCTTGTCCTTGTCCTCGGTCTAAGTGACCCCAGGTTAGGCACACACTGCCAAGAAGCATACACTGCTTCTTGGCTCCTCCTTTTACTTTCGGTTTGCCCAGCGAATTCACATAAGGGACCAATCATCCCAGAATTTGGAACCAAGTCATCTTCCCTCACTCAAGAGAGGTGACGCTCCAGAGATACTGTGTGGGCATACGGTCTTGACCTAACGAATCAAGGAAGTACCACTAGTCACAGGACATACTTACGATCTGATACACCACTGCCTGTCTAATGTAGGGAACCCCCTGCAGAATGCCATCAACACCTGAGGTGCTAGGAATTTGCTTTGTTATGGCAGCAGTGCTGTGGGTGTCTTTCCTTTGGCTAGAGTTGGTGTGGCACAACGCTCTTAAGTGCTCAAATATGGGAAAAATACCCCTCTCAGAATCCCACGCAGATTACCAAACATAGTGAATCTGTGAGTGATAAGAGCCTGTCACTCCAGGCGTCTGCCTCACAGACAACAGTTGATGACTTAGGGAGAGAGAGCTCTGACAGTGAAAATGACAATGTAGCAAACAAGGTAGCAAACAATGTAACAAACAATGTAGAAAACAATGCAGCAAACAATATAGCAAACAAGGTAGCAAACAATGTAACAAACAATGTAGCAAACAATGCAGCAAACAAGGTAGCAAACAATGTAACAAACAAGGTAGCAAACAATGTAGCAATGCCTAGTCAGCCATCCCCCACATACCAGTGGGATGAACTTAGAGAACCTCCAGACAATAACCCATGTGAGGTCATCCCATCTGCACCCAGTGAGGATCCCCACATTTGTGGCAGTACTCAGGCACCCCAGGCTCTCAGGGCAGCCGCTAGACACAATCCCACCTGCATGTTTGCTGTTAATATAGGAGTGGATGCAAAATTCAGACCATGGATTCCAACGCACTTAGAAAGGCTTCTGCTAACCAAGGGTCGAGGATATGCTTGTGTCTTTCCAGAGAATGTGGACAGCCCATTTGGGTACCAGCCAGAAACATCAAGCCTGCAATTGACAGCCAACCATTTTCAGCTGAACACAACTGAGAGTCCACATTGTTAGCAGACACACCTGCCCTATCATCCAACCCCGAGAATCTGCCCATAGGCACATCCATTACTTTTTTATACCCCACTTAGCTCTTGTCAGCCACTCAAACGGCCCACAGCCTGTGTGCGGTCATGCCATTCCTGATAACCATTTTTCCTCATTCCTACCCCTATCTAAGCAAGCAATCCTGTGGTCTCTCGATGGGTAAGATCCCCTGGGGGACAACCCAAGACAGGCACAGCTGTGTACAGAGACCACATGGAAATGGGGTCAACAATGGTATGGCCAAGGATCATGCCTCCCGTTGCTCAAAAATAAATGAAAAGGGGGAAATGTAGTGGAATGAGAAGGCCATGCCAAGAAGGCCACTGGCAAGTGAGCATCAGTTACTCAGGAATGGCTTTGAAACCCACCTGGCAATGGAGCCTGCAACAGGCTGTGATTGGATGGCTTTGGAAACCACATGGCAAACAGAGCCTGCCTGGCAACAGGCTGTGATTGGATGGCTTCGGAGCCTGCCTGGCAACAGGCTGTGATTGGTTAGGGCATAGACCGCCCCTTGACCAGATTGGCTGTCTTGGCTATATAAGCTGTTGTAGCAACTGAAATAAACGAGTCTGCGGGCTGCTCGCCTCCGGCCTGCTATCACCCGACTCCCGGGGTCTGTGTGGTGACTCCGCACCTCTTGCCCCACCACACTTGTCCTCTCAGAACAAATCAACCTCAACATTGGATATCACATTTGCCAGAGAGACTGACACTTAACTATCTTTGGACCAAAGACAGACACCCAAGGAAACCCTTATTCATCTCAAAATCACACTTCTATCCATATAAACTGTACCAGACTAGTCCACCATGTCATTTAGACACAGCTGACACTGATTGAGACAAAAGAAAGCACTCAGAGGCTAAATTCCTAGGCTCACGTAGAACCAAAGCCAAACCAACAAGCCCAGTGATACCCTGCATTCCAGATAACCCTTAACCTCTTCTATAATAAAGCATACTCCATAAGGAAGGGAAAAATATACCAGAGGGGCAGATGTCAATGTAGGGACACAGGAAACATGAAGAAGCAAGGTAGCATGATGCCTCCAAAAGAACACAATACTGTTCCAGAATTAGATGCTGAACTGAAGGAAATTTATGAAATGAACTATATAAGTTTAAAATAATGATTGTAAAGAAATTTAATGAGATGCCAGAGAATACAGATAGACAGATTGAAGAAATGTGGAAATCAATGAGTCACATGAATGAAAATATTACTAAAGAGAATTTATTAACAAGAACCAAATAGAAATTGTGGAGATGAGATTTTCAATCAGTGAAATAAAAAAAAAAATTGAGAGCATTAACAGCAGAAAAGACCAAGTGGAGAAAAGAATCTCTGACTTCAAGGGCAAGAATTTTGAAACAATCCAACCAGACAAAAACAAACAGAAAAGAATTTAAAAGAAAGAAGAAAGTCTGCATGAAATATAGGATACCACTAAAAGGTCAAATATTCATATTCTATGTATTTCTGAAGGAGAAGAAAAGGAAAAAGGCATTGGGAACACGCTAAAAGAAATAATAGTTTAAAATTTTCCAAGTCTTGAAAGAGACATGGGCTTCCAGATACAAGAAGCTCAAAGAACCCTAAGAAGAAAAACCAAAAAGTGTTTTCTCCAAGGCATATTGTTGTAAAACTAAAAAATTAAAGGAGGGAACCCTAAAGACAGTAAGAGAAATGCATCCCATTATATATAAAGGAAAACTAATTAGAATAACATCAAACTTCTCAGAGGAAACTTCTCAGCAGCCAGAAGAGAATGGGATGATATACTCAAGATCTTAAAGGAAAGATAACTTCCAACAAAAATTATTATGTCCAGTGAATTTATCCTTTAAAAGTGAAGGAGAAATAAAGTATTTTCCAGATAAGCAAAAACAGAGAATTCACCACCACCAGACCAGCCGTAAAAGAGATTCTGAAGGGCATCCTGCAGAAGTAAACAGCATGAAAACATATGGCACCACCAAATTCATTAACAGAATACAAAGAATCATTATTCAGTCATCAGAATAATAGGTCTTAGTTCTTATCTATCAATACTAACCTTGAAAGTAAATGGATTATATTCAGAACCAAAAGATGTAGGTTGGCAGAATGGATAAAAAAAAAGTGTATCAATTTAAAGATCAAATGATACATCTTTAAGACTTGGAAAAAGGAAAGCAGTCATGCCCAAAATCAGCAGGAGGCAAGAAAAAATAAGGATCAGAGCAGAAATAAAGGAAATCAAAACTAAAAAAAAAATTACAAAAGAACAACAAAGCAAAAAGTAGGCATTGAGAAGATAAAATAGATAAACATCTAGCAGACTAACAAAAAAAGAAAAAAAACTTCAAATAAGATTAGAGATTAAAAAGAAGACATTAATCTGACACCACTGAACAACAAAGGGTCATAAGAAACTACTATGAAGAGCTATATGCTAATAAACTGGAAAAATCTCAAAGAAATGGATAAATTCCTGGATTCACATAACTTACCAAGATTAAATCAAGATGATACAGACAACCTAAACAGAATCATAACAAGCAGTGAGATTGAAGTAGTAATCAAAGTCTTCCATCAGGGAAAAGTCTGGGACCTAATAGCTTTACTACTGAATTCTGCAAAACATTCCAAGAGGGAATAACTCCAATACTCTTTGTTTTAAAGATTTATTTATTTATTTATTTATTTGAAAGGCAGAGTTGGAGAGAGAGGGGGCGGGGAGGGGTGGAGGGAGCGAGGCAGGGAGGTCTTTCATCTGCTGGTTCATTCCCCAGATGGCCGCAATGACTGGAGCTGCACCAATCCGAAGTCAGAGCCAGGATCTTCCTCCAGGTTTCCCACATGGGTGCAGGGGCCCAAGGACTTGGGCCATCTTCCACTGATTTCCCAGGACATAGCAGAGAGCTGGATGAGATGTGGAGTAGCCAGGACTTGAACTGACACCCATATGGGATGCAAACATTGTAGGTGGCAGCTTTACCTGCCACAGCACTGTGCCAGCCCCCTCCAATACTCTTAATAAGCCAGTGTTACTTCAATACTAAAACCAAAGACACAAGACAAAAAGAAAACTACAGACTCAAACAGTACTTTATACTTCGTGTTTCTGTGTGGGTGCAAACTGTTGAAATCTTTACTTAGTATATACTAAGTTGATCTTCTGTATATAAAGATAATTGAAAATGAATCTTGATGAAGAATGGGATGGGAGAGGGAGTGGGAGATGGGATGGTTGAGGGTGGGAGGGTGGTTATGGGGAGAAAGAGCTGCTATAATCCAAAAGTTGTACTTTGGAAATTTATATTTAATAAATAAAAGTTTAAAAAAAGATTTTCAACAAAATACTAGCATACTGAATCCAAAACCACATCAAAAATATCATACATCATAATCAAGTGGAATTTATCCCAGAAATGCAAGGGTGGTTTGACATTTGCAAATCAATAAATGTCATAAATCATATCAATAGAATGAAGAAAACTATATGATCATCTCAATAAATGCAGAGAAAGCATTTGATAATATTCAATAACCCTTCATGATAAAAGCCCTCCACAGTTCAGGTGTAGAAGGAACATTCCTCAGAATTATAAAGGCTACATATCACAAACCAAGAACCAATATCATACTGAATGGAAAAACTGAAAAGATTTCCCCTCAGATCTGGAACGACACAAGGATGCACACTTTCACCACTCTTATTTAATGCAGTACTGGAAGTTTTAGCAAGAGCAATTAGGGAATAGAAATAAAGAGCATCAAAATTGGAAAAGAGGAAATTAAACTACCCATGTTTGCAGATAATTAGATATTGTATGTGGAAAAACTTAAAAACTCCACAAAAAGCCTGTTAGAATTGATTAACCAATTCAGTAAAGTTGCAGGTTACAAAATACGTATACATTAATACAAAAATATAAAATGTACCTTTTATATGCTAATTATGGACTCACAGAAAGAGAAATCAAGAAAGAAATCCCATTCACAATAGCCATAAAAATCAAATATTTAGGAATAAATTTAACCAAAGAAGTAGATCTCTATAATAAAAATTATCAAACATTGATAAAATAAATCAAGGACATAATAAATGGAAAGATATTACTTGTTCATGGATAAGAATGAATATCATTAAAATGTCTATACTATCTAAAGCACTTTACAGATTCAGTTCAATCTCTATCACAATACCAATGGCAGTCTTTACAGAGTTAGAAAAAACAATGCTAAAATTTATATAGAATCACAAAAAGATCATGAATAGCCAAAGCAATCCTGAGTGAGAAAAACCAAAATTGAGGCATCACAATACCTGATTTCAAAACATAATACAAAGCTGTAATAATTAAAACTGCTTGGTAATAACATAAAAACTAATACATAGATCAATGGAATGGAATAGCAAGCCCAGAAATTAATCCATGTACATATAGCCAACTGATTTTTTGACAAAAGTGCTCAAATCATACAGTGGAGTAAAGATAATCTCTTTAACAAGGTGCTAGCAAAACTGGATGCACAGGGGCCAGCGCTGTGGCATAGTGGGTAAAGCTGCCACCTGCAATGCCAGCATCCCATATGGGTGCCGGTTCAAGTCCTGGCTGCTCCACTTCTGATCCAGCTCTCTGCTATGGTCTGGGAAAGCAGAAGATGGCCCAAGTCCTTGGGCCCCTGCACCCGCATAGGAGACCTGGAAGAAGCTCCTGGCTTCAGATCGGCGCAGCTCCTGCCTTTGCAGCCACTGGGGAGTGAATCAACAAATGCAAGCTCACTCGCTCTCACTCACTCTCTCTCTCTCTCTCTCTCTCTCTCGTCCTCTCCATTTCTGTGTAACTCTTTCAAATAAATAAATCTTAAAAAAAAACCTGGATGCATATATGTAAAAGAATGAAATTAGATACATACCTCTCACCATGTACAAAAATCAACTCAAAATTGATCAAAGACCTAAATTTAAGACTTGAGTCTATGTAGCTGCTGGAAGAAAATGTGGGCTTAACACTCCAAAACATTGGTGTAGGGGATGACTTCTTGGACAAGATTCCCAAAGTAATGGCAACAAAAGCAAAACTAAATAAATGGGACTATATCAAACACAGAATCTTTTGCACAACAAAGGAAATGATCAATAGAGTGAAGAGACATCCAACAGAATGGGAAAATATATTTTCAAATCACCTGACAAAAGACTGTTATCCCAAATATATCAGGAACTCTAAAAACCCAAGAACCAAAAAACCAATCCATTTGAGAAATGGGCAAAAGATTTCAATAGATAGTTCTCAAAAGAAGAAATACAAATAGCAAATAATATATGAAAAAAATGCTCAACATCACTATTAAGGAATTATAAATCAAAACCACAATTCACCTCACCCCTGTCAGAATGGCTAAAATCCAAAACACAAAAACTAACAAATGCTGGTGAGGATGTGGACAAAGGGGAACATTTTTATACTGTCTTTGGGAATGGAAATTAGAGCATCTGCTTCAAAAAAGAGTATGGATATTTCTTTAAAAAGCTAGAAACAGACTTGTCACATGATCCAGCAATCCCACTACTGGGTATAGACCCAAAAGATTTGAACACAATGTATCAAAGAGATACCTGCACCACCTTGTTTATTGCTATTGTTCACAATAGCCAACATTTGGAATCAACCAAGGTGTCTATCCTCAGGTGAATGGATAAAGAAAATGCGGTGTATATATACACAATTGAATATTATTCGGCTATAAAAGATGAAATTCGACCATTTGCAGTATAATGTGCACAACTAAAGGACATCATGTTGAGTGAAGCAAAACAGATTCCAAGAGACAAATACTGCATGTTCTCACTTATATATGGGAGCTAAAATTTTAAAAACAACCAACCAAAAAAAAAAAAAATAAATGTCTGCATATATCATTGTTGCTGCAAATATAGCTTGTACAACTGTTTTACATCTTTTTCAAGCTAATAGTTAAGAATGTTATTGCTAGGGGCCTGCATTGTGGCACAACAGGTTAAGCAGCCACCTGCAATGCCAGCATACCATATGGGCACCAGTTTGAGTGCCGGTTCCTCTACTTCCAATTCAGACAAAGAAAGGAAGAAGGAAGCAGGATCAGAGGGAGCGAGGGAGAGGGAGGGAATAGCGTTATGTTCTTAGAATTGTATCATTGAATCTGTTCAACTCTAATTAAAAATTAAAATAAAACAATTAAAAAGACAACACTTTACCTTCTTATCAGCTCAGAGTCTACTGTGTTCATGGGTTCAGGAGGGGACAGGGCTTGGATATATAAGAGCATTTTACTTAATCTGAATTATATGGCAATCATTTTGTGTCATGTACTATTGAAACCATTTATTAAAGCTTCACATGAACTGTGGGAAAAAGTTATTATTTACAGATGAAGAAAGATGAAGAAACTGAGACATAGATAAGTAGTAACTTGTCCAAGGTCATGCCACTAATAAATGGCACAGCCAGAATTGAATATACTCCACTATGCTACTATACTTCAATAAGACTTTCTTTCTTTTTTTTAATTTTTTTATTTATTGATTTATTTTTGACAGGCAGAGTGGACAGTGAGAGAGAGACAGAGAGAAAGGTCTTCCTTTTGCCGTTGGTTCACCCTCCAATGGCCGCCGCGGTAGCGCGCTGCGGCCGGCGCACTGCGCTGATCTGATGGCAGGAGCCAGGCGCTTATCCTGGAGCCAGGCGCTTATCCTGGTCTCCCATGGGGTGCAGGGCCCAAGCACTTGGGCCATCCTCCACTGCACTCCCTGGCCACAGCAGAGAGCTGGCCTGGAAGAGGGGCAACCGGGACAGGATCGGTGCCCCGACCGGGACTAGAACCCAGTGTGCCGGTGCCGCAAGGCGGAGGATTAGCCTAGTGAGCCGCGGCGCCGGCCTCAATAAGACTTTCTTAATATCCATACGTTGATAGGAGTATGCCATTGGGAAGACCAAGAGATCCCAGAAACTCTGGAGTAACGGTTCATGCTGTTATTGTCTAAGGAGTGGGAAAGTTCCCTAATAACAAAACAAAGCATAATCAGAATACTTAATGAACTTGGATACACCTACTTATAGAAAAGGCAAGAATATAATAATTCATATCTATGTTGGTTGTCTTTTGTTGCCTTAATAATTACCACCAAACTCAACATCTTGGCATAACAAATATTTATTATCCCACAGTTTCAGTAAGTCAGGTTCCTCTGGATCGAGGTTTTTTTATAAGGCCACAGTACAATCCAAAGGTTCAACTGGAGGAGAGTCTGCATCTAAGCTCACTCCTATGGTAGTTTTCAGGATTAAGTTCACCCCAAATTATTGGTCACTAGCTATCTACCTCAGTCCTTCCCTGGGTCTCCCTAGAGAGCAACTCACAATATTGCAGCCAATTTCCCTTACGAGAGGTAAAGAGAGAAAACATACAAAACCTAAAAGAGAAGACAATATCTTTTTGTATCCTAATGTAGGAAGTGATATTACTTTGCTTCTGACGTGTTTTATGAGATCTTCAAAAACCCATGGAAAATATGTAGTATGGAAACTATGCACAGATTTCAAAATTTTTTGCACCCAAATAAATACATTGAGGTCCACGTTTTACACCAAAATAAATTCATTATTGAAGTCCATTTTTCCATGGAATTTTAGAAGCGCCCTCACATTTGTTAGAATAGGGTCACTAACTTTTACTGGGAGGGGGAGGATTATACAAGATATGAATCCCAGAGGTAGGGATTTTGATGGGTTATCTTTGAAGCTGCCTAGCATAGTCTCTGACATGATTCAAAATCAAGAAACTCTGTATTTACCCTCTCAGTCAGTAGTTAGTCTGGCTTGCTGCACTCAGGTATTAGAAAACCTGCAAAATCAAATTCAGATGAAATTCTTATACTGAGAATCAAACGCTAAGTCTAACAAGTCACTTTAGGATTTTACTTAGACTTCTGTGGTTTTCATTAGTTTCATTTGTGCTTTTATTTATAGTTTTTACCAAGTAGGCTTTTAAAATGCGCAATGAGGGCCTGGTACTGGGGCACAGTGGGTTAAGCCAGCATTTGCAATGCTGGCATCCCATATCAGACTGCTAATTTGAACCATGGCTACTTTGCTTCAGATCTAGCTCTCTGCTAATGTGCCTGAGAAGGCAGTGGACATTTACCCCAATTACTTGTGCCCCTACCACCAATTGTGGGAGACACAGATGGAGCTCCTGGCTCCTGGCTTCTGCCTGGCCCAGCCCTGGCTGCCACAGCCATTTGCTGAGTAAACTGACCAATGGAAAACTTCTCTCTCCCTCTCCCTCTCAGATGTTCTGCCTTTCAAATGAATAAATAAATTTTAAGTGTACTATTAAACTAGATTTTTCCTTCCATAGCCCATCAGCAGCCTTCAAAGCACATCTCTTGGCTGAGTTCTAGGCAGACTTCTTTAATAATCTTCTTGCCTGAGATCCAACTCAGTTCCTCTAAGATACTCATATAAGCAAACAAAGGCAGACTCTGTGTAGAATTTGGAACAGACAATGTTAATGGCATTTTTCTCTGCCTGGAGTATGGGCAAGTACACCCACAAGCTTATATGCATGTATTTCATGTAATTAACACTTGTGAAAACAGGACTATACTTACTACAGAAAGAACAAGTGGGGTGGAGTTTTTCCCAAGGTAATTTCTTACTTCAATATGTGATGCTCACTGCTATTGCTATTTCTAGGTTTCTTCTCTAGGACTATATGGATCATCTTTACTCCTCTTTGCCATTTGTGCTAAGAAGCATTGTCCTGTGACACACTTAAGCTAATAGTAGCAGCCTAATACTGCCTGTTGTGTTTGGTTAACTAAGCCTGCCTAATCAGCAAGGCCCACTTGTTTTTCTTAACCGCTTATTCCTCCAAACCACAGCTTTCTTGCTGATCCCATCTGGTCTAAGTAAACAACAAATCTTGGTTCTTGCTGCCCACCCTCTATCCTGCTATCAATTGCTCCATATCATGAAAAGTACTCACCTTTACCTTAAGAAAATTCACTGCCTCTAACAGGAAACCAATGATTTGGGTAGAAATTCTTTATTACAATATTATCCAAACCTGCCTTGCCTAGGTTCTGTGCAAAACTTGGGCATATTATTTATAGTTTCCTACATCTACTAACTGACTTGTTCCCTAGACATCCACAGTACTCTATACCTGATAAACTAATTCATGCTAACTTGATCACTGGGAATACCTTGATGATTTAACCTTTACAAAAGTATCCCCACTTCAGTTAACTGAACATAAAAAAGCAAGTGCACAAAGTGAGTAGTTATGGTCGAGTATCTTGCACTCCAGTAGAATAGTAAGAATTTTACTTGGGATATAAGGACAAAATAGTGACATCCCTCAGGTCACACTACAGGTAGTCTCCTGCTCCACTTACCCAAAACGCCAGCCCTTTATAGAACAAATATAAGCTGAAAAGAAAAGAATTTTTTCTAAAAAAAATATCACACTGAGGCCGGCACTGTGGGGTACTAGGCCGAGTTTCTGCCTGGGGTGCAGGCATCCCATATGAGTGCAGATTCATGTCCCGGCTGCTCCTCTTCTGATCCAGCTCTCTGCTTATGGCCTGGGAAAGCAGTGGAAGATGGTCCGAGTGCTTGGGCTGCTGCACCTGCATGGGAGACCGAGAAGAAGCTCCTGGCTCCTGGCTTCAGATCAGCCCAGCTCCAATATTTCTCTTCCTTTCTCTGTAACTCTACCTCTCAAATATATAAATAAAATCTTGTTTAAAGAAAGTATCATATCACATTGACATACTGAAGCTGTTTTGCTAACACTATCCTAAATATTTGAACATAGCATTGGAAAAACAGGAATTTCTCTTTGTAAATAACTGGACAACAGGATTTATATGGAAAAGTGTGCAACTTATCCTACTGTCCTGATAACATTTTCTGACTGGTTTCCTTTTTTGACCTTTGAAAGCTTAATTATAGCTGTATTTAAAGTTCCTATAAAGATTACCCAAAGGAATCTTAGGTATTCCATCATCTACAGGAAAACTAGAAAAAAAACTCAAGTATCATGTTTATATAACATTGTTTCCAAGGCAGAGTGTGTTTCAAGTTACAAAAAAAATTTTGCTTGATACACAAACTTTGGAAATTCAACCTGTTTCCAAGTTAGGAACCACCTATGTTATACAAGTAGCAGTTTCCCAGCTTTTTATGTGCTATGCTGGATAATAACTTGTGAGTCTTTGTTAGTTAGAGAACAATCAAATATTTTTCATTGTGACATTTACCCTCCTTTCTTTAAGATATAGTGAGAGATGGACCATCATCTCCCAGACTGGATATAAGGACATTTGGGGCCATTACAAAAATATATTTGGAAGGTCAAGGCATTTCAAGTCTCTACTGCTATCTACATGTACACACTTTCCCTGGGGACTCTTAAAATAAACAAATCTACTTGAAAACCTCAAACTGATGCAACATTAATGGCATTCCATTTCCATGGAAAGGCATGAAATAAAACCCAAGTCTTGATTAAAAATTTAGTCCAGGATCATTCATAGTGGATTTCCACACCTTCCATCCTTCACTCTCGCAGGACAGAGTCTGACTTACACATCTCTTCACAACCAGGCCCCAGCTTAACTTTCCAGGCTCTTCTTTCTTCCTATACATAAATCCTTCATATTAGTCAGATGTTCTGTTCCAATCTTTTGTCCCTAAACACCAGCACCTTTGTGACTTTGCATCATCTCCCCTGCCTAAATATGTCCAACTGCTTTTCTTTACTAACAGGAGGCAGCTGGTGTGGTAACAGAAGAATAGATTCTGGAGTCAGAAAGGCCCAGGGCTCAGATTCTGGTTCTGCCATTTACCAGTCATATGCCTTTAGGCAATGCTCTAAACTTCAATTTTCTCACCTGATACAGGGATATGAATTTTGCCTACTTTGTGGGAATGTTTGGTGAGTTAAATACATAATGCATGTAAAGCAGCTAGTCTATATTAGGTTTATTACAATTTAGATGTATTATTATTATATTTTTAATTTTTTAAATTCATAGCTCATAGCTCAACCTCCAGCCAAGCCCACAGGCATATATTCATCTCTCTGAACTCTGTCTTGTAGCATCTATATAATATACCTATGACCTTAATATTGTTATTTTTATTTGTAGATGTAAATATTTTATCTTCTCAACCACACTAAAAACTCATTTGGAGGTAAGACTATGACAGCTTTCTCTGCATTTTCTCAATCTTTCACACAGAAGATCTCAAAACATTTCATTGTGCAGGAGTATAACTGCAGAATCAGTAATTCCTGATTGGCAGGATGATGACAAAGGACTTTGTGAGTAATAAAATTAATAAAGCTTGCTAATAAATTACCATTACTAAAAATAATGCATAATGAATGTTTACTACATGGCAGACACCCTGCCAGGCACTTGATGCATATCGTGCCATTTCATCATCAGAACCCTGTGAATTTGGTATTGTTAGCTCCATTTTACAGATGAGAAAAATACCTCTCAGAGAGATTATATAAATTGTTGAAGTTTAGATAGTAAGTGGAGAATCCAGGATTCAAACCTAGGTCATTTGATTCAGGGTTTTGAGTTCAAACCAGTACTACCTTACTGAGGAGCAGATAACTATCCTGAGGATGTTAGCAATTTTCAAAGCTTACATCACTTTGGCAATTAGACTTTGCCTGGCTAAGGGGAAAAAGGAGTACATATTAGGAAGATTCTGAACATTCAGGTCTAGTTCATCATCCCATCCCAACACTCATCCACTGCACTTAAAACTGATCATCCTGGAAATGATGATCCAGTCTCTGTGAGGGAAAGTGGATGGTGATCAAGGGGAGACAGGCAGATGGCTGGAGGAGTGGATGGCCATGTGGGAGAGTACAAAGACTGTTGCCTTCTGTGTCCCAGGAACGTTCAAAGTCCACCAAAGGAAGAAAACAAGAAAACGACCAGAAAATACTTAACAGTACATAGAATAAAGCAATTGGAATAAGAATAAGAGCCTATTCATCCACTTGGAGCAAGAAAAAGTAACAGTGCCCACTGCCTGTGTGGGTGTTCTTGGCCTTTTCCAGCAAGGTGTACATTTAAAAAAAGATTAGTACAATAGGGCACGAACAGTCCTATTGAAAACAGCCGCCTGCATAGACTTGGCAGATTTGTACTGTGGAACAGTTCCGTCTGACATTTAAAATGTGGCAAAACTACTTAAATTCAATTTAAAAATAAGTTTTCTATAGCCCCTTATTTTCTTCTTATAAGCATGAGTTCAACGAAGATGGCATCATGAGCTTTACATGATGCCCTTCAGAATGAATGCTTGCCAAAGACAAGAATATGTGGCACTAAGTGATGACAAGCTGATTAGGCTGCAATGATTCCCAGGCTTGTGCCCAAGAAGGCTGCTTCCTCAAGAAAGAAAACTTGTGGGAGGAATTCAGGTTGGGATTTAGAGCTCAATGTAGCTCCAAACTACTGCAGGAAAGTTTACAAAAGGGACATGTGATCTTCTCTCTGCTAAAGAGTGATTCATTTTAATCAACAAAAGGCAAAGAGTAGAGAAAATAGAGAAGGACATTTTCTGTAATGTCACTGAGAGCTCAATGACTTAGGGCTTCATCTTGATTGTGTAAAGTGGTCGAATTTGGTGAAAAAGGTTGAACAATCCTGGCTGAATGAGTCATGTAGCATTGCTACTGGCTATTCTTGTTCCACCATCAAAGATTGGGAATGCTTCTTAAGGACCTTAATACACAGACGGCTTTTTTGTCAGTTAGATTCTGGATCAAAACAATCTGTCCACATCCTCCAAATTATTCTTTCATTTTCCTCCTGAACTGTGGCCAGGAGCTAGAAAACATAAGAATCACTATATAAGTAAAGCCTTCTTGTTTTAAACACTGCGGAGGGAAAATTTGCCCTTTTCTCCAAGCATCTGCTTCTGTGTATCCCCTAACAGCCCCTCCACAAGGGAAAAGGAGTTGGTACACTTATCAGACAAAGCTTGAAACACGGATCATGTCATTGTTGAAAAATGAGTATAGTTATTATTCTAGAACCCATTCATGACACTGTCTCACTTGTACTTCTAGAAGGGATATACATCACTGGTGCAGACTCAGCTATCTGTACTATCTTCTTCTTCCTTCCCATCTCAGAAACAAACCTGGCATTCTTTTTGTCTTCTCTCTATGCCACTCCACATAGCTGGTTTGGTCAACAGACTCAGAGTCCTTCTTGAGAGCTGGCTTTCCCCCCCTCTCTCCCACAAATGCCCCCCATTCAATCCCTGCCCCAAGAAGGCGAACTGAGTACACAAGTCCTAATGTTAGAATAGGAGTATAGAGATGAGCAAGGCACTTCATTTAGCCCCAACTCAGTTTTACTCGAGTTGTATACTTTGGATTATTGAATACTCATTCATCTATTGATGAAGTAAAAATTGTATTTGGTTATTGTTCTTTACACATAGCTTCCTTGAAACAAAATGGAAGTCACCGCGAGGGTGGGAACCAGAGTCCTTTGCTATTATAGTACTCTGAGATGATCAAAACTTTACATATGACTCTTATTCTGGAACTGGAAGCATATCTTTCCTGATTTACTAAAATAGACAACTGTCTTTCCTCCATATCCATTTTCATCTTTCTCTTATCTACCCTTCTCACTACAGCTGGAATGAACTTCCTAATTAGAGAATCTTTTCATGTTACTCTTTTTCTTAGAAATATTTATCTATTTATCTTTAGCTTTTTTTCTAAGGCTGTTACAATTCTGACCCTGGTCAACTCTAAATGAGTGGTCCTCAAAATTTGTGTCAATAAGAATCACCTGACATGCTTGCCCTACCCCCCCCCCCAACCTGACAGATTCAATAAGTCTGAGAAGTCCAGAAATTTCAATCAAATGCCTCAGATTATTCCAATACGTATTCCAAGAACCACACTTTGAGAAGCACTTCCTTGTGGTAGTATAGACTGACTAGCCATCGCTCACCATCCTAGTTTCCTCCTCAGCTGACTCACTCTACTACTCATGAAATAATATGTTCATAGACTCATAAAATCTTAAAACTGGGAATAAACCTTAAAGATCATATAAGTTCCTTTCACACTCTATGTAGGCACCCCCTCCACAGATTGTTTTATGGGTAGGTTGCCAGTCTCTGTGTCTGGTCTCATAGCTGAACAACTCTAAAAAGTCCAAATGTCATCTAATAAGAGAAATATCCAGGAGTGGTGGGTAAGAGCACTGCGTCTAGTCATGATTTAGCTGTTGACTTTCCCTTTTGTGTTTGTCACATTGTGCAGATCACTGCCTCTGAGACTGTTTTCTCCTTAGCAGAAAGGTAAAAGTATGAAAAACAGTACAATATAATAGTTGAGAGTATGGACTAGAATCCAAGTTGATGGAATCAAACCTTCATACTGGTAGTTAATGGATGTGTGATCTTGGGTATGTTATATAACGTCTCCATGCCTTAGGTTAGTTATCTATAATGTGTATCTGATAATAAAAGTAGCTCATGTGGCAAAATTCAGACAATTTTATATACACAAAGGGGCATAAAGTAGGCATAATGTGTTAATTATCATTTTCTGTTAAATAGGGTAAAATAACTGCTATAACTGCTTCACAGTGTTGGTATAAAAATCATATGAAATGATATATTACAACATGTTCAATGAAGTACCATATAAGTAGCGTACATTAATTACAATTTGCTGAAATCTGTTAGTTCTGAATCTCACCAAAGGAGGCACAGATTGTCCAATATTTCTTGCACATAACAATATTTGATTGTTTATTGTTTGTTTCCAAAGTTAACAGCTTCCATGTTTTCTACAGTTCCTTATATTAGATAAGTTATAGCCTATTCATCATCTTAGTCATATTTTTATGGCTGTGCTATATTCATTTTTCAAAATTTATCAAACATTTCATAAATACCTAAATGCATTCTACATACTGCATACAAGCTTCATGCTAGGAATATGCTACATATAAGAAATAAAATAATGAATAAAAAACAATTGCTGTACTCAAGAAATGATTTCCAGTGGTGAAAACCCTTCTAAAAATAATGACCAAACCAATTATTACCAAAGAACTAGTGAACAACATACCTCTTGTGCTCTATACAGTACATTTTTATGTACTACAACCTAAGGCTCCATTACCATGGTTGATAGTGGTCATTCTTATCGAGCATATAACATCTTTATGTGTAAGTCCTGGTTATTTCACCCTCCAGGACTTTACACACAGAAACTTCTGTTTGACCAGATCTTTCTGCATTTGTACAGTCAACTTAAAACCCAACACTTAGGAATTAAAATTTACACTTATTAAATACCCTATTATTATCATTTCATGCCATCACTTTAGATTATGAAAAATTTTAATATCTACAATGTTGATAGGCATGAGATCTACATTTTCAATTAATTAATTGATAAAAATAGTAAACAGAATACCATTAGTAACTCCCTTCTGGTTGACATAAATTCACTTAATTAGGATGTCTAGATTGGAGTTATGTGTTCTATTAGTTATGGAACTACCTCACATCATGAGTACCACAATCCAGCTCACTTGCTCATATTTCAGGCATTCAAATGATAATAGCTTATGTTTATTGAGAAATTAATAGTTATTGCTCTAAAGTCCTTAGATACTGTTTGAAGGATTTTGTGTATATAAACACATTTTAGCCTTACAAGAATCCTAGGAAATACAGAGTACATTGTTTTACATTTGATACATCAGAAAACTGAGACACTGAGAGATGAGGTCAATTGCCTGAGATTTCAGCTAATAAGTGGTACAGCTTTGATTTAAAACCTGTAAGTCTAGAACTAAAGCACACATGCAATCACTATAGTATGTCTTTGTTATTGAACAAATGAAGTGGAATTAAAGTCTAAATTAAAATTTGGTGAAGACATACCTGTCCTGTGACCGGCACTGTTTTAACTTAGTGCTTGCAACCCATTACCTAACAAATCCTCTGGGGAATTCCATTTAGGGTTGATGGCAAGAGTCACTGACCTATCATTTCTAGAACCCAGCCCCCTCCTGCTTAAATAATGAGATTATCAGTACTTTTGTGATGCATTCAGTAAAAGATCCCCCCAATTGGATTGATATGGTGTTTTCTGACCTATGACTAAGCAGACTTCTTGCATATCATAATTAAAAGTCAACTTCTAGAATTGCACTAAATATTTAATGAGTGTTCTTGGCAGAGAAGCAGGAAGCCTAACTAAAATCTCAAAAATGGTTCTTTAAACTCATTCACTGAGAAAGAAAATGAAGCAGAAGATAAGAAAGTTTATATTCCAAGCAGACACTTGTAATTATCACATTGGACCACGCATCTGTCTAGCCACCTTCTGTTCACAAGATGAAATTAAAACTTGGTGTGCTGGCTGCTATTCCTGTTAGCTACAGTCTCCTTCTATGTGCCTGCAGGTAGGGATGCTCTACACTGCAATTTCATTTCACTGACATTTTGAGAAAGTAGAGAGACCCTTCTGTTTTTATTTATCTGTCCCTAATGGGCTCTGTTACCAGATTGCCCCCAGAAAAAACTATTTATTGCTTTTTTCCCCTTTCATTGCTTTTTTTTTATCTTTCTGCCAACCTTTCCCATGCGGAAACTTCATGACAGCACTTGATTGGGTGGGTGGTGGAAGAGTTAAGAGAAAAAGGAAATCAATTTCTAGCTTTGCTTGTTGGATGTGAACCATGGCAAGTTCTTAGTCAAGATGGTTTAAGTCTCAATTGATTTTTATGGGAATTATTAACCTTAAAGTTGGAAAAGTAAATCCTTAAAAATTAGATTATCAGTTTCCAACTTGTGTATTGCAGACCTTGAGTACAGAATTAGTTTCTTAAGCGTGTGTTTGGAGGTTGTATACTCAAAGAATTTTTTGGACATTTTTACATAACATTTTCTATATAAATAAACATCTACAATTAAAACCAATTACAATAATCTCAATTATATACAATTTAAATCACTAGGTAAAGTTTCAATTTAAGCAAGTGTTTATTGAGCACCCACTGTGTTTCAAACACTACTGTAAGTCCTGAGAATAAAATGATGAATAAGGGGAACAGCATGGTGATGCAGATTAAACTGCTCCTTGTGACACCAGCATTTCCAATTAGGGTGCCGGCCTGAGTATCAGGTCCTCTACTTCCAATCCATCTTCCTGATAATGGGCCTGAGAAAGCAGTAGAAGATTGTCCAAGGGGTTAGGCTCCTGCCACCCTCATGGGAGATCAGGATGGAGTTCCTGGCTCCTGGTTTCAGCCTGGCCCAACCCTGGCTATTGCAGCCATTTGAGGAGCGGACAAATAGATGGAAGATCTTTATCTTTATGTCTCCCCCTGTCTCTTTTACTCTGCCTTTCAAATGAATAAATAATTCTTTTTTAAAATGCTCAGCAAATTTGGGCCTGTGCCATGGTGCAGTAGGTTAATCCTCCACCTGCAGTGTCAGCATCCCATATGGGCACTGGTTCTAGTCCTGGCTGCTCCACTTCCAATCCAGCTCTCTGCTATGGCCTGGGAAAGCAGGGGAAGATGGCCCAAGTCCTTAGGCCTCTGCATGTACGTGGAAGACCAGAAAGAAGTGCCTGACTCCTGGCTTCGGATCGGCACAGCTCCAGCCGTTGCAGCCATTTGGGGAGTAAACCAACAGAAGGAAGACCTTTCTCTGTGTCTCTCCCTCTCACTGTCTGTAACTCTACCTCTCAAATAAATAAAATCTTAAAAAAATGCTCAATAAATTTAAGGTACGACTTCCCAAAATCTTGGTGTGAATCCATTAAAGCCATGTTCTTGCTCAAAACCATTTGATCCCTACCAGTGTTTTCAAAGTCCTACATGAGCTGTCCCCTAGTCTTCCTTTTTAGTATCATCTGGTACCATTTTCCCCCTTATATCATCCCGTTCCAGCCATACTGGTTCTCTTGTGTTCCTTGAACACAGTAAAGTCTTTTCTGCCTTAGAGCATTTCCAGCATTCTTTGTTCTGTATACCTAATTCTTCCCCTTGCTATTCCAATGAAACAATACTTGGACCTTCTTTCATTGCCTTTGCAGGAGCAGTAACAGAAAGTTGGACTGGAAGTGAAGTAGTCAGGACTTGAACTAGCACTCCTATTTCAGATGCTGGTGTCACAAGCAGCAGCTTATCCTGCTGCTTCCACAACATTGGTCCCTGCTGAACATTATTACTCCAGGAGTTCCCAAGAACATTTGATTACTAAAAACATTCTTCTCTATTGGACATATCTTAACATCTTGTATAGTAGTAGCCAGTAGCATACCAGTTTAGGAAATACTTGCCAAGATAAATTTGATTAAAATATCCATTTTTCAGTAGTATTGTATGTCTGAGGATGTACTAAACATGCAGATTAATATAGGCTAACATAGGAAATTGATAACCACTGTCTTTCTGTTCTAGTTTTAGATTGGGTGTTGAGTAGATCATAGAATTGTGTTCGGGGAGGAGAGAATTATTATATCCTTATAAAATAATCAATTTCTCTCTTCAAAAATCATTACTAACTACAATAAAGAAGACTTCCATTTTTATCTAATCTTCTTAAGCTTTGTTCATACAGGAAAAAATGATTGGACCAGTACCTTTGTGTGGTTAACTTCAAGAGACCAACCACTAATGCACTATTCTCTAAATATGTATCTTTCAGAAGAGGAAAGAAAACCCAAAGAAGTGAGAAAAGATAACATCACTAGATAAAAGAAAAGAGATGTTCAAGATGAATCTATGGAGCTTGCTACATATTTCCATAAGCAATGCAATTTGCTCCTAGTGGGGCATCAGAAGGATGATAACAAGATGAATTTGAGAGGTATAATAAGGAATTGATGAGAAGCATCAAATGGGGCAGTTAAATGCATGAGCTTTGAAGTCATACTTTGGTTCTAGACCCACCCCTGCCAGTTACTAGCATCAGACAAGCTATTTAGTCCTGTTTTGTGCAGTAGAACTTTCTGTAATAATGGAAATATATTTTATCTGAGCTGTCCAGTAGTTTAGATACTAGCCACATGGGGTTGTTGGTCACTTCAAGTATGATTGGTACAACTGTGAAACTGAAATTTTAATTTTGACTTTAATTAAATTTAAAAGAGACATGTGTGGCTAGTGGCTACTCTATCAGGCGATGAAATTCTAGCTACTCTAAATTCTAAATTCTGAGATTGATGAGCATAGAAAATATATGAAGTTCCTCTAGATTTCAAAGCAGTAGGAGCAAAGAGGGCAAAAGATACTAAAGGACAGACAGCAAGAAGAAATCAACCTCTCACAAAAATTGAGAAGAGAATATAAGACTATCCCTGGTTCAATCATCTAACCAAATAAAAACCATACAATAAGATGAGATGGGTGTCACCAATGTTATTCACTTAAAAAGTTCAGGGCTAGGCCCATTACCTATATATCTTTCCCTTAAATCTGGCATCTAAGAATTTCTCAGCCCTTTTTGACCCTTTTTCTATTTTCAGCCTGCATTATTTCCTAAGGTAATGGGTTTCATATGTTTACTACCAGCTGGATAAAGTGGTATTTTTGCTTTATTGCTTTCGAGCTACTACCTCTAGCACTAAGTGATAGTATTTGTCTTTGATGAGTTCCAAGTGCTATAAAGATAGTCCCAAATAACCCAACTACAAATGAGCATGCCAATTCTTCTCTTGAGAATCTTGGCTAGTGTAACTGCGTTTGGTTTTCAGGGCACTTAGGGTCAGATGGGGCAATGTAGAGTCTCATGTCTTGTTCTCACCTGCCTTGGCACTTGAAATCCCTGTACTTAAGGTTTTCTATTTTATAAAGCCTTTGCTTTTACAAACTATTAAGATGCAAGTATGTCACACCTGAAGCCAAAAGCAACCACTTAACATCTTGACTTACTTTTTGTTCCATATTACATTCTGAGGACCTCACACTATCTCCATTTAGAATTAAAAAGAGTATATAGGCAAAGTTCTGAATCATTGAGAGTCTGTTGTCCAGTGTGGAGTACCACAGAAATCAATACTATATCCCTGTGCATTCGTAAAGAAACTAGAAGACACGAAGGACATCAGGCAATACAAATCTCAATAAAATTTAAATTTTACCTCCTCCACTATGAGACTGTTTTTATTGCTTCATTTGCCTCATAATGGCTGGTCCAATATACAGGGCCCAGAATGAAAAGATGAAGCTCTTCCAACTCTCTTTAAAAATAACTGCTTTAAATGATTCACTGGTTTAAACAACAAAAACTGTTTCATTGGACTGATCATATTCCTGAGAACTTCATTTGGCCTTTGACTGTTTTCCAGTCAATCTTTTTTATGTGAAGATTTTAATTGACTCCATGAAGCCCTAAATTTGGCCTCTTTGACTCCATCCTCCCTGAATCTGTCAGTAAAATAGCAATGCATCATTTTGCCCCAGACCTACATCTTATTAATGAAACTGGTACAGTACAAACTGAGTACAAAGTAAATCAGTATTCAACAAATGACACTGTTTGTAGAACATTATGCTTTCCACTAAAATTAACAAATAGTTCTGGAGCATCTACTATGTAGGGCTCTAGAGGACAGGGGCATACATTTAAAAAGAAATCCCTTGTCTTTACAAAACATCATATGGAATATGATCTTCTATATATTGCTCAATATTTATCAGTCATATCTATTAACCACTCTGCTAGAAACTGTTAGAAATTGGGTTGCTGATAGTTGGAGCCAAGATGGTAGAGCAGTGAGGGCACGCACTGATAGTCCAGGAAAAGATAGTTCAATAACAGTGGAGTTACTGTAGTCTCAGGAAAAGGCTTAGGAGAAAATTACAGAGGAAACTCTTCCGGATCTAGTGCATGTGACATGGAGGACCTACGGGGAGAGCAAGGATGCCCATGGCGCGGAAGCTGAGCCGCAGAAGCTGAGTTGTGGAGTCTGTGTGCCAGCGCTGGAAGGGGAGGTGAGACAAAAACCTCGGTAACCCAAGTCATTGGCAGGGAAAGGCAGAAAGAGCCTAGAGGGAACGAGGCTTGAAGCCCCACTGGGGAAAGTTCACCATGCTGACTGGAGGAGAGAAAAAAAAGAACGAATACAAAAGGGGAACTGGCATGGACATTAGCCTCTCTCTCCATGCACATTACAAAGCCAAGCAAGACAAAGAGCAGGCGCCATTTTGGACATACTTAAGCAGCACCTGCCATCAGCCAAGCAGAAAAACCTGACTATGGTGGGGAGAAATAACTGGAGGTTAGAACCTAGTGAAAGTGTGGAGCTAACAAACTGAGACTATGAAAATCTAAGGGTGGGTGAGAGAAATCACTGAGTACACAAACTCAGTAACCTTGGCAACCCGGTGAGAGACTGCTGAGAAATTTGAGACCACATTGAGGGCTGTATAGACCCTTTGTGTGGTCCTTGGGGTAAAGCAGACGAATACCCACAGGGGCCAGATTTCATACATCAACTACCCTCAATTCCACTCAGCTGTGCAGGATTACTTCCCTTCTGAGTCAAAAGAGAGAGAGAGAGCTAGAGAGAGAACAAACTGGGTGAGTCACCTTTGGCACACCCTTAAACCAGAAGAACCAAACAGAGCTCTCTGGCCACACCCATCACAGCCTCTAAGGATCCATCAAAAGCAGACAGCCCACTTAATCTAGAGTCATAGTATAACGAGAAAAAACACGACAGTAAAGAAACCAAATAACATCTCCACAATGCCAAACAAACGCAGAAACCGAGGTAACAAGAACAAGGAAGACACGATGACACCCCCAAATGATAAAGACACCCCAATTCAAGATTATGAAGATGATGAGATAGAAGAAATGCAAGAAGTGGATCTCAAAAAAATTGATAAGAACATTAAGAAGTTCTCAAAAACAAATTCTTGAACTACAGAAATCCTTACTGGACAGGGTAGAAAATCTCTCTCACAAAAATGAAATATTAAGGAGGAATCAAAATGAAATGAAACAACTAGTAGAACATGAAACTGTGATAGTGCTGAGAAATCATAATGAAATGAAGAATACAATAGATCAAATGACAAACACATTAGGGAGCCTTAAAAACAGAATGGGCGAAGCAGAAGAGAGAATATCGGACTTAGAAGACAGAGAACAGGAAAGGAAACAGTCAAACCAAAGAAAAGAAGAGGAAATTAGAAATCTAAAAAATATTGTCGGGAATCTACAGGATACTATTAAAAAACACAGCATTCAAGTTCTAGGAGTTCCTGAAGGCATGGAGAGGGAGAAAGGATTAGAAGGCCTTTTTAGTGAGATACTAGCAGAAAATTTCCCAGGTTTGGAGAAGGACAGAGACATCCTAGTACAGTAAGCTCATAGAACCCTTATTAAAAATGACCAAAAGAGATCCTCACCACGACACATCGTAATTAAATTCACCACAGTGAAACAGAAAGAAAAGATCCTAAAATGTGCAAGAGAGAAACGCCAGATTACTCTCAGAGGATCTCGAATTAGACTCACAGCTGACTTCTCGACAGAAACCCTACAAGCTAGAAGGGAATGGCGAGACATTACCCAGGTACTAAGAGAGAAAAACTGCCAGCCCAGAATATTATATCCTGAAAAGCTCTCATTTGTGAATGAAGGTGAAATAAAGACCTTTCACAGCAAACAGAAATTGAAAGAATTTGTCGCCACACATCCAGCCCTGCAAAAAATGCTTAAAGATGTGCTACACAGAGAAACACAGAAACACGGCCATCAATATGAAAGAAGGTAAAGGAAGAAAACCTACCAGTAAAAGATCATAGGAATCTTAAAGCATATACTAAAAAATATTTTTGGGAAAATGGCAGGGCAAAGTAACTACTTATCAATAGTCACACTGAACGTTAATGGACGTAATTCTCCAGTTAATAGGAACAGACTGGCTGAATGGATTAAGGAATAAAACCCATCTATTTGCTGCCTATAAGAAACACATCTTTCCAACAAAGATGCATGCAGACTGAAAGTGAAAGGCTGGAAAAAGATATTCCATGCAACAGAAATGAAAAAAAGCAGGTGTAGCCATATTAGTATCAGACAAAATAAACTTTAACACAAAAACTGTTAAGAGAGACAAAGAGGGACACTATATAATGATTAAGGGTTCAATTCAACATGAAGATGTAACTATTATAAATGTATATGCACATAATTAGAGGGCACCAGTTTATTTAAAAGGTATGTTAAGGGACTTAAAGGGAGACTTAGACCCCAATACAATAGTACTAGGGGACTTCAATACACCACTCTCAGAAATAGACAGATCAGTATATAAATAGAATTGAAAATGAATCTTGATGTGATTGGAAGGGGAGAGGGAGCGGAAAAGGGGAGGGTTGCAGGTGGGAGGGAAGTTATGGGAGGGGAAAGCCATTGTAACCCATAAGCTGTACTTTGGAAATTTATATTCATTAAATAAAAGTTTAATAAAAAAAAAGAAATAGATCAACAGGACAGAAGAGCAACAAGGAAACAGCAGATTTAATCGATACTATTGCCCAAATGGATCGAACAGATATCTACAGAACTTTCAATCCTACATTTAAATTTTTCATTTTTCTCAGCAGTGCATGGAACCTTCTCTAGAATTGACCACATACTAGGCCATAAAGCAAGTCTCAGCAAATTTAAAAGAATTAGAATCATACCATGCAGCTTCTCAGACCACAGTGGAATGAAGGTGGAAATTAGCAACTCAGGAATCCCTAGAGCATATGAAAACACATGGAGATTGAACAACATGCTCCTGAATGAACACTGGGTCATAGGAGAAATCAAAAGAGAAATCAAAAACTTTCTGGAAGTAAATGAGGATAACAACGCAACATATCAAAAATTATGTGATACAGCAAAAGCAGTGTTGAGAGGAAAGTTTATAGCAATAGGTGCCTACATCAAGAAATTGGAAAGGCACCAAATAAATGAGCTTTCAATGCATCTAAAGGATCTAGAAAATCTGCAGCAAACCAAACCCAAACCCAGTAGGAGAAAATAAAAAAAAAATTCAGAGAAGAAATCAATAGGATTGAATACAAAAAAAAATTACAAAAAAATCAGCCAAATAAGGAGCTGGTTTTTGAAAAAAATGAATAAAATTGACACACCATTGGCTCAATTAACTAAAAAAAGAAAAGACCCAAATCAATAAAATCAGAGATTAAAAAGGAAACATAACCACAGACACCACAGAAATAAAAAGAATCATCAGAAATTACTACAAAGAGCTGTATGCCAGCAAACAGGGAAATCTAGCAGAAATGGATAGACTCCTGGACACATGCAACCTACCTAAATTGAACCAGGAAGACATAGAAAACCTAAACAGACCGATAACTGAGACAGTAATAAAGGCCCTCCCAACAAAGAAAAGCCCAGGACCAGATGGATTCACTGCTGAATTCTACCAGACATTTAGAGAAGAACTAACTCCAATTCTTCTCAAACTATTCAGAACAATCGAAAAAGAGGAAATCCTCCCAAATTCTTTCTATGAAGCCAGCATCACATTAATTCCTAAGCCAGAAAAAGATGCAGCATTGAAAGAGAATTACAGACCAATATCCCTGATGAACATAGATGCAAAAATCCTCAATAAAATTCTGGACAATAGAATGCAACAATACATCAGAAAAATCATCCACCCCGACCAAGGGGGATTTATCCCTAGTATGCAGGGATGGTTCAGTGTTCCGAAAACAATCAATGTGATACACCATATCAACAAACTGCTGAAGAAAAACCATATAATTATCTCAGTAGATGCAGAGTAGGCATTCGATAAACTACAACACCCTTTCATGATTTGAAAACTCTAAGCAAATTGGGTATAGACGGAACATTCTTCAATATAATCAAAGCAATTTATGAAAAACTCACGGCCAGCATCCTATTCAATGGGGAAAAGTTAGAAGCATTTCCACTAAGATCTGGTACCAGACAGGGATGCTCACTCTCACCACTGCTATTCAACATAGTTCTCAAAGTTTTAGCCAGAGCCATCAGGCAAGAAAAAGAAATTAAAGGGATACAAATTGGGAAGGAAGATCTCATACTATCCCTCTTTGCAGATGATATGATTCTTTATTTAGAGGATCCAAAGAACTCTACTAAGAGACTATTGGAACTCATAGAAGACTTTGGCAAAGTAGCAGGATATAAAATCAATGCACAAAAATCAATAGCCTTTTGAAACTCGGTGGGGAAAAGTTCACCAGGCTAACTAGAAGAGAGAGAGGAAAAAAAAAAGTGACCGATACGGACACAAGTTTCTCTCTCTCCGCTCACCTCTCAAAGGTGAGCAAGACAAAGAGCAGGCGCCATTTTGACATATGTCATAAGCAGGGCAACCTCAGGTCTGCACCAGCCCTGAGCCTAGCAGAAAAACCTGACTCTGGGGGGAGGGGTGGAATAACAGGAGATTAATATCTAACTTGGCAACCCAGTGGGAGACTGCAGGAGAATTGGAGCCCACACTGAGGGCAGCACAGATTCCCTGTGTGGCCCTTGGGAAAGAGCTTCCAATCTCTGGCTCCTGTGGGTATATCATTTGCCTGCTAACTACCTCCAGTTAAGTTCAGCTGTGCGGAATTAATTCCCTTTTGAATCAAAAAAAGAAAGAAAGAGAGATTTACCACACATAACCTGGGAGTGTCATCTTTGACACACCCTCAACCCTGAGGAACCAAACACAGCTCTCAGTCCACACTCATCTCAAGCCTCTAAGGCTCCATCGAAAGCAGACAGTCCACTTAATATAGAGCCATAGTGTAACAAGAAAAAACACCACAGTAAAGAAACCAAATATCTCCAACATGCCAAACAACAAACGCAAAAACCGAGGTAATAAGAACAAGGAAGACACTATGATGCCCCCAAATGAAAAAGACACCCCAATTCAAGATTATGAAGATGATGAGATTGAAGAAATGCAAGAAGCGGATCTCAAAAAATTGATAAGAACATTAAGAAGTTCTCAAAAACAAATTCTTGAACTACAGAAATCCTTTAAGGACAAGATAGAAAATCTCTCTCGTGAAAGTGAAATATTAAGGAGGAATCAAAATGAAATGAAACAACTAGTGGAACAAGAAATGGTGATAGTGGTGAGAAATCATAATGAAATGAAGAATTCAATAGATCAAATGACAAACACATTTGAGAGCCTTAAAAACAGAATGGGCAAAGCAGAAGAGAGAATAGAGACTTAGAAGACAGAGAACAGGAAAGGAAACAGGCAAACCAAAGAAAAGAAGAGGAAATTAGAAATCTAAAAAATATTGTCGGGAATCTACAGGATACTATTAAAAAACCCAACATTCGAGTTCTAGGAGTTCCTGAAGGCATGGAGAGGGAGAAAGGATTAGAAGGCATTTTCAGTGAGATACTAGCAGAAAATTTCCCAGGTTTGGAGAAGGACAGAGGCATCTTAGTACAGGAAGCTTATAGAACCCCTAATAAACATGATCAAAAGAGATCCTCACCACGACACATTGTAATTAAACTCACCACAGTGAAACATAAAGAAAAGATCCTAAAATGTGCAAGAGAGAAACGCCAGATTACTCTCAGAGGATCTCGAATTAGACTCACAGCAGACTTCTCATCAGAAACCCTACAAGCTAGAAGGGAATGGCGAGACATAGCCCAGGCACTAAGAGAGAAAAACTGCCAGCCCAGAATATTATATCCTGCAAAGCTCTCATTTGTGAATGAAGGTGAAATTAAGACTTTTCATAGCAAACAGAAACTGAAAGAATTTGTCGCCACTCGTCCAGCCCTGCAAAAGATGCTTAAAGATGTGTTACACACAGAAACACAGAAACATGGTCACCAATATGAAAGAAGGTAAAGGAAGGAAACCTCACAGCAAAAGATCACAGGAAGCTCAATTTCTCTTTGACATAGAATTAAACTCTGATGCTTTGTTAAAGCAATGTGTTAAAGTAATCTATTATGTTCTCTTGATGTCTGTTAAATTCTAATTGTTCAAAAACAGCTGAATTTTTATTAAGAGCTATGGGTTATTTAAATATGTGCTTATTTTCAAAGATTTGAATAATAACCTTGTAAAAATGATCAAATTTGGTCTATGTTATGTCATGATTTTAAGGAATCTTATTTCAACCAGATATTTTGGATTTTGAGCCTTCTTGGCATTCTTGACAGGCATTCAAAAAATCAAAGTTTCATACAATCTGGTCTCTAAAATTTCCAGTAAATCCTGGACTTTGGTTTTCCCAGTTTGGGCCCAACTGAAAAATCGAAGGACCTATGTCTCTCATCTTATAGAGACACCAACTTATCAGGCTATTTGGAGTATATTAGAAGGACTGTCAAGATGTGACGTGGTACCAAACTTTAAGTTTCTTTAATGGAAAATGCTATTAATACAAATGTTTGAAAATTAAAAAGTCTAATGATCTTGTGTTACTAGACATGATAGTTATCTTAATGAGAAAGCCCCAGAGGCCTAAAGTGTTAAGTACTTGTAAAATCCTACAGGTGCTTTCAAAAATACTGTGAAGTAAGCAAGTGCCTCTTGTTGGTTGATGAGTTTATAATTTTAAACATGGCGACTTAAAGTCTTTTGTCATCCACAGTTATGTATGATGTGCTGCTCATAAAACTAAAGCGTTGTTGGTTCTGTGTTTAGCTGTCCTCCTATAGGTTCCTATGGACTTTGTCCAGCCACTTTTATTGTATTCAGTACTTTGGGATGGCTCTGTAAACAGATGAAGCCAATAATGTATTACCAGTACCAACTGAGAGAAAGTATGGTTAACTGAGGTTACTAAAAACAAAAAGCAATTCAAATCAATTGGCAATCGACAAAAAGAGTTAAAGATTTTAAAAGCTATTATTAAAATAGCTATATTGGTCTATTATGCTATGTTATATGTGTGTACATATTGTATGTCCACATGGGGAAATTTTATTAAGAGTTTTATTTTAAATAGCTTGTAGATAAGATTGTCCATAAATTTAAGCTGCTAAAATTAATCAAAGATACATTTTAATTTGTGTGACCTGAATCTGTGTATCATATGTTTTAAACAGGTTGGTAGAAAGAAACTAAAAACATTTTATATGGTTGTGCTTAAGTTTACTGGCTAAACAAACTACACCATGTTAGATATTTAAGAGGTGTTTTCAAATACATGATTCTTAAAATTTATAAAAGGCATTTGACCTTATGGTAAATGTTTTCTTCAGTTGCTATCTAATGGTTGAAACGGTTTGCTAAGTATTCATGTAATATTGCTATTGTCAGCAAGCGATCTAGGACTTGCTCCCTCATTTCTCAATTCTAAGCCCAACTTGTTCTTTCATTTCTCTATTCTCTACAAGGTAGGAAACTAATTCTATTATAAAGGAATCTGTAGGATGCACAATTTAATCTTTAGACCTTATAAAAGAGATGACTAACATTTTTCTGTAATAGCATAGCCAAAATAAGAACTTAAATAATAATCTCATAGCTAGATTCACTTCGCCATCAGCGAACTATACAGTAAGTAGAAAAAACCTCCCTTTCAGACCAAAGGGAAAGAAAGTTTTAAAGTGAGAATATAATTTTCCTCATGGGCATTGTCTACCTTAGACAAACTACTACAGAACATGCCTGTGACTATAGACTTGCAATTCAGGCCACCGAAGATTAGAGATGGGACTTGGGCGCTCTGCTTTAACACAAACCAGGAGGAAAAGAAAGCTCGGCATCAGAAGCAATGGGTGGCAGGGCTATTAATGGCTGATCTGTGCAGCGATCTGCCCTCGAGGAGACCCAACAGGCCAGTCTACTGCAGTGGCTTTCAATGTGGTAAGCATGGGCTTCAGCAGAAGTCAGCTTGTGAAGAGCCCTGGCAGCTCTGCCAAGAGTTGGATCATTGGAAATGGACCTGCCCTGGAGTCGAAGGATGCCCAGGTCAGAGCCACAGATCTTATTGGCTCTAAGCTGAAAAGCCCTTCACTCAGCCCAACTTCCAAAGTGACCACTGCAGCTGATGGTATGGTCAAGAAGGGTCAGCAACATTGCAGGCAGAACTGTAAATTTTTCTTGTTAGAGATGCCCCCTGCCTTTACCTGGCCAGCTCTCCTCCCAGGCCAGCCAAGTAATGAAAGTCAACAGAGTGCCTTCCCCTAGGAGGTTCACACCTCCCTTAGGATATACCCCATGTGAAGAGATAGATAGGTCTGGGCCTCTTAACTTACAAGGCCTAAAGCCCAACAGCCCCTTCTATCAGGTTCTATTTGCCTCTCAATCAGAAAACTTAATTGTAGCTTAGACAACACCTTTCTTAGCTCCTCTAATAATGACTCTGTCCTTTGTTCTAGACACTGTCTAGCGTACTTGGGCCTCATTCCTTTGTAATCATATCCTCTACTCTACCACCAATGGCTCTACTCCCAACCTGTGTGTACTGATGGTCCTCTTCCCCACTTAATGCTGTATAATTGTTCAAACCTGGTAAATGCCACTCTTAGGATCATTGGTTACTATCCTCACTCTGTCTTTTATGACCTTGTCTAAATATGATCAGAGTCGGCAAACTTGGAAGGCTTCCATAGCCTTGGCAACTCATGACGACAGCCTAGAGTGGTACTGGCGCCATAAACTAGAGTGTCAATTTGTTGGGTCAACAACAGGAGCCACTGTGCACTTGCTCCTCATGTGGGATCTCTGTCCTTAATGTGCTGTACATTTTGATTTAATGCTATAACTAGTACTCAAACAGTATGTTTCACTTTGTGTTTCTATGTGGGTGCAAACTGTTGAAATCTTTATACTAAATTGATCTTCTGTATATAAAGAGAATTGAAAATGAATCTTGATGCAAATGGAAGGGGAGAGGGAGCGGGAGAGGGGAGGGTTGCGGGTGGGAGGGAAGTTATGGGAGGGGGAAGCCATTGTAATCCATAAGGTGTACACTGGAAATTTATATTCATTAAATAAAAGTTAAAAAAAAACAATAGCCTTTGTATACACAGGCAATGCCATGGCTGAGAAAGAACTGGTAAGATCAATCCAATTCACAATAGCTAGGAAAACAACCAAATACCTTGGAATAAACTTAACCAAGGACGTTAAAGATCTCTACGATGAGAATTACAAAATCTTAAAGAAAGAAATAGAAGAAGATACCAAAAAATGGAAAAATCATCCAGGCTCATGGATTGGAAGAATCAACATCATCAAAATGTCCATTCTCCCAAAAGCAATTTATAGATTCAATGCGATACCAATCAAGATACCAAAGACATTCTTCTCAGATCTAGAAAAAATAATGCTGAAATTCATATGGAGACACAGGAAAACTCGAATAGCTAAAGCAATCTTGTACAACAAAAACAAAGCCTGAGGCATCACAATACCAGATTTCAGCACATACTACAGGGCAGTTGTTATCAAAACAGCATGGTACTGGTACAGAAACAGATGGATAGACCAATGGAACAGATTAGAAACACCAGAAATCAATCCAAACATCTACAGCCAACTTATATTTGATCAAGGATCTAACACCAATTCCTGGAGCAAGGACAGTCTATTCAATAAATGGTGTTGGGAAAACTGGATCTCCACGTGCAGAAGCATGAAGCAAGACACCTACCTTACACCTTACACAAAAATCCACTCATCATGGATTAAAAACCTAAATCTATGACCGGACACCATCAAATTATTAGAGAACATAGGAGAAACCCTGCAAGATATAGGTACAGGCAAAGACTTCTTGGAAAACACCCAGAAGCACAGGCAGTCAAAGGCAAAATTAACATTTGGGATTGCATCAAATTGAGAAGTTTCTGTACTTCAAAAGAAACAGTCAGGAGAGTGAAGAGGCAACACACAGAATGGGAAAAATATTTGCAAACTATGCTACAGATAAAGGATTCATAACCAGAATCTACAAAGAAATCAAGAAACTCCACAACAACAAAACAAACAACCCACTTAGGAGATGGGCCAAGGACCTCAATAGACATTTTTCAAAAGAGGAAATCCAAATGGACAACAGACACATGAAAAAATGTTCAAGATCACTAGCAATCAGGGAAATGCAAATCAAAACCACAATGAGGTTCCACCTCACCCCGGTGAGAATGGCTCACATCCAGAAATCTACCAACAACAGTTGCTGGAGAGGATGTGGGGGAAAAGGGACATCAATCCACTGTTGGTGGGAATGTAAACTGGTAAAACCACTATGGAAGTCAGTCTGGAGATTCCTCAGAAACCTGAACATAACCCTACATTCAACCCAGCCATCCCACTTCTTGGAATTTACCCAAAGGAAATTAAATTGGCAAACAAAAAAGCCATCTGCACCTTAATGTTTATTGCAGCTCAGTTCACAATAGCTAAGACCTGGAATCAACCAACGAAATGCCCATCAGCAGTAGACTGGATAAAGAAATTATGGGGTATGTACTCTACAGAATACTATACAGCAGTCAAAAACAATGAATTCCGGTCATTTGCAACAAAATGGAGGAATCTGGAAAACATCATGCTGAGTGAAATAAGCCAGTCCCAAAGAGACAAATATCATATGTTCTCCCTGATCGGTGACACCTAACTGTGCACCAAAAAGGAAACCTGTTGAAGTGAAATGGACACAATTTAAAACGGTGACTTGATCAGCCCTTGCCCTGACTTTGATGAACAACTTAATACTTTATCCCTCCTAGTATTTTTGTTTGTTTGTTCTACTTAATATATTCGTTGAATTCTGTAATCAATACACAGTTATTCTTTTTTTTTTTTGACAGGCAGAGTGCATAGTGAGAGAGACAGACAGAGAGAAAGGTCTTCCTTTTTGCCGTTGGTTCACCCTCCAATGGCCGCTGCGGCTGGCGCATCACACTGATCTGAAGCCAGGAGCCAGGTGCTTCTCCTGGTTTCCCATGGGGTGCAGGGCCCAAGGACTTGGGCCATCCTCCACTGCCTTCCCAGGCCATAGCAGTGAGCTGGCCTGGAAGATGGGCAACCAGGATAGAATCCAGCGCCCCAACCGGGACTAGAACCCGGTGTGCCGGCACCGCAAGGTGGAGGATTAGCCTGTTAAGCCACAGCGCCAGCCAGTACACAGTTATTCTTAAGTGCTGATACTTAACTGAAAAAATGATCCCTGTTAAATATAAGAATGGGAATAAGAGAGTGAAGAGATGTACAATTTGGGACATGATCAAGCTGACTTGCCCCAAACGGTAGAGTTAGAAACATACCAGGGGATTCCAATTCAATCCCATCAAGGTGGCATGTACCAATGCCATCTCACTAGTCCAAGTGATCAATTTCTGTTCATAATTGATCATAATGATAGGACTAAGAGTCAAAGGGATCACATAAACAAGACTAGTGTCTGAAAATACTAACCGATATAATAAAAAAGGGAGAGAACGATCCAACATGGGAAGTGAGATACACAGCAGACTCAGAATGGCAGATGTCCTAAACAGCACTCTGGCCTCAGAATCAGCCCTTAAGGCATTCGGATCTGGCTGAAGAGCCCATGAGTATTTCAGGCATGGAAAGACAAGACACTCTGGAAAAAAAAATGACCTAAATGAAAGATCTCTGCGAGTGAGATCCCAGTAGAAAGAACAGGTCAAAGAAGGAGGTACCTTTCTCTGAAGGGAGGAGAGAACTTCTACTTTGACTATAACCTTGTCTAAATATGATCAGAGTCGGAGAACTCAAAAGGCCTTGGCAACTCATGACGAGAGCCTAGGGTGATTACTGATGCCATAAACAAGAGTGTCAAATTGTTAAGTCAACAACAGGAGTCACTGTGGACTTACTCCTCATGTAGGATCTCTGTCCTTAATGTGCTGTACATTGTGATTTAATGCTATAGCTAATACTGAAGCAGTATTTTTCACTTTGTGTTTCTATCTGGGTGCAAACTGTTGAAATCTTTACTTAATATATACTAAACTGATCTTCTGTATATAAAGAGAATTGAAAATGAATCCTGATGTGAATGGAAGTGGAGAGGGAGCAGGAAAGGGGAGGGTTGTGGGTGGGAGGGTAGTCATGGGGGGGAAGCCATTGTAATCCATAAGCTGTACTTTGGAAATTTATATTCATTAAATAAAAGTTTAAAAAAAAGAAATTGGGTTGCTGATGGAGAACAAGAAAGACATATTCCCTATCCTCAGAGAGCTTTACAGTCCAGATACATTTGTGTTTTATTTTAGTGTAAGATTCAACCATCATTAATTCACTTAACATGGAAGCTATTTATTTATGTATTTGTCCTGTTTCTTTTAGGAAAAGTATCAATGAAAGAGATTATATTTAACTGGGTTAGAAGCCTTTCTTCAAATAATCATCAAAAAAAGGACTTTTTTTTCTGCAAAAAAACAATATGACTACAGTGACATATGTGTTCAAGGTACACAAGTACCTTGACTCAAGTTTGGGTAAGATTAGTAGTATCCATGAGATTAATAACAAAAAGCAAAGCTGTAATGTTAGGTTGGTAGAATACGAATGAGAGTCTTGAATGTTAGGGTAAGACATGTATACTTAATTCAGTCAATATGGTTCAATTATACAGAGTCACACACATCTATTAAGTTTCAAATCTTTTCATCAAAAAAGTTATATGACCAAATATAAACTCCTAGAAGATCAATCTAACATCTGACACATTGCATGACTAGTAGGTAAGAAAAATAGGAGGCAGGGAGATGTGCTAGAAGGTTTTTTTAATAGACCAAATAAATGGCAAAGAAAGCTTTTACTAGGAGAGTTTCAGTGAGCATGGAAAGGAGTAGGTGGAACCAAAAATAAAACATGCCTGACTTGGAAAATGACTAATTTTAGGTAGGAGAAAGCAAGGAGGATGCCAAAGACTGGGTGGAAAAATAATTAATCATATTTTCTATATTAGTTAGAAATGAATTATATGTGAATAAATTTTGTTTCAATTTCTAGGGGTTACCTTGAAAGTTATCATTTCAGATAGGAATGTTAAAAGGAAATCAGGAGTCCATAAATCCATATAACTAGGGCTAGCACCTTGTTCAATTCAACATATACTCATTGAGCATCTACTATATTCTAAGCACTCTTCAAATCATTGTAGATAAAATGGTGAAGGAAAATAACATTATTCCTGCCTTCAAAAGTTCATAGCCTTTGGGAGTAGGTAGGTAGATAAGCTAGATAACTATAAAATAGATATTAATTCAATATCTATATCATGAGTATATAATCTATGCCAGACTTGATCTAGGTGCTAGAATAGAAAAGTGAGCAAAACAGACAAAAAGCCCTACTCTACTGGACCTTATATTCTAACATAGGAGACTGACCCCCACAAAAATAAGACTATTTCATATCTTTATAACTGTTACCAAAAATAGAACTAAGTAACACATGAGGTGATGGGTTTTACTTTAGATAGTGTGGCCAGGAAGGGCTCTTTGAGAAGGGAGAATATCATATGATATAACTAGAGGAAGATCACTCCAGGCAAAGTGAAACAAGTAGAAAGTTCCACAGAAAGAAACGAAGGCAGCCAACTCAAGGGACAGAAATAAAGCCAGTATATCTAGGGTACAATAAGCAAAGCAAAGCAAGGTTAGAGATACAGAGAGAGGCAAAGGCGAAATCAGGTTCATGTATGGTTCTGTAGGTTGTAGTAAGGAGTTTGGTTTAACCCAGATTTTGTCAAGGGTTTTAAAAAGTAGGTAACATAATTTAATTTACATTTTTAATAGGAGCACTCTGGCTGCTGTGCTGAGAATGGATTCTAGAGGGGCAAGAGTAAAAAGCAGGGAGACTTTTTAGGAAGCTATAAACATACATGTATATCTTTATGTCGCTTGTCTTTTTATGGAAAATGTGCACAATATTTCTACTTTGCAAGGAAAAAATAGATTCCATAATATAATTGATTTCCCATCTCATCATTTTTTTGTTCCAATATAGAGCAATAAAACCATACTTCATAGTAAATGAAAGAAATTATATCAAATTTCAGATATTCAGGGAATCCACTCATTCCTTTGTCCACTCAACAACATTTATTGACTGGATACTAAATGCTATCTACTATTCTAGACCAGGAGGATACACTTGCAGACAAAACAAATAGTTCCTTCCCTCACAGAGCTTTTGATCTTGTGCGAAAGATATTAAATACACGTGTTTGCAACCACAAACCATGGTGAATGTTAAGAAGGGAAAACAGGTAACTCTACAGGGCTTAACAATTATAGAGTTTTTTTAAATATGCAATGAACATGATTATCTTCATTGCTGCTTAAGACTAGGACACAGTGAAAGGAAAAATTCAAATAGTCAGTTGTCTAACCGATCATTATAAACTCATTATCATGTATTAAAAATTATTATATTTCAAGTATCAGGAAATTAATGATGTAGAACTGACTACATTAAAATAAGGGATTAGTCCCCAAAAGGAAATACAACAAGGGCATAGAGAACCTGTTTGGTACAAGACACAAAGCTGGATGAGTCCTGGAGGGGAACACTGATCAAGCAATGATAGTAAGTTACAGTTGTCATCCCCTCCAAGAGGCCTTTTCTGATTGTGCCTACAAGAGTAAGTCATGCTTCTATGGAATCCAGTAGTGCCTGATCTTCACTCTAGTAATCCATGCCTGAAACCTCTATGGCCATTTGTTTTTAACCTGTATTTCTTCACTAACTAGACAATGACCCCCATAAGGTCAGTGACATCATCAGTTTGTTCATTGGGGTATTCCCACATTTAAAATAGAAATGGCACATAATGGGCATAGAATAAAAGCTTGATAAATCAACAATACAAAGTAAAACAGTAAAAAGGACATATGAGAGAGATGTAGAGGATGATATGGCCATTTATTGGAGGGTTAGTGAACTTCCAATTAGATGAATCAGAGAAAGGCTAGTAGAGAAGATTACCTTTCTGCTGGCCTATGAAAGTTAGACAAGATTACATGTGGACACGAAAGAAGGCACACTAAGTGAATAGTGTGAAAAAAGGCATGGAAATGGAAAAATGACAGGCATGCTTATTAAAATAAAAAGAGCACAGTGTGATAAAAAAAAATGAGAGGACATAGATCGAGGTAAGGTTGGAACTGCAAGTGAGGGCTAAAAGGTGAAGGGTCTCAGGAATTCAATTATTTAACACCTGGTCCAACCCACTGCAACATACTGCATTTTAAGATGATCTGGATTACAGTCCCAACTCATATTTCTTATTCTATGTAAAATTAGGAAAACTATTAAGCTCTGGCAGTCTGAGTTTGGGGATAATTGATACAATACATAGAAATGGGAAATAAAGTAAGGAAAAGTAGGAAGACTATAGGTTTATTTTTACATTTGTTAGATTTTTTTTGACAGGCAGAGTGGACAGTGAGAGAGAGAGACAAAGAGAAAGGTCTTCCTTTGCCATTGGTTCACCCTCCAATGGCCACCATGGCTGGTGCGCTGAGGCCAGCGTGTTGCGCTGATCAGAAGCCAGGAGCCAGGTGCTTCCTCCTGGTCTCCCATGGGGTGCAGGGCCCAAGCACTTGGGCCATCCTCCACTGCACTCCCGGGCCATAGCAGAGAGCTGGCCTGGAAGAGGGGCAACCGGGATAGAATCCGGCACCCCGACCGGGACTAGAACCCGGTGTACCAGCGCTGCAAGGCAGAGGATTAGCCTATTGAGCCATGGCGCTGGCCTACATTTGTTAGATTTTTAAATATATTGGGGCTGGTGCTACGGCGCAGTGGGTTAAAGCCATGGTCTGCAGCACCAGCATCCCAAATGGGTGCTGGTTCAAGTCCTAGCTGCTCCATTTCCAACCCAGCTCTCTGCTATGGCCTGGGAAAGCAGCAGAAGATGTCCCAAGTCTTTGGGCCCCTGCACCCATGTGGGAGACCTGGAAGAAGGCCCTGGCTTCAGATCAGTCCAGCTCTGGCTATTGTGGCCATCTGGGGAGTGAACCAGTGAATAGAAGACCTTTCTCTCTCTCTCTCTCTCTCTCTCTCTCTCTCTCTCTCTCTCTCTGCAAATCTGCCTTTCAAAATACTAAATAAATCTTTGAAAAATATATATTATTTGTTTGAGAGTCAGAGTTGGGACCAGCATTGTGCACAGGGTGTTAAGCTGCTGCCTGCATCACAGGCAACCCAGATAGGTGGTGGTTAAAGTCCTGGCTGCTCCACTTCTGACCTGGCTCCTTGCTAATGTGCCTGGAAAAGCAGCAGAAGGTGGCCCAAGTGCTTGGATCCCTGTACCCACACGGGAGGCTCAGAAGAAGCTCCTTCCTCCTGACTTCATCCTGGCACAGCCCCAGCTGTTGTGGCCATTTGGGGAGTGAGCCAGCAGATGGAAACCTCTCTCTGTGACTCCACCTGTTGAAATAAAAAATGAATCTTTTAAAAGAGTCAGAGTTAGTTAGAGTTAGAATGAAAGAAAGAGAGAAAGAGAGAGAGAGAGAGAGAGAATGAATCTTCCATCTGCTGGTTAACTCCTCAGATGGCCACAATGCCCAGGGCTAGGCCATGACAAAGCCAGAAGCCAGAAGCTTCTTCTGGGACGCCCATGAGGTTGGCAGGGGCCCAAGCACCTGGATCATCTTCCACTGCTTTCCCCAGGCCATCAGCATGGAGCTGGCTCAAAAATGGAGCAGCCAGGACTCAAACTGTTGCTCACATGGGATGCCTGTGTCGCAGACAGTGGTTTTACCCACTACTCCGCAATGCCAGCACCATATTTATCAGATTTGAGGGTCCCATATGACATCCAACTCAAGATTCCCTGTGAATATTAGAGGTATTTAGAAGATTTTAAAAAGTACAATTGAGTTAAAAATGAAATAAATTTGGTATTTTGAGATCTATTATACAGAACAGGGAATATAGCTAATAGTTGAGTACAGTACAGTTCAATGACACTGGAAGGGTGGATTTTGAATATTCTCATCATGGAAAGTGTCAAACATTTGAGGTGATAAGTTGGTTGGCTCAGTTTGTCATCCTAAATTGTATTCAAAAACAATAACATCACTTTTTACCCTCTAAATATTTATAGCAATAATTTATTGATATATAATAGAAAAGAAGTACAGATTAGAAAAAAATTGGTTTGGAAGTCATGAATACAAGATAAATAGTTGAATGCATCATTTTTAAATAAAGAGAAATTGTATGCAAAGTCAATACCTGGAAAAGGATTTTGTTCTAGAATGCTTTTGATCTGTTTAGATTCAGTTCAAGAAAAACAAGTGTATTTGAACAACAAAAAATTTCAGGCTGTCTTTTCACTATTAGCCTTCTGCTCCTGGATACTCTTGTAGCCATGGAGATAGCAGCTCCCACAACTAATTCCAGACATATGTACCTTTTCTCAGCTACCCAAACCTCTATTTCCCCTCATTACAGAATCTACAAATCTCAACTGAGTGAAGTCACTAAATTATATACACAATTATTTTTTGTCATTATCATCTGAAGCTCATTCATGCTGTTTTAAATTTTACTGTAAATTACTTTAAAAACATCTTGTTAAAATACTCTCAGAAAGTTACAGTGTTCTCCCTTTATATATCAGAGAATTCATCTGGTCAGAAGTAAATGAATAAAGCTGGCTCATCCTATACTGCAAACTCCTATGAAGATCATGACATATAAATTTAGAGTTACCCTCAAGTAATCTAGTATTTCTGCTTCTGGGAGTGGGTAGCTAGTGACAAATGATACTTTTTGGACACTGTGTGAAACTCAGCCCCATTTGACTGAGATCCTGATCTCCTGTTGAACAATTGCCAGCTTCTTTGACAGGGAATGGATTTTGTCTCTGTACTTTGAGCTGTACCTTGAAACCTGAAAGATTTTCCAAACTATAGTCCTGTCTCCTGTATGACTCAAGATATTGCTAATAACTGTATTACTGCCAAGCAAGACTCATGAGATCATCTTTGGATGTTAATGCTGACCAAGAATAATCAAATATCACCAACCAGGTCAGTTTGGACTTCTAACTCCTTCCACAGAATACAGTACTCTAGTAGGGCCAGTAATGATAGGCCTTGGCATGGTACATCTCAATCTTCTCCTTTCCTACCATTCTGGGATGTTGAAGTACCATGCACATCTAACAGTTGAGACACTAGAAATTTGGCTACAAATGTGCCAATTCTGGAAAATTTATTTCTCATTGTAATTTAATACACTGGTACACTGATTATGATTTTGTTTCTCATATAGTTTATCCTGAAGGCATATTTTATAATCACAATGAAACAAGTATTTCAGTATGTGTAGCAATTGTATAGTTTATCATTCATTGATATAATATCAATGTAGTATTATACATTTTTTTTGTGAAAATGGTTAGTATGCATTCTTCCCCTTAGGGATGTATCCACAAATATGCTCACAATACCAGATGTCTAAGCAAATAGGCTGAACATCTGTAGATCTCAAACCAAAGTACAAGATGTAATATACTATATATTGCTTGTAAGAAATTTTGGGAGACAATCATATGGCCATTACTCAGGGAAAGTATTAGCAAACATCAATGTAATTTGTGATTACTAGCAAGCATTTTGTTCTGCCTCTAGATTTGTTTATATTATTATTTACCATGGTTTTTTTTATTTAATGAATATAAATTTCCAAAGTACAGCTTATGGGTTACAATGGCTTCCCCCCTCTCATAAATTCCCTCCCACCCACAACCCTCCCTTTCCAGCTCCCTCTCCCCTTCCATTCACATCAAGATTCATTTTCAATTATCTTTATACACAGAAGATCAGTTTAGTATATATTAGGTAAAGATTTCAACAGTTTGCCCCATATAGCAACACAAAGTGAAAAAAAAATACTGTTGGAGTACTAGTTATAGCATAAATCACAGTGTACAGCACATTAAAGACAGAGATCCTACATAATATTTTTTAAAAAATTAATTAAATTTCTATGCCATTTCCAATTTAACACCAGGTTTTTTTTTTCATTTCCAATTATCTTTATATACAGAAGATCGATTCAGTATATAATTAGTAAAGATCTCATCAGTTTGTACCCACACAGAAACACAAAGTGTAAAAATACTGTTTCAGTACTAGTTATAGCATCACTGCACATTAGACAACACATTAGGGACAGATCCCACATGGGATGTAAGTACACAGTGACTCCTGTTGCTGACTTAACAATTTGACACTCCTGTTCATGGTGTCAGTAATCTCCCTAGGCTCTAGTCATGAGTTGCCAGGGCTATGGAAGCCTTTAGAGTTCGCTGACTTTGATCTTATTCCGATAGGGTCATAGTCAAAGTGGAAGTTCTCTCCTCCCTTCAGAGAAAGGTACCTCCTTCTTTGATGGCCCCGTTCTTTCCACTGGGATCTCACTCACAGAGATCTTTCATTTAGGTGTTCTTCTTCTTTTTTTTCTTTTCCATGGTATCTTGGCTTTCCATGCCTACAATACTCTCATGGGCTATTCAGCCAGATCCGAATGCCTTAAGGGCTGATTCTGAGGCCAGAGTGTTGTTTAGGACATCTGCCATTCTATGAGTCTGCTGTGTATCCCGCTTCCCATGTTGGATCTTTCTCTCCCTTTTTGATTCTATCAGTTAGTATTAGCAGACACTTGTCTTGTTTGTGTGATCCCTTTGACTCTTAGACCTATCAGAGCCATCAATTGTGAGCTGAAATTGATCACTTGGACTAGTGAGATGGCATTGGTACATGCCACCTTGATGGGATTGTATTGGAATCCCCTGGCACATTTCTAACTCCATCATTTGGGGCAAGTCCCATTGAGCATGTCCCAAATTGTACATCTCCTCCCTCTCTTTTTCCACTCTTAAATTTAACAGGGATCACTTTTCAGTTAAAATTTAAACACCTAAGAATAATTGTGTGTTAATTACAGAGTTCAACCACTAGTACTAGAACAACAACAACAACAAAAAATACTAAAAAGGATAAAGTATTACATTGTACATCTAGAGTCAGGACAAGAGCTGATCAGGTCATCATCAAATTATTAGAGAGCATTGGAGAAACCCTGCAAGATATAGGTACAGGCAAAGACTTCTTGGAAAACACCCCAGAAACACAGGCAGTCAAAACTAAAATTAATGGCCGGCGCCGTGGCTTAACGGGCTAATCCTCCGCCTTGTGGCACCAGCACACTGGGTTCTAGTCCCGGTCCGGGCGCTGGATTCTATCCTGGTTGCCCCTCTTCCAGGCCAGCTCTCTGCTATGCCCTGGGAAGGCATTGGAGGATGGCCCAAGTCCTTGGGCCCTGCACCCCATGGGAGAACAGGAGAAGCACCTGGCTCCTGGATTCGGATCAGTGAGAAGCGCCGGCCGCAGCGGCCATTGGAGGGTGAACCAACGGCAAAAAGGAAGACCTTTCTCTCTGTCTCTCTCTCACTATCCACTCTGCCTGTCCAAAAAAATTCTCTAAAAAAACTAAAATTAATATTTGGGATTGCATCAAATTGAGAAGTTTCTGTACTTCAAAAGAAACAGGAAAGTGAAGAGGCAACCGGCAGAATGGGAAAAAATATTTGCAAACTATACTACAGATAAAGGGTTGATAACCAGAATCTACAAAGAAATCAAGAAAATCCAAAAGAACAGAACAACCCACTTAAGCGATGGGCCAAGGACCTCAATAGACATTTTTCAAAAGAGGAAAGCCAAATGGACAACAGACACATGAAAAAATGTTCAAGATCACTAGCAATAAGAGAAATGCAAATCAAAACCACAATGAGGTTCCACCTCACCCCGGTGAGAATGGCTCACATTCAGAAATCTACCAACAACAGATGCTGGAGAGGATGTGGGGAAAAAGGGACACTCACCCACTGTTGGTGGGAATGCAAACTGGTTTAAGCTACTATGGAAGTCTGTCTGGAGATTCCTCAGAAACCTGAACATAACCCTACCATACCACCCAGCCATCCCACTCCTTGGAATTTACCCAAAGGAAATTAATTTGGCAAATAAAAAAGCCATCTGCACATTAATGTTTATTGCAGCTCATTCACAATAGCTAAGACCTGGAACCAACCCAAATGCCCATCAACAGTAGACTGGATAAAGAAATTATGGGACATGTACTCCATAGAATACTATACAGCAGTAAGAAACAACGAAACCCGGTCATTTGCAACAAGATGGAGGAATCTGGAAAACATCATGCTGAGTGAATTAAGCCAGTCCCAAGGAGACAAATATCATTTGTTTTCCCTGATCGGCGACAACTGAGCACCAAAGGGGAAACCTGTTGAAGTGAAATGGACACTATAGGAAACAATAACCTGATCAGCTCTTGTCCTGACTTTAGATGTACAATGTAATACTTTATCCTTTTTAGTATGTGTTGTTATTGTTGATGATGTTGTTGTTCTATTTTACTAGTGGTTGAACTCTGTAATTAACACACAATTATTCTTAGGTGTTTAAATTTTAACTGAAAAGTGATCCCTGTTAAATTTAAGAGTGGAAAAAGAGAGGGAGGAGATGTACAATTTGGGACATGCTCAATGGGACTTGCCCCAAATGGTGGAGTTAGAAATGTGCCAGGGGATTCCAATACAATCCCATCAAGGTGGCATGTACCAATGCCATCTCACTAGTCCAAGTGATCAATTTCAGCTCACAATTGATGGCTCTGATAGGTCTAAGAGTCAAAGGGATCACACAAACAAGACAAGTGTCTGCTAATACTAACTGATAGAATCAAAAAGGGAGAGAAAGATCCAACATGGGAAGCGGGATACACAGCAGACTCATAGAATGGCAGATGTCCTAAACAACACTCTGGCCTCAGAATCAGCCTTTAAGGCATTCGGATCTGGCTGAAGAGCCCATGAGAGCATTGTAGGCATGGAAAGCCAAGATACCATGGAAAAGAAAAAAAAAAGAAGAAGAACACCTAAATGAAAGATCTCTGTGAGTGAGATCCCAGTGGAAAGAACGGGGCCATCAAAGAAGGAGGTACCTTTCTCTGAAGGGAGGAGAGAACTTCCACTTTGACTATGACCCTATCGGAATAAGATCAAAGTCAGCGAACTCTAAAGGCTTCCATAGCCCTGGCAACTCATGACTAGAGCCTAGGGAGATTACTGACGCCATGAACAGGAGTGTCAAATTGTTAAGTCAGCAACAGAAGTCACTGTGTACTTACATCCCATGTGGGATCTGTCCTTAACGTGTTGTCTAATGTGCAGTGATGCTATAACTAGTACTGAAACAGTATTTTTATACTTTGTGTTTCTGCATGGGTACAAACTAATGAGATCTTTACTAATTATATACTGAATCGATCTTCTGTATATAAAGATAATTGGAAATGAAAAAAAACCTGGTGTTAAATTGGAAATGGTATAGAAAATTAATTAATTTTTTTTAAAAAATATTATGTAGGATCTCTGTCTTTAATGTGCTGTACACGCTTATTTAATGCTATAACTAGTACTCCAACAGTATTTTTTTTCACTTTGTGTTGCTTTATGGGGGCAAACTGTTGAAATCGTTACTTAATATATACTAAACTGATCTTCTGTATATAAAGAGAATGAAAATGAATCATGATGTGATTGGAAGGGGAGAGGGAGCGGGAAAGGGGAGGGTTGTGGGTGGGAGGGAAGTTTTGGGAGGGGGAAGCCATTGTAACCCATAAGCTGTACTTTGGAAATTTATATTCATTAAATAAAAGTTTAATTAAAAAAAAAGATCAAAGTCGGCGAGCCCTAAAGGCTTCCATAGCCTTGGCAACTCATGACTAGAGCCTAGGGAGATTACTGACACCATAAACAAGAGTATCAAATTGTTAAGTCAACAACAGGAGTCACTGTGTACTTACTTCTCATGTGGGATCTGTCCTTAATGTGTTGTCTAATGTGCAGTGATGCTATAACTAGTACTAAAACAGTATTTTTACGTTTTTGTGTGGGTGCAAACTGATGAAATCTTTACTAATTATATACAGAATCAATCTTCTGTATATAATTGGAAATGAAAATAAAAACCTGGTGTTAATTTGGAAATGGCATAGAAAATTAATTTTTAATTTTTAAAAAATATCATGTAGGATCTCTGTCTTTAATGTGCTGTACACTGTTATTTAATGCTATAACTAGTACTCCAACAGTATTTTTTCACTTTGTGTTGCTATGTGGGGGCAAACTGTTGAAATCTTTACTTAATATATACTAAACTGATCTTCTGTATATAAAGATAATTGGAAATGAATCTTGATGTGAATGGAAGGGGAGAGGGAGCGGGAAAGGGGAGGGTTGCAGGTGGGAGGGAAGTTATGGGAGGGGGGAAGCCATTGTAACCCATAAGCTGTACTTTGGAAATTTATATTCATTAAATAAAAGTTAAAAAAAAAAGAAATCAAGAATCAGTATTGTGACTCCACAATTATCAAGAACCCAGATTCCAGACCTATCTTATTAGCCTATAATCCTCAGGTTTGAAAATGTCTAGTGCAACCCTAGGCATCATGGGAAGAGGGGGAGGCTGACAACCTGCTTTCCTTGCCTTATTCTGGTATTTGGACATGATGACAAAAATTCTCAGGTGAAATACTGAAAAATTTTCAAAATTTTTGTATTATTTTTACTTGTATGTTTTTAGACTATATGTGGAGGCTAAATTCAAACCCAAAAGCCATATAAGGGCTGGTCTGTGGTTACAAATTCTCAGGAGAGACATTTTTCTCTACCAAGAACACAGGCTAAGATGAACAAAATTCATTGTCATCTTCCTCTGCTAAGAAGAGTTTTCCTGGTGTATTATTTGGTTAAAAATAAAGTGCTTTTATACACCCAGTTTTACATGGACATCTTGGTCTCAATTCCAATACTATACATGGATGTGAAAACCCAAGCCTTGTGGCCAGTGCTGTGGCAAAGTAGTTTGAGCCTCCATCTGTAGCACCAACATCCCATATGGGCACCAGTTTAAGTCTTGGCTGCTCCAATTCTGATCTAGCTCTCTTAGGATGGCCTGGAGAAGTAGTGGAAGATGACCCAATTGCTTGGGTCCTTGTACCATGTTGGGGGGGGGGGGGTACTAGAGAAAGCTTCTGGCTCCTGGCTTCAGATTGGCCAACCTCCAGCCCATTGCAGTCATTTGGGGATTGAACCAGAGGATGGAAGACCTCTCTCTGTGTAACTCTGCCTCTCAAATAAATAAGCAAATCTTAAAAAAAAAACAAGCTTTAATTACAAATATCTGAACCTCCAACTTACTTAGGGAAATCATAGTGTTATGAGTACCACTCTGGTTTATTGTTTTCTTTGTTTTTGGACACTGGAAATGTCCTTTATGTCTTGAAAACTAAGTATGCTTTGAAAACTATGCTCTATTGACAGTAAATTCTACAGATGCAGGCATTTTTTGTCTGTTTGGTTTCTTTTTTTTTTATTAAACTTTTATTTAATGAATATAAATTTCCAAAGTACAGCTTATGGGTTACAATGCTTCCCCCTCCCAAAACTTCCCTCCCACCCACAACCCCCACCCCTGCTCCCTCTCCCCTTCCAATCACATCATGATTCATTTTCAATTCTCTTATATACAGAAGATCAGTTTAGTATATATTAAGTAACGATTTCAACAGTTTGCCCCCATATAGCAACACAAAGTGAAAAAAAAATACTGTTGGAGTACTAGTTATAGCATTAAATAAGAGTGTTCAGCACATTAAAGACAGAGATCTTACATAATATTTTTTAAAAAATTAATTAATTTTCTATGCCATTTCCAATTTAACACCAGTTTTTTTTTCATTTCCAATTATCTTTATATACAGAAGATCGATTCAGCACATAATTAGTAAAGATCTCATCAGTTTGCACCCCACGCAGAAACACAAAGTGCAAAAATACTGTTTCAGTACCAGTCATAGCATCACTGCACATTAGACAACACATTAAGGACAGATCCCACATGGGATGTAAGTACACAGTGACTCCTGTTGCTGACTTAACAATTTGACACTCCTGTTCATGGCGTCAGTAATCTCCCTAGGCTCTAGTCATGAGTTGCCAGGGCTATGGAAGCCTTTAGAGTTCGCTGACTTTGATCTTATTCCGATAGGGTCATAGTCAAAGTGGAAGTTCTCTCCTCCCTTCGCAGAAGGGTACCTCCTTCTTTGATGGCCCCGTTCTTTCCACTGGGATCTCACTCACAGAGATCATTCATTTAGGTCTTTTTTTTTTCCATGATATCTTGGCTTTCCATGCCTGCTATACTCTCATGGGCTCTTCAGCCAGATCCGAATGCCTTGAGGGCTGATTCTGAGGCCAGAGTGTTGTTTAGGACATCTGCCATTCTATGAGTCTGCTGTGTATCCCGCTTCCCATGTTGGATCTTTCTCTCCCTTTTGATTCTATCAGTTAGTATTAGCGGATACTTGTCTTGTTTGTGTGATCTCTTTGACTCTTAAAGCTATCAGAGCTATCAATTGTGAGCTGAAAATTGATCACTTGGACTAGTGCGATGCCATTGGTACATGCCATCTTGATGGGATTGTGTTGGAATCCCTTGGCACATTTCTAACTCCACCATTTGCGGCCAGTCCGATTGAGCATGTTCCAAATTGTTCATCTCCTCCCTCTCTTTTTCCACTCTTAGATTTAACAGGGATCACTTTTCAGTTAAAATTTAAACACCTAAGAATAATTGTGTGTTAATTACTGAGTTCAACCAATAGTACTAGAACAACAACAACAACAAAAAATACTAAAAAGGATAAAGTATTACATTGTACATCTAAAGTCAGGACAGGAGCTGATCAGTTCATTGTTGCTTATAGTGTCCATTTCACTTAACAAGTTTCCCCTTTGGTGCTCAGTTGTCACCGATCAGGGAAAACAAGTGATATTTTTCTCTTTGGGACTGGCTTAATTCACTCAGCATGATGTTTTCCAGATTCCTCCATCTTGTTGCAAATGACTGGGTTTCGTTGTTTCTTACTGCTGTATAGTATTCTATGGAGTACATGTCCCATAATTTCTTTATCCAGTCTACTGTTGATGGGCATTTGGGTTGATTCCAGGTCTTAGCTATTGTGAATTGAGCTGCAATAAACATTAATGTGCAGATGGCTTT